>NC_143059.1:10000-1278750 GCF_052426305.1 Pelodiscus sinensis
CATGCACCCAGTGAAATACAAAAACACAACAAAAGCCCTGATCGAGGACCATACTTAACTTGAAAATCTGAAAGCATATCTTCCAAACTGGCAAAGACAAGCCAAAGTCTTCTCCGCTTACAGAGAAATCTTTAGAGCACACCAACAGGGAACACTTCCTATGGAAATGAAAAACAATTCTCACGGTTAAGGCACACACGACAAACAAACTACCTCAGCTTGCAAAACAGGCATATGTGCAACATACCACAGCTGAATTTCCCCAAGTGACATGCACCCACTGAACCACATTGCTCAACTGAAACTCAGACCACGCACGACAAAATCCAACCGCTGATCGAGAACCGTACTTAACTTGAGAATGTGAAATCAAATCCTATGTAAACTCTACTGCTTCAAAAATGGCAAAAATCACACAGAACTCTTCTCCCCTCACAGAGAAATCTTCAGATCGTAACAATGGAGAACACTTCCTATTGAAAGGAAAAACAATTCTCACAGTTAAGGCACATACAACAAACACACACATGCTACGTTATGTATGTGAATGTTCCCAGTGACATGCACCCGGTGAACCACATTTCCCAAGTGAAATGGAGAGCACGCACAAAAAACAAAACCCCTCATCGGGACCGTACTTGACTTGAGAATCTGAAAGCGAATCCTATGCAATCTCTTCATCTTCCAAACCGGCAAAGACACGCCAAACTGTTCTCCGGTCATGCCAAAGTCTTCAAATCACACCGACAGGGAACACTTCCTATGGAAACGAAAAACAATTCTCACAGTTAAGGCACATACAACAAACACACACGTGCTACGTCATATATGTGAATTTTCCCAGTGACATGCACCCGGTGAACCACATTTCCCAAGTGAAATGCAGAGCGCGCACAAAAACCAAAACCCCTGATCGGGACCGTACTTAACTTAAGAATCTGAAACCAAATCTTCCAAACTGGCAAAGACGAGTCAAACTCTTCTCCGCTTACAGAGAAATCTTTAGAGCACACCAACAGGGAACACTTCCTATGGAAATGAAAAACAAATCTCACGGTTAAGGCACATACGACAAACACAAACTACCTCGGCTTGGAAAACACGCATATGTGCAACATACCACAGCTGAATTTCCCCAAGTGACATGCACCCACTGAACCACATTGCTCAACTGAAACTCACAGCACGCACAACAAAATCCAACCGCTGATCGAGAACCATACTTAACTTGAAAATGTGAAATCAAATCCTATGTAAACTCTACTGCTTCAAAAATGGCAAAATCACACGGAACTCTTCTCCACTCACAGACAAATCTTCAGATCGTGACAATGGAGAACACTTCCTATTGAAATGAAAAACAATTCTCACAGTTAAGGCACATACAAACGCAAACCTTCGCTTCCAAAACACACACGTGCTACGTTATGTATGTGAATTTCCCCAGTGACATGCACCCACTGAACCACATTGCTCAAGTGAAACTCAGAGCACGCACAACAAAATCCAACCGCTGATGGAGAACCGTACTTAACTTGAAAATGTGAAATCAAATCCTATGTAAACTCTACTGCTTCAAAAATGGCAAAAATCACACTGAACTCTTCTCCGCTCACAGAGAAATCTTCAGATCGTAACAATGGAGAACACTTCCTATTGAAAGGAAAAACAATTCTCACAGTTAAGGCACATACAACAAACACACACATGCTACGTTATGTATGTGAATTTTCCCAGTGACATGCACCCGGTGAACCACATTTCCCAAGTGAAATGCAGAGCACGCACAAAAAACAAAACCCCTGATCGGGACCATACTTAACTTGAATCCTATGCAATCTCTTCATCTTCCAAACCATCAAAGACACGCCAAACTGTTCTCCGGTCATGGCAAAATCTTCAAATAACACAGACAGGGAACACTTCCTATGGAAACGAAAAACAATTCTCACGGTTAAGGCACACACAACAAACTCAAACTACCTCAGCTTCAAAAACGCACATATGTGCAACATACCGCAGGTGAATTTCCCCAAGTGACATGCACCCGCTAAACCACATTGCTCAACTGAAACTCAGACCACGCACGACAAAATCTAACCGCTGATCAAGAACCGTACTTAACTTGAGAATGTGAAATCAAATCCTATGTAAACTCTACAGCTTCAAAAATGGCAAAAATCACACAGAACTATTCTCCGCTCACGGAGAAATCTTCAGATCGTAACAATGGAGAACGCTTCCTATTGAAAGGAAAAACAATTCTCACAGTTAAGGCACATACAACAAACACACACATGCTACGTCATATGTGACTTTTCCCAGTGACATGCACCCGGTGAACCACATTTCCCAAGTGAAATGCAGAGCGCGCACAAAAACCAAAACCCCTGATCGGGACCGTACTTAACTTAAGAATCTGAAACCAAATCTTCCAAACCGGCAAAGACGAGTCAAACTCTTCTTCGCTCACAGAGAAATCTTCAGAGGGCACGAACACGGAACGCTTCCTATGGAAATTAAACACAATTCTCAGCATTAAGGCACACACACAAAACGCAAACTACCTCAGCTTCCAAAACACACATATGTGCAACATATCACAGGTGAATTTCCCCAGTGACATGCACCCGGTGAACCACATTTCCCAAGCAAAACACAGAGCACACAAAAAACAAAACCCCTAATCAGAACCGTACTTAACTTGCAAATCTGAAAGCGAATCCTATGCAAACTCTTCATCTTCCAAACCGGCAAAGACACACCAAACTCTTCTCCAGTCATGGCAAAGTCTTCACATCGCACCAACAGTGAACGCTTCCTATGGAAACGGAAAACAATTCTCACAGTTAAGGCACGTACAACAAATGCAGACCTTCACTTCCAAAAAACACACATGATTTTTCACAGTGACGTGCGCCCGGTGAACCATGTTTCCCCAAGTGAAACACAGAGCGCACACAACAAACAAACAAACATCCCAATCAATGGCCGTACTTAACTTGCAAATGTGAAATCAAATCCACTGCCGTGAGAGAAAGATTCCCCCGCTCGCCAACTGCATCGCTGGTTTTCCAAATTAGATATCTTCTGGAGGCAGATCCTACAACAATGACAAAAATTGAACGTGACAAACGGCCTGTGCGCTAAAGACTATTGTAAGCCAGTTACATTGATGGAAATGACATCTATTTCGACATGACTCTGTCCCATTCCCCCACAAACCCTTAAATAACTAAATCGAGAATCGCATGTCACGAGACCCCTCACCACGCTAGTATCACAATGATCCCCCCCCCCACGCACGTTCCACACAGCCCTCCTCACCGTTATTCCCATGCTTCAAATAATACCGACAAATCTCCACACCTATATCGCACATCTACAATCCATTCGAAGAAAGTGACAAAACTCAACACGTTCGATTGTACGGGACAACGACCACACTGATGACCAGACGACAGCACGCCACCTTACAAGCGACGACGGGCATGGAAAAACAGCATCCGAGTTAACTTATGTAATTAGCCGAGGACCCTTTCGCAATTAGCCCACCACACCTAACACAGCAAAGGCCACGTTGCCTTGGTCAAGGCTGCACTCAAAGCTCTAACTTAACACTTACCTCACGGATGCCACCGGTTATGCCACTTCCACTTGCGTCTCCATTGCTTCAAACCGCGACAACTGAACAGGATGGACTTGCCCTGCCTCGCTCCCTCGGCTCTGTACTCGAATCCTCCTGTGGCATGTCAACAACAAATTCCACATTATCGCTAAAAGCGACAATACTATGTTATTGCTCTCCGTTTGCTAAAATAACCAAAAGCCCAAAACACCCCTGACACATGTGTATCTATGACAAAGATGCAACTCGCTTCCTGAACGTAGCCCTCCACATTTCCCACCCCGCTGGCGCCTCTCGCTAGCTAGGATGCTCACATCTGCCTCAGAAAACCACAACTGCATATAGAACCAAAGACAGAGATAGTGGTGATCGCTTGTGCAAACCCAGTGCATCTCTAGTGACATTCTTGCATAAATTGCTAGTTTCGTCCCCTGCAGACTAGTTCAATTTGGCTCAAGACAGTCACGCTTTCACACTGGGTCCAACTCTATTTTATTGTTTGCAAATAAGTTGGGCCGAGTAGCTCGGTGCTCAAAGCAAGGTCGACCTTGAGCATTGCCTGAGCTGAAACTTTTATAGATTTCACATTCCTTCTGGTCAGCATGTCGCAACGTGATTGGTCACTGCAAGTTTACTCAATTCCCTGGCAGAAAGATTAGCAGCTTCTACAACATATGCAATCGGCTAAACAATACCTGCTGTTTCGAGCTTAAGCAATGCAGGGGAAAAAGCACACTTAGTTTTTACTACAACATGCGCATCGCTCTCTCGGGAGAAATACTCACTTCCTCCATATAATGACCCCCCCCCCCCCCGCTCCCATCCCTCTTCACAATAGCCATGTGTGACAGGACTTCCGTTCCTAAACAATGAACCTCAGCCTAACAAATCCTTCTGACCATCCAACTCTCAGAAAGACGCTTAACTTTGATGTCCCCTCCTGATCTCAAGCTCTTCTTTTCCTTTGTCTACAGGCCATCGCTCTCGTACGTCATCGTCCCTCGGTCGGTGACGTCTTCCCAGACGAATGAACAAATGGTCACGATCCTCCGTGGAACGTGACAACCGGCATCAGCATCCGGTACCGTTCTTGCCAATGAGCAAACTTCAACCGCCTACTGCTTCATTAACAAAAGACATTTCTTTTACAAAGTACACTCCCCGTGCCCCGCTGCCGCACCCCCTCGATCGCTTTTCAGGACACAGAAAATGGCTACACTTCTACATACTCCTGCTCATCCTCCCTCTCTCGCTGCCACAGTAGCCCATCATTAACTAAGATGCTCTAGTGCTCTGCACAAAACCAACACCCAGAAGAGGATGAAAGAAAAAAGTAGCAGTGACCAATTATGCAAGCCCAGTGCAGTGTAACAGACAGGAAACTGAGCGTGGAGCATCTCTAGCTACAGATGGGTCACTGGCCCAGAAACGCCCTTTCCTCCAGAGGAAATGCATGGTCCCTTCCTACAATGACCTTCCACCCGCATGCCTTTCCTACTCCCATTAGCAACGGTCACCGTTTAGAGAGCTTCTATACAAAAACAAGAAGACGCAACCACAGGAATGCTTCTCGTCATCAAACCCTTTGTCAGATACTTAACTAGGACGATTTGACGGGCGTTTCCCCCTCAATGTCTCATTCCCCTCAGTAGTCGAGGACTCACAGACCTACCAGAAAAATGCATAAAAATATTCATGCATCTTGAAAATGACAACACCGATCCATACAAAATTGGACAATACTGGCAAATGCAAATAAAACCCGACTGCAAACCTGATTGCTAACTTCAGCTATATTTTTTCCCCTTTTCTTTCACGTTCAGTCATCTAAAGCCCCATGAGTACAATGAATCAGAGAGAACTTGCATTACACATTACAGTAATCTCAGAGCAGCCCCTGCATAACCCAGCCAGAAAACTGCTATGGTTCTGCAGCAGACACTCTAGAAATCCTATTGATGCTAATGATGTGTGTTTTGCAGAATGGCTATCAGAAACAATTCCCTGTATCATCTTCCCGCATGCATTAAATACGCTACAAATAACATAAAATGCAATTAAATCACAAATCAAAAATGACAACAGAAGAATGGTACTTTAACCAAAAATACAACCCAGCTTTACCCAATATCAACACTCACCATGATTGTAGGAGTACCTACCTACACCTCCTCAAAGGAACCCAAAGCTGAATGACTCCCTAGGCCTACATGCCCAGCTTAAATGCTACCATAAGCTCCGCCCCTCAATATCCCAGGATGCCTTGCAGGCCAAAGGAATGTATAAATGCAGACTCATAGGCCACAGACTCCCTTTACTCCATTTCTACATTAACAGCAGCAAGAGCAGCTCATCCTGAAGCATTTATCATCTCTTCTTCTAACAAATACTAATCTCCACAGACTCAAACTCTGTGACCAGGTGAGGCTACAGTCACCCCTCTTTCTGGGGGCAAGGTTTTCCTTTTAGGAACCTGAAATAGG
This sequence comes from Pelodiscus sinensis, assembly GCF_052426305.1. Classification (NCBI taxonomy): domain Eukaryota; kingdom Metazoa; phylum Chordata; order Testudines; family Trionychidae; genus Pelodiscus; species Pelodiscus sinensis. The sequence goes on from NC_143059.1 coordinate 16,112, forward strand.
GTTTCTCAGGGCGTACATAGCTACTGGGTGCTGAAATAGCTACTTTAGATGTACTGAATAGGGTGTTTCAACTGGAGTATATGCAGAGTGCAGGAAACATTACTTGCCTGGTGCCACAGAGGATACACGCTGCCTCATTCTCAAGATGAAGGAGGGTGGTCATTCCCTGTTATAGTGCCAGGCCACCTGATACAAACAATAAACCCACCATGCCCCCCAGAACCAATATGATGGGCAAATGGCAACGTGTGAGAACTTGTACTCTGATGATGTGAGCTTCAACACTGGCCAACGCTTCCTTTCAGGCTCCCTGCCCCATCTCCTCTAGACCCCACTGGCTCCGCCAATACTTAATTTTCATACACAAAGGTCTCAGACCTCAATCCTGACACAAATTAGAACATGGGTGGCCAAGTATGGAGCAGCAGCTGCTAGGAGAGTGCTCAGTTCTAAAGGCAACCCAGCCCTACACCCACCCACCCACCCCAGCACCACTAGTAAAGGACAAAGGTAGCAATTACCTAGGAGCCATTCCATTTCAAATGTCCCATGGGCCCGAGACAGTGGAGGTAAACACAAAACCCCTCACCCCTTCCCACCCCACAAAACCCTGCCCCAACCCACACACCTCAAAAATCTCACCCAGAGCCAGACCCCTTACTCTTGCCCAAACCCGAGGCCCACTCTGAGGAAACTGAATGTACATGGAGGACAACTAGCAACAGACACAGGACAAATGGAGTGAGCGTGAATTGGCCTGTTATTTTGAAATACCTCTGCAGAATAGTTGTGTCTAGACTGGCCACTTTTTCTGGAAAAATCAGCCACTTTTCCAGAAAAACTTGCCAGCTGTCTATACTGGCCGCTTGAATTTCCACAAAAGCACTGACTTCCTACTGTAAGAAATCAGTGCTTCTTGCAGAAATACTATTCTGCTCCCTTTTGAGCAAAAGGGCCAGTGAAGACAGCTCAGATTTGTTTTCCACAAAAGAGCCCCAAACACAAAAATGGCAATTGGGACTTTTTTTTTTTTTTGCAGAAAAGCGCATCTAGATTGGGACACATGCTTTTCCACAAAAGCACTTTTTGTGTAAAAGCATTCTTGCCAATCTAGATGTTCTGTTCTGAAAATGCCTTTAACAGAAAATTTTTCCATTAAAAGCATTTCCAGACAATCATGCCAGTCTAGACGTAGCCTAAAGGTGCATCTAGACTAGCAAGATTTTGTGCAAAAGTGGCTGCTTTTGCACAAAATCTTGGCAGCTGTCTAAACTGGCTGCGAGAATTTGCACAAGAACACTGATGATCTACTATAAGATTGTCCATGTTCTTGCACAAGAACAGTGATGCTCCCACCTGGGAAAAAGCCCTCTTGGGCCAATGTACACAGTCTAGACACAGCCTGAGAGAATTGTGCCCGCAATACCGCAAATGGCCACGGAGTGTAACTCTGGAGGCGCTGCAGAATTATACGTGCATTACCTGCAATGACCACCCAGTGTCACTGTGGAAACGCTGCACAATTATACGTGCATTACCGGCAATGACCACCGAGTGTCACTGTGGAGACGCTGCAGAATTATACCTGCATTACCGACAATGACCACCGAGTGTCACTGTGGAGGCGCTACAAAATTATACGTGCATTACCTGCAATGACCACCGAGTGGCACTGTGGAGCCGCTACAGAATTATACGTGCATTACCTGCAATGACCACCGAGTGTCACTGTGGAGACGCTGCAGAATTATACGTGCATTACCGGCAATGACCACCGAGTGTCACTGTGGAGACGCTGCAGAATTATACGTGCATTACCGGCAATGACCACCGAGCGTCACTGTGGAGGCGCTGCAGATTTATACGTGCATTACCGGCAATGACCACCGAGTGTCACTGTGGAGGCGCTGCAAAATTATACGTGCATTACCGACAATGACCACCCAGTGTCACTGTGGAGGCGCTACATAATTATACGTGCATTACCGCCGGTGACCACCGAGTGTCACTGTTGCTCTGCTAAGGGCAGGTATTTCGGAATGGGGCATTTCTACCCTAATAATATTTCCTGTTTTAAATTGACATGGATTCAGTGTATATGCTCAGATGATCTTATAAAACATTGTTATTTCAATGTAAGGCTTGTGCTGTATAACAAAGTAAGTACTCCCCACAGTCACTCAAAATGGAGTCCCAGGAAGCACTGGGGAGTAACTAACAGCACGTCTATAAGACATCACTTTAGAAAAGTGGTAACGTGAGCATCCAGAGGGGAAGCCCGTTATTTTGAACGTATTTCAGAATAACACTCTTCTTATTTTTTGTGACATGAGTTTGTTCCAGAATAATGCCATTGTTGAAATTGCTATTTCTAAATAGCAATATTGTGTATGCTCCACTGTCGCTATTTACAAATAGCTCCTTCCTAGGGCCATTAAAGTAATTATGCTCTAGTATTTCCTGGGGCTCTAAATCAAGGTAGCACATCCACTTTAGGAAAGCCTGCCTCAGATACAGTAATTACAAGTCTTCTCTATTTTGAAATAGCATTTCCCCATTACATTTTGGCACGTTTTATTCTGAAATACTTGTTAAAGTATGTCTACACTACATTGACTCTTAGAATATGCTATGTAGCATGTCCTTACTAAGGGAGCCTACCTCTCACAAATTTTGATGCTTCCCTGATGTGGGAACACACTATTTTGAAAAATATTTTCAAATACTTTATTTGAAATAACCCCCAAAATACCTTAATTCCCCAGTGTGAACATAGCATTGCAGTGTAGCTGTAATGTTTGGCTATTTCCATATACCCAAGAATCCCAAAATATCAACCCCTCATCTTCACAGCAAACTTGGTTTTTTTGGATTCATTATTCCAAACTCCCTGTAAATATCATTCTATGAGGCAAAAGGGATGTTTTCTTAGAGCACCTTATTTTGAAATTTGGCATCACATAGACGGCGCCAAATGATGAAATCATTTGTATAGCTCAAATTGTGTATCTTGAGTATCTTATCTCAATGCTATTTCAAAATGGCTTATTTCAAGTACTCTGTAGAACTCTGAGACTCTCTTTACCCCTCCTTCACCCTCAAAGGTTCTCCCTCCACCCACTTTCCTCTCCCAGATTCTTTCCCCAGCCCCTCTCCAGCTACTTTGACCCCAAATAAAAAACACACCCACTTTGTTTCCAAAAAACAATGTCAGTTTTATTGTCTCTGCAGGGGAAGACGGGGAGGATTGAGAGAGGAAAGGCAAAGAGGGGCAAGACACAGGCCCCTAGTTGGGAGATCCTGGGGACCGTGTCACTGGGGTCCTTGTGAGAAACTTTCCCTCAGGGGCTCCCAGACGTGCACCCCCACCTGATTAGCCTGCTAGATGGCAGCTGTGCACAGCTGTTCAAAGAGCCTGCTGACCTGGCCTGCCTTTGCTCCCCCACCCCCGCCCAGGAGGAACACCTCCCCCTTCAGATCACAAATATTGTAGAGCACAGAACACTGGCCACTACTTCAGGGAATGTTTCATTCCCCAACATCCAGCCAGGTGACAAGACATTTCAACCTATGGGGGGAGGAATACCTCAGTGGTTTGAGCATTGATCTGCTAAACCCAGGGTTGTGAATTCAATCCTTAAGGATGGGATTTGGAGCAAATCTGCCACAGATGGTACTTGGTCCTGCCACGAGGACAGGGGAGTGGATTCAATGACCTATCAAGGTCCCTTCCAGGTCTATGAGATAGGTATAGCTCCATATATTTATTTATATTAACTAAATATATGGAGTTATACCTACCTCACCTTGAGACACCCATGGAGCTATACCTACCTCACCTTGAGACACCCAAAGGCACCCTCCACTACAGGGCGGGCCCGGCCAAGCCTGCAATTGAAGCATTCCTTGCTAGGGTCAAGGTGTACGGTGTAAAGCTTCGTGAGCCAGGGCAACAGAATGTAGAACACATCCCCCACCCTGATGATGAGATCAGGGAATAAACTGCCTGCCTCCAGCTTCTGGAAGACTCTGGAGTTGCAGAAGATGCAAGCATCACGTGCCTTCCTCAACCAGCCTAAGAAAATGTCAATAAACTGCCCACAGTAGTTGAGAGGGCCTGTGGGACCATGGAGAAGTAACCTCGTGGTTTATATACATAGATGGCTGGTAGTCAGCGCTTGGGCAGGGATGTGGGTGCCGTCAATAATATCACTACCACACGGTTCCGTGTTGCTGAGGTGGATGACCCTGACCAGCTGGCTGGTGTCGATGGCCCACATGTGACAGAGTGCAGGTGCTGTCTACTTTGTAACCCGATGTTCCCTCCTGGCTGTGTTGCTATGTGTGATTCCCAATGAGTCACTCCTCATGTGTATTAGCCCCAGACACCTAAGTCTCAGCCTGACCAGATAAGGCTGTTCCCAGAGGGTGAGACAAAAGAAGAGATGCAGGGTCAGCAATCAGGCTGGGGGGTAGGGCCTGGGAGTTGAGTTGGTCTAAAACATCCTCACTCCACCTAGCCCAGCCGAGACTAAGAAAGGGGGTGAAGCCCCTTCCCCACAAGAGGACTAAGGCTGTCTGCCCTCGCTCCTGTGTTAACATCTCTCCTATGCTATGCTGTGTCGCTGAGAAGAAATAAACCCTTTAACTCTACTGGCTGGCCAAGAGACACATCTGGCTGGGGATGGGGGCCCAGGGTCAGGGGCTCCCCGACACACCATCACACCGCACCACCTGTAGCAGGAGACCAACAAACAGAGAATCACTGGGGTGCCTGAGCCCCGTGCAGGACCCCCAGCCCACCCCTTCCCTGCCCACACATATCAGGAGCCACCCCCTACGTAGCCTATCCCTGGCAGGGCTCTGTGAGGGTGGGACTGAAAAATTGCCTGGGAAAGGGGCTTCTCCACCACCCCCAACCACCCTTTCCCTAGGATTCCCCATTCCAGCACTTCACACCCCTCTTCCAGGACCTTTGGAGAGCGCCACGCCTGCATGACGTGGGCCCTGACGGTCAACTTTTCCGCACCAACCTGATTCCCGACACATCGGTACCTGTCCGGCATGGTGACCTTCCACACGGCAATGGTGACCCTCTTCTCCAGAGGGGAATGTGTGTCGCATGCGTGTGTCCCGTCGTGTGAGGGCAGGGGAGAGCCAGGAACACAGCTCCAGGAAGGTCTCCTTCCTCGTGCACAAATTCTGGAGCAGCTGTTGGTCATCCCAGAGCTCCATGTCGAGCCGGTCCCACCCGTCAGATCTAGTCTCCAGCGCAAGAAGCGGCGGTGCACAGCGTGGTGCAGCTGGAAGAGCTGCGCTCCCAGACAATCAGCTGGTGGTTGCGTTCCTGCATGGCCAGGAGGGCAGCCTGTAGAAACTGCAGCACGATACCTAAGGGCCATTGAGTACCCAGAGGCAGCTCTAGCTCCACGACTGGCAAGCTGAGGTGTCCGCAAGGGCAACCAGAGCAGTCAGAGCAAAGGCTTTGCTGTCCCTCCAGGGAAAGGAGAAGCACCCGAGAAATGGCTGTACCAGGGGCGGGGTCACTTTGCTACCTTCAGAGGGTCCCTTATCCCCCTTCTCTAACACAGGACCTAGGCCCATCCCTGAGGCAGATGGTGTGGGCAGAGGAGGGTGGGATCAAGCCCACCATTCTGTGCTCCCCAGACAAATCCCTGCCCTATCCGAGAGTTCACTGCAGATCCCACTCTGTCTCCCTGCCTTCAGTGGGTACCTTCTCCTGCCTTCCTAATGTGGGAGCCAGCTCCATCCCTGGGGGGGGGTCTATGTTGGCTATTTGGCCGCTCCCAGGGTGGGTGGGATGGGCCCACGAGCCTCCCTGCCAGGTGAAAGGGTCTCAGATAGCCTCAAGCAGCAGCTCCCAGAAGTAATTGCTGACCAGAAGCCCTGCCTGAAGTGGTTCTGAGTGGCCTTAAATGCAATTCTGCATCCAATCAGTGTGGAGCTTTAGTTGGTGATTTCAAAGTGCTTTTTGAAATACCCTTAGGCTATGTTTACACTGCAGGCTTATGTCTTCACCGCAACTTTCGTTCGGACAAAGCTATTCTGGAAGATATCTTCTGGAAAAGCTGATTTTGGAAATAGCACATCTACATTAGGGGAGCTTATCTCAGACTAATTTTGAGGCTTCCAGGGAGTGTGGACGCTCTATCTCAATTTAGCACCCCAGGATGCACTGGAAAGGACTAACTTTAGAATGAGGTGCTATTTTGACATAGCAGCAGTGGAGCATCCAGTCGCTCACCCGCTGCTGAAAAAGCTTTTTCAGAAGAGGCGTTTTTCCGACACTGGTACATCTCATTCCCTGAGGAATAAGCCCTCCATTGTTTCAATTTTCTTTTGAAATAACACAATTGCTGTGTGGATGCTACTGTTGTTCTGCCAGAATAATGCCCCTTATTCCAGAAAAATGGTACAGTGTAGACACACCCTTAGGATATGTCTACACTGCAGCACTAATTGGAACTAACTTAATTCAAATTAGTTAATTCAAACTAAGCTAATTCAAATTAGTGCATCTAGACCTAAAAACTAATTTGAATTAGCATTTTGCTAATTCGAAATAGCATATCCACATTGAGTGGACCCTGAACCAAAGTTAAGGCTGGCCAGAACCAGTGCCTGCACGGCATCAAGTTAGGACTTAGAGTGTGGAGCTCCTAGCCGAGGGTTGTGCTTAAAGGAACCCGACCCCCACCCCAGACAGACAGTTCTCAGGGTTCCCCACTTGCTTGTCTACCTCGATGAGGGACAGCAAAGCAGTCCTGTCTTGGAGGCACATCAAAACACTTGGCCATCAGCCCAGCTGCACTTGCCACAGGCTGCCATCCAAGGGGATCAATTGGGAGGCTGTCAGGATCCAGGAGGCCCTGCAGGAGAGCTTCCACCCCGAGGAGCCCGCAGAGCCACCCCAGCCCTCCCCATCGGGGGCTCATGCCCCATTCCTCCCTAACCTCCTTCCACTTACCCTTCCCTTGCCCCCTTCCTGATTTAAAAAATAAATGACACGTGTGTTGTTAAATAAAGAGAGTTTCTATTTTTGAAAACTGAGGGGTGGGGCTTAACCTCTGGGGAGACTGAGGAGAGAGGGTGGGAGAGGGGAGGTGGAAACCTGGGAGGAGGGAGCTGGAAGGGGGAAGCCAGGGGAAGCAGGAGAAGGGGAAGTATAAAACAATGGTACACCATACCTTCAGTACTGTGTACAGATGTGGTCTCCTCACCTCAAAAAAGATATTTTGGCCTTGGAAAGGGTTCAGAAAAGGGCAACTACAATGATTAGCCTATCTTCAAATGGGACCTGTTCCAAACCCCTAAAGAGACTAGGACTTTTCAGCTTACAAAAGAGGAGACTGAGGGGGATATGACAGAGGTCTATAAAATCATGAGTGGTATGGAGAGGGTGAATAAAGAAAAGTTCATTAGTTCTCATAATAGAAGGACTAGAGGACACCAAATGAAATGAATGCACAGCACGCTTAAACCTAATGAAAGAAAGTTCTTCACACAGCACATAGTCAACCTGTGGAACTCCTTGCCGCAGGAGGCTGTGAAGGCTAGAACTATAACAGAGTTTAACAAGAAGTTAGATAAATTCAGGGAGGTTGGATCCATGGAGTAGGAACGGTGTCCCTGGCCTCTGTTTGTGGAAGGCTGGAGATGGATGGCACGAGACAAATCGTTTGGTCATTGTCTTAGGTCCATCCCTTCCAGGTACCTGGTGCTGTCCCCTGTAGGCAGACAAACTACTTGGCTACATGGACCTTTGGTCTGACCCAGTATGGCCATTCTTATGTTCTAAACTCAGGGCCGGGAATCTCACTGGACCAACTTGATTTTCATGAAAACCTGCTCATGGGTTCACATGTGACCTTTGGTGGCCAGGCTGGCAGCTATCCTGCCCTAGATGGCCATATTCCTGTGCCTAGTGTGGAGATCATGGATGTTGGAGGCCTCCCCCCAAACCTTGATGAGATCCACGATCTCCGCACTAGATCAGGCAGGCGCCCACCTCTTTCAGCCCCAGGCAGGCTCCTGGGAGCCGTCAGCCTGGTTCTGGGAAGAGGCAGAGGGCTGGGTGGCAGCCGCTGGCTGGCTCGTGCTGTGCCAGGTGCAGGGTCTGCTGGCTGGGTGCTGGCAGGCTTGCAACTGGCACAAGCACTCTAGCCAGACCATGGCCCTCTAAGGGCTCCGGGGCCAGGAAGACAGCAGAAAAGTTTCCCTGGTTTCGCCCACAGTGGCCACCAGGGCAACCTGGGAAGGGCTAGCCTCCAACTAGTTCGAATTAAGTGGCTACACAGCCCTTAATTCGAACTACTTAATTCGAACTAGGTAAACCTCACTCTACGAGGAGTAACGCCTAGTTCGAATTAAGCGGTTTGTATGTATAGCCGCTGTTAAAGTTAATTTCAACTAATGGCTGTTTGTTCAAATTAACTTTGTAGTGGAGACACACCCTTAGAGATTTGTGCCTGTCTATCAGCAAATGGCCACCAACGGTAAATCTAAACTACACGCCTTTTTCAACAGAGGCTTTTTCTAAAGTTTTTTTCGAAAAAGCCTCTGTTGAAAAAGCTTCTAGATTGATTTTTTTGCTCCGCATCATGCTATCAGCTTTTTTGAAAAAGAGCGTCCAGACTGCCGGATGCTCTTTCAAAAAAAAAAAGGCACCCAGAAGTGCTTCTGGCAGGGCATGGGGGCAGCCTTTATTTCCAGGAGTTGCTGCCTGCCCTTTGCAGACGCACGTGCTTAAAGGGATCCCCTGGACAGCCGTTGCTCTGCTCCTGCTTCTGGCTTGCCTACCTCCTGGAGGGAAAGCAAAGCTGCTGCAGTGCTTGCTCTGGTTGCCCTGCTTCCTCGGACACCACAGCAGTTTATTTTCAGGTTCAGGGTTTTTTTCTGCTTTTCACTGTGTTGGGGAGAATTCACAGATATTTGCGTCGAGTGGTCAGGCCGGGCACGCGATGCCCACATCTTCCAGAACTCATACCTGTACCGCAGCCTGCAGGCTGGGTCATTCTTTCTGGAGTGAAACTATGCAGTCAGGGATGTGCAGATACCTACATGCATTGTGGCTGACACGGCAAACCCCCTTATGACCTGGCTCATGAAGCCATTCACTGGACACCTCGATGCAAGCAGGGACCTCTTTAACTCTCACCTGAATCGGGCTCAACTGGAGGTGGAGGGCGCCTTTGGCCATCTGAAGGGCAGGTTTATATGCCTTCTCGCTCGGCAGGACATGGGGGAAAACAACATCCCCGATGTGGTTGCTGCATACTGTGTGCTGCACAACGTAGTGGAGAGAAAAGAGGAGGCCTTCCTCCCAGCATGAGGCTGCTGTGGAGGGGAGGCACTTTGAGCAGCCCCGGACAGCTGCCATCCGGCAAGCCCTCCAGCTGGGATTGCACATTCAGGAAGCCCTGAGGGAGCGATTCTCCCAAGGAGCCCAATGAGTTTCCCCACAGCCTTCCAAATGTGAGATTGCCCCATGCCTCCAGTGCCTTCCCCCCACTCCCCGTCCAAAGCCCCTCCCAGCCCCACATTCACACTGAGAACAGAGACAGGCTGTGACAGACCGGGCCGGGTCTGGGCACAGCTGACGTCATCTGCTCTGGGCAAATTGCTCAAACTATGGGCTCCTTACAGTCCCCAGACTGGTGACCTTCCCAAACAGGCCACAAACCAGTCCCAAAAATAAATTGTTTGTTAAACTAAAGTGCTTCCCTTACTGACTCTCACAGATGGGAAGAGGAATGTCAAGCTGGAAGGGAGGAGGGAGGCTCAGGGCTGAGGGTGCCACCTGGAAGAAGAACCCCTGCCACCTTGGCTGCGGAGGCCAGCTTGGAGATGGCTGCGCGTGCTGGCTGGGCCTGGGCAGGAGGTGCGGCTGTACCTGAGTCTGGGATGGCAGCAGTTGAAGGAGGGCAGGGGGGTGACAGGAGGGGTGGGGGAGCTGGTGGGAGGGGGAGGGCAGGCTGAGCAGGAGGAGCAGGAACAGACACAGGACCGGGGAAGGCCATGGCCTCCCAGATAGCAGTGCAAATAGCAGTGCGCTGTGTTGGGGAAATCTCGCTCCCCGGGGGTACAGAGTCCCCAGAAAGGTCCAAGGCTGGAGGTCAAAGCAGTGAGGCAGGAGAGAAATCCAAAAGGAAAATTTTATTATGCATGCAGGCTGACAGCTACGAGAGTGAGAGCAGCAGCAGCCCTGAGAGACAGTTTCCGGGATCCTTTATACAGTATGTTCAGACAGTTTAGTTGTTGATTGTTTTCTTTAACATATTAAAGTCTCAGCAGAAGTACTCTGAGACGTTTCTGTTCACACCAGGTGTGCTAGAAGTAAGTTTTACAGAACAAAGGCACATGAGAACCTGAGTGAGGAGTCTACAAGGCAAACTGTGACAAAGATAACAGTTTACATAACAATTTGTGACAGACTAGGAGTCTCGTGAAGTTGAGATACGCATTGTAAGGGTCTTGATTAGAGTTAAGATGATTTCTCTCTGTTACAGGGAGAGAGGCCTGGAAAACTTTTAACCCTTACAGCAGTTTTCTGTTAGAGAGTTTGGATTTCCTGCACAGTCCCTCCTTACACACTATTGGAGTTATTTGATTTTTTTCCCACAGCTGCTGCACAAACTCGTCCAGCAAGCGACTGCGCCGCTCTGTCTCTGCCTGCATCCTCTGATTACATGTCTCCTGCATCCCTCGCAGGGCCGAGATGTGCTGCCGCACCAGGTCCAAATACTTGCACCAGTGCCAATGGGTTCCCTGCAGCCGTCTGGGAGCTGGGAGAGGTGTGGCCCCCCACCCTCCTGGACAGCTGGGCTGGATGTGGAGGACAAGAGAGAAAAGTCATCAGTCATGCATGCTCACACTTTCCCTGAGAGACAGCATGCCCTCCTCAGCAGTCAGTGCCTGTCCTCTAGCATCAGCGGATGCTCATGTGGTCACACCAAGGAGTGGTATGCCCTGAGCAGCAGCCACGGCCTCCCTGAAGCCCAGACAGTGTGCAGGCCACCATCCTGCCCCCCTCCCCCCACCCCATGGCCAAGCAGCACAGACAAGTGCCAGGCCACAGTTGGGGTTCCCGCAGGTTGCTAAGACGCCTGAAGCTGTGTGGCAATTCCCAGGGTCCCAAACCCCTGCCTGTACCTGACATCAGTGTCTGTAGGAGCAGGTGGTTCCTCGCAGCCATGCAGCTGCAGGGGTAGGACAGCCCTCCCTGAGGTCAGTCATGTGTGTGCCCCCCTCCCCCCAGGATGTGATCAGCATGACATGTCACAGTACTGCACCATCCGCTTTGCTCCCGCCTCCCCTGCCCTGTGTGTGTTGGACCCTCACAGCACTCACCTGATGTTCCCTCCCCGGTGCCCAAAGTTGTCTGGGCAGGAACAATAGAGATGAAAGCTCTGGCAGGAGTGTCCACCAGGGCTTCTACCTAGAGGCCTTTATTTTCAACCAAAAATCTTCCCCGCATCCACACTTCCCTTTTTTTGACAGATCTCCGTCAAAAATAGTGTTATTCCTCATAGAACGTAAAATGAGATTTACTGCTGTCAACAAAACTGCCACATTCTGTTGATTTACTGTCGACAGAACGCAGCGGCCGTCTAGACGCACATAAAGATTTTTTGAACAATCCCTGTAGTCTAGACACACCCCGAGTGTCACAGTTGCTGCATTACAGAATTGTGCATGCATTGCCAAAAGTGGCCATCGAGTGTCAATGCTCTGTTGCGGCACTTTTACACTAGGCACTTAGGAGTTGTGAAATAACAAACTAATGACTCCTGTTTGTGATGAGGAATAACCCTGATGTAGAAATTGTTATTTTGAAATGTCTTCAGTATATATGCTCAGCTGTGCTTATTTAGAAATAACTACTCCCCAGAGTCATTCAAAGTAATTACTCCCCAGTGCTTCCTCAGACTCTAAATCAATGTAGTACGTCAACATTAGGGGAGCCTGACAGACTAATTTCAAGGCTTCCCTGTAGTTTCGATGTTCTATTCCAAAGTAGTTAGCTTATTCTGACATAAGTGTGTAGCGTAGACATTATTCAAAATAACTTATACCTTGAATCTTTTAAACTGCCAAACTCATTGCACTAGCTGGCTTCCAGCCCTAGTGATGGGCTCAAGGCTTTAGTCTCTGCCACAAGTCAGCCATTCTTTCATGAATCCAATGCCACTGAGAACTGAAAAGAGAATGAGAGGAGACTTGTAAACTCAACCACCACTACTGGTCAAAACACAGACATAAACATGTGCATCACCTAACTGCTGGTCACTGGAGACCCCTTCTTTATTCCTCTCCAGCCTATCCAGGTCCTAAAATGCTCATAATTTATAAGAAACTATGACCATCTCCACTTTACCACACCCTCACTCCACTATACCCACACCCTGCCCAGAATACTCTGGTCCTCTGAGGGACGTGATGATTGAGCAAGCAACTGGAGAACAATGTGATGATGTCCACTGATTACACAGACAGATGCTCTGTACTTTGTCGTCCCTCCCTCCCTCCACATCGCTGTATTTGAAGGGCAGCGACCCACGTGCAGCTACTTACAGACAGGAAAGGACAATCCCAGACAATTACCAGCCACGGGCAGAGCTCTGCCTTCCCCAGGATCTGTCCCATGGAAATCACCAGCATCTCTCTGCTCGCAAGGAGGCACCTCGCTGCACAGACACTGGCTGAAGATAATTTCACAAAACATACACCAGCTCCTACACCATCACGACAGACCTCCACAGCTCCACTGTCAATAGGAACAACAGGTGACTCAGACTCACTTCAGGCAGATGCCCCTCATCTAGCTGAATGTCCAGAGTGGCTCCGATTGCCTACAGCAGGCCTCTGCAAGAACAGCAAATAACCCATGGAACAAGTATCACTGCCAAAAATGCTACAGCTGCATGAGAGCGTCCAGTACCTGCCTCTCTCTCCAACCCTTTCTACAACACAGCTGTTCCGCTACAAGATACGGACTGAACACTGACGGGTCAGTTGGCTGTAGCTCCCCGCTGACATCAGGATTATGCCAAGACACCCGCTCATCTTCCATGCGCTCGAGTCCAAGCCAGTAAAAATGGAAACATACCTCACATGCCGCTTCCTCTCTTTTTTCTGTTGTGTTGGCTAACACGGATTCATATGCCCTTGTGTTGCCCAAACGTCCACTTTTGTGAGACCCCTTTTTAACTCATTCCTACCAGCTTTGGATTAGGGATGTTAAAGACAAGTCTATCCCCATAAGCAAATGCTTATGGGATAGTTGTCTGTTGACTAGTCAGCTAGTCAATTCCCCACACCTTGCTGCCTCTCTGAGATTGAAGTACTCCTTCCCCCCGACCCCAGCTTTCTAAGTGGCAGCACTGCATGGCTGAGCTACAGATCAGCTGTGCAGCAGCTGCCCCTTTGAAAAGCCAGCTCCACACATTTAAAGTGGCAGCCATGGAACCCAGGGTCAGCTGAGAACTCCCCAGCTGGCCCCAGGTTCCACACGGCATGACCTGGGGCTCCTCATGGCATGCAGCACGGCATGGAGCCTGGGGTCAGTGGGGGACTCAGAGTCCCCAGCTGAACCCAAGCTCTATTACTTTGAAATGCACAACAGTCCCTGCTGGACTCTTGTACTTTTCAAAGGAGGAATGGGGAAGTGCCTATCGACTTTGATTTAGTCACTATTTATCCCTTTACTCTCTCCTTTTTCAAGAACATATGTGAGACATTTAATAGCAGTGGTCCAAATGCAGATCCCAAAAGCATAACACTCATTCCTACTCTCCCCGTCATAGCCACCAGGCTGCTGGTCAGTCCTCGTGGTTAAGGGGTTATCCTAGCCAGATATTTGGTCAGCCAATAACAATGCAGTTAGGGATTTCAAACTGGGAACAAAGGAATTTTTAACTTTTTCCTCCTCTGTCTGAGGCAGAGTGGATTCTTCCAGGCAACAGGGAGCTTCGAGGCTGTCTCGCTCTCTCTAAGAAAGTCTTTTCACAATATGTAAGTAGGGCAAAGTTTAATTAATCTATCAGGTTTTTAATTGTTTTAACATCAATTTGAAATTCCCAAACCATAAAAGTGGTTTTTTTTCTCTTTTGTAATGAAGCTTTCTAACCCACAGAATTGTCTCTGGCTACGTCTAGACTGGCATGATTTTCCGGAAATGGTTTTAACGTAAAACTGTTCCGTTAAAAGCATTTTCGGAAAAGAGCATCTAGATTGGCACGGATGCTTTTCCGCAAAAGCATTTTTTGCGGAAAAGCATCCGTGCCAATCTAGACGTGCTTTTCCGCAAAAAAGCCCTGATCGCCATTTTCGCAATCAGGGCTTTTTTGCGGAAAATAAACCTGACCTGTCTATACTGGCCCTTTTGCGCAAAAGTTTTGCACAAAAGGACTTTTGCCCGAATGAGAGCAGCATAGTTTTCCACAAGAACACTGACAATCTTACATGAAATCGTCAGTGATTTTCCGGAAAAGCAAGCAGCCACTGTAGACAGCTGGCAAGTTATTCCGGAAAAGCGGCTGATTTTCCAGAATAAGTAGCCAGTATAGACACAGCCTCTGAGTATACAAATTGGTGGCCCTTACCATCTAGCCACCTTAACTATACTTGCAACGGCAGTATTGTTTTGATAATAAAAAGTTTGTTTTCTTTTCTAATTAACCTGCTATAGGTTTATTTTGGTGTCCTAGTTTTATCTGTAAACTCTCTGTCTGTCTGACTGTCTGGGAGTCACCTAGCACAGACTGCAGCTTGGTTTTCTCTCTTCTTTTTCAAGCTCTGAGGGGAAAAAGAACTTCAGGTACCCCTGAGGTTTTAGGGAGCAGGTTTCCCAAGAGATCTCATCCCTAGTTTTCTTGGACTACTTGGGTGATGGCAGTGGATATTCCCTAAAATTTGGGTTTTAGGATTTTGGGGGAAAGTTTTTGTACCAAAGCCTGGACAGATCAGGTTTTGGGGTACTTTTGCAGACCCCTCCTCCTGCATTTGTTGTGCCAAAGTGGGTTACTCCCCCGCATCTTTTACAGGGAGTACCCAGCAATGTTTTTATGAGGATCTAACAATACTTCAACTGCTTGAATGTCCGTCCATTGTTAT
The DNA here is from genome assembly GCF_052426305.1 of Pelodiscus sinensis. Lineage (NCBI taxonomy): Eukaryota > Metazoa > Chordata > Testudines > Trionychidae > Pelodiscus > Pelodiscus sinensis. The sequence goes on from NC_143059.1 coordinate 31,247, forward strand.
AAAGAACGAGAGGGGCAGGGTGATTTAAGCATAATAAAGTCCATGCCCCAAAGGCAAAGCCGCATCAGCTCAAACTCTGTTACATTTAAGAACTGCCTCTGAAGTTAGGACATGGGCTTTAAGCACACCTCATGTATGAAATCCAGGGTTTCAAACTCAGGAGGGGGGCTACTGCCCTCCTACCCCATTTCTCTACCCAATTCTACACCCATAGGACCAAGGGCACCTACCCCCCTCAAACAATGGTGCCCTTGTCCCTATGGGTAGAGAAAGGGCAGGGTTAGGAGTGCACATTGCCATGGGCTGGCGGTGTTAAAAGGAAGACAAAGGAGGGGTTGAGAGATCCACTGGATGGACGGGTGCACTGGAAGGATCAAGAGCGTGTTGGGCTGGGGGCCGTTAGTGAGGAAGAGGAGGGTGGATGAGGGGGTCCTTATCTGTTGAAAGATGAATGGGGAGAAGGTACGGTGAGGGTTGAGGTGAGCTGGGAAGGTGGCTGTGACGGACCGGGCCAGGTCTTGCCACAGCTGAAGGCGTCCGCTCAGGGCGAATTGCTCAAAACTCGGAGCTCCTTACAGCCCCAGACTGGAAGCCTTGCCCAAATAGGCCATAAACCGGTCACACTGAGTGCTTTAGCGGCCAATCTGGACAGCCAGAAGCCTCAGGAGCAAAACCCCTCAGACACCCCAGCTCTCCCTGTGCCACAATTAGCCCCGGGCCTGCACACAGGTGAGGGGGTTGTAGAACCCAATCTCACCTTCCCCGAACGGGTCTTTCCGGTCCCAAAGAACCAGCCACAAATCCCCGGACAGTTTACACTTTGGATCTTACCCACAAGATCACGCTGGGCCAATCCTTTAGAATCTAAAATCTAAAGGTTTATTAATAGAAGAAAAGCAAAGCATGAGAGTAAGGTTGTTAAGGAGAATACATTACATGCACCAGTCACCAAGTTCTCAATGCAGGCTCTCAGGAGAGATGTTATAACTGCTATCTTAAAGGTCTCTGGTGTTCATCCTTTGTCAGAATGGGTCAGCAATCCTCCTCAGCTCTCTGTTCCTTGCAAGGCTGCATCTAGGATCAGTAGCAGAATTGAAGACAAGATGGAGTCCGCCTCATGGCACTTGTATATCTCCCCAGTACCTTCCAAGTGGAGCAGGTCACATGGTTGAATGACTTAGCTGTTTCATATGTCAGGAGCCATTTTGCCCTGGCTGGGTTGCAAGTTCCCAGACACAGTCCTCAGGTATGTATTGGGCACCTTGAGAGCCATTATCCCTGGACCAGTGCTAATTAGCATACTCATTCAACGGATAATCCTCCTTTACAACAGGCAGTGCAGGCCAATATCAGCACATACTCCATATTCATAACTCCACATACAGATATCATACAAGTACATGAGTAGCATATACAGAATCAGTAGAACATGACTTTCATTTGACATCTCGCATGGCCCCCTTTGTATAGACTTTGGGGCAAACACCTCCCCCCAATTGGTGCAGCACTGATCTGTCTGCTCCCCTTAAAATCCAGTAACATGACACCCAGACAAAAGACCAGAGTCTCTGCTTTCCTCTTCCTTTGAGGCCACTCCCGACCACCCACTGCTCGGACTTAAGGACAAAAGCAATTGTGTAACTGTTTAACTTCAAAAAGATCTCACCAAATATAATGATTGCGCAACAAAATAGCAAATGAAATTTGATGTGGATAAGTATAAAGTAACACACATTGGAAAAAAATAACCCCAACTATACATACCATATGATGAGGACTAATTTAGCTACAACTAATCAGGAAAGATATCTTGGAGTTATCGTGGATATTTCTCTGAAAATGCACTATACGGTCAAAAAAGCACATAAGATATTTTTCATCTTATTTTTTATCCCTTTTTAAATAATTACTAGCATCCTAATGCCCCTATATAAAACTTCTATACACAGTGTTCAAGATGTAGCCGTACTATATGTGGTCTCCTCACCTCAAAAAAGATACTGTACTTCGGCATTAGAAAAGGTTCAGAAAAGGGCAACTACAATGATTAGGGGTTTGGAGCACGTCCCATATGAAGAGAGGCTAAAGAGACTAGGACTTTTCAGCTTAGAAAGGAGGAGACTGAGGGGGATATGACAGAGGTCTATAAAATCATGAGTGGTGGGAGAAGGTGAATATAGAAAACTTCTTTACTTGTTCCCATAATATAAGAACTAGAGGACACCAAATGAAATTAATGGGTAGGAGGCTTAAATCTAATGAAAGAAAGTTCTTCACACAGCGCACAGTCAACGGGTGGAACTCCTTGCCACAGGATGCTGTGAAGGCTAGGACTATAACATAGTTTTAAAAAAAACTAGATAAATTCATGAACGTTACGTCCATAAAAGGCTATTAGCCTAGGGGTAAGAAGAAATGATGCCCCTGGCCTCTGTTTGTCAAAGGCTGGAGATGGATGGCAGGAGACAAATTGCTTTATCATTGTCTTCAGTCCACCCCCTCTGGGGCACCTGGCACTGGCCACTGTTGGCAGACAGGCTACTGGGCTAGATGGCCCTTTGGTCGGACCCAGTATAGCCATTCGTATGTTCTTATCAGTATCAGAAGTGCACCGATGGATACGGAGCACGTAGCTCTGCGGGATCTGGTGCTTCTGGGGCGATGACTTAAAAGCCAGCTCCCCACGCGCACAGGCTCTCACCTCTCCCGAGCCCTTGCGGACTCTGTATTAGAGACAGCAAGGGGGAGGGAAGTGTGTGTAGTTGTCAAGATTAACCGATAAGCCCAGGTTTATCAGTTAATCGTATACACGACTATACGCTAATATCCCATTCTCCGACTGTCACTGTTAACATTTCTGTAACGGAGTAAGTGCACTGCCGGGAGCAGGTACACCTTGAGAGGCCTCCAAGCTTACCCAGTACATGGAGAGACCTTTTCTCAAAGGCCCAGCTTCTGATGGGTTTGGTCCGCCTTCTGGGATGCCAGCGTATGTGCTGGCATTTCACTGAGACTACTTGCTCCACTAGCCTTGCCTGCTTCTCCCTGTTTTGCTGACTTAGGCTCTCTGGCCTCTAGGAGCCCACGCAACTTGGGACGCACCAAGTGTAGAAACACAGAGTCTGCAAACAGCTCTCTACGGTAAGGCTTAGCTAGAAAATCGTCCAGCACTCAATTGCACTTCCCCTCCAGAAACTACACCCAAAATAATATTATCTGACGCAGGAGAGAAATCACTACAATGCAAGCTCATACGTTTGCCCATCCCCTCAATGAGGAGTAACATACGCACAATTTCTCCCGCTCCCCTCCTGCTGTTAGATTTTAATAAAACAAATGTAGTTTGTGTAATTTCTAACTTTTACAGTTGAGAGACTGCTGTCATTTATCAAAACAAAATAAAGCACGCATACCGTGTATGGGTGTAGGCATGGATGGAGGAAGGGCAGCATTAGGAATGCAGGTTGCCATGGGATGTGGGTGTAGAAAGGAAGAGAAGGGGGCTGGGACCCAATTGATGGAAGGATGGACTGGAAGGGTCTGGAGTGTGGCATGGCTTGGGATGGGGGGTTGTTGAAAAGGAAGAGGAGAATGGTTGAGGAAGTCCTTACATGCGGAAGGAGGGCTGGGGGGAAGGTAGCGATGGCAGGCGCGATGGGAGTGGGGAAGGAGGAACTGTGCGTTAGGAAGGGCAGAAATGGGGGTTAAGGGTCCTATAAATGGGGAAAATATAGGGATAGGGATAGAGTGTGGGATGGGGAGTGTCCTAGGCAGGAAAAAGAGGGGCTCCTTGAAACATGAATGGAGGTATGCTCTGGGGGTGCAGGTTCCTCTGAGTCTCTGAAGAGAAGGGAAACTGAAGGACACCAGGAATAGGGGGTATGGGCTAGCAAAGAGCACTGGTAGGGGTGCAGGTTGTGTGAAGGGGAAGTTGAAATGTACTGCGGGAGTGGAACTTCCGCTCGGACTCGCTGTCTAAGCAAACGTGACTTCCCTTCCTAGACCCGAGTGGGCCGTAAGCTGAGAGATTTCCAGACCCGACATTTATCTCCCGGTCAGCGATGGCTGCTCCGCTCCAAGCCGGACGGTTCTCGCCTCGCTTCGACCAACCTCCCGAGCTCGCTGTTCTCGTTTCCGTTCCATCCCCAGACGGGAGGACACCGGGAGGGTTGACTTCTTATCGCTCGCTACCGAACACAGCAGAGGGGAAAAAACAAACAAAGAACTAAGCTTTTCAGTCCGCAAGGATGCGGCATCGCTTCTCCTCCCACCATCGGCCACCCCCTCCCGCTGCCACTCCAGGAACCCGGAGAGAATGGAGGCCTTGAATATCTATCCACGCACTGTTGAACCCCCTACTGCTCCTTCACCAGTCCCCAAGCCACCAGGCTCCGTGCCCCAGCAGGAAGCTCTCTGCCTCAGAAGAAACATACTGCCAGGACGCTTGACGATTTCAAAGCACGCACCTCTTACTCACACAGAGCCATGGGAAGGCCGAACGCTGAGGACCCTTCACGTGTTCTGAGAATCACGTCCAGGCAGCTCAAGTACATCTCGGACGATTTATTCTCCGCCCACGGCCACGCACTGATTCCTCTGCAAGGGTGGCCAAAAAAACCCAGCGTTAGCTCTCACTCACTAAAGTCTGTGGCTGTGGGAATTCTATCCTTTAGCCCTTTCCCCCCCTCTCGCCTATGTATCGGTTCCTCTACAAGAACACTGAGTCAGTCAGCCATGACGCACCACCGCTCTCCCTTGCGCGACTTGCGAACCTGCAGAATTCCCGTTGGCTCCTGAGCCCTTAACCCTTGGAGATGCTCACCTGGAATGCCTGCAAGTGTGCTGTACAAGGACACGGCAGAAGCAGAGCAAGGACAAAGACACAGACAGAAACAGACAGACAGGACGTATTGGCCAATACGAGAGAGTAACAAGAGAGAAACACATGAGAGGCAGCCAGAAACCTTACCACCTTGCGTCTTCCTCCTCGAGCCAAGCGTCTGCTGAAAAGGACACCGTGTTCCAGAGAAACCAGCACCCCTGACAAACGGGAGCCCTGTTTCTCCCACTACCAAGTAAGCACCTCGGGAACCTCCGCTCGGACTCGCTGTCTAAGCAAACGTGACTTCCCTTCCTAGACCCGAGTGGGCCGTAAGCTGAGAGATTTCCAGACCCGACACTTATCTCCCTGTCAGCGATGGCTGCTCCGCTCCCAGCCGGACGGTTCTCGCCTCGCTTCGACCAACCTCCCGAGCTCGCTGTTCTCGTTTCCGTTCCATCCCCAGACGGGAGGACACCGGGAGGGTTGACTTCTTATCGCTCGCTATCGAACACAGCAGAGGGGAAAAAACAAACAAACAACTTAGCTTTTCAGTCCGCAAGGACGCGGCATCGTTTCTCCTCCCACCATCGCACCGCTGCCTCCCACCATCGGCCACCCCCTCCCAATGCCACTCCAGGAACGCGGAGAGAAAGGAGACCTTGAATACCTATCCACGCACTGTTGAACCGCCTACTGCCCCTTCACCAGTCCCCAAGCCACCAGGCTCCGTGCCCCAGCAGGAAGCTCTCTGCCTCAGAAGAAACATACTGCCAGGACGCTTGAAGATTTCAAAGCACGCACCTCTTACTCACACAGAGCCATGGGAAGGCCGAACGCTGAGGACCCTTCACGTGTTCCGAGAATCACGTCCAGGCACCTCAAGTCAATCTCGGACGGTATCTTCTCAGCCCACGGCCCCTCATTGATTCCTCTGCAAGGGTGGCCGAAAAAGCCCAGCGTTAGCTCTCTCTCACTAAGGTCTGTGGCTGTGGGAATGCTATCCTTTAGCCCTTTCCCCCCCTCTCGCCTATGTATCGGGTCCTCTACAAGAACACTGAGTCAGTCAGCCATGACGCACCACCGCTCTCCCTTGCGCGACTGACTTACCTGCAGTATTCCCATTGGCTCCTGAGCCCTTAACCCTTGGAGATGCTCACCTGGAATGCCTGCAAGTGTGCTGTACAAGGACACGGCAGAAGCCGAGCAAGGACAAAGACACAGACAGAAACAGACAGACAGAACGTATTGGCCAATACTAGAGAGCAACAAGAGAGAAACACATAAGAGGCAGTCAGAAACCTTACCACCTTGCGTCTTCCTCCTCGAGCCAAGCGTCTGCTGAGAAGGACACCGTGTTCCAGAGAAACCAGCACCCCTGACAAACGGGAGCTACCAAGGAAGCACCTCGAGAACCTCCGCTCGGACTCGCTGTCTAAGCAAACGTGACTTCCCTTCCTAGACCCGAGTGGGCCGTAAGCCGAGAGATTTCCAGACCCGACATTTATCTCCCGGTCAGCGATGGCTGCTCCGCTCCAAGCCGGACGGTTCTCGCCTCGCTTCGACCAACCTCCCGAGCTCGCTGTTCTCGTTTCCGTTCCATCCCCAGACGGGAGGACACCGGGAGGGTTGACTTCTTATCGCTCGCTACCAAACACAGCAGAGGGGAAAAAACAAACAAAGAACTAAGCTTTTCAGTCCGCAAGGATGCGGCATCGCTTCTCCTCCCACCATCGGCCACCCCCTCCCGCTGCCACTCCAGGAACCCGGAGAGAATGGAGGCCTTGAATATCTATCCACGCACTGTTGAACCCCCTACTGCTCCTTCACCAGTCCCCAAGCCACCAGGCTCCGTGCCCCAGCAGGAAGCTCTCTGCCTCAGAAGAAACATACTGCCAGGACGCTTGACGATTTCAAAGCACGCACCTCTTACTCACACAGAGCCATGGGAAGGCCGAACGCTGAGGACCCTTCACGTGTTCTGAGAATCACGTCCAGGCAGCTCAAGTACATCTCGGACGATTTATTCTCCGCCCACGGCCACGCACTGATTCCTCTGCAAGGGTGGCCAAAAAAACCCAGCGTTAGCTCTCACTCACTAAAGTCTGTGGCTGTGGGAATTCTATCCTTTAGCCCTTTCCCCCCCTCTCGCCTATGTATCGGTTCCTCTACAAGAACACTGAGTCAGTCAGCCATGACGCACCACCGCTCTCCCTTGCGCGACTTGCGAACCTGCAGAATTCCCGTTGGCTCCTGAGCCCTTAACCCTTGGAGATGCTCACCTGGAATGCCTGCAAGTGTGCTGTACAAGGACACGGCAGAAGCAGAGCAAGGACAAAGACACAGACAGAAACAGACAGACAGGACGTATTGGCCAATACGAGAGAGCAACAAGAGAGAAACACATGAGAGGCAGCCAGAAACCTTACCACCTTGCATCTTCCTCCTCGAGCCAAGCGTCTGCTGAAAAGGACACCGAGTTCCAGAGAAACCAGCACCCCTGACAAACGGGAGCCCTGTTTCTACCACTACCAAGTAAGCACCTCGGGAACCTCCGCTCGGACTCGCTGTCTAAGCAAACGTGACTTCCCTTCCTAGACCCGAGTGGGCCGTAAGCCGAGAGATTTCCAGACCCGACATTTATCTCCCGGTCAGCGATGGCTGCTCCGCTCCAAGCCGGACGGTTCTCGCCTCGCTTCGACCAAGCTCCCGAGCTCGCTGTTCTCTTTTCCGTTCCATCCCCAGACGGGAGGACACCGGAAGGGTTGACTTCTTATCGCTCGCTATCGAACACAGCAGAGGGGAAAAAACAAACAAACAACTTAGCTTTTCAGTCCGCAAGGACGCGGCATCCCTTCTCCTCCCACCATCGCACCGCTGCCTCCCACCATCGGCCACCCCCTCCCGCTGCCACTCCAGGAACACGGAGAGAACGGAGGCCTTGAATATCTATCCACGCTCTGTTGAACTGCCTATGCCCCTTCACCAGTCCCCAAGCCACCAGGCTTCGTGCCCCAGCAGGAAGCTCTCTGCCTCAGAAGAACCATACTCCCAGGACGCTTGAAGATTTCAAAGCACGCACCTCTTACTCACACAGAGCCATGGGAAGGCCGAACGCTGAGGACCCTTCACGTGTTCCGAGAATCACGTCCAGGCACCTCAAGTCCATCTCGGACGGTATCTTCTCAGCCCACGGCCCCTCACTGATTCCTCTGCAAGGGTGGCCGAAAAAGCCCAGCGTTAGCTCTCTCTCACTAAGGTCTGTGGCTGTGGGAATGCTATCCTTTAGCCCTTTCCCCCCCTCTCGCCTATGTATCGGGTCCTCTACAAGAACACTGAGTCAGTCAGCCATGACGCACCACCGCTCTCCCTTGCGCGACTGGCGTACCTGCAGCATTCCCATTGGCTCCTGAGCCCTTAACCCTTGGAGATGCTCACCTGGAATGCCTGCAAGTGTGCTGTACAAGGAAACGGCAGAAGCAGAGCAAGGACAAAGACACAGACAGAAACAGACAGACAGAACGTATTGGCCAATACTAGAGAGCAACAAGAGAGAAACACATAAGAGGCAGTCAGAAACCTTACCACCTTGCGTCTTCCTCCTCGAGCCAAGCGTCTGCTGAGAAGGACACCGTGTTCCAGAGAAACCAGCACCCCTGACAAACGGGAGCTACCAAGGAAGCACCTCGAGAACCTCCGCTCGGACTCGCTGTCTAAGCAAACGTGACTTCCCTTCCTAGACCCGAGTGGGCCGTAAGCCGAGAGATTTCCAAACCCGACACTTATCTCCCGGTCAGCGATGGCTGCTCCGCTCCCAGCCGGACGGTTTTCGCCTCGCTTCGACCAAGATCCCGAGCTCGCTGTTCTCGTTTCCGTTCCATCCTCAGACGGGAGGACACCGGGAGGGTTGACTTCTTATCGCTCGCTACCGAACACAGCAGAGGGGAAAAAACAAACAAACAAACTTAGCGTTTCAGTCCGCAAGGACGCGGCATCGCTTCTCCTCCCACCATCGCACCGCTGCCTCCCACCATCGGCCACCCCCTCCCGCTGCCACTCCAGGAACGCGGAGAGAACGGAGGCCTTGTATATCTATCCGCGCTCTGTTGAACTGCCTATGCCCCTTCACCAGTCCCCAAGCCACCAGGCTCCGTGACCCAGCAGGAAGCTCTCTGCCTCAGAAGAAACATACTGACAGGACGCTTAAAGATTTCAAAGCACGCACCTCTTACTCACACAGAGCCATGGGAAGGCCGAACGCTGAGGACCCTTCACGTGTTCCGAGAATCACGTCCAGGCAGCTCAAGTACATCTCGGACGATTTGTTCTCCGCCCACGGCCACGCACTGATTCCTCTGCAAGGGTGGCCAAAAAAGCCCAGCGTTAGCTCTCACTCACTAAAGTCTGTGGCTGTGGGAATTCTATCCTTTAGCCCTTTCCCCCCCTCTCGCCTATGTATCGGGTCCTCTACAAGAACACCGAGTTATTCAGCCATGACGCACCACCGCTCTCCCTTGCGCGACTTGCGAACCTGCTGAATTCCCGTTGGCTCCTGAGCCCTTAACCCTTGGAGATGCTCACCTGGAATGCCTGCAAGTGTGCTGTACAAGGACACGGCAGAAGCCGAGCAAGGACAAAGACACAGACAGAAACAGACAGACAGAACGTATTGGCCAATACTAGAGAGCAACAAGAGAGAAACACATAAGAGGCAGTCAGAAACCTTACCACCTTGCGTCTTCCTCCTCGAGCCAAGCGTCTGCTGAGAAGGACACCGTGTTCCAGAGAAACCAGCACCCCTGACAAACGGGAGCTACCAAGGAAGCACCTCGAGAACCTCCGCTCGGACTCGCTGTCTAAGCAAACGTGACTTCCCTTCCTAGACCCGAGTGGGCCGTAAGCCGAGAGATTTCCAGACCCGACATTTATCTCCCGGTCAGCGATGGCTGCTCCGCTCCAAGCCGGACGGTTCTCGCCTCGCTTCGACCAACCTCCCGAGCTCGCTGTTCTCGTTTCCGTTCCATCCCCAGACGGGAGGACACCGGGAGGGTTGACTTCTTATCGCTCGCTACCGAACACAGCAGAGGGGAAAAAACAAACAAAGAACTAAGCTTTTCAGTCCGCAAGGATGCGGCATCGCTTCTCCTCCCACCATCGGCCACCCCCTCCCGCTGCCACTCCAGGAACCCGGAGAGAATGGAGGCCTTGAATATCTATCCACGCACTGTTGAACCCCCTACTGCTCCTTCACCAGTCCCCAAGCCACCAGGCTCCGTGCCCCAGCAGGAAGCTCTCTGCCTCAGAAGAAACATACTGCCAGGACGCTTGACGATTTCAAAGCACGCACCTCTTACTCACACAGAGCCATGGGAAGGCCGAACGCTGAGGACCCTTCACGTGTTCTGAGAATCACGTCCAGGCAGCTCAAGTACATCTCGGACGATTTATTCTCCGCCCACGGCCACGCACTGATTCCTCTGCAAGGGTGGCCAAAAAAACCCAGCGTTAGCTCTCACTCACTAAAGTCTGTGGCTGTGGGAATTCTATCCTTTAGCCCTTTCCCCCCCTCTCGCCTATGTATCGGTTCCTCTACAAGAACACTGAGTCAGTCAGCCATGACGCACCACCGCTCTCCCTTGCGCGACTTGCGAACCTGCAGAATTCCCGTTGGCTCCTGAGCCCTTAACCCTTGGAGATGCTCACCTGGAATGCCTGCAAGTGTGCTGTACAAGGACACGGCAGAAGCAGAGCAAGGACAAAGACACAGACAGAAACAGACAGACAGGACGTATTGGCCAATACGAGAGAGTAACAAGAGAGAAACACATGAGAGGCAGCCAGAAACCTTACCACCTTGCGTCTTCCTCCTCGAGCCAAGCGTCTGCTGAAAAGGACACCGTGTTCCAGAGAAACCAGCACCCCTGACAAACGGGAGCCCTGTTTCTCCCACTACCAAGTAAGCACCTCGGGAACCTCCGCTCGGACTCGCTGTCTAAGCAAACGTGACTTCCCTTCCTAGACCCGAGTGGGCCGTAAGCTGAGAGATTTCCAGACCCGACACTTATCTCCCTGTCAGCGATGGCTGCTCCGCTCCCAGCCGGACGGTTCTCGCCTCGCTTCGACCAACCTCCCGAGCTCGCTGTTCTCGTTTCCGTTCCATCCCCAGACGGGAGGACACCGGGAGGGTTGACTTCTTATCGCTCGCTATCGAACACAGCAGAGGGGAAAAAACAAACAAACAACTTAGCTTTTCAGTCCGCAAGGACGCGGCATCGTTTCTCCTCCCACCATCGCACCGCTGCCTCCCACCATCGGCCACCCCCTCCCAATGCCACTCCAGGAACGCGGAGAGAAAGGAGACCTTGAATACCTATCCACGCACTGTTGAACCGCCTACTGCCCCTTCACCAGTCCCCAAGCCACCAGGCTCCGTGCCCCAGCAGGAAGCTCTCTGCCTCAGAAGAAACATACTGCCAGGACGCTTGAAGATTTCAAAGCACGCACCTCTTACTCACACAGAGCCATGGGAAGGCCGAACGCTGAGGACCCTTCACGTGTTCCGAGAATCACGTCCAGGCACCTCAAGTCAATCTCGGACGGTATCTTCTCAGCCCACGGCCCCTCATTGATTCCTCTGCAAGGGTGGCCGAAAAAGCCCAGCGTTAGCTCTCTCTCACTAAGGTCTGTGGCTGTGGGAATGCTATCCTTTAGCCCTTTCCCCCCCTCTCGCCTATGTATCGGGTCCTCTACAAGAACACTGAGTCAGTCAGCCATGACGCACCACCGCTCTCCCTTGCGCGACTGACTTACCTGCAGTATTCCCATTGGCTCCTGAGCCCTTAACCCTTGGAGATGCTCACCTGGAATGCCTGCAAGTGTGCTGTACAAGGACACGGCAGAAGCCGAGCAAGGACAAAGACACAGACAGAAACAGACAGACAGAACGTATTGGCCAATACTAGAGAGCAACAAGAGAGAAACACATAAGAGGCAGTCAGAAACCTTACCACCTTGCGTCTTCCTCCTCGAGCCAAGCGTCTGCTGAGAAGGACACCGTGTTCCAGAGAAACCAGCACCCCTGACAAACGGGAGCTACCAAGGAAGCACCTCGAGAACCTCCGCTCGGACTCGCTGTCTAAGCAAACGTGACTTCCCTTCCTAGACCCGAGTGGGCCGTAAGCCGAGAGATTTCCAGACCCGACATTTATCTCCCGGTCAGCGATGGCTGCTCCGCTCCAAGCCGGACGGTTCTCGCCTCGCTTCGACCAACCTCCCGAGCTCGCTGTTCTCGTTTCCGTTCCATCCCCAGACGGGAGGACACCGGGAGGGTTGACTTCTTATCGCTCGCTACCAAACACAGCAGAGGGGAAAAAACAAACAAAGAACTAAGCTTTTCAGTCCGCAAGGATGCGGCATCGCTTCTCCTCCCACCATCGGCCACCCCCTCCCGCTGCCACTCCAGGAACCCGGAGAGAATGGAGGCCTTGAATATCTATCCACGCACTGTTGAACCCCCTACTGCTCCTTCACCAGTCCCCAAGCCACCAGGCTCCGTGCCCCAGCAGGAAGCTCTCTGCCTCAGAAGAAACATACTGCCAGGACGCTTGACGATTTCAAAGCACGCACCTCTTACTCACACAGAGCCATGGGAAGGCCGAACGCTGAGGACCCTTCACGTGTTCTGAGAATCACGTCCAGGCAGCTCAAGTACATCTCGGACGATTTATTCTCCGCCCACGGCCACGCACTGATTCCTCTGCAAGGGTGGCCAAAAAAACCCAGCGTTAGCTCTCACTCACTAAAGTCTGTGGCTGTGGGAATTCTATCCTTTAGCCCTTTCCCCCCCTCTCGCCTATGTATCGGTTCCTCTACAAGAACACTGAGTCAGTCAGCCATGACGCACCACCGCTCTCCCTTGCGCGACTTGCGAACCTGCAGAATTCCCGTTGGCTCCTGAGCCCTTAACCCTTGGAGATGCTCACCTGGAATGCCTGCAAGTGTGCTGTACAAGGACACGGCAGAAGCAGAGCAAGGACAAAGACACAGACAGAAACAGACAGACAGGACGTATTGGCCAATACGAGAGAGTAACAAGAGAGAAACACATGAGAGGCAGCCAGAAACCTTACCACCTTGCGTCTTCCTCCTCGAGCCAAGCGTCTGCTGAAAAGGACACCGTGTTCCAGAGAAACCAGCACCCCTGACAAACGGGAGCCCTGTTTCTCCCACTACCAAGTAAGCACCTCGGGAACCTCCGCTCGGACTCGCTGTCTAAGCAAACGTGACTTCCCTTCCTAGACCCGAGTGGGCCGTAAGCTGAGAGATTTCCAGACCCGACACTTATCTCCCTGTCAGCGATGGCTGCTCCGCTCCCAGCCGGACGGTTCTCGCCTCGCTTCGACCAACCTCCCGAGCTCGCTGTTCTCGTTTCCGTTCCATCCCCAGACGGGAGGACACCGGGAGGGTTGACTTCTTATCGCTCGCTATCGAACACAGCAGAGGGGAAAAAACAAACAAACAACTTAGCTTTTCAGTCCGCAAGGACGCGGCATCGTTTCTCCTCCCACCATCGCACCGCTGCCTCCCACCATCGGCCACCCCCTCCCAATGCCACTCCAGGAACGCGGAGAGAAAGGAGACCTTGAATACCTATCCACGCACTGTTGAACCGCCTACTGCCCCTTCACCAGTCCCCAAGCCACCAGGCTCCGTGCCCCAGCAGGAAGCTCTCTGCCTCAGAAGAAACATACTGCCAGGACGCTTGAAGATTTCAAAGCACGCACCTCTTACTCACACAGAGCCATGGGAAGGCCGAACGCTGAGGACCCTTCACGTGTTCCGAGAATCACGTCCAGGCACCTCAAGTCAATCTCGGACGGTATCTTCTCAGCCCACGGCCCCTCATTGATTCCTCTGCAAGGGTGGCCGAAAAAGCCCAGCGTTAGCTCTCTCTCACTAAGGTCTGTGGCTGTGGGAATGCTATCCTTTAGCCCTTTCCCCCCCTCTCGCCTATGTATCGGGTCCTCTACAAGAACACTGAGTCAGTCAGCCATGACGCACCACCGCTCTCCCTTGCGCGACTGACTTACCTGCAGTATTCCCATTGGCTCCTGAGCCCTTAACCCTTGGAGATGCTCACCTGGAATGCCTGCAAGTGTGCTGTACAAGGACACGGCAGAAGCCGAGCAAGGACAAAGACACAGACAGAAACAGACAGACAGAACGTATTGGCCAATACTAGAGAGCAACAAGAGAGAAACACATAAGAGGCAGTCAGAAACCTTACCACCTTGCGTCTTCCTCCTCGAGCCAAGCGTCTGCTGAGAAGGACACCGTGTTCCAGAGAAACCAGCACCCCTGACAAACGGGAGCTACCAAGGAAGCACCTCGAGAACCTCCGCTCGGACTCGCTGTCTAAGCAAACGTGACTTCCCTTCCTAGACCCGAGTGGGCCGTAAGCCGAGAGATTTCCAGACCCGACATTTATCTCCCGGTCAGCGATGGCTGCTCCGCTCCAAGCCGGACGGTTCTCGCCTCGCTTCGACCAACCTCCCGAGCTCGCTGTTCTCGTTTCCGTTCCATCCCCAGACGGGAGGACACCGGGAGGGTTGACTTCTTATCGCTCGCTACCGAACACAGCAGAGGGGAAAAAACAAACAAAGAACTAAGCTTTTCAGTCCGCAAGGATGCGGCATCGCTTCTCCTCCCACCATCGGCCACCCCCTCCCGCTGCCACTCCAGGAACCCGGAGAGAATGGAGGCCTTGAATATCTATCCACGCACTGTTGAACCCCCTACTGCTCCTTCACCAGTCCCCAAGCCACCAGGCTCCGTGCCCCAGCAGGAAGCTCTCTGCCTCAGAAGAAACATACTGCCAGGACGCTTGACGATTTCAAAGCACGCACCTCTTACTCACACAGAGCCATGGGAAGGCCGAACGCTGAGGACCCTTCACGTGTTCTGAGAATCACGTCCAGGCAGCTCAAGTACATCTCGGACGATTTATTCTCCGCCCACGGCCACGCACTGATTCCTCTGCAAGGGGGACCAAAAAAACCCAGCGTTAGCTCTCACTCACTAAACTCTGTGGCTGTGGGAATTCTATCCTTTAGCCCTTCCCCCCCTCTCGCCTATGTATCGCTTCCTCTACAAGAACACTGAGTCAGTCAGCCATGACGCACCACCGCTCTCCCTTGCGCGACTTGCGAACCTGCAGAATTCCCGTTGGCTCCTGAGCCCTTAACCCTTGGAGATGCTCACCTGGAATGCCTGCAAGTGTGCTGTACAAGGACACGGCAGAAGCAGAGCAAGGACAAAGACACAGACAGAAACAGACAGACAGGACGTATTGGCCAATACGAGAGAGCAACAAGAGAGAAACACATGAGAGGCAGCCAGAAACCTTACCACCTTGCATCTTCCTCCTCGAGCCAAGCGTCTGCTGAAAAGGACACCGTGTTCCAGAGAAACCAGCACCCCTGACAAACGGGAGCCCTGTTTCTCCCACTACCAAGTAAGCACCTCGGGAACCTCCGGTCGGACTCGCTGTCTAAGCAAACGTGACTTCCCTTCCTAGACCCGAGTGGGCCGTAAGCTGAGAGATTTCCAGACCCGACACTTATCTCCCTGTCAGCGATGGCTGCTCCGCTCCCAGCCGGACGGTTCTCGCCTCGCTTCGACCAAGCTCCCGAGCTCGCTGTTCTCTTTTCCGTTCCATCCTCAGATGGGAGGACACCGGGAGGGTTGACTTCTTATCGCTCGCTACCGAACACAGCAGAGGGGAAAAAACAAACAAACAAACTTAGCGTTTCAGTCCGCAAGGACGCGGCATCGCTTCTCCTCCCACCATCGCACCGCTGCCTCCCACCATCGGCCACCCCCTCCCGCTGCCACTCCAGGAACGCGGAGAGAACGGAGGCCTTGAATATCTATCCGCGCTCTGTTGAACTGCCTATGCCCCTTCACCAGTCCCCAAGCCACCAGGCTCCGGGACCCAGCAGGAAGCTCTCTGCCTCAGAAGAAACATACTGCCAGGACGCTTAAAGATTTCAAAGCACGCACCTCTTACTCACACAGAGCCATGGGAAGGCCGAACGCTGAGGACCCTTCACGTGTTCCGAGAATCACGTCCAGGCAGCTCAAGTACATCTCGGACGATTTGTTCTCCGCCCACGGCCACGCACTGATTCCTCTGCAAGGGTGGCCAAAAAAGCCCAGCGTTAGCTCTCACTCACTAAAGTCTGTGGCTGTGGGAATTCTATCCTTTAGCCCTTTCCCCCCCCTCTCGCCTATGTATCGGGTCCTCTACAAGAACACCGAGTTATTCAGCCATGACGCACCACCGCTCTCCCTTGCGCGACTTGCGAACCTGCTGAATTCCCGTTGGCTCCTGAGCCCTTAACCCTTGGAGATGCTCACCTGGAATGCCTGCAAGTGTGCTGTACAAGGACACGGCAGAAGCAGAGCAAGGACAAAGACACAGACAGAAACAGACAGACAGGACGTATTGGCCAATACGAGAGAGCAACAAGAGAGAAACACATAAGAGGCAGCCAGAAACCTTACCACCTTGCGTCTTCCTCCTCGAGCCAAGCGTGTGCTGAGAAGGACACCGTGTTCCAGAGAAACCAGCACCCCTGACAAACGGGAGCCCTGTTTCTCCCACTACCAAGTAAGCACCTCGGGAACCTCCGCTCGGACTCGCTGTTTAAGCAAACGTAACGTCCCTTCCTAGACCCGAGTGGGCCGTAAGCCGAGAGATTTCCAGACCCGACACTTATCTCCCGGTCAGCGATGGCTGCTCCGCTCCCAGCAGGACGGTTCTCGCCTCGCTTCGACCAAGCTCCCGAGCTCGCTGTTCTCTTTTCCGTTCCATCCCCAGATGGGAGGACACCGGGAGGGTTGACTTCTTATCGCTCGCTACCGAACACAGCAGAGGGGAAAAAACAAACAAACAACTTAGCTTTTCAGTCCGCAAGGACGCGGCATCGCTTCTCCTACCACCATCGGCCACTCCCTCCCGCTGCCACTCCAGGAACGCGGAGAGAACGGAGGCCTTGAATATCTATCCACGCACTGTTGAACCGCCTACTGCCCCTTCACCAGTCCCCAAGCCACCAGGCTCCGTGCCCCAGCAGGAAGCTCTCTGCCTCAGAAGAAACATACTGCCAGGACGCTTGAAGATTTCAAAGCACGCACCTCTTACTCACACAGAGCCATGGGAAGGCCGAACGCTGAGGACCCTTCATGTATTCCGAGAATCACGTCCAGGCAGCTCAAGTACATCTCGGACGATTTATTCTCCGCCCACGGCCACGCACTGATTCCTCTGCAAGGGTGGCCGAAAAAGCCCAGCGTTAGCTCTCACTCACTAAAGTCTGTGGCTGTGGGAATTCTATCCTTTAGCCCTTTCCCCCCCTCTCGCCTATGTATCGGGTCCTCTACAAGAACACTGAGTCAGTCAGCCATGACGCACCACCGCTCTCCCTTGCGCGACTTGCGAACCTGCAGAATTCCCGTTGGCTCCTGAGCCCTTAACCCTTGGAGATGCTCACCTGGAATGCCTGCAAGTGTGCTGTACAAGGACACGGCAGAAGCAGAGCAAGGACAAAGACACAGACAGAAACAGACAGACAGGACGTATTGGCCAATACGAGAGAGCAACAAGAGAGAAACACATGAGAGGCAGCCAGAAACCTTATCACCTTGCATCTTCCTCCTCGAGCCAAGCGTCTGCTGAAAAGGACACCGAGTTCCAGAGAAACCAGCACCCCTGACAAACGGGAGCCCTGTTTCTCCCACTACCAAGTAAGCACCTCGGGAACCTCCGCTCGGACTCGCTGTCTAAGCAAACGTGACTTCCCTTCCTAGACCCGAGTGGGCCGTAAGCCGAGAGATTTCCAGACCCGACATTTATCTCCCGGTCAGCGATGGCTGCTCCGCTCCAAGCCGGACGGTTCTCGCCTCGCTTCGACCAACCTCCCGAGCTCGCTGTTCTCGTTTCTGTTCCGTCCCCAGACGGGAGGACACGGGGAGGGTTGACTTCCTATCGCTCGCTACCCAACCCAGCAAAGGGGGAAATCAAACCAAGCAACTTACTTTTCAGTCTCTCTGTACCAGGGAAACCAGTACACCTGACAACGTAAAAGGGAATACGTTGGCATCTCAGTCCGTAATGTCGCGTGACCTCTTCTCACATCTAAATTATGCTGCTGTCTTCCACCCTCCCACTCCGCCTCTCCCTGGCACTGCAGAAATACCAGTGGAGAAGAGCGCTTTGAGCCCACGTCCAAATAGTCTCCTTACAGAGCATACCCAGCAGAATTCTTCGTACCCAAAAGGAAGCTCATGGCCTGTGATGAAACCGACTGCTAGTTGTCCCCTACTTTTTTAAAGGCTCCCAAGACCATGTCTGTGGAGATGTTCACCCAGCAGACCTGCCCATGTCCTGTGGAGGGAGACAGCAGGACTGCGAAGAATAGAGTCTCAAAGGGGCTGATCAGTGGAGAAGTTCATTTCCTATTTTGGTCTCTACGTGGGCGCATCTAGACTAGCAAGATTTTGCGCAAAAGCGGCCGCTTGTGCAAAAACTTCCCAGCTGTCTACACTGGCCACTTGAATTTGCGCAAGAGCACTGACGTTCTAATGGAAGAATTCAGTCCTTCTTGCGCAAACACTTTGATGCTCCCGCTCAGGGATAAGCCCTCTTGCGCAGGAATACTCGCACAAGGCCAGTGTAGACAGGCACCGTCATTTTTTCTGCAAGAAAGCCCCGATGGCTAAAATGGCTATCGGAGCTTTCTTGCGCAAAAGCGCGTCTATGCTGCGCACGGGTGCTCTTGCGTAAAAGCACATTTTGTGCAAAAGCATCCCTGCCAATCTAGACGCTCTTTTGCGGAAATACTTTTAACGGAAGAACTTTTCCATTAAAAGTATTTCTGCAAAATCATGCCAGTCTAGAGGCAGCCCCTAAGTATGACTGTCTTGAATACGTGGTATTGGGGGCTGCACTGTGGAGGGGAGAGGTCTGAGGATCCCAGGGACACTGACAGTTTGGGGGATTTAGAGGCCCCAGAGTTGAAGAATAGCATGGAGGAGTGTTTGAGGGCCCTTGGTTGGCGGGCAAAGTCAACTCAGCAAGTTCATGGGGAACAATAATTGGAATTGGGGAGAGCTGGGGCTTAAGGGATCCCATGAATGGAGGGAGAACCGGTGCGGGGAGCAGATTAGGGAAGGATATGGCAGGCTGCCAGTGTTGGGAAGAAGGAGGACTGAGGGGGTAGGAGTGCAACTTGAGGGCGCGGACGAAGGAATAACAGAGGCTGACAGGTTTCAGGCCTGGCGAGACAGGGGTGTGTGGGTTGGGAAGGAAGGAAGAAGGGAGGCTGGAAGGTCGCAGACCTGGCGAGACAGGGGTGTGCGAGGAGGGTGTGTGGGTTGGGAAGGAAGCCAACAGAGAGGTGAGAGGTCCCACGTACGGGGGATGGGCAGGAATAGGGCGCAGGTCGGGGTGAGCTTGGGGGTGTTGCAGGGAGCAAAATGGGGGACCGATAGACCCCATGAATGGAGAAAGGGGCTAGAGGGGACATGTTGGTTTGGGCGTTGTGGAGAGGAAGGAAAGCGAGGGACCCGAAGGATAAAAATATGGTTGAAGCGAGGGAGAGCACTCATGGGGGATAAGATTGGCTTGGGGGTGTTGTAATGCACTGGGGAAGTGAGGGAAGGGAGGTGCCGGTTCGGCTGCAGCACAGATAATGGGGGGGCAGGTTAGGCTGCGGTAGGAGGAGTGGGGGTGCTGTTGGACTGGGGGTGTGATGGATTGGGGGTGGAGTGAAAGGGGGTGTGGGAAGCACTGGGGGCAGAGGAAGAGGGGCAGGTCGGGCTAGGGATGCAGGTTGGACTGGGAAGCGGGGGAATGGGGGTGTACGTTGGACTAGGGGTGCTGAATGGAGTGGAGAGTGAGAAGAATGGGGGTGCAGGTTGGGTTGAGGTGTAGAGTGCACAGGGAGTGTGAGGAGGGTGCAGGTTGAGCTAAGGATATTGAATAGACTGGGGGTAGGGTAACGGGGGTGCAGGCTGGGCAGGGGGGTATTGAATGGACTGGGGAAGAGGGGTGCAGGTTGCGCTGGGAGTGTTGAAAGGACTGGGGGAGGGGGTGCAGATTGGTTGGAGGGTGTAGAATGGACTGGAGGGCAGGGGAGGGGGGGTTCAGCATGCACTGGGGTGGGGGGTGTAGAATGGCCTGGGGGTCTGGGGAGGGGCTTGCAGGTTGAGAGGGGGGTGTTGAAAGGACTGCGGGGGGGTAACAGGGGCAGGTTGGGTGGGGGGTGTAGAATGGCCTGGGGGGGGTAACAGGGGCAGGTTGGGTGGGGGGTGTAGAATGGCCTGGGGGGGTAACAGGTGCAGGTTGGGTGGGGGGTGTAGAATGGCCTGGGGGGGTAACAGGTGCAGGTTGGGTGGGGGGTGTAGAATGGCCTGGGGGGGTAACAGGTGCAGGTTGGGTGGGGGGTGTAGAATGGCCTGGGGGGGGGTAACAGGTGCAGGTTGGGTGGGGGGTGTAGAATGGCCTGGGGGGGGGTAACAGGTGCAGGTTGGGTGGGGGGTGTAGAATGGCCTGGGGGGGGGTAACAGGTGCAGGTTGGGTGGGGGGGTGTAGAATGGCCTGGGGGGGTAACAGGTGCAGGTTGGGTGGGGGGTGTAGAATGGAGCAGTTGATGCAGGTCGGGTGGAAGGTGGGGGAGGGGGATGCAGCTCGGGGGGGGCTGTGCAGAGCAGGGGGGGGGGCTGAGGATCGCGGGGCGGGGGCAGACAGGGGCGGGGCCTGAGTAGCGCTGCGGGGGCGCCCTACGATGCACTTGGGGGCGGGGAGAGGCTGGAACACGCTGGGCGTGGCTATGATTGGGGCGGGGCGCACTGAGACACGCCCCGGGAGGCCGCACTGTGGGAACTACAACTCCCAGGATGCATCGCTCACGCTGGGCGTGACACCGCGCGAGACCAACCCCTGGATCAGCGGCTGGATTGTGATGTCACTTCCGCTGCTCCCGCCCAATCGAACAGCCCATGGGAGCTGCGGATTGGGGCACGGAACGTTTCCCACAAGCCACCGCGGCTACTTTCCCTGCTCCCCTCGGCCCCCCCGCCTCAGAGACACCCCCCCCCCCAAACTGCCCAGCCGGCTTGTCCTGTGGCGTCAGGACCTGCCAACCCCCCACTCTGCCCCCCCACCAAACCCCCTGTAGTCTGCCCCCCAACCCCCCACTCTGCCCCCCCCACCAAACCCCCTGTAGTCTGCCCCCCAACCCCCCACTCTGCCCCCCCAACCAAACCCCCTGTAGTCTGCCCCCCAACCCCCCACTCTGCCCCCCCCCCCCACTCTGCCCCCCACCAAACCCCCTGTAGTCTGCCCCCCAACCCCCCACTCTGCCCCCCCAACAAAAACCCCCTGTAGTCTGCCCCCCAACCCCCCACTCTGCCCCCCCCAAAAACCCCCTCCCCCCCAACCCCCCACTCTGCCCCCCAACCCCCCACTCTGCCCCCCCAGTCTGCCCCCCAGCCCCCCACTCTGCCCCCCCACCAAACCCCCCTGTAGTCTGCCCCCCAACCCCCCACTCTACCCCCCCACCAAACCCCCTGTAGTCGGCCCCCCAACCCCCCACTCTGCCCCCCACCAAACCTCCCTGTAGTCGGCCCCCCAACCCCCCACTCTGCCCCCCACCAAACCCCCTGTAGTCTGCCCCCCAACCCCCCACTCTGCCCCCCCAAATCCCCCTGTAGTCTGCCCCCCAGCCCCCCACTCTGCCCCCCCAACAAACCCCCTGTAGTCTGCCCCCCAACCCCCCACTCTGCCCCCCCAACAAACCCCCTGTAGTCTGCCCCCCAACCCCCCACTCTGCCCCCAGCCCCCCACTCTGCCCCCCCACCAAACCCCCCTGTAGTCTGCCCCCCAACCCCCACTCTACCCCCCCACCAAACCCCCTGTAGTCGGCCCCCCAACCCCCCACTCTGCCCCCCACCAAACCTCCCTGTAGTCGGCCCCCCAACCCCCCACTCTGCCCCCCCACCAAACCCCCCACCCCCCACTCTGCCCCCCAACCCCCCACTCTGCCCCCCAAATCCCCCTGTAGTCTGCCCCCCAACCCCCCACTCTGCCCCCCGCACTCTACTCCACCCCAACCCCCCCTGCAGTCTACTCCAGCACCACCAAACACCCCCACTCTGCTCCCCCACCAAACTCTTCATTCAGTCTGCTCCTCCCCAACCCCCCCCACTCTGCTCCCCCCACCAAACTCTTCATTCAGTCTGCTCCTCCCCAACCCCCCACTCTACTCCACCCCAACCCCCCCTGCAGTCTACTCCAGCACCACCAAACCCCCCCACTCTGCTCCCCCACCAAACTCTTCATTCAGTCTGCTCCTCCCCACCCCCCCACTATGCTCCTCCCTACCCGCCGCCAGTCAGCTCCCCCCACCAAATACCCCCCCACACACACACCCAACTGCCCAGCGGGCTTGTGTGGGACAGGCAGATGCTGCTGCTGCCTTACAAAGTGCAGCGGGGCAGCGTGAGGCGGGTTGGGGGGGGGCTGCCTCGGCTGCATCCGGTTTGAAAACACTGAGGCTGTGTCTGCACTGGCGCCATCTCGTGCCAAAGCGGCCGCTCTTGCGCGGAAACTTGCTGCCTGTCTACACTGGCCGTGTGTGCTTGCGCAAGGAAACTGACCTTCTCCTGTGTACAACCAGGGCTCCTGGCGCAAGAACTAGGATGCTCCTGCTCAGGAAGAAGCCTCTTGCGCAAGAGCCCTTCCGGCACAGGCCAGTGCGGACAGGTAACAGGAATTTCTTGCGCAAGAAAGGCCGAGGGTTAAAACGGCCATCGGAGTTTATTGCGCAAGAGAGCGTCCACACTGGCACGGATGCTCTTGCGTAAAAGCACATGCCAGTGCAGACGCTCTCTCAGAATCCTAGAACCACAGAGCTGGAAGAGACCTCAGAAGGTCAAGTC
The DNA here is from genome assembly GCF_052426305.1 of Pelodiscus sinensis. NCBI lineage: Eukaryota > Metazoa > Chordata > Testudines > Trionychidae > Pelodiscus > Pelodiscus sinensis. Next base: position 54,069 of record NC_143059.1, read on the forward strand.
CAGCCCGCTGCGCTAGGCAGGACCAATCCCAACTAAATCAACCCGGCCAGGGCTGTGTCAAGCCGACACTTAAACACCTCTAGGGATGGAGACTCCACTGCCTCCCTAGGGAACCCATCCCAGTGTTTCCCCACCCGCCTAGGGAAATAGTTTTTCCTAATATCCAACCTGGACCTCTCCCACCGCAACTTGAGACCTTTGCTCCTTGTTCTGCCATCTGTCACCACTGAGAACAGCTTTTCTGCAGCCTCTTTGGAACCTCGCTTCAGGAAGTTGAAGGCTGCTCTCAAATCCCCCCCAATCGACTCCGAGCCCTGTTCCCGGGGGGCGCGATTGGAGCACGTACCTGGACACCTTCCGGTCACGGTTCCCAGTCGGTTGCTGTCAGGCCGTGGACCGAGCAAACGTCACTTCCGGTCCGTGGGACGGGGCGCGGGCGTCCACCGCGCCACACGTGCCAGCACGACGCTACATTGTGAGAGCTCACAGCGCCCACGTGACTGCTGTTTGTTGCCCCGCGAGGGATGTGAGACGCACAGCTCCTGCCTCGTGCCAGAACGCGCCAAGGAGTTACAATCCCCCCGCCCACATCAGTGCATCATGGGAGACCGAGTGGGGTTGCCAGGTGTGAACTGTCAAAACAAGAGACCCCCTGAGAGGGCGCGTGTCCATCTCAGTGTCTGCCAGCTCCCGCTGCAGTCACGGGTGGGGCCCTGAGCCCGAGTCCCTGTCCCGCCTGCCTCTTCCCTCTGGCCCTCTCAGACTGTCTGGGCCATTGCAGGCTCCGGCTGGGGAGGGGAGGGGTGTTGCTCTCCAGGAGTGGGACCCTAGGATCCGCCTGGCACTGCAGCCAGGACACCGTCTGACTGGAATACGTCACGAACACGTGCCCCTGCAAAAGCCACACGCCGCGCCAAATGCTTCCATGCAGGAACGCGCTGCCATGGCCCCGTCTGACTGTCACGCCCCCTCTCTGCACACTCCTCAGGCACAGGCAGCAGCGTGGGCAGGCAGGCAGGCAGCTCTGCGAAGCCAGCACCAGCTCCTGTCTCCCCCTCTTGCCTCTAGAAGAGGCAGCAAGGGCTTTGACAGGTGGGTCCATGAAGCCACGACACACAGTGCTCATGCATATCAGCTCCCGCCTGCCTCCTTCCACCATACTGCTTCCTCTGTATCAGAGGCAGCAGCACAGAGGTGGGGGAACAGGCCGATCCAACGCTTGTGGGGAGCTGATCAACTGTACAACCGCGCCCTCTTGCGACAAGCTGACTTAAAAGCTGGCTTCCGACAGGTATCAGCTCACACCTCCTCCCTGCCTCTGACAGACAGCGGGTAAGAGGGGAGAATGCGTGTAATCGACAGGATTGACCAATAACTTGAGGCTTATTGGTTAATCGTGTAGTCGTCTGTACGTTGACATTCCAAGAGAAAACCACTAAATCTGGTGTGGAGAGTTTAGCCCCTAACCAGCCAGCAGCGAGCAATACCGCTGAGCTGATAAGTGCGGGGAACAGAACAGCTAAAAAGTCAGTGATAACATCTAACTCTAAAATGGTGAGCAATAAATTAAAACATAAGTTCTTAAATATGAATAAACTGCAACACCCGTGCAAAAGAATATGAACAGAACACCAGGTATTTAGATTTATTTCCAAAGTAAAAGGCTTGTGTATTTCTAGGGTAAAACATACATAAAAACGTGATGTTCAACTCATTAAGTTATTGCTGGAACATGGATTACAGCAGGGGTTCTCAACATTCGTGATACCACCACCCCCTAAAATGCTAAACGAATGTGTGTGGCCACCCACCCTCACTGCCCTGGGTCGCTTCCTCCCCCCCTTCTTACCAGACTCCTTGCCCTCCTCGGGTTCCTTCATGGCACGTGCAGTCCTTAACACCCTCCCCCCTGCAGGCTCCTTTCCCCCATCTCTTTCTCCTCTGTGCCTCTTTTCTGCTCCGCATCCCACTCTCCCGCTGCCTTGCCTCCTCCTGTAGCTGAGCCACGCTCCTGGAGCCCCATTGCCCCAGCCACGCTGTGTGGCTTTCTGGCAGCTGCCTTCCGCCTCCCTGCCGCTCTTCACAGCCGGGGGGAGAGGGGTCGCAAGTGAAATACCTGGTGCCTGCAGGACTAAGTATTTGCTATGTGATGCTTATAAATTAAGGCAATAATGCATTGAGCCTGTATCGAAGACTGTACTCGAGCCAAATAAAGACACAAGGCGTAAAAAGCCTCAAGCATATGTAACTAAAAATAACCCTAGATAATACCGTCTTAAACACTAAAATGCTGAAATGACTGAAGAGGTGGCAGGTAGCCACGGGATGCTAGTTCATAGCATCTGGAAATAAAACAACAACAACAACAACTGGTCTGGTAGCACTTTATAGACTAACAAACAATGTAGCTAGGATCATGAGCTTTCGTGGACTCAGGATACCATCTATGTAAGAACGGCCGTACTGGATCAGACCAAAGGTCCATCTAGCCCAATAGCCTGTCTGCCGACAGTGGCCAGCACCAGGTGCCCCGGAGAGGGTGGACCAAAGACAATGATCAAGCCATTTGTCTCCTGCCATCCTTCTCCAGCCTCTGACAAACAGAGGCCAAGGACACCATTGTATCCCCTGGCTAATAGCCATTTATGGACCTAACCTCCATGAAATTATCTAGCTTCTCTTTAAACTCTGTTATAGTGCTAGCCTTCACAGCCTCCTCTGGCAAGGAGTTCCACAGGTTGACTACATGCTGCGTGAAGAAGAACTTTCATTTATTAGTTTTAAACCTGTTACCCGTTAATTTCATTTGGTGTCCTCTAGTTCTTCTATTATGGGAACTAATAAATAACTTTTCTTTATCTGCCCTCTCCACACCACTCATGATTTTATAGACCTCTATCATATCCCCCCTCGGTCTCCTCTTTTCTAAACTGAAAAGTCCCAATCGCTTTAACCTCTCTTCATATGGGACCCGTTCCAAACCCCTAATCATTTTAGTTGCCCTTTTCTGGACCCTTTCCAAGGCCAAAATATCTTTTTTGAGGTGAGGAGACCACATCTGTACACAGTATTCAAGATGTGGGCGTACCATAGTTTTATACAGGGGCAGTAAGAGATTCTGGGTCTTATTTTCTATCCCTTTCCTAATAATTCCTAGCATCCTATTTGCCTTTTTGACCGCCGTTGCACACCGTGTGGAAGTTTTCAAAGAACTGTCCACGATAACTCTGTCAAAGTCAGACAGGACTCACAGATTTGGCAGACTGCTCTGTTTATTTCAGCAAAGCTTTGCTAAAATGCATGGAGAAAATGTGAGTACCCTACAAGGTTCAAACCCCTTGATTTTATACAGTCAAAAGGAAGCCAAAATTAACAGGATTAAAAGGGGGGCAAAACTTCACATAATTAGTGTGAGGCTACTCAAGTACTCTTCATTTCAATATTAAGCACACAGCAATCTCCTGGCTATATCTCCCTGATTATCTGGAATTGTTTCCTAACACTTAATGTTTCTTTTCCTGTTAAACTCAGGCCCAAATTGGCTAGCACCTTGATCTGCATACCTACAATCAACATTAACATACTTTTCTTCTTTCTCTTAAAAAGACAAACAGAATTCCTTCAACTTATTCAGTTATTACAGCACAATTCATCTTTTTCTTACAGTATAATTCTTTCTACTTTCACAATCCCTCCTTTTGGTCAAGCTTCGCCTATGACCAACAATTACTGGGTTCCTTGCATTAGCCGTTCTTTGTCTCTCTGTTCATCAGTGATATTTAAAATCATCAGATTAGCACTCTGGTGAGGGGTAGCTAGCTGTGTGATATGTTTTGCACAGTTTTGGATACAACAGGAGATTTACTGAAAACCTACAAAAATCATTAAGATCCCAAATAGGATAGTCAGGGCTCCCTGAAACAACCAGTTTCCTATGCCAGAGAAATTGAACAAGTTACTCAGCCATTTCCACAGGGAACTTGGCTCTTCGTGAGGAAGATATGCAATCTTCTCTAAGTAGTTAGCGCGATCTATTACATCATTGGTGTTGTCTGGTATATATACACAACATTCTTTGCCAATGAGAGCACAGGTCCCTCCTTTTGCTGCCAGCACTATATCCAATGCCTGACGGTTTTGGAGGACCACTTGTCTGATCGCTCCCGTTTCTTTGGCCAGGGCCCTTAAACTTTCTCCAGTTTCATTTGCCATGATTTCAACTACTGCTTGTAACCTCAGAAGCCTTTTTGCATGATGTATTACTCCCCCAAATGGGATAAAGGAACCACCAATAGCCTCTTCCCAAGTAAAAGGGCTTATGTGATTCACATACCATTGGGCATCCGACAAGTCCCTTCTTTTTCGCCTAAAATTACGGAGGCGTTCTCGTGGGAAGGACTCTAACACTCGGAATTGTGGGAAGAGTTGGGCGGGATAACAGATACCTGACCAGTTAACTGGTAATGTGGTATAGGCCTTTGTCCCACAGACCCAATGATGCCCTATCAAAGCCGGGAAGGGTCGGTTGCACCCCTTTGCCATATAGGTGTCTACAAAGGAGGAGTAATATCCCCCGAAGGGCACAAGGTGATTCTCCTTACGGGGAGTGGTGTTATTTGCATGGCATTGAAAGATTGTACTGTTCTCACTAGGGTGGCTGTAGCGGGAGCAGGAGAGTGATTTCCCTGTTTGATCCCAGGTTGAGAAAAAATTCATATCCCCATACCCGGTCCTCCATTTTTCAATCTTGTTTGAATAATCCCATACACCATTGGTTACAATATGCTGAAGACAACTGCTCCTCCCCAGATTCAGCCCTGTCCCATTACACACCCAACACCAGTGACCTTTTCCCTCCACCACGCTTAATCCATTTAGATACATTTATTCCTACTGCTTCCCAAGTGTCATTACTGTTCCATGTCTTGTTAAATGGATGAGGTCCTCCGGTGAGGCCTGGGGAATTAAGTGGGATTGCCAAGACAGGAACACCAGCTTGTGAGTGGGCTGGGATGTGGCTGCAGACCCAGCAATTAGAGATATTAAGGGTCTGAGCGATCCATACTTGCTGGTGGATAAAAGAATTGTCATTGTCATTGTGGATTCCCCAGACCTTAAGACACCAGTAGCCGAGGAACAGGCCCCACCAGAGGCACATGCTGGAGGCAAGACCCTTTTTGGTTCTGACAACCTCAGCTGAGGGAACCGCAGTCACGGTTTTATGTTCACCAGGCAGCAGGCGCTAGGCTCACTGCTGCTTCTTCTTGGGCCTTGCTTTTGGTTGTCGTCTGCTTCAGGCAACCCTTACGTGAACGTAGGTTGTAAGGTATTGCAGGCTGTTCCTCTACGTCTTCTTCTGGAGTCAAAATTGACTCTGCGTGGTCCTGAGGCGATGACTGGTCTGCTGGGGGTGGTGCCTTCTTACACTGAGAAGCATGTATCCATGCTGCTATGCCGGATAGCTTAACAGCCGTCTGGGTAGTGAGCAGCACCTGATGTGGGCCCTTCCACCGGGGTTCCAAGGCGTGTTTTCATTGGTGGTGTCGTATGTAGACCCAATCACCTGTCTCGAGGGTGTGGCAGGCGTCAGAGGTGGGTTCGGTTGGCCAGGCGGCTCAAACCTGTGAATGGAAGTGACTTACAGCTTGCATTAGTCCCTTGCAGTACTGTAGGAGTATACTGTGAGTCAAGTTCAAGTCTGAGACTGGAGTAATGGTAGTCATTGTTCGCATAGGGCGCCCCATAACAATTTCAAAAGGACTTAATTTATGTCTTTGGGATGGGGTGGATCGAATTTCCATAAGGGCCAATGGTAAGGCCGCTGGCCAGCTTAACCCTGTAGAGTCACAAATTTTTGCAAGCTTATTTTTTTTTTTTTTTGCATGCCATTTCATCTTTCAACTGCACCTGCGCTCTGTGGGTGGTAGGGACAGTGCAGCAAGTGCGTGACATGTAATACACGATCCAGGTCCTGAACAAGTTGTCCAGTAAAATGTGTACAAAGTGGCAGGAATTCCTTTGTCACTGGACAAAGTGGCAGGAATTCCTTTGGCAGGCATAATATGATTTAACAAACATTTGGCAACAGACAGTGAATCAGCTTTGCGACAAGGAAAGGCTTCAATCCAGCCCGAAAATAAGCATACCATAACCAGAATGAATTCATAGCGTTGACACTTAGGCATTTGTACAAAATCAAGCTGTCAATGCAAGAACGGTGCTTGGGGCAGGCCCCAGAACCCGTGAGCTACCTTTACAGGTTTGCCAACATTGTAGCTTTGGCAAGTGGTACAGGTGGCACAGTGGCGAGCTGCAAAAGAGCTGAAATGTGGGGCTCACCATCCTGCCTTAGTTACAGCAGAGACCATCCCCTCCTTTCCGACATGCGAAACGCCGTGTAGCAGGGCGGCCAGAGCTGGGTAGAGCGAAAAGGGGGCCACAAAGGCACCACTAGGCGAGCGTCAAAGGGAATCAGGGTGTAGAGAGCAACCCTGGGCGACCCAGGAGTCTTTTTCTGCTTCTGGGGCAGAGTCTTGGAGCAGGGTGAGGTCAGAAAGGGACGGCGGTGGTACAGAAACAGAAAGGGAACCGAGAAACGCACCGGGGGAAGGTTCTATGGCAGCATTACCCTTAGCAACATCAGTATCTGCTGTGGAGTGACCAGGGCACTTAACAATAGCTAATGCAGATGGGAGTAAAACTGCATACAGGAGAGCAGCAATGTAGGGGCCATTCTTGATAGGGGTACCAGCAGAGGTAAGGAAACCCCGAGCTTGCCAGAGGGTGCCAAAGTCATGTACAACCCCAAAAGCATATCGAGAATCAGTATAAATGGTGGTGGAGCGTCCCTCAGCCAGAAAGCAAGCGCGGGCTAGGGCAACTAGTTCAGCAACTTGTGCTGAAGTCACAGAAGGTAAAGGCACAGCTTCTAGGGTTTCAGAGAGTGATACCACAGCGTATCCTGCGAGGAGACGACCTTGGCTATCTCTAAAGCAGGAACCGTCAGTGAATAACACAAGGTCGGAGTTAGAGACAGGGACATCAGAAAGGTCAGGGCGCGGGACGGTGACAGCAGAGACAGTTGCAAGGCAGTCGTGGGGTTCACCGTCATTAGACAGAGGAAGGAGAGTGGCAGGGTTCAGTTGAGAACAGCGCTTTATGGTGATATGCGAAGCCGAAAGCAGTAAAAGTGAGGCGGGCGGAGGAAAGGTGAGCTGTATTACCTTGTAGCAGGAGAGTTTCTATAGAGTGAGGGACCATGAGAGAAACAGGAGAGCGGAAGACAAGGGACTCAGACATTTCAATTAGGCGTGCCGCGGCAGCCACAGCCCGCAGACGGGGGTAGACCTTGGGCAACAGGATCCAAGGTGGCAGAGAAATAAGCTACTGGACGATTTTTTTTTTTTGCCACCATGCTCCTGAGTAAAAACCCCAAGTGCACAACCAGATTGCTCGTGGCAGAAAAGGGTAAAAGGCTTACAGCAGTTAGGTAACCCTAAGGTGGGGGGGGGGGCAGTGAGAAGCACTAAAGAGTCAGTTTCTGAGGCAGATAATGAAGGGGAACAGAGGAGTAGATCATTTACACATTGGACCAATGTGGACCCAGAGGGGAAGACCAGGTCAACAAGGTCTTTGGCTAATGCTTGGGAAAAGTAAGACGGGCTTTCTGTGTACCCCTTGGGAAGCATACTGCTGCTCCTTGTAAGAAAAGGCAAAAAGATACTGGGACTTAGGGTGAACCGGGACAGAAAAGAAAGCAGAACACAGATCAACATCAGTAAAATGAGTTGCATCTGGCAGGATAGAAGCCAGATTAGTTGCTGGGTTAGGGATTACAGGAAAGGTGGGTACAACAATGCAGTTAATAGCTTGAAGATCCTGAACAAACCGCCATGATTTACCATCAGCTTTTCAAACTGGGAGGAGGATAGGGGTGTTACAGGGGCTGGAACAGGGGACAATAATGCCTTGTTCCCACAGGGTGGATATGACCGGAGCTGAAACCTCTAAATCCCAAAAACTGGGTGCCACAACCCCTTTCTCTGACCTTATCCCCATTCTTGGTACCCTCCCCATTCCCAGTACTGTCTGCCCTGCCCTGAATAATGCTGTATTTGCAGAGCTATCAACCTTTGTGAGGACTGCTTCTCTTTCCTTTTAGAGTGCAGTGGCAATGCTCTGCCACTGCTTGTAATTTGTCCATGGTCTTGGCCTCCCATCCAACACTTATTTGCTTTAACATACTGCTAATAGCAGATAAGAGGCTATTAACAAACGCATGCGCCAGGGCGCCCTGTCCATTTTTACCTGGTTGCTGTACCCCAAAAAAAACCAACCAAACAAACAAAAACCATCAGTCAGTCTGTGTGATAGTTGCCCGGGTTTTTTTTTTTTCTTTGTTGCTGTTTACGGGGTTATAAGTAGCTTACACAGTTGCAGCAGGTCTGCTTCAGAGGGTTCATAGGCATTGCACACTAGCAAAATTCCTCTGCAAATTTGGTAGGGTTTTCCTGGGGCTTTGGAAAACCTTTTAAAATCGAGTGGAGCTCCGTGTGGGTCCAGGGTTTATAGCTTCAAGTGGGACCGGTCTGAGTCTTCTTGGAGGATGGGGTAAAGGGAAGCGCTTGGTCTGGTGGTGGGAGAGGAGGTTTCCAATAAAGCTTTTTTTTCTTATAATTAGAATTTTTAAGGAAGGCGAGCTTCGATTCAGTTCATTTAAGATTTGCCTCGTCCCACCACTGCATGAAGCTATCTACCTCTCCTCTAGCCAATTTAGTTTTTGGGAAGGCCAAGTTTGTCTTTTAAGACGTCCACTTGGTCTTTGTTCCAAGATCCTAACAGTGGCCACTGAGTTTTGGGATCCCCCCAGAGTCAATCTAGATCATTTTTCCAGAAATTTACAGGAGTCCGGACCCTTTCTAAAATATATAAACTGAGCCAGGGTCCCTTTAGGGAACTGCCCTTGCTTAGACATCTGGTTACCCATACAGGAGGACTTCATACACCAATCACACCAGGAGGAAATTCGGGTTCGTCAGAGCGGTGCCCGGTGCAACACACAAAAGAAGCCCACAGGCTACTGCCTCAATCGCCCTTGCGTTCACTCCAAGGATTTTATCCAAGGTGCGGTGCGGCTGCGATTGTGCAGATTCCAGTCACACAGACCGCGGGGACAGGAGCCCCTTGGTCGGCCAGTCCCTGGACAGGGATGGCTCCCAGACTCACTCACACCACAGGGAAGACGGATAGACACAGAGACAAGACAGTCCTCAGTCCGGACAAAATAATTACCTGACCAGAGTCCTGATGTTAGATCCCGGGATCCCTACCAGAACAGAGCAGGAACCAACAGGTTCGATGGCGTAGACTTCGCTGTGGCTGTGCACCTTTCCGTTCTGGCGGAGGACCGCTCGGGCTAAATGCCCAGGTGCCGGCTGCCACGGTAGTCCTGCAAGACAGTCAGGGATCACACAGCTTCAGCGAAGACGGTTGCCATCTCAGTAGAACCTCCAAATTGTCAAAGTCAGACAGGACTCACAGATTTGGCAGACTGCTCTGTTTATTTCAGCAAAGCTTTGCTAAAATGCATGGAGAAAATGTGAGTACCCTACAAGGTTCAAACCCCTTGATTTTATACAGTCAAAAGGAAGCCAAAATTAACAGGATTAAAAGGGGGGCAAAACTTCACATAATTAGTGTGAGGCTACTCAAGTACTCTTCATTTCAATATTAAGCACACAGCAATCTCCTGGCTATATCTCCCTGATTATCTGGAATTGTTTCCTAACACTTAATGTTTCTTTTCCTGTTAAACTCAGGCCCAAATTGGCTAGCACCTTGATCTGCATACCTACAATCAACATTAACATACTTTTCTTCTTTCTCTTAAAAAGACAAACAGAATTCCTTCAACTTATTCAGTTATTACAGCACAATTCATCTTTTTCTTACAGTATAATTCTTTCTACTTTCACAACTCCAAGATCTCTTTCCTGATTTGTCATAGCCAAAGTAGCCCCCGTCATTCTGTATGTATGTAGCGCCCCCTCTCCACCTGGTTACCTTCTTTTAGAGCCAATCTCCTTTCAGGTTCGGATGGATCGGTCTGGGTTCTTCTGGATCCCGCCACCTACTCAATTTTATTCTTTCTGATTGATGTACTTGGCGGTGCCTCCACCCCCCTCACTCCTTCCTAGCAGGGTTGCCAGGGCAGCTTGGGAGGAAAATTCTAGCCCAGGATAATCCCCACGTATTCGCCAGATAGTTGGAGACTCCCAGAAAATAACACAAACACATACACTATAATAAACACAATTATATTAAACAGGAGACAATTATAACAGAACAGGGTAAAACATTATTTTTAGGGTCACCGGTGCCCTGCAACTGTGAAGTTAGTGTCCCGTTGGTACGCGTACTTTGTTGGGGCCCTTGATGACTGTTGACCACACAATCCTTCTCTGCAGAGGTTTAGCAGTGGGGCTGACTAGGTCCAGTACAGCCCAAAGGACTCACAAATGGGAGAAGGCAGCAAATCCCTCCACAGTTTAATAGGCTGCAGGTAATAAAATCCCCAAACAAATTCCCTGACTTACTAACTAAAAATTGGTGCACTCACACACTCCATGAATGAGCCTCAGGTTGAGAGATGACTCAGTCTCTGCAAAGGGGCTGCTCTCTTCTCACAGGGGTCCTCTTCAAGCAGGAACCAGGCTGCTTCGGTCCCAGAATTTCCCCTCACCGTGAAGGGGTGCAGGGCTCAAGATGCAGACCACACAACTGCACCAAAATTCAAAACTATAGCCTCCCAGGCCAGCCTCCAGACCCACACAGCAGGCAGCAGCCCTGAACTTGCTGCTAGAGCCCAGCTGACCATGCAGTAACCCTCTCACCCAGGGAGCTGGAGAGCCAACTCCGCCTGGCTGGGGAAGCCTCCCAGCAAACTCCACAACTGGGAATCAACAGTGGAGACATAAACCCAGCTGAGGGATCCTGCCTTCAGGTCCCTAGAGGCTAGCTCTCAGGGGGAACCCTGCATGCAGGCCTGGGGCTTACTAGCTCCCACACACTCAGTCCTCCCCTTTTCCTGGCTGGCTCCAGACTCCCCTCAACAATGGTCTCTCCTTCCCCCTGGGAGGGGCATCTCACTCCCTGTGGGTTGCCGGGCAGACTCTGGCCCTGGTAGGGAGGGGGAGCCAAGGCAAACTCAGAGTGCCTCTCCCTGAGCTGCCAGCAGACAAAGCCCCGGGAATCCAAGCAATCTCCTTGGGGGTTACACGTATAGTTGGGGTTATTTTTCCCGATGTGCATTACTTTACACTTATCCACATGAAATTTCATTTGCCATTTTGTTGCCCAATCACTCCGTTTGGTGAGATCTTTTTGGAGTCTCTCACAGTCTGCTTCTGTCTTGACTATCCTGAACAGTTTGGTATCATCTGCAAACTTTACCACCTCACTCCTTACCCCTTTCTCCAGATCATTTACGAATAAGTTGAAAAGGATTGGTCCCAGGACTGACCCTTGGGGGACACCACTAGTTACCCCTCTCCATTCTGAAAATTTACCATTTCTTCCTACCCTTTGTTTCCTGCCTTTTAACCAGTTCTCAATCCAAGAAAGGACCTTCCCTCTTCTCCCATGGCCATGGAATTGACACAAGAGCCTTTGGTGAGGAACCTTGTGAGGAACCTCAGGAGGCGGGAAGGGCTCGAGACGCCTCCTGGGCATGCGTGGCTCAACAGGGGAAACTGCTATACAAAGCTCCGATCTGAGGCTCAGGGCGACCCTTCACCTACAGTGGAGCACCCACTGGGACACTACGCGAAGAACTACTACTGGATCCCCCTTGTCTGCATGTTTGTTAACCCCTTCAGAGAACACTAATAGATTAATAAGACATGATTTCCCTTGACAGAAACCATGTTGACTTTTGTCCAACAAACTAGGTTCGTCTACATGCCTCACAATTTTATTCTTTACTATTGTTTCAACTAACTTGCCTGCTACCGAAGTCAGACCCGATGGTCTAGCTAGCATCAGAACCATACTTCCCTTGGGATCTGGCTGTGACGTTGCCTTGATAAGGCATATTTACTCTACTATTTCCAACCCAATAGCAACAGAAATGAAATCCAGGACCCCTACCAGCATATCCCCTTCAAACCCTCCCTATCCAAATCCCCAGCCCGCGCTGACCGCAAGGCAAGCAGGGACGTTAGGCAGCCATGAAGTGAATAGTCCTGGAAGCGCACAAAATACTGTCGGTTCCACGACTATTCGATAGTCTCCTGAGGTGGGGCCGGCAGCCAGTGCGCCCCAGCCCCCCCCCCCAGCAGGGACTGCTTCCTTTGACGCTGCCCCGGCATCTCACGCAGCTGCCTCTGTCCGCAGTGAGCCCTGGCGACCCCCACCCCGCCTGCCACTGCTGCCTGCGATAGCTGGCACATGCGGGGAGCTGGCTGGAAAGCTTTGTGCAGGTACCGGCTCCGTCTGCCCCCCACACCCTCCGCGCCACGCCTCTCTATCAGCAGTAAAGTGGGGGGAATGGGAGCCAGTGCCATGGAGAGGCACCTGTGCCCCCGCCCCTCCCTCCTGTGCTCACGCCCCTGCCCCTTCCTGAGGCTGGGCAGGAACTGGGCGGTGAGCGCTCCCCCACCCGGAGGCTAGCGGCTGTGCTGGAACCTGGGGCGGTGAGTGGCTATCCCCCCCACCCCGCACCGTAAACATACCCCAGCAAATATACCCCCGGCACAGAAAAGTCTTGTATGCTCTGCGGGTTATATTCGTGTGCGGGGTATAAAAGAGGTTACTCAAATAGAAAAAACTGCAGGGTATATTCGGGTGCGGGATATAGTCGCTAAATTACGGTCGTTGATTCAGCTCCACTGAGCATCCCTAGCGTCACCCGCCGATACTCCACTTTCCATGCCGCAGGCCTGGCCGGCTGCACCCCTCCCGCCCACCAGCTATTCCTGCCTGGCCTTCCTGAGCAAAATCCTCCTGCTGTAACTCATTCAGCTAAAGCCTGAGGCACCACGGCCTCTGGAGCAGAAACCCTAAATCCACAAACCCTCTATAGTCTGATTAGCCCGTGGGCTTCTGGTACGCCGGGGGCCCTCCCCACCCAGCCTGGGCAACAGGGGACTCTAGCGTCAGCTCTAATGTCCCCTCCGCCCCGTGCCCGTTTCTCAGCCGGGCCAGAGCCCCCCCATGCCCATTTCTAGAGGGCCTCTCCCGCCATTGCTGCCACCTACCCGGGGCGACGGAGCAGGAGGGGAAGTCGGCGAGGATGGCGTGAAACTGGAGCAGCGTGTAGAGCCTGCCCAGACGCACGTTTCCCATCACCTGGCTCCTGCTGAGGGGCGAGTGGATTCGGCCCTGGACAAGCAGAAAAAGAAGGAGCCGGGGGAGCCGCATCACTGACCCTGCGAGGCTGAGCTGTGACCGACCCGCTGCCCTGCCCGCCAGCTCCGCCCCACGAGCAGAGAAGCAAGCAGGGCAGGGAGGTGATGCAGCGTCCATGAGACTGAGATTGGAGACTGCAGCCTGCTTCAGGGGCCACATTTTGAAAAGCTGTTGGAAACTTAGAAACGGGGCAGCAAAGAGCAAAAAGTCTGGAGGGCTGCAGACAAAGTCCTTCTCCTCTGCTCTTGAGCTCCGTGTGCTTGGCTTGTACAAGGAAAGCTGAGAGGTGACGTTACTCGGGCGTCTAAGGGCCTTTCCGGAGAGAACATGTCGGGTACCAAAGGGCCGGTTCACAGTGCAGAGAAAGGCAGGACAAGAGCCAGTGGCTGGAAGGTGAAACCAGACACGTTCCTCTTGGACATAGGGCACCAATACTTCACAGGGAGGATGATTCACCACTGGCACAAACTACCAAAGCAAGTGACGGGTTCTTCATTTCTTGATGTCTGCTAGTGGACATCATCTGAAGTTTTCTGACAAGCTCTAAATAACCTGTCCTAAGTCTCCCTCAAAAAAAGGAAAAATTCCTTGTTTGCTCCTAAAAGAAAGTTAACTCTCTATATGACGCTCTTCCATTCTCACACGCCACAGGAGAGGGGAGGTGAAAGGGCGGGGGTGGGGGAAAAGCCCCAAGGCTCCCTGCCGGATCCAACTTGAAAGGAAGAAGCGGAGCTAGAATCGGCTCCGCACACTGCTGCTTCCCTTCCTCCTCCCCCTCCCACAGCAGGGCATGGACCCGCTTCCTGGAGGATTTTCCTGCTACTCCCATTTGCCAATATCCTGCCAATGGGAGCAGCGGGAGGCTGATCCTGGGCCATGGTGCTGGCAGCACTGTGAAAGAAGTTAGTGGCCCCTCACTCACCCAGGCTGAGACCCCTCACACCCAGCCTGCTCCTACACCTCACCCCTGTCCAGACACCCCACCCCCAGCCCGCTCCCCCACCTTCCCTCGCGCCGCCGCCTCCTCCCCCGGGCCAGACACCCCTCCCCCAGCCCGCTCCCCCACCTTCCCTTGCGCCCCCTCCCCCCCCCCTGGGCCACACACCCCTCCCCCAGCCCGCTCCCCCACCTTCCCTCGCGCCCCCTCCTCCCCCGGGCCAGACACCAACAAGGGGCGGGCTGGGGGCGGGGCAGCTTCGCACTCGGACCCAGGATTCGCTCGCGCCCCCGCGCGCTCCTCGGACCTTCCTGTCATGGCGGCGCCGGCCGCCCAGTCAGACAACGCCCCCCCTGCGGCAGCCCATTGGCCGAACCAGAGGCAGGATCCCCTTTGCTGACAGCCCATTGGGCGACACTATCCTCCGCCAAGGCTGTCTTCCGAAAGCCCATTGGCTGGCACACAGCCAGGAACCACCCCTAAGTCACAGACAATTCGAGGACAGAGCAGTCCATTAAGATCCACCCCGGACAGCCTATTGGTCGAGAGCAGTGGCAGGTCAGTCCCCCTAGTCACACCGCATTCGCAGACAGAGCTGTCCGTTAAGATGCAGCCGGGTCAGCCTATTGGGTGCCTCTGTTTCAGAACACGCCCCTTAGTCACAGCCCATTCGCGGACAGAAGAGTCTGTTATAATCCACCCCGGACAACCTATTGGCCGCCAGCAGCCCCAGAACACGCCTTGAGTCACCGCCCATTGGCGCACGGAGCAGTCCGTTAAGAGTCACCTCGGACAGCCTCAGATTGGGCGCCACAGATTCCGAACACGCCCTTTACTCTCAGCCCATTCGCGGACAGAACAGTCTGTTACGATCAGTCTGGGACAGTCTCTTGGCCAGCCTTAGTGTAGGGATAACATAGTCAAGTATGAAACATGATTCCCCCAAGTGGAAGTGACTCCCCAGAATTTGTTCCCCACAACTAAAAGTCTAAGGAGGAGAAGTTTGTTAAGTAGAAGAAGCATAGAAGGGTTTAGATTTATTCTTGTGAAAGTGTTTAGATTTAGTGTTATCAAGCTTGATAACTGTTTAGATTTATTATTATTATTATTATTATTATTATTAATTGTTAGGATTGTTTAATTATAAATCTAAACATTTTTGCCCCTCTAGAATATAATTGGTTAGGAATGTAATATTAGTAGTATATTTTTAACAGTTTGAAGTTACATGACCTATGTAGCCAGAAACAGCTCCCCTCGCTGTGTGCCAGGGCACACTCAAACTTATTGTTACACAATTGACAACCGTTCTCTTCAAAGCATTGTGAAGCACTTAACCCTAATCGCAAAGTGAAGCATTGTAACTATAACAGTAACTAACTCAGCACTCAGAGAGAGAATGTTTTAAGAAATGCCACCCAGAAACTTTTGTAACTTTTTGTAACTACAACTCTTGTATTATTATGCAAAATACTGTATGGGAAACATTACTTCGGGAATGTACGTAAGAGAGAGAGTGCTTGGACGATGAATGAACGGTTCTGAGAGGTGCCAGCCTGAGAATGCAGCAACAAAGGGCTGAAGAAGGCGTCAGGTGCCAGTGCAACCAAAAGGTGTCCTTTAAGATCATTCCCGGGTCAGCTTATTGGTCGCCTCAGATAAAGGACGCGCCCTTTAATCACAGCCCATTTGCTGACAGAGCAGTCCGTTAAGATTGACTGGTTGGAGCTGGGCAGGACCACCGGCCATGGCGCAGAGCTGGTGGGGCTGAGGCCGGTCCATGTCGGTTCGCAGAGCAGCCGATGGACTCCTGATGACTACTCGATGACGCCGCAGTCCCGGGGCCGGTGTGACGTCACAAACAGCTGCCGTCGCAATTGGCTCCCCGTAGCCGTTTCTAACACACACATGAGCCGCTCTGATTTGGCTTCTAACACTTTTAGCTGCTCGGTTCTGCAAGCGCGGAGAGGAAGCCGCGTCCGATAGATGGAGGTTCTCCGCGACACATTTGGCAGCCTGGACCCCCTGCCTCTGGTCCAAAGAGTCTCAACCAACCCCCGACCCCATGACCCTTGTTCTCAGTGATTCCGCCAGCTGCTTGGTGCCTTTAGTACCCGGCCCCGCTTGCAAAGTCCCCCCCCAGCAGCATGACCCGAGAGCGAAACAAGAGACCCCCCCCAGCAGCAAAACCCAAGAGCAGCGCGAAAGAACCCCCCCGGCATTGCGACCCGAGGGCGGCGCCAGAGACCCCCCCCAGCAGCAAGTCCCGAGGGCGGCACCAGAGACCCTCCCCAGCAGCGTCACCCGAGAGCGAAGCCAGAGACCTCCCCCAGCAGAGTGACCCGAAAACGGTGCCAGAGACCCCCCCCAGCAGCAAGACCGGAGAGCGGCACCACAGACCCGCCCCCAGCAGTGCGACCCAAGAGTGGCGCCAGAGACCCTCCCCCCAGCAGCATCACCGGAGAACGGCGACAGAGATCTCCCCCCCCCAGCAGCACGACCTGAGATGGGAGCCAGAGGCCCCCCCCCAGCAGCATCACCCGAGAGTGGCGCCAGAGACCCCCCCCCAGCAGCACGATTGGAGAGCGAAGCCAGAGACCCCCCCCAGCAGCATGATCCCAAGGAGGCGCCGGAGACCCCCCGAGTAGCGCAACTCGAGAGCGGCACCAGAGATTCCCCGCAGCAGCATAACCCGAGAGAGGCGCCAGACTCCCTCCCAGCAGCACGACCTCAGAGTGGCCCCAAAGACCCCTCCCCCCTAGCAGCGAGACCAGAGAGCAGCGCTAGAGACACCCCCAAGCTGCACGACCCGAGAGCGGCACCAGAATCCCTCCCTGCAGCGAGACCAGAGAGCGGCGTGACTGAAGAGACCTCTCACTCACTAAGGTCTGTGGCTGTGGGAATTCTATCCTTTAGCCCTTCCCCCGGCCCCTCGCCTATGTATAGGGCCCTCTACAATAACACTGAGTCAGTCAGCCATGACGCGCCACCGCTCTCCCTTGCGCGACTTGCGAACCTGCTGAATTCCCGTTGGCTCCTGAGCCCTTAACCCGTGGAGATGCTCACCTGGAATGCCTGCAAGTGTGCTGTACAACGACAAAGACACAGACAGAAACAGACAGACAGGACGTATTGGCCAATACGAGAGAGCAACAAGAGAGAAACACATGAGAGGCAGTCAGAAACCTTACCACCTTGCGTCTTCCTCCTCGAGCCAAGCGTCTGCTGAGAAGGACACCGTGTTTCAGAGAAACCAGCACCCCTGACAAACGGGAGCCCTGTTTCTCCCACTACCAAAGAAGCACCTCGGGAACCTCCGCTCGGACTCGCTGTCTAAGCAAACGTGACGTCCCTTCCTAGACCCGAGTGGGCCGTAAGCCGAGAGATTTCCAGACCCGACACTTATCTCCCTGTCAGCGATGGCTGCTCCGTTCCCAGACGGACGGTTCTCGCCTCGCTTCGACCAAGCTCCCGAGCTCGCTGTTCTAGTTTCCGTTCCATCCTCAGACGGGAGGACACCGGGAGGATTGACTTCTTATCGCTCGCTACCGAACACAGCAGAGGGGAAAAACAAACAAACAACTTAGCATTTCAGTCCGCAAGGACGAGGCATCGCTTCTCCTCCCACCATCGGCCACCCCCTCCCGCTGCCACTCCAGGAACGCGGAGAGAACGGAGGCCTTGAATATCTATCCACGCACTGTTGAACCGCCTACTGCCCCTTCACCAGTCCCCAAGCCACCAGGCTCCGTGCCCCAGCAGGAAGCTCTCTGCCTCAGAAGAAACATACTGCCAGGACGCTTGAAGATTTCAAAGCACGCACCTCTTACTCACACAGAGCCATGGGAAGGCCGAACGCTGAGGACCCTTCACGTGTTCCGAGAATCACGTCCAGGCAGCTCAAGTCCATCTCGGACGATATCTTTTCAGCCCACGGCCCCTCACTGATTCCTCTGCAAGGGTGGCCGAAAAAGCCCAGCATTAGCTCTCAGTCACTAAGGTCTGTGGCTGTGGGAATGCTATCTTTAGCCCTTTCCCCCCCTCTCGCCTATGTATCGGGTCCTCTACAAGAACACTGAGTCAGTCAGCCATGACGCACCACCGCTCTCCCTTGCGCGACTGGCGTACCTGCAGCATTCCCATTGGCTCCTGAGCCCTTAACCCTTGGAGATGCTCACCTGGAATGCCTGCAAGTGTGCTGTACAAGGACACGGCAGAAGCAGAGCAAGGACAAAGACACAGACAGAAACAGACAGACAGAACGTATTGGCCAATACTAGAGAGCAACAAGAGAGAAACACATAAGAGGCAGTCAGAAACCTTACCACCTTGCGTCTTCCTCCTCGAGCCAAGCGTGTGCTGAGAAGGACACCGTGTTCCAGAGAAACCAGCACCCCTGACAAACGGGAGCCCTGTTTCTCCCACTACCAAGTAAGCACCTCGGGAACCTCCGCTCGGACTCGCTGTTTAAGCAAACGTAACGTCCCTTCCTAGACCCGAGTGGGCCGTAAGCCGAGAGATTTCCAGACCCGACACTTATCTCCCGGTCAGCGATGGCTGCTCCGCTCCCAGCAGGACGGTTCCCGCCTCGCTTCGACCAAGCTCCCGAGCTCGCTGTTCTCTTTTCCGTTCCATCCCCAGACGGGAGGACACCGGGAGGGTTGACTTCTTATCGCTCGCTACCGAACACAGCAGAGGGGAAAAAACAAACAAACAACTTAGCTTTTCAGTCCGCAAGGACGCGGCATCGCTTCTCCTACCACCATCGGCCACTCCCTCCCGCTGCCACTCCAGGAACGCGGAGAGAACGGAGGCCTTGAATATCTATCCACGCACTGTTGAACCGCCTACTGCCCCTTCACCAGTACCCAAGCCACCAGGCTCCGTGCCCCAGCAGGAAGCTCTCTGCCTCAGAAGAAACATACTGCCAGGACGCTTGACGATTTCAAAGCACGCACCTCTTACTCACACAGAGCCATGGGAAGGCCGAACGCTGAGGACCCTTCACGTATTCCGAGAATCACGTCCAGGCAGCTCAAGTACATCTCGGACGATTTATTCTCCGCCCACGGCCACGCACTGATTCCTCTGCAAGGGTGGCCAAAATGCCCAGCGTTAGCTCTCACTCACTAAAGTCTGTGGCTGTGGGAATTCTATCCTTTAGCCCTTTCCCCCTCTCGCCTATGTATCGGGTCCTCTACAAGAACACTGAGTCAGTCAGCCATGACGCACCACCGCTCTCCCTTGCGCGACTTGCGAACCTGCAGAATTCCCGTTGGCTCCTGAGCCCTTAACCCTTGGAGATGCTCACCTGGAATGCCTGCAAGTGTGCTGTACAAGGACACGGCAGAAGCAGAGCAAGGACAAAGACACAGACAGAAACAGACAGACAGGACGTATTGGCCAATACGAGAGAGCAACAAGAGAGAAACACATGAGAGGCAGCCAGAAACCTTACCACCTTGCATCTTCCTCCTCGAGCCAAGCGTCTGCTGAAAAGGACACCGAGTTCCAGAGAAACCAGCACCCCTGACAAACGGGAGCCCTGTTTCTACCACTACCAAGTAAGCACCTCGGGAACCTCCGCTCGGACTCGCTGTCTAAGCAAACGTGACTTCCCTTCCTAGACCCGAGTGGGCCATAAGCCGAGAGATTTCCAGACCCGACATTTATCTCCCGGTCAGCGATGGCTGCTCCGCTCCAAGCCGGACGGTTCTCGCCTCGCTTCGACCAAGCTCCCGAGCTCGCTGTTCTCTTTTCCGTTCCATCCCCAGACGGGAGGACACCGGAAGGGTTGACTTCTTATCGCTCGCTATCGAACACAGCAGAGGGGAAAAAACAAACAAACAACTTAGCTTTTCAGTCCGCAAGGACGCGGCATCCCTTCTCCTCCCACCATCGCACCGCTGCCTCCCACCATCGGCCACCCCCTCCCGCTGCCACTCCAGGAACACGGAGAGAACGGAGGCCTTGAATATCTATCCACGCTCTGTTGAACTGCCTATGCCCCTTCACCAGTCCCCAAGCCACCAGGCTTCGTGCCCCAGCAGGAAGCTCTCTGCCTCAGAAGAACCATACTCCCAGGACGCTTGAAGATTTCAAAGCACGCACCTCTTACTCACACAGAGCCATGGGAAGGCCGAACGCTGAGGACCCTTCACGTGTTCCGAGAATCACGTCCAGGCACCTCAAGTCCATCTCGGACGGTATCTTCTCAGCCCACGGCCCCTCACTGATTCCTCTGCAAGGGTGGCCGAAAAAGCCCAGCGTTAGCTCTCTCTCACTAAGGTCTGTGGCTGTGGGAATGCTATCCTTTAGCCCTTTCCCCCTCTCGCCTATGTATCGGGTCCTCTACAAGAACACTGAGTCAGTCAGCCATGACGCACCACCGCTCTCCCTTGCGCGACTGGCGTACCTGCAGCATTCCCATTGGCTCCTGAGCCCTTAACCCTTGGAGATGCTCACCTGGAATGCCTGCAAGTGTGCTGTACAAGGAAACGGCAGAAGCAGAGCAAGGACAAAGACACAGACAGAAACAGACAGACAGAACGTATTGGCCAATACTAGAGAGCAACAAGAGAGAAACACATAAGAGGCAGTCAGAAACCTTACCACCTTGCGTCTTCCTCCTCGAGCCAAGCGTCTGCTGAGAAGGACACCGTGTTCCAGAGAAACCAGCACCCCTGACAAACGGGAGCTACCAAGGAAGCACCTCGAGAACCTCCGCTCGGACTCGCTGTCTAAGCAAACGTGACTTCCCTTCCTAGACCCGAGTGGGCCGTAAGCCGAGAGATTTCCAAACCCGACACTTATCTCCCGGTCAGCGATGGCTGCTCCGCTCCCAGCCGGACGGTTTTCGCCTCGCTTCGACCAAGATCCCGAGCTCGCTGTTCTCGTTTCCGTTCCATCCTCAGACGGGAGGACACCGGGAGGGTTGACTTCTTATCGCTCGCTACCGAACACAGCAGAGGGGAAAAAACAAACAAACAAACTTAGCGTTTCAGTCCGCAAGGACGCGGCATCGCTTCTCCTCCCACCATCGCACCGCTGCCTCCCACCATCGGCCACCCCCTCCCGCTGCCACTCCAGGAACGCGGAGAGAACGGAGGCCTTGTATATCTATCCGCGCTCTGTTGAACTGCCTATGCCCCTTCACCAGTCCCCAAGCCACCAGGCTCCGTGACCCAGCAGGAAGCTCTCTGCCTCAGAAGAAACATACTGACAGGACGCTTAAAGATTTCAAAGCACGCACCTCTTACTCACACAGAGCCATGGGAAGGCCGAACGCTGAGGACCCTTCACGTGTTCCGAGAATCACGTCCAGGCAGCTCAAGTACATCTCGGACGATTTGTTCTCCGCCCACGGCCACGCACTGATTCCTCTGCAAGGGTGGCCAAAAAAGCCCAGCGTTAGCTCTCACTCACTAAAGTCTGTGGCTGTGGGAATTCTATCCTTTAGCCCTTTCCCCCTCTCGCCTATGTATCGGGTCCTCTACAAGAACACCGAGTTATTCAGCCATGACGCACCACCGCTCTCCCTTGCGCGACTTGCGAACCTGCTGAATTCCCGTTGGCTCCTGAGCCCTTAACCCTTGGAGATGCTCACCTGGAATGCCTGCAAGTGTGCTGTACAAGGACACGGCAGAAGCAGAGCAAGGACAAAGACACAGACAGAAACAGACAGACAGGACGTATTGGCCAATACGAGAGAGCAACAAGAGAGAAACACATAAGAGGCAGCCAGAAACCTTACCACCTTGCGTCTTCCTCCTCGAGCCAAGCGTCTGCTGAGGACACCGTGTTCCAGAGAAACCAGCACCCCTGACAAACGGGAGCCCTGTTTCTCCCACTACCAAGTAAGCACCTGAGGAACCTCCGCTCGGACTCGCTGTCTAAGAAAACGTGACTTCCCTTCCTAGACCCGAGTGGGCCGTAAGCCGAGAGATTTCCAGACCCGACACTTATTTCCCGGTCAGCGATGGCTGCTCCGCTCCCAGCCGGACGGTTCTCGCCTCGCTTCGACCAAGCTCCCGAGCTCGCTGTTCTCGTTTCCGTTCCATGCCCAGACGGGAGGACACCGGGAGGGTTGACTTCTTATCGCTCGCTACCGAACACAGCAGAGGGGAAAAACAAACAAACAACTTAGCTTTTCAGTCCGCAAGGACGCGGCATCGCTTCTCCTACCACCATCGGCCACCCCCTCCCGCTGCCACTCCAGGAACGCGGAGAGAACGGAGGCCTTGAATATCTATCCACGCACTGTTGAACCGCCTACTGCCCCTTCACCAGTCCCCAAGCCACCAGGCTCCGTGACCCAGCAGGAAGCTCTCTGCCTCAGAAGAAACATACTGCCAGGACGCTTGAAGATTTCAAAGCACGCACCTCTTACTCACACAGAGCCATGGGAAGGCCGAACGCTGAGGACCCTTCACGTGTTCCGAGAATCACGTCCAGGCAGCTCAAGTCCATCTCAGACGGTATCTTCTCAGCCCACTGCCCAGCCAGTTTCCCAGCTGTTACCCAGTCTGGAGCCAGCAAAGCCCTCGGGCAGGAGTGACAGCAAAGGGCTAGGACCCAGAAGCCGTGTCCAGGGGTCAGTCTGGAGTGCTGTACAAAGCCCAGGACCATCCACATATCCTGTGTGGTGCAACCTGCTGAGTGGAGACAAAGGCTCAGGGCTGCTCTCATACCCTGATCAGACACTTTACTGAATGTGGTGCAGGGAAAAGGTGGACTGATGGCTCCCATGAATGGGCGTGCAGACTGGAGTGAGGAAGGGCCCCGGGATAAGAATATGGATGGGGGTGCAGGCTGGGGGGAGGAAGGGCCCCGGGATAAGCATATGGATGGGGGTGCAGGCTGGGGAGAGGAAGGGCCCCGGGATAAGAGTATGGACGGGGTGCAGGCTGGGGTGAGGAAGCAGGATGGGAGGGGGCTGCGCGGAGCCTGGAGTGCGGGATGAGGGGGCCATGGGCAGGAGGGGAGAGGGCTGTGCGGAGCCTGGAGTGCGGGATGAGGGGGCCATGGGCAGGAGGGGAGAGGGCTGCGCGGAGCCTGGTGTGTGGGATGAGGGGGCCGGGGGCAGGAGGGGAGAGGGCTGCGCGGAGCCTGGAGTGCGGGATGAGGGGGCCATGGGCAGGAGGGGAGAGGGCTGTGCGGAGCCTGGAGTGCGGGATGAGGGGGCCATGGGCAGGAGGGGAGAGGGCTGTGTGGAGCCTGGAGTGCGGGATGAGGGGGCCATGGGCAGGAGGGGAGAGCGCTGCGCGGAGCCTGGAAATAACGAGCTTCTTACTTTGCCTGCTGTCAAAGGGCAAGACTGGGGCCACGTGGCGTGTGGAGCAGGGACAGCAGCTGGGGGCGATGGAATTACACGTGCATTACCTGCAATGACCACCGAGCGGCACTGTGGAGGCGCTTCGGAATTACACGTGCATTACCCGCAATGACCACCGAGTGGCACTGTGGAGGCGCTACGGAATTACACGTGCATTACCTGCAATGACCACCGAGCGGCACTGTGGAGGCGCTTCGGAATTACACGTGCATTACCCGCAATGACCACCGAGTGGCACTGTGGAGGCGCTACGGAATTACACGTGCATTACCTGCAATGACCACCGAGCGGCACTGTGCAGGCGCTTCGGAATTACACGTGCATTACCGGCACTGACCACCGAGCGGCACTGTGGAGGCGCTACGGAATTACACGTGCATTACCGCCGGTGACTACCGAGTGTCACTGTTGCTCTGCTAAGGGCCGTTATTTCCAAATAAAAAAAGATTGTTCTTAGGGTAGAAATGCCCCATTCCGAACTAAGAACACGCTGGCAGGGCTATGCCGGGGGGCGGGGCTATGATAGGGGTGGGGCGCGCTGCGACGTGCCCCGGGAGGCCGCACTACGAGAACTACAAGTCCCAGGATGCGTCGCTAACACTTGGAGTGACACGAGCGCGGGACCAACCGCGTCGCTCCCTGGTCAATGCCCCGTTGTGATGTCACTTCCGCTGCACCCGCCCAACCGAACAGCGCCGGGCCTGCCCTGGCCCTGCAATGGCCGATAGGAGCTGCGGACAGGGGCACTCAGTTTCCCACAAGCCACTGCGGCTACTTTCCCTACTCCCCCTCATCCCGCCCCTCCCCATTGCTGGGCGGGGCTCCTGCCTCAGAGACGGCAGCGTCCGCAGCTGATGCCCCACCCCCACTCGGGAGAGGAGACTCCGCGGCAACCCTTCCCCCCCAAACTCCTCCCCGCCCCGTGCAGTCTGATCCCCCCAAACTCCTCCCCGCCCCGTGCAGTCTGATCCCCCCTCAAACTACTCCCCCCCGTGCAGTCTGATCCCCCCAAACTTCCCCCCGCCCCGTGCAGTCTGATCCTCCCCCCCGTGCAGTCTGATCCCCCCAAACTCCTCCTCGCCCCCGTGCAGTCTGATCCCCCCAAACTCCTCCTCGCCCCCGTGCAGTCTGATCCCCCCAAACTTCCCCTCCGCCCCGTGCAGTCTGATCCTCCCCCCCGTGCAGTCTGATCCCCCCAAACTCCTCTCCCCCCGTGCAGTCTGATCCCCCCCAAACTCCTCCCCGCCCCGTGCAGTCCGATCCCCCCCAAACTCTTCCCCGCCCCGTGCAGTCCGATCCCCCCAAAACTCCTCCCCGCCCCGTGCAGTCCGATCCCCCCCAAACTCCTCCCCGCCCCGTGCAGTCTGATCCCCCTCCAAACTCCTCCCCCCCCGTGCAGTCTGATCCTCCCCCCGTGCAATCTGATCCCCCCAAACTCCTCCCCGCCCCGTGCAGTCCGATCCCCCCAAACTCTTCCCCGCCCCGTGCAGTCCGATCCCCCCAAACTCCTCTCCCCCCGTGCAGTCTGATCCCCCCCAAACTCCTCCCCGCCCCGTGCAGTCTGATCTCCCCCAAACTGCTCTCCCCCCCGTGCAGTCTGATCCCCCCCACACTCCCCTCCGCCCCGTGCAGTCTGATCGCCCCCACAAACTCCTGTCCGCCCCGTGCAGTCTGATCCCCCCCAAACTGCTCTCCCCCCCGTGCAGTCTGATCCCCCCCACACTCCCCTCCGCCCCGTGCAGTCTGATCCCCCCCAAAGCTCCTCCCTGCCCCGTGCAGTCTGATCCTCCCTCCCGTGCAGTCTGATCCTCCCCAAACTCCTCCCCGCTCCGTGCAGTCTGATCCTCCCCCCCGTGCAGTCGGATCCCCCCCAAACTCCTCTCCCCCCGTGCAGTCTGATACCCCCAAACTCCTCCCCGCCCCGTGCAGTCCGATCCCCCCCAAACTCCTCCCCGCCGCGTGCAGTCCGATCCCCCCCAAACTCCTCCCCGCCCCGTGCAGTCTGATCCCCCCCAAACTGCTCTCCGCCCCGTGCAGTCTGATCCCCCCCGAACTCCTCCCCGCTCCGTGCAGTCTGATCCCCCCCAAACTCCTCCCCGCCCCGTGCAGTCTGATCCTCCCCCCGTGCAGTCTGATCCCCCCCAAACTGCTCTCCGCCCCGTGCAGTCTGATCCCCCCCCCAAACTCCTCCCCGCTCCGTGCAGTCTGATCCCCCCAAACTCCTCTCCCCCTCGTGCTGTCTGATCCCCCCCACACTCCCCTCCGCCCCGTGCAGTCTGATCGCCCCCCCAAACTCCTGTCCGCCCCGTGCAGTCTGATCCCCCCCCAAACTCCTCCCCGCTCCGTGCAGTCTGATCCTCCCCCCCGTGCAGTCTGATCCCCCCAATCTCCTCCCCGCCCCGTGCAGTCCGATCCCCCCCAAACTCCTCCCCGCCCCATGCAGTCCGATCCCCCCAAACTCCTCTCCGCCCCGTGTAGTCTGATCCCCTCCCCAAACTCCTCTCCGCCCCGTGCAGTCTGAACCCCTCCCCAAACTCCTCGCCGCCCCGTGGAGTCTGATCCTCCCCCCTGTGCAGTCTGATCCCCCCCAAACTCCTCCCCGCCCCATGCAGTCTGATCCCCCCAAACTCCTCCCCCCCGTGCAGTCTGATCCCACCCCAAACTCCTCCTCGCCCCGTGCAGTCTGATCCCCCCCAAACTCCTCCCCGCTCCGTGCAGTCTGGTCCTCCCCCCCGTGCAGTCGGATCCCCCCCAAACTCCTCTCCCCCCGTGCAGTCTGATCCCCCCAAACTCCTCCCCGCCCCGTGCAGTCTGATCTCCCCAAACTCTCCCTCGCCCCGTGCAGTCTGATCCCCACCAAACTCCTCCCCGCCCCGTGCAGACTGATCCCCCCCAAACTCCTCCCCGCCCCGTGCAGTCTGATCTCCCCAAACTCTCCCTCGCCCCGTGCAGTCTGATCCCCACGAAACTCCTCTCCCCCCGTGCAGTCTGATCCCCCCAAACTCCTCTCCCCCCGTGCAGTCTGATCCCCCCCAAACTCCTCTCCCCCCGTGCAGTCTGGTCCTCCCCCCGTGCAATCTGATCCCCCCAAACTCCTCTCCCCCTGTGCAGTCTGATCCCCCCCAAACTCCTCCCCGCCCCGTGCAGTCCGATCCCCCCAAACTCTTCCCCCCCGTGCAGTCCGATCCCCCCAAACTCCTCTCCCCCCGTGCAGTCCGATCCCCCCCAAACTCCTCCCCGCCCCGTGCAGTCTGATCCCCCCTAAACTCCTCCCCCCCGTGCAGTCTGATCCCCCCAAACTCCTCTCCCCCCGTGCAGTCCGATCCCCCCCAAACTCCTCCCCGCCCCGTGCAGTCTGATCCCCCCTAAACTTCTCCCCCCCGTGCAGTCTGATCCTCCCCCCGTGCAGTCTGATCCCCCCCAAAGCTCCTCCCTGCCCCGTGCAGTCTGATCCCCCCCCAAACTCCTCCCCGCTCCGTGCAGTCTGATCCTCCCCCCCGTGCAGTCGGATCCCCCCCAAACTCCTCTCCCCCCGTGCAGTCTGATCCCCCCAAACTCCTCCCCGCCCCGTGCAGTCCGATCCCCCCCAAACTCCTCTCCGCCCCGTGTAGTCTGATCCCCTCCCCAAACTCCTCTCCGCCCCGTGCAGTCTGAACCCCTCCCCAAACTCCTCGCCGCCCCGTGGAGTCTGATCCTCCCCCCTGTGCAGTCTGATCCCCCCCAAACTCCTCCCCGCCCCATGCAGTCTGATCCCCCCATACTCCTCCCCCCGTGCAGTCTGATCCCCTCCCAAACTCCTCCTCGCCCCGTGCAGTCTGATCCCCCCCAAACTCCTCCCCGCCCCGTGCAGTCTGATCCCCCCCAAACTCCTCCCCGCCCCGTGCAGTCTGATCTCCCCAAACTCTCCCTCGCCCCGTGCAGTCTGATCCCCACCAAACTCCTCTCCCCCCGTGCAGTCTGATGCCCCCAAACTCCTCTCCCCCCGTGCAGTCTGATCCCCCCCAAACTCCTCTCCCCCCGTGCAGTCTGCTCCCCCGCAAACTCCTCCCCGCCCCGTGCAGTCTGATCCCCCCCAAACTCCTCCCCCCGTGCAGTCTGATCTCCTACCCCCCTAACTCCTCTCCGCGCCATGCAGTCTGATCCCCCCTCACCAAACTCCTCCCCGCCCCGTGCAGTCTGCTTCCCCCCAAACTCCTCTCCGCCCCATGCAGTATGATCCCCCCTCACCAAACTCCTCTCCGCCCCATGCAGTATGATCCCCCCCTCACCAAACTCCTCCCCGCCCCGTGCAGTCTGCTTCCCCCCAAACTCCTCTCCGCTCCATGCAGTCTGATTCCCCCACCACCTCCAAACTGCTCTCCGCCCCGTGCAGTCTGCTCCCCCCAACACCAAATTTCCCAGCCGGCTTGTGCAGGGACTGGCAGCGGGACAGGCTGATGCTGCTGTTGCCTTCGAAAGTGCAGCGGGGAGCGTGAGGCGGGTGGGTGGGGAGGGGGGCGGCTGCCTCTGCTGCGTCCCGTTCACAAGCCCAGAGGGGCCGCGCGAGGATTTTCCGGAGACCCCGAGGAGTTTTCTGCCGCTCACTTCTGTGTCCCAGCTGAGTTCCTGCCAGTCAGTGGCCCCGCCCCCAGATCAGGCCCCGCCCCTGCCATTAATGACGGAGCCTGGGACTCGTCTGTGTGCCACACAAACCCACGTGTCACTCGCCCGGGAGCCGATAGAACGTGCCCCGCGTTCCATCATTTGCATGCACCGCGCCAGGGCAATGACGTCACTAGCAGTGCGCTGCTGTTCGTAGCCGGCAGTGGCAGCTTCGCACCGAGCCGGGCCACGAGGCAGCGGGCGCAGCGCTGGGGGCGGAGCTACAGGGGAGCGGCCCGGCCGGGCGGGGTGCACACTGGGGCGCCCAAGGGCTGAGATCCGGGCGGGGCAGCGTCACGCTCTGACCTCCCTGCCGCCTCCCGCCGCCGCTCCCTTGGGGCCGGGTGGCGCGGACCGGAAGCCGCTGCACTGCCCGGATTTCCTGGGGAACACGCTCCCTGTGACGTCAGGACCTGCCACAGAGGCAGGGCGCCACCCCGGCCAAGCAAGGAGCAGAGCTAGGGTTGCCAGATGGTTTCACCAAAAATACCAGGCACGCCTGACATGACATCACAATCTGCATTCCATCTGATTTAGAAAATACCCGACATTTATCAGAGGAGTAGCCGCGTTAGTCTGAATCTGCAAAAGCAGCGAGGAGCCCTGTGGCACAGAACTCCTTGCCGCTTTCGCGGACATTGAGAAAATATAAATTTGTTTCCCGAAGAAAAAGCTGAAAGCCTGGACCGTCCAGTTCAAAACCGGACACCTGGCAACCATAAGCAGAGTGGTGCCTTGTCGGAGCGGTTCCAGCCTCCGCTCTGCTGTCCTTCCTCTGCCCCACGTACCACGGGAGCTGGTGGCCTACGCTGGCTGCACCGCCGCAGGAAACCTCCAACCCCAGTTGCTGTCCCAGCCAGGCACCCCGTGTCTGAACCCGTCCCGCCTGGCCCCGTGTCTCCTGCCTACCACCCGCTGACCTGGCACCAGCTGAGCGCTCGTACCTGGGCACCTTCCGGTCACGGTTCCCAGTCGGTTGCTGTCAGGCTGTGGACCGAGCAAACGTCACTTCCGGTCCGTGGGACTGAACGCACGTGGCGCCGGCATGATGCGAGGCCGCTCCTTGTTGCCCCACGTCGGATACAAAAGGAGCAGCTACCGCGCGGCAGTTAGAGCCTCGTGCTGAAACGCGCTGCAGCAGTGCTACTCTTCCCTGCCCCTCTCATCCCAGTTGCATGCTCCAGATGGGAGGGGAGGGGTGTCGCTTTCCAGGAGCTACTGCTGCCAGGGCACCGTCTGACTGGCACACGTCAGACGCACACGCCCGTGCCACAGCCACTCACCCTGCCAAATGCTCACACGCAGGGATGCGTGTACACACTCACAAACGCGAATTAACAGATTAACACGCCTGGGCGCCCACTCATGCCCTCGCTCAGATGCCCACACACGCATCTGCTCAATCTGCCCGCACGCAGGCATGTGCACACACACGCAAATGGACACTTGCGGACGCACACACTTGCACTCATACTTACGTGCGCACGCATGCACACCGACTAACAGTCGCCTAGAAGGACTCACCAATAATATTAAACTCAAAAGCCAAAGATTAGATCAATTAGGAGACAACTATTCCCACGAGGCCCTAATCCATGGCTGGGGCTCCTCGGTGCTGCTGGAGACCAAGTCTTTATTTCAATCCCAGTTTTGCCAACTCTCCGCATGCGTGACGCTAGGTCAATTGGCAGCCTACTCACTTAGTTTTCCGTATGATCCTAGACACGTTAAGTATCGCCAGCCAGGAGATTCGGGGGGCGGCGGGGCGGGGGGATTAATGACATTTTTAAAAATACAAAAATCGGTGTTCAGTTTCTGTTGTAGATAAACCTATGTACTTCATATGACTTGACACTGTGCCTCTCCATATAACCTTGTAACTTTGTATTAATCCATATGACCTTGTCACTTTGTATTAGAACCTGAATCCATATAACCTTGTCACTTAGTTTTCTACATAGGGTTCTAATACAGAGTATATAGTTAAAGAGGTAAAAATGTCATTTGCTAGGAGTAGAATAAGATCTTTCCCCCACTCTCTCCCCCCACTCTGTAATCAATTGCCCAGTTGAATGAACGAGGTGTGAATGAGTAACACTTGGGAGCCAAGCACCTCCAGAGAGCTACACCAGTTGAAAAGGGGGTAGAAGCCAGACCCAAGGTGTCAAGAGGGCTCAAGAAAGAAGAGCAGACATATTGAAGGCCTTGGGGATTAGAAGCAAGCACCTTCTTTGGAAAACACCCTCTCTTAACAGACAGCACCCACAAAGGGACCAAAGGACACAGACCCAGATTTTGAATCTGGGATATATTTGCATAAGAGGGAAGCTGCTATAAAAGTGAGTTGTCTTGCAGAGGACTCCGGGTCTCATCTTGTCACCATCGGAGCATCGATCCGGATCAGCAGAAGCCCGGCTCCACCCCTCCCCCATCTAACTCACCTGGCCAGTGAAGTTAAGGGGAGCAACAAGTTGGTAACAACAGCAAGACGGAGTGTGCTTGTGCACGTGTGTGTGTGTGTGTGTGTGTGTGTGTGTGTGTGTGTGTGTGTGAGAGAGTGAGTGCGTGAGTGACACAGAATAATCAATACTTATCATATGCATGTGGTAAATAAATAAATAATTTCTATATATATATAATGTGTGTGTGTGAGATCAATAAATGTGGCGTGTTGCCTTATCCCTCTGAAAAAGATCCCGAGTACTTCTTTTAAGTACAACACTGTGACTTTTGTACTTCGTATTTTCAAGTTCTTCCACCACGAGCCAGAGGGCCTTTTCTCAGGGACCCGTACCACGCTCGCAAACGTCTGTGCGGCCCTCCCTCGATACTTACCTTGAGCCAATTGCTATTTGCTCTTCTTCCATAGATCGCTGTCTGGTTTCCATCTGCCGGCAGGGTCTCGGGGGGGGTGGCTCCTTTCGGTCTCTGCCACCACATGGCCAGCCTCTCATCTCCTCCAAGTCTACAGGGACCGAAAAAGAGACAGAGAACGGTTAGGAGCTAGGCCACCCTAGATGTGTGGAAAGGACAGACACGTGCGTCACCTGGCTGCTGCTCACTGGAGCCCAGTGTTGCCTCTAACATTTCCCCTCCAGGAGCGGAGTGAGTTTTGTCTCGTGCTCCAAGATCGAGGTCACGTGCCCTTCTTCGGATGCCTGCCACCCAGGCGAAGACATGTCTCGTCTGTGTTTTTAAAACGTTCTGGAAGAAAGAGTACTAACACAAGGGAGAATTAACAAGGTCATTTAAACTGTAAATATTTGTTTGATATGAAGTCAAATAAAAGGAAAATTAATACTGCAACATTTTCAGTGGCCAACCTCCTCTCCTCTCCTCTCCTCTCCTCTCCTCTCCTCTCCCCTCCCCTCCCCTCCCCTGCCCCCTCCAGCTGGCCTAGATGATCTCTCCGGGTCCCTTATGGTAAAGCCCGCCCCGGGACCCTGTGCTGAGGTGACAAGTTCTTCACAAGATACTGGGTATGTAAACTTTTTACGGAAAAGCGTCCGTGGCCAATCTAGTCGCGCTTTTCTGCAAAAAAGCCCCAATCGCCATTTTCGCCATCGGGGCTTTTTTGCGGAAAAGAACTCTCTGCTGTCTACACTGGCCCTTTTGCGCAGAAGTCTTTCGGAAAAAGACTTTTGCCCGAACGGGAGCAGCATAGTATTCCCGCAGAAGCACTGACAATCTTACATGAGATCGTCAGTGCTTTTGCGGAAATTCAAGCGGCCAGTGTAGACAGCTGGCAAGTTTTTCTGCAAAAGCAGATGATTAGCACACTTTCCTAGTTGAAAATCCAAGGAGAAGAAAGGGGAGAATTGCAAATCAAGACTCTCTTAAGGTGTCTGAAAGCTACTTTGGTCTGGGCCGGTACTCAGTGGTACCAAGGCAGACTTTTCTGTGGCTCGGTTGTCTAATGCCACACTAGAACAAGTCTACCACACCGAACGAAAGAGCAGACAATTACATGAAAGGGAAAAAAGGTGGCTTGGCAGAGAATTTGCTTCCGGACAAAAACAAGAGACTGCGGTGGTTAAAGAAGAACGGGAGGCATACCTGTGCATAAACCAATTCACCAGAAACCTTCTGAACAACCAGTTCAGTCACATGTCCTTACAGGGACAAGCACCTTAATGACGGTAGCCCTGACATTTTATTTTGCAGACGATTCTACTTGTGGAAGGGCTGCTGGAGTGAAACTTGAGGCCCAAGCAGGAGGAAAGTTTGATTTTCTAGTACCAAATAGAAAAACAATAATAGAACAAAAAGGCTAAAAGATGCCTAAGGGCGGAGATAGGGTCCAGAATGACTTAGACAAATTGGAGGATTGGGCCACAAGAAATCTGATGAGGTTCAACAAGGACAAGTGTAGAGTCCTGCACTTGGGATGGAAGAATCCCAAGCATAGTTACAAGCTGGGGACCAACCAGTTAAGTAGTAGTTCTGCAGACAGGGACCTGGGGGTTACAGTGGATGAGAAGCTGGAGATGAGTCAACAGTGTGCCCTTGTAGCCAAGAAGGCTAATGGCATATTAGGTTGCATTAAGAGGAGCATTGCCAGTAGATCCAGAGATGTCATTATTCCCCTTTATTCGGCTTTGGTGAGGCCACATCTGGAGTACTGTGTCCAGTTCTGGGCCCCCCACTACAGAAGGGATGTGGACACATTGGAGAGGGTCCAGCAGAGGACAACCAAAATGATTAGGGGGCTGGAGCAATTGCTCTATGAAGAGGCTGAGGGATTTAGGTTTCTTTAGTCTGAAGAGGAGACCATGAGGGGGGATTTTATAGTAGCCTTCAACTTCCTTATAAGGACACAGGAACGCAAGGTAACCTGTTCTCCCAACTCTCGCTTTCAGACGGGGTGGGGAACCTTATTGGGGGGGCGGAAGGCACACACTAGTAGGGTTGCCAGATGGTTTCAGCAAAAAAAAAAAAAAAAAAAAAGGCGCCAGGAAAATTTTTGTTGAGGGAAAGAAGCCAACCAAACAAAAAAACCCCACCAGGAACATTTTTGTTGAGCAAAATCCAGTTGTGACCCCTTTAATTAGTCAGCCAATCTCCCCGCCCCGGCTTATTTCTGCTGGGCACAGAGGAAAAGCAG
This sequence comes from Pelodiscus sinensis, assembly GCF_052426305.1. Lineage (NCBI taxonomy): Eukaryota > Metazoa > Chordata > Testudines > Trionychidae > Pelodiscus > Pelodiscus sinensis. Next base: position 87,492 of record NC_143059.1, read on the forward strand.
AAAATACTGGACATTTTGTATGTCCGGTATTTTCTAAATTTATTTACCGGACAAAAAGTGCAACTACCGGGCTGTCTGGCTCAGTGCTAGACACCTGGCAACCCTACACACAAGTGTGAAGAAAAAAAAAATCCCAAACCCCACCATCCGCATTAACACATGCCCCAACTGAGAAGGAGGAAGAGGCTTCCCACATTCCCCTCGCACACCGGAGCTTGTGAGGAGGGGGGGGCGGGGGGCGGGGCGGGGCAGGCTAGCAGAATTTGTCTGCTCCAATCTGGCCACCCAGAGAAATAAAAAAGCAAATTGAAAGAGCCAGACGAATACCTAGAAACCATCTACTTCAAGACAGACCCAAGAAAACCAACAATAGAACACCACTTGTCATCACCTACAACCCCCAACTTAAACCTGTCCAACACATTATCAATAAACTACAGCCTATATTGGAACAGGATACCATACTCAAAGAGGCTCTGGGAGACAGACCCATAGTCTCCTATAGACAACCACCTAACCTCAAGATGATTCTTACCAACCACCACAGGACATACCACACTAATACCAACCCTGGTACCTTCCCTTGCAACAAACCCCCTTGCCAGCTTTGTCCACATATTCATTCTGCTGATACCATTATTGGACCCAACCAAGTGAGTTATAAGATCAAGAACACATATTCCTGCGCATCCAGAAATATAATCTATGCTATCGTGTGCCGAAAGTGTCCGTCTGCTATGTACATTGGACAAACATCTCAGACACTTCGCCAAAGGATTAATGCCCACAAAACAGATATCAGACAAGATCACAAAGAGAAAACAGTTTCTTGCCATTTTAACCAGAAAGGACACTCTCTCAATGACTTAACCACCTGCATTCTGCTACAAAGACCTTTTACATCTGCACTTGAAAGGGAATCCTCTGAACTGTCATTCATGTTAAAATTCGACACTTTCCAACAAGGACTTAGTTCAAATGTTTGTTATCTCACCCATTACCAAGATAGTTTCCCCAATTATCACCTCTAATACCATTAACTCACAAACATCCCACTCTCCCTACCTCTAATATCATCAATTCACAGACACTTACCTTCCTTCCCCCTCCCCCCCACCGCATCCCCCTCCTGTTCTGCAATGTGATTTGTCCTTTTCATATTTGTTCTTTTTTTTAATTGTATCCTTTGGTATATATGGTTGTGACTACTTTCTTCCACTATTTGATCTGAGGAAGTGGGTCTGGCCCACGAAAGCTCATCATCTAATAAACCATCTTGTTAGTCTTTAAAGTGCTACATTGTCCTGCATTTTGCTTCAACTACCCCAGACTAACACGGCTACATTTCTATCACCAATCTGGAGGGGAGCTAGAGCGTTAGTGTGGGAACCTTGAGTCTCGAGGGCCACACTCACGTGAGCTGGGGTATTAGGTTCCTCACCCCTGCTTTAAAAACAAAACCTCTTACTCTTAAAAATCGATCCCCGTATCTCTGGTCGGACCAGCTTCACGCAGGTCCTCGGGGATGGAAAACTGCAGCAAACTGTATGAACAGAAACAAACAGAAGCCCCAATCGCAGCTGGAGGTGGGGCGAGGCTGCCCCAGCAGGGACACAACGGGGCAGCCGCCCTCCACCAGATCAGGAAAACAACCGCGCCATTCCCCGTCCAGCAGGAAGGCGAGTGCCGCTGCAAGGCTCCGCAACGGAGGTGGGCGGCAGAGGGGTGTTTGTGCGCGGCCGCGCGCCTTCAGCGGCAACTCCCCTGGTGCCCCCTTCTCTAGTCCAGCCAGGCCTAAAATGCTCAGTGCTTAGAAGGCGGGTGGGGAACCTAAGGCCTGGGTGCGTGGGGCTCCTCCACCGTCGCCCCCTCCCCACGCCGTGGGGCTGGAGCGCACAAAGCGACTAGGCTGGGCCCTGCAGTGCTCTGGCCGCCAGGGGGACGTTTCTCCGCTCAGCTGGGGGCCAGGCAGGGAGGCTTTTCTGTCGGTTGGTTTGTCTGTCACCTGTTTGCCCCCCAATTCTCAGCCACTCCCCCCCCTCCCCCACCCAGGACGCTCTCGGCCTCTGCAGGAGGCACAGCCGGGCACTGGGCGGCACTGCGGGCAGCCAGGGCCAGAGCATCCCCCCCCACAGCGCCCCCCGCCGAACTGCCCCCCCCGGGCACAGGGGGGATTCAGCGGGCACCCGGCCCCGCCCCCAGGCAGCGAGCAGCGCGGGGAGCAGGGCTCAGGCCGCCCCGCCCCCCCGCGTGCGGGACACGTTCTGTGCGTGCCCCGCCCGCGGGAACCACCCCTCGAGGGCGCGCGGCTCCCCGGCGGGGGGAGGGGGCACGTGACACTCCCGCGCCCCGGTGGCCCGCAGCCCCCCCTCCCCGAGACACCCACGTGACTGGAGCCCGGGTCAGCTCCCGCGCCCCAAAGGGGGGGCCACAGCCCCGTTCCCCCGGCACCACGTGGGGGGGGGGTCACAGGGGCGCTGCTCCCCGGGGAGGCTGCAGCGCCGGGGGGGGGGGGCAGAAATCGCCCCCCCACCTCCGCCAGGGGCCGCCCCGCCGATGTCCAGCCTGGGGCCCGGAGAGAAGCAGGCGGGGGGGGGGGGGGTTCCACGTCACTGCCAGCTCCCGCCCCGCCCCCCAGGCTCCGCCCCTCAGCGCCCCCCGCAGCGTTTTCCCGCCCGCCTCGTCAGCGCGAGCGTCCCGGGAGTTTCCCGCCCAGCCAGCGCCGCCCGCGCCTGCGCTCTCCCGCGCCCTGTCCCCTCCTGCCCCCCCCAGTGCCAAGGCCCCCCCGGCCCCTCCCCCTCCCTCCTGCCCCCCCAGTGCCGAGCACCCCCCCGGCCCCTCACCCCCTCCTGCCCCCCCAGTGCCAAGCGCCCCCCCCGGCCCCCCACACCCAGCCTGCTCCTACACCTCACCCCTGTCCAGACACCCCACCCCCAGCCCGCTCCCCCACCTTCCCTCGCGCCCCCTTCTCCCCCAGGCCAGACACCCCACCCCCAGCCCGCTCCCCCACCTTCCCTCGCGCCCCCTCCTCCCCCGGGCCAGACACCAACAAGGGGCGGGCTGGGGGCGGGGAGCTTCGCACTCGGACCCAGGATTCGCTCGCGCCCCCGCGCGCTCCTCGGACCTTCCTGTCATGGCGGCGCCGGCCGCCCAGTCAGACAACGCCCCCCTGCGGCAGCCCATTGGCCGAACCAGAGGCAGGATCCCCTTTGCTGACAGCCCATTGGGCGACACTATCCTCCGCCAAGGCTGTCTTCCGAAAGCCCATTGGCTGGCACACAGCCAGGAACCACCCCTAAGTCACAGACAATTCCAGGACGGAGCAGCCCATTAAGATCCACCCCGGACAGCCTATTGGTCGAGAGCAGTGGCAGGTCAGTCCCCCTAGTCACACCGCATTCGCAGACAGAGCTGTCCGTTAAGATGCAGCCGGGTCAGCCTATTGGGTGCCTCTGATTCAGAACACGCCCCTTAGTCACAGCCCATTCGCGGACAGAAGAGTCTGTTATAATCCACCCCGGACAACCTATTGGCCGCCAGCAGCCCCAGAACACGCCTTGAGTCACCGCCCATTGGCGCACGGAGCAGTCCGTTAAGAGTCACCTCGGACAGCCTCAGATTGGGCGCCACAGATTCCGAACACGCCCTTTACTCTCAGCCCATTCGCGGACAGAACAGTCTGTTACGATCAGTCCGGGACAGTCTCTCGGCCAGCCTTAGTGTAGGGAGAACATAGTCAAGTATGAAACAGGATTCCCCAAGTGGAAGTGACTCCCCAGAATTTGTTCCCCACAACTACAAGTCTAAGGAGGAGAAGTTTGTTAAGTAGAAGAAGCATAGAAGTGTTTAGATTTATTCTTGTGAAAGTGTTTAGATTTAGTGTTATCAAGCTTGAGAAGTGTTTAGATTTATAATTATTATTATTATTATTATTTGTTAGGATTGTTTAATTATAAATCTAAACATTTTTGCCCCTCTAGAATATAATTGGTTAGGAATGTAATATTAGGTCATGTAACTTCAAACTGTTAAAAATATACTACTATGTAGCCAGAAACAGCTCCCCTCGCTGTGCGCCAGGGCACGCTCAAACTTACTGTTACACAATTGACAACCGTTCTCTTCAAAGCATTGTGAAGCACTTAACCCTAATCGCAAAGTGAAGCATTGTAACTATAACAGTAACTAACTCAGCGCTCAGAGAGAGAATGTTTTAAGAAATGCCACCCAGAAACTTTTGTAACTTTTTGTAACTACAACTCTTGTATTATTATGCAAAATACTGTATGGGAAACATTAATTAGGGAATGTACATAAGAGAGAGAGTGCTTGGACGATGAATGAATGGTTGTGAGAGGTGCCAGCCTGAGAATGCAGCAACAAAGGGCTGAAGAAGGCGTCAGGTGCCAGTGCAATTGGCTCCCCGTAGCCGTTTCTAACACACACATGAGCCGCTCTGATTTGGCTTCTAACACTTTTAGCTGCTCGGTTCTGCAAGCGCGGAGAGGAAGCCGCGTCCGATAGATGGAGGTTCTCCGCGACACATTTGGCAGCCTGGACCCCCTGCCTCTGGTCCAAAGAGTCTCAACCAACCCCCGACCCCATGACCCTTGTTCTCAGTGATTCCGCCAGCTGCTTGGTGCCTTTAGTACCCGGCCCCGCTTGCAAAGTCCCCCCCCAGCAGCATGACCCGAGAGCGAAACAAGAGACCCCCCCCAGCAGCAAAACCCAAGAGCAGCGCGAAAGAACCCCCCCGGCATTGCGACCCGAGGGCGGCGCCAGAGACCCCCCCCAGCAGCAAGTCCCGAGGGCGGCACCAGAGACCCTCCCCAGCAGCGTCACCCGAGAGCGAAGCCAGAGACCTCCCCCAGCAGAGTGACCCGAAAACGGTGCCAGAGACCCCCCCCAGCAGCAAGACCGGAGAGCGGCACCACAGACCCGCCCCCAGCAGTGCGACCCAAGAGTGGCGCCAGAGACCCTCCCCCCAGCAGCATCACCGGAGAACGGCGACAGAGATCTCCCCCCCCCAGCAGCACGACCTGAGATGGGAGCCAGAGGCCCCCCCCCAGCAGCATCACCCGAGAGTGGCGCCAGAGACCCCCCCCCAGCAGCACGATTGGAGAGCGAAGCCAGAGACCCCCCCCAGCAGCATGATCCCAAGGAGGCGCCGGAGACCCCCCGAGTAGCGCAACTCGAGAGCGGCACCAGAGATTCCCCGCAGCAGCATAACCCGAGAGAGGCGCCAGACTCCCTCCCAGCAGCACGACCTCAGAGTGGCCCCAAAGACCCCTCCCCCCTAGCAGCGAGACCAGAGAGCAGCGCTAGAGACACCCCCAAGCTGCACGACCCGAGAGCGGCACCAGAATCCCTCCCTGCAGCGAGACCAGAGAGCGGCGTGACTGAAGAGACCTCTCACTCACTAAGGTCTGTGGCTGTGGGAATTCTATCCTTTAGCCCTTCCCCCCGGCCCCTCGCCTATGTATAGGGCCCTCTACAATAACACTGAGTCAGTCAGCCATGACGCGCCACCGCTCTCCCTTGCGCGACTTGCGAACCTGCTGAATTCCCGTTGGCTCCTGAGCCCTTAACCCGTGGAGATGCTCACCTGGAATGCCTGCAAGTGTGCTGTACAACGACAAAGACACAGACAGAAACAGACAGACAGGACGTATTGGCCAATACGAGAGAGCAACAAGAGAGAAACACATGAGAGGCAGTCAGAAACCTTACCACCTTGCGTCTTCCTCCTCGAGCCAAGCGTCTGCTGAGAAGGACACCGTGTTTCAGAGAAACCAGCACCCCTGACAAACGGGAGCCCTGTTTCTCCCACTACCAAAGAAGCACCTCGGGAACCTCCGCTCGGACTCGCTGTCTAAGCAAACGTGACGTCCCTTCCTAGACCCGAGTGGGCCGTAAGCCGAGAGATTTCCAGACCCGACACTTATCTCCCTGTCAGCGATGGCTGCTCCGTTCCCAGACGGACGGTTCTCGCCTCGCTTCGACCAAGCTCCCGAGCTCGCTGTTCTAGTTTCCGTTCCATCCTCAGACGGGAGGACACCGGGAGGATTGACTTCTTATCGCTCGCTACCGAACACAGCAGAGGGGAAAAAACAAACAAACAACTTAGCATTTCAGTCCGCAAGGACGAGGCATCGCTTCTCCTCCCACCATCGGCCACCCCCTCCCGCTGCCACTCCAGGAACGCGGAGAGAACGGAGGCCTTGAATATCTATCCACGCACTGTTGAACCGCCTACTGCCCCTTCACCAGTCCCCAAGCCACCAGGCTCCGTGCCCCAGCAGGAAGCTCTCTGCCTCAGAAGAAACATACTGCCAGGACGCTTGAAGATTTCAAAGCACGCACCTCTTACTCACACAGAGCCATGGGAAGGCCGAACGCTGAGGACCCTTCACGTGTTCCGAGAATCACGTCCAGGCAGCTCAAGTCCATCTCGGACGATATCTTTTCAGCCCACGGCCCCTCACTGATTCCTCTGCAAGGGTGGCCGAAAAAGCCCAGCATTAGCTCTCAGTCACTAAGGTCTGTGGCTGTGGGAATGCTATCTTTAGCCCTTTCCCCCCCTCTCGCCTATGTATCGGGTCCTCTACAAGAACACTGAGTCAGTCAGCCATGACGCACCACCGCTCTCCCTTGCGCGACTGGCGTACCTGCAGCATTCCCATTGGCTCCTGAGCCCTTAACCCTTGGAGATGCTCACCTGGAATGCCTGCAAGTGTGCTGTACAAGGACACGGCAGAAGCAGAGCAAGGACAAAGACACAGACAGAAACAGACAGACAGAACGTATTGGCCAATACTAGAGAGCAACAAGAGAGAAACACATAAGAGGCAGTCAGAAACCTTACCACCTTGCGTCTTCCTCCTCGAGCCAAGCGTGTGCTGAGAAGGACACCGTGTTCCAGAGAAACCAGCACCCCTGACAAACGGGAGCCCTGTTTCTCCCACTACCAAGTAAGCACCTCGGGAACCTCCGCTCGGACTCGCTGTTTAAGCAAACGTAACGTCCCTTCCTAGACCCGAGTGGGCCGTAAGCCGAGAGATTTCCAGACCCGACACTTATCTCCCGGTCAGCGATGGCTGCTCCGCTCCCAGCAGGACGGTTCTCGCCTCGCTTCGACCAAGCTCCCGAGCTCGCTGTTCTCTTTTCCGTTCCATCCCCAGACGGGAGGACACCGGGAGGGTTGACTTCTTATCGCTCGCTACCGAACACAGCAGAGGGGAAAAAACAAACAAACAACTTAGCTTTTCAGTCCGCAAGGACGCGGCATCGCTTCTCCTACCACCATCGGCCACTCCCTCCCGCTGCCACTCCAGGAACGCGGAGAGAACGGAGGCCTTGAATATCTATCCACGCACTGTTGAACCGCCTACTGCCCCTTCACCAGTCCCCAAGCCACCAGGCTCCGTGCCCCAGCAGGAAGCTCTCTGCCTCAGAAGAAACATACTGCCAGGACGCTTGACGATTTCAAAGCACGCACCTCTTACTCACACAGAGCCATGGGAAGGCCGAACGCTGAGGACCCTTCACGTATTCCGAGAATCACGTCCAGGCAGCTCAAGTACATCTCGGACGATTTATTCTCCGCCCACGGCCACGCACTGATTCCTCTGCAAGGGTGGCCAAAATGCCCAGCGTTAGCTCTCACTCACTAAAGTCTGTGGCTGTGGGAATTCTATCCTTTAGCCCTTTCCCCCCCTCTCGCCTATGTATCGGGTCCTCTACAAGAACACTGAGTCAGTCAGCCATGACGCACCACCGCTCTCCCTTGCGCGACTTGCGAACCTGCAGAATTCCCGTTGGCTCCTGAGCCCTTAACCCTTGGAGATGCTCACCTGGAATGCCTGCAAGTGTGCTGTACAAGGACACGGCAGAAGCAGAGCAAGGACAAAGACACAGACAGAAACAGACAGACAGGACGTATTGGCCAATACGAGAGAGCAACAAGAGAGAAACACATGAGAGGCAGCCAGAAACCTTACCACCTTGCATCTTCCTCCTCGAGCCAAGCGTCTGCTGAAAAGGACACCGAGTTCCAGAGAAACCAGCACCCCTGACAAACGGGAGCCCTGTTTCTACCACTACCAAGTAAGCACCTCGGGAACCTCCGCTCGGACTCGCTGTCTAAGCAAACGTGACTTCCCTTCCTAGACCCGAGTGGGCCGTAAGCCGAGAGATTTCCAGACCCGACATTTATCTCCCGGTCAGCGATGGCTGCTCCGCTCCAAGCCGGACGGTTCTCGCCTCGCTTCGACCAAGCTCCCGAGCTCGCTGTTCTCTTTTCCGTTCCATCCCCAGACGGGAGGACACCGGAAGGGTTGACTTCTTATCGCTCGCTATCGAACACAGCAGAGGGGAAAAAACAAACAAACAACTTAGCTTTTCAGTCCGCAAGGACGCGGCATCCCTTCTCCTCCCACCATCGCACCGCTGCCTCCCACCATCGGCCACCCCCTCCCGCTGCCACTCCAGGAACACGGAGAGAACGGAGGCCTTGAATATCTATCCACGCTCTGTTGAACTGCCTATGCCCCTTCACCAGTCCCCAAGCCACCAGGCTTCGTGCCCCAGCAGGAAGCTCTCTGCCTCAGAAGAACCATACTCCCAGGACGCTTGAAGATTTCAAAGCACGCACCTCTTACTCACACAGAGCCATGGGAAGGCCGAACGCTGAGGACCCTTCACGTGTTCCGAGAATCACGTCCAGGCACCTCAAGTCCATCTCGGACGGTATCTTCTCAGCCCACGGCCCCTCACTGATTCCTCTGCAAGGGTGGCCGAAAAAGCCCAGCGTTAGCTCTCTCTCACTAAGGTCTGTGGCTGTGGGAATGCTATCCTTTAGCCCTTTCCCCCCCTCTCGCCTATGTATCGGGTCCTCTACAAGAACACCGAGTTATTCAGCCATGACGCACCACCGCTCTCCCTTGCGCGACTGGCGTACCTGCAGCATTCCCATTGGCTCCTGAGCCCTTAACCCTTGGAGATGCTCACCTGGAATGCCTGCAAGTGTGCTGTACAAGGACACGGCAGAAGCAGAGCAAGGACAAAGACACAGACAGAAACAGACAGACAGAACGTATTGGCCAATACTAGAGAGCAACAAGAGAGAAACACATAAGAGGCAGTCAGAAACCTTACCACCTTGCGTCTTCCTCCTCGAGCCAAGCGTCTGCTGAGAAGGACACCGTGTTCCAGAGAAACCAGCACCCCTGACAAACGGGAGCTACCAAGGAAGCACCTCGAGAACCTCCGCTCGGACTCGCTGTCTAAGCAAACGTGACTTCCCTTCCTAGACCCGAGTGGGCCGTAAGCCGAGAGATTTCCAAACCCGACACTTATCTCCCGGTCAGCGATGGCTGCTCCGCTCCCAGCCGGACGGTTTTCGCCTCGCTTCGACCAAGATCCCGAGCTCGCTGTTCTCGTTTCCGTTCCATCCTCAGACGGGAGGACACCGGGAGGGTTGACTTCTTATCGCTCGCTACCGAACACAGCAGAGGGGAAAAAACAAACAAACAACTTAGCGTTTCAGTCCGCAAGGACGCGGCATCGTTTCTCCTCCCACCATCGCACCGCTGCCTCCCACCATCGGCCACCCCCTCCCGCTGCCACTCCAGGAACGCGGAGAGAAAGGAGGCCTTGAATATCTATCCACGCACTGTTGAACCGCCTACTGCCCCTTCACCAGTCCCCAAGCCACCAGGCTCCGTGCCCCAGCAGGAAGCTCTCTGCCTCAGAAGAAACATACTGCCAGGACGCTTGAAGATTTCAAAGCACGCACCTCTTACTCACACAGAGCCATGGGAAGGCCGAACGCTGAGGACCCTTCACGTGTTCCGAGAATCACGTCCAGGCACCTCAAGTCAATCTCGGACGGTATCTTCTCAGCCCACGGCCCCTCATTGATTCCTCTGCAAGGGTGGCCGAAAAAGCCCAGCGTTAGCTCTCTCTCACTAAGGTCTGTGGCTGTGGGAATGCTATCCTTTAGCCCTTTCCCCCTCTCGCCTATGTATCGGGTCCTCTACAAGAACACTGAGTCAGTCAGCCATGACGCACCACCGCTCTCCCTTGCGCGACTGACTTACCTGCAGTATTCCCATTGGCTCCTGAGCCCTTAACCCTTGGAGATGCTCACCTGGAATGCCTGCAAGTGTGCTGTACAAGGACACGGCAGAAGCCGAGCAAGGACAAAGACACAGACAGAAACAGACAGACAGAACGTATTGGCCAATACTAGAGAGCAACAAGAGAGAAACACATAAGAGGCAGTCAGAAACCTTACCACCTTGCGTCTTCCTCCTCGAGCCAAGCGTCTGCTGAGAAGGACACCGTGTTCCAGAGAAACCAGCACCCCTGACAAACGGGAGCTACCAAGGAAGCACCTCGAGAACCTCCGCTCGGACTCGCTGTCTAAGCAAACGTGACTTCCCTTCCTAGACCCGAGTGGGCCGTAAGCCGAGAGATTTCCAGACCCGACATTTATCTCCCGGTCAGCGATGGCTGCTCCGCTCCAAGCCGGACGGTTCTCGCCTCGCTTCGACCAACCTCCCGAGCTCGCTGTTCTCGTTTCCGTTCCATCCCCAGACGGGAGGACACCGGGAGGGTTGACTTCTTATCGCTCGCTACCAAACACAGCAGAGGGGAAAAAACAAACAAAGAACTAAGCTTTTCAGTCCGCAAGGATGCGGCATCGCTTCTCCTCCCACCATCGGCCACCCCCTCCCGCTGCCACTCCAGGAACCCGGAGAGAATGGAGGCCTTGAATATCTATCCACGCACTGTTGAACCCCCTACTGCTCCTTCACCAGTCCCCAAGCCACCAGGCTCCGTGCCCCAGCAGGAAGCTCTCTGCCTCAGAAGAAACATACTGCCAGGACGCTTGACGATTTCAAAGCACGCACCTCTTACTCACACAGAGCCATGGGAAGGCCGAACGCTGAGGACCCTTCACGTGTTCTGAGAATCACGTCCAGGCAGCTCAAGTACATCTCGGACGATTTATTCTCCGCCCACGGCCACGCACTGATTCCTCTGCAAGGGTGGCCAAAAAAACCCAGCGTTAGCTCTCACTCACTAAAGTCTGTGGCTGTGGGAATTCTATCCTTTAGCCCTTTCCCCCTCTCGCCTATGTATCGGTTCCTCTACAAGAACACTGAGTCAGTCAGCCATGACGCACCACCGCTCTCCCTTGCGCGACTTGCGAACCTGCAGAATTCCCGTTGGCTCCTGAGCCCTTAACCCTTGGAGATGCTCACCTGGAATGCCTGCAAGTGTGCTGTACAAGGACACGGCAGAAGCAGAGCAAGGACAAAGACACAGACAGAAACAGACAGACAGGACGTATTGGCCAATACGAGAGAGCAACAAGAGAGAAACACATGAGAGGCAGCCAGAAACCTTACCACCTTGCATCTTCCTCCTCGAGCCAAGCGTCTGCTGAAAAGGACACCGAGTTCCAGAGAAACCAGCACCCCTGACAAACGGGAGCCCTGTTTCTACCACTACCAAGTAAGCACCTCGGGAACCTCCGCTCGGACTCGCTGTCTAAGCAAACGTGACTTCCCTTCCTAGACCCGAGTGGGCCGTAAGCCGAGAGATTTCCAGACCCGACATTTATCTCCCGGTCAGCGATGGCTGCTCCGCTCCAAGCCGGACGGTTCTCGCCTCGCTTCGACCAAGCTCCCGAGCTCGCTGTTCTCTTTTCCGTTCCATCCCCAGACGGGAGGACACCGGAAGGGTTGACTTCTTATCGCTCGCTATCGAACACAGCAGAGGGGAAAAAACAAACAAACAACTTAGCTTTTCAGTCCGCAAGGACGCGGCATCCCTTCTCCTCCCACCATCGCACCGCTGCCTCCCACCATCGGCCACCCCCTCCCGCTGCCACTCCAGGAACACGGAGAGAACGGAGGCCTTGAATATCTATCCACGCTCTGTTGAACTGCCTATGCCCCTTCACCAGTCCCCAAGCCACCAGGCTTCGTGCCCCAGCAGGAAGCTCTCTGCCTCAGAAGAACCATACTCCCAGGACGCTTGAAGATTTCAAAGCACGCACCTCTTACTCACACAGAGCCATGGGAAGGCCGAACGCTGAGGACCCTTCACGTGTTCCGAGAATCACGTCCAGGCACCTCAAGTCCATCTCGGACGGTATCTTCTCAGCCCACGGCCCCTCACTGATTCCTCTGCAAGGGTGGCCGAAAAAGCCCAGCGTTAGCTCTCTCTCACTAAGGTCTGTGGCTGTGGGAATGCTATCCTTTAGCCCTTTCCCCCCCTCTCGCCTATGTATCGGGTCCTCTACAAGAACACTGAGTCAGTCAGCCATGACGCACCACCGCTCTCCCTTGCGCGACTGGCGTACCTGCAGCATTCCCATTGGCTCCTGAGCCCTTAACCCTTGGAGATGCTCACCTGGAATGCCTGCAAGTGTGCTGTACAAGGAAACGGCAGAAGCAGAGCAAGGACAAAGACACAGACAGAAACAGACAGACAGAACGTATTGGCCAATACTAGAGAGCAACAAGAGAGAAACACATAAGAGGCAGTCAGAAACCTTACCACCTTGCGTCTTCCTCCTCGAGCCAAGCGTCTGCTGAGAAGGACACCGTGTTCCAGAGAAACCAGCACCCCTGACAAACGGGAGCTACCAAGGAAGCACCTCGAGAACCTCCGCTCGGACTCGCTGTCTAAGCAAACGTGACTTCCCTTCCTAGACCCGAGTGGGCCGTAAGCCGAGAGATTTCCAAACCCGACACTTATCTCCCGGTCAGCGATGGCTGCTCCGCTCCCAGCCGGACGGTTTTCGCCTCGCTTCGACCAAGATCCCGAGCTCGCTGTTCTCGTTTCCGTTCCATCCTCAGACGGGAGGACACCGGGAGGGTTGACTTCTTATCGCTCGCTACCGAACACAGCAGAGGGGAAAAAACAAACAAACAAACTTAGCGTTTCAGTCCGCAAGGACGCGGCATCGCTTCTCCTCCCACCATCGCACCGCTGCCTCCCACCATCGGCCACCCCCTCCCGCTGCCACTCCAGGAACGCGGAGAGAACGGAGGCCTTGTATATCTATCCGCGCTCTGTTGAACTGCCTATGCCCCTTCACCAGTCCCCAAGCCACCAGGCTCCGTGACCCAGCAGGAAGCTCTCTGCCTCAGAAGAAACATACTGACAGGACGCTTAAAGATTTCAAAGCACGCACCTCTTACTCACACAGAGCCATGGGAAGGCCGAACGCTGAGGACCCTTCACGTGTTCCGAGAATCACGTCCAGGCAGCTCAAGTACATCTCGGACGATTTGTTCTCCGCCCACGGCCACGCACTGATTCCTCTGCAAGGGTGGCCAAAAAAGCCCAGCGTTAGCTCTCACTCACTAAAGTCTGTGGCTGTGGGAATTCTATCCTTTAGCCCTTTCCCCCCTCTCGCCTATGTATCGGGTCCTCTACAAGAACACCGAGTTATTCAGCCATGACGCACCACCGCTCTCCCTTGCGCGACTTGCGAACCTGCTGAATTCCCGTTGGCTCCTGAGCCCTTAACCCTTGGAGATGCTCACCTGGAATGCCTGCAAGTGTGCTGTACAAGGACACGGCAGAAGCCGAGCAAGGACAAAGACACAGACAGAAACAGACAGACAGAACGTATTGGCCAATACTAGAGAGCAACAAGAGAGAAACACATAAGAGGCAGTCAGAAACCTTACCACCTTGCGTCTTCCTCCTCGAGCCAAGCGTCTGCTGAGAAGGACACCGTGTTCCAGAGAAACCAGCACCCCTGACAAACGGGAGCTACCAAGGAAGCACCTCGAGAACCTCCGCTCGGACTCGCTGTCTAAGCAAACGTGACTTCCCTTCCTAGACCCGAGTGGGCCGTAAGCCGAGAGATTTCCAGACCCGACATTTATCTCCCGGTCAGCGATGGCTGCTCCGCTCCAAGCCGGACGGTTCTCGCCTCGCTTCGACCAACCTCCCGAGCTCGCTGTTCTCGTTTCCGTTCCATCCCCAGACGGGAGGACACCGGGAGGGTTGACTTCTTATCGCTCGCTACCGAACACAGCAGAGGGGAAAAAACAAACAAAGAACTAAGCTTTTCAGTCCGCAAGGATGCGGCATCGCTTCTCCTCCCACCATCGGCCACCCCCTCCCGCTGCCACTCCAGGAACCCGGAGAGAATGGAGGCCTTGAATATCTATCCACGCACTGTTGAACCCCCTACTGCTCCTTCACCAGTCCCAAGCCACCAGGCTCCGTGCCCCAGCAGGAAGCTCTCTGCCTCAGAAGAAACATACTGCCAGGACGCTTGACGATTTCAAAGCACGCACCTCTTACTCACACAGAGCCATGGGAAGGCCGAACGCTGAGGACCCTTCACGTGTTCTGAGAATCACGTCCAGGCAGCTCAAGTACATCTCGGACGATTTATTCTCCGCCCACGGCCACGCACTGATTCCTCTGCAAGGGTGGCCAAAAAAACCCAGCGTTAGCTCTCACTCACTAAAGTCTGTGGCTGTGGGAATTCTATCCTTTAGCCCTTTCCCCCCTCTCGCCTATGTATCGGTTCCTCTACAAGAACACTGAGTCAGTCAGCCATGACGCACCACCGCTCTCCCTTGCGCGACTTGCGAACCTGCAGAATTCCCGTTGGCTCCTGAGCCCTTAACCCTTGGAGATGCTCACCTGGAATGCCTGCAAGTGTGCTGTACAAGGACACGGCAGAAGCAGAGCAAGGACAAAGACACAGACAGAAACAGACAGACAGGACGTATTGGCCAATACGAGAGAGTAACAAGAGAGAAACACATGAGAGGCAGCCAGAAACCTTACCACCTTGCGTCTTCCTCCTCGAGCCAAGCGTCTGCTGAAAAGGACACCGTGTTCCAGAGAAACCAGCACCCCTGACAAACGGGAGCCCTGTTTCTCCCACTACCAAGTAAGCACCTCGGGAACCTCCGCTCGGACTCGCTGTCTAAGCAAACGTGACTTCCCTTCCTAGACCCGAGTGGGCCGTAAGCTGAGAGATTTCCAGACCCGACACTTATCTCCCTGTCAGCGATGGCTGCTCCGCTCCCAGCCGGACGGTTCTCGCCTCGCTTCGACCAACCTCCCGAGCTCGCTGTTCTCGTTTCCGTTCCATCCCCAGACGGGAGGACACCGGGAGGGTTGACTTCTTATCGCTCGCTATCGAACACAGCAGAGGGGAAAAACAAACAAACAACTTAGCTTTTCAGTCCGCAAGGACGCGGCATCGTTTCTCCTCCCACCATCGCACCGCTGCCTCCCACCATCGGCCACCCCCTCCCAATGCCACTCCAGGAACGCGGAGAGAAAGGAGACCTTGAATACCTATCCACGCACTGTTGAACCGCCTACTGCCCCTTCACCAGTCCCCAAGCCACCAGGCTCCGTGCCCCAGCAGGAAGCTCTCTGCCTCAGAAGAAACATACTGCCAGGACGCTTGAAGATTTCAAAGCACGCACCTCTTACTCACACAGAGCCATGGGAAGGCCGAACGCTGAGGACCCTTCACGTGTTCCGAGAATCACGTCCAGGCACCTCAAGTCAATCTCGGACGGTATCTTCTCAGCCCACGGCCCCTCATTGATTCCTCTGCAAGGGTGGCCGAAAAAGCCCAGCGTTAGCTCTCTCTCACTAAGGTCTGTGGCTGTGGGAATGCTATCCTTTAGCCCTTTCCCCCTCTCGCCTATGTATCGGGTCCTCTACAAGAACACTGAGTCAGTCAGCCATGACGCACCACCGCTCTCCCTTGCGCGACTGACTTACCTGCAGTATTCCCATTGGCTCCTGAGCCCTTAACCCTTGGAGATGCTCACCTGGAATGCCTGCAAGTGTGCTGTACAAGGACACGGCAGAAGCCGAGCAAGGACAAAGACACAGACAGAAACAGACAGACAGAACGTATTGGCCAATACTAGAGAGCAACAAGAGAGAAACACATAAGAGGCAGTCAGAAACCTTACCACCTTGCGTCTTCCTCCTCGAGCCAAGCGTCTGCTGAGAAGGACACCGTGTTCCAGAGAAACCAGCACCCCTGACAAACGGGAGCTACCAAGGAAGCACCTCGAGAACCTCCGCTCGGACTCGCTGTCTAAGCAAACGTGACTTCCCTTCCTAGACCCGAGTGGGCCGTAAGCCGAGAGATTTCCAGACCCGACATTTATCTCCCGGTCAGCGATGGCTGCTCCGCTCCAAGCCGGACGGTTCTCGCCTCGCTTCGACCAACCTCCCGAGCTCGCTGTTCTCGTTTCCGTTCCATCCCCAGACGGGAGGACACCGGGAGGGTTGACTTCTTATCGCTCGCTACCAAACACAGCAGAGGGGAAAAACAAACAAAGAACTAAGCTTTTCAGTCCGCAAGGATGCGGCATCGCTTCTCCTCCCACCATCGGCCACCCCCTCCCGCTGCCACTCCAGGAACCCGGAGAGAATGGAGGCCTTGAATATCTATCCACGCACTGTTGAACCCCCTACTGCTCCTTCACCAGTCCCCAAGCCACCAGGCTCCGTGCCCCAGCAGGAAGCTCTCTGCCTCAGAAGAAACATACTGCCAGGACGCTTGACGATTTCAAAGCACGCACCTCTTACTCACACAGAGCCATGGGAAGGCCGAACGCTGAGGACCCTTCACGTGTTCTGAGAATCACGTCCAGGCAGCTCAAGTACATCTCGGACGATTTATTCTCCGCCCACGGCCACGCACTGATTCCTCTGCAAGGGTGGCCAAAAAAACCCAGCGTTAGCTCTCACTCACTAAAGTCTGTGGCTGTGGGAATTCTATCCTTTAGCCCTTTCCCCCTCTCGCCTATGTATCGGTTCCTCTACAAGAACACTGAGTCAGTCAGCCATGACGCACCACCGCTCTCCCTTGCGCGACTTGCGAACCTGCAGAATTCCCGTTGGCTCCTGAGCCCTTAACCCTTGGAGATGCTCACCTGGAATGCCTGCAAGTGTGCTGTACAAGGACACGGCAGAAGCAGAGCAAGGACAAAGACACAGACAGAAACAGACAGACAGGACGTATTGGCCAATACGAGAGAGTAACAAGAGAGAAACACATGAGAGGCAGCCAGAAACCTTACCACCTTGCGTCTTCCTCCTCGAGCCAAGCGTCTGCTGAAAAGGACACCGTGTTCCAGAGAAACCAGCACCCCTGACAAACGGGAGCCCTGTTTCTCCCACTACCAAGTAAGCACCTCGGGAACCTCCGCTCGGACTCGCTGTCTAAGCAAACGTGACTTCCCTTCCTAGACCCGAGTGGGCCGTAAGCTGAGAGATTTCCAGACCCGACACTTATCTCCCTGTCAGCGATGGCTGCTCCGCTCCCAGCCGGACGGTTCTCGCCTCGCTTCGACCAACCTCCCGAGCTCGCTGTTCTCGTTTCCGTTCCATCCCCAGACGGGAGGACACCGGGAGGGTTGACTTCTTATCGCTCGCTATCGAACACAGCAGAGGGGAAAAAACAAACAAACAACTTAGCTTTTCAGTCCGCAAGGACGCGGCATCGTTTCTCCTCCCACCATCGCACCGCTGCCTCCCACCATCGGCCACCCCCTCCCAATGCCACTCCAGGAACGCGGAGAGAAAGGAGACCTTGAATACCTATCCACGCACTGTTGAACCGCCTACTGCCCCTTCACCAGTCCCCAAGCCACCAGGCTCCGTGCCCCAGCAGGAAGCTCTCTGCCTCAGAAGAAACATACTGCCAGGACGCTTGAAGATTTCAAAGCACGCACCTCTTACTCACACAGAGCCATGGGAAGGCCGAACGCTGAGGACCCTTCACGTGTTCCGAGAATCACGTCCAGGCACCTCAAGTCAATCTCGGACGGTATCTTCTCAGCCCACGGCCCCTCATTGATTCCTCTGCAAGGGTGGCCGAAAAAGCCCAGCGTTAGCTCTCTCTCACTAAGGTCTGTGGCTGTGGGAATGCTATCCTTTAGCCCTTTCCCCCTCTCGCCTATGTATCGGGTCCTCTACAAGAACACTGAGTCAGTCAGCCATGACGCACCACCGCTCTCCCTTGCGCGACTGACTTACCTGCAGTATTCCCATTGGCTCCTGAGCCCTTAACCCTTGGAGATGCTCACCTGGAATGCCTGCAAGTGTGCTGTACAAGGACACGGCAGAAGCCGAGCAAGGACAAAGACACAGACAGAAACAGACAGACAGAACGTATTGGCCAATACTAGAGAGCAACAAGAGAGAAACACATAAGAGGCAGTCAGAAACCTTACCACCTTGCGTCTTCCTCCTCGAGCCAAGCGTCTGCTGAGAAGGACACCGTGTTCCAGAGAAACCAGCACCCCTGACAAACGGGAGCTACCAAGGAAGCACCTCGAGAACCTCCGCTCGGACTCGCTGTCTAAGCAAACGTGACTTCCCTTCCTAGACCCGAGTGGGCCGTAAGCCGAGAGATTTCCAGACCCGACATTTATCTCCCGGTCAGCGATGGCTGCTCCGCTCCAAGCCGGACGGTTCTCGCCTCGCTTCGACCAACCTCCCGAGCTCGCTGTTCTCGTTTCCGTTCCATCCCCAGACGGGAGGACACCGGGAGGGTTGACTTCTTATCGCTCGCTACCGAACACAGCAGAGGGGAAAAAACAAACAAAGAACTAAGCTTTTCAGTCCGCAAGGATGCGGCATCGCTTCTCCTCCCACCATCGGCCACCCCCTCCCGCTGCCACTCCAGGAACCCGGAGAGAATGGAGGCCTTGAATATCTATCCACGCACTGTTGAACCCCCTACTGCTCCTTCACCAGTCCCCAAGCCACCAGGCTCCGTGCCCCAGCAGGAAGCTCTCTGCCTCAGAAGAAACATACTGCCAGGACGCTTGACGATTTCAAAGCACGCACCTCTTACTCACACAGAGCCATGGGAAGGCCGAACGCTGAGGACCCTTCACGTGTTCTGAGAATCACGTCCAGGCAGCTCAAGTACATCTCGGACGATTTATTCTCCGCCCACGGCCACGCACTGATTCCTCTGCAAGGGTGGCCAAAAAAACCCAGCGTTAGCTCTCACTCACTAAAGTCTGTGGCTGTGGGAATTCTATCCTTTAGCCCTTTCCCCCTCTCGCCTATGTATCGGTTCCTCTACAAGAACACTGAGTCAGTCAGCCATGACGCACCACCGCTCTCCCTTGCGCGACTTGCGAACCTGCAGAATTCCCGTTGGCTCCTGAGCCCTTAACCCTTGGAGATGCTCACCTGGAATGCCTGCAAGTGTGCTGTACAAGGACACGGCAGAAGCAGAGCAAGGACAAAGACACAGACAGAAACAGACAGACAGGACGTATTGGCCAATACGAGAGAGTAACAAGAGAGAAACACATGAGAGGCAGCCAGAAACCTTACCACCTTGCGTCTTCCTCCTCGAGCCAAGCGTCTGCTGAAAAGGACACCGTGTTCCAGAGAAACCAGCACCCCTGACAAACGGGAGCCCTGTTTCTCCCACTACCAAGTAAGCACCTCGGGAACCTCCGCTCGGACTCGCTGTCTAAGCAAACGTGACTTCCCTTCCTAGACCCGAGTGGGCCGTAAGCTGAGAGATTTCCAGACCCGACACTTATCTCCCTGTCAGCGATGGCTGCTCCGCTCCCAGCCGGACGGTTCTCGCCTCGCTTCGACCAACCTCCCGAGCTCGCTGTTCTCGTTTCCGTTCCATCCCCAGACGGGAGGACACCGGGAGGGTTGACTTCTTATCGCTCGCTATCGAACACAGCAGAGGGGAAAAAACAAACAAACAACTTAGCTTTTCAGTCCGCAAGGACGCGGCATCGTTTCTCCTCCCACCATCGCACCGCTGCCTCCCACCATCGGCCACCCCCTCCCAATGCCACTCCAGGAACGCGGAGAGAAAGGAGACCTTGAATACCTATCCACGCACTGTTGAACCGCCTACTGCCCCTTCACCAGTCCCCAAGCCACCAGGCTCCGTGCCCCAGCAGGAAGCTCTCTGCCTCAGAAGAAACATACTGCCAGGACGCTTGAAGATTTCAAAGCACGCACCTCTTACTCACACAGAGCCATGGGAAGGCCGAACGCTGAGGACCCTTCACGTGTTCCGAGAATCACGTCCAGGCACCTCAAGTCAATCTCGGACGGTATCTTCTCAGCCCACGGCCCCTCATTGATTCCTCTGCAAGGGTGGCCGAAAAAGCCCAGCGTTAGCTCTCTCTCACTAAGGTCTGTGGCTGTGGGAATGCTATCCTTTAGCCCTTTCCCCCTCTCGCCTATGTATCGGGTCCTCTACAAGAACACTGAGTCAGTCAGCCATGACGCACCACCGCTCTCCCTTGCGCGACTGACTTACCTGCAGTATTCCCATTGGCTCCTGAGCCCTTAACCCTTGGAGATGCTCACCTGGAATGCCTGCAAGTGTGCTGTACAAGGACACGGCAGAAGCCGAGCAAGGACAAAGACACAGACAGAAACAGACAGACAGAACGTATTGGCCAATACTAGAGAGCAACAAGAGAGAAACACATAAGAGGCAGTCAGAAACCTTACCACCTTGCGTCTTCCTCCTCGAGCCAAGCGTCTGCTGAGAAGGACACCGTGTTCCAGAGAAACCAGCACCCCTGACAAACGGGAGCTACCAAGGAAGCACCTCGAGAACCTCCGCTCGGACTCGCTGTCTAAGCAAACGTGACTTCCCTTCCTAGACCCGAGTGGGCCGTAAGCCGAGAGATTTCCAGACCCGACATTTATCTCCCGGTCAGCGATGGCTGCTCCGCTCCAAGCCGGACGGTTCTCGCCTCGCTTCGACCAACCTCCCGAGCTCGCTGTTCTCGTTTCCGTTCCATCCCCAGACGGGAGGACACCGGGAGGGTTGACTTCTTATCGCTCGCTACCGAACACAGCAGAGGGGAAAAAACAAACAAAGAACTAAGCTTTTCAGTCCGCAAGGATGCGGCATCGCTTCTCCTCCCACCATCGGCCACCCCCTCCCGCTGCCACTCCAGGAACCCGGAGAGAATGGAGGCCTTGAATATCTATCCACGCACTGTTGAACCCCCTACTGCTCCTTCACCAGTCCCCAAGCCACCAGGCTCCGTGCCCCAGCAGGAAGCTCTCTGCCTCAGAAGAAACATACTGCCAGGACGCTTGACGATTTCAAAGCACGCACCTCTTACTCACACAGAGCCATGGGAAGGCCGAACGCTGAGGACCCTTCACGTGTTCTGAGAATCACGTCCAGGCAGCTCAAGTACATCTCGGACGATTTATTCTCCGCCCACGGCCACGCACTGATTCCTCTGCAAGGGGGACCAAAAAACCCAGCGTTAGCTCTCACTCACTAAACTCTGTGGCTGTGGGAATTCTATCCTTTAGCCCTTCCCCCCCTCTCGCCTATGTATCGCTTCCTCTACAAGAACACTGAGTCAGTCAGCCATGACGCACCACCGCTCTCCCTTGCGCGACTTGCGAACCTGCAGAATTCCCGTTGGCTCCTGAGCCCTTAACCCTTGGAGATGCTCACCTGGAATGCCTGCAAGTGTGCTGTACAAGGACACGGCAGAAGCAGAGCAAGGACAAAGACACAGACAGAAACAGACAGACAGGACGTATTGGCCAATACGAGAGAGCAACAAGAGAGAAACACATGAGAGGCAGCCAGAAACCTTACCACCTTGCATCTTCCTCCTCGAGCCAAGCGTCTGCTGAAAAGGACACCGTGTTCCAGAGAAACCAGCACCCCTGACAAACGGGAGCCCTGTTTCTCCCACTACCAAGTAAGCACCTCGGGAACCTCCGGTCGGACTCGCTGTCTAAGCAAACGTGACTTCCCTTCCTAGACCCGAGTGGGCCGTAAGCTGAGAGATTTCCAGACCCGACACTTATCTCCCTGTCAGCGATGGCTGCTCCGCTCCCAGCCGGACGGTTCTCGCCTCGCTTCGACCAAGCTCCCGAGCTCGCTGTTCTCTTTTCCGTTCCATCCCCAGATGGGAGGACACCGGGAGGGTTGACTTCTTATCGCTCGCTATCGAACACAGCAGAGGGGAAAAAACAAACAAACAACTTAGCTTTTCAGTCCGCAAGGACGCGGCATCGTTTCTCCTCCCACCATCGCACCGCTGCCTCCCACCATCGGCCACCCCCTCCCAATGCCACTCCAGGAACGCGGAGAGAAAGGAGGCCTTGAATATCTATCCACGCACTGTTGAACCGCCTACTGCCCCTTCACCAGTCCCCAAGCCACCAGGCTCCGTGCCCCAGCAGGAAGCTCTCTGCCTCAGAAGAAACATACTGCCAGGACGCTTGAAGATTTCAAAGCACGCACCTCTTACTCACACAGAGCCATGGGAAGGCCGAACGCTGAGGACCCTTCACGTGTTCCGAGAATCACGTCCAGGCACCTCAAGTCAATCTCGGACGGTATCTTCTCAGCCCACGGCCCCTCACTGATTCCTCTGCAAGGGTGGCCGAAAAAGCCCAGCGTTAGCTCTCTCTCACTAAGGTCTGTGGCTGTGGGAATGCTATCCTTTAGCCCTTTCCCCCCTCTCGCCTATGTATCGGGTCCTCTACAAGAACACTGAGTCAGTCAGCCATGACGCACCACCGCTCTCCCTTGCGCGACTGGCGTACCTGCAGCATTCCCATTGGCTCCTGAGCCCTTAACCCTTAGAGATGCTCACCTGGAATGCCTGCAAGTGTGCTGTACAAGGACACGGCAGAAGCAGAGCAAGGACAAAGACACAGACAGAAACAGACAGACAGAACGTATTGGCCAATACTAGAGAGCAACAAGAGAGAAACACATAAGAGGCAGTCAGAAACCTTACCACCTTGCGTCTTCCTCCTCGAGCCAAGCGTCTGCTGAGAAGGACACCGTGTTCCAGAGAAACCAGCACCCCTGACAAACGGGAGCTACCAAGGAAGCACCTCGAGAACCTCCGCTCGGACTCGCTGTCTAAGCAAACGTGACTTCCCTTCCTAGACCTGAGTGGGCCGTAAGCTGAGAGATTTCCAGACCCGAAACTTATCTCCCTGTCAGCGATGGCTGCTCCGCTCCCAGCCGGACGGTTCTCGCCTCGCTTCGACCAAGATCCCGAGCTCGCTGTTCTTGTTTCCGTTCCATCCTCAGACGGGAGGACACCGGGAGGGTTGACTTCTTATCGCTCGCTACCGAACACAGCAGAGGGGAAAAAACAAACAAACAAACTTAGCGTTTCAGTCCGCAAGGACGCGGCATCGCTTCTCCTCCCACCATCGCACCGCTGCCTCCCACCATCGGCCACCCCCTCCCGCTGCCACTCCAGGAACGCGGAGAGAACGGAGGCCTTGAATATCTATCCGCGCTCTGTTGAACTGCCTATGCCCCTTCACCAGTCCCCAAGCCACCAGGCTCCGGGACCCAGCAGGAAGCTCTCTGCCTCAGAAGAAACATACTGCCAGGACGCTTAAAGATTTCAAAGCACGCACCTCTTACTCACACAGAGCCATGGGAAGGCCGAACGCTGAGGACCCTTCATGTATTCCGAGAATCACGTCCAGGCAGCTCAAGTACATCTCGGACGATTTATTCTCCGCCCACGGCCACGCACTGATTCCTCTGCAAGGGTGGCCGAAAAAGCCCAGCGTTAGCTCTCACTCACTAAAGTCTGTGGCTGTGGGAATTCTATCCTTTAGCCCTTTCCCCCTCTCGCCTATGTATCGGGTCCTCTACAAGAACACTGAGTCAGTCAGCCATGACGCACCACCGCTCTCCCTTGCGCGACTTGCGAACCTGCAGAATTCCCGTTGGCTCCTGAGCCCTTAACCCTTGGAGATGCTCACCTGGAATGCCTGCAAGTGTGCTGTACAAGGACACGGCAGAAGCAGAGCAAGGACAAAGACACAGACAGAAACAGACAGACAGGACGTATTGGCCAATACGAGAGAGCAACAAGAGAGAAACACATGAGAGGCAGCCAGAAACCTTATCACCTTGCATCTTCCTCCTCGAGCCAAGCGTCTGCTGAAAAGGACACCGAGTTCCAGAGAAACCAGCACCCCTGACAAACGGGAGCCCTGTTTCTCCCACTACCAAGTAAGCACCTCGGGAACCTCCGCTCGGACTCGCTGTCTAAGCAAACGTGACTTCCCTTCCTAGACCCGAGTGGGCCGTAAGCCGAGAGATTTCCAGACCCGACATTTATCTCCCGGTCAGCGATGGCTGCTCCGCTCCAAGCCGGACGGTTCTCGCCTCGCTTCGACCAACCTCCCGAGCTCGCTGTTCTCGTTTCTGTTCCGTCCCCAGACGGGAGGACACGGGGAGGGTTGACTTCCTATCGCTCGCTACCCAACCCAGCAAAGGGGGAAATCAAACCAAGCAACTTACTTTTCAGTCTCTCTGTACCAGGGAAACCAGTACACCTGACAACGTAAAAGGGAATACGTTGGCATCTCAGTCCGTAATGTCGCGTGACCTCTTCTCACATCTAAATTATGCTGCTGTCTTCCACCCTCCCACTCCGCCTCTCCCTGGCACTGCAGAAATACCAGTGGAGAAGAGCGCTTTGAGCCCACGTCCAAATAGTCTCCTTACAGAGCATACCCAGCAGAATTCTTCGTACCCAAAAGGAAGCTCATGGCCTGTGATGAAACCGACTGCTAGTTGTCCCCTACTTTTTTAAAGGCTCCCAAGACCATGTCTGTGGAGATGTTCACCCAGCAGACCTGCCCATGTCCTGTGGAGGGAGACAGCAGGACTGCGAAGAATAGAGTCTCAAAGGGGCTGATCAGTGGAGAAGTTCATTTCCTATTTTGGTCTCTACGTGGGCGCATCTAGACTAGCAAGATTTTGCGCAAAAGCGGCCGCTTGTGCAAAAACTTCCCAGCTGTCTACACTGGCCACTTGAATTTGCGCAAGAGCACTGACGTTCTAATGGAAGAATTCAGTCCTTCTTGCGCAAACACTTTGACGCTCCCGCTCAGGGATAAGCCCTCTTGCGCAGGAATACTCGCACAAGGCCAGTGTAGACAGGCACCGTCATTTTTTCTGCAAGAAAGCCCCGATGGCTAAAATGGCTATCGGAGCTTTCTTGCGCAAAAGCGCGTCTATGCTGCGCACGGGTGCTCTTGCGTAAAAGCACTTTTTGTGCAAAAGCATCCCTGCCAATCTAGACGCTCTTTTGCGGAAATACTTTTAACGGAAGAACTTTTCCATTAAAAGTATTTCTGCAAAATCATGCCAGTCTAGAGGCAGCCCCTAAGTATGACTGTCTTGAATACGTGGTATTGGGGGCTGCACTGTGGAGGGGAGAGGTCTGAGGATCCCAGGGACACTGACAGTTTGGGGGATTTAGAGGCCCCAGAGTTGAAGAATAGCATGGAGGAGTGTTTGAGGGCCCTTGGTTGGCGGGCAAAGTCAACTCAGCAAGTTCATGGGGAACAATAATTGGAATTGGGGAGAGCTGGGGCTTAAGGGATCCCATGAATGGAGGGAGAACCGGTGCGGGGAGCAGATTAGGGAAGGATATGGCAGGCTGCCAGTGTTGGGAAGAAGGAGGACTGAGGGGGTAGGAGTGCAACTTGAGGGCGCGGACGAAGGAATAACAGAGGCTGACAGGTTTCAGGCCTGGCGAGACAGGGGTGTGTGGGTTGGGAAGGAAGGAAGAAGGGAGGCTGGAAGGTCGCAGACCTGGCGAGACAGGGGTGTGCGAGGAGGGTGTGTGGGTTGGGAAGGAAGCCAACAGAGAGGTGAGAGGTCCCACGTACGGGGGATGGGCAGGAATAGGGCGCAGGTCGGGGTGAGCTTGGGGGTGTTGCAGGGAGCAAAATGGGGGACCGATAGACCCCATGAATGGAGAAAGGGGCTAGAGGGGACATGTTGGTTTGGGCGTTGTGGAGAGGAAGGAAAGCGAGGGACCCGAAGGATAAAAATATGGTTGAAGCGAGGGAGAGCACTCATGGGGGATAAGATTGGCTTGGGGGTGTTGTAATGCACTGGGGAAGTGAGGGAAGGGAGGTGCCGGTTCGGCTGCAGCACAGATAATGGGGGGGCAGGTTAGGCTGCGGTAGGAGGAGTGGGGGTGCTGTTGGACTGGGGGTGTGATGGATTGGGGGTGGAGTGAAAGGGGGTGTGGGAAGCACTGGGGGCAGAGGAAGAGGGGCAGGTCGGGCTAGGGATGCAGGTTGGACTGGGAAGCGGGGGAATGGGGGTGTACGTTGGACTAGGGGTGCTGAATGGAGTGGAGAGTGAGAAGAATGGGGGTGCAGGTTGGGTTGAGGTGTAGAGTGCACAGGGAGTGTGAGGAGGGTGCAGGTTGAGCTAAGGATATTGAATAGACTGGGGGTAGGGTAACGGGGGTGCAGGCTGGGCAGGGGGGTATTGAATGGACTGGGGAAGAGGGGTGCAGGTTGCGCTGGGAGTGTTGAAAGGACTGGGGGAGGGGGTGCAGATTGGTTGGAGGGTGTAGAATGGACTGGAGGGCAGGGGAGGGGGGGTTCAGCATGCACTGGGGTGGGGGGTGTAGAATGGCCTGGGGGTCTGGGGAGGGGCTTGCAGGTTGAGAGGGGGGTGTTGAAAGGACTGCGGGGGGGTAACAGGGGCAGGTTGGGTGGGGGGTGTAGAATGGCCTGGGGGGGTAACAGGGGCAGGTTGGGTGGGGGGTGTAGAATGGCCTGGGGGGGTAACAGGTGCAGGTTGGGTGGGGGGTGTAGAATGGCCTGGGGGGGTAACAGGTGCAGCTTGGGTGGGGGGTGTAGAATGGCCTGGGGGGGGTAACAGGTGCAGGTTGGGTGGGGGGTGTAGAATGGCCTGGGGGGGGGTAACAGGTGCAGGTTGGGTGGGGGGTGTAGAATGGCCTGGGGGGGGGGGGTAACAGGTGCAGGTTGGGTGGGGGGGTGTAGAATGGCCTGGGGGGAGTAACAGGTGCAGGTTGGGGGGGGGGGGGGGGGTGTAGAATGGAGCAGTTGATGCAGGTCGGGTGGAAGGTGGGGGAGGGGGATGCAGCTCGGGGGGGGCTGTGCAGAGCAGGGGGGGGGGCTGAGGATCGCGGGGCGGGGGCAGACAGGGGCGGGGCCTGAGTAGCGCTGCGGGGGCGCCCTACGATGCACTTGGGGGCGGGGAGAGGCTGGAACACGCTGGGCGTGGCTATGATTGGGGCGGGGCGCACTGAGACACGCCCCGGGAGGCCGCACTGCGGGAACTACAACTCCCAGGATGCATCGCTCACGCTGGGCGTGACACCGCGCGAGACCAACCCCTGGATCAGCGGCTGGATTGTGATGTCACTTCCGCTGCTCCCGCCCAATCGAACAGCCCATGGGAGCTGCGGATTGGGGCACGGAACGTTTCCCACAAGCCACCGCGGCTACTTTCCCTGCTCCCCTCGGCCCCCCCGCCTCAGAGACACCCCCCCCCCAAACTGCCCAGCCGGCTTGTCCTGTGGCGTCAGGACCTGCCAACCCCCCACTCTGCCCCCCCACCAAACCCCCCTGTAGTCTGCCCCCCAACACCCCACTCTGCCCCCCACCAAACCCCCCTGTAGTCTGCCCCCCAACCCCCCACTCTGCCCCCCCCCCCAAACAAACCCCCTGTAGTCTGCCCCCCAACCCCCCACTCTGCCCCCCCAACAAACCCCCTGTAGTCTGCCCCCCAACCCCCCACTCTGCCCCCCCCAACAAACCCCCTGTAGTCTGCCCCCCAACCCCCCACTCTGCCCCCCCAACAAACCCCCTGTAGTCTGCCCCCCAACCCCCCACTCTGCCCCCCAACCCCCCACTCTGCCCCCCAAATCCCCCTGTAGTCTGCCCCCCAGCCCCCCACTCTGCCCCCCCACCAAACCCCCCTGTAGTCTGCCCCCCAACCCCCCACTCTACCCCCCCACCAAACCCCCTGTCGTCGGCCCCCCAACCCCCCACTCTGCCCCCCACCAAACCTCCCTGTAGTCGGCCCCCCACCAAACCTCCCTGTAGTCTGCTCCCCAACCCCCCACTCTGCCCCCCAACCCCCCACTCTGCCCCCCAAATCCCCCTGTAGTCTGCCCCCCAGCCCCCCACTCTGCCCCCCCAACAAACCCCCTGTAGTCTGCCCCCCAACCCCCCACTCTGCCCCCCCAACAAACCCCCTGTAGTCTGCCCCCCAACCCCCCACTCTGCCCCCAGCCCCCCACTCTGCCCCCCCACCAAACCCCCCTGTAGTCTGCCCCCCAACCCCCCACTCTACCCCCCCACCAAACCCCCCTGTAGTCTGCCCCCCAACCCCCCACTCTGCCCCCCACCAAACCTCCCTGTAGTCGGCCCCCCACCAAACCTCCCTGTAGTCTGCTCCCCAACCCCCCACTCTGCCCCCCAACCCCCCACTCTGCCCCCCAAATCCCCCTGTAGTCTGCCCCCCAACCCCCCACTCTGCCCCCCCAACAAACCCCCTGTAGTCTGCCCCCCAACCCCCCACTCTGCCCCCCCAACAAACCCCCTGTAGTCTGCCCCCCAACCCCCCACTCTGCCCCCAGCCCCCCACTCTGCCCCCCCACCAAACCCCCCTGTAGTCTGCCCCCCAACCCCCCACTCTACCCCCCCACCAAACCCCCCTGTAGTCGGCCCCCCAACCCCCCACTCTGCCCCCCACCAAACCTCCCTGTAGTCGGCCCCCCAACCCCCCACTCTGCCCCCCCACCAAACCCCCCACTCTGCCCCCCAACCCCCCACTCTGCCCCCCAAATCCCCCTGTAGTCTGCCCCCCAACCCCCCACTCTGCCCCCCGCACTCTACTCCACCCCAACCCCCCCTGCAGTCTACTCCAGCACCACCAAACACCCCCACTCTGCTCCCCCACCAAACTCTTCATTCAGTCTGCTCCTCCCCAACCCCCCACTCTGCTCCCCCCACCAAACTCTTCATTCAGTCTGCTCCTCCCCAACCCCCCACTCTACTCCACCCCAACCCCCCCTGCAGTCTACTCCAGCACCACCAAACCCCCCCACTCTGCTCCCCCACCAAACTCTTCATTCAGTCTGCTCCTCCCCACCCCCCCACTATGCTCCTCCCTACCCGCCGCCAGTCAGCTCCCCCCACCAAATACCCCCCCACACACACACCCAACTGCCCAGCGGGCTTGTGTGGGACAGGCAGATGCTGCTGCTGCCTTACAAAGTGCAGCGGGGCAGCGTGAGGCGGGTTGGGGGGGGGCTGCCTCGGCTGCATCCGGTTTGAAAACACTGAGGCTGTGTCTGCACTGGCGCCATCTCGTGCCAAAGCGGCCGCTCTTGCGCGGAAACTTGCTGCCTGTCTACACTGGCCGTGTGTGCTTGCGCAAGGAAACTGACCTTCTCCTGTGTACAACCAGGGCTCCTGGCGCAAGAACTAGGATGCTCCTGCTCAGGAAGAAGCCTCTTGCGCAAGAGCCCTTCCGGCACAGGCCAGTGCGGACAGGTAACAGGAATTTCTTGCGCAAGAAAGGCCGACGGTTAAAACGGCCATCGGAGTTTATTGCGCAAGAGAGCGTCCACACTGGCACGGATGCTCTTGCGTAAAAGCACATGCCAGTGCAGACGCTCTCTCAGAATCCTAGAACCACAGAGCTGGAAGAGACCTCAGAAGGTCAAGTCCAGCCCGCTGCGCTAGGCAGGACCAATCCCAACTAAATCAACCCGGCCAGGGCTGTGTCAAGCCGACACTTAAACACCTCTAGGGATGGAGACTCCACTGCCTCCCTAGGGAACCCATCCCAGTGTTTCCCCACCCGCCTAGGGAAATAGTTTTTCCTAATATCCAACCTGGACCTCTCCCACCGCAACTTGAGACCTTTGCTCCTTGTTCTGCCATCTGTCACCACTGAGAACAGCTTTTCTGCAGCCTCTTTGGAACCTCGCTTCAGGAAGTTGAAGGCTGCTCTCAAATCCCCCCCAATCGACTCCGAGCCCTGTTCCCGGGGGGCGCGATTGGAGCACGTACCTGGACACCTTCCGGTCACGGTTCCCAGTCGGTTGCTGTCAGGCCGTGGACCGAGCAAACGTCACTTCCGGTCCGTGGGACGGGGCGCGGGCGTCCACCGCGCCACACGTGCCAGCACGACGCTACATTGTGAGAGCTCACAGCGCCCACGTGACTGCTGTTTGTTGCCCCGCGAGGGATGTGAGACGCACAGCTCCTGCCTCGTGCCAGAACGCGCCAAGGAGTTACAATCCCCCCGCCCACATCAGTGCATCATGGGAGACCGAGTGGGGTTGCCAGGTGTGAACTGTCAAAACAAGAGACCCCCTGAGAGGGTGCGTGTCCATCTCAGTGTCTGCCAGCTCCCGCTGCAGTCACGGGTGGGGCCCTGAGCCCGAGTCCCTGTCCCGCCTGCCTCTTCCCTCTGGCCCTCTCAGACTGTCTGGGCCATTGCAGGCTCCGGCTGGGGAGGGGAGGGGTGTTGCTCTCCAGGAGTGGGACCCTAGGATCCGCCTGGCACTGCAGCCAGGACACCGTCTGACTGGAATACGTCACGAACACGTGCCCCTGCAAAAGCCACACGCCGCGCCAAATGCTTCCATGCAGGAACGCGCTGCCATGGCCCCGTCTGACTGTCACGCCCCCTCTCTGCACACTCCTCAGGCACAGGCAGCAGCGTGGGCAGGCAGGCAGGCAGCTCTGCGAAGCCAGCACCAGCTCCTGTCTCCCCCTCTTGCCTCTAGAAGAGGCAGCAAGGGCTTTGACAGGTGGGTCCATGAAGCCACGACACACAGTGCTCATGCATATCAGCTCCCGCCTGCCTCCTTCCACCATACTGCTTCCTCTGTATCAGAGGCAGCAGCACAGAGGTGGGGGAACAGGCCGATCCAACGCTTGTGGGGAGCTGATCAACTGTACAACCGCGCCCTCTTGCGACAAGCTGACTTAAAAGCTGGCTTCCGACAGGTATCAGCTCACACCTCCTCCCTGCCTCTGACAGACAGCGGGTAAGAGGGGAGAATGCGTGTAATCGACAGGATTGACCAATAACTTGAGGCTTATTGGTTAATCGTGTAGTCGTCTGTACGTTGACATTCCAAGAGAAAACCACTAAATCTGGTGTGGAGAGTTTAGCCCCTAACCAGCCAGCAGCGAGCAATACCGCTGAGCTGATAAGTGCGGGGAACAGAACAGCTAAAAAGTCAGTGATAACATCTAACTCTAAAATGGTGAGCAATAAATTAAAACATAAGTTCTTAAATATGAATAAACTGCAACACCCGTGCAAAAGAATATGAACAGAACACCAGGTATTTAGATTTATTTCCAAAGTAAAAGGCTTGTGTATTTCTAGGGTAAAACATACATAAAAACGTGATGTTCAACTCATTAAGTTATTGCTGGAACATGGATTACAGCAGGGGTTCTCAACATTCGTGATACCACCACCCCCTAAAATGCTAAACGAATGTGTGTGGCCACCCACCCTCACTGCCCTGGGTCGCTTCCTCCCCCCCTTCTTACCAGACTCCTTGCCCTCCTCGGGTTCCTTCATGGCACGTGCAGTCCTTAACACCCTCCCCCCTGCAGGCTCCTTTCCCCCATCTCTTTCTCCTCTGTGCCTCTTTTCTGCTCCGCATCCCACTCTCCCGCTGCCTTGCCTCCTCCTGTAGCTGAGCCACGCTCCTGGAGCCCCATTGCCCCAGCCACGCTGTGTGGCTTTCTGGCAGCTGCCTTCCGCCTCCCTGCCGCTCTTCACAGCCGGGGGGAGAGGGGTCGCAAGTGAAATACCTGGTGCCTGCAGGACTAAGTATTTGCTATGTGATGCTTATAAATTAAGGCAATAATGCATTGAGCCTGTATCGAAGACTGTACTCGAGCCAAATAAAGACACAAGGCGTAAAAAGCCTCAAGCATATGTAACTAAAAATAACCCTAGATAATACCGTCTTAAACACTAAAATGCTGAAATGACTGAAGAGGTGGCAGGTAGCCACGGGATGCTAGTTCATAGCATCTGGAAATAAAACAACAACAACAACAACTGGTCTGGTAGCACTTTATAGACTAACAAACAATGTAGCTAGGATCATGAGCTTTCGTGGACTCAGGATACCATCTATGTAAGAACGGCCGTACTGGATCAGACCAAAGGTCCATCTAGCCCAATAGCCTGTCTGCCGACAGTGGCCAGCACCAGGTGCCCCGGAGAGGGTGGACCAAAGACAATGATCAAGCCATTTGTCTCCTGCCATCCTTCTCCAGCCTCTGACAGACAGAGGCCAAGGACACCATTGTATCCCCTGGCTAATAGCCATTTATGGACCTAACCTCCATGAAATTATCTAGCTTCTCTTTAAACTCTGTTATAGTGCTAGCCTTCACAGCCTCCTCTGGCAAGGAGTTCCACAGGTTGACTACATGCTGCGTGAAGAAGAACTTTCATTTATTAGTTTTAAACCTGTTACCCGTTAATTTCATTTGGTGTCCTCTAGTTCTTCTATTATGGGAACTAATAAATAACTTTTCTTTATCTGCCCTCTCCACACCACTCATGATTTTATAGACCTCTATCATATCCCCCCTCGGTCTCCTCTTTTCTAAACTGAAAAGTCCCAATCGCTTTAACCTCTCTTCATATGGGACCCGTTCCAAACCCCTAATCATTTTAGTTGCCCTTTTCTGGACCCTTTCCAAGGCCAAAATATCTTTTTTGAGGTGAGGAGACCACATCTGTACACAGTATTCAAGATGTGGGCGTACCATAGTTTTATACAGGGGCAGTAAGAGATTCTGGGTCTTATTTTCTATCCCTTTCCTAATAATTCCTAGCATCCTATTTGCCTTTTTGACCGCCGTTGCACACCGTGTGGAAGTTTTCAAAGAACTGTCCACGATAACTCTGTCAAAGTCAGACAGGACTCACAGATTTGGCAGACTGCTCTGTTTATTTCAGCAAAGCTTTGCTAAAATGCATGGAGAAAATGTGAGTACCCTACAAGGTTCAAACCCCTTGATTTTATACAGTCAAAAGGAAGCCAAAATTAACAGGATTAAAAGGGGGGCAAAACTTCACATAATTAGTGTGAGGCTACTCAAGTACTCTTCATTTCAATATTAAGCACACAGCAATCTCCTGGCTATATCTCCCTGATTATCTGGAATTGTTTCCTAACACTTAATGTTTCTTTTCCTGTTAAACTCAGGCCCAAATTGGCTAGCACCTTGATCTGCATACCTACAATCAACATTAACATACTTTTCTTCTTTCTCTTAAAAAGACAAACAGAATTCCTTCAACTTATTCAGTTATTACAGCACAATTCATCTTTTTCTTACAGTATAATTCTTTCTACTTTCACAATCCCTCCTTTTGGTCAAGCTTCGCCTATGACCAACAATTACTGGGTTCCTTGCATTAGCCGTTCTTTGTCTCTCTGTTCATCAGTGATATTTAAAATCATCAGATTAGCACTCTGGTGAGGGGTAGCTAGCTGTGTGATATGTTTTGCACAGTTTTGGATACAACAGGAGATTTACTGAAAACCTACAAAAATCATTAAGATCCCAAATAGGATAGTCAGGGCTCCCTGAAACAACCAGTTTCCTATGCCAGAGAAATTGAACAAGTTACTCAGCCATTTCCACAGGGAACTTGGCTCTTCGTGAGGAAGATATGCAATCTTCTCTAAGTAGTTAGCGCGATCTATTACATCATTGGTGTTGTCTGGTATATATACACAACATTCTTTGCCAATGAGAGCACAGGTCCCTCCTTTTGCTGCCAGCACTATATCCAATGCCTGACGGTTTTGGAGGACCACTTGTCTGATCGCTCCCGTTTCTTTGGCCAGGGCCCTTAAACTTTCTCCAGTTTCATTTGCCATGATTTCAACTACTGCTTGTAACCTCAGAAGCCTTTTTGCATGATGTATTACTCCCCCAAATGGGATAAAGGAACCACCAATAGCCTCTTCCCAAGTAAAAGGGCTTATGTGATTCACATACCATTGGGCATCCGACAAGTCCCTTCTTTTTCGCCTAAAATTACGGAGGCGTTCTCGTGGGAAGGACTCTAACACTCGGAATTGTGGGAAGAGTTGGGCGGGATAACAGATACCTGACCAGTTAACTGGTAATGTGGTATAGGCCTTTGTCCCACAGACCCAATGATGCCCTATCAAAGCCGGGAAGGGTCGGTTGCACCCCTTTGCCATATAGGTGTCTACAAAGGAGGAGTAATATCCCCCGAAGGGCACAAGGTGATTCTCCTTACGGGGAGTGGTGTTATTTGCATGGCATTGAAAGATTGTACTGTTCTCACTAGGGTGGCTGTAGCGGGAGCAGGAGAGTGATTTCCCTGTTTGATCCCAGGTTGAGAAAAAATTCATATCCCCATACCCGGTCCTCCATTTTTCAATCTTGTTTGAATAATCCCATACACCATTGGTTACAATATGCTGAAGACAACTGCTCCTCCCCAGATTCAGCCCTGTCCCATTACACACCCAACACCAGTGACCTTTTCCCTCCACCACGCTTAATCCATTTAGATACATTTATTCCTACTGCTTCCCAAGTGTCATTACTGTTCCATGTCTTGTTAAACGGATGAGGTCCTCCGGTGAGGCCTGGGGAATTAAGTGGGATTGCCAAGACAGGAACACCAGCTTGTGAGTGGGCTGGGATGTGGCTGCAGACCCAGCAATTAGAGATATTAAGGGTCTGAGCGATCCATACTTGCTGGTGGATAAAAGAATTGTCATTGTCATTGTGGATTCCCCAGACCTTAAGACACCAGTAGCCGAGGAACAGGCCCCACCAGAGGCACATGCTGGAGGCAAGACCCTTTTTGGTTCTGACAACCTCAGCTGAGGGAACCGCAGTCACGGTTTTATGTTCACCAGGCAGCAGGCGCTAGGCTCACTGCTGCTTCTTCTTGGGCCTTGCTTTTGGTTGTCGTCTGCTTCAGGCAACCCTTACGTGAACGTAGGTTGTAAGGTATTGCAGGCTGTTCCTCTACGTCTTCTTCTGGAGTCAAAATTGACTCTGCGTGGTCCTGAGGCGATGACTGGTCTGCTGGGGGTGGTGCCTTCTTACACTGAGAAGCATGTATCCATGCTGCTATGCCGGATAGCTTAACAGCCGTCTGGGTAGTGAGCAGCACCTGATGTGGGCCCTTCCACCGGGGTTCCAAGGCGTGTTTTCATTGGTGGTGTCGTATGTAGACCCAATCACCTGTCTCGAGGGTGTGGCAGGCGTCAGAGGTGGGTTCGGTTGGCCAGGCGGCTCAAACCTGTGAATGGAAGTGACTTACAGCTTGCATTAGTCCCTTGCAGTACTGTAGGAGTATACTGTGAGTCAAGTTCAAGTCTGAGACTGGAGTAATGGTAGTCATTGTTCGCATAGGGCGCCCCATAACAATTTCAAAAGGACTTAATTTATGTCTTTGGGATGGGGTGGATCGAATTTCCATAAGGGCCAATGGTAAGGCCGCTGGCCAGCTTAACCCTGTAGAGTCACAAATTTTTGCAAGCTTATTTTTTTTTTTTTTTGCATGCCATTTCATCTTTCAACTGCACCTGCGCTCTGTGGGTGGTAGGGACAGTGCAGCAAGTGCGTGACATGTAATACACGATCCAGGTCCTGAACAAGTTGTCCAGTAAAATGTGTACAAAGTGGCAGGAATTCCTTTGTCACTGGACAAAGTGGCAGGAATTCCTTTGGCAGGCATAATATGATTTAACAAACATTTGGCAACAGACAGTGAATCAGCTTTGCGACAAGGAAAGGCTTCAATCCAGCCCGAAAATAAGCATACCATAACCAGAATGAATTCATAGCGTTGACACTTAGGCATTTGTACAAAATCAAGCTGTCAATGCAAGAACGGTGCTTGGGGCAGGCCCCAGAACCCGTGAGCTACCTTTACAGGTTTGCCAACATTGTAGCTTTGGCAAGTGGTACAGGTGGCACAGTGGCGAGCTGCAAAAGAGCTGAAATGTGGGGCTCACCATCCTGCCTTAGTTACAGCAGAGACCATCCCCTCCTTTCCGACATGCGAAACGCCGTGTAGCAGGGCGGCCAGAGCTGGGTAGAGCGAAAAGGGGGCCACAAAGGCACCACTAGGCGAGCGTCAAAGGGAATCAGGGTGTAGAGAGCAACCCTGGGCGACCCAGGAGTCTTTTTCTGCTTCTGGGGCAGAGTCTTGGAGCAGGGTGAGGTCAGAAAGGGACGGCGGTGGTACAGAAACAGAAAGGGAACCGAGAAACGCACCGGGGGAAGGTTCTATGGCAGCATTACCCTTAGCAACATCAGTATCTGCTGTGGAGTGACCAGGGCACTTAACAATAGCTAATGCAGATGGGAGTAAAACTGCATACAGGAGAGCAGCAATGTAGGGGCCATTCTTGATAGGGGTACCAGCAGAGGTAAGGAAACCCCGAGCTTGCCAGAGGGTGCCAAAGTCATGTACAACCCCAAAAGCATATCGAGAATCAGTATAAATGGTGGTGGAGCGTCCCTCAGCCAGAAAGCAAGCGCGGGCTAGGGCAACTAGTTCAGCAACTTGTGCTGAAGTCACAGAAGGTAAAGGCACAGCTTCTAGGGTTTCAGAGAGTGATACCACAGCGTATCCTGCGAGGAGACGACCTTGGCTATCTCTAAAGCAGGAACCGTCAGTGAATAACACAAGGTCGGAGTTAGAGACAGGGACATCAGAAAGGTCAGGGCGCGGGACGGTGACAGCAGAGACAGTTGCAAGGCAGTCGTGGGGTTCACCGTCATTAGACAGAGGAAGGAGAGTGGCAGGGTTCAGTTGAGAACAGCGCTTTATGGTGATATGCGAAGCCGAAAGCAGTAAAAGTGAGGCGGGCGGAGGAAAGGTGAGCTGTATTACCTTGTAGCAGGAGAGTTTCTATAGAGTGAGGGACCATGAGAGAAACAGGAGAGCGGAAGACAAGGGACTCAGACATTTCAATTAGGCGTGCCGCGGCAGCCACAGCCCGCAGACGGGGGTAGACCTTGGGCAACAGGATCCAAGGTGGCAGAGAAATAAGCTACTGGACGATTTTTTTTTTTTGCCACCATGCTCCTGAGTAAAAACCCCAAGTGCACAACCAGATTGCTCGTGGCAGAAAAGGGTAAAAGGCTTACAGCAGTTAGGTAACCCTAAGGTGGGGGGGGGGGCAGTGAGAAGCACTAAAGAGTCAGTTTCTGAGGCAGATAATGAAGGGGAACAGAGGAGTAGATCATTTACACATTGGACCAATGTGGACCCAGAGGGGAAGACCAGGTCAACAAGGTCTTTGGCTAATGCTTGGGAAAAGTAAGACGGGCTTTCTGTGTACCCCTTGGGAAGCATACTGCTGCTCCTTGTAAGAAAAGGCAAAAAGATACTGGGACTTAGGGTGAACCGGGACAGAAAAGAAAGCAGAACACAGATCAACATCAGTAAAATGAGTTGCATCTGGCAGGATAGAAGCCAGATTAGTTGCTGGGTTAGGGATTACAGGAAAGGTGGGTACAACAATGCAGTTAATAGCTTGAAGATCCTGAACAAACCGCCATGATTTACCATCAGCTTTTCAAACTGGGAGGAGGATAGGGGTGTTACAGGGGCTGGAACAGGGGACAATAATGCCTTGTTCCCACAGGGTGGATATGACCGGAGCTGAAACCTCTAAATCCCAAAAACTGGGTGCCACAACCCCTTTCTCTGACCTTATCCCCATTCTTGGTACCCTCCCCATTCCCAGTACTGTCTGCCCTGCCCTGAATAATGCTGTATTTGCAGAGCTATCAACCTTTGTGAGGACTGCTTCTCTTTCCTTTTAGAGTGCAGTGGCAATGCTCTGCCACTGCTTGTAATTTGTCCATGGTCTTGGCCTCCCATCCAACACTTATTTGCTTTAACATACTGCTAATAGCAGATAAGAGGCTATTAACAAACGCATGCGCCAGGGCGCCCTGTCCATTTTTACCTGGTTGCTGTACCCCAAAAAAAACCAACCAAACAAACAAAAACCATCAGTCAGTCTGTGTGATAGTTGCCCGGGTTTTTTTTTTTTCTTTGTTGCTGTTTACGGGGTTATAAGTAGCTTACACAGTTGCAGCAGGTCTGCTTCAGAGGGTTCATAGGCATTGCACACTAGCAAAATTCCTCTGCAAATTTGGTAGGGTTTTCCTGGGGCTTTGGAAAACCTTTTAAAATCGAGTGGAGCTCCGTGTGGGTCCAGGGTTTATAGCTTCAAGTGGGACCGGTCTGAGTCTTCTTGGAGGATGGGGTAAAGGGAAGCGCTTGGTCTGGTGGTGGGAGAGGAGGTTTCCAATAAAGCTTTTTTTTCTTATAATTAGAATTTTTAAGGAAGGCGAGCTTCGATTCAGTTCATTTAAGATTTGCCTCGTCCCACCACTGCATGAAGCTATCTACCTCTCCTCTAGCCAATTTAGTTTTTGGGAAGGCCAAGTTTGTCTTTTAAGACGTCCACTTGGTCTTTGTTCCAAGATCCTAACAGTGGCCACTGAGTTTTGGGATCCCCCCAGAGTCAATCTAGATCATTTTTCCAGAAATTTACAGGAGTCCGGACCCTTTCTAAAATATATAAACTGAGCCAGGGTCCCTTTAGGGAACTGCCCTTGCTTAGACATCTGGTTACCCATACAGGAGGACTTCATACACCAATCACACCAGGAGGAAATTCGGGTTCGTCAGAGCGGTGCCCGGTGCAACACACAAAAGAAGCCCACAGGCTACTGCCTCAATCGCCCTTGCGTTCACTCCAAGGATTTTATCCAAGGTGCGGTGCGGCTGCGATTGTGCAGATTCCAGTCACACAGACCGCGGGGACAGGAGCCCCTTGGTCGGCCAGTCCCTGGACAGGGATGGCTCCCAGACTCACTCACACCACAGGGAAGACGGATAGACACAGAGACAAGACAGTCCTCAGTCCGGACAAAATAATTACCTGACCAGAGTCCTGATGTTAGATCCCGGGATCCCTACCAGAACAGAGCAGGAACCAACAGGTTCGATGGCGTAGACTTCGCTGTGGCTGTGCACCTTTCCGTTCTGGCGGAGGACCGCTCGGGCTAAATGCCCAGGTGCCGGCTGCCACGGTAGTCCTGCAAGACAGTCAGGGATCACACAGCTTCAGCGAAGACGGTTGCCATCTCAGTAGAACCTCCAAATTGTCAAAGTCAGACAGGACTCACAGATTTGGCAGACTGCTCTGTTTATTTCAGCAAAGCTTTGCTAAAATGCATGGAGAAAATGTGAGTACCCTACAAGGTTCAAACCCCTTGATTTTATACAGTCAAAAGGAAGCCAAAATTAACAGGATTAAAAGGGGGGCAAAACTTCACATAATTAGTGTGAGGCTACTCAAGTACTCTTCATTTCAATATTAAGCACACAGCAATCTCCTGGCTATATCTCCCTGATTATCTGGAATTGTTTCCTAACACTTAATGTTTCTTTTCCTGTTAAACTCAGGCCCAAATTGGCTAGCACCTTGATCTGCATACCTACAATCAACATTAACATACTTTTCTTCTTTCTCTTAAAAAGACAAACAGAATTCCTTCAACTTATTCAGTTATTACAGCACAATTCATCTTTTTCTTACAGTATAATTCTTTCTACTTTCACAACTCCAAGATCTCTTTCCTGATTTGTCATAGCCAAAGTAGCCCCCGTCATTCTGTATGTATGTAGCGCCCCCTCTCCACCTGGTTACCTTCTTTTAGAGCCAATCTCCTTTCAGGTTCGGATGGATCGGTCTGGGTTCTTCTGGATCCCGCCACCTACTCAATTTTATTCTTTCTGATTGATGTACTTGGCGGTGCCTCCACCCCCCTCACTCCTTCCTAGCAGGGTTGCCAGGGCAGCTTGGGAGGAAAATTCTAGCCCAGGATAATCCCCACGTATTCGCCAGATAGTTGGAGACTCCCAGAAAATAACACAAACACATACACTATAATAAACACAATTATATTAAACAGGAGACAATTATAACAGAACAGGGTAAAACATTATTTTTAGGGTCACCGGTGCCCTGCAACTGTGAAGTTAGTGTCCCGTTGGTACGCGTACTTTGTTGGGGCCCTTGATGACTGTTGACCACACAATCCTTCTCTGCAGAGGTTTAGCAGTGGGGCTGACTAGGTCCAGTACAGCCCAAAGGACTCACAAATGGGAGAAGGCAGCAAATCCCTCCACAGTTTAATAGGCTGCAGGTAATAAAATCCCCAAACAAATTCCCTGACTTACTAACTAAAAATTGGTGCACTCACACACTCCATGAATGAGCCTCAGGTTGAGAGATGACTCAGTCTCTGCAAAGGGGCTGCTCTCTTCTCACAGGGGTCCTCTTCAAGCAGGAACCAGGCTGCTTCGGTCCCAGAATTTCCCCTCACCGTGAAGGGGTGCAGGGCTCAAGATGCAGACCACACAACTGCACCAAAATTCAAAACTATAGCCTCCCAGGCCAGCCTCCAGACCCACACAGCAGGCAGCAGCCCTGAACTTGCTGCTAGAGCCCAGCTGACCATGCAGTAACCCTCTCACCCAGGGAGCTGGAGAGCCAACTCCGCCTGGCTGGGGAAGCCTCCCAGCAAACTCCACAACTGGGAATCAACAGTGGAGACATAAACCCAGCTGAGGGATCCTGCCTTCAGGTCCCTAGAGGCTAGCTCTCAGGGGGAACCCTGCATGCAGGCCTGGGGCTTACTAGCTCCCACACACTCAGTCCTCCCCTTTTCCTGGCTGGCTCCAGACTCCCCTCAACAATGGTCTCTCCTTCCCCCTGGGAGGGGCATCTCACTCCCTGTGGGTTGCCGGGCAGACTCTGGCCCTGGTAGGGAGGGGGAGCCAAGGCAAACTCAGAGTGCCTCTCCCTGAGCTGCCAGCAGACAAAGCCCCGGGAATCCAAGCAATCTCCTTGGGGGTTACACGTATAGTTGGGGTTATTTTTCCCGATGTGCATTACTTTACACTTATCCACATGAAATTTCATTTGCCATTTTGTTGCCCAATCACTCCGTTTGGTGAGATCTTTTTGGAGTCTCTCACAGTCTGCTTCTGTCTTGACTATCCTGAACAGTTTGGTATCATCTGCAAACTTTACCACCTCACTCCTTACCCCTTTCTCCAGATCATTTACGAATAAGTTGAAAAGGATTGGTCCCAGGACTGACCCTTGGGGGACACCACTAGTTACCCCTCTCCATTCTGAAAATTTACCATTTCTTCCTACCCTTTGTTTCCTGCCTTTTAACCAGTTCTCAATCCAAGAAAGGACCTTCCCTCTTCTCCCATGGCCATGGAATTGACACAAGAGCCTTTGGTGAGGAACCTTGTGAGGAACCTCAGGAGGCGGGAAGGGCTCGAGACGCCTCCTGGGCATGCGTGGCTCAACAGGGGAAACTGCTATACAAAGCTCCGATCTGAGGCTCAGGGCGACCCTTCACCTACAGTGGAGCACCCACTGGGACACTACGCGAAGAACTACTACTGGATCCCCCTTGTCTGCATGTTTGTTAACCCCTTCAGAGAACACTAATAGATTAATAAGACATGATTTCCCTTGACAGAAACCATGTTGACTTTTGTCCAACAAACTAGGTTCGTCTACATGCCTCACAATTTTATTCTTTACTATTGTTTCAACTAACTTGCCTGCTACCGAAGTCAGACCCGATGGTCTAGCTAGCATCAGAACCATACTTCCCTTGGGATCTGGCTGTGACGTTGCCTTGATAAGGCATATTTACTCTACTATTTCCAACCCAATAGCAACAGAAATGAAATCCAGGACCCCTACCAGCATATCCCCTTCAAACCCTCCCTATCCAAATCCCCAGCCCGCGCTGACCGCAAGGCAAGCAGGGACGTTAGGCAGCCATGAAGTGAATAGTCCTGGAAGCGCACAAAATACTGTCGGTTCCACGACTATTCGATAGTCTCCTGAGGTGGGGCCGGCAGCCAGTGCGCTCCCAGCCCCCCCCCCCCCCCAGCAGGGACTGCTTCCTTTGACGCTGCCCCGGCATCTCACGCAGCTGCCTCTGTCCGCAGTGAGCCCTGGCGACCCCCACCCCGCCTGCCACTGCTGCCTGCGATAGCTGGCACATGCGGGGAGCTGGCTGGAAAGCTTTGTGCAGGTACCGGCTCCGTCTGCCCCCCACACCCTCCGCGCCACGCCTCTCTATCAGCAGTAAAGTGGGGGGAATGGGAGCCAGTGCCATGGAGAGGCACCTGTGCCCCCGCCCCTCCCTCCTGTGCTCACGCCCCTGCCCCTTCCTGAGGCTGGGCAGGAACTGGGCGGTGAGCGCTCCCCCACCCGGAGGCTAGCGGCTGTGCTGGAACCTGGGGCGGTGAGTGGCTATCCCCCCCCACCCCGCACCGTAAACATACCCCAGCAAATATACCCCCGGCACAGAAAAGTCTTGTATGCTCTGCGGGTTATATTCGTGTGCGGGGTATAAAAGAGGTTACTCAAATAGAAAAAACTGCAGGGTATATTCGGGTGCGGGATATAGTCGCTAAATTACGGTCGTTGATTCAGCTCCACTGAGCATCCCTAGCGTCACCCGCCGATACTCCACTTTCCATGCCGCAGGCCTGGCCGGCTGCACCCCTCCCGCCCACCAGCTATTCCTGCCTGGCCTTCCTGAGCAAAATCCTCCTGCTGTAACTCATTCAGCTAAAGCCTGAGGCACCACGGCCTCTGGAGCAGAAACCCTAAATCCACAAACCCTCTATAGTCTGATTAGCCCGTGGGCTTCTGGTACGCCGGGGGGCCCTCCCCACCCAGCCTGGGCAACAGGGGACTCTAGCGTCAGCTCTAATGTCCCCTCCGCCCCGTGCCCGTTTCTCAGCCGGGCCAGAGCCCCCCCATGCCCATTTCTAGAGGGCCTCTCCCGCCATTGCTGCCACCTACCCGGGGCGACGGAGCAGGAGGGGAAGTCGGCGAGGATGGCGTGAAACTGGAGCAGCGTGTAGAGCCTGCCCAGACGCACGTTTCCCATCACCTGGCTCCTGCTGAGGGGCGAGTGGATTCGGCCCTGGACAAGCAGAAAAAGAAGGAGCCGGGGGAGCCGCATCACTGACCCTGCGAGGCTGAGCTGTGACCGACCCGCTGCCCTGCCCGCCAGCTCCGCCCCACGAGCAGAGAAGCAAGCAGGGCAGGGAGGTGATGCAGCGTCCATGAGACTGAGATTGGAGACTGCAGCCTGCTTCAGGGGCCACATTTTGAAAAGCTGTTGGAAACTTAGAAACGGGGCAGCAAAGAGCAAAAAGTCTGGAGGGCTGCAGACAAAGTCCTTCTCCTCTGCTCTTGAGCTCCGTGTGCTTGGCTTGTACAAGGAAAGCTGAGAGGTGACGTTACTCGGGCGTCTAAGGGCCTTTCCGGAGAGAACATGTCGGGTACCAAAGGGCCGGTTCACAGTGCAGAGAAAGGCAGGACAAGAGCCAGTGGCTGGAAGGTGAAACCAGACACGTTCCTCTTGGACATAGGGCACCAATACTTCACAGGGAGGATGATTCACCACTGGCACAAACTACCAAAGCAAGTGACGGGTTCTTCATTTCTTGATGTCTGCTAGTGGACATCATCTGAAGTTTTCTGACAAGCTCTAAATAACCTGTCCTAAGTCTCCCTCAAAAAAAGGAAAAATTCCTTGTTTGCTCCTAAAAGAAAGTTAACTCTCTATATGACGCTCTTCCATTCTCACACGCCACAGGAGAGGGGAGGTGAAAGGGCGGGGGTGGGGGAAAAGCCCCAAGGCTCCCTGCCGGATCCAACTTGAAAGGAAGAAGCGGAGCTAGAATCGGCTCCGCACACTGCTGCTTCCCTTCCTCCTCCCCCTCCCACAGCAGGGCATGGACCCGCTTCCTGGAGGATTTTCCTGCTACTCCCATTTGCCAATATCCTGCCAATGGGAGCAGCGGGAGGCTGATCCTGGGCCATGGTGCTGGCAGCACTGTGAAAGAAGTTAGTGGCCCCTCACTCACCCAGGCTGAGACCCCTCACACCCAGCCTGCTCCTACACCTCACCCCTGTCCAGACACCCCACCCCCAGCCCGCTCCCCCACCTTCCCTCGCGCCGCCGCCTCCTCCCCCGGGCCAGACACCCCTCCCCCAGCCCGCTCCCCCACCTTCCCTTGCGCCCCCTCCCCCCCCCCGGGCCACACACCCCTCCCCCAGCCCGCTCCCCCACCTTCCCTCGCGCCCCCTCCTCCCCCGGGCCAGACACCAACAAGGGGCGGGCTGGGGGCGGGGCAGCTTCGCACTCGGACCCAGGATTCGCTCGCGCCCCCGCGCGCTCCTCGGACCTTCCTGTCATGGCGGCGCCGGCCGCCCAGTCAGACAACGCCCCCCTGCGGCAGCCCATTGGCCGAACCAGAGGCAGGATCCCCTTTGCTGACAGCCCATTGGGCGACACTATCCTCCGCCAAGGCTGTCTTCCGAAAGCCCATTGGCTGGCACACAGCCAGGAACCACCCCTAAGTCACAGACAATTCGAGGACAGAGCAGTCCATTAAGATCCACCCCGGACAGCCTATTGGTCGAGAGCAGTGGCAGGTCAGTCCCCCTAGTCACACCGCATTCGCAGACAGAGCTGTCCGTTAAGATGCAGCCGGGTCAGCCTATTGGGTGCCTCTGTTTCAGAACACGCCCCTTAGTCACAGCCCATTCGCGGACAGAAGAGTCTGTTATAATCCACCCCGGACAACCTATTGGCCGCCAGCAGCCCCAGAACACGCCTTGAGTCACCGCCCATTGGCGCACGGAGCAGTCCGTTAAGAGTCAC
This sequence comes from Pelodiscus sinensis, assembly GCF_052426305.1. Lineage (NCBI taxonomy): Eukaryota > Metazoa > Chordata > Testudines > Trionychidae > Pelodiscus > Pelodiscus sinensis. The sequence continues at coordinate 132,192 of NC_143059.1, forward strand.
CTCGGACAGCCTCAGATTGGGCGCCACAGATTCCGAACACGCCCTTTACTCTCAGCCCATTCGCGGACAGAACAGTCTGTTACGATCAGTCTGGGACAGTCTCTTGGCCAGCCTTAGTGTAGGGATAACATAGTCAAGTATGAAACATGATTCCCCCAAGTGGAAGTGACTCCCCAGAATTTGTTCCCCACAACTAAAAGTCTAAGGAGGAGAAGTTTGTTAAGTAGAAGAAGCATAGAAGGGTTTAGATTTATTCTTGTGAAAGTGTTTAGATTTAGTGTTATCAAGCTTGATAACTGTTTAGATTTATTATTATTATTATTATTATTATTATTAATTGTTAGGATTGTTTAATTATAAATCTAAACATTTTTGCCCCTCTAGAATATAATTGGTTAGGAATGTAATATTAGTAGTATATTTTTAACAGTTTGAAGTTACATGACCTATGTAGCCAGAAACAGCTCCCCTCGCTGTGTGCCAGGGCACACTCAAACTTATTGTTACACAATTGACAACCGTTCTCTTCAAAGCATTGTGAAGCACTTAACCCTAATCGCAAAGTGAAGCATTGTAACTATAACAGTAACTAACTCAGCACTCAGAGAGAGAATGTTTTAAGAAATGCCACCCAGAAACTTTTGTAACTTTTTGTAACTACAACTCTTGTATTATTATGCAAAATACTGTATGGGAAACATTACTTCGGGAATGTACGTAAGAGAGAGAGTGCTTGGACGATGAATGAACGGTTCTGAGAGGTGCCAGCCTGAGAATGCAGCAACAAAGGGCTGAAGAAGGCGTCAGGTGCCAGTGCAACCAAAAGGTGTCCTTTAAGATCATTCCCGGGTCAGCTTATTGGTCGCCTCAGATAAAGGACGCGCCCTTTAATCACAGCCCATTTGCTGACAGAGCAGTCCGTTAAGATTGACTGGTTGGAGCTGGGCAGGACCACCGGCCATGGCGCAGAGCTGGTGGGGCTGAGGCCGGTCCATGTCGGTTCGCAGAGCAGCCGATGGACTCCTGATGACTACTCGATGACGCCGCAGTCCCGGGGCCGGTGTGACGTCACAAACAGCTGCCGTCGCAATTGGCTCCCCGTAGCCGTTTCTAACACACACATGAGCCGCTCTGATTTGGCTTCTAACACTTTTAGCTGCTCGGTTCTGCAAGCGCGGAGAGGAAGCCGCGTCCGATAGATGGAGGTTCTCCGCGACACATTTGGCAGCCTGGACCCCCTGCCTCTGGTCCAAAGAGTCTCAACCAACCCCCGACCCCATGACCCTTGTTCTCAGTGATTCCGCCAGCTGCTTGGTGCCTTTAGTACCCGGCCCCGCTTGCAAAGTCCCCCCCCAGCAGCATGACCCGAGAGCGAAACAAGAGACCCCCCCCAGCAGCAAAACCCAAGAGCAGCGCGAAAGAACCCCCCCGGCATTGCGACCCGAGGGCGGCGCCAGAGACCCCCCCCAGCAGCAAGTCCCGAGGGCGGCACCAGAGACCCTCCCCAGCAGCGTCACCCGAGAGCGAAGCCAGAGACCTCCCCCAGCAGAGTGACCCGAAAACGGTGCCAGAGACCCCCCCCAGCAGCAAGACCGGAGAGCGGCACCACAGACCCGCCCCCAGCAGTGCGACCCAAGAGTGGCGCCAGAGACCCTCCCCCCAGCAGCATCACCGGAGAACGGCGACAGAGATCTCCCCCCCCCAGCAGCACGACCTGAGATGGGAGCCAGAGGCCCCCCCCCAGCAGCATCACCCGAGAGTGGCGCCAGAGACCCCCCCCCAGCAGCACGATTGGAGAGCGAAGCCAGAGACCCCCCCCAGCAGCATGATCCCAAGGAGGCGCCGGAGACCCCCCGAGTAGCGCAACTCGAGAGCGGCACCAGAGATTCCCCGCAGCAGCATAACCCGAGAGAGGCGCCAGACTCCCTCCCAGCAGCACGACCTCAGAGTGGCCCCAAAGACCCCTCCCCCCTAGCAGCGAGACCAGAGAGCAGCGCTAGAGACACCCCCAAGCTGCACGACCCGAGAGCGGCACCAGAATCCCTCCCTGCAGCGAGACCAGAGAGCGGCGTGACTGAAGAGACCTCTCACTCACTAAGGTCTGTGGCTGTGGGAATTCTATCCTTTAGCCCTTCCCCCCGGCCCCTCGCCTATGTATAGGGCCCTCTACAATAACACTGAGTCAGTCAGCCATGACGCGCCACCGCTCTCCCTTGCGCGACTTGCGAACCTGCTGAATTCCCGTTGGCTCCTGAGCCCTTAACCCGTGGAGATGCTCACCTGGAATGCCTGCAAGTGTGCTGTACAACGACAAAGACACAGACAGAAACAGACAGACAGGACGTATTGGCCAATACGAGAGAGCAACAAGAGAGAAACACATGAGAGGCAGTCAGAAACCTTACCACCTTGCGTCTTCCTCCTCGAGCCAAGCGTCTGCTGAGAAGGACACCGTGTTTCAGAGAAACCAGCACCCCTGACAAACGGGAGCCCTGTTTCTCCCACTACCAAAGAAGCACCTCGGGAACCTCCGCTCGGACTCGCTGTCTAAGCAAACGTGACGTCCCTTCCTAGACCCGAGTGGGCCGTAAGCCGAGAGATTTCCAGACCCGACACTTATCTCCCTGTCAGCGATGGCTGCTCCGTTCCCAGACGGACGGTTCTCGCCTCGCTTCGACCAAGCTCCCGAGCTCGCTGTTCTAGTTTCCGTTCCATCCTCAGACGGGAGGACACCGGGAGGATTGACTTCTTATCGCTCGCTACCGAACACAGCAGAGGGGAAAAAACAAACAAACAACTTAGCATTTCAGTCCGCAAGGACGAGGCATCGCTTCTCCTCCCACCATCGGCCACCCCCTCCCGCTGCCACTCCAGGAACGCGGAGAGAACGGAGGCCTTGAATATCTATCCACGCACTGTTGAACCGCCTACTGCCCCTTCACCAGTCCCCAAGCCACCAGGCTCCGTGCCCCAGCAGGAAGCTCTCTGCCTCAGAAGAAACATACTGCCAGGACGCTTGAAGATTTCAAAGCACGCACCTCTTACTCACACAGAGCCATGGGAAGGCCGAACGCTGAGGACCCTTCACGTGTTCCGAGAATCACGTCCAGGCAGCTCAAGTCCATCTCGGACGATATCTTTTCAGCCCACGGCCCCTCACTGATTCCTCTGCAAGGGTGGCCGAAAAAGCCCAGCATTAGCTCTCAGTCACTAAGGTCTGTGGCTGTGGGAATGCTATCTTTAGCCCTTTCCCCCCCTCTCGCCTATGTATCGGGTCCTCTACAAGAACACTGAGTCAGTCAGCCATGACGCACCACCGCTCTCCCTTGCGCGACTGGCGTACCTGCAGCATTCCCATTGGCTCCTGAGCCCTTAACCCTTGGAGATGCTCACCTGGAATGCCTGCAAGTGTGCTGTACAAGGACACGGCAGAAGCAGAGCAAGGACAAAGACACAGACAGAAACAGACAGACAGAACGTATTGGCCAATACTAGAGAGCAACAAGAGAGAAACACATAAGAGGCAGTCAGAAACCTTACCACCTTGCGTCTTCCTCCTCGAGCCAAGCGTGTGCTGAGAAGGACACCGTGTTCCAGAGAAACCAGCACCCCTGACAAACGGGAGCCCTGTTTCTCCCACTACCAAGTAAGCACCTCGGGAACCTCCGCTCGGACTCGCTGTTTAAGCAAACGTAACGTCCCTTCCTAGACCCGAGTGGGCCGTAAGCCGAGAGATTTCCAGACCCGACACTTATCTCCCGGTCAGCGATGGCTGCTCCGCTCCCAGCAGGACGGTTCTCGCCTCGCTTCGACCAAGCTCCCGAGCTCGCTGTTCTCTTTTCCGTTCCATCCCCAGACGGGAGGACACCGGGAGGGTTGACTTCTTATCGCTCGCTACCAAACACAGCAGAGGGGAAAAAACAAACAAACAACTTAGCTTTTCAGTCCGCAAGGACGCGGCATCGCTTCTCCTACCACCATCGGCCACTCCCTCCCGCTGCCACTCCAGGAACGCGGAGAGAACGGAGGCCTTGAATATCTATCCACGCACTGTTGAACCGCCTACTGCCCCTTCACCAGTACCCAAGCCACCAGGCTCCGTGCCCCAGCAGGAAGCTCTCTGCCTCAGAAGAAACATACTGCCAGGACGCTTGACGATTTCAAAGCACGCACCTCTTACTCACACAGAGCCATGGGAAGGCCGAACGCTGAGGACCCTTCACGTATTCCGAGAATCACGTCCAGGCAGCTCAAGTACATCTCGGACGATTTATTCTCCGCCCACGGCCACGCACTGATTCCTCTGCAAGGGTGGCCAAAATGCCCAGCGTTAGCTCTCACTCACTAAAGTCTGTGGCTGTGGGAATTCTATCCTTTAGCCCTTTCCCCCCCTCTCGCCTATGTATCGGGTCCTCTACAAGAACACTGAGTCAGTCAGCCATGACGCACCACCGCTCTCCCTTGCGCGACTTGCGAACCTGCAGAATTCCCGTTGGCTCCTGAGCCCTTAACCCTTGGAGATGCTCACCTGGAATGCCTGCAAGTGTGCTGTACAAGGACACGGCAGAAGCAGAGCAAGGACAAAGACACAGACAGAAACAGACAGACAGGACGTATTGGCCAATACGAGAGAGCAACAAGAGAGAAACACATGATAGGCAGCCAGAAACCTTACCACCTTGCATCTTCCTCCTCGAGCCAAGCGTCTGCTGAAAAGGACACCGAGTTCCAGAGAAACCAGCACCCCTGACAAACGGGAGCCCTGTTTCTACCACTACCAAGTAAGCACCTCGGGAACCTCCGCTCGGACTCGCTGTCTAAGCAAACGTGACTTCCCTTCCTAGACCCGAGTGGGCCATAAGCCGAGAGATTTCCAGACCCGACATTTATCTCCCGGTCAGCGATGGCTGCTCCGCTCCAAGCCGGACGGTTCTCGCCTCGCTTCGACCAAGCTCCCGAGCTCGCTGTTCTCTTTTCCGTTCCATCCCCAGACGGGAGGACACCGGAAGGGTTGACTTCTTATCGCTCGCTATCGAACACAGCAGAGGGGAAAAAACAAACAAACAACTTAGCTTTTCAGTCCGCAAGGACGCGGCATCCCTTCTCCTCCCACCATCGCACCGCTGCCTCCCACCATCGGCCACCCCCTCCCGCTGCCACTCCAGGAACACGGAGAGAACGGAGGCCTTGAATATCTATCCACGCTCTGTTGAACTGCCTATGCCCCTTCACCAGTCCCCAAGCCACCAGGCTTCGTGCCCCAGCAGGAAGCTCTCTGCCTCAGAAGAACCATACTCCCAGGACGCTTGAAGATTTCAAAGCACGCACCTCTTACTCACACAGAGCCATGGGAAGGCCGAACGCTGAGGACCCTTCACGTGTTCCGAGAATCACGTCCAGGCACCTCAAGTCCATCTCGGACGGTATCTTCTCAGCCCACGGCCCCTCACTGATTCCTCTGCAAGGGTGGCCGAAAAAGCCCAGCGTTAGCTCTCTCTCACTAAGGTCTGTGGCTGTGGGAATGCTATCCTTTAGCCCTTTCCCCCCCTCTCGCCTATGTATCGGGTCCTCTACAAGAACACTGAGTCAGTCAGCCATGACGCACCACCGCTCTCCCTTGCGCGACTGGCGTACCTGCAGCATTCCCATTGGCTCCTGAGCCCTTAACCCTTGGAGATGCTCACCTGGAATGCCTGCAAGTGTGCTGTACAAGGAAACGGCAGAAGCAGAGCAAGGACAAAGACACAGACAGAAACAGACAGACAGAACGTATTGGCCAATACTAGAGAGCAACAAGAGAGAAACACATAAGAGGCAGTCAGAAACCTTACCACCTTGCGTCTTCCTCCTCGAGCCAAGCGTCTGCTGAGAAGGACACCGTGTTCCAGAGAAACCAGCACCCCTGACAAACGGGAGCTACCAAGGAAGCACCTCGAGAACCTCCGCTCGGACTCGCTGTCTAAGCAAACGTGACTTCCCTTCCTAGACCCGAGTGGGCCGTAAGCCGAGAGATTTCCAAACCCGACACTTATCTCCCGGTCAGCGATGGCTGCTCCGCTCCCAGCCGGACGGTTTTCGCCTCGCTTCGACCAAGATCCCGAGCTCGCTGTTCTCGTTTCCGTTCCATCCTCAGACGGGAGGACACCGGGAGGGTTGACTTCTTATCGCTCGCTACCGAACACAGCAGAGGGGAAAAAACAAACAAACAAACTTAGCGTTTCAGTCCGCAAGGACGCGGCATCGCTTCTCCTCCCACCATCGCACCGCTGCCTCCCACCATCGGCCACCCCCTCCCGCTGCCACTCCAGGAACGCGGAGAGAACGGAGGCCTTGTATATCTATCCGCGCTCTGTTGAACTGCCTATGCCCCTTCACCAGTCCCCAAGCCACCAGGCTCCGTGACCCAGCAGGAAGCTCTCTGCCTCAGAAGAAACATACTGACAGGACGCTTAAAGATTTCAAAGCACGCACCTCTTACTCACACAGAGCCATGGGAAGGCCGAACGCTGAGGACCCTTCACGTGTTCCGAGAATCACGTCCAGGCAGCTCAAGTACATCTCGGACGATTTGTTCTCCGCCCACGGCCACGCACTGATTCCTCTGCAAGGGTGGCCAAAAAAGCCCAGCGTTAGCTCTCACTCACTAAAGTCTGTGGCTGTGGGAATTCTATCCTTTAGCCCTTTCCCCCCCTCTCGCCTATGTATCGGGTCCTCTACAAGAACACCGAGTTATTCAGCCATGACGCACCACCGCTCTCCCTTGCGCGACTTGCGAACCTGCTGAATTCCCGTTGGCTCCTGAGCCCTTAACCCTTGGAGATGCTCACCTGGAATGCCTGCAAGTGTGCTGTACAAGGACACGGCAGAAGCAGAGCAAGGACAAAGACACAGACAGAAACAGACAGACAGGACGTATTGGCCAATACGAGAGAGCAACAAGAGAGAAACACATAAGAGGCAGCCAGAAACCTTACCACCTTGCGTCTTCCTCCTCGAGCCAAGCGTCTGCTGAGGACACCGTGTTCCAGAGAAACCAGCACCCCTGACAAACGGGAGCCCTGTTTCTCCCACTACCAAGTAAGCACCTGAGGAACCTCCGCTCGGACTCGCTGTCTAAGAAAACGTGACTTCCCTTCCTAGACCCGAGTGGGCCGTAAGCCGAGAGATTTCCAGACCCGACACTTATTTCCCGGTCAGCGATGGCTGCTCCGCTCCCAGCCGGACGGTTCTCGCCTCGCTTCGACCAAGCTCCCGAGCTCGCTGTTCTCGTTTCCGTTCCATGCCCAGACGGGAGGACACCGGGAGGGTTGACTTCTTATCGCTCGCTACCGAACACAGCAGAGGGGAAAAAACAAACAAACAACTTAGCTTTTCAGTCCGCAAGGACGCGGCATCGCTTCTCCTACCACCATCGGCCACCCCCTCCCGCTGCCACTCCAGGAACGCGGAGAGAACGGAGGCCTTGAATATCTATCCACGCACTGTTGAACCGCCTACTGCCCCTTCACCAGTCCCCAAGCCACCAGGCTCCGTGACCCAGCAGGAAGCTCTCTGCCTCAGAAGAAACATACTGCCAGGACGCTTGAAGATTTCAAAGCACGCACCTCTTACTCACACAGAGCCATGGGAAGGCCGAACGCTGAGGACCCTTCACGTGTTCCGAGAATCACGTCCAGGCAGCTCAAGTCCATCTCAGACGGTATCTTCTCAGCCCACTGCCCAGCCAGTTTCCCAGCTGTTACCCAGTCTGGAGCCAGCAAAGCCCTCGGGCAGGAGTGACAGCAAAGGGCTAGGACCCAGAAGCCGTGTCCAGGGGTCAGTCTGGAGTGCTGTACAAAGCCCAGGACCATCCACATATCCTGTGTGGTGCAACCTGCTGAGTGGAGACAAAGGCTCAGGGCTGCTCTCATACCCTGATCAGACACTTTACTGAATGTGGTGCAGGGAAAAGGTGGACTGATGGCTCCCATGAATGGGCGTGCAGACTGGAGTGAGGAAGGGCCCCGGGATAAGAATATGGATGGGGGTGCAGGCTGGGGGGAGGAAGGGCCCCGGGATAAGCATATGGATGGGGGTGCAGGCTGGGGAGAGGAAGGGCCCCGGGATAAGAGTATGGACGGGGTGCAGGCTGGGGTGAGGAAGCAGGATGGGAGGGGGCTGCGCGGAGCCTGGAGTGCGGGATGAGGGGGCCATGGGCAGGAGGGGAGAGGGCTGTGCGGAGCCTGGAGTGCGGGATGAGGGGGCCATGGGCAGGAGGGGAGAGGGCTGCGCGGAGCCTGGTGTGTGGGATGAGGGGGCCGGGGGCAGGAGGGGAGAGGGCTGCGCGGAGCCTGGAGTGCGGGATGAGGGGGCCATGGGCAGGAGGGGAGAGGGCTGTGCGGAGCCTGGAGTGCGGGATGAGGGGGCCATGGGCAGGAGGGGAGAGGGCTGTGTGGAGCCTGGAGTGCGGGATGAGGGGGCCATGGGCAGGAGGGGAGAGCGCTGCGCGGAGCCTGGAAATAACGAGCTTCTTACTTTGCCTGCTGTCAAAGGGCAAGACTGGGGCCACGTGGCGTGTGGAGCAGGGACAGCAGCTGGGGGCGATGGAATTACACGTGCATTACCTGCAATGACCACCGAGCGGCACTGTGGAGGCGCTTCGGAATTACACGTGCATTACCCGCAATGACCACCGAGTGGCACTGTGGAGGCGCTACGGAATTACACGTGCATTACCTGCAATGACCACCGAGCGGCACTGTGCAGGCGCTTCGGAATTACACGTGCATTACCGGCACTGACCACCGAGCGGCACTGTGGAGGCGCTACGGAATTACACGTGCATTACCGCCGGTGACTACCGAGTGTCACTGTTGCTCTGCTAAGGGCCGTTATTTCCAAATAAAAAAGATTGTTCTTAGGGTAGAAATGCCCCATTCCGAACTAAGAACACGCTGGCAGGGCTATGCCGGGGGGCGGGGCTATGATAGGGGTGGGGCGCGCTGCGACGTGCCCCGGGAGGCCGCACTACGAGAACTACAAGTCCCAGGATGCGTCGCTAACACTTGGAGTGACACGAGCGCGGGACCAACCGCGTCGCTCCCTGGTCAATGCCCCGTTGTGATGTCACTTCCGCTGCACCCGCCCAACCGAACAGCGCCGGGCCTGCCCTGGCCCTGCAATGGCCGATAGGAGCTGCGGACAGGGGCACTCAGTTTCCCACAAGCCACTGCGGCTACTTTCCCTACTCCCCCTCATCCCGCCCCTCCCCATTGCTGGGCGGGGCTCCTGCCTCAGAGACGGCAGCGTCCGCAGCTGATGCCCCACCCCCACTCGGGAGAGGAGACTCCGCGGCAACCCTTCCCCCCCAAACTCCTCCCCGCCCCGTGCAGTCTGATCCCCCCAAACTCCTCCCCGCCCCGTGCAGTCTGATCCCCCCTCAAACTACTCCCCCCCGTGCAGTCTGATCCCCCCAAACTTCCCCCCGCCCCGTGCAGTCTGATCCTCCCCCCCGTGCAGTCTGATCCCCCCAAACTCCTCCTCGCCCCCGTGCAGTCTGATCCCCCCAAACTCCTCCTCGCCCCCGTGCAGTCTGATCCCCCCAAACTTCCCCTCCGCCCCGTGCAGTCTGATCCTCCCCCCCGTGCAGTCTGATCCCCCCAAACTCCTCTCCCCCCGTGCAGTCTGATCCCCCCCAAACTCCTCCCCGCCCCGTGCAGTCCGATCCCCCCCAAACTCTTCCCCGCCCCGTGCAGTCCGATCCCCCCAAAACTCCTCCCCGCCCCGTGCAGTCCGATCCCCCCCAAACTCCTCCCCGCCCCGTGCAGTCTGATCCCCCTCCAAACTCCTCCCCCCCCGTGCAGTCTGATCCTCCCCCCGTGCAATCTGATCCCCCCAAACTCCTCCCCGCCCCGTGCAGTCCGATCCCCCCAAACTCTTCCCCGCCCCGTGCAGTCCGATCCCCCCAAACTCCTCTCCCCCCGTGCAGTCTGATCCCCCCCAAACTCCTCCCCGCCCCGTGCAGTCTGATCTCCCCCAAACTGCTCTCCCCCCCGTGCAGTCTGATCCCCCCCACACTCCCCTCCGCCCCGTGCAGTCTGATCGCCCCCACAAACTCCTGTCCGCCCCGTGCAGTCTGATCCCCCCCAAACTGCTCTCCCCCCCGTGCAGTCTGATCCCCCCCACACTCCCCTCCGCCCCGTGCAGTCTGATCCCCCCCAAAGCTCCTCCCTGCCCCGTGCAGTCTGATCCTCCTCCCGTGCAGTCTGATCCTCCCCAAACTCCTCCCCGCTCCGTGCAGTCTGATCCTCCCCCCCGTGCAGTCGGATCCCCCCCAAACTCCTCTCCCCCCGTGCAGTCTGATACCCCCAAACTCCTCCCCGCCCCGTGCAGTCCGATCCCCCCCAAACTCCTCCCCGCCGCGTGCAGTCCGATCCCCCCCAAACTCCTCCCCGCCCCGTGCAGTCTGATCCCCCCCAAACTGCTCTCCGCCCCGTGCAGTCTGATCCCCCCCCCGAACTCCTCCCCGCTCCGTGCAGTCTGATCCCCCCCAAACTCCTCCCCGCCCCGTGCAGTCTGATCCTCCCCCCGTGCAGTCTGATCCCCCCCAAACTGCTCTCCGCCCCGTGCAGTCTGATCCCCCCCCCAAACTCCTCCCCGCTCCGTGCAGTCTGATCCCCCCAAACTCCTCTCCCCCTCGTGCTGTCTGATCCCCCCCACACTCCCCTCCGCCCCGTGCAGTCTGATCGCCCCCCCAAACTCCTGTCCGCCCCGTGCAGTCTGATCCCCCCCCAAACTCCTCCCCGCTCCGTGCAGTCTGATCCTCCCCCCCGTGCAGTCTGATCCCCCCAATCTCCTCCCCGCCCCGTGCAGTCCGATCCCCCCCAAACTCCTCCCCGCCCCATGCAGTCCGATCCCCCCAAACTCCTCTCCGCCCCGTGTAGTCTGATCCCCTCCCCAAACTCCTCTCCGCCCCGTGCAGTCTGAACCCCTCCCCAAACTCCTCGCCGCCCCGTGGAGTCTGATCCTCCCCCCTGTGCAGTCTGATCCCCCCCAAACTCCTCCCCGCCCCATGCAGTCTGATCCCCCCAAACTCCTCCCCCCCGTGCAGTCTGATCCCACCCCAAACTCCTCCTCGCCCCGTGCAGTCTGATCCCCCCCAAACTCCTCCCCGCTCCGTGCAGTCTGGTCCTCCCCCCCGTGCAGTCGGATCCCCCCCAAACTCCTCTCCCCCCGTGCAGTCTGATCCCCCCAAACTCCTCCCCGCCCCGTGCAGTCTGATCTCCCCAAACTCTCCCTCGCCCCGTGCAGTCTGATCCCCACCAAACTCCTCCCCGCCCCGTGCAGACTGATCCCCCCCAAACTCCTCCCCGCCCCGTGCAGTCTGATCTCCCCAAACTCTCCCTCGCCCCGTGCAGTCTGATCCCCACGAAACTCCTCTCCCCCCGTGCAGTCTGATCCCCCCAAACTCCTCTCCCCCCGTGCAGTCTGATCCCCCCCAAACTCCTCTCCCCCCGTGCAGTCTGGTCCTCCCCCCGTGCAATCTGATCCCCCCAAACTCCTCTCCCCCTGTGCAGTCTGATCCCCCCCAAACTCCTCCCCGCCCCGTGCAGTCCGATCCCCCCAAACTCTTCCCCCCCGTGCAGTCCGATCCCCCCAAACTCCTCTCCCCCCGTGCAGTCCGATCCCCCCCAAACTCCTCCCCGCCCCGTGCAGTCTGATCCCCCCCTAAACTCCTCCCCCCCGTGCAGTCTGATCCCCCCAAACTCCTCTCCCCCCGTGCAGTCCGATCCCCCCCAAACTCCTCCCCGCCCCGTGCAGTCTGATCCCCCCTAAACTTCTCCCCCCCGTGCAGTCTGATCCTCCCCCCGTGCAGTCTGATCCCCCCCAAAGCTCCTCCCTGCCCCGTGCAGTCTGATCCCCCCCCAAACTCCTCCCCGCTCCGTGCAGTCTGATCCTCCCCCCCGTGCAGTCGGATCCCCCCCAAACTCCTCTCCCCCCGTGCAGTCTGATCCCCCCAAACTCCTCCCCGCCCCGTGCAGTCCGATCCCCCCCAAACTCCTCTCCGCCCCGTGTAGTCTGATCCCCTCCCCAAACTCCTCTCCGCCCCGTGCAGTCTGAACCCCTCCCCAAACTCCTCGCCGCCCCGTGGAGTCTGATCCTCCCCCCTGTGCAGTCTGATCCCCCCCAAACTCCTCCCCGCCCCATGCAGTCTGATCCCCCCATACTCCTCCCCCCCGTGCAGTCTGATCCCCTCCCAAACTCCTCCTCGCCCCGTGCAGTCTGATCCCCCCCAAACTCCTCCCCGCCCCGTGCAGTCTGATCCCCCCCAAACTCCTCCCCGCCCCGTGCAGTCTGATCTCCCCAAACTCTCCCTCGCCCCGTGCAGTCTGATCCCCACCAAACTCCTCTCCCCCCGTGCAGTCTGATGCCCCCAAACTCCTCTCCCCCCGTGCAGTCTGATCCCCCCCAAACTCCTCTCCCCCCGTGCAGTCTGCTCCCCCGCAAACTCCTCCCCGCCCCGTGCAGTCTGATCCCCCCCAAACTCCTCCCCCCGTGCAGTCTGATCTCCTACCCCCCTAACTCCTCTCCGCGCCATGCAGTCTGATCCCCCCTCACCAAACTCCTCCCCGCCCCGTGCAGTCTGCTTCCCCCCAAACTCCTCTCCGCCCCATGCAGTATGATCCCCCCTCACCAAACTCCTCTCCGCCCCATGCAGTATGATCCCCCCCTCACCAAACTCCTCCCCGCCCCGTGCAGTCTGCTTCCCCCCAAACTCCTCTCCGCTCCATGCAGTCTGATTCCCCCACCACCTCCAAACTGCTCTCCGCCCCGTGCAGTCTGCTCCCCCCAACACCAAATTTCCCAGCCGGCTTGTGCAGGGACTGGCAGCGGGACAGGCTGATGCTGCTGTTGCCTTCGAAAGTGCAGCGGGGAGCGTGAGGCGGGTGGGTGGGGAGGGGGGCGGCTGCCTCTGCTGCGTCCCGTTCACAAGCCCAGAGGGGCCGCGCGAGGATTTTCCGGAGACCCCGAGGAGTTTTCTGCCGCTCACTTCTGTGTCCCAGCTGAGTTCCTGCCAGTCAGTGGCCCCGCCCCCAGATCAGGCCCCGCCCCTGCCATTAATGACGGAGCCTGGGACTCGTCTGTGTGCCACACAAACCCACGTGTCACTCGCCCGGGAGCCGATAGAACGTGCCCCGCGTTCCATCATTTGCATGCACCGCGCCAGGGCAATGACGTCACTAGCAGTGCGCTGCTGTTCGTAGCCGGCAGTGGCAGCTTCGCACCGAGCCGGGCCACGAGGCAGCGGGCGCAGCGCTGGGGGCGGAGCTACAGGGGAGCGGCCCGGCCGGGCGGGGTGCACACTGGGGCGCCCAAGGGCTGAGATCCGGGCGGGGCAGCGTCACGCTCTGACCTCCCTGCCGCCTCCCGCCGCCGCTCCCTTGGGGCCGGGTGGCGCGGACCGGAAGCCGCTGCACTGCCCGGATTTCCTGGGGAACACGCTCCCTGTGACGTCAGGACCTGCCACAGAGGCAGGGCGCCACCCCGGCCAAGCAAGGAGCAGAGCTAGGGTTGCCAGATGGTTTCACCAAAAATACCAGGCACGCCTGACATGACATCACAATCTGCATTCCATCTGATTTAGAAAATACCCGACATTTATCAGAGGAGTAGCCGCGTTAGTCTGAATCTGCAAAAGCAGCGAGGAGCCCTGTGGCACAGAACTCCTTGCCGCTTTCGCGGACATTGAGAAAATATAAATTTGTTTCCCGAAGAAAAAGCTGAAAGCCTGGACCGTCCAGTTCAAAACCGGACACCTGGCAACCATAAGCAGAGTGGTGCCTTGTCGGAGCGGTTCCAGCCTCCGCTCTGCTGTCCTTCCTCTGCCCCACGTACCACGGGAGCTGGTGGCCTACGCTGGCTGCACCGCCGCAGGAAACCTCCAACCCCAGTTGCTGTCCCAGCCAGGCACCCCGTGTCTGAACCCGTCCCGCCTGGCCCCGTGTCTCCTGCCTACCACCCGCTGACCTGGCACCAGCTGAGCGCTCGTACCTGGGCACCTTCCGGTCACGGTTCCCAGTCGGTTGCTGTCAGGCTGTGGACCGAGCAAACGTCACTTCCGGTCCGTGGGACTGAACGCACGTGGCGCCGGCATGATGCGAGGCCGCTCCTTGTTGCCCCACGTCGGATACAAAAGGAGCAGCTACCGCGCGGCAGTTAGAGCCTCGTGCTGAAACGCGCTGCAGCAGTGCTACTCTTCCCTGCCCCTCTCATCCCAGTTGCATGCTCCAGATGGGAGGGGAGGGGTGTCGCTTTCCAGGAGCTACTGCTGCCAGGGCACCGTCTGACTGGCACACGTCAGACGCACACGCCCGTGCCACAGCCACTCACCCTGCCAAATGCTCACACGCAGGGATGCGTGTACACACTCACAAACGCGAATTAACAGATTAACACGCCTGGGCGCCCACTCATGCCCTCGCTCAGATGCCCACACACGCATCTGCTCAATCTGCCCGCACGCAGGCATGTGCACACACACGCAAATGGACACTTGCGGACGCACACACTTGCACTCATACTTACGTGCGCACGCATGCACACCGACTAACAGTCGCCTAGAAGGACTCACCAATAATATTAAACTCAAAAGCCAAAGATTAGATCAATTAGGAGACAACTATTCCCACGAGGCCCTAATCCATGGCTGGGGCTCCTCGGTGCTGCTGGAGACCAAGTCTTTATTTCAATCCCAGTTTTGCCAACTCTCCGCATGCGTGACGCTAGGTCAATTGGCAGCCTACTCACTTAGTTTTCCGTATGATCCTAGACACGTTAAGTATCGCCAGCCAGGAGATTCGGGGGGCGGCGGGGCGGGGGGATTAATGACATTTTTAAAAATACAAAAATCGGTGTTCAGTTTCTGTTGTAGATAAACCTATGTACTTCATATGACTTGACACTGTGCCTCTCCATATAACCTTGTAACTTTGTATTAATCCATATGACCTTGTCACTTTGTATTAGAACCTGAATCCATATAACCTTGTCACTTAGTTTTCTACATAGGGTTCTAATACAGAGTATATAGTTAAAGAGGTAAAAATGTCATTTGCTAGGAGTAGAATAAGATCTTTCCCCCACTCTCTCCCCCCACTCTGTAATCAATTGCCCAGTTGAATGAACGAGGTGTGAATGAGTAACACTTGGGAGCCAAGCACCTCCAGAGAGCTACACCAGTTGAAAAGGGGGTAGAAGCCAGACCCAAGGTGTCAAGAGGGCTCAAGAAAGAAGAGCAGACATATTGAAGGCCTTGGGGATTAGAAGCAAGCACCTTCTTTGGAAAACACCCTCTCTTAACAGACAGCACCCACAAAGGGACCAAAGGACACAGACCCAGATTTTGAATCTGGGATATATTTGCATAAGAGGGAAGCTGCTATAAAAGTGAGTTGTCTTGCAGAGGACTCCGGGTCTCATCTTGTCACCATCGGAGCATCGATCCGGATCAGCAGAAGCCCGGCTCCACCCCTCCCCCATCTAACTCACCTGGCCAGTGAAGTTAAGGGGAGCAACAAGTTGGTAACAACAGCAAGACGGA
The DNA here is from genome assembly GCF_052426305.1 of Pelodiscus sinensis. NCBI lineage: Eukaryota > Metazoa > Chordata > Testudines > Trionychidae > Pelodiscus > Pelodiscus sinensis. The sequence goes on from NC_143059.1 coordinate 147,772, forward strand.
GTGTGCTTGTGCACGTGTGTGTGTGTGTGTGTGTGTGTGTGTGTGTGTGTGTGTGTGTGAGAGAGTGAGTGCGTGAGTGACACAGAATAATCAATACTTATCATATGCATGTGGTAAATAAATAAATAATTTCTATATATATATAATGTGTGTGTGTGAGATCAATAAATGTGGCGTGTTGCCTTATCCCTCTGAAAAAGATCCCGAGTACTTCTTTTAAGTACAACACTGTGACTTTTGTACTTCGTATTTTCAAGTTCTTCCACCACGAGCCAGAGGGCCTTTTCTCAGGGACCCGTACCACGCTCGCAAACGTCTGTGCGGCCCTCCCTCGATACTTACCTTGAGCCAATTGCTATTTGCTCTTCTTCCATAGATCGCTGTCTGGTTTCCATCTGCCGGCAGGGTCTCGGGGGGGGTGGCTCCTTTCGGTCTCTGCCACCACATGGCCAGCCTCTCATCTCCTCCAAGTCTACAGGGACCGAAAAAGAGACAGAGAACGGTTAGGAGCTAGGCCACCCTAGATGTGTGGAAAGGACAGACACGTGCGTCACCTGGCTGCTGCTCACTGGAGCCCAGTGTTGCCTCTAACATTTCCCCTCCAGGAGCGGAGTGAGTTTTGTCTCGTGCTCCAAGATCGAGGTCACGTGCCCTTCTTCGGATGCCTGCCACCCAGGCGAAGACATGTCTCGTCTGTGTTTTTAAAACGTTCTGGAAGAAAGAGTACTAACACAAGGGAGAATTAACAAGGTCATTTAAACTGTAAATATTTGTTTGATATGAAGTCAAATAAAAGGAAAATTAATACTGCAACATTTTCAGTGGCCAACCTCCTCTCCTCTCCTCTCCTCTCCTCTCCTCTCCTCTCCCCTCCCCTCCCCTCCCCTGCCCCCTCCAGCTGGCCTAGATGATCTCTCCGGGTCCCTTATGGTAAAGCCCGCCCCGGGACCCTGTGCTGAGGTGACAAGTTCTTCACAAGATACTGGGTATGTAAACTTTTTACGGAAAAGCGTCCGTGGCCAATCTAGTCGCGCTTTTCTGCAAAAAAGCCCCAATCGCCATTTTCGCCATCGGGGCTTTTTTGCGGAAAAGAACTCTCTGCTGTCTACACTGGCCCTTTTGCGCAGAAGTCTTTCGGAAAAAGACTTTTGCCCGAACGGGAGCAGCATAGTATTCCCGCAGAAGCACTGACAATCTTACATGAGATCGTCAGTGCTTTTGCGGAAATTCAAGCGGCCAGTGTAGACAGCTGGCAAGTTTTTCTGCAAAAGCAGATGATTAGCACACTTTCCTAGTTGAAAATCCAAGGAGAAGAAAGGGGAGAATTGCAAATCAAGACTCTCTTAAGGTGTCTGAAAGCTACTTTGGTCTGGGCCGGTACTCAGTGGTACCAAGGCAGACTTTTCTGTGGCTCGGTTGTCTAATGCCACACTAGAACAAGTCTACCACACCGAACGAAAGAGCAGACAATTACATGAAAGGGAAAAAAGGTGGCTTGGCAGAGAATTTGCTTCCGGACAAAAACAAGAGACTGCGGTGGTTAAAGAAGAACGGGAGGCATACCTGTGCATAAACCAATTCACCAGAAACCTTCTGAACAACCAGTTCAGTCACATGTCCTTACAGGGACAAGCACCTTAATGACGGTAGCCCTGACATTTTATTTTGCAGACGATTCTACTTGTGGAAGGGCTGCTGGAGTGAAACTTGAGGCCCAAGCAGGAGGAAAGTTTGATTTTCTAGTACCAAATAGAAAAACAATAATAGAACAAAAAGGCTAAAAGATGCCTAAGGGCGGAGATAGGGTCCAGAATGACTTAGACAAATTGGAGGATTGGGCCACAAGAAATCTGATGAGGTTCAACAAGGACAAGTGTAGAGTCCTGCACTTGGGATGGAAGAATCCCAAGCATAGTTACAAGCTGGGGACCAACCAGTTAAGTAGTAGTTCTGCAGACAGGGACCTGGGGGTTACAGTGGATGAGAAGCTGGAGATGAGTCAACAGTGTGCCCTTGTAGCCAAGAAGGCTAATGGCATATTAGGTTGCATTAAGAGGAGCATTGCCAGTAGATCCAGAGATGTCATTATTCCCCTTTATTCGGCTTTGGTGAGGCCACATCTGGAGTACTGTGTCCAGTTCTGGGCCCCCCACTACAGAAGGGATGTGGACACATTGGAGAGGGTCCAGCAGAGGACAACCAAAATGATTAGGGGGCTGGAGCAATTGCTCTATGAAGAGGCTGAGGGATTTAGGTTTCTTTAGTCTGAAGAGGAGACCATGAGGGGGGATTTTATAGTAGCCTTCAACTTCCTTATAAGGACACAGGAACGCAAGGTAACCTGTTCTCCCAACTCTCGCTTTCAGACGGGGTGGGGAACCTTATTGGGGGGGCGGAAGGCACACACTAGTAGGGTTGCCAGATGGTTTCAGCAAAAAAAAAAAAAAAAAAAAAGGCGCCAGGAAAATTTTTGTTGAGGGAAAGAAGCCAACCAAACAAAAAAACCCCACCAGGAACATTTTTGTTGAGCAAAATCCAGTTGTGACCCCTTTAATTAGTCAGCCAATCTCCCCGCCCCGGCTTATTTCTGCTGGGCACAGAGGAAAAGCAGAAAATACTGGACATTTTGTATGTCCGGTATTTTCTAAATTTATTTACCGGACAAAAAGTGCAACTACCGGGCTGTCTGGCTCAGTGCTAGACACCTGGCAACCCTACACACAAGTGTGAAGAAAAAAAAAATCCCAAACCCCACCATCCGCATTAACACATGCCCCAACTGAGAAGGAGGAAGAGGCTTCCCACATTCCCCTCGCACACCGGAGCTTGTGAGGAGGGGGGGGCGGGGGGCGGGGCGGGGCAGGCTAGCAGAATTTGTCTGCTCCAATCTGGCCACCCAGAGAAATAAAAAAGCAAATTGAAAGAGCCAGACGAATACCTAGAAACCATCTACTTCAAGACAGACCCAAGAAAACCAACAATAGAACACCACTTGTCATCACCTACAACCCCCAACTTAAACCTGTCCAACACATTATCAATAAACTACAGCCTATATTGGAACAGGATACCATACTCAAAGAGGCTCTGGGAGACAGACCCATAGTCTCCTATAGACAACCACCTAACCTCAAGATGATTCTTACCAACCACCACAGGACATACCACACTAATACCAACCCTGGTACCTTCCCTTGCAACAAACCCCCTTGCCAGCTTTGTCCACATATTCATTCTGCTGATACCATTATTGGACCCAACCAAGTGAGTTATAAGATCAAGAACACATATTCCTGCGCATCCAGAAATATAATCTATGCTATCGTGTGCCGAAAGTGTCCGTCTGCTATGTACATTGGACAAACATCTCAGACACTTCGCCAAAGGATTAATGCCCACAAAACAGATATCAGACAAGATCACAAAGAGAAAACAGTTTCTTGCCATTTTAACCAGAAAGGACACTCTCTCAATGACTTAACCACCTGCATTCTGCTACAAAGACCTTTTACATCTGCACTTGAAAGGGAATCCTCTGAACTGTCATTCATGTTAAAATTCGACACTTTCCAACAAGGACTTAGTTCAAATGTTTGTTATCTCACCCATTACCAAGATAGTTTCCCCAATTATCACCTCTAATACCATTAACTCACAAACATCCCACTCTCCCTACCTCTAATATCATCAATTCACAGACACTTACCTTCCTTCCCCCTCCCCCCCACCGCATCCCCCTCCTGTTCTGCAATGTGATTTGTCCTTTTCATATTTGTTCTTTTTTTTAATTGTATCCTTTGGTATATATGGTTGTGACTACTTTCTTCCACTATTTGATCTGAGGAAGTGGGTCTGGCCCACGAAAGCTCATCATCTAATAAACCATCTTGTTAGTCTTTAAAGTGCTACATTGTCCTGCATTTTGCTTCAACTACCCCAGACTAACACGGCTACATTTCTATCACCAATCTGGAGGGGAGCTAGAGCGTTAGTGTGGGAACCTTGAGTCTCGAGGGCCACACTCACGTGAGCTGGGGTATTAGGTTCCTCACCCCTGCTTTAAAAACAAAACCTCTTACTCTTAAAAATCGATCCCCGTATCTCTGGTCGGACCAGCTTCACGCAGGTCCTCGGGGATGGAAAACTGCAGCAAACTGTATGAACAGAAACAAACAGAAGCCCCAATCGCAGCTGGAGGTGGGGCGAGGCTGCCCCAGCAGGGACACAACGGGGCAGCCGCCCTCCACCAGATCAGGAAAACAACCGCGCCATTCCCCGTCCAGCAGGAAGGCGAGTGCCGCTGCAAGGCTCCGCAACGGAGGTGGGCGGCAGAGGGGTGTTTGTGCGCGGCCGCGCGCCTTCAGCGGCAACTCCCCTGGTGCCCCCTTCTCTAGTCCAGCCAGGCCTAAAATGCTCAGTGCTTAGAAGGCGGGTGGGGAACCTAAGGCCTGGGTGCGTGGGGCTCCTCCACCGTCGCCCCCTCCCCACGCCGTGGGGCTGGAGCGCACAAAGCGACTAGGCTGGGCCCTGCAGTGCTCTGGCCGCCAGGGGGACGTTTCTCCGCTCAGCTGGGGGCCAGGCAGGGAGGCTTTTCTGTCGGTTGGTTTGTCTGTCACCTGTTTGCCCCCCAATTCTCAGCCACTCCCCCCCCTCCCCCACCCAGGACGCTCTCGGCCTCTGCAGGAGGCACAGCCGGGCACTGGGCGGCACTGCGGGCAGCCAGGGCCAGAGCATCCCCCCCCACAGCGCCCCCCGCCGAACTGCCCCCCCCGGGCACAGGGGGGATTCAGCGGGCACCCGGCCCCGCCCCCAGGCAGCGAGCAGCGCGGGGAGCAGGGCTCAGGCCGCCCCGCCCCCCCGCGTGCGGGACACGTTCTGTGCGTGCCCCGCCCGCGGGAACCACCCCTCGAGGGCGCGCGGCTCCCCGGCGGGGGGAGGGGGCACGTGACACTCCCGCGCCCCGGTGGCCCGCAGCCCCCCCTCCCCGAGACACCCACGTGACTGGAGCCCGGGTCAGCTCCCGCGCCCCAAAGGGGGGGCCACAGCCCCGTTCCCCCGGCACCACGTGGGGGGGGGGTCACAGGGGCGCTGCTCCCCGGGGAGGCTGCAGCGCCGGGGGGGGGGGGCAGAAATCGCCCCCCCACCTCCGCCAGGGGCCGCCCCGCCGATGTCCAGCCTGGGGCCCGGAGAGAAGCAGGCGGGGGGGGGGGGGGTTCCACGTCACTGCCAGCTCCCGCCCCGCCCCCCAGGCTCCGCCCCTCAGCGCCCCCCGCAGCGTTTTCCCGCCCGCCTCGTCAGCGCGAGCGTCCCGGGAGTTTCCCGCCCAGCCAGCGCCGCCCGCGCCTGCGCTCTCCCGCGCCCTGTCCCCTCCTGCCCCCCCCAGTGCCAAGGCCCCCCCGGCCCCTCCCCCTCCCTCCTGCCCCCCCAGTGCCGAGCACCCCCCCGGCCCCTCACCCCCTCCTGCCCCCCCAGTGCCAAGCGCCCCCCCCGGCCCCCCACACCCAGCCTGCTCCTACACCTCACCCCTGTCCAGACACCCCACCCCCAGCCCGCTCCCCCACCTTCCCTCGCGCCCCCTTCTCCCCCAGGCCAGACACCCCACCCCCAGCCCGCTCCCCCACCTTCCCTCGCGCCCCCTCCTCCCCCGGGCCAGACACCAACAAGGGGCGGGCTGGGGGCGGGGAGCTTCGCACTCGGACCCAGGATTCGCTCGCGCCCCCGCGCGCTCCTCGGACCTTCCTGTCATGGCGGCGCCGGCCGCCCAGTCAGACAACGCCCCCCTGCGGCAGCCCATTGGCCGAACCAGAGGCAGGATCCCCTTTGCTGACAGCCCATTGGGCGACACTATCCTCCGCCAAGGCTGTCTTCCGAAAGCCCATTGGCTGGCACACAGCCAGGAACCACCCCTAAGTCACAGACAATTCCAGGACGGAGCAGCCCATTAAGATCCACCCCGGACAGCCTATTGGTCGAGAGCAGTGGCAGGTCAGTCCCCCTAGTCACACCGCATTCGCAGACAGAGCTGTCCGTTAAGATGCAGCCGGGTCAGCCTATTGGGTGCCTCTGATTCAGAACACGCCCCTTAGTCACAGCCCATTCGCGGACAGAAGAGTCTGTTATAATCCACCCCGGACAACCTATTGGCCGCCAGCAGCCCCAGAACACGCCTTGAGTCACCGCCCATTGGCGCACGGAGCAGTCCGTTAAGAGTCACCTCGGACAGCCTCAGATTGGGCGCCACAGATTCCGAACACGCCCTTTACTCTCAGCCCATTCGCGGACAGAACAGTCTGTTACGATCAGTCCGGGACAGTCTCTCGGCCAGCCTTAGTGTAGGGAGAACATAGTCAAGTATGAAACAGGATTCCCCAAGTGGAAGTGACTCCCCAGAATTTGTTCCCCACAACTACAAGTCTAAGGAGGAGAAGTTTGTTAAGTAGAAGAAGCATAGAAGTGTTTAGATTTATTCTTGTGAAAGTGTTTAGATTTAGTGTTATCAAGCTTGAGAAGTGTTTAGATTTATAATTATTATTATTATTATTATTTGTTAGGATTGTTTAATTATAAATCTAAACATTTTTGCCCCTCTAGAATATAATTGGTTAGGAATGTAATATTAGGTCATGTAACTTCAAACTGTTAAAAATATACTACTATGTAGCCAGAAACAGCTCCCCTCGCTGTGCGCCAGGGCACGCTCAAACTTACTGTTACACAATTGACAACCGTTCTCTTCAAAGCATTGTGAAGCACTTAACCCTAATCGCAAAGTGAAGCATTGTAACTATAACAGTAACTAACTCAGCGCTCAGAGAGAGAATGTTTTAAGAAATGCCACCCAGAAACTTTTGTAACTTTTTGTAACTACAACTCTTGTATTATTATGCAAAATACTGTATGGGAAACATTAATTAGGGAATGTACATAAGAGAGAGAGTGCTTGGACGATGAATGAATGGTTGTGAGAGGTGCCAGCCTGAGAATGCAGCAACAAAGGGCTGAAGAAGGCGTCAGGTGCCAGTGCAATTGGCTCCCCGTAGCCGTTTCTAACACACACATGAGCCGCTCTGATTTGGCTTCTAACACTTTTAGCTGCTCGGTTCTGCAAGCGCGGAGAGGAAGCCGCGTCCGATAGATGGAGGTTCTCCGCGACACATTTGGCAGCCTGGACCCCCTGCCTCTGGTCCAAAGAGTCTCAACCAACCCCCGACCCCATGACCCTTGTTCTCAGTGATTCCGCCAGCTGCTTGGTGCCTTTAGTACCCGGCCCCGCTTGCAAAGTCCCCCCCCAGCAGCATGACCCGAGAGCGAAACAAGAGACCCCCCCCAGCAGCAAAACCCAAGAGCAGCGCGAAAGAACCCCCCCGGCATTGCGACCCGAGGGCGGCGCCAGAGACCCCCCCCAGCAGCAAGTCCCGAGGGCGGCACCAGAGACCCTCCCCAGCAGCGTCACCCGAGAGCGAAGCCAGAGACCTCCCCCAGCAGAGTGACCCGAAAACGGTGCCAGAGACCCCCCCCAGCAGCAAGACCGGAGAGCGGCACCACAGACCCGCCCCCAGCAGTGCGACCCAAGAGTGGCGCCAGAGACCCTCCCCCCAGCAGCATCACCGGAGAACGGCGACAGAGATCTCCCCCCCCCAGCAGCACGACCTGAGATGGGAGCCAGAGGCCCCCCCCCAGCAGCATCACCCGAGAGTGGCGCCAGAGACCCCCCCCCAGCAGCACGATTGGAGAGCGAAGCCAGAGACCCCCCCCAGCAGCATGATCCCAAGGAGGCGCCGGAGACCCCCCGAGTAGCGCAACTCGAGAGCGGCACCAGAGATTCCCCGCAGCAGCATAACCCGAGAGAGGCGCCAGACTCCCTCCCAGCAGCACGACCTCAGAGTGGCCCCAAAGACCCCTCCCCCCTAGCAGCGAGACCAGAGAGCAGCGCTAGAGACACCCCCAAGCTGCACGACCCGAGAGCGGCACCAGAATCCCTCCCTGCAGCGAGACCAGAGAGCGGCGTGACTGAAGAGACCTCTCACTCACTAAGGTCTGTGGCTGTGGGAATTCTATCCTTTAGCCCTTCCCCCCGGCCCCTCGCCTATGTATAGGGCCCTCTACAATAACACTGAGTCAGTCAGCCATGACGCGCCACCGCTCTCCCTTGCGCGACTTGCGAACCTGCTGAATTCCCGTTGGCTCCTGAGCCCTTAACCCGTGGAGATGCTCACCTGGAATGCCTGCAAGTGTGCTGTACAACGACAAAGACACAGACAGAAACAGACAGACAGGACGTATTGGCCAATACGAGAGAGCAACAAGAGAGAAACACATGAGAGGCAGTCAGAAACCTTACCACCTTGCGTCTTCCTCCTCGAGCCAAGCGTCTGCTGAGAAGGACACCGTGTTTCAGAGAAACCAGCACCCCTGACAAACGGGAGCCCTGTTTCTCCCACTACCAAAGAAGCACCTCGGGAACCTCCGCTCGGACTCGCTGTCTAAGCAAACGTGACGTCCCTTCCTAGACCCGAGTGGGCCGTAAGCCGAGAGATTTCCAGACCCGACACTTATCTCCCTGTCAGCGATGGCTGCTCCGTTCCCAGACGGACGGTTCTCGCCTCGCTTCGACCAAGCTCCCGAGCTCGCTGTTCTAGTTTCCGTTCCATCCTCAGACGGGAGGACACCGGGAGGATTGACTTCTTATCGCTCGCTACCGAACACAGCAGAGGGGAAAAAACAAACAAACAACTTAGCATTTCAGTCCGCAAGGACGAGGCATCGCTTCTCCTCCCACCATCGGCCACCCCCTCCCGCTGCCACTCCAGGAACGCGGAGAGAACGGAGGCCTTGAATATCTATCCACGCACTGTTGAACCGCCTACTGCCCCTTCACCAGTCCCCAAGCCACCAGGCTCCGTGCCCCAGCAGGAAGCTCTCTGCCTCAGAAGAAACATACTGCCAGGACGCTTGAAGATTTCAAAGCACGCACCTCTTACTCACACAGAGCCATGGGAAGGCCGAACGCTGAGGACCCTTCACGTGTTCCGAGAATCACGTCCAGGCAGCTCAAGTCCATCTCGGACGATATCTTTTCAGCCCACGGCCCCTCACTGATTCCTCTGCAAGGGTGGCCGAAAAAGCCCAGCATTAGCTCTCAGTCACTAAGGTCTGTGGCTGTGGGAATGCTATCTTTAGCCCTTTCCCCCCCTCTCGCCTATGTATCGGGTCCTCTACAAGAACACTGAGTCAGTCAGCCATGACGCACCACCGCTCTCCCTTGCGCGACTGGCGTACCTGCAGCATTCCCATTGGCTCCTGAGCCCTTAACCCTTGGAGATGCTCACCTGGAATGCCTGCAAGTGTGCTGTACAAGGACACGGCAGAAGCAGAGCAAGGACAAAGACACAGACAGAAACAGACAGACAGAACGTATTGGCCAATACTAGAGAGCAACAAGAGAGAAACACATAAGAGGCAGTCAGAAACCTTACCACCTTGCGTCTTCCTCCTCGAGCCAAGCGTGTGCTGAGAAGGACACCGTGTTCCAGAGAAACCAGCACCCCTGACAAACGGGAGCCCTGTTTCTCCCACTACCAAGTAAGCACCTCGGGAACCTCCGCTCGGACTCGCTGTTTAAGCAAACGTAACGTCCCTTCCTAGACCCGAGTGGGCCGTAAGCCGAGAGATTTCCAGACCCGACACTTATCTCCCGGTCAGCGATGGCTGCTCCGCTCCCAGCAGGACGGTTCTCGCCTCGCTTCGACCAAGCTCCCGAGCTCGCTGTTCTCTTTTCCGTTCCATCCCCAGACGGGAGGACACCGGGAGGGTTGACTTCTTATCGCTCGCTACCGAACACAGCAGAGGGGAAAAAACAAACAAACAACTTAGCTTTTCAGTCCGCAAGGACGCGGCATCGCTTCTCCTACCACCATCGGCCACTCCCTCCCGCTGCCACTCCAGGAACGCGGAGAGAACGGAGGCCTTGAATATCTATCCACGCACTGTTGAACCGCCTACTGCCCCTTCACCAGTCCCCAAGCCACCAGGCTCCGTGCCCCAGCAGGAAGCTCTCTGCCTCAGAAGAAACATACTGCCAGGACGCTTGACGATTTCAAAGCACGCACCTCTTACTCACACAGAGCCATGGGAAGGCCGAACGCTGAGGACCCTTCACGTATTCCGAGAATCACGTCCAGGCAGCTCAAGTACATCTCGGACGATTTATTCTCCGCCCACGGCCACGCACTGATTCCTCTGCAAGGGTGGCCAAAATGCCCAGCGTTAGCTCTCACTCACTAAAGTCTGTGGCTGTGGGAATTCTATCCTTTAGCCCTTTCCCCCCCTCTCGCCTATGTATCGGGTCCTCTACAAGAACACTGAGTCAGTCAGCCATGACGCACCACCGCTCTCCCTTGCGCGACTTGCGAACCTGCAGAATTCCCGTTGGCTCCTGAGCCCTTAACCCTTGGAGATGCTCACCTGGAATGCCTGCAAGTGTGCTGTACAAGGACACGGCAGAAGCAGAGCAAGGACAAAGACACAGACAGAAACAGACAGACAGGACGTATTGGCCAATACGAGAGAGCAACAAGAGAGAAACACATGAGAGGCAGCCAGAAACCTTACCACCTTGCATCTTCCTCCTCGAGCCAAGCGTCTGCTGAAAAGGACACCGAGTTCCAGAGAAACCAGCACCCCTGACAAACGGGAGCCCTGTTTCTACCACTACCAAGTAAGCACCTCGGGAACCTCCGCTCGGACTCGCTGTCTAAGCAAACGTGACTTCCCTTCCTAGACCCGAGTGGGCCGTAAGCCGAGAGATTTCCAGACCCGACATTTATCTCCCGGTCAGCGATGGCTGCTCCGCTCCAAGCCGGACGGTTCTCGCCTCGCTTCGACCAAGCTCCCGAGCTCGCTGTTCTCTTTTCCGTTCCATCCCCAGACGGGAGGACACCGGAAGGGTTGACTTCTTATCGCTCGCTATCGAACACAGCAGAGGGGAAAAAACAAACAAACAACTTAGCTTTTCAGTCCGCAAGGACGCGGCATCCCTTCTCCTCCCACCATCGCACCGCTGCCTCCCACCATCGGCCACCCCCTCCCGCTGCCACTCCAGGAACACGGAGAGAACGGAGGCCTTGAATATCTATCCACGCTCTGTTGAACTGCCTATGCCCCTTCACCAGTCCCCAAGCCACCAGGCTTCGTGCCCCAGCAGGAAGCTCTCTGCCTCAGAAGAACCATACTCCCAGGACGCTTGAAGATTTCAAAGCACGCACCTCTTACTCACACAGAGCCATGGGAAGGCCGAACGCTGAGGACCCTTCACGTGTTCCGAGAATCACGTCCAGGCACCTCAAGTCCATCTCGGACGGTATCTTCTCAGCCCACGGCCCCTCACTGATTCCTCTGCAAGGGTGGCCGAAAAAGCCCAGCGTTAGCTCTCTCTCACTAAGGTCTGTGGCTGTGGGAATGCTATCCTTTAGCCCTTTCCCCCCCTCTCGCCTATGTATCGGGTCCTCTACAAGAACACCGAGTTATTCAGCCATGACGCACCACCGCTCTCCCTTGCGCGACTGGCGTACCTGCAGCATTCCCATTGGCTCCTGAGCCCTTAACCCTTGGAGATGCTCACCTGGAATGCCTGCAAGTGTGCTGTACAAGGACACGGCAGAAGCCGAGCAAGGACAAAGACACAGACAGAAACAGACAGACAGAACGTATTGGCCAATACTAGAGAGCAACAAGAGAGAAACACATAAGAGGCAGTCAGAAACCTTACCACCTTGCGTCTTCCTCCTCGAGCCAAGCGTCTGCTGAGAAGGACACCGTGTTCCAGAGAAACCAGCACCCCTGACAAACGGGAGCTACCAAGGAAGCACCTCGAGAACCTCCGCTCGGACTCGCTGTCTAAGCAAACGTGACTTCCCTTCCTAGACCCGAGTGGGCCGTAAGCCGAGAGATTTCCAAACCCGACACTTATCTCCCGGTCAGCGATGGCTGCTCCGCTCCCAGCCGGACGGTTTTCGCCTCGCTTCGACCAAGATCCCGAGCTCGCTGTTCTCGTTTCCGTTCCATCCTCAGACGGGAGGACACCGGGAGGGTTGACTTCTTATCGCTCGCTACCGAACACAGCAGAGGGGAAAAAACAAACAAACAACTTAGCGTTTCAGTCCGCAAGGACGCGGCATCGTTTCTCCTCCCACCATCGCACCGCTGCCTCCCACCATCGGCCACCCCCTCCCGCTGCCACTCCAGGAACGCGGAGAGAAAGGAGGCCTTGAATATCTATCCACGCACTGTTGAACCGCCTACTGCCCCTTCACCAGTCCCCAAGCCACCAGGCTCCGTGCCCCAGCAGGAAGCTCTCTGCCTCAGAAGAAACATACTGCCAGGACGCTTGAAGATTTCAAAGCACGCACCTCTTACTCACACAGAGCCATGGGAAGGCCGAACGCTGAGGACCCTTCACGTGTTCCGAGAATCACGTCCAGGCACCTCAAGTCAATCTCGGACGGTATCTTCTCAGCCCACGGCCCCTCATTGATTCCTCTGCAAGGGTGGCCGAAAAAGCCCAGCGTTAGCTCTCTCTCACTAAGGTCTGTGGCTGTGGGAATGCTATCCTTTAGCCCTTTCCCCCCCTCTCGCCTATGTATCGGGTCCTCTACAAGAACACTGAGTCAGTCAGCCATGACGCACCACCGCTCTCCCTTGCGCGACTGACTTACCTGCAGTATTCCCATTGGCTCCTGAGCCCTTAACCCTTGGAGATGCTCACCTGGAATGCCTGCAAGTGTGCTGTACAAGGACACGGCAGAAGCCGAGCAAGGACAAAGACACAGACAGAAACAGACAGACAGAACGTATTGGCCAATACTAGAGAGCAACAAGAGAGAAACACATAAGAGGCAGTCAGAAACCTTACCACCTTGCGTCTTCCTCCTCGAGCCAAGCGTCTGCTGAGAAGGACACCGTGTTCCAGAGAAACCAGCACCCCTGACAAACGGGAGCTACCAAGGAAGCACCTCGAGAACCTCCGCTCGGACTCGCTGTCTAAGCAAACGTGACTTCCCTTCCTAGACCCGAGTGGGCCGTAAGCCGAGAGATTTCCAGACCCGACATTTATCTCCCGGTCAGCGATGGCTGCTCCGCTCCAAGCCGGACGGTTCTCGCCTCGCTTCGACCAACCTCCCGAGCTCGCTGTTCTCGTTTCCGTTCCATCCCCAGACGGGAGGACACCGGGAGGGTTGACTTCTTATCGCTCGCTACCAAACACAGCAGAGGGGAAAAAACAAACAAAGAACTAAGCTTTTCAGTCCGCAAGGATGCGGCATCGCTTCTCCTCCCACCATCGGCCACCCCCTCCCGCTGCCACTCCAGGAACCCGGAGAGAATGGAGGCCTTGAATATCTATCCACGCACTGTTGAACCCCCTACTGCTCCTTCACCAGTCCCCAAGCCACCAGGCTCCGTGCCCCAGCAGGAAGCTCTCTGCCTCAGAAGAAACATACTGCCAGGACGCTTGACGATTTCAAAGCACGCACCTCTTACTCACACAGAGCCATGGGAAGGCCGAACGCTGAGGACCCTTCACGTGTTCTGAGAATCACGTCCAGGCAGCTCAAGTACATCTCGGACGATTTATTCTCCGCCCACGGCCACGCACTGATTCCTCTGCAAGGGTGGCCAAAAAAACCCAGCGTTAGCTCTCACTCACTAAAGTCTGTGGCTGTGGGAATTCTATCCTTTAGCCCTTTCCCCCCCTCTCGCCTATGTATCGGTTCCTCTACAAGAACACTGAGTCAGTCAGCCATGACGCACCACCGCTCTCCCTTGCGCGACTTGCGAACCTGCAGAATTCCCGTTGGCTCCTGAGCCCTTAACCCTTGGAGATGCTCACCTGGAATGCCTGCAAGTGTGCTGTACAAGGACACGGCAGAAGCAGAGCAAGGACAAAGACACAGACAGAAACAGACAGACAGGACGTATTGGCCAATACGAGAGAGCAACAAGAGAGAAACACATGAGAGGCAGCCAGAAACCTTACCACCTTGCATCTTCCTCCTCGAGCCAAGCGTCTGCTGAAAAGGACACCGAGTTCCAGAGAAACCAGCACCCCTGACAAACGGGAGCCCTGTTTCTACCACTACCAAGTAAGCACCTCGGGAACCTCCGCTCGGACTCGCTGTCTAAGCAAACGTGACTTCCCTTCCTAGACCCGAGTGGGCCGTAAGCCGAGAGATTTCCAGACCCGACATTTATCTCCCGGTCAGCGATGGCTGCTCCGCTCCAAGCCGGACGGTTCTCGCCTCGCTTCGACCAAGCTCCCGAGCTCGCTGTTCTCTTTTCCGTTCCATCCCCAGACGGGAGGACACCGGAAGGGTTGACTTCTTATCGCTCGCTATCGAACACAGCAGAGGGGAAAAAACAAACAAACAACTTAGCTTTTCAGTCCGCAAGGACGCGGCATCCCTTCTCCTCCCACCATCGCACCGCTGCCTCCCACCATCGGCCACCCCCTCCCGCTGCCACTCCAGGAACACGGAGAGAACGGAGGCCTTGAATATCTATCCACGCTCTGTTGAACTGCCTATGCCCCTTCACCAGTCCCCAAGCCACCAGGCTTCGTGCCCCAGCAGGAAGCTCTCTGCCTCAGAAGAACCATACTCCCAGGACGCTTGAAGATTTCAAAGCACGCACCTCTTACTCACACAGAGCCATGGGAAGGCCGAACGCTGAGGACCCTTCACGTGTTCCGAGAATCACGTCCAGGCACCTCAAGTCCATCTCGGACGGTATCTTCTCAGCCCACGGCCCCTCACTGATTCCTCTGCAAGGGTGGCCGAAAAAGCCCAGCGTTAGCTCTCTCTCACTAAGGTCTGTGGCTGTGGGAATGCTATCCTTTAGCCCTTTCCCCCCCTCTCGCCTATGTATCGGGTCCTCTACAAGAACACTGAGTCAGTCAGCCATGACGCACCACCGCTCTCCCTTGCGCGACTGGCGTACCTGCAGCATTCCCATTGGCTCCTGAGCCCTTAACCCTTGGAGATGCTCACCTGGAATGCCTGCAAGTGTGCTGTACAAGGAAACGGCAGAAGCAGAGCAAGGACAAAGACACAGACAGAAACAGACAGACAGAACGTATTGGCCAATACTAGAGAGCAACAAGAGAGAAACACATAAGAGGCAGTCAGAAACCTTACCACCTTGCGTCTTCCTCCTCGAGCCAAGCGTCTGCTGAGAAGGACACCGTGTTCCAGAGAAACCAGCACCCCTGACAAACGGGAGCTACCAAGGAAGCACCTCGAGAACCTCCGCTCGGACTCGCTGTCTAAGCAAACGTGACTTCCCTTCCTAGACCCGAGTGGGCCGTAAGCCGAGAGATTTCCAAACCCGACACTTATCTCCCGGTCAGCGATGGCTGCTCCGCTCCCAGCCGGACGGTTTTCGCCTCGCTTCGACCAAGATCCCGAGCTCGCTGTTCTCGTTTCCGTTCCATCCTCAGACGGGAGGACACCGGGAGGGTTGACTTCTTATCGCTCGCTACCGAACACAGCAGAGGGGAAAAAACAAACAAACAAACTTAGCGTTTCAGTCCGCAAGGACGCGGCATCGCTTCTCCTCCCACCATCGCACCGCTGCCTCCCACCATCGGCCACCCCCTCCCGCTGCCACTCCAGGAACGCGGAGAGAACGGAGGCCTTGTATATCTATCCGCGCTCTGTTGAACTGCCTATGCCCCTTCACCAGTCCCCAAGCCACCAGGCTCCGTGACCCAGCAGGAAGCTCTCTGCCTCAGAAGAAACATACTGACAGGACGCTTAAAGATTTCAAAGCACGCACCTCTTACTCACACAGAGCCATGGGAAGGCCGAACGCTGAGGACCCTTCACGTGTTCCGAGAATCACGTCCAGGCAGCTCAAGTACATCTCGGACGATTTGTTCTCCGCCCACGGCCACGCACTGATTCCTCTGCAAGGGTGGCCAAAAAAGCCCAGCGTTAGCTCTCACTCACTAAAGTCTGTGGCTGTGGGAATTCTATCCTTTAGCCCTTTCCCCCCCTCTCGCCTATGTATCGGGTCCTCTACAAGAACACCGAGTTATTCAGCCATGACGCACCACCGCTCTCCCTTGCGCGACTTGCGAACCTGCTGAATTCCCGTTGGCTCCTGAGCCCTTAACCCTTGGAGATGCTCACCTGGAATGCCTGCAAGTGTGCTGTACAAGGACACGGCAGAAGCCGAGCAAGGACAAAGACACAGACAGAAACAGACAGACAGAACGTATTGGCCAATACTAGAGAGCAACAAGAGAGAAACACATAAGAGGCAGTCAGAAACCTTACCACCTTGCGTCTTCCTCCTCGAGCCAAGCGTCTGCTGAGAAGGACACCGTGTTCCAGAGAAACCAGCACCCCTGACAAACGGGAGCTACCAAGGAAGCACCTCGAGAACCTCCGCTCGGACTCGCTGTCTAAGCAAACGTGACTTCCCTTCCTAGACCCGAGTGGGCCGTAAGCCGAGAGATTTCCAGACCCGACATTTATCTCCCGGTCAGCGATGGCTGCTCCGCTCCAAGCCGGACGGTTCTCGCCTCGCTTCGACCAACCTCCCGAGCTCGCTGTTCTCGTTTCCGTTCCATCCCCAGACGGGAGGACACCGGGAGGGTTGACTTCTTATCGCTCGCTACCGAACACAGCAGAGGGGAAAAAACAAACAAAGAACTAAGCTTTTCAGTCCGCAAGGATGCGGCATCGCTTCTCCTCCCACCATCGGCCACCCCCTCCCGCTGCCACTCCAGGAACCCGGAGAGAATGGAGGCCTTGAATATCTATCCACGCACTGTTGAACCCCCTACTGCTCCTTCACCAGTCCCCAAGCCACCAGGCTCCGTGCCCCAGCAGGAAGCTCTCTGCCTCAGAAGAAACATACTGCCAGGACGCTTGACGATTTCAAAGCACGCACCTCTTACTCACACAGAGCCATGGGAAGGCCGAACGCTGAGGACCCTTCACGTGTTCTGAGAATCACGTCCAGGCAGCTCAAGTACATCTCGGACGATTTATTCTCCGCCCACGGCCACGCACTGATTCCTCTGCAAGGGTGGCCAAAAAAACCCAGCGTTAGCTCTCACTCACTAAAGTCTGTGGCTGTGGGAATTCTATCCTTTAGCCCTTTCCCCCCCTCTCGCCTATGTATCGGTTCCTCTACAAGAACACTGAGTCAGTCAGCCATGACGCACCACCGCTCTCCCTTGCGCGACTTGCGAACCTGCAGAATTCCCGTTGGCTCCTGAGCCCTTAACCCTTGGAGATGCTCACCTGGAATGCCTGCAAGTGTGCTGTACAAGGACACGGCAGAAGCAGAGCAAGGACAAAGACACAGACAGAAACAGACAGACAGGACGTATTGGCCAATACGAGAGAGTAACAAGAGAGAAACACATGAGAGGCAGCCAGAAACCTTACCACCTTGCGTCTTCCTCCTCGAGCCAAGCGTCTGCTGAAAAGGACACCGTGTTCCAGAGAAACCAGCACCCCTGACAAACGGGAGCCCTGTTTCTCCCACTACCAAGTAAGCACCTCGGGAACCTCCGCTCGGACTCGCTGTCTAAGCAAACGTGACTTCCCTTCCTAGACCCGAGTGGGCCGTAAGCTGAGAGATTTCCAGACCCGACACTTATCTCCCTGTCAGCGATGGCTGCTCCGCTCCCAGCCGGACGGTTCTCGCCTCGCTTCGACCAACCTCCCGAGCTCGCTGTTCTCGTTTCCGTTCCATCCCCAGACGGGAGGACACCGGGAGGGTTGACTTCTTATCGCTCGCTATCGAACACAGCAGAGGGGAAAAAACAAACAAACAACTTAGCTTTTCAGTCCGCAAGGACGCGGCATCGTTTCTCCTCCCACCATCGCACCGCTGCCTCCCACCATCGGCCACCCCCTCCCAATGCCACTCCAGGAACGCGGAGAGAAAGGAGACCTTGAATACCTATCCACGCACTGTTGAACCGCCTACTGCCCCTTCACCAGTCCCCAAGCCACCAGGCTCCGTGCCCCAGCAGGAAGCTCTCTGCCTCAGAAGAAACATACTGCCAGGACGCTTGAAGATTTCAAAGCACGCACCTCTTACTCACACAGAGCCATGGGAAGGCCGAACGCTGAGGACCCTTCACGTGTTCCGAGAATCACGTCCAGGCACCTCAAGTCAATCTCGGACGGTATCTTCTCAGCCCACGGCCCCTCATTGATTCCTCTGCAAGGGTGGCCGAAAAAGCCCAGCGTTAGCTCTCTCTCACTAAGGTCTGTGGCTGTGGGAATGCTATCCTTTAGCCCTTTCCCCCCCTCTCGCCTATGTATCGGGTCCTCTACAAGAACACTGAGTCAGTCAGCCATGACGCACCACCGCTCTCCCTTGCGCGACTGACTTACCTGCAGTATTCCCATTGGCTCCTGAGCCCTTAACCCTTGGAGATGCTCACCTGGAATGCCTGCAAGTGTGCTGTACAAGGACACGGCAGAAGCCGAGCAAGGACAAAGACACAGACAGAAACAGACAGACAGAACGTATTGGCCAATACTAGAGAGCAACAAGAGAGAAACACATAAGAGGCAGTCAGAAACCTTACCACCTTGCGTCTTCCTCCTCGAGCCAAGCGTCTGCTGAGAAGGACACCGTGTTCCAGAGAAACCAGCACCCCTGACAAACGGGAGCTACCAAGGAAGCACCTCGAGAACCTCCGCTCGGACTCGCTGTCTAAGCAAACGTGACTTCCCTTCCTAGACCCGAGTGGGCCGTAAGCCGAGAGATTTCCAGACCCGACATTTATCTCCCGGTCAGCGATGGCTGCTCCGCTCCAAGCCGGACGGTTCTCGCCTCGCTTCGACCAACCTCCCGAGCTCGCTGTTCTCGTTTCCGTTCCATCCCCAGACGGGAGGACACCGGGAGGGTTGACTTCTTATCGCTCGCTACCAAACACAGCAGAGGGGAAAAAACAAACAAAGAACTAAGCTTTTCAGTCCGCAAGGATGCGGCATCGCTTCTCCTCCCACCATCGGCCACCCCCTCCCGCTGCCACTCCAGGAACCCGGAGAGAATGGAGGCCTTGAATATCTATCCACGCACTGTTGAACCCCCTACTGCTCCTTCACCAGTCCCCAAGCCACCAGGCTCCGTGCCCCAGCAGGAAGCTCTCTGCCTCAGAAGAAACATACTGCCAGGACGCTTGACGATTTCAAAGCACGCACCTCTTACTCACACAGAGCCATGGGAAGGCCGAACGCTGAGGACCCTTCACGTGTTCTGAGAATCACGTCCAGGCAGCTCAAGTACATCTCGGACGATTTATTCTCCGCCCACGGCCACGCACTGATTCCTCTGCAAGGGTGGCCAAAAAAACCCAGCGTTAGCTCTCACTCACTAAAGTCTGTGGCTGTGGGAATTCTATCCTTTAGCCCTTTCCCCCCCTCTCGCCTATGTATCGGTTCCTCTACAAGAACACTGAGTCAGTCAGCCATGACGCACCACCGCTCTCCCTTGCGCGACTTGCGAACCTGCAGAATTCCCGTTGGCTCCTGAGCCCTTAACCCTTGGAGATGCTCACCTGGAATGCCTGCAAGTGTGCTGTACAAGGACACGGCAGAAGCAGAGCAAGGACAAAGACACAGACAGAAACAGACAGACAGGACGTATTGGCCAATACGAGAGAGTAACAAGAGAGAAACACATGAGAGGCAGCCAGAAACCTTACCACCTTGCGTCTTCCTCCTCGAGCCAAGCGTCTGCTGAAAAGGACACCGTGTTCCAGAGAAACCAGCACCCCTGACAAACGGGAGCCCTGTTTCTCCCACTACCAAGTAAGCACCTCGGGAACCTCCGCTCGGACTCGCTGTCTAAGCAAACGTGACTTCCCTTCCTAGACCCGAGTGGGCCGTAAGCTGAGAGATTTCCAGACCCGACACTTATCTCCCTGTCAGCGATGGCTGCTCCGCTCCCAGCCGGACGGTTCTCGCCTCGCTTCGACCAACCTCCCGAGCTCGCTGTTCTCGTTTCCGTTCCATCCCCAGACGGGAGGACACCGGGAGGGTTGACTTCTTATCGCTCGCTATCGAACACAGCAGAGGGGAAAAAACAAACAAACAACTTAGCTTTTCAGTCCGCAAGGACGCGGCATCGTTTCTCCTCCCACCATCGCACCGCTGCCTCCCACCATCGGCCACCCCCTCCCAATGCCACTCCAGGAACGCGGAGAGAAAGGAGACCTTGAATACCTATCCACGCACTGTTGAACCGCCTACTGCCCCTTCACCAGTCCCCAAGCCACCAGGCTCCGTGCCCCAGCAGGAAGCTCTCTGCCTCAGAAGAAACATACTGCCAGGACGCTTGAAGATTTCAAAGCACGCACCTCTTACTCACACAGAGCCATGGGAAGGCCGAACGCTGAGGACCCTTCACGTGTTCCGAGAATCACGTCCAGGCACCTCAAGTCAATCTCGGACGGTATCTTCTCAGCCCACGGCCCCTCATTGATTCCTCTGCAAGGGTGGCCGAAAAAGCCCAGCGTTAGCTCTCTCTCACTAAGGTCTGTGGCTGTGGGAATGCTATCCTTTAGCCCTTTCCCCCCCTCTCGCCTATGTATCGGGTCCTCTACAAGAACACTGAGTCAGTCAGCCATGACGCACCACCGCTCTCCCTTGCGCGACTGACTTACCTGCAGTATTCCCATTGGCTCCTGAGCCCTTAACCCTTGGAGATGCTCACCTGGAATGCCTGCAAGTGTGCTGTACAAGGACACGGCAGAAGCCGAGCAAGGACAAAGACACAGACAGAAACAGACAGACAGAACGTATTGGCCAATACTAGAGAGCAACAAGAGAGAAACACATAAGAGGCAGTCAGAAACCTTACCACCTTGCGTCTTCCTCCTCGAGCCAAGCGTCTGCTGAGAAGGACACCGTGTTCCAGAGAAACCAGCACCCCTGACAAACGGGAGCTACCAAGGAAGCACCTCGAGAACCTCCGCTCGGACTCGCTGTCTAAGCAAACGTGACTTCCCTTCCTAGACCCGAGTGGGCCGTAAGCCGAGAGATTTCCAGACCCGACATTTATCTCCCGGTCAGCGATGGCTGCTCCGCTCCAAGCCGGACGGTTCTCGCCTCGCTTCGACCAACCTCCCGAGCTCGCTGTTCTCGTTTCCGTTCCATCCCCAGACGGGAGGACACCGGGAGGGTTGACTTCTTATCGCTCGCTACCGAACACAGCAGAGGGGAAAAAACAAACAAAGAACTAAGCTTTTCAGTCCGCAAGGATGCGGCATCGCTTCTCCTCCCACCATCGGCCACCCCCTCCCGCTGCCACTCCAGGAACCCGGAGAGAATGGAGGCCTTGAATATCTATCCACGCACTGTTGAACCCCCTACTGCTCCTTCACCAGTCCCCAAGCCACCAGGCTCCGTGCCCCAGCAGGAAGCTCTCTGCCTCAGAAGAAACATACTGCCAGGACGCTTGACGATTTCAAAGCACGCACCTCTTACTCACACAGAGCCATGGGAAGGCCGAACGCTGAGGACCCTTCACGTGTTCTGAGAATCACGTCCAGGCAGCTCAAGTACATCTCGGACGATTTATTCTCCGCCCACGGCCACGCACTGATTCCTCTGCAAGGGTGGCCAAAAAAACCCAGCGTTAGCTCTCACTCACTAAAGTCTGTGGCTGTGGGAATTCTATCCTTTAGCCCTTTCCCCCCCTCTCGCCTATGTATCGGTTCCTCTACAAGAACACTGAGTCAGTCAGCCATGACGCACCACCGCTCTCCCTTGCGCGACTTGCGAACCTGCAGAATTCCCGTTGGCTCCTGAGCCCTTAACCCTTGGAGATGCTCACCTGGAATGCCTGCAAGTGTGCTGTACAAGGACACGGCAGAAGCAGAGCAAGGACAAAGACACAGACAGAAACAGACAGACAGGACGTATTGGCCAATACGAGAGAGTAACAAGAGAGAAACACATGAGAGGCAGCCAGAAACCTTACCACCTTGCGTCTTCCTCCTCGAGCCAAGCGTCTGCTGAAAAGGACACCGTGTTCCAGAGAAACCAGCACCCCTGACAAACGGGAGCCCTGTTTCTCCCACTACCAAGTAAGCACCTCGGGAACCTCCGCTCGGACTCGCTGTCTAAGCAAACGTGACTTCCCTTCCTAGACCCGAGTGGGCCGTAAGCTGAGAGATTTCCAGACCCGACACTTATCTCCCTGTCAGCGATGGCTGCTCCGCTCCCAGCCGGACGGTTCTCGCCTCGCTTCGACCAACCTCCCGAGCTCGCTGTTCTCGTTTCCGTTCCATCCCCAGACGGGAGGACACCGGGAGGGTTGACTTCTTATCGCTCGCTATCGAACACAGCAGAGGGGAAAAAACAAACAAACAACTTAGCTTTTCAGTCCGCAAGGACGCGGCATCGTTTCTCCTCCCACCATCGCACCGCTGCCTCCCACCATCGGCCACCCCCTCCCAATGCCACTCCAGGAACGCGGAGAGAAAGGAGACCTTGAATACCTATCCACGCACTGTTGAACCGCCTACTGCCCCTTCACCAGTCCCCAAGCCACCAGGCTCCGTGCCCCAGCAGGAAGCTCTCTGCCTCAGAAGAAACATACTGCCAGGACGCTTGAAGATTTCAAAGCACGCACCTCTTACTCACACAGAGCCATGGGAAGGCCGAACGCTGAGGACCCTTCACGTGTTCCGAGAATCACGTCCAGGCACCTCAAGTCAATCTCGGACGGTATCTTCTCAGCCCACGGCCCCTCATTGATTCCTCTGCAAGGGTGGCCGAAAAAGCCCAGCGTTAGCTCTCTCTCACTAAGGTCTGTGGCTGTGGGAATGCTATCCTTTAGCCCTTTCCCCCCCTCTCGCCTATGTATCGGGTCCTCTACAAGAACACTGAGTCAGTCAGCCATGACGCACCACCGCTCTCCCTTGCGCGACTGACTTACCTGCAGTATTCCCATTGGCTCCTGAGCCCTTAACCCTTGGAGATGCTCACCTGGAATGCCTGCAAGTGTGCTGTACAAGGACACGGCAGAAGCCGAGCAAGGACAAAGACACAGACAGAAACAGACAGACAGAACGTATTGGCCAATACTAGAGAGCAACAAGAGAGAAACACATAAGAGGCAGTCAGAAACCTTACCACCTTGCGTCTTCCTCCTCGAGCCAAGCGTCTGCTGAGAAGGACACCGTGTTCCAGAGAAACCAGCACCCCTGACAAACGGGAGCTACCAAGGAAGCACCTCGAGAACCTCCGCTCGGACTCGCTGTCTAAGCAAACGTGACTTCCCTTCCTAGACCCGAGTGGGCCGTAAGCCGAGAGATTTCCAGACCCGACATTTATCTCCCGGTCAGCGATGGCTGCTCCGCTCCAAGCCGGACGGTTCTCGCCTCGCTTCGACCAACCTCCCGAGCTCGCTGTTCTCGTTTCCGTTCCATCCCCAGACGGGAGGACACCGGGAGGGTTGACTTCTTATCGCTCGCTACCGAACACAGCAGAGGGGAAAAAACAAACAAAGAACTAAGCTTTTCAGTCCGCAAGGATGCGGCATCGCTTCTCCTCCCACCATCGGCCACCCCCTCCCGCTGCCACTCCAGGAACCCGGAGAGAATGGAGGCCTTGAATATCTATCCACGCACTGTTGAACCCCCTACTGCTCCTTCACCAGTCCCCAAGCCACCAGGCTCCGTGCCCCAGCAGGAAGCTCTCTGCCTCAGAAGAAACATACTGCCAGGACGCTTGACGATTTCAAAGCACGCACCTCTTACTCACACAGAGCCATGGGAAGGCCGAACGCTGAGGACCCTTCACGTGTTCTGAGAATCACGTCCAGGCAGCTCAAGTACATCTCGGACGATTTATTCTCCGCCCACGGCCACGCACTGATTCCTCTGCAAGGGGGACCAAAAAAACCCAGCGTTAGCTCTCACTCACTAAACTCTGTGGCTGTGGGAATTCTATCCTTTAGCCCTTCCCCCCCTCTCGCCTATGTATCGCTTCCTCTACAAGAACACTGAGTCAGTCAGCCATGACGCACCACCGCTCTCCCTTGCGCGACTTGCGAACCTGCAGAATTCCCGTTGGCTCCTGAGCCCTTAACCCTTGGAGATGCTCACCTGGAATGCCTGCAAGTGTGCTGTACAAGGACACGGCAGAAGCAGAGCAAGGACAAAGACACAGACAGAAACAGACAGACAGGACGTATTGGCCAATACGAGAGAGCAACAAGAGAGAAACACATGAGAGGCAGCCAGAAACCTTACCACCTTGCATCTTCCTCCTCGAGCCAAGCGTCTGCTGAAAAGGACACCGTGTTCCAGAGAAACCAGCACCCCTGACAAACGGGAGCCCTGTTTCTCCCACTACCAAGTAAGCACCTCGGGAACCTCCGGTCGGACTCGCTGTCTAAGCAAACGTGACTTCCCTTCCTAGACCCGAGTGGGCCGTAAGCTGAGAGATTTCCAGACCCGACACTTATCTCCCTGTCAGCGATGGCTGCTCCGCTCCCAGCCGGACGGTTCTCGCCTCGCTTCGACCAAGCTCCCGAGCTCGCTGTTCTCTTTTCCGTTCCATCCCCAGATGGGAGGACACCGGGAGGGTTGACTTCTTATCGCTCGCTATCGAACACAGCAGAGGGGAAAAAACAAACAAACAACTTAGCTTTTCAGTCCGCAAGGACGCGGCATCGTTTCTCCTCCCACCATCGCACCGCTGCCTCCCACCATCGGCCACCCCCTCCCAATGCCACTCCAGGAACGCGGAGAGAAAGGAGGCCTTGAATATCTATCCACGCACTGTTGAACCGCCTACTGCCCCTTCACCAGTCCCCAAGCCACCAGGCTCCGTGCCCCAGCAGGAAGCTCTCTGCCTCAGAAGAAACATACTGCCAGGACGCTTGAAGATTTCAAAGCACGCACCTCTTACTCACACAGAGCCATGGGAAGGCCGAACGCTGAGGACCCTTCACGTGTTCCGAGAATCACGTCCAGGCACCTCAAGTCAATCTCGGACGGTATCTTCTCAGCCCACGGCCCCTCACTGATTCCTCTGCAAGGGTGGCCGAAAAAGCCCAGCGTTAGCTCTCTCTCACTAAGGTCTGTGGCTGTGGGAATGCTATCCTTTAGCCCTTTCCCCCCCTCTCGCCTATGTATCGGGTCCTCTACAAGAACACTGAGTCAGTCAGCCATGACGCACCACCGCTCTCCCTTGCGCGACTGGCGTACCTGCAGCATTCCCATTGGCTCCTGAGCCCTTAACCCTTAGAGATGCTCACCTGGAATGCCTGCAAGTGTGCTGTACAAGGACACGGCAGAAGCAGAGCAAGGACAAAGACACAGACAGAAACAGACAGACAGAACGTATTGGCCAATACTAGAGAGCAACAAGAGAGAAACACATAAGAGGCAGTCAGAAACCTTACCACCTTGCGTCTTCCTCCTCGAGCCAAGCGTCTGCTGAGAAGGACACCGTGTTCCAGAGAAACCAGCACCCCTGACAAACGGGAGCTACCAAGGAAGCACCTCGAGAACCTCCGCTCGGACTCGCTGTCTAAGCAAACGTGACTTCCCTTCCTAGACCTGAGTGGGCCGTAAGCTGAGAGATTTCCAGACCCGAAACTTATCTCCCTGTCAGCGATGGCTGCTCCGCTCCCAGCCGGACGGTTCTCGCCTCGCTTCGACCAAGATCCCGAGCTCGCTGTTCTTGTTTCCGTTCCATCCTCAGACGGGAGGACACCGGGAGGGTTGACTTCTTATCGCTCGCTACCGAACACAGCAGAGGGGAAAAAACAAACAAACAAACTTAGCGTTTCAGTCCGCAAGGACGCGGCATCGCTTCTCCTCCCACCATCGCACCGCTGCCTCCCACCATCGGCCACCCCCTCCCGCTGCCACTCCAGGAACGCGGAGAGAACGGAGGCCTTGAATATCTATCCGCGCTCTGTTGAACTGCCTATGCCCCTTCACCAGTCCCCAAGCCACCAGGCTCCGGGACCCAGCAGGAAGCTCTCTGCCTCAGAAGAAACATACTGCCAGGACGCTTAAAGATTTCAAAGCACGCACCTCTTACTCACACAGAGCCATGGGAAGGCCGAACGCTGAGGACCCTTCATGTATTCCGAGAATCACGTCCAGGCAGCTCAAGTACATCTCGGACGATTTATTCTCCGCCCACGGCCACGCACTGATTCCTCTGCAAGGGTGGCCGAAAAAGCCCAGCGTTAGCTCTCACTCACTAAAGTCTGTGGCTGTGGGAATTCTATCCTTTAGCCCTTTCCCCCTCTCGCCTATGTATCGGGTCCTCTACAAGAACACTGAGTCAGTCAGCCATGACGCACCACCGCTCTCCCTTGCGCGACTTGCGAACCTGCAGAATTCCCGTTGGCTCCTGAGCCCTTAACCCTTGGAGATGCTCACCTGGAATGCCTGCAAGTGTGCTGTACAAGGACACGGCAGAAGCAGAGCAAGGACAAAGACACAGACAGAAACAGACAGACAGGACGTATTGGCCAATACGAGAGAGCAACAAGAGAGAAACACATGAGAGGCAGCCAGAAACCTTATCACCTTGCATCTTCCTCCTCGAGCCAAGCGTCTGCTGAAAAGGACACCGAGTTCCAGAGAAACCAGCACCCCTGACAAACGGGAGCCCTGTTTCTCCCACTACCAAGTAAGCACCTCGGGAACCTCCGCTCGGACTCGCTGTCTAAGCAAACGTGACTTCCCTTCCTAGACCCGAGTGGGCCGTAAGCCGAGAGATTTCCAGACCCGACATTTATCTCCCGGTCAGCGATGGCTGCTCCGCTCCAAGCCGGACGGTTCTCGCCTCGCTTCGACCAACCTCCCGAGCTCGCTGTTCTCGTTTCTGTTCCGTCCCCAGACGGGAGGACACGGGGAGGGTTGACTTCCTATCGCTCGCTACCCAACCCAGCAAAGGGGGAAATCAAACCAAGCAACTTACTTTTCAGTCTCTCTGTACCAGGGAAACCAGTACACCTGACAACGTAAAAGGGAATACGTTGGCATCTCAGTCCGTAATGTCGCGTGACCTCTTCTCACATCTAAATTATGCTGCTGTCTTCCACCCTCCCACTCCGCCTCTCCCTGGCACTGCAGAAATACCAGTGGAGAAGAGCGCTTTGAGCCCACGTCCAAATAGTCTCCTTACAGAGCATACCCAGCAGAATTCTTCGTACCCAAAAGGAAGCTCATGGCCTGTGATGAAACCGACTGCTAGTTGTCCCCTACTTTTTTAAAGGCTCCCAAGACCATGTCTGTGGAGATGTTCACCCAGCAGACCTGCCCATGTCCTGTGGAGGGAGACAGCAGGACTGCGAAGAATAGAGTCTCAAAGGGGCTGATCAGTGGAGAAGTTCATTTCCTATTTTGGTCTCTACGTGGGCGCATCTAGACTAGCAAGATTTTGCGCAAAAGCGGCCGCTTGTGCAAAAACTTCCCAGCTGTCTACACTGGCCACTTGAATTTGCGCAAGAGCACTGACGTTCTAATGGAAGAATTCAGTCCTTCTTGCGCAAACACTTTGACGCTCCCGCTCAGGGATAAGCCCTCTTGCGCAGGAATACTCGCACAAGGCCAGTGTAGACAGGCACCGTCATTTTTTCTGCAAGAAAGCCCCGATGGCTAAAATGGCTATCGGAGCTTTCTTGCGCAAAAGCGCGTCTATGCTGCGCACGGGTGCTCTTGCGTAAAAGCACTTTTTGTGCAAAAGCATCCCTGCCAATCTAGACGCTCTTTTTGCGGAAATACTTTTAACGGAAGAACTTTTCCATTAAAAGTATTTCTGCAAAATCATGCCAGTCTAGAGGCAGCCCCTAAGTATGACTGTCTTGAATACGTGGTATTGGGGGCTGCACTGTGGAGGGGAGAGGTCTGAGGATCCCAGGGACACTGACAGTTTGGGGGATTTAGAGGCCCCAGAGTTGAAGAATAGCATGGAGGAGTGTTTGAGGGCCCTTGGTTGGCGGGCAAAGTCAACTCAGCAAGTTCATGGGGAACAATAATTGGAATTGGGGAGAGCTGGGGCTTAAGGGATCCCATGAATGGAGGGAGAACCGGTGCGGGGAGCAGATTAGGGAAGGATATGGCAGGCTGCCAGTGTTGGGAAGAAGGAGGACTGAGGGGGTAGGAGTGCAACTTGAGGGCGCGGACGAAGGAATAACAGAGGCTGACAGGTTTCAGGCCTGGCGAGACAGGGGTGTGTGGGTTGGGAAGGAAGGAAGAAGGGAGGCTGGAAGGTCGCAGACCTGGCGAGACAGGGGTGTGCGAGGAGGGTGTGTGGGTTGGGAAGGAAGCCAACAGAGAGGTGAGAGGTCCCACGTACGGGGGATGGGCAGGAATAGGGCGCAGGTCGGGGTGAGCTTGGGGGTGTTGCAGGGAGCAAAATGGGGGACCGATAGACCCCATGAATGGAGAAAGGGGCTAGAGGGGACATGTTGGTTTGGGCGTTGTGGAGAGGAAGGAAAGCGAGGGACCCGAAGGATAAAAATATGGTTGAAGCGAGGGAGAGCACTCATGGGGGATAAGATTGGCTTGGGGGTGTTGTAATGCACTGGGGAAGTGAGGGAAGGGAGGTGCCGGTTCGGCTGCAGCACAGATAATGGGGGGGCAGGTTAGGCTGCGGTAGGAGGAGTGGGGGTGCTGTTGGACTGGGGGTGTGATGGATTGGGGGTGGAGTGAAAGGGGGTGTGGGAAGCACTGGGGGCAGAGGAAGAGGGGCAGGTCGGGCTAGGGATGCAGGTTGGACTGGGAAGCGGGGGAATGGGGGTGTACGTTGGACTAGGGGTGCTGAATGGAGTGGAGAGTGAGAAGAATGGGGGTGCAGGTTGGGTTGAGGTGTAGAGTGCACAGGGAGTGTGAGGAGGGTGCAGGTTGAGCTAAGGATATTGAATAGACTGGGGGTAGGGTAACGGGGGTGCAGGCTGGGCAGGGGGGTATTGAATGGACTGGGGAAGAGGGGTGCAGGTTGCGCTGGGAGTGTTGAAAGGACTGGGGGAGGGGGTGCAGATTGGTTGGAGGGTGTAGAATGGACTGGAGGGCAGGGGAGGGGGGGTTCAGCATGCACTGGGGTGGGGGGTGTAGAATGGCCTGGGGGTCTGGGGAGGGGCTTGCAGGTTGAGAGGGGGGTGTTGAAAGGACTGCGGGGGGGTAACAGGGGCAGGTTGGGTGGGGGGTGTAGAATGGCCTGGGGGGGTAACAGGGGCAGGTTGGGTGGGGGGTGTAGAATGGCCTGGGGGGGTAACAGGTGCAGGTTGGGTGGGGGGTGTAGAATGGCCTGGGGGGGTAACAGGTGCAGCTTGGGTGGGGGGTGTAGAATGGCCTGGGGGGGGTAACAGGTGCAGGTTGGGTGGGGGGTGTAGAATGGCCTGGGGGGGGGTAACAGGTGCAGGTTGGGTGGGGGGTGTAGAATGGCCTGGGGGGGGGGGGGTAACAGGTGCAGGTTGGGTGGGGGGTGTAGAATGGCCTGGGGGGAGTAACAGGTGCAGGTTGGGGGGGGGGTGTAGAATGGAGCAGTTGATGCAGGTCGGGTGGAAGGTGGGGGAGGGGGATGCAGCTCGGGGGGGGCTGTGCAGAGCAGGGGGGGGGGCTGAGGATCGCGGGGCGGGGGCAGACAGGGGCGGGGCCTGAGTAGCGCTGCGGGGGCGCCCTACGATGCACTTGGGGGCGGGGAGAGGCTGGAACACGCTGGGCGTGGCTATGATTGGGGCGGGGCGCACTGAGACACGCCCCGGGAGGCCGCACTGCGGGAACTACAACTCCCAGGATGCATCGCTCACGCTGGGCGTGACACCGCGCGAGACCAACCCCTGGATCAGCGGCTGGATTGTGATGTCACTTCCGCTGCTCCCGCCCAATCGAACAGCCCATGGGAGCTGCGGATTGGGGCACGGAACGTTTCCCACAAGCCACCGCGGCTACTTTCCCTGCTCCCCTCGGCCCCCCCGCCTCAGAGACACCCCCCCCCCAAACTGCCCAGCCGGCTTGTCCTGTGGCGTCAGGACCTGCCAACCCCCCACTCTGCCCCCCCACCAAACCCCCCTGTAGTCTGCCCCCCAACACCCCACTCTGCCCCCCACCAAACCCCCCTGTAGTCTGCCCCCCAACCCCCCACTCTGCCCCCCCAACAAACCCCCTGTAGTCTGCCCCCCAACCCCCCACTCTGCCCCCCCAACAAACCCCCTGTAGTCTGCCCCCCAACCCCCCACTCTGCCCCCCCAACAAAACCCCCTGTAGTCTGCCCCCCAACCCCCCACTCTGCCCCCCCAACAAACCCCCTGTAGTCTGCCCCCCAACCCCCCACTCTGCCCCCCAACCCCCCACTCTGCCCCCCAAATCCCCCTGTAGTCTGCCCCCCAGCCCCCCACTCTGCCCCCCCACCAAACCCCCCTGTAGTCTGCCCCCCAACCCCCCACTCTACCCCCCCACCAAACCCCCCTGTCGTCGGCCCCCCAACCCCCCACTCTGCCCCCCACCAAACCTCCCTGTAGTCGGCCCCCCACCAAACCTCCCTGTAGTCTGCTCCCCAACCCCCCACTCTGCCCCCCAACCCCCCACTCTGCCCCCCAAATCCCCCTGTAGTCTGCCCCCCAGCCCCCCACTCTGCCCCCCCAACAAACCCCCTGTAGTCTGCCCCCCAACCCCCCACTCTGCCCCCCCAACAAACCCCCTGTAGTCTGCCCCCCAACCCCCCACTCTGCCCCCAGCCCCCCACTCTGCCCCCCCACCAAACCCCCCTGTAGTCTGCCCCCCAACCCCCACTCTACCCCCCCACCAAACCCCCCTGTCGTCGGCCCCCCAACCCCCCACTCTGCCCCCCACCAAACCTCCCTGTAGTCGGCCCCCCACCAAACCTCCCTGTAGTCTGCTCCCCAACCCCCCACTCTGCCCCCCAACCCCCCACTCTGCCCCCCAAATCCCCCTGTAGTCTGCCCCCCAGCCCCCCACTCTGCCCCCCCAACAAACCCCCTGTAGTCTGCCCCCCAACCCCCCACTCTGCCCCCCCAACAAACCCCCTGTAGTCTGCCCCCCAACCCCCCACTCTGCCCCCAGCCCCCCACTCTGCCCCCCCACCAAACCCCCCTGTAGTCTGCCCCCCAACCCCCCACTCTACCCCCCCACCAAACCCCCCTGTAGTCGGCCCCCCAACCCCCCACTCTGCCCCCCACCAAACCTCCCTGTAGTCGGCCCCCCAACCCCCCACTCTGCCCCCCCACCAAACCCCCCACTCTGCCCCCCAACCCCCCACTCTGCCCCCCCAAATCCCCCTGTAGTCTGCCCCCCAACCCCCCACTCTGCCCCCCGCACTCTACTCCACCCCAACCCCCCCTGCAGTCTACTCCAGCACCACCAAACACCCCCACTCTGCTCCCCCACCAAACTCTTCATTCAGTCTGCTCCTCCCCAACCCCCCACTCTGCTCCCCCCACCAAACTCTTCATTCAGTCTGCTCCTCCCCAACCCCCCACTCTACTCCACCCCAACCCCCCCTGCAGTCTACTCCAGCACCACCAAACCCCCCCACTCTGCTCCCCCACCAAACTCTTCATTCAGTCTGCTCCTCCCCACCCCCCCACTATGCTCCTCCCTACCCGCCGCCAGTCAGCTCCCCCCACCAAATACCCCCCCACACACACACCCAACTGCCCAGCGGGCTTGTGTGGGACAGGCAGATGCTGCTGCTGCCTTACAAAGTGCAGCGGGGCAGCGTGAGGCGGGTTGGGGGGGGGCTGCCTCGGCTGCATCCGGTTTGAAAACACTGAGGCTGTGTCTGCACTGGCGCCATCTCGTGCCAAAGCGGCCGCTCTTGCGCGGAAACTTGCTGCCTGTCTACACTGGCCGTGTGTGCTTGCGCAAGGAAACTGACCTTCTCCTGTGTACAACCAGGGCTCCTGGCGCAAGAACTAGGATGCTCCTGCTCAGGAAGAAGCCTCTTGCGCAAGAGCCCTTCCGGCACAGGCCAGTGCGGACAGGTAACAGGAATTTCTTGCGCAAGAAAGGCCGACGGTTAAAACGGCCATCGGAGTTTATTGCGCAAGAGAGCGTCCACACTGGCACGGATGCTCTTGCGTAAAAGCACATGCCAGTGCAGACGCTCTCTCAGAATCCTAGAACCACAGAGCTGGAAGAGACCTCAGAAGGTCAAGTCCAGCCCGCTGCGCTAGGCAGGACCAATCCCAACTAAATCAACCCGGCCAGGGCTGTGTCAAGCCGACACTTAAACACCTCTAGGGATGGAGACTCCACTGCCTCCCTAGGGAACCCATCCCAGTGTTTCCCCACCCGCCTAGGGAAATAGTTTTTCCTAATATCCAACCTGGACCTCTCCCACCGCAACTTGAGACCTTTGCTCCTTGTTCTGCCATCTGTCACCACTGAGAACAGCTTTTCTGCAGCCTCTTTGGAACCTCGCTTCAGGAAGTTGAAGGCTGCTCTCAAATCCCCCCCAATCGACTCCGAGCCCTGTTCCCGGGGGGCGCGATTGGAGCACGTACCTGGACACCTTCCGGTCACGGTTCCCAGTCGGTTGCTGTCAGGCCGTGGACCGAGCAAACGTCACTTCCGGTCCGTGGGACGGGGCGCGGGCGTCCACCGCGCCACACGTGCCAGCACGACGCTACATTGTGAGAGCTCACAGCGCCCACGTGACTGCTGTTTGTTGCCCCGCGAGGGATGTGAGACGCACAGCTCCTGCCTCGTGCCAGAACGCGCCAAGGAGTTACAATCCCCCCGCCCACATCAGTGCATCATGGGAGACCGAGTGGGGTTGCCAGGTGTGAACTGTCAAAACAAGAGACCCCCTGAGAGGGTGCGTGTCCATCTCAGTGTCTGCCAGCTCCCGCTGCAGTCACGGGTGGGGCCCTGAGCCCGAGTCCCTGTCCCGCCTGCCTCTTCCCTCTGGCCCTCTCAGACTGTCTGGGCCATTGCAGGCTCCGGCTGGGGAGGGGAGGGGTGTTGCTCTCCAGGAGTGGGACCCTAGGATCCGCCTGGCACTGCAGCCAGGACACCGTCTGACTGGAATACGTCACGAACACGTGCCCCTGCAAAAGCCACACGCCGCGCCAAATGCTTCCATGCAGGAACGCGCTGCCATGGCCCCGTCTGACTGTCACGCCCCCTCTCTGCACACTCCTCAGGCACAGGCAGCAGCGTGGGCAGGCAGGCAGGCAGCTCTGCGAAGCCAGCACCAGCTCCTGTCTCCCCCTCTTGCCTCTAGAAGAGGCAGCAAGGGCTTTGACAGGTGGGTCCATGAAGCCACGACACACAGTGCTCATGCATATCAGCTCCCGCCTGCCTCCTTCCACCATACTGCTTCCTCTGTATCAGAGGCAGCAGCACAGAGGTGGGGGAACAGGCCGATCCAACGCTTGTGGGGAGCTGATCAACTGTACAACCGCGCCCTCTTGCGACAAGCTGACTTAAAAGCTGGCTTCCGACAGGTATCAGCTCACACCTCCTCCCTGCCTCTGACAGACAGCGGGTAAGAGGGGAGAATGCGTGTAATCGACAGGATTGACCAATAACTTGAGGCTTATTGGTTAATCGTGTAGTCGTCTGTACGTTGACATTCCAAGAGAAAACCACTAAATCTGGTGTGGAGAGTTTAGCCCCTAACCAGCCAGCAGCGAGCAATACCGCTGAGCTGATAAGTGCGGGGAACAGAACAGCTAAAAAGTCAGTGATAACATCTAACTCTAAAATGGTGAGCAATAAATTAAAACATAAGTTCTTAAATATGAATAAACTGCAACACCCGTGCAAAAGAATATGAACAGAACACCAGGTATTTAGATTTATTTCCAAAGTAAAAGGCTTGTGTATTTCTAGGGTAAAACATACATAAAAACGTGATGTTCAACTCATTAAGTTATTGCTGGAACATGGATTACAGCAGGGGTTCTCAACATTCGTGATACCACCACCCCCTAAAATGCTAAACGAATGTGTGTGGCCACCCACCCTCACTGCCCTGGGTCGCTTCCTCCCCCCCTTCTTACCAGACTCCTTGCCCTCCTCGGGTTCCTTCATGGCACGTGCAGTCCTTAACACCCTCCCCCCTGCAGGCTCCTTTCCCCCATCTCTTTCTCCTCTGTGCCTCTTTTCTGCTCCGCATCCCACTCTCCCGCTGCCTTGCCTCCTCCTGTAGCTGAGCCACGCTCCTGGAGCCCCATTGCCCCAGCCACGCTGTGTGGCTTTCTGGCAGCTGCCTTCCGCCTCCCTGCCGCTCTTCACAGCCGGGGGGAGAGGGGTCGCAAGTGAAATACCTGGTGCCTGCAGGACTAAGTATTTGCTATGTGATGCTTATAAATTAAGGCAATAATGCATTGAGCCTGTATCGAAGACTGTACTCGAGCCAAATAAAGACACAAGGCGTAAAAAGCCTCAAGCATATGTAACTAAAAATAACCCTAGATAATACCGTCTTAAACACTAAAATGCTGAAATGACTGAAGAGGTGGCAGGTAGCCACGGGATGCTAGTTCATAGCATCTGGAAATAAAACAACAACAACAACAACTGGTCTGGTAGCACTTTATAGACTAACAAACAATGTAGCTAGGATCATGAGCTTTCGTGGACTCAGGATACCATCTATGTAAGAACGGCCGTACTGGATCAGACCAAAGGTCCATCTAGCCCAATAGCCTGTCTGCCGACAGTGGCCAGCACCAGGTGCCCCGGAGAGGGTGGACCAAAGACAATGATCAAGCCATTTGTCTCCTGCCATCCTTCTCCAGCCTCTGACAGACAGAGGCCAAGGACACCATTGTATCCCCTGGCTAATAGCCATTTATGGACCTAACCTCCATGAAATTATCTAGCTTCTCTTTAAACTCTGTTATAGTGCTAGCCTTCACAGCCTCCTCTGGCAAGGAGTTCCACAGGTTGACTACATGCTGCGTGAAGAAGAACTTTCATTTATTAGTTTTAAACCTGTTACCCGTTAATTTCATTTGGTGTCCTCTAGTTCTTCTATTATGGGAACTAATAAATAACTTTTCTTTATCTGCCCTCTCCACACCACTCATGATTTTATAGACCTCTATCATATCCCCCCTCGGTCTCCTCTTTTCTAAACTGAAAAGTCCCAATCGCTTTAACCTCTCTTCATATGGGACCCGTTCCAAACCCCTAATCATTTTAGTTGCCCTTTTCTGGACCCTTTCCAAGGCCAAAATATCTTTTTTGAGGTGAGGAGACCACATCTGTACACAGTATTCAAGATGTGGGCGTACCATAGTTTTATACAGGGGCAGTAAGAGATTCTGGGTCTTATTTTCTATCCCTTTCCTAATAATTCCTAGCATCCTATTTGCCTTTTTGACCGCCGTTGCACACCGTGTGGAAGTTTTCAAAGAACTGTCCACGATAACTCTGTCAAAGTCAGACAGGACTCACAGATTTGGCAGACTGCTCTGTTTATTTCAGCAAAGCTTTGCTAAAATGCATGGAGAAAATGTGAGTACCCTACAAGGTTCAAACCCCTTGATTTTATACAGTCAAAAGGAAGCCAAAATTAACAGGATTAAAAGGGGGGCAAAACTTCACATAATTAGTGTGAGGCTACTCAAGTACTCTTCATTTCAATATTAAGCACACAGCAATCTCCTGGCTATATCTCCCTGATTATCTGGAATTGTTTCCTAACACTTAATGTTTCTTTTCCTGTTAAACTCAGGCCCAAATTGGCTAGCACCTTGATCTGCATACCTACAATCAACATTAACATACTTTTCTTCTTTCTCTTAAAAAGACAAACAGAATTCCTTCAACTTATTCAGTTATTACAGCACAATTCATCTTTTTCTTACAGTATAATTCTTTCTACTTTCACAATCCCTCCTTTTGGTCAAGCTTCGCCTATGACCAACAATTACTGGGTTCCTTGCATTAGCCGTTCTTTGTCTCTCTGTTCATCAGTGATATTTAAAATCATCAGATTAGCACTCTGGTGAGGGGTAGCTAGCTGTGTGATATGTTTTGCACAGTTTTGGATACAACAGGAGATTTACTGAAAACCTACAAAAATCATTAAGATCCCAAATAGGATAGTCAGGGCTCCCTGAAACAACCAGTTTCCTATGCCAGAGAAATTGAACAAGTTACTCAGCCATTTCCACAGGGAACTTGGCTCTTCGTGAGGAAGATATGCAATCTTCTCTAAGTAGTTAGCGCGATCTATTACATCATTGGTGTTGTCTGGTATATATACACAACATTCTTTGCCAATGAGAGCACAGGTCCCTCCTTTTGCTGCCAGCACTATATCCAATGCCTGACGGTTTTGGAGGACCACTTGTCTGATCGCTCCCGTTTCTTTGGCCAGGGCCCTTAAACTTTCTCCAGTTTCATTTGCCATGATTTCAACTACTGCTTGTAACCTCAGAAGCCTTTTTGCATGATGTATTACTCCCCCAAATGGGATAAAGGAACCACCAATAGCCTCTTCCCAAGTAAAAGGGCTTATGTGATTCACATACCATTGGGCATCCGACAAGTCCCTTCTTTTTCGCCTAAAATTACGGAGGCGTTCTCGTGGGAAGGACTCTAACACTCGGAATTGTGGGAAGAGTTGGGCGGGATAACAGATACCTGACCAGTTAACTGGTAATGTGGTATAGGCCTTTGTCCCACAGACCCAATGATGCCCTATCAAAGCCGGGAAGGGTCGGTTGCACCCCTTTGCCATATAGGTGTCTACAAAGGAGGAGTAATATCCCCCGAAGGGCACAAGGTGATTCTCCTTACGGGGAGTGGTGTTATTTGCATGGCATTGAAAGATTGTACTGTTCTCACTAGGGTGGCTGTAGCGGGAGCAGGAGAGTGATTTCCCTGTTTGATCCCAGGTTGAGAAAAAATTCATATCCCCATACCCGGTCCTCCATTTTTCAATCTTGTTTGAATAATCCCATACACCATTGGTTACAATATGCTGAAGACAACTGCTCCTCCCCAGATTCAGCCCTGTCCCATTACACACCCAACACCAGTGACCTTTTCCCTCCACCACGCTTAATCCATTTAGATACATTTATTCCTACTGCTTCCCAAGTGTCATTACTGTTCCATGTCTTGTTAAACGGATGAGGTCCTCCGGTGAGGCCTGGGGAATTAAGTGGGATTGCCAAGACAGGAACACCAGCTTGTGAGTGGGCTGGGATGTGGCTGCAGACCCAGCAATTAGAGATATTAAGGGTCTGAGCGATCCATACTTGCTGGTGGATAAAAGAATTGTCATTGTCATTGTGGATTCCCCAGACCTTAAGACACCAGTAGCCGAGGAACAGGCCCCACCAGAGGCACATGCTGGAGGCAAGACCCTTTTTGGTTCTGACAACCTCAGCTGAGGGAACCGCAGTCACGGTTTTATGTTCACCAGGCAGCAGGCGCTAGGCTCACTGCTGCTTCTTCTTGGGCCTTGCTTTTGGTTGTCGTCTGCTTCAGGCAACCCTTACGTGAACGTAGGTTGTAAGGTATTGCAGGCTGTTCCTCTACGTCTTCTTCTGGAGTCAAAATTGACTCTGCGTGGTCCTGAGGCGATGACTGGTCTGCTGGGGGTGGTGCCTTCTTACACTGAGAAGCATGTATCCATGCTGCTATGCCGGATAGCTTAACAGCCGTCTGGGTAGTGAGCAGCACCTGATGTGGGCCCTTCCACCGGGGTTCCAAGGCGTGTTTTCATTGGTGGTGTCGTATGTAGACCCAATCACCTGTCTCGAGGGTGTGGCAGGCGTCAGAGGTGGGTTCGGTTGGCCAGGCGGCTCAAACCTGTGAATGGAAGTGACTTACAGCTTGCATTAGTCCCTTGCAGTACTGTAGGAGTATACTGTGAGTCAAGTTCAAGTCTGAGACTGGAGTAATGGTAGTCATTGTTCGCATAGGGCGCCCCATAACAATTTCAAAAGGACTTAATTTATGTCTTTGGGATGGGGTGGATCGAATTTCCATAAGGGCCAATGGTAAGGCCGCTGGCCAGCTTAACCCTGTAGAGTCACAAATTTTTGCAAGCTTATTTTTTTTTTTTTTTGCATGCCATTTCATCTTTCAACTGCACCTGCGCTCTGTGGGTGGTAGGGACAGTGCAGCAAGTGCGTGACATGTAATACACGATCCAGGTCCTGAACAAGTTGTCCAGTAAAATGTGTACAAAGTGGCAGGAATTCCTTTGTCACTGGACAAAGTGGCAGGAATTCCTTTGGCAGGCATAATATGATTTAACAAACATTTGGCAACAGACAGTGAATCAGCTTTGCGACAAGGAAAGGCTTCAATCCAGCCCGAAAATAAGCATACCATAACCAGAATGAATTCATAGCGTTGACACTTAGGCATTTGTACAAAATCAAGCTGTCAATGCAAGAACGGTGCTTGGGGCAGGCCCCAGAACCCGTGAGCTACCTTTACAGGTTTGCCAACATTGTAGCTTTGGCAAGTGGTACAGGTGGCACAGTGGCGAGCTGCAAAAGAGCTGAAATGTGGGGCTCACCATCCTGCCTTAGTTACAGCAGAGACCATCCCCTCCTTTCCGACATGCGAAACGCCGTGTAGCAGGGCGGCCAGAGCTGGGTAGAGCGAAAAGGGGGCCACAAAGGCACCACTAGGCGAGCGTCAAAGGGAATCAGGGTGTAGAGAGCAACCCTGGGCGACCCAGGAGTCTTTTTCTGCTTCTGGGGCAGAGTCTTGGAGCAGGGTGAGGTCAGAAAGGGACGGCGGTGGTACAGAAACAGAAAGGGAACCGAGAAACGCACCGGGGGAAGGTTCTATGGCAGCATTACCCTTAGCAACATCAGTATCTGCTGTGGAGTGACCAGGGCACTTAACAATAGCTAATGCAGATGGGAGTAAAACTGCATACAGGAGAGCAGCAATGTAGGGGCCATTCTTGATAGGGGTACCAGCAGAGGTAAGGAAACCCCGAGCTTGCCAGAGGGTGCCAAAGTCATGTACAACCCCAAAAGCATATCGAGAATCAGTATAAATGGTGGTGGAGCGTCCCTCAGCCAGAAAGCAAGCGCGGGCTAGGGCAACTAGTTCAGCAACTTGTGCTGAAGTCACAGAAGGTAAAGGCACAGCTTCTAGGGTTTCAGAGAGTGATACCACAGCGTATCCTGCGAGGAGACGACCTTGGCTATCTCTAAAGCAGGAACCGTCAGTGAATAACACAAGGTCGGAGTTAGAGACAGGGACATCAGAAAGGTCAGGGCGCGGGACGGTGACAGCAGAGACAGTTGCAAGGCAGTCGTGGGGTTCACCGTCATTAGACAGAGGAAGGAGAGTGGCAGGGTTCAGTTGAGAACAGCGCTTTATGGTGATATGCGAAGCCGAAAGCAGTAAAAGTGAGGCGGGCGGAGGAAAGGTGAGCTGTATTACCTTGTAGCAGGAGAGTTTCTATAGAGTGAGGGACCATGAGAGAAACAGGAGAGCGGAAGACAAGGGACTCAGACATTTCAATTAGGCGTGCCGCGGCAGCCACAGCCCGCAGACGGGGGTAGACCTTGGGCAACAGGATCCAAGGTGGCAGAGAAATAAGCTACTGGACGATTTTTTTTTTTTGCCACCATGCTCCTGAGTAAAAACCCCAAGTGCACAACCAGATTGCTCGTGGCAGAAAAGGGTAAAAGGCTTACAGCAGTTAGGTAACCCTAAGGTGGGGGGGGGGGCAGTGAGAAGCACTAAAGAGTCAGTTTCTGAGGCAGATAATGAAGGGGAACAGAGGAGTAGATCATTTACACATTGGACCAATGTGGACCCAGAGGGGAAGACCAGGTCAACAAGGTCTTTGGCTAATGCTTGGGAAAAGTAAGACGGGCTTTCTGTGTACCCCTTGGGAAGCATACTGCTGCTCCTTGTAAGAAAAGGCAAAAAGATACTGGGACTTAGGGTGAACCGGGACAGAAAAGAAAGCAGAACACAGATCAACATCAGTAAAATGAGTTGCATCTGGCAGGATAGAAGCCAGATTAGTTGCTGGGTTAGGGATTACAGGAAAGGTGGGTACAACAATGCAGTTAATAGCTTGAAGATCCTGAACAAACCGCCATGATTTACCATCAGCTTTTCAAACTGGGAGGAGGATAGGGGTGTTACAGGGGCTGGAACAGGGGACAATAATGCCTTGTTCCCACAGGGTGGATATGACCGGAGCTGAAACCTCTAAATCCCAAAAACTGGGTGCCACAACCCCTTTCTCTGACCTTATCCCCATTCTTGGTACCCTCCCCATTCCCAGTACTGTCTGCCCTGCCCTGAATAATGCTGTATTTGCAGAGCTATCAACCTTTGTGAGGACTGCTTCTCTTTCCTTTTAGAGTGCAGTGGCAATGCTCTGCCACTGCTTGTAATTTGTCCATGGTCTTGGCCTCCCATCCAACACTTATTTGCTTTAACATACTGCTAATAGCAGATAAGAGGCTATTAACAAACGCATGCGCCAGGGCGCCCTGTCCATTTTTACCTGGTTGCTGTACCCCAAAAAAAACCAACCAAACAAACAAAAACCATCAGTCAGTCTGTGTGATAGTTGCCCGGGTTTTTTTTTTTTCTTTGTTGCTGTTTACGGGGTTATAAGTAGCTTACACAGTTGCAGCAGGTCTGCTTCAGAGGGTTCATAGGCATTGCACACTAGCAAAATTCCTCTGCAAATTTGGTAGGGTTTTCCTGGGGCTTTGGAAAACCTTTTAAAATCGAGTGGAGCTCCGTGTGGGTCCAGGGTTTATAGCTTCAAGTGGGACCGGTCTGAGTCTTCTTGGAGGATGGGGTAAAGGGAAGCGCTTGGTCTGGTGGTGGGAGAGGAGGTTTCCAATAAAGCTTTTTTTTCTTATAATTAGAATTTTTAAGGAAGGCGAGCTTCGATTCAGTTCATTTAAGATTTGCCTCGTCCCACCACTGCATGAAGCTATCTACCTCTCCTCTAGCCAATTTAGTTTTTGGGAAGGCCAAGTTTGTCTTTTAAGACGTCCACTTGGTCTTTGTTCCAAGATCCTAACAGTGGCCACTGAGTTTTGGGATCCCCCCAGAGTCAATCTAGATCATTTTTCCAGAAATTTACAGGAGTCCGGACCCTTTCTAAAATATATAAACTGAGCCAGGGTCCCTTTAGGGAACTGCCCTTGCTTAGACATCTGGTTACCCATACAGGAGGACTTCATACACCAATCACACCAGGAGGAAATTCGGGTTCGTCAGAGCGGTGCCCGGTGCAACACACAAAAGAAGCCCACAGGCTACTGCCTCAATCGCCCTTGCGTTCACTCCAAGGATTTTATCCAAGGTGCGGTGCGGCTGCGATTGTGCAGATTCCAGTCACACAGACCGCGGGGACAGGAGCCCCTTGGTCGGCCAGTCCCTGGACAGGGATGGCTCCCAGACTCACTCACACCACAGGGAAGACGGATAGACACAGAGACAAGACAGTCCTCAGTCCGGACAAAATAATTACCTGACCAGAGTCCTGATGTTAGATCCCGGGATCCCTACCAGAACAGAGCAGGAACCAACAGGTTCGATGGCGTAGACTTCGCTGTGGCTGTGCACCTTTCCGTTCTGGCGGAGGACCGCTCGGGCTAAATGCCCAGGTGCCGGCTGCCACGGTAGTCCTGCAAGACAGTCAGGGATCACACAGCTTCAGCGAAGACGGTTGCCATCTCAGTAGAACCTCCAAATTGTCAAAGTCAGACAGGACTCACAGATTTGGCAGACTGCTCTGTTTATTTCAGCAAAGCTTTGCTAAAATGCATGGAGAAAATGTGAGTACCCTACAAGGTTCAAACCCCTTGATTTTATACAGTCAAAAGGAAGCCAAAATTAACAGGATTAAAAGGGGGGCAAAACTTCACATAATTAGTGTGAGGCTACTCAAGTACTCTTCATTTCAATATTAAGCACACAGCAATCTCCTGGCTATATCTCCCTGATTATCTGGAATTGTTTCCTAACACTTAATGTTTCTTTTCCTGTTAAACTCAGGCCCAAATTGGCTAGCACCTTGATCTGCATACCTACAATCAACATTAACATACTTTTCTTCTTTCTCTTAAAAAGACAAACAGAATTCCTTCAACTTATTCAGTTATTACAGCACAATTCATCTTTTTCTTACAGTATAATTCTTTCTACTTTCACAACTCCAAGATCTCTTTCCTGATTTGTCATAGCCAAAGTAGCCCCCGTCATTCTGTATGTATGTAGCGCCCCCTCTCCACCTGGTTACCTTCTTTTAGAGCCAATCTCCTTTCAGGTTCGGATGGATCGGTCTGGGTTCTTCTGGATCCCG
Organism: Pelodiscus sinensis; assembly: GCF_052426305.1. Lineage (NCBI taxonomy): Eukaryota > Metazoa > Chordata > Testudines > Trionychidae > Pelodiscus > Pelodiscus sinensis. The sequence continues at coordinate 190,083 of NC_143059.1, forward strand.
CCACCTACTCAATTTTATTCTTTCTGATTGATGTACTTGGCGGTGCCTCCACCCCCCTCACTCCTTCCTAGCAGGGTTGCCAGGGCAGCTTGGGAGGAAAATTCTAGCCCAGGATAATCCCCACGTATTCGCCAGATAGTTGGAGACTCCCAGAAAATAACACAAACACATACACTATAATAAACACAATTATATTAAACAGGAGACAATTATAACAGAACAGGGTAAAACATTATTTTTAGGGTCACCGGTGCCCTGCAACTGTGAAGTTAGTGTCCCGTTGGTACGCGTACTTTGTTGGGGCCCTTGATGACTGTTGACCACACAATCCTTCTCTGCAGAGGTTTAGCAGTGGGGCTGACTAGGTCCAGTACAGCCCAAAGGACTCACAAATGGGAGAAGGCAGCAAATCCCTCCACAGTTTAATAGGCTGCAGGTAATAAAATCCCCAAACAAATTCCCTGACTTACTAACTAAAAATTGGTGCACTCACACACTCCATGAATGAGCCTCAGGTTGAGAGATGACTCAGTCTCTGCAAAGGGGCTGCTCTCTTCTCACAGGGGTCCTCTTCAAGCAGGAACCAGGCTGCTTCGGTCCCAGAATTTCCCCTCACCGTGAAGGGGTGCAGGGCTCAAGATGCAGACCACACAACTGCACCAAAATTCAAAACTATAGCCTCCCAGGCCAGCCTCCAGACCCACACAGCAGGCAGCAGCCCTGAACTTGCTGCTAGAGCCCAGCTGACCATGCAGTAACCCTCTCACCCAGGGAGCTGGAGAGCCAACTCCGCCTGGCTGGGGAAGCCTCCCAGCAAACTCCACAACTGGGAATCAACAGTGGAGACATAAACCCAGCTGAGGGATCCTGCCTTCAGGTCCCTAGAGGCTAGCTCTCAGGGGGAACCCTGCATGCAGGCCTGGGGCTTACTAGCTCCCACACACTCAGTCCTCCCCTTTTCCTGGCTGGCTCCAGACTCCCCTCAACAATGGTCTCTCCTTCCCCCTGGGAGGGGCATCTCACTCCCTGTGGGTTGCCGGGCAGACTCTGGCCCTGGTAGGGAGGGGGAGCCAAGGCAAACTCAGAGTGCCTCTCCCTGAGCTGCCAGCAGACAAAGCCCCGGGAATCCAAGCAATCTCCTTGGGGGTTACACGTATAGTTGGGGTTATTTTTCCCGATGTGCATTACTTTACACTTATCCACATGAAATTTCATTTGCCATTTTGTTGCCCAATCACTCCGTTTGGTGAGATCTTTTTGGAGTCTCTCACAGTCTGCTTCTGTCTTGACTATCCTGAACAGTTTGGTATCATCTGCAAACTTTACCACCTCACTCCTTACCCCTTTCTCCAGATCATTTACGAATAAGTTGAAAAGGATTGGTCCCAGGACTGACCCTTGGGGGACACCACTAGTTACCCCTCTCCATTCTGAAAATTTACCATTTCTTCCTACCCTTTGTTTCCTGCCTTTTAACCAGTTCTCAATCCAAGAAAGGACCTTCCCTCTTCTCCCATGGCCATGGAATTGACACAAGAGCCTTTGGTGAGGAACCTTGTGAGGAACCTCAGGAGGCGGGAAGGGCTCGAGACGCCTCCTGGGCATGCGTGGCTCAACAGGGGAAACTGCTATACAAAGCTCCGATCTGAGGCTCAGGGCGACCCTTCACCTACAGTGGAGCACCCACTGGGACACTACGCGAAGAACTACTACTGGATCCCCCTTGTCTGCATGTTTGTTAACCCCTTCAGAGAACACTAATAGATTAATAAGACATGATTTCCCTTGACAGAAACCATGTTGACTTTTGTCCAACAAACTAGGTTCGTCTACATGCCTCACAATTTTATTCTTTACTATTGTTTCAACTAACTTGCCTGCTACCGAAGTCAGACCCGATGGTCTAGCTAGCATCAGAACCATACTTCCCTTGGGATCTGGCTGTGACGTTGCCTTGATAAGGCATATTTACTCTACTATTTCCAACCCAATAGCAACAGAAATGAAATCCAGGACCCCTACCAGCATATCCCCTTCAAACCCTCCCTATCCAAATCCCCAGCCCGCGCTGACCGCAAGGCAAGCAGGGACGTTAGGCAGCCATGAAGTGAATAGTCCTGGAAGCGCACAAAATACTGTCGGTTCCACGACTATTCGATAGTCTCCTGAGGTGGGGCCGGCAGCCAGTGCGCTCCCAGCCCCCCCCCCCCCCCAGCAGGGACTGCTTCCTTTGACGCTGCCCCGGCATCTCACGCAGCTGCCTCTGTCCGCAGTGAGCCCTGGCGACCCCCACCCCGCCTGCCACTGCTGCCTGCGATAGCTGGCACATGCGGGGAGCTGGCTGGAAAGCTTTGTGCAGGTACCGGCTCCGTCTGCCCCCCACACCCTCCGCGCCACGCCTCTCTATCAGCAGTAAAGTGGGGGGAATGGGAGCCAGTGCCATGGAGAGGCACCTGTGCCCCCGCCCCTCCCTCCTGTGCTCACGCCCCTGCCCCTTCCTGAGGCTGGGCAGGAACTGGGCGGTGAGCGCTCCCCCACCCGGAGGCTAGCGGCTGTGCTGGAACCTGGGGCGGTGAGTGGCTATCCCCCCCCACCCCGCACCGTAAACATACCCCAGCAAATATACCCCCGGCACAGAAAAGTCTTGTATGCTCTGCGGGTTATATTCGTGTGCGGGGTATAAAAGAGGTTACTCAAATAGAAAAAACTGCAGGGTATATTCGGGTGCGGGATATAGTCGCTAAATTACGGTCGTTGATTCAGCTCCACTGAGCATCCCTAGCGTCACCCGCCGATACTCCACTTTCCATGCCGCAGGCCTGGCCGGCTGCACCCCTCCCGCCCACCAGCTATTCCTGCCTGGCCTTCCTGAGCAAAATCCTCCTGCTGTAACTCATTCAGCTAAAGCCTGAGGCACCACGGCCTCTGGAGCAGAAACCCTAAATCCACAAACCCTCTATAGTCTGATTAGCCCGTGGGCTTCTGGTACGCCGGGGGGCCCTCCCCACCCAGCCTGGGCAACAGGGGACTCTAGCGTCAGCTCTAATGTCCCCTCCGCCCCGTGCCCGTTTCTCAGCCGGGCCAGAGCCCCCCCATGCCCATTTCTAGAGGGCCTCTCCCGCCATTGCTGCCACCTACCCGGGGCGACGGAGCAGGAGGGGAAGTCGGCGAGGATGGCGTGAAACTGGAGCAGCGTGTAGAGCCTGCCCAGACGCACGTTTCCCATCACCTGGCTCCTGCTGAGGGGCGAGTGGATTCGGCCCTGGACAAGCAGAAAAAGAAGGAGCCGGGGGAGCCGCATCACTGACCCTGCGAGGCTGAGCTGTGACCGACCCGCTGCCCTGCCCGCCAGCTCCGCCCCACGAGCAGAGAAGCAAGCAGGGCAGGGAGGTGATGCAGCGTCCATGAGACTGAGATTGGAGACTGCAGCCTGCTTCAGGGGCCACATTTTGAAAAGCTGTTGGAAACTTAGAAACGGGGCAGCAAAGAGCAAAAAGTCTGGAGGGCTGCAGACAAAGTCCTTCTCCTCTGCTCTTGAGCTCCGTGTGCTTGGCTTGTACAAGGAAAGCTGAGAGGTGACGTTACTCGGGCGTCTAAGGGCCTTTCCGGAGAGAACATGTCGGGTACCAAAGGGCCGGTTCACAGTGCAGAGAAAGGCAGGACAAGAGCCAGTGGCTGGAAGGTGAAACCAGACACGTTCCTCTTGGACATAGGGCACCAATACTTCACAGGGAGGATGATTCACCACTGGCACAAACTACCAAAGCAAGTGACGGGTTCTTCATTTCTTGATGTCTGCTAGTGGACATCATCTGAAGTTTTCTGACAAGCTCTAAATAACCTGTCCTAAGTCTCCCTCAAAAAAAGGAAAAATTCCTTGTTTGCTCCTAAAAGAAAGTTAACTCTCTATATGACGCTCTTCCATTCTCACACGCCACAGGAGAGGGGAGGTGAAAGGGCGGGGGTGGGGGAAAAGCCCCAAGGCTCCCTGCCGGATCCAACTTGAAAGGAAGAAGCGGAGCTAGAATCGGCTCCGCACACTGCTGCTTCCCTTCCTCCTCCCCCTCCCACAGCAGGGCATGGACCCGCTTCCTGGAGGATTTTCCTGCTACTCCCATTTGCCAATATCCTGCCAATGGGAGCAGCGGGAGGCTGATCCTGGGCCATGGTGCTGGCAGCACTGTGAAAGAAGTTAGTGGCCCCTCACTCACCCAGGCTGAGACCCCTCACACCCAGCCTGCTCCTACACCTCACCCCTGTCCAGACACCCCACCCCCAGCCCGCTCCCCCACCTTCCCTCGCGCCGCCGCCTCCTCCCCCGGGCCAGACACCCCTCCCCCAGCCCGCTCCCCCACCTTCCCTTGCGCCCCCTCCCCCCCCCCTGGGCCACACACCCCTCCCCCAGCCCGCTCCCCCACCTTCCCTCGCGCCCCCTCCTCCCCCGGGCCAGACACCAACAAGGGGCGGGCTGGGGGCGGGGCAGCTTCGCACTCGGACCCAGGATTCGCTCGCGCCCCCGCGCGCTCCTCGGACCTTCCTGTCATGGCGGCGCCGGCCGCCCAGTCAGACAACGCCCCCCTGCGGCAGCCCATTGGCCGAACCAGAGGCAGGATCCCCTTTGCTGACAGCCCATTGGGCGACACTATCCTCCGCCAAGGCTGTCTTCCGAAAGCCCATTGGCTGGCACACAGCCAGGAACCACCCCTAAGTCACAGACAATTCGAGGACAGAGCAGTCCATTAAGATCCACCCCGGACAGCCTATTGGTCGAGAGCAGTGGCAGGTCAGTCCCCCTAGTCACACCGCATTCGCAGACAGAGCTGTCCGTTAAGATGCAGCCGGGTCAGCCTATTGGGTGCCTCTGTTTCAGAACACGCCCCTTAGTCACAGCCCATTCGCGGACAGAAGAGTCTGTTATAATCCACCCCGGACAACCTATTGGCCGCCAGCAGCCCCAGAACACGCCTTGAGTCACCGCCCATTGGCGCACGGAGCAGTCCGTTAAGAGTCACCTCGGACAGCCTCAGATTGGGCGCCACAGATTCCGAACACGCCCTTTACTCTCAGCCCATTCGCGGACAGAACAGTCTGTTACGATCAGTCTGGGACAGTCTCTTGGCCAGCCTTAGTGTAGGGATAACATAGTCAAGTATGAAACATGATTCCCCCAAGTGGAAGTGACTCCCCAGAATTTGTTCCCCACAACTAAAAGTCTAAGGAGGAGAAGTTTGTTAAGTAGAAGAAGCATAGAAGGGTTTAGATTTATTCTTGTGAAAGTGTTTAGATTTAGTGTTATCAAGCTTGATAACTGTTTAGATTTATTATTATTATTATTATTATTATTATTAATTGTTAGGATTGTTTAATTATAAATCTAAACATTTTTGCCCCTCTAGAATATAATTGGTTAGGAATGTAATATTAGTAGTATATTTTTAACAGTTTGAAGTTACATGACCTATGTAGCCAGAAACAGCTCCCCTCGCTGTGTGCCAGGGCACACTCAAACTTATTGTTACACAATTGACAACCGTTCTCTTCAAAGCATTGTGAAGCACTTAACCCTAATCGCAAAGTGAAGCATTGTAACTATAACAGTAACTAACTCAGCACTCAGAGAGAGAATGTTTTAAGAAATGCCACCCAGAAACTTTTGTAACTTTTTGTAACTACAACTCTTGTATTATTATGCAAAATACTGTATGGGAAACATTACTTCGGGAATGTACGTAAGAGAGAGAGTGCTTGGACGATGAATGAACGGTTCTGAGAGGTGCCAGCCTGAGAATGCAGCAACAAAGGGCTGAAGAAGGCGTCAGGTGCCAGTGCAACCAAAAGGTGTCCTTTAAGATCATTCCCGGGTCAGCTTATTGGTCGCCTCAGATAAAGGACGCGCCCTTTAATCACAGCCCATTTGCTGACAGAGCAGTCCGTTAAGATTGACTGGTTGGAGCTGGGCAGGACCACCGGCCATGGCGCAGAGCTGGTGGGGCTGAGGCCGGTCCATGTCGGTTCGCAGAGCAGCCGATGGACTCCTGATGACTACTCGATGACGCCGCAGTCCCGGGGCCGGTGTGACGTCACAAACAGCTGCCGTCGCAATTGGCTCCCCGTAGCCGTTTCTAACACACACATGAGCCGCTCTGATTTGGCTTCTAACACTTTTAGCTGCTCGGTTCTGCAAGCGCGGAGAGGAAGCCGCGTCCGATAGATGGAGGTTCTCCGCGACACATTTGGCAGCCTGGACCCCCTGCCTCTGGTCCAAAGAGTCTCAACCAACCCCCGACCCCATGACCCTTGTTCTCAGTGATTCCGCCAGCTGCTTGGTGCCTTTAGTACCCGGCCCCGCTTGCAAAGTCCCCCCCCAGCAGCATGACCCGAGAGCGAAACAAGAGACCCCCCCCAGCAGCAAAACCCAAGAGCAGCGCGAAAGAACCCCCCCGGCATTGCGACCCGAGGGCGGCGCCAGAGACCCCCCCCAGCAGCAAGTCCCGAGGGCGGCACCAGAGACCCTCCCCAGCAGCGTCACCCGAGAGCGAAGCCAGAGACCTCCCCCAGCAGAGTGACCCGAAAACGGTGCCAGAGACCCCCCCCAGCAGCAAGACCGGAGAGCGGCACCACAGACCCGCCCCCAGCAGTGCGACCCAAGAGTGGCGCCAGAGACCCTCCCCCCAGCAGCATCACCGGAGAACGGCGACAGAGATCTCCCCCCCCCAGCAGCACGACCTGAGATGGGAGCCAGAGGCCCCCCCCCAGCAGCATCACCCGAGAGTGGCGCCAGAGACCCCCCCCCAGCAGCACGATTGGAGAGCGAAGCCAGAGACCCCCCCCAGCAGCATGATCCCAAGGAGGCGCCGGAGACCCCCCGAGTAGCGCAACTCGAGAGCGGCACCAGAGATTCCCCGCAGCAGCATAACCCGAGAGAGGCGCCAGACTCCCTCCCAGCAGCACGACCTCAGAGTGGCCCCAAAGACCCCTCCCCCCTAGCAGCGAGACCAGAGAGCAGCGCTAGAGACACCCCCAAGCTGCACGACCCGAGAGCGGCACCAGAATCCCTCCCTGCAGCGAGACCAGAGAGCGGCGTGACTGAAGAGACCTCTCACTCACTAAGGTCTGTGGCTGTGGGAATTCTATCCTTTAGCCCTTCCCCCCGGCCCCTCGCCTATGTATAGGGCCCTCTACAATAACACTGAGTCAGTCAGCCATGACGCGCCACCGCTCTCCCTTGCGCGACTTGCGAACCTGCTGAATTCCCGTTGGCTCCTGAGCCCTTAACCCGTGGAGATGCTCACCTGGAATGCCTGCAAGTGTGCTGTACAACGACAAAGACACAGACAGAAACAGACAGACAGGACGTATTGGCCAATACGAGAGAGCAACAAGAGAGAAACACATGAGAGGCAGTCAGAAACCTTACCACCTTGCGTCTTCCTCCTCGAGCCAAGCGTCTGCTGAGAAGGACACCGTGTTTCAGAGAAACCAGCACCCCTGACAAACGGGAGCCCTGTTTCTCCCACTACCAAAGAAGCACCTCGGGAACCTCCGCTCGGACTCGCTGTCTAAGCAAACGTGACGTCCCTTCCTAGACCCGAGTGGGCCGTAAGCCGAGAGATTTCCAGACCCGACACTTATCTCCCTGTCAGCGATGGCTGCTCCGTTCCCAGACGGACGGTTCTCGCCTCGCTTCGACCAAGCTCCCGAGCTCGCTGTTCTAGTTTCCGTTCCATCCTCAGACGGGAGGACACCGGGAGGATTGACTTCTTATCGCTCGCTACCGAACACAGCAGAGGGGAAAAAACAAACAAACAACTTAGCATTTCAGTCCGCAAGGACGAGGCATCGCTTCTCCTCCCACCATCGGCCACCCCCTCCCGCTGCCACTCCAGGAACGCGGAGAGAACGGAGGCCTTGAATATCTATCCACGCACTGTTGAACCGCCTACTGCCCCTTCACCAGTCCCCAAGCCACCAGGCTCCGTGCCCCAGCAGGAAGCTCTCTGCCTCAGAAGAAACATACTGCCAGGACGCTTGAAGATTTCAAAGCACGCACCTCTTACTCACACAGAGCCATGGGAAGGCCGAACGCTGAGGACCCTTCACGTGTTCCGAGAATCACGTCCAGGCAGCTCAAGTCCATCTCGGACGATATCTTTTCAGCCCACGGCCCCTCACTGATTCCTCTGCAAGGGTGGCCGAAAAAGCCCAGCATTAGCTCTCAGTCACTAAGGTCTGTGGCTGTGGGAATGCTATCTTTAGCCCTTTCCCCCCCTCTCGCCTATGTATCGGGTCCTCTACAAGAACACTGAGTCAGTCAGCCATGACGCACCACCGCTCTCCCTTGCGCGACTGGCGTACCTGCAGCATTCCCATTGGCTCCTGAGCCCTTAACCCTTGGAGATGCTCACCTGGAATGCCTGCAAGTGTGCTGTACAAGGACACGGCAGAAGCAGAGCAAGGACAAAGACACAGACAGAAACAGACAGACAGAACGTATTGGCCAATACTAGAGAGCAACAAGAGAGAAACACATAAGAGGCAGTCAGAAACCTTACCACCTTGCGTCTTCCTCCTCGAGCCAAGCGTGTGCTGAGAAGGACACCGTGTTCCAGAGAAACCAGCACCCCTGACAAACGGGAGCCCTGTTTCTCCCACTACCAAGTAAGCACCTCGGGAACCTCCGCTCGGACTCGCTGTTTAAGCAAACGTAACGTCCCTTCCTAGACCCGAGTGGGCCGTAAGCCGAGAGATTTCCAGACCCGACACTTATCTCCCGGTCAGCGATGGCTGCTCCGCTCCCAGCAGGACGGTTCTCGCCTCGCTTCGACCAAGCTCCCGAGCTCGCTGTTCTCTTTTCCGTTCCATCCCCAGACGGGAGGACACCGGGAGGGTTGACTTCTTATCGCTCGCTACCGAACACAGCAGAGGGGAAAAAACAAACAAACAACTTAGCTTTTCAGTCCGCAAGGACGCGGCATCGCTTCTCCTACCACCATCGGCCACTCCCTCCCGCTGCCACTCCAGGAACGCGGAGAGAACGGAGGCCTTGAATATCTATCCACGCACTGTTGAACCGCCTACTGCCCCTTCACCAGTACCCAAGCCACCAGGCTCCGTGCCCCAGCAGGAAGCTCTCTGCCTCAGAAGAAACATACTGCCAGGACGCTTGACGATTTCAAAGCACGCACCTCTTACTCACACAGAGCCATGGGAAGGCCGAACGCTGAGGACCCTTCACGTATTCCGAGAATCACGTCCAGGCAGCTCAAGTACATCTCGGACGATTTATTCTCCGCCCACGGCCACGCACTGATTCCTCTGCAAGGGTGGCCAAAATGCCCAGCGTTAGCTCTCACTCACTAAAGTCTGTGGCTGTGGGAATTCTATCCTTTAGCCCTTTCCCCCCCTCTCGCCTATGTATCGGGTCCTCTACAAGAACACTGAGTCAGTCAGCCATGACGCACCACCGCTCTCCCTTGCGCGACTTGCGAACCTGCAGAATTCCCGTTGGCTCCTGAGCCCTTAACCCTTGGAGATGCTCACCTGGAATGCCTGCAAGTGTGCTGTACAAGGACACGGCAGAAGCAGAGCAAGGACAAAGACACAGACAGAAACAGACAGACAGGACGTATTGGCCAATACGAGAGAGCAACAAGAGAGAAACACATGAGAGGCAGCCAGAAACCTTACCACCTTGCATCTTCCTCCTCGAGCCAAGCGTCTGCTGAAAAGGACACCGAGTTCCAGAGAAACCAGCACCCCTGACAAACGGGAGCCCTGTTTCTACCACTACCAAGTAAGCACCTCGGGAACCTCCGCTCGGACTCGCTGTCTAAGCAAACGTGACTTCCCTTCCTAGACCCGAGTGGGCCATAAGCCGAGAGATTTCCAGACCCGACATTTATCTCCCGGTCAGCGATGGCTGCTCCGCTCCAAGCCGGACGGTTCTCGCCTCGCTTCGACCAAGCTCCCGAGCTCGCTGTTCTCTTTTCCGTTCCATCCCCAGACGGGAGGACACCGGAAGGGTTGACTTCTTATCGCTCGCTATCGAACACAGCAGAGGGGAAAAAACAAACAAACAACTTAGCTTTTCAGTCCGCAAGGACGCGGCATCCCTTCTCCTCCCACCATCGCACCGCTGCCTCCCACCATCGGCCACCCCCTCCCGCTGCCACTCCAGGAACACGGAGAGAACGGAGGCCTTGAATATCTATCCACGCTCTGTTGAACTGCCTATGCCCCTTCACCAGTCCCCAAGCCACCAGGCTTCGTGCCCCAGCAGGAAGCTCTCTGCCTCAGAAGAACCATACTCCCAGGACGCTTGAAGATTTCAAAGCACGCACCTCTTACTCACACAGAGCCATGGGAAGGCCGAACGCTGAGGACCCTTCACGTGTTCCGAGAATCACGTCCAGGCACCTCAAGTCCATCTCGGACGGTATCTTCTCAGCCCACGGCCCCTCACTGATTCCTCTGCAAGGGTGGCCGAAAAAGCCCAGCGTTAGCTCTCTCTCACTAAGGTCTGTGGCTGTGGGAATGCTATCCTTTAGCCCTTTCCCCCCCTCTCGCCTATGTATCGGGTCCTCTACAAGAACACTGAGTCAGTCAGCCATGACGCACCACCGCTCTCCCTTGCGCGACTGGCGTACCTGCAGCATTCCCATTGGCTCCTGAGCCCTTAACCCTTGGAGATGCTCACCTGGAATGCCTGCAAGTGTGCTGTACAAGGAAACGGCAGAAGCAGAGCAAGGACAAAGACACAGACAGAAACAGACAGACAGAACGTATTGGCCAATACTAGAGAGCAACAAGAGAGAAACACATAAGAGGCAGTCAGAAACCTTACCACCTTGCGTCTTCCTCCTCGAGCCAAGCGTCTGCTGAGAAGGACACCGTGTTCCAGAGAAACCAGCACCCCTGACAAACGGGAGCTACCAAGGAAGCACCTCGAGAACCTCCGCTCGGACTCGCTGTCTAAGCAAACGTGACTTCCCTTCCTAGACCCGAGTGGGCCGTAAGCCGAGAGATTTCCAAACCCGACACTTATCTCCCGGTCAGCGATGGCTGCTCCGCTCCCAGCCGGACGGTTTTCGCCTCGCTTCGACCAAGATCCCGAGCTCGCTGTTCTCGTTTCCGTTCCATCCTCAGACGGGAGGACACCGGGAGGGTTGACTTCTTATCGCTCGCTACCGAACACAGCAGAGGGGAAAAAACAAACAAACAAACTTAGCGTTTCAGTCCGCAAGGACGCGGCATCGCTTCTCCTCCCACCATCGCACCGCTGCCTCCCACCATCGGCCACCCCCTCCCGCTGCCACTCCAGGAACGCGGAGAGAACGGAGGCCTTGTATATCTATCCGCGCTCTGTTGAACTGCCTATGCCCCTTCACCAGTCCCCAAGCCACCAGGCTCCGTGACCCAGCAGGAAGCTCTCTGCCTCAGAAGAAACATACTGACAGGACGCTTAAAGATTTCAAAGCACGCACCTCTTACTCACACAGAGCCATGGGAAGGCCGAACGCTGAGGACCCTTCACGTGTTCCGAGAATCACGTCCAGGCAGCTCAAGTACATCTCGGACGATTTGTTCTCCGCCCACGGCCACGCACTGATTCCTCTGCAAGGGTGGCCAAAAAAGCCCAGCGTTAGCTCTCACTCACTAAAGTCTGTGGCTGTGGGAATTCTATCCTTTAGCCCTTTCCCCCCCTCTCGCCTATGTATCGGGTCCTCTACAAGAACACCGAGTTATTCAGCCATGACGCACCACCGCTCTCCCTTGCGCGACTTGCGAACCTGCTGAATTCCCGTTGGCTCCTGAGCCCTTAACCCTTGGAGATGCTCACCTGGAATGCCTGCAAGTGTGCTGTACAAGGACACGGCAGAAGCAGAGCAAGGACAAAGACACAGACAGAAACAGACAGACAGGACGTATTGGCCAATACGAGAGAGCAACAAGAGAGAAACACATAAGAGGCAGCCAGAAACCTTACCACCTTGCGTCTTCCTCCTCGAGCCAAGCGTCTGCTGAGGACACCGTGTTCCAGAGAAACCAGCACCCCTGACAAACGGGAGCCCTGTTTCTCCCACTACCAAGTAAGCACCTGAGGAACCTCCGCTCGGACTCGCTGTCTAAGAAAACGTGACTTCCCTTCCTAGACCCGAGTGGGCCGTAAGCCGAGAGATTTCCAGACCCGACACTTATTTCCCGGTCAGCGATGGCTGCTCCGCTCCCAGCCGGACGGTTCTCGCCTCGCTTCGACCAAGCTCCCGAGCTCGCTGTTCTCGTTTCCGTTCCATGCCCAGACGGGAGGACACCGGGAGGGTTGACTTCTTATCGCTCGCTACCGAACACAGCAGAGGGGAAAAAACAAACAAACAACTTAGCTTTTCAGTCCGCAAGGACGCGGCATCGCTTCTCCTACCACCATCGGCCACCCCCTCCCGCTGCCACTCCAGGAACGCGGAGAGAACGGAGGCCTTGAATATCTATCCACGCACTGTTGAACCGCCTACTGCCCCTTCACCAGTCCCCAAGCCACCAGGCTCCGTGACCCAGCAGGAAGCTCTCTGCCTCAGAAGAAACATACTGCCAGGACGCTTGAAGATTTCAAAGCACGCACCTCTTACTCACACAGAGCCATGGGAAGGCCGAACGCTGAGGACCCTTCACGTGTTCCGAGAATCACGTCCAGGCAGCTCAAGTCCATCTCAGACGGTATCTTCTCAGCCCACTGCCCAGCCAGTTTCCCAGCTGTTACCCAGTCTGGAGCCAGCAAAGCCCTCGGGCAGGAGTGACAGCAAAGGGCTAGGACCCAGAAGCCGTGTCCAGGGGTCAGTCTGGAGTGCTGTACAAAGCCCAGGACCATCCACATATCCTGTGTGGTGCAACCTGCTGAGTGGAGACAAAGGCTCAGGGCTGCTCTCATACCCTGATCAGACACTTTACTGAATGTGGTGCAGGGAAAAGGTGGACTGATGGCTCCCATGAATGGGCGTGCAGACTGGAGTGAGGAAGGGCCCCGGGATAAGAATATGGATGGGGGTGCAGGCTGGGGGGAGGAAGGGCCCCGGGATAAGCATATGGATGGGGGTGCAGGCTGGGGAGAGGAAGGGCCCCGGGATAAGAGTATGGACGGGGTGCAGGCTGGGGTGAGGAAGCAGGATGGGAGGGGGCTGCGCGGAGCCTGGAGTGCGGGATGAGGGGGCCATGGGCAGGAGGGGAGAGGGCTGTGCGGAGCCTGGAGTGCGGGATGAGGGGGCCATGGGCAGGAGGGGAGAGGGCTGCGCGGAGCCTGGTGTGTGGGATGAGGGGGCCGGGGGCAGGAGGGGAGAGGGCTGCGCGGAGCCTGGAGTGCGGGATGAGGGGGCCATGGGCAGGAGGGGAGAGGGCTGTGCGGAGCCTGGAGTGCGGGATGAGGGGGCCATGGGCAGGAGGGGAGAGGGCTGTGTGGAGCCTGGAGTGCGGGATGAGGGGGCCATGGGCAGGAGGGGAGAGCGCTGCGCGGAGCCTGGAAATAACGAGCTTCTTACTTTGCCTGCTGTCAAAGGGCAAGACTGGGGCCACGTGGCGTGTGGAGCAGGGACAGCAGCTGGGGGCGATGGAATTACACGTGCATTACCTGCAATGACCACCGAGCGGCACTGTGGAGGCGCTTCGGAATTACACGTGCATTACCCGCAATGACCACCGAGTGGCACTGTGGAGGCGCTACGGAATTACACGTGCATTACCTGCAATGACCACCGAGCGGCACTGTGGAGGCGCTTCGGAATTACACGTGCATTACCCGCAATGACCACCGAGTGGCACTGTGGAGGCGCTACGGAATTACACGTGCATTACCTGCAATGACCACCGAGCGGCACTGTGCAGGCGCTTCGGAATTACACGTGCATTACCGGCACTGACCACCGAGCGGCACTGTGGAGGCGCTACGGAATTACACGTGCATTACCGCCGGTGACTACCGAGTGTCACTGTTGCTCTGCTAAGGGCCGTTATTTCCAAATAAAAAAGATTGTTCTTAGGGTAGAAATGCCCCATTCCGAACTAAGAACACGCTGGCAGGGCTATGCCGGGGGGCGGGGCTATGATAGGGGTGGGGCGCGCTGCGACGTGCCCCGGGAGGCCGCACTACGAGAACTACAAGTCCCAGGATGCGTCGCTAACACTTGGAGTGACACGAGCGCGGGACCAACCGCGTCGCTCCCTGGTCAATGCCCCGTTGTGATGTCACTTCCGCTGCACCCGCCCAACCGAACAGCGCCGGGCCTGCCCTGGCCCTGCAATGGCCGATAGGAGCTGCGGACAGGGGCACTCAGTTTCCCACAAGCCACTGCGGCTACTTTCCCTACTCCCCCTCATCCCGCCCCTCCCCATTGCTGGGCGGGGCTCCTGCCTCAGAGACGGCAGCGTCCGCAGCTGATGCCCCACCCCCACTCGGGAGAGGAGACTCCGCGGCAACCCTTCCCCCCCAAACTCCTCCCCGCCCCGTGCAGTCTGATCCCCCCAAACTCCTCCCCGCCCCGTGCAGTCTGATCCCCCCTCAAACTACTCCCCCCCGTGCAGTCTGATCCCCCCAAACTTCCCCCCGCCCCGTGCAGTCTGATCCTCCCCCCCGTGCAGTCTGATCCCCCCAAACTCCTCCTCGCCCCCGTGCAGTCTGATCCCCCCAAACTCCTCCTCGCCCCCGTGCAGTCTGATCCCCCCAAACTTCCCCTCCGCCCCGTGCAGTCTGATCCTCCCCCCCGTGCAGTCTGATCCCCCCAAACTCCTCTCCCCCCGTGCAGTCTGATCCCCCCCAAACTCCTCCCCGCCCCGTGCAGTCCGATCCCCCCCAAACTCTTCCCCGCCCCGTGCAGTCCGATCCCCCCAAAACTCCTCCCCGCCCCGTGCAGTCCGATCCCCCCCAAACTCCTCCCCGCCCCGTGCAGTCTGATCCCCCTCCAAACTCCTCCCCCCCCGTGCAGTCTGATCCTCCCCCCGTGCAATCTGATCCCCCCAAACTCCTCCCCGCCCCGTGCAGTCCGATCCCCCCAAACTCTTCCCCGCCCCGTGCAGTCCGATCCCCCCAAACTCCTCTCCCCCCGTGCAGTCTGATCCCCCCCAAACTCCTCCCCGCCCCGTGCAGTCTGATCTCCCCCAAACTGCTCTCCCCCCCGTGCAGTCTGATCCCCCCCACACTCCCCTCCGCCCCGTGCAGTCTGATCGCCCCCACAAACTCCTGTCCGCCCCGTGCAGTCTGATCCCCCCCAAACTGCTCTCCCCCCCGTGCAGTCTGATCCCCCCCACACTCCCCTCCGCCCCGTGCAGTCTGATCCCCCCCAAAGCTCCTCCCTGCCCCGTGCAGTCTGATCCTCCCTCCCGTGCAGTCTGATCCTCCCCAAACTCCTCCCCGCTCCGTGCAGTCTGATCCTCCCCCCCGTGCAGTCGGATCCCCCCCAAACTCCTCTCCCCCCGTGCAGTCTGATACCCCCAAACTCCTCCCCGCCCCGTGCAGTCCGATCCCCCCCAAACTCCTCCCCGCCGCGTGCAGTCCGATCCCCCCCAAACTCCTCCCCGCCCCGTGCAGTCTGATCCCCCCCAAACTGCTCTCCGCCCCGTGCAGTCTGATCCCCCCCCCGAACTCCTCCCCGCTCCGTGCAGTCTGATCCCCCCCAAACTCCTCCCCGCCCCGTGCAGTCTGATCCTCCCCCCGTGCAGTCTGATCCCCCCCAAACTGCTCTCCGCCCCGTGCAGTCTGATCCCCCCCCCAAACTCCTCCCCGCTCCGTGCAGTCTGATCCCCCCAAACTCCTCTCCCCCTCGTGCTGTCTGATCCCCCCCACACTCCCCTCCGCCCCGTGCAGTCTGATCGCCCCCCCAAACTCCTGTCCGCCCCGTGCAGTCTGATCCCCCCCCAAACTCCTCCCCGCTCCGTGCAGTCTGATCCTCCCCCCCGTGCAGTCTGATCCCCCCAATCTCCTCCCCGCCCCGTGCAGTCCGATCCCCCCCAAACTCCTCCCCGCCCCATGCAGTCCGATCCCCCCAAACTCCTCTCCGCCCCGTGTAGTCTGATCCCCTCCCCAAACTCCTCTCCGCCCCGTGCAGTCTGAACCCCTCCCCAAACTCCTCGCCGCCCCGTGGAGTCTGATCCTCCCCCCTGTGCAGTCTGATCCCCCCCAAACTCCTCCCCGCCCCATGCAGTCTGATCCCCCCAAACTCCTCCCCCCCGTGCAGTCTGATCCCACCCCAAACTCCTCCTCGCCCCGTGCAGTCTGATCCCCCCCAAACTCCTCCCCGCTCCGTGCAGTCTGGTCCTCCCCCCCGTGCAGTCGGATCCCCCCCAAACTCCTCTCCCCCCGTGCAGTCTGATCCCCCCAAACTCCTCCCCGCCCCGTGCAGTCTGATCTCCCCAAACTCTCCCTCGCCCCGTGCAGTCTGATCCCCACCAAACTCCTCCCCGCCCCGTGCAGACTGATCCCCCCCAAACTCCTCCCCGCCCCGTGCAGTCTGATCTCCCCAAACTCTCCCTCGCCCCGTGCAGTCTGATCCCCACGAAACTCCTCTCCCCCCGTGCAGTCTGATCCCCCCAAACTCCTCTCCCCCCGTGCAGTCTGATCCCCCCCAAACTCCTCTCCCCCCGTGCAGTCTGGTCCTCCCCCCGTGCAATCTGATCCCCCCAAACTCCTCTCCCCCTGTGCAGTCTGATCCCCCCCAAACTCCTCCCCGCCCCGTGCAGTCCGATCCCCCCAAACTCTTCCCCCCCGTGCAGTCCGATCCCCCCAAACTCCTCTCCCCCCGTGCAGTCCGATCCCCCCCAAACTCCTCCCCGCCCCGTGCAGTCTGATCCCCCCCTAAACTCCTCCCCCCCGTGCAGTCTGATCCCCCCAAACTCCTCTCCCCCCGTGCAGTCCGATCCCCCCCAAACTCCTCCCCGCCCCGTGCAGTCTGATCCCCCCTAAACTTCTCCCCCCCGTGCAGTCTGATCCTCCCCCCGTGCAGTCTGATCCCCCCCAAAGCTCCTCCCTGCCCCGTGCAGTCTGATCCCCCCCCAAACTCCTCCCCGCTCCGTGCAGTCTGATCCTCCCCCCCGTGCAGTCGGATCCCCCCCAAACTCCTCTCCCCCCGTGCAGTCTGATCCCCCCAAACTCCTCCCCGCCCCGTGCAGTCCGATCCCCCCCAAACTCCTCTCCGCCCCGTGTAGTCTGATCCCCTCCCCAAACTCCTCTCCGCCCCGTGCAGTCTGAACCCCTCCCCAAACTCCTCGCCGCCCCGTGGAGTCTGATCCTCCCCCCTGTGCAGTCTGATCCCCCCCAAACTCCTCCCCGCCCCATGCAGTCTGATCCCCCCATACTCCTCCCCCCGTGCAGTCTGATCCCCTCCCAAACTCCTCCTCGCCCCGTGCAGTCTGATCCCCCCCAAACTCCTCCCCGCCCCGTGCAGTCTGATCCCCCCCAAACTCCTCCCCGCCCCGTGCAGTCTGATCTCCCCAAACTCTCCCTCGCCCCGTGCAGTCTGATCCCCACCAAACTCCTCTCCCCCCGTGCAGTCTGATGCCCCCAAACTCCTCTCCCCCCGTGCAGTCTGATCCCCCCCAAACTCCTCTCCCCCCGTGCAGTCTGCTCCCCCGCAAACTCCTCCCCGCCCCGTGCAGTCTGATCCCCCCCAAACTCCTCCCCCCGTGCAGTCTGATCTCCTACCCCCCTAACTCCTCTCCGCGCCATGCAGTCTGATCCCCCCTCACCAAACTCCTCCCCGCCCCGTGCAGTCTGCTTCCCCCCAAACTCCTCTCCGCCCCATGCAGTATGATCCCCCCTCACCAAACTCCTCTCCGCCCCATGCAGTATGATCCCCCCCTCACCAAACTCCTCCCCGCCCCGTGCAGTCTGCTTCCCCCCAAACTCCTCTCCGCTCCATGCAGTCTGATTCCCCCACCACCTCCAAACTGCTCTCCGCCCCGTGCAGTCTGCTCCCCCCAACACCAAATTTCCCAGCCGGCTTGTGCAGGGACTGGCAGCGGGACAGGCTGATGCTGCTGTTGCCTTCGAAAGTGCAGCGGGGAGCGTGAGGCGGGTGGGTGGGGAGGGGGGCGGCTGCCTCTGCTGCGTCCCGTTCACAAGCCCAGAGGGGCCGCGCGAGGATTTTCCGGAGACCCCGAGGAGTTTTCTGCCGCTCACTTCTGTGTCCCAGCTGAGTTCCTGCCAGTCAGTGGCCCCGCCCCCAGATCAGGCCCCGCCCCTGCCATTAATGACGGAGCCTGGGACTCGTCTGTGTGCCACACAAACCCACGTGTCACTCGCCCGGGAGCCGATAGAACGTGCCCCGCGTTCCATCATTTGCATGCACCGCGCCAGGGCAATGACGTCACTAGCAGTGCGCTGCTGTTCGTAGCCGGCAGTGGCAGCTTCGCACCGAGCCGGGCCACGAGGCAGCGGGCGCAGCGCTGGGGGCGGAGCTACAGGGGAGCGGCCCGGCCGGGCGGGGTGCACACTGGGGCGCCCAAGGGCTGAGATCCGGGCGGGGCAGCGTCACGCTCTGACCTCCCTGCCGCCTCCCGCCGCCGCTCCCTTGGGGCCGGGTGGCGCGGACCGGAAGCCGCTGCACTGCCCG
Source organism: Pelodiscus sinensis (assembly GCF_052426305.1). NCBI lineage: Eukaryota > Metazoa > Chordata > Testudines > Trionychidae > Pelodiscus > Pelodiscus sinensis. The sequence goes on from NC_143059.1 coordinate 208,670, forward strand.
GATTTCCTGGGGAACACGCTCCCTGTGACGTCAGGACCTGCCACAGAGGCAGGGCGCCACCCCGGCCAAGCAAGGAGCAGAGCTAGGGTTGCCAGATGGTTTCACCAAAAATACCAGGCACGCCTGACATGACATCACAATCTGCATTCCATCTGATTTAGAAAATACCCGACATTTATCAGAGGAGTAGCCGCGTTAGTCTGAATCTGCAAAAGCAGCGAGGAGCCCTGTGGCACAGAACTCCTTGCCGCTTTCGCGGACATTGAGAAAATATAAATTTGTTTCCCGAAGAAAAAGCTGAAAGCCTGGACCGTCCAGTTCAAAACCGGACACCTGGCAACCATAAGCAGAGTGGTGCCTTGTCGGAGCGGTTCCAGCCTCCGCTCTGCTGTCCTTCCTCTGCCCCACGTACCACGGGAGCTGGTGGCCTACGCTGGCTGCACCGCCGCAGGAAACCTCCAACCCCAGTTGCTGTCCCAGCCAGGCACCCCGTGTCTGAACCCGTCCCGCCTGGCCCCGTGTCTCCTGCCTACCACCCGCTGACCTGGCACCAGCTGAGCGCTCGTACCTGGGCACCTTCCGGTCACGGTTCCCAGTCGGTTGCTGTCAGGCTGTGGACCGAGCAAACGTCACTTCCGGTCCGTGGGACTGAACGCACGTGGCGCCGGCATGATGCGAGGCCGCTCCTTGTTGCCCCACGTCGGATACAAAAGGAGCAGCTACCGCGCGGCAGTTAGAGCCTCGTGCTGAAACGCGCTGCAGCAGTGCTACTCTTCCCTGCCCCTCTCATCCCAGTTGCATGCTCCAGATGGGAGGGGAGGGGTGTCGCTTTCCAGGAGCTACTGCTGCCAGGGCACCGTCTGACTGGCACACGTCAGACGCACACGCCCGTGCCACAGCCACTCACCCTGCCAAATGCTCACACGCAGGGATGCGTGTACACACTCACAAACGCGAATTAACAGATTAACACGCCTGGGCGCCCACTCATGCCCTCGCTCAGATGCCCACACACGCATCTGCTCAATCTGCCCGCACGCAGGCATGTGCACACACACGCAAATGGACACTTGCGGACGCACACACTTGCACTCATACTTACGTGCGCACGCATGCACACCGACTAACAGTCGCCTAGAAGGACTCACCAATAATATTAAACTCAAAAGCCAAAGATTAGATCAATTAGGAGACAACTATTCCCACGAGGCCCTAATCCATGGCTGGGGCTCCTCGGTGCTGCTGGAGACCAAGTCTTTATTTCAATCCCAGTTTTGCCAACTCTCCGCATGCGTGACGCTAGGTCAATTGGCAGCCTACTCACTTAGTTTTCCGTATGATCCTAGACACGTTAAGTATCGCCAGCCAGGAGATTCGGGGGGCGGCGGGGCGGGGGGATTAATGACATTTTTAAAAATACAAAAATCGGTGTTCAGTTTCTGTTGTAGATAAACCTATGTACTTCATATGACTTGACACTGTGCCTCTCCATATAACCTTGTAACTTTGTATTAATCCATATGACCTTGTCACTTTGTATTAGAACCTGAATCCATATAACCTTGTCACTTAGTTTTCTACATAGGGTTCTAATACAGAGTATATAGTTAAAGAGGTAAAAATGTCATTTGCTAGGAGTAGAATAAGATCTTTCCCCCACTCTCTCCCCCCACTCTGTAATCAATTGCCCAGTTGAATGAACGAGGTGTGAATGAGTAACACTTGGGAGCCAAGCACCTCCAGAGAGCTACACCAGTTGAAAAGGGGGTAGAAGCCAGACCCAAGGTGTCAAGAGGGCTCAAGAAAGAAGAGCAGACATATTGAAGGCCTTGGGGATTAGAAGCAAGCACCTTCTTTGGAAAACACCCTCTCTTAACAGACAGCACCCACAAAGGGACCAAAGGACACAGACCCAGATTTTGAATCTGGGATATATTTGCATAAGAGGGAAGCTGCTATAAAAGTGAGTTGTCTTGCAGAGGACTCCGGGTCTCATCTTGTCACCATCGGAGCATCGATCCGGATCAGCAGAAGCCCGGCTCCACCCCTCCCCCATCTAACTCACCTGGCCAGTGAAGTTAAGGGGAGCAACAAGTTGGTAACAACAGCAAGACGGAGTGTGCTTGTGCACGTGTGTGTGTGTGTGTGTGTGTGTGTGTGTGTGTGTGTGTGTGTGAGAGAGTGAGTGCGTGAGTGACACAGAATAATCAATACTTATCATATGCATGTGGTAAATAAATAAATAATTTCTATATATATATAATGTGTGTGTGTGAGATCAATAAATGTGGCGTGTTGCCTTATCCCTCTGAAAAAGATCCCGAGTACTTCTTTTAAGTACAACACTGTGACTTTTGTACTTCGTATTTTCAAGTTCTTCCACCACGAGCCAGAGGGCCTTTTCTCAGGGACCCGTACCACGCTCGCAAACGTCTGTGCGGCCCTCCCTCGATACTTACCTTGAGCCAATTGCTATTTGCTCTTCTTCCATAGATCGCTGTCTGGTTTCCATCTGCCGGCAGGGTCTCGGGGGGGGTGGCTCCTTTCGGTCTCTGCCACCACATGGCCAGCCTCTCATCTCCTCCAAGTCTACAGGGACCGAAAAAGAGACAGAGAACGGTTAGGAGCTAGGCCACCCTAGATGTGTGGAAAGGACAGACACGTGCGTCACCTGGCTGCTGCTCACTGGAGCCCAGTGTTGCCTCTAACATTTCCCCTCCAGGAGCGGAGTGAGTTTTGTCTCGTGCTCCAAGATCGAGGTCACGTGCCCTTCTTCGGATGCCTGCCACCCAGGCGAAGACATGTCTCGTCTGTGTTTTTAAAACGTTCTGGAAGAAAGAGTACTAACACAAGGGAGAATTAACAAGGTCATTTAAACTGTAAATATTTGTTTGATATGAAGTCAAATAAAAGGAAAATTAATACTGCAACATTTTCAGTGGCCAACCTCCTCTCCTCTCCTCTCCTCTCCTCTCCTCTCCTCTCCCCTCCCCTCCCCTCCCCTGCCCCCTCCAGCTGGCCTAGATGATCTCTCCGGGTCCCTTATGGTAAAGCCCGCCCCGGGACCCTGTGCTGAGGTGACAAGTTCTTCACAAGATACTGGGTATGTAAACTTTTTACGGAAAAGCGTCCGTGGCCAATCTAGTCGCGCTTTTCTGCAAAAAAGCCCCAATCGCCATTTTCGCCATCGGGGCTTTTTTGCGGAAAAGAACTCTCTGCTGTCTACACTGGCCCTTTTGCGCAGAAGTCTTTCGGAAAAAGACTTTTGCCCGAACGGGAGCAGCATAGTATTCCCGCAGAAGCACTGACAATCTTACATGAGATCGTCAGTGCTTTTGCGGAAATTCAAGCGGCCAGTGTAGACAGCTGGCAAGTTTTTCTGCAAAAGCAGATGATTAGCACACTTTCCTAGTTGAAAATCCAAGGAGAAGAAAGGGGAGAATTGCAAATCAAGACTCTCTTAAGGTGTCTGAAAGCTACTTTGGTCTGGGCCGGTACTCAGTGGTACCAAGGCAGACTTTTCTGTGGCTCGGTTGTCTAATGCCACACTAGAACAAGTCTACCACACCGAACGAAAGAGCAGACAATTACATGAAAGGGAAAAAAGGTGGCTTGGCAGAGAATTTGCTTCCGGACAAAAACAAGAGACTGCGGTGGTTAAAGAAGAACGGGAGGCATACCTGTGCATAAACCAATTCACCAGAAACCTTCTGAACAACCAGTTCAGTCACATGTCCTTACAGGGACAAGCACCTTAATGACGGTAGCCCTGACATTTTATTTTGCAGACGATTCTACTTGTGGAAGGGCTGCTGGAGTGAAACTTGAGGCCCAAGCAGGAGGAAAGTTTGATTTTCTAGTACCAAATAGAAAAACAATAATAGAACAAAAAGGCTAAAAGATGCCTAAGGGCGGAGATAGGGTCCAGAATGACTTAGACAAATTGGAGGATTGGGCCACAAGAAATCTGATGAGGTTCAACAAGGACAAGTGTAGAGTCCTGCACTTGGGATGGAAGAATCCCAAGCATAGTTACAAGCTGGGGACCAACCAGTTAAGTAGTAGTTCTGCAGACAGGGACCTGGGGGTTACAGTGGATGAGAAGCTGGAGATGAGTCAACAGTGTGCCCTTGTAGCCAAGAAGGCTAATGGCATATTAGGTTGCATTAAGAGGAGCATTGCCAGTAGATCCAGAGATGTCATTATTCCCCTTTATTCGGCTTTGGTGAGGCCACATCTGGAGTACTGTGTCCAGTTCTGGGCCCCCCACTACAGAAGGGATGTGGACACATTGGAGAGGGTCCAGCAGAGGACAACCAAAATGATTAGGGGGCTGGAGCAATTGCTCTATGAAGAGGCTGAGGGATTTAGGTTTCTTTAGTCTGAAGAGGAGACCATGAGGGGGGATTTTATAGTAGCCTTCAACTTCCTTATAAGGACACAGGAACGCAAGGTAACCTGTTCTCCCAACTCTCGCTTTCAGACGGGGTGGGGAACCTTATTGGGGGGGCGGAAGGCACACACTAGTAGGGTTGCCAGATGGTTTCAGCAAAAAAAAAAAAAAAAAAAAAGGCGCCAGGAAAATTTTTGTTGAGGGAAAGAAGCCAACCAAACAAAAAAACCCCACCAGGAACATTTTTGTTGAGCAAAATCCAGTTGTGACCCCTTTAATTAGTCAGCCAATCTCCCCGCCCCGGCTTATTTCTGCTGGGCACAGAGGAAAAGCAGAAAATACTGGACATTTTGTATGTCCGGTATTTTCTAAATTTATTTACCGGACAAAAAGTGCAACTACCGGGCTGTCTGGCTCAGTGCTAGACACCTGGCAACCCTACACACAAGTGTGAAGAAAAAAAAAATCCCAAACCCCACCATCCGCATTAACACATGCCCCAACTGAGAAGGAGGAAGAGGCTTCCCACATTCCCCTCGCACACCGGAGCTTGTGAGGAGGGGGGGGCGGGGGGCGGGGCGGGGCAGGCTAGCAGAATTTGTCTGCTCCAATCTGGCCACCCAGAGAAATAAAAAAGCAAATTGAAAGAGCCAGACGAATACCTAGAAACCATCTACTTCAAGACAGACCCAAGAAAACCAACAATAGAACACCACTTGTCATCACCTACAACCCCCAACTTAAACCTGTCCAACACATTATCAATAAACTACAGCCTATATTGGAACAGGATACCATACTCAAAGAGGCTCTGGGAGACAGACCCATAGTCTCCTATAGACAACCACCTAACCTCAAGATGATTCTTACCAACCACCACAGGACATACCACACTAATACCAACCCTGGTACCTTCCCTTGCAACAAACCCCCTTGCCAGCTTTGTCCACATATTCATTCTGCTGATACCATTATTGGACCCAACCAAGTGAGTTATAAGATCAAGAACACATATTCCTGCGCATCCAGAAATATAATCTATGCTATCGTGTGCCGAAAGTGTCCGTCTGCTATGTACATTGGACAAACATCTCAGACACTTCGCCAAAGGATTAATGCCCACAAAACAGATATCAGACAAGATCACAAAGAGAAAACAGTTTCTTGCCATTTTAACCAGAAAGGACACTCTCTCAATGACTTAACCACCTGCATTCTGCTACAAAGACCTTTTACATCTGCACTTGAAAGGGAATCCTCTGAACTGTCATTCATGTTAAAATTCGACACTTTCCAACAAGGACTTAGTTCAAATGTTTGTTATCTCACCCATTACCAAGATAGTTTCCCCAATTATCACCTCTAATACCATTAACTCACAAACATCCCACTCTCCCTACCTCTAATATCATCAATTCACAGACACTTACCTTCCTTCCCCCTCCCCCCCACCGCATCCCCCTCCTGTTCTGCAATGTGATTTGTCCTTTTCATATTTGTTCTTTTTTTTAATTGTATCCTTTGGTATATATGGTTGTGACTACTTTCTTCCACTATTTGATCTGAGGAAGTGGGTCTGGCCCACGAAAGCTCATCATCTAATAAACCATCTTGTTAGTCTTTAAAGTGCTACATTGTCCTGCATTTTGCTTCAACTACCCCAGACTAACACGGCTACATTTCTATCACCAATCTGGAGGGGAGCTAGAGCGTTAGTGTGGGAACCTTGAGTCTCGAGGGCCACACTCACGTGAGCTGGGGTATTAGGTTCCTCACCCCTGCTTTAAAAACAAAACCTCTTACTCTTAAAAATCGATCCCCGTATCTCTGGTCGGACCAGCTTCACGCAGGTCCTCGGGGATGGAAAACTGCAGCAAACTGTATGAACAGAAACAAACAGAAGCCCCAATCGCAGCTGGAGGTGGGGCGAGGCTGCCCCAGCAGGGACACAACGGGGCAGCCGCCCTCCACCAGATCAGGAAAACAACCGCGCCATTCCCCGTCCAGCAGGAAGGCGAGTGCCGCTGCAAGGCTCCGCAACGGAGGTGGGCGGCAGAGGGGTGTTTGTGCGCGGCCGCGCGCCTTCAGCGGCAACTCCCCTGGTGCCCCCTTCTCTAGTCCAGCCAGGCCTAAAATGCTCAGTGCTTAGAAGGCGGGTGGGGAACCTAAGGCCTGGGTGCGTGGGGCTCCTCCACCGTCGCCCCCTCCCCACGCCGTGGGGCTGGAGCGCACAAAGCGACTAGGCTGGGCCCTGCAGTGCTCTGGCCGCCAGGGGGACGTTTCTCCGCTCAGCTGGGGGCCAGGCAGGGAGGCTTTTCTGTCGGTTGGTTTGTCTGTCACCTGTTTGCCCCCCAATTCTCAGCCACTCCCCCCCCCTCCCCCACCCAGGACGCTCTCGGCCTCTGCAGGAGGCACAGCCGGGCACTGGGCGGCACTGCGGGCAGCCAGGGCCAGAGCATCCCCCCCCACAGCGCCCCCCGCCGAACTGCCCCCCGGGCACAGGGGGGATTCAGCGGGCACCCGGCCCCGCCCCCAGGCAGCGAGCAGCGCGGGGAGCAGGGCTCAGGCCGCCCCGCCCCCCCGCGTGCGGGACACGTTCTGTGCGTGCCCCGCCCGCGGGAACCACCCCTCGAGGGCGCGCGGCTCCCCGGCGGGGGGAGGGGGCACGTGACACTCCCGCGCCCCGGTGGCCCGCAGCCCCCCCTCCCCGAGACACCCACGTGACTGGAGCCCGGGTCAGCTCCCGCGCCCCAAAGGGGGGGCCACAGCCCCGTTCCCCCGGCACCACGTGGGGGGGGGGTCACAGGGGCGCTGCTCCCCGGGGAGGCTGCAGCGCCGGGGGGGGGGGGCAGAAATCGCCCCCCCACCTCCGCCAGGGGCCGCCCCGCCGATGTCCAGCCTGGGGCCCGGAGAGAAGCAGGCGGGGGGGGGGGGGGTTCCACGTCACTGCCAGCTCCCGCCCCGCCCCCCAGGCTCCGCCCCTCAGCGCCCCCCGCAGCGTTTTCCCGCCCGCCTCGTCAGCGCGAGCGTCCCGGGAGTTTCCCGCCCAGCCAGCGCCGCCCGCGCCTGCGCTCTCCCGCGCCCTGTCCCCTCCTGCCCCCCCCAGTGCCAAGGCCCCCCCGGCCCCTCCCCCTCCCTCCTGCCCCCCCAGTGCCGAGCACCCCCCCGGCCCCTCACCCCCTCCTGCCCCCCCAGTGCCAAGCGCCCCCCCCGGCCCCCCACACCCAGCCTGCTCCTACACCTCACCCCTGTCCAGACACCCCACCCCCAGCCCGCTCCCCCACCTTCCCTCGCGCCCCCTTCTCCCCCAGGCCAGACACCCCACCCCCAGCCCGCTCCCCCACCTTCCCTCGCGCCCCCTCCTCCCCCGGGCCAGACACCAACAAGGGGCGGGCTGGGGGCGGGGAGCTTCGCACTCGGACCCAGGATTCGCTCGCGCCCCCGCGCGCTCCTCGGACCTTCCTGTCATGGCGGCGCCGGCCGCCCAGTCAGACAACGCCCCCCTGCGGCAGCCCATTGGCCGAACCAGAGGCAGGATCCCCTTTGCTGACAGCCCATTGGGCGACACTATCCTCCGCCAAGGCTGTCTTCCGAAAGCCCATTGGCTGGCACACAGCCAGGAACCACCCCTAAGTCACAGACAATTCCAGGACGGAGCAGCCCATTAAGATCCACCCCGGACAGCCTATTGGTCGAGAGCAGTGGCAGGTCAGTCCCCCTAGTCACACCGCATTCGCAGACAGAGCTGTCCGTTAAGATGCAGCCGGGTCAGCCTATTGGGTGCCTCTGATTCAGAACACGCCCCTTAGTCACAGCCCATTCGCGGACAGAAGAGTCTGTTATAATCCACCCCGGACAACCTATTGGCCGCCAGCAGCCCCAGAACACGCCTTGAGTCACCGCCCATTGGCGCACGGAGCAGTCCGTTAAGAGTCACCTCGGACAGCCTCAGATTGGGCGCCACAGATTCCGAACACGCCCTTTACTCTCAGCCCATTCGCGGACAGAACAGTCTGTTACGATCAGTCCGGGACAGTCTCTCGGCCAGCCTTAGTGTAGGGAGAACATAGTCAAGTATGAAACAGGATTCCCCAAGTGGAAGTGACTCCCCAGAATTTGTTCCCCACAACTACAAGTCTAAGGAGGAGAAGTTTGTTAAGTAGAAGAAGCATAGAAGTGTTTAGATTTATTCTTGTGAAAGTGTTTAGATTTAGTGTTATCAAGCTTGAGAAGTGTTTAGATTTATAATTATTATTATTATTATTATTTGTTAGGATTGTTTAATTATAAATCTAAACATTTTTGCCCCTCTAGAATATAATTGGTTAGGAATGTAATATTAGGTCATGTAACTTCAAACTGTTAAAAATATACTACTATGTAGCCAGAAACAGCTCCCCTCGCTGTGCGCCAGGGCACGCTCAAACTTACTGTTACACAATTGACAACCGTTCTCTTCAAAGCATTGTGAAGCACTTAACCCTAATCGCAAAGTGAAGCATTGTAACTATAACAGTAACTAACTCAGCGCTCAGAGAGAGAATGTTTTAAGAAATGCCACCCAGAAACTTTTGTAACTTTTTGTAACTACAACTCTTGTATTATTATGCAAAATACTGTATGGGAAACATTAATTAGGGAATGTACATAAGAGAGAGAGTGCTTGGACGATGAATGAATGGTTGTGAGAGGTGCCAGCCTGAGAATGCAGCAACAAAGGGCTGAAGAAGGCGTCAGGTGCCAGTGCAATTGGCTCCCCGTAGCCGTTTCTAACACACACATGAGCCGCTCTGATTTGGCTTCTAACACTTTTAGCTGCTCGGTTCTGCAAGCGCGGAGAGGAAGCCGCGTCCGATAGATGGAGGTTCTCCGCGACACATTTGGCAGCCTGGACCCCCTGCCTCTGGTCCAAAGAGTCTCAACCAACCCCCGACCCCATGACCCTTGTTCTCAGTGATTCCGCCAGCTGCTTGGTGCCTTTAGTACCCGGCCCCGCTTGCAAAGTCCCCCCCCCCAGCAGCATGACCCGAGAGCGAAACAAGAGACCCCCCCCCCAGCAGCAAAACCCGAGAGCAGCGCGAAAGAACCCCCCCGGCATTGCGACCCGAGGGCGGCGCCAGAGACCCCCCCCCAGCAGCAAGTCCCGAGGGCGGCGCCAGAGACCCTCCCCAGCAGCGTGACCCGAGAGCGAAGCCAGAGACCTCCCCCAGCAGAGTGACCCGAAAACGGTGCCAGAGACCCCCCCCAGCAGCAAGACCGGAGAGCGGCACCACAGACCCGCCCCCAGCAGTGCGACCCAAGAGTGGCGCCAGAGACCCTCCCCCCAGCAGCATCACCGGAGAACGGCGACAGAGATCTCCCCCCCCCAGCAGCACGACCTGAGATGGGAGCCAGAGGCCCCCCCCAGCAGCATCACCCGAGAGTGGCGCCAGAGACCCCCCCCCAGCAGCACGATTGGAGAGCGAAGCCAGAGACCCCCCCCAGCAGCATGATCCCAAGGAGGCGCCGGAGACCCCCCGAGTAGCGCAACTCGAGAGCGGCACCAGAGATTCCCCGCAGCAGCATAACCCGAGAGAGGCGCCAGACTCCCTCCCAGCAGCACGACCTCAGAGTGGCCCCAAAGACCCCTCCCCCCTAGCAGCGAGACCAGAGAGCAGCGCTAGAGACACCCCCAAGCTGCACGACCCGAGAGCGGCACCAGAATCCCTCCCTGCAGCGAGACCAGAGAGCGGCGTGACTGAAGAGACCTCTCACTCACTAAGGTCTGTGGCTGTGGGAATTCTATCCTTTAGCCCTTCCCCCCGGCCCCTCGCCTATGTATAGGGCCCTCTACAATAACACTGAGTCAGTCAGCCATGACGCGCCACCGCTCTCCCTTGCGCGACTTGCGAACCTGCTGAATTCCCGTTGGCTCCTGAGCCCTTAACCCGTGGAGATGCTCACCTGGAATGCCTGCAAGTGTGCTGTACAACGACAAAGACACAGACAGAAACAGACAGACAGGACGTATTGGCCAATACGAGAGAGCAACAAGAGAGAAACACATGAGAGGCAGTCAGAAACCTTACCACCTTGCGTCTTCCTCCTCGAGCCAAGCGTCTGCTGAGAAGGACACCGTGTTTCAGAGAAACCAGCACCCCTGACAAACGGGAGCCCTGTTTCTCCCACTACCAAAGAAGCACCTCGGGAACCTCCGCTCGGACTCGCTGTCTAAGCAAACGTGACGTCCCTTCCTAGACCCGAGTGGGCCGTAAGCCGAGAGATTTCCAGACCCGACACTTATCTCCCTGTCAGCGATGGCTGCTCCGTTCCCAGACGGACGGTTCTCGCCTCGCTTCGACCAAGCTCCCGAGCTCGCTGTTCTAGTTTCCGTTCCATCCTCAGACGGGAGGACACCGGGAGGATTGACTTCTTATCGCTCGCTACCGAACACAGCAGAGGGGAAAAAACAAACAAACAACTTAGCATTTCAGTCCGCAAGGACGAGGCATCGCTTCTCCTCCCACCATCGGCCACCCCCTCCCGCTGCCACTCCAGGAACGCGGAGAGAACGGAGGCCTTGAATATCTATCCACGCACTGTTGAACCGCCTACTGCCCCTTCACCAGTCCCCAAGCCACCAGGCTCCGTGCCCCAGCAGGAAGCTCTCTGCCTCAGAAGAAACATACTGCCAGGACGCTTGAAGATTTCAAAGCACGCACCTCTTACTCACACAGAGCCATGGGAAGGCCGAACGCTGAGGACCCTTCACGTGTTCCGAGAATCACGTCCAGGCAGCTCAAGTCCATCTCGGACGATATCTTTTCAGCCCACGGCCCCTCACTGATTCCTCTGCAAGGGTGGCCGAAAAAGCCCAGCATTAGCTCTCAGTCACTAAGGTCTGTGGCTGTGGGAATGCTATCTTTAGCCCTTTCCCCCCCTCTCGCCTATGTATCGGGTCCTCTACAAGAACACTGAGTCAGTCAGCCATGACGCACCACCGCTCTCCCTTGCGCGACTGGCGTACCTGCAGCATTCCCATTGGCTCCTGAGCCCTTAACCCTTGGAGATGCTCACCTGGAATGCCTGCAAGTGTGCTGTACAAGGACACGGCAGAAGCAGAGCAAGGACAAAGACACAGACAGAAACAGACAGACAGAACGTATTGGCCAATACTAGAGAGCAACAAGAGAGAAACACATAAGAGGCAGTCAGAAACCTTACCACCTTGCGTCTTCCTCCTCGAGCCAAGCGTGTGCTGAGAAGGACACCGTGTTCCAGAGAAACCAGCACCCCTGACAAACGGGAGCCCTGTTTCTCCCACTACCAAGTAAGCACCTCGGGAACCTCCGCTCGGACTCGCTGTTTAAGCAAACGTAACGTCCCTTCCTAGACCCGAGTGGGCCGTAAGCCGAGAGATTTCCAGACCCGACACTTATCTCCCGGTCAGCGATGGCTGCTCCGCTCCCAGCAGGACGGTTCTCGCCTCGCTTCGACCAAGCTCCCGAGCTCGCTGTTCTCTTTTCCGTTCCATCCCCAGACGGGAGGACACCGGGAGGGTTGACTTCTTATCGCTCGCTACCGAACACAGCAGAGGGGAAAAAACAAACAAACAACTTAGCTTTTCAGTCCGCAAGGACGCGGCATCGCTTCTCCTACCACCATCGGCCACTCCCTCCCGCTGCCACTCCAGGAACGCGGAGAGAACGGAGGCCTTGAATATCTATCCACGCACTGTTGAACCGCCTACTGCCCCTTCACCAGTCCCCAAGCCACCAGGCTCCGTGCCCCAGCAGGAAGCTCTCTGCCTCAGAAGAAACATACTGCCAGGACGCTTGACGATTTCAAAGCACGCACCTCTTACTCACACAGAGCCATGGGAAGGCCGAACGCTGAGGACCCTTCACGTATTCCGAGAATCACGTCCAGGCAGCTCAAGTACATCTCGGACGATTTATTCTCCGCCCACGGCCACGCACTGATTCCTCTGCAAGGGTGGCCAAAATGCCCAGCGTTAGCTCTCACTCACTAAAGTCTGTGGCTGTGGGAATTCTATCCTTTAGCCCTTTCCCCCCCTCTCGCCTATGTATCGGGTCCTCTACAAGAACACTGAGTCAGTCAGCCATGACGCACCACCGCTCTCCCTTGCGCGACTTGCGAACCTGCAGAATTCCCGTTGGCTCCTGAGCCCTTAACCCTTGGAGATGCTCACCTGGAATGCCTGCAAGTGTGCTGTACAAGGACACGGCAGAAGCAGAGCAAGGACAAAGACACAGACAGAAACAGACAGACAGGACGTATTGGCCAATACGAGAGAGCAACAAGAGAGAAACACATGAGAGGCAGCCAGAAACCTTACCACCTTGCATCTTCCTCCTCGAGCCAAGCGTCTGCTGAAAAGGACACCGAGTTCCAGAGAAACCAGCACCCCTGACAAACGGGAGCCCTGTTTCTACCACTACCAAGTAAGCACCTCGGGAACCTCCGCTCGGACTCGCTGTCTAAGCAAACGTGACTTCCCTTCCTAGACCCGAGTGGGCCGTAAGCCGAGAGATTTCCAGACCCGACATTTATCTCCCGGTCAGCGATGGCTGCTCCGCTCCAAGCCGGACGGTTCTCGCCTCGCTTCGACCAAGCTCCCGAGCTCGCTGTTCTCTTTTCCGTTCCATCCCCAGACGGGAGGACACCGGAAGGGTTGACTTCTTATCGCTCGCTATCGAACACAGCAGAGGGGAAAAAACAAACAAACAACTTAGCTTTTCAGTCCGCAAGGACGCGGCATCCCTTCTCCTCCCACCATCGCACCGCTGCCTCCCACCATCGGCCACCCCCTCCCGCTGCCACTCCAGGAACACGGAGAGAACGGAGGCCTTGAATATCTATCCACGCTCTGTTGAACTGCCTATGCCCCTTCACCAGTCCCCAAGCCACCAGGCTTCGTGCCCCAGCAGGAAGCTCTCTGCCTCAGAAGAACCATACTCCCAGGACGCTTGAAGATTTCAAAGCACGCACCTCTTACTCACACAGAGCCATGGGAAGGCCGAACGCTGAGGACCCTTCACGTGTTCCGAGAATCACGTCCAGGCACCTCAAGTCCATCTCGGACGGTATCTTCTCAGCCCACGGCCCCTCACTGATTCCTCTGCAAGGGTGGCCGAAAAAGCCCAGCGTTAGCTCTCTCTCACTAAGGTCTGTGGCTGTGGGAATGCTATCCTTTAGCCCTTTCCCCCCCTCTCGCCTATGTATCGGGTCCTCTACAAGAACACCGAGTTATTCAGCCATGACGCACCACCGCTCTCCCTTGCGCGACTGGCGTACCTGCAGCATTCCCATTGGCTCCTGAGCCCTTAACCCTTGGAGATGCTCACCTGGAATGCCTGCAAGTGTGCTGTACAAGGACACGGCAGAAGCAGAGCAAGGACAAAGACACAGACAGAAACAGACAGACAGAACGTATTGGCCAATACTAGAGAGCAACAAGAGAGAAACACATAAGAGGCAGTCAGAAACCTTACCACCTTGCGTCTTCCTCCTCGAGCCAAGCGTCTGCTGAGAAGGACACCGTGTTCCAGAGAAACCAGCACCCCTGACAAACGGGAGCTACCAAGGAAGCACCTCGAGAACCTCCGCTCGGACTCGCTGTCTAAGCAAACGTGACTTCCCTTCCTAGACCCGAGTGGGCCGTAAGCCGAGAGATTTCCAAACCCGACACTTATCTCCCGGTCAGCGATGGCTGCTCCGCTCCCAGCCGGACGGTTTTCGCCTCGCTTCGACCAAGATCCCGAGCTCGCTGTTCTCGTTTCCGTTCCATCCTCAGACGGGAGGACACCGGGAGGGTTGACTTCTTATCGCTCGCTACCGAACACAGCAGAGGGGAAAAAACAAACAAACAACTTAGCGTTTCAGTCCGCAAGGACGCGGCATCGTTTCTCCTCCCACCATCGCACCGCTGCCTCCCACCATCGGCCACCCCCTCCCGCTGCCACTCCAGGAACGCGGAGAGAAAGGAGGCCTTGAATATCTATCCACGCACTGTTGAACCGCCTACTGCCCCTTCACCAGTCCCCAAGCCACCAGGCTCCGTGCCCCAGCAGGAAGCTCTCTGCCTCAGAAGAAACATACTGCCAGGACGCTTGAAGATTTCAAAGCACGCACCTCTTACTCACACAGAGCCATGGGAAGGCCGAACGCTGAGGACCCTTCACGTGTTCCGAGAATCACGTCCAGGCACCTCAAGTCAATCTCGGACGGTATCTTCTCAGCCCACGGCCCCTCATTGATTCCTCTGCAAGGGTGGCCGAAAAAGCCCAGCGTTAGCTCTCTCTCACTAAGGTCTGTGGCTGTGGGAATGCTATCCTTTAGCCCTTTCCCCCCCTCTCGCCTATGTATCGGGTCCTCTACAAGAACACTGAGTCAGTCAGCCATGACGCACCACCGCTCTCCCTTGCGCGACTGACTTACCTGCAGTATTCCCATTGGCTCCTGAGCCCTTAACCCTTGGAGATGCTCACCTGGAATGCCTGCAAGTGTGCTGTACAAGGACACGGCAGAAGCCGAGCAAGGACAAAGACACAGACAGAAACAGACAGACAGAACGTATTGGCCAATACTAGAGAGCAACAAGAGAGAAACACATAAGAGGCAGTCAGAAACCTTACCACCTTGCGTCTTCCTCCTCGAGCCAAGCGTCTGCTGAGAAGGACACCGTGTTCCAGAGAAACCAGCACCCCTGACAAACGGGAGCTACCAAGGAAGCACCTCGAGAACCTCCGCTCGGACTCGCTGTCTAAGCAAACGTGACTTCCCTTCCTAGACCCGAGTGGGCCGTAAGCCGAGAGATTTCCAGACCCGACATTTATCTCCCGGTCAGCGATGGCTGCTCCGCTCCAAGCCGGACGGTTCTCGCCTCGCTTCGACCAACCTCCCGAGCTCGCTGTTCTCGTTTCCGTTCCATCCCCAGACGGGAGGACACCGGGAGGGTTGACTTCTTATCGCTCGCTACCAAACACAGCAGAGGGGAAAAAACAAACAAAGAACTAAGCTTTTCAGTCCGCAAGGATGCGGCATCGCTTCTCCTCCCACCATCGGCCACCCCCTCCCGCTGCCACTCCAGGAACCCGGAGAGAATGGAGGCCTTGAATATCTATCCACGCACTGTTGAACCCCCTACTGCTCCTTCACCAGTCCCCAAGCCACCAGGCTCCGTGCCCCAGCAGGAAGCTCTCTGCCTCAGAAGAAACATACTGCCAGGACGCTTGACGATTTCAAAGCACGCACCTCTTACTCACACAGAGCCATGGGAAGGCCGAACGCTGAGGACCCTTCACGTGTTCTGAGAATCACGTCCAGGCAGCTCAAGTACATCTCGGACGATTTATTCTCCGCCCACGGCCACGCACTGATTCCTCTGCAAGGGTGGCCAAAAAAACCCAGCGTTAGCTCTCACTCACTAAAGTCTGTGGCTGTGGGAATTCTATCCTTTAGCCCTTTCCCCCCCTCTCGCCTATGTATCGGTTCCTCTACAAGAACACTGAGTCAGTCAGCCATGACGCACCACCGCTCTCCCTTGCGCGACTTGCGAACCTGCAGAATTCCCGTTGGCTCCTGAGCCCTTAACCCTTGGAGATGCTCACCTGGAATGCCTGCAAGTGTGCTGTACAAGGACACGGCAGAAGCAGAGCAAGGACAAAGACACAGACAGAAACAGACAGACAGGACGTATTGGCCAATACGAGAGAGCAACAAGAGAGAAACACATGAGAGGCAGCCAGAAACCTTACCACCTTGCATCTTCCTCCTCGAGCCAAGCGTCTGCTGAAAAGGACACCGAGTTCCAGAGAAACCAGCACCCCTGACAAACGGGAGCCCTGTTTCTACCACTACCAAGTAAGCACCTCGGGAACCTCCGCTCGGACTCGCTGTCTAAGCAAACGTGACTTCCCTTCCTAGACCCGAGTGGGCCGTAAGCCGAGAGATTTCCAGACCCGACATTTATCTCCCGGTCAGCGATGGCTGCTCCGCTCCAAGCCGGACGGTTCTCGCCTCGCTTCGACCAAGCTCCCGAGCTCGCTGTTCTCTTTTCCGTTCCATCCCCAGACGGGAGGACACCGGAAGGGTTGACTTCTTATCGCTCGCTATCGAACACAGCAGAGGGGAAAAAACAAACAAACAACTTAGCTTTTCAGTCCGCAAGGACGCGGCATCCCTTCTCCTCCCACCATCGCACCGCTGCCTCCCACCATCGGCCACCCCCTCCCGCTGCCACTCCAGGAACACGGAGAGAACGGAGGCCTTGAATATCTATCCACGCTCTGTTGAACTGCCTATGCCCCTTCACCAGTCCCCAAGCCACCAGGCTTCGTGCCCCAGCAGGAAGCTCTCTGCCTCAGAAGAACCATACTCCCAGGACGCTTGAAGATTTCAAAGCACGCACCTCTTACTCACACAGAGCCATGGGAAGGCCGAACGCTGAGGACCCTTCA
Source organism: Pelodiscus sinensis (assembly GCF_052426305.1). Lineage (NCBI taxonomy): Eukaryota > Metazoa > Chordata > Testudines > Trionychidae > Pelodiscus > Pelodiscus sinensis. The sequence goes on from NC_143059.1 coordinate 225,524, forward strand.
CGTGTTCCGAGAATCACGTCCAGGCACCTCAAGTCCATCTCGGACGGTATCTTCTCAGCCCACGGCCCCTCACTGATTCCTCTGCAAGGGTGGCCGAAAAAGCCCAGCGTTAGCTCTCTCTCACTAAGGTCTGTGGCTGTGGGAATGCTATCCTTTAGCCCTTTCCCCCCCTCTCGCCTATGTATCGGGTCCTCTACAAGAACACTGAGTCAGTCAGCCATGACGCACCACCGCTCTCCCTTGCGCGACTGGCGTACCTGCAGCATTCCCATTGGCTCCTGAGCCCTTAACCCTTGGAGATGCTCACCTGGAATGCCTGCAAGTGTGCTGTACAAGGAAACGGCAGAAGCAGAGCAAGGACAAAGACACAGACAGAAACAGACAGACAGAACGTATTGGCCAATACTAGAGAGCAACAAGAGAGAAACACATAAGAGGCAGTCAGAAACCTTACCACCTTGCGTCTTCCTCCTCGAGCCAAGCGTCTGCTGAGAAGGACACCGTGTTCCAGAGAAACCAGCACCCCTGACAAACGGGAGCTACCAAGGAAGCACCTCGAGAACCTCCGCTCGGACTCGCTGTCTAAGCAAACGTGACTTCCCTTCCTAGACCCGAGTGGGCCGTAAGCCGAGAGATTTCCAAACCCGACACTTATCTCCCGGTCAGCGATGGCTGCTCCGCTCCCAGCCGGACGGTTTTCGCCTCGCTTCGACCAAGATCCCGAGCTCGCTGTTCTCGTTTCCGTTCCATCCTCAGACGGGAGGACACCGGGAGGGTTGACTTCTTATCGCTCGCTACCGAACACAGCAGAGGGGAAAAAACAAACAAACAAACTTAGCGTTTCAGTCCGCAAGGACGCGGCATCGCTTCTCCTCCCACCATCGCACCGCTGCCTCCCACCATCGGCCACCCCCTCCCGCTGCCACTCCAGGAACGCGGAGAGAACGGAGGCCTTGTATATCTATCCGCGCTCTGTTGAACTGCCTATGCCCCTTCACCAGTCCCCAAGCCACCAGGCTCCGTGACCCAGCAGGAAGCTCTCTGCCTCAGAAGAAACATACTGACAGGACGCTTAAAGATTTCAAAGCACGCACCTCTTACTCACACAGAGCCATGGGAAGGCCGAACGCTGAGGACCCTTCACGTGTTCCGAGAATCACGTCCAGGCAGCTCAAGTACATCTCGGACGATTTGTTCTCCGCCCACGGCCACGCACTGATTCCTCTGCAAGGGTGGCCAAAAAAGCCCAGCGTTAGCTCTCACTCACTAAAGTCTGTGGCTGTGGGAATTCTATCCTTTAGCCCTTTCCCCCCCTCTCGCCTATGTATCGGGTCCTCTACAAGAACACCGAGTTATTCAGCCATGACGCACCACCGCTCTCCCTTGCGCGACTTGCGAACCTGCTGAATTCCCGTTGGCTCCTGAGCCCTTAACCCTTGGAGATGCTCACCTGGAATGCCTGCAAGTGTGCTGTACAAGGACACGGCAGAAGCCGAGCAAGGACAAAGACACAGACAGAAACAGACAGACAGAACGTATTGGCCAATACTAGAGAGCAACAAGAGAGAAACACATAAGAGGCAGTCAGAAACCTTACCACCTTGCGTCTTCCTCCTCGAGCCAAGCGTCTGCTGAGAAGGACACCGTGTTCCAGAGAAACCAGCACCCCTGACAAACGGGAGCTACCAAGGAAGCACCTCGAGAACCTCCGCTCGGACTCGCTGTCTAAGCAAACGTGACTTCCCTTCCTAGACCCGAGTGGGCCGTAAGCCGAGAGATTTCCAGACCCGACATTTATCTCCCGGTCAGCGATGGCTGCTCCGCTCCAAGCCGGACGGTTCTCGCCTCGCTTCGACCAACCTCCCGAGCTCGCTGTTCTCGTTTCCGTTCCATCCCCAGACGGGAGGACACCGGGAGGGTTGACTTCTTATCGCTCGCTACCGAACACAGCAGAGGGGAAAAAACAAACAAAGAACTAAGCTTTTCAGTCCGCAAGGATGCGGCATCGCTTCTCCTCCCACCATCGGCCACCCCCTCCCGCTGCCACTCCAGGAACCCGGAGAGAATGGAGGCCTTGAATATCTATCCACGCACTGTTGAACCCCCTACTGCTCCTTCACCAGTCCCCAAGCCACCAGGCTCCGTGCCCCAGCAGGAAGCTCTCTGCCTCAGAAGAAACATACTGCCAGGACGCTTGACGATTTCAAAGCACGCACCTCTTACTCACACAGAGCCATGGGAAGGCCGAACGCTGAGGACCCTTCACGTGTTCTGAGAATCACGTCCAGGCAGCTCAAGTACATCTCGGACGATTTATTCTCCGCCCACGGCCACGCACTGATTCCTCTGCAAGGGTGGCCAAAAAAACCCAGCGTTAGCTCTCACTCACTAAAGTCTGTGGCTGTGGGAATTCTATCCTTTAGCCCTTTCCCCCCCTCTCGCCTATGTATCGGTTCCTCTACAAGAACACTGAGTCAGTCAGCCATGACGCACCACCGCTCTCCCTTGCGCGACTTGCGAACCTGCAGAATTCCCGTTGGCTCCTGAGCCCTTAACCCTTGGAGATGCTCACCTGGAATGCCTGCAAGTGTGCTGTACAAGGACACGGCAGAAGCAGAGCAAGGACAAAGACACAGACAGAAACAGACAGACAGGACGTATTGGCCAATACGAGAGAGTAACAAGAGAGAAACACATGAGAGGCAGCCAGAAACCTTACCACCTTGCGTCTTCCTCCTCGAGCCAAGCGTCTGCTGAAAAGGACACCGTGTTCCAGAGAAACCAGCACCCCTGACAAACGGGAGCCCTGTTTCTCCCACTACCAAGTAAGCACCTCGGGAACCTCCGCTCGGACTCGCTGTCTAAGCAAACGTGACTTCCCTTCCTAGACCCGAGTGGGCCGTAAGCTGAGAGATTTCCAGACCCGACACTTATCTCCCTGTCAGCGATGGCTGCTCCGCTCCCAGCCGGACGGTTCTCGCCTCGCTTCGACCAACCTCCCGAGCTCGCTGTTCTCGTTTCCGTTCCATCCCCAGACGGGAGGACACCGGGAGGGTTGACTTCTTATCGCTCGCTATCGAACACAGCAGAGGGGAAAAAACAAACAAACAACTTAGCTTTTCAGTCCGCAAGGACGCGGCATCGTTTCTCCTCCCACCATCGCACCGCTGCCTCCCACCATCGGCCACCCCCTCCCAATGCCACTCCAGGAACGCGGAGAGAAAGGAGACCTTGAATACCTATCCACGCACTGTTGAACCGCCTACTGCCCCTTCACCAGTCCCCAAGCCACCAGGCTCCGTGCCCCAGCAGGAAGCTCTCTGCCTCAGAAGAAACATACTGCCAGGACGCTTGAAGATTTCAAAGCACGCACCTCTTACTCACACAGAGCCATGGGAAGGCCGAACGCTGAGGACCCTTCACGTGTTCCGAGAATCACGTCCAGGCACCTCAAGTCAATCTCGGACGGTATCTTCTCAGCCCACGGCCCCTCATTGATTCCTCTGCAAGGGTGGCCGAAAAAGCCCAGCGTTAGCTCTCTCTCACTAAGGTCTGTGGCTGTGGGAATGCTATCCTTTAGCCCTTTCCCCCCCTCTCGCCTATGTATCGGGTCCTCTACAAGAACACTGAGTCAGTCAGCCATGACGCACCACCGCTCTCCCTTGCGCGACTGACTTACCTGCAGTATTCCCATTGGCTCCTGAGCCCTTAACCCTTGGAGATGCTCACCTGGAATGCCTGCAAGTGTGCTGTACAAGGACACGGCAGAAGCCGAGCAAGGACAAAGACACAGACAGAAACAGACAGACAGAACGTATTGGCCAATACTAGAGAGCAACAAGAGAGAAACACATAAGAGGCAGTCAGAAACCTTACCACCTTGCGTCTTCCTCCTCGAGCCAAGCGTCTGCTGAGAAGGACACCGTGTTCCAGAGAAACCAGCACCCCTGACAAACGGGAGCTACCAAGGAAGCACCTCGAGAACCTCCGCTCGGACTCGCTGTCTAAGCAAACGTGACTTCCCTTCCTAGACCCGAGTGGGCCGTAAGCCGAGAGATTTCCAGACCCGACATTTATCTCCCGGTCAGCGATGGCTGCTCCGCTCCAAGCCGGACGGTTCTCGCCTCGCTTCGACCAACCTCCCGAGCTCGCTGTTCTCGTTTCCGTTCCATCCCCAGACGGGAGGACACCGGGAGGGTTGACTTCTTATCGCTCGCTACCAAACACAGCAGAGGGGAAAAAACAAACAAAGAACTAAGCTTTTCAGTCCGCAAGGATGCGGCATCGCTTCTCCTCCCACCATCGGCCACCCCCTCCCGCTGCCACTCCAGGAACCCGGAGAGAATGGAGGCCTTGAATATCTATCCACGCACTGTTGAACCCCCTACTGCTCCTTCACCAGTCCCCAAGCCACCAGGCTCCGTGCCCCAGCAGGAAGCTCTCTGCCTCAGAAGAAACATACTGCCAGGACGCTTGACGATTTCAAAGCACGCACCTCTTACTCACACAGAGCCATGGGAAGGCCGAACGCTGAGGACCCTTCACGTGTTCTGAGAATCACGTCCAGGCAGCTCAAGTACATCTCGGACGATTTATTCTCCGCCCACGGCCACGCACTGATTCCTCTGCAAGGGTGGCCAAAAAAACCCAGCGTTAGCTCTCACTCACTAAAGTCTGTGGCTGTGGGAATTCTATCCTTTAGCCCTTTCCCCCCCTCTCGCCTATGTATCGGTTCCTCTACAAGAACACTGAGTCAGTCAGCCATGACGCACCACCGCTCTCCCTTGCGCGACTTGCGAACCTGCAGAATTCCCGTTGGCTCCTGAGCCCTTAACCCTTGGAGATGCTCACCTGGAATGCCTGCAAGTGTGCTGTACAAGGACACGGCAGAAGCAGAGCAAGGACAAAGACACAGACAGAAACAGACAGACAGGACGTATTGGCCAATACGAGAGAGTAACAAGAGAGAAACACATGAGAGGCAGCCAGAAACCTTACCACCTTGCGTCTTCCTCCTCGAGCCAAGCGTCTGCTGAAAAGGACACCGTGTTCCAGAGAAACCAGCACCCCTGACAAACGGGAGCCCTGTTTCTCCCACTACCAAGTAAGCACCTCGGGAACCTCCGCTCGGACTCGCTGTCTAAGCAAACGTGACTTCCCTTCCTAGACCCGAGTGGGCCGTAAGCTGAGAGATTTCCAGACCCGACACTTATCTCCCTGTCAGCGATGGCTGCTCCGCTCCCAGCCGGACGGTTCTCGCCTCGCTTCGACCAACCTCCCGAGCTCGCTGTTCTCGTTTCCGTTCCATCCCCAGACGGGAGGACACCGGGAGGGTTGACTTCTTATCGCTCGCTATCGAACACAGCAGAGGGGAAAAAACAAACAAACAACTTAGCTTTTCAGTCCGCAAGGACGCGGCATCGTTTCTCCTCCCACCATCGCACCGCTGCCTCCCACCATCGGCCACCCCCTCCCAATGCCACTCCAGGAACGCGGAGAGAAAGGAGACCTTGAATACCTATCCACGCACTGTTGAACCGCCTACTGCCCCTTCACCAGTCCCCAAGCCACCAGGCTCCGTGCCCCAGCAGGAAGCTCTCTGCCTCAGAAGAAACATACTGCCAGGACGCTTGAAGATTTCAAAGCACGCACCTCTTACTCACACAGAGCCATGGGAAGGCCGAACGCTGAGGACCCTTCACGTGTTCCGAGAATCACGTCCAGGCACCTCAAGTCAATCTCGGACGGTATCTTCTCAGCCCACGGCCCCTCATTGATTCCTCTGCAAGGGTGGCCGAAAAAGCCCAGCGTTAGCTCTCTCTCACTAAGGTCTGTGGCTGTGGGAATGCTATCCTTTAGCCCTTTCCCCCCCTCTCGCCTATGTATCGGGTCCTCTACAAGAACACTGAGTCAGTCAGCCATGACGCACCACCGCTCTCCCTTGCGCGACTGACTTACCTGCAGTATTCCCATTGGCTCCTGAGCCCTTAACCCTTGGAGATGCTCACCTGGAATGCCTGCAAGTGTGCTGTACAAGGACACGGCAGAAGCCGAGCAAGGACAAAGACACAGACAGAAACAGACAGACAGAACGTATTGGCCAATACTAGAGAGCAACAAGAGAGAAACACATAAGAGGCAGTCAGAAACCTTACCACCTTGCGTCTTCCTCCTCGAGCCAAGCGTCTGCTGAGAAGGACACCGTGTTCCAGAGAAACCAGCACCCCTGACAAACGGGAGCTACCAAGGAAGCACCTCGAGAACCTCCGCTCGGACTCGCTGTCTAAGCAAACGTGACTTCCCTTCCTAGACCCGAGTGGGCCGTAAGCCGAGAGATTTCCAGACCCGACATTTATCTCCCGGTCAGCGATGGCTGCTCCGCTCCAAGCCGGACGGTTCTCGCCTCGCTTCGACCAACCTCCCGAGCTCGCTGTTCTCGTTTCCGTTCCATCCCCAGACGGGAGGACACCGGGAGGGTTGACTTCTTATCGCTCGCTACCGAACACAGCAGAGGGGAAAAAACAAACAAAGAACTAAGCTTTTCAGTCCGCAAGGATGCGGCATCGCTTCTCCTCCCACCATCGGCCACCCCCTCCCGCTGCCACTCCAGGAACCCGGAGAGAATGGAGGCCTTGAATATCTATCCACGCACTGTTGAACCCCCTACTGCTCCTTCACCAGTCCCCAAGCCACCAGGCTCCGTGCCCCAGCAGGAAGCTCTCTGCCTCAGAAGAAACATACTGCCAGGACGCTTGACGATTTCAAAGCACGCACCTCTTACTCACACAGAGCCATGGGAAGGCCGAACGCTGAGGACCCTTCACGTGTTCTGAGAATCACGTCCAGGCAGCTCAAGTACATCTCGGACGATTTATTCTCCGCCCACGGCCACGCACTGATTCCTCTGCAAGGGTGGCCAAAAAAACCCAGCGTTAGCTCTCACTCACTAAAGTCTGTGGCTGTGGGAATTCTATCCTTTAGCCCTTTCCCCCCCTCTCGCCTATGTATCGGTTCCTCTACAAGAACACTGAGTCAGTCAGCCATGACGCACCACCGCTCTCCCTTGCGCGACTTGCGAACCTGCAGAATTCCCGTTGGCTCCTGAGCCCTTAACCCTTGGAGATGCTCACCTGGAATGCCTGCAAGTGTGCTGTACAAGGACACGGCAGAAGCAGAGCAAGGACAAAGACACAGACAGAAACAGACAGACAGGACGTATTGGCCAATACGAGAGAGTAACAAGAGAGAAACACATGAGAGGCAGCCAGAAACCTTACCACCTTGCGTCTTCCTCCTCGAGCCAAGCGTCTGCTGAAAAGGACACCGTGTTCCAGAGAAACCAGCACCCCTGACAAACGGGAGCCCTGTTTCTCCCACTACCAAGTAAGCACCTCGGGAACCTCCGCTCGGACTCGCTGTCTAAGCAAACGTGACTTCCCTTCCTAGACCCGAGTGGGCCGTAAGCTGAGAGATTTCCAGACCCGACACTTATCTCCCTGTCAGCGATGGCTGCTCCGCTCCCAGCCGGACGGTTCTCGCCTCGCTTCGACCAACCTCCCGAGCTCGCTGTTCTCGTTTCCGTTCCATCCCCAGACGGGAGGACACCGGGAGGGTTGACTTCTTATCGCTCGCTATCGAACACAGCAGAGGGGAAAAAACAAACAAACAACTTAGCTTTTCAGTCCGCAAGGACGCGGCATCGTTTCTCCTCCCACCATCGCACCGCTGCCTCCCACCATCGGCCACCCCCTCCCAATGCCACTCCAGGAACGCGGAGAGAAAGGAGACCTTGAATACCTATCCACGCACTGTTGAACCGCCTACTGCCCCTTCACCAGTCCCCAAGCCACCAGGCTCCGTGCCCCAGCAGGAAGCTCTCTGCCTCAGAAGAAACATACTGCCAGGACGCTTGAAGATTTCAAAGCACGCACCTCTTACTCACACAGAGCCATGGGAAGGCCGAACGCTGAGGACCCTTCACGTGTTCCGAGAATCACGTCCAGGCACCTCAAGTCAATCTCGGACGGTATCTTCTCAGCCCACGGCCCCTCATTGATTCCTCTGCAAGGGTGGCCGAAAAAGCCCAGCGTTAGCTCTCTCTCACTAAGGTCTGTGGCTGTGGGAATGCTATCCTTTAGCCCTTTCCCCCCCTCTCGCCTATGTATCGGGTCCTCTACAAGAACACTGAGTCAGTCAGCCATGACGCACCACCGCTCTCCCTTGCGCGACTGACTTACCTGCAGTATTCCCATTGGCTCCTGAGCCCTTAACCCTTGGAGATGCTCACCTGGAATGCCTGCAAGTGTGCTGTACAAGGACACGGCAGAAGCCGAGCAAGGACAAAGACACAGACAGAAACAGACAGACAGAACGTATTGGCCAATACTAGAGAGCAACAAGAGAGAAACACATAAGAGGCAGTCAGAAACCTTACCACCTTGCGTCTTCCTCCTCGAGCCAAGCGTCTGCTGAGAAGGACACCGTGTTCCAGAGAAACCAGCACCCCTGACAAACGGGAGCTACCAAGGAAGCACCTCGAGAACCTCCGCTCGGACTCGCTGTCTAAGCAAACGTGACTTCCCTTCCTAGACCCGAGTGGGCCGTAAGCCGAGAGATTTCCAGACCCGACATTTATCTCCCGGTCAGCGATGGCTGCTCCGCTCCAAGCCGGACGGTTCTCGCCTCGCTTCGACCAACCTCCCGAGCTCGCTGTTCTCGTTTCCGTTCCATCCCCAGACGGGAGGACACCGGGAGGGTTGACTTCTTATCGCTCGCTACCGAACACAGCAGAGGGGAAAAAACAAACAAAGAACTAAGCTTTTCAGTCCGCAAGGATGCGGCATCGCTTCTCCTCCCACCATCGGCCACCCCCTCCCGCTGCCACTCCAGGAACCCGGAGAGAATGGAGGCCTTGAATATCTATCCACGCACTGTTGAACCCCCTACTGCTCCTTCACCAGTCCCCAAGCCACCAGGCTCCGTGCCCCAGCAGGAAGCTCTCTGCCTCAGAAGAAACATACTGCCAGGACGCTTGACGATTTCAAAGCACGCACCTCTTACTCACACAGAGCCATGGGAAGGCCGAACGCTGAGGACCCTTCACGTGTTCTGAGAATCACGTCCAGGCAGCTCAAGTACATCTCGGACGATTTATTCTCCGCCCACGGCCACGCACTGATTCCTCTGCAAGGGGGACCAAAAAAACCCAGCGTTAGCTCTCACTCACTAAACTCTGTGGCTGTGGGAATTCTATCCTTTAGCCCTTCCCCCCCTCTCGCCTATGTATCGCTTCCTCTACAAGAACACTGAGTCAGTCAGCCATGACGCACCACCGCTCTCCCTTGCGCGACTTGCGAACCTGCAGAATTCCCGTTGGCTCCTGAGCCCTTAACCCTTGGAGATGCTCACCTGGAATGCCTGCAAGTGTGCTGTACAAGGACACGGCAGAAGCAGAGCAAGGACAAAGACACAGACAGAAACAGACAGACAGGACGTATTGGCCAATACGAGAGAGCAACAAGAGAGAAACACATGAGAGGCAGCCAGAAACCTTACCACCTTGCATCTTCCTCCTCGAGCCAAGCGTCTGCTGAAAAGGACACCGTGTTCCAGAGAAACCAGCACCCCTGACAAACGGGAGCCCTGTTTCTCCCACTACCAAGTAAGCACCTCGGGAACCTCCGGTCGGACTCGCTGTCTAAGCAAACGTGACTTCCCTTCCTAGACCCGAGTGGGCCGTAAGCTGAGAGATTTCCAGACCCGACACTTATCTCCCTGTCAGCGATGGCTGCTCCGCTCCCAGCCGGACGGTTCTCGCCTCGCTTCGACCAAGCTCCCGAGCTCGCTGTTCTCTTTTCCGTTCCATCCCCAGATGGGAGGACACCGGGAGGGTTGACTTCTTATCGCTCGCTATCGAACACAGCAGAGGGGAAAAAACAAACAAACAACTTAGCTTTTCAGTCCGCAAGGACGCGGCATCGTTTCTCCTCCCACCATCGCACCGCTGCCTCCCACCATCGGCCACCCCCTCCCAATGCCACTCCAGGAACGCGGAGAGAAAGGAGGCCTTGAATATCTATCCACGCACTGTTGAACCGCCTACTGCCCCTTCACCAGTCCCCAAGCCACCAGGCTCCGTGCCCCAGCAGGAAGCTCTCTGCCTCAGAAGAAACATACTGCCAGGACGCTTGAAGATTTCAAAGCACGCACCTCTTACTCACACAGAGCCATGGGAAGGCCGAACGCTGAGGACCCTTCACGTGTTCCGAGAATCACGTCCAGGCACCTCAAGTCAATCTCGGACGGTATCTTCTCAGCCCACGGCCCCTCACTGATTCCTCTGCAAGGGTGGCCGAAAAAGCCCAGCGTTAGCTCTCTCTCACTAAGGTCTGTGGCTGTGGGAATGCTATCCTTTAGCCCTTTCCCCCCCTCTCGCCTATGTATCGGGTCCTCTACAAGAACACTGAGTCAGTCAGCCATGACGCACCACCGCTCTCCCTTGCGCGACTGGCGTACCTGCAGCATTCCCATTGGCTCCTGAGCCCTTAACCCTTAGAGATGCTCACCTGGAATGCCTGCAAGTGTGCTGTACAAGGACACGGCAGAAGCAGAGCAAGGACAAAGACACAGACAGAAACAGACAGACAGAACGTATTGGCCAATACTAGAGAGCAACAAGAGAGAAACACATAAGAGGCAGTCAGAAACCTTACCACCTTGCGTCTTCCTCCTCGAGCCAAGCGTCTGCTGAGAAGGACACCGTGTTCCAGAGAAACCAGCACCCCTGACAAACGGGAGCTACCAAGGAAGCACCTCGAGAACCTCCGCTCGGACTCGCTGTCTAAGCAAACGTGACTTCCCTTCCTAGACCTGAGTGGGCCGTAAGCTGAGAGATTTCCAGACCCGAAACTTATCTCCCTGTCAGCGATGGCTGCTCCGCTCCCAGCCGGACGGTTCTCGCCTCGCTTCGACCAAGATCCCGAGCTCGCTGTTCTTGTTTCCGTTCCATCCTCAGACGGGAGGACACCGGGAGGGTTGACTTCTTATCGCTCGCTACCGAACACAGCAGAGGGGAAAAAACAAACAAACAAACTTAGCGTTTCAGTCCGCAAGGACGCGGCATCGCTTCTCCTCCCACCATCGCACCGCTGCCTCCCACCATCGGCCACCCCCTCCCGCTGCCACTCCAGGAACGCGGAGAGAACGGAGGCCTTGAATATCTATCCGCGCTCTGTTGAACTGCCTATGCCCCTTCACCAGTCCCCAAGCCACCAGGCTCCGGGACCCAGCAGGAAGCTCTCTGCCTCAGAAGAAACATACTGCCAGGACGCTTAAAGATTTCAAAGCACGCACCTCTTACTCACACAGAGCCATGGGAAGGCCGAACGCTGAGGACCCTTCATGTATTCCGAGAATCACGTCCAGGCAGCTCAAGTACATCTCGGACGATTTATTCTCCGCCCACGGCCACGCACTGATTCCTCTGCAAGGGTGGCCGAAAAAGCCCAGCGTTAGCTCTCACTCACTAAAGTCTGTGGCTGTGGGAATTCTATCCTTTAGCCCTTTCCCCCCCTCTCGCCTATGTATCGGGTCCTCTACAAGAACACTGAGTCAGTCAGCCATGACGCACCACCGCTCTCCCTTGCGCGACTTGCGAACCTGCAGAATTCCCGTTGGCTCCTGAGCCCTTAACCCTTGGAGATGCTCACCTGGAATGCCTGCAAGTGTGCTGTACAAGGACACGGCAGAAGCAGAGCAAGGACAAAGACACAGACAGAAACAGACAGACAGGACGTATTGGCCAATACGAGAGAGCAACAAGAGAGAAACACATGAGAGGCAGCCAGAAACCTTATCACCTTGCATCTTCCTCCTCGAGCCAAGCGTCTGCTGAAAAGGACACCGAGTTCCAGAGAAACCAGCACCCCTGACAAACGGGAGCCCTGTTTCTCCCACTACCAAGTAAGCACCTCGGGAACCTCCGCTCGGACTCGCTGTCTAAGCAAACGTGACTTCCCTTCCTAGACCCGAGTGGGCCGTAAGCCGAGAGATTTCCAGACCCGACATTTATCTCCCGGTCAGCGATGGCTGCTCCGCTCCAAGCCGGACGGTTCTCGCCTCGCTTCGACCAACCTCCCGAGCTCGCTGTTCTCGTTTCTGTTCCGTCCCCAGACGGGAGGACACGGGGAGGGTTGACTTCCTATCGCTCGCTACCCAACCCAGCAAAGGGGGAAATCAAACCAAGCAACTTACTTTTCAGTCTCTCTGTACCAGGGAAACCAGTACACCTGACAACGTAAAAGGGAATACGTTGGCATCTCAGTCCGTAATGTCGCGTGACCTCTTCTCACATCTAAATTATGCTGCTGTCTTCCACCCTCCCACTCCGCCTCTCCCTGGCACTGCAGAAATACCAGTGGAGAAGAGCGCTTTGAGCCCACGTCCAAATAGTCTCCTTACAGAGCATACCCAGCAGAATTCTTCGTACCCAAAAGGAAGCTCATGGCCTGTGATGAAACCGACTGCTAGTTGTCCCCTACTTTTTTAAAGGCTCCCAAGACCATGTCTGTGGAGATGTTCACCCAGCAGACCTGCCCATGTCCTGTGGAGGGAGACAGCAGGACTGCGAAGAATAGAGTCTCAAAGGGGCTGATCAGTGGAGAAGTTCATTTCCTATTTTGGTCTCTACGTGGGCGCATCTAGACTAGCAAGATTTTGCGCAAAAGCGGCCGCTTGTGCAAAAACTTCCCAGCTGTCTACACTGGCCACTTGAATTTGCGCAAGAGCACTGACGTTCTAATGGAAGAATTCAGTCCTTCTTGCGCAAACACTTTGACGCTCCCGCTCAGGGATAAGCCCTCTTGCGCAGGAATACTCGCACAAGGCCAGTGTAGACAGGCACCGTCATTTTTTCTGCAAGAAAGCCCCGATGGCTAAAATGGCTATCGGAGCTTTCTTGCGCAAAAGCGCGTCTATGCTGCGCACGGGTGCTCTTGCGTAAAAGCACTTTTTGTGCAAAAGCATCCCTGCCAATCTAGACGCTCTTTTGCGGAAATACTTTTAACGGAAGAACTTTTCCATTAAAAGTATTTCTGCAAAATCATGCCAGTCTAGAGGCAGCCCCTAAGTATGACTGTCTTGAATACGTGGTATTGGGGGCTGCACTGTGGAGGGGAGAGGTCTGAGGATCCCAGGGACACTGACAGTTTGGGGGATTTAGAGGCCCCAGAGTTGAAGAATAGCATGGAGGAGTGTTTGAGGGCCCTTGGTTGGCGGGCAAAGTCAACTCAGCAAGTTCATGGGGAACAATAATTGGAATTGGGGAGAGCTGGGGCTTAAGGGATCCCATGAATGGAGGGAGAACCGGTGCGGGGAGCAGATTAGGGAAGGATATGGCAGGCTGCCAGTGTTGGGAAGAAGGAGGACTGAGGGGGTAGGAGTGCAACTTGAGGGCGCGGACGAAGGAATAACAGAGGCTGACAGGTTTCAGGCCTGGCGAGACAGGGGTGTGTGGGTTGGGAAGGAAGGAAGAAGGGAGGCTGGAAGGTCGCAGACCTGGCGAGACAGGGGTGTGCGAGGAGGGTGTGTGGGTTGGGAAGGAAGCCAACAGAGAGGTGAGAGGTCCCACGTACGGGGGATGGGCAGGAATAGGGCGCAGGTCGGGGTGAGCTTGGGGGTGTTGCAGGGAGCAAAATGGGGGACCGATAGACCCCATGAATGGAGAAAGGGGCTAGAGGGGACATGTTGGTTTGGGCGTTGTGGAGAGGAAGGAAAGCGAGGGACCCGAAGGATAAAAATATGGTTGAAGCGAGGGAGAGCACTCATGGGGGATAAGATTGGCTTGGGGGTGTTGTAATGCACTGGGGAAGTGAGGGAAGGGAGGTGCCGGTTCGGCTGCAGCACAGATAATGGGGGGGCAGGTTAGGCTGCGGTAGGAGGAGTGGGGGTGCTGTTGGACTGGGGGTGTGATGGATTGGGGGTGGAGTGAAAGGGGGTGTGGGAAGCACTGGGGGCAGAGGAAGAGGGGCAGGTCGGGCTAGGGATGCAGGTTGGACTGGGAAGCGGGGGAATGGGGGTGTACGTTGGACTAGGGGTGCTGAATGGAGTGGAGAGTGAGAAGAATGGGGGTGCAGGTTGGGTTGAGGTGTAGAGTGCACAGGGAGTGTGAGGAGGGTGCAGGTTGAGCTAAGGATATTGAATAGACTGGGGGTAGGGTAACGGGGGTGCAGGCTGGGCAGGGGGGTATTGAATGGACTGGGGAAGAGGGGTGCAGGTTGCGCTGGGAGTGTTGAAAGGACTGGGGGAGGGGGTGCAGATTGGTTGGAGGGTGTAGAATGGACTGGAGGGCAGGGGAGGGGGGGTTCAGCATGCACTGGGGTGGGGGGTGTAGAATGGCCTGGGGGTCTGGGGAGGGGCTTGCAGGTTGAGAGGGGGGTGTTGAAAGGACTGCGGGGGGGTAACAGGGGCAGGTTGGGTGGGGGGTGTAGAATGGCCTGGGGGGGTAACAGGGGCAGGTTGGGTGGGGGGTGTAGAATGGCCTGGGGGGGTAACAGGTGCAGGTTGGGTGGGGGGTGTAGAATGGCCTGGGGGGGTAACAGGTGCAGCTTGGGTGGGGGGTGTAGAATGGCCTGGGGGGGGTAACAGGTGCAGGTTGGGTGGGGGGTGTAGAATGGCCTGGGGGGGGGTAACAGGTGCAGGTTGGGTGGGGGGTGTAGAATGGCCTGGGGGGGGGGGGTAACAGGTGCAGGTTGGGTGGGGGGGTGTAGAATGGCCTGGGGGGAGTAACAGGTGCAGGTTGGGGGGGGTGTAGAATGGAGCAGTTGATGCAGGTCGGGTGGAAGGTGGGGGAGGGGGATGCAGCTCGGGGGGGGCTGTGCAGAGCAGGGGGGGGGGCTGAGGATCGCGGGGCGGGGGCAGACAGGGGCGGGGCCTGAGTAGCGCTGCGGGGGCGCCCTACGATGCACTTGGGGGCGGGGAGAGGCTGGAACACGCTGGGCGTGGCTATGATTGGGGCGGGGCGCACTGAGACACGCCCCGGGAGGCCGCACTGCGGGAACTACAACTCCCAGGATGCATCGCTCACGCTGGGCGTGACACCGCGCGAGACCAACCCCTGGATCAGCGGCTGGATTGTGATGTCACTTCCGCTGCTCCCGCCCAATCGAACAGCCCATGGGAGCTGCGGATTGGGGCACGGAACGTTTCCCACAAGCCACCGCGGCTACTTTCCCTGCTCCCCTCGGCCCCCCCGCCTCAGAGACACCCCCCCCCCAAACTGCCCAGCCGGCTTGTCCTGTGGCGTCAGGACCTGCCAACCCCCCACTCTGCCCCCCCACCAAACCCCCCTGTAGTCTGCCCCCCAACACCCCACTCTGCCCCCCACCAAACCCCCCTGTAGTCTGCCCCCCAACCCCCCACTCTGCCCCCCCAACAAACCCCCTGTAGTCTGCCCCCCAACCCCCCACTCTGCCCCCCCAACAAACCCCCTGTAGTCTGCCCCCCAACCCCCCACTCTGCCCCCCCCAACAAACCCCCTGTAGTCTGCCCCCCAACCCCCCACTCTGCCCCCCCCCAACAAACCCCCTGTAGTCTGCCCCCCAACCCCCCACTCTGCCCCCCAACCCCCCACTCTGCCCCCCAAATCCCCCTGTAGTCTGCCCCCCAGCCCCCCACTCTGCCCCCCCACCAAACCCCCCTGTAGTCTGCCCCCCAACCCCCCACTCTACCCCCCCACCAAACCCCCCTGTCGTCGGCCCCCCAACCCCCCACTCTGCCCCCCACCAAACCTCCCTGTAGTCGGCCCCCCACCAAACCTCCCTGTAGTCTGCTCCCCAACCCCCCACTCTGCCCCCCAACCCCCCACTCTGCCCCCCCAAATCCCCCTGTAGTCTGCCCCCCAGCCCCCCACTCTGCCCCCCCAACAAACCCCCTGTAGTCTGCCCCCCAACCCCCCACTCTGCCCCCCCAACAAACCCCCTGTAGTCTGCCCCCCAACCCCCCACTCTGCCCCCAGCCCCCCACTCTGCCCCCCCACCAAACCCCCCTGTAGTCTGCCCCCCAACCCCCACTCTACCCCCCCACCAAACCCCCCTGTCGTCGGCCCCCCAACCCCCCACTCTGCCCCCCACCAAACCTCCCTGTAGTCGGCCCCCCACCAAACCTCCCTGTAGTCTGCTCCCCAACCCCCCACTCTGCCCCCCAACCCCCCACTCTGCCCCCCAAATCCCCCTGTAGTCTGCCCCCCAGCCCCCCACTCTGCCCCCCCAACAAACCCCCTGTAGTCTGCCCCCCAACCCCCCACTCTGCCCCCCCAACAAACCCCCTGTAGTCTGCCCCCCAACCCCCCACTCTGCCCCCAGCCCCCCACTCTGCCCCCCCACCAAACCCCCCTGTAGTCTGCCCCCCAACCCCCCACTCTACCCCCCCACCAAACCCCCCTGTAGTCGGCCCCCCAACCCCCCACTCTGCCCCCCACCAAACCTCCCTGTAGTCGGCCCCCCAACCCCCCACTCTGCCCCCCCACCAAACCCCCCACTCTGCCCCCCAACCCCCCACTCTGCCCCCCAAATCCCCCTGTAGTCTGCCCCCCAACCCCCCACTCTGCCCCCCGCACTCTACTCCACCCCAACCCCCCCTGCAGTCTACTCCAGCACCACCAAACACCCCCACTCTGCTCCCCCACCAAACTCTTCATTCAGTCTGCTCCTCCCCAACCCCCCACTCTGCTCCCCCCACCAAACTCTTCATTCAGTCTGCTCCTCCCCAACCCCCCACTCTACTCCACCCCAACCCCCCCTGCAGTCTACTCCAGCACCACCAAACCCCCCCACTCTGCTCCCCCACCAAACTCTTCATTCAGTCTGCTCCTCCCCACCCCCCCACTATGCTCCTCCCTACCCGCCGCCAGTCAGCTCCCCCCACCAAATACCCCCCCACACACACACCCAACTGCCCAGCGGGCTTGTGTGGGAGAGGCAGATGCTGCTGCTGCCTTACAAAGTGCAGCGGGGCAGCGTGAGGCGGGTTGGGGGGGGGCTGCCTCGGCTGCATCCGGTTTGAAAACACTGAGGCTGTGTCTGCACTGGCGCCATCTCGTGCCAAAGCGGCCGCTCTTGCGCGGAAACTTGCTGCCTGTCTACACTGGCCGTGTGTGCTTGCGCAAGGAAACTGACCTTCTCCTGTGTACAACCAGGGCTCCTGGCGCAAGAACTAGGATGCTCCTGCTCAGGAAGAAGCCTCTTGCGCAAGAGCCCTTCCGGCACAGGCCAGTGCGGACAGGTAACAGGAATTTCTTGCGCAAGAAAGGCCGACGGTTAAAACGGCCATCGGAGTTTATTGCGCAAGAGAGCGTCCACACTGGCACGGATGCTCTTGCGTAAAAGCACATGCCAGTGCAGACGCTCTCTCAGAATCCTAGAACCACAGAGCTGGAAGAGACCTCAGAAGGTCAAGTCCAGCCCGCTGCGCTAGGCAGGACCAATCCCAACTAAATCAACCCGGCCAGGGCTGTGTCAAGCCGACACTTAAACACCTCTAGGGATGGAGACTCCACTGCCTCCCTAGGGAACCCATCCCAGTGTTTCCCCACCCGCCTAGGGAAATAGTTTTTCCTAATATCCAACCTGGACCTCTCCCACCGCAACTTGAGACCTTTGCTCCTTGTTCTGCCATCTGTCACCACTGAGAACAGCTTTTCTGCAGCCTCTTTGGAACCTCGCTTCAGGAAGTTGAAGGCTGCTCTCAAATCCCCCCCAATCGACTCCGAGCCCTGTTCCCGGGGGGCGCGATTGGAGCACGTACCTGGACACCTTCCGGTCACGGTTCCCAGTCGGTTGCTGTCAGGCCGTGGACCGAGCAAACGTCACTTCCGGTCCGTGGGACGGGGCGCGGGCGTCCACCGCGCCACACGTGCCAGCACGACGCTACATTGTGAGAGCTCACAGCGCCCACGTGACTGCTGTTTGTTGCCCCGCGAGGGATGTGAGACGCACAGCTCCTGCCTCGTGCCAGAACGCGCCAAGGAGTTACAATCCCCCCGCCCACATCAGTGCATCATGGGAGACCGAGTGGGGTTGCCAGGTGTGAACTGTCAAAACAAGAGACCCCCTGAGAGGGTGCGTGTCCATCTCAGTGTCTGCCAGCTCCCGCTGCAGTCACGGGTGGGGCCCTGAGCCCGAGTCCCTGTCCCGCCTGCCTCTTCCCTCTGGCCCTCTCAGACTGTCTGGGCCATTGCAGGCTCCGGCTGGGGAGGGGAGGGGTGTTGCTCTCCAGGAGTGGGACCCTAGGATCCGCCTGGCACTGCAGCCAGGACACCGTCTGACTGGAATACGTCACGAACACGTGCCCCTGCAAAAGCCACACGCCGCGCCAAATGCTTCCATGCAGGAACGCGCTGCCATGGCCCCGTCTGACTGTCACGCCCCCTCTCTGCACACTCCTCAGGCACAGGCAGCAGCGTGGGCAGGCAGGCAGGCAGCTCTGCGAAGCCAGCACCAGCTCCTGTCTCCCCCTCTTGCCTCTAGAAGAGGCAGCAAGGGCTTTGACAGGTGGGTCCATGAAGCCACGACACACAGTGCTCATGCATATCAGCTCCCGCCTGCCTCCTTCCACCATACTGCTTCCTCTGTATCAGAGGCAGCAGCACAGAGGTGGGGGAACAGGCCGATCCAACGCTTGTGGGGAGCTGATCAACTGTACAACCGCGCCCTCTTGCGACAAGCTGACTTAAAAGCTGGCTTCCGACAGGTATCAGCTCACACCTCCTCCCTGCCTCTGACAGACAGCGGGTAAGAGGGGAGAATGCGTGTAATCGACAGGATTGACCAATAACTTGAGGCTTATTGGTTAATCGTGTAGTCGTCTGTACGTTGACATTCCAAGAGAAAACCACTAAATCTGGTGTGGAGAGTTTAGCCCCTAACCAGCCAGCAGCGAGCAATACCGCTGAGCTGATAAGTGCGGGGAACAGAACAGCTAAAAAGTCAGTGATAACATCTAACTCTAAAATGGTGAGCAATAAATTAAAACATAAGTTCTTAAATATGAATAAACTGCAACACCCGTGCAAAAGAATATGAACAGAACACCAGGTATTTAGATTTATTTCCAAAGTAAAAGGCTTGTGTATTTCTAGGGTAAAACATACATAAAAACGTGATGTTCAACTCATTAAGTTATTGCTGGAACATGGATTACAGCAGGGGTTCTCAACATTCGTGATACCACCACCCCCTAAAATGCTAAACGAATGTGTGTGGCCACCCACCCTCACTGCCCTGGGTCGCTTCCTCCCCCCCTTCTTACCAGACTCCTTGCCCTCCTCGGGTTCCTTCATGGCACGTGCAGTCCTTAACACCCTCCCCCCTGCAGGCTCCTTTCCCCCATCTCTTTCTCCTCTGTGCCTCTTTTCTGCTCCGCATCCCACTCTCCCGCTGCCTTGCCTCCTCCTGTAGCTGAGCCACGCTCCTGGAGCCCCATTGCCCCAGCCACGCTGTGTGGCTTTCTGGCAGCTGCCTTCCGCCTCCCTGCCGCTCTTCACAGCCGGGGGGAGAGGGGTCGCAAGTGAAATACCTGGTGCCTGCAGGACTAAGTATTTGCTATGTGATGCTTATAAATTAAGGCAATAATGCATTGAGCCTGTATCGAAGACTGTACTCGAGCCAAATAAAGACACAAGGCGTAAAAAGCCTCAAGCATATGTAACTAAAAATAACCCTAGATAATACCGTCTTAAACACTAAAATGCTGAAATGACTGAAGAGGTGGCAGGTAGCCACGGGATGCTAGTTCATAGCATCTGGAAATAAAACAACAACAACAACAACTGGTCTGGTAGCACTTTATAGACTAACAAACAATGTAGCTAGGATCATGAGCTTTCGTGGACTCAGGATACCATCTATGTAAGAACGGCCGTACTGGATCAGACCAAAGGTCCATCTAGCCCAATAGCCTGTCTGCCGACAGTGGCCAGCACCAGGTGCCCCGGAGAGGGTGGACCAAAGACAATGATCAAGCCATTTGTCTCCTGCCATCCTTCTCCAGCCTCTGACAGACAGAGGCCAAGGACACCATTGTATCCCCTGGCTAATAGCCATTTATGGACCTAACCTCCATGAAATTATCTAGCTTCTCTTTAAACTCTGTTATAGTGCTAGCCTTCACAGCCTCCTCTGGCAAGGAGTTCCACAGGTTGACTACATGCTGCGTGAAGAAGAACTTTCATTTATTAGTTTTAAACCTGTTACCCGTTAATTTCATTTGGTGTCCTCTAGTTCTTCTATTATGGGAACTAATAAATAACTTTTCTTTATCTGCCCTCTCCACACCACTCATGATTTTATAGACCTCTATCATATCCCCCCTCGGTCTCCTCTTTTCTAAACTGAAAAGTCCCAATCGCTTTAACCTCTCTTCATATGGGACCCGTTCCAAACCCCTAATCATTTTAGTTGCCCTTTTCTGGACCCTTTCCAAGGCCAAAATATCTTTTTTGAGGTGAGGAGACCACATCTGTACACAGTATTCAAGATGTGGGCGTACCATAGTTTTATACAGGGGCAGTAAGAGATTCTGGGTCTTATTTTCTATCCCTTTCCTAATAATTCCTAGCATCCTATTTGCCTTTTTGACCGCCGTTGCACACCGTGTGGAAGTTTTCAAAGAACTGTCCACGATAACTCTGTCAAAGTCAGACAGGACTCACAGATTTGGCAGACTGCTCTGTTTATTTCAGCAAAGCTTTGCTAAAATGCATGGAGAAAATGTGAGTACCCTACAAGGTTCAAACCCCTTGATTTTATACAGTCAAAAGGAAGCCAAAATTAACAGGATTAAAAGGGGGGCAAAACTTCACATAATTAGTGTGAGGCTACTCAAGTACTCTTCATTTCAATATTAAGCACACAGCAATCTCCTGGCTATATCTCCCTGATTATCTGGAATTGTTTCCTAACACTTAATGTTTCTTTTCCTGTTAAACTCAGGCCCAAATTGGCTAGCACCTTGATCTGCATACCTACAATCAACATTAACATACTTTTCTTCTTTCTCTTAAAAAGACAAACAGAATTCCTTCAACTTATTCAGTTATTACAGCACAATTCATCTTTTTCTTACAGTATAATTCTTTCTACTTTCACAATCCCTCCTTTTGGTCAAGCTTCGCCTATGACCAACAATTACTGGGTTCCTTGCATTAGCCGTTCTTTGTCTCTCTGTTCATCAGTGATATTTAAAATCATCAGATTAGCACTCTGGTGAGGGGTAGCTAGCTGTGTGATATGTTTTGCACAGTTTTGGATACAACAGGAGATTTACTGAAAACCTACAAAAATCATTAAGATCCCAAATAGGATAGTCAGGGCTCCCTGAAACAACCAGTTTCCTATGCCAGAGAAATTGAACAAGTTACTCAGCCATTTCCACAGGGAACTTGGCTCTTCGTGAGGAAGATATGCAATCTTCTCTAAGTAGTTAGCGCGATCTATTACATCATTGGTGTTGTCTGGTATATATACACAACATTCTTTGCCAATGAGAGCACAGGTCCCTCCTTTTGCTGCCAGCACTATATCCAATGCCTGACGGTTTTGGAGGACCACTTGTCTGATCGCTCCCGTTTCTTTGGCCAGGGCCCTTAAACTTTCTCCAGTTTCATTTGCCATGATTTCAACTACTGCTTGTAACCTCAGAAGCCTTTTTGCATGATGTATTACTCCCCCAAATGGGATAAAGGAACCACCAATAGCCTCTTCCCAAGTAAAAGGGCTTATGTGATTCACATACCATTGGGCATCCGACAAGTCCCTTCTTTTTCGCCTAAAATTACGGAGGCGTTCTCGTGGGAAGGACTCTAACACTCGGAATTGTGGGAAGAGTTGGGCGGGATAACAGATACCTGACCAGTTAACTGGTAATGTGGTATAGGCCTTTGTCCCACAGACCCAATGATGCCCTATCAAAGCCGGGAAGGGTCGGTTGCACCCCTTTGCCATATAGGTGTCTACAAAGGAGGAGTAATATCCCCCGAAGGGCACAAGGTGATTCTCCTTACGGGGAGTGGT
This sequence comes from Pelodiscus sinensis, assembly GCF_052426305.1. NCBI lineage: Eukaryota > Metazoa > Chordata > Testudines > Trionychidae > Pelodiscus > Pelodiscus sinensis. Next base: position 247,588 of record NC_143059.1, read on the forward strand.
GTTATTTGCATGGCATTGAAAGATTGTACTGTTCTCACTAGGGTGGCTGTAGCGGGAGCAGGAGAGTGATTTCCCTGTTTGATCCCAGGTTGAGAAAAAATTCATATCCCCATACCCGGTCCTCCATTTTTCAATCTTGTTTGAATAATCCCATACACCATTGGTTACAATATGCTGAAGACAACTGCTCCTCCCCAGATTCAGCCCTGTCCCATTACACACCCAACACCAGTGACCTTTTCCCTCCACCACGCTTAATCCATTTAGATACATTTATTCCTACTGCTTCCCAAGTGTCATTACTGTTCCATGTCTTGTTAAACGGATGAGGTCCTCCGGTGAGGCCTGGGGAATTAAGTGGGATTGCCAAGACAGGAACACCAGCTTGTGAGTGGGCTGGGATGTGGCTGCAGACCCAGCAATTAGAGATATTAAGGGTCTGAGCGATCCATACTTGCTGGTGGATAAAAGAATTGTCATTGTCATTGTGGATTCCCCAGACCTTAAGACACCAGTAGCCGAGGAACAGGCCCCACCAGAGGCACATGCTGGAGGCAAGACCCTTTTTGGTTCTGACAACCTCAGCTGAGGGAACCGCAGTCACGGTTTTATGTTCACCAGGCAGCAGGCGCTAGGCTCACTGCTGCTTCTTCTTGGGCCTTGCTTTTGGTTGTCGTCTGCTTCAGGCAACCCTTACGTGAACGTAGGTTGTAAGGTATTGCAGGCTGTTCCTCTACGTCTTCTTCTGGAGTCAAAATTGACTCTGCGTGGTCCTGAGGCGATGACTGGTCTGCTGGGGGTGGTGCCTTCTTACACTGAGAAGCATGTATCCATGCTGCTATGCCGGATAGCTTAACAGCCGTCTGGGTAGTGAGCAGCACCTGATGTGGGCCCTTCCACCGGGGTTCCAAGGCGTGTTTTCATTGGTGGTGTCGTATGTAGACCCAATCACCTGTCTCGAGGGTGTGGCAGGCGTCAGAGGTGGGTTCGGTTGGCCAGGCGGCTCAAACCTGTGAATGGAAGTGACTTACAGCTTGCATTAGTCCCTTGCAGTACTGTAGGAGTATACTGTGAGTCAAGTTCAAGTCTGAGACTGGAGTAATGGTAGTCATTGTTCGCATAGGGCGCCCCATAACAATTTCAAAAGGACTTAATTTATGTCTTTGGGATGGGGTGGATCGAATTTCCATAAGGGCCAATGGTAAGGCCGCTGGCCAGCTTAACCCTGTAGAGTCACAAATTTTTGCAAGCTTATTTTTTTTTTTTTTTGCATGCCATTTCATCTTTCAACTGCACCTGCGCTCTGTGGGTGGTAGGGACAGTGCAGCAAGTGCGTGACATGTAATACACGATCCAGGTCCTGAACAAGTTGTCCAGTAAAATGTGTACAAAGTGGCAGGAATTCCTTTGTCACTGGACAAAGTGGCAGGAATTCCTTTGGCAGGCATAATATGATTTAACAAACATTTGGCAACAGACAGTGAATCAGCTTTGCGACAAGGAAAGGCTTCAATCCAGCCCGAAAATAAGCATACCATAACCAGAATGAATTCATAGCGTTGACACTTAGGCATTTGTACAAAATCAAGCTGTCAATGCAAGAACGGTGCTTGGGGCAGGCCCCAGAACCCGTGAGCTACCTTTACAGGTTTGCCAACATTGTAGCTTTGGCAAGTGGTACAGGTGGCACAGTGGCGAGCTGCAAAAGAGCTGAAATGTGGGGCTCACCATCCTGCCTTAGTTACAGCAGAGACCATCCCCTCCTTTCCGACATGCGAAACGCCGTGTAGCAGGGCGGCCAGAGCTGGGTAGAGCGAAAAGGGGGCCACAAAGGCACCACTAGGCGAGCGTCAAAGGGAATCAGGGTGTAGAGAGCAACCCTGGGCGACCCAGGAGTCTTTTTCTGCTTCTGGGGCAGAGTCTTGGAGCAGGGTGAGGTCAGAAAGGGACGGCGGTGGTACAGAAACAGAAAGGGAACCGAGAAACGCACCGGGGGAAGGTTCTATGGCAGCATTACCCTTAGCAACATCAGTATCTGCTGTGGAGTGACCAGGGCACTTAACAATAGCTAATGCAGATGGGAGTAAAACTGCATACAGGAGAGCAGCAATGTAGGGGCCATTCTTGATAGGGGTACCAGCAGAGGTAAGGAAACCCCGAGCTTGCCAGAGGGTGCCAAAGTCATGTACAACCCCAAAAGCATATCGAGAATCAGTATAAATGGTGGTGGAGCGTCCCTCAGCCAGAAAGCAAGCGCGGGCTAGGGCAACTAGTTCAGCAACTTGTGCTGAAGTCACAGAAGGTAAAGGCACAGCTTCTAGGGTTTCAGAGAGTGATACCACAGCGTATCCTGCGAGGAGACGACCTTGGCTATCTCTAAAGCAGGAACCGTCAGTGAATAACACAAGGTCGGAGTTAGAGACAGGGACATCAGAAAGGTCAGGGCGCGGGACGGTGACAGCAGAGACAGTTGCAAGGCAGTCGTGGGGTTCACCGTCATTAGACAGAGGAAGGAGAGTGGCAGGGTTCAGTTGAGAACAGCGCTTTATGGTGATATGCGAAGCCGAAAGCAGTAAAAGTGAGGCGGGCGGAGGAAAGGTGAGCTGTATTACCTTGTAGCAGGAGAGTTTCTATAGAGTGAGGGACCATGAGAGAAACAGGAGAGCGGAAGACAAGGGACTCAGACATTTCAATTAGGCGTGCCGCGGCAGCCACAGCCCGCAGACGGGGGTAGACCTTGGGCAACAGGATCCAAGGTGGCAGAGAAATAAGCTACTGGACGATTTTTTTTTTTTGCCACCATGCTCCTGAGTAAAAACCCCAAGTGCACAACCAGATTGCTCGTGGCAGAAAAGGGTAAAAGGCTTACAGCAGTTAGGTAACCCTAAGGTGGGGGGGGGGGCAGTGAGAAGCACTAAAGAGTCAGTTTCTGAGGCAGATAATGAAGGGGAACAGAGGAGTAGATCATTTACACATTGGACCAATGTGGACCCAGAGGGGAAGACCAGGTCAACAAGGTCTTTGGCTAATGCTTGGGAAAAGTAAGACGGGCTTTCTGTGTACCCCTTGGGAAGCATACTGCTGCTCCTTGTAAGAAAAGGCAAAAAGATACTGGGACTTAGGGTGAACCGGGACAGAAAAGAAAGCAGAACACAGATCAACATCAGTAAAATGAGTTGCATCTGGCAGGATAGAAGCCAGATTAGTTGCTGGGTTAGGGATTACAGGAAAGGTGGGTACAACAATGCAGTTAATAGCTTGAAGATCCTGAACAAACCGCCATGATTTACCATCAGCTTTTCAAACTGGGAGGAGGATAGGGGTGTTACAGGGGCTGGAACAGGGGACAATAATGCCTTGTTCCCACAGGGTGGATATGACCGGAGCTGAAACCTCTAAATCCCAAAAACTGGGTGCCACAACCCCTTTCTCTGACCTTATCCCCATTCTTGGTACCCTCCCCATTCCCAGTACTGTCTGCCCTGCCCTGAATAATGCTGTATTTGCAGAGCTATCAACCTTTGTGAGGACTGCTTCTCTTTCCTTTTAGAGTGCAGTGGCAATGCTCTGCCACTGCTTGTAATTTGTCCATGGTCTTGGCCTCCCATCCAACACTTATTTGCTTTAACATACTGCTAATAGCAGATAAGAGGCTATTAACAAACGCATGCGCCAGGGCGCCCTGTCCATTTTTACCTGGTTGCTGTACCCCAAAAAAAACCAACCAAACAAACAAAAACCATCAGTCAGTCTGTGTGATAGTTGCCCGGGTTTTTTTTTTTTCTTTGTTGCTGTTTACGGGGTTATAAGTAGCTTACACAGTTGCAGCAGGTCTGCTTCAGAGGGTTCATAGGCATTGCACACTAGCAAAATTCCTCTGCAAATTTGGTAGGGTTTTCCTGGGGCTTTGGAAAACCTTTTAAAATCGAGTGGAGCTCCGTGTGGGTCCAGGGTTTATAGCTTCAAGTGGGACCGGTCTGAGTCTTCTTGGAGGATGGGGTAAAGGGAAGCGCTTGGTCTGGTGGTGGGAGAGGAGGTTTCCAATAAAGCTTTTTTTTCTTATAATTAGAATTTTTAAGGAAGGCGAGCTTCGATTCAGTTCATTTAAGATTTGCCTCGTCCCACCACTGCATGAAGCTATCTACCTCTCCTCTAGCCAATTTAGTTTTTGGGAAGGCCAAGTTTGTCTTTTAAGACGTCCACTTGGTCTTTGTTCCAAGATCCTAACAGTGGCCACTGAGTTTTGGGATCCCCCCAGAGTCAATCTAGATCATTTTTCCAGAAATTTACAGGAGTCCGGACCCTTTCTAAAATATATAAACTGAGCCAGGGTCCCTTTAGGGAACTGCCCTTGCTTAGACATCTGGTTACCCATACAGGAGGACTTCATACACCAATCACACCAGGAGGAAATTCGGGTTCGTCAGAGCGGTGCCCGGTGCAACACACAAAAGAAGCCCACAGGCTACTGCCTCAATCGCCCTTGCGTTCACTCCAAGGATTTTATCCAAGGTGCGGTGCGGCTGCGATTGTGCAGATTCCAGTCACACAGACCGCGGGGACAGGAGCCCCTTGGTCGGCCAGTCCCTGGACAGGGATGGCTCCCAGACTCACTCACACCACAGGGAAGACGGATAGACACAGAGACAAGACAGTCCTCAGTCCGGACAAAATAATTACCTGACCAGAGTCCTGATGTTAGATCCCGGGATCCCTACCAGAACAGAGCAGGAACCAACAGGTTCGATGGCGTAGACTTCGCTGTGGCTGTGCACCTTTCCGTTCTGGCGGAGGACCGCTCGGGCTAAATGCCCAGGTGCCGGCTGCCACGGTAGTCCTGCAAGACAGTCAGGGATCACACAGCTTCAGCGAAGACGGTTGCCATCTCAGTAGAACCTCCAAATTGTCAAAGTCAGACAGGACTCACAGATTTGGCAGACTGCTCTGTTTATTTCAGCAAAGCTTTGCTAAAATGCATGGAGAAAATGTGAGTACCCTACAAGGTTCAAACCCCTTGATTTTATACAGTCAAAAGGAAGCCAAAATTAACAGGATTAAAAGGGGGGCAAAACTTCACATAATTAGTGTGAGGCTACTCAAGTACTCTTCATTTCAATATTAAGCACACAGCAATCTCCTGGCTATATCTCCCTGATTATCTGGAATTGTTTCCTAACACTTAATGTTTCTTTTCCTGTTAAACTCAGGCCCAAATTGGCTAGCACCTTGATCTGCATACCTACAATCAACATTAACATACTTTTCTTCTTTCTCTTAAAAAGACAAACAGAATTCCTTCAACTTATTCAGTTATTACAGCACAATTCATCTTTTTCTTACAGTATAATTCTTTCTACTTTCACAACTCCAAGATCTCTTTCCTGATTTGTCATAGCCAAAGTAGCCCCCGTCATTCTGTATGTATGTAGCGCCCCCTCTCCACCTGGTTACCTTCTTTTAGAGCCAATCTCCTTTCAGGTTCGGATGGATCGGTCTGGGTTCTTCTGGATCCCGCCACCTACTCAATTTTATTCTTTCTGATTGATGTACTTGGCGGTGCCTCCACCCCCCTCACTCCTTCCTAGCAGGGTTGCCAGGGCAGCTTGGGAGGAAAATTCTAGCCCAGGATAATCCCCACGTATTCGCCAGATAGTTGGAGACTCCCAGAAAATAACACAAACACATACACTATAATAAACACAATTATATTAAACAGGAGACAATTATAACAGAACAGGGTAAAACATTATTTTTAGGGTCACCGGTGCCCTGCAACTGTGAAGTTAGTGTCCCGTTGGTACGCGTACTTTGTTGGGGCCCTTGATGACTGTTGACCACACAATCCTTCTCTGCAGAGGTTTAGCAGTGGGGCTGACTAGGTCCAGTACAGCCCAAAGGACTCACAAATGGGAGAAGGCAGCAAATCCCTCCACAGTTTAATAGGCTGCAGGTAATAAAATCCCCAAACAAATTCCCTGACTTACTAACTAAAAATTGGTGCACTCACACACTCCATGAATGAGCCTCAGGTTGAGAGATGACTCAGTCTCTGCAAAGGGGCTGCTCTCTTCTCACAGGGGTCCTCTTCAAGCAGGAACCAGGCTGCTTCGGTCCCAGAATTTCCCCTCACCGTGAAGGGGTGCAGGGCTCAAGATGCAGACCACACAACTGCACCAAAATTCAAAACTATAGCCTCCCAGGCCAGCCTCCAGACCCACACAGCAGGCAGCAGCCCTGAACTTGCTGCTAGAGCCCAGCTGACCATGCAGTAACCCTCTCACCCAGGGAGCTGGAGAGCCAACTCCGCCTGGCTGGGGAAGCCTCCCAGCAAACTCCACAACTGGGAATCAACAGTGGAGACATAAACCCAGCTGAGGGATCCTGCCTTCAGGTCCCTAGAGGCTAGCTCTCAGGGGGAACCCTGCATGCAGGCCTGGGGCTTACTAGCTCCCACACACTCAGTCCTCCCCTTTTCCTGGCTGGCTCCAGACTCCCCTCAACAATGGTCTCTCCTTCCCCCTGGGAGGGGCATCTCACTCCCTGTGGGTTGCCGGGCAGACTCTGGCCCTGGTAGGGAGGGGGAGCCAAGGCAAACTCAGAGTGCCTCTCCCTGAGCTGCCAGCAGACAAAGCCCCGGGAATCCAAGCAATCTCCTTGGGGGTTACACGTATAGTTGGGGTTATTTTTCCCGATGTGCATTACTTTACACTTATCCACATGAAATTTCATTTGCCATTTTGTTGCCCAATCACTCCGTTTGGTGAGATCTTTTTGGAGTCTCTCACAGTCTGCTTCTGTCTTGACTATCCTGAACAGTTTGGTATCATCTGCAAACTTTACCACCTCACTCCTTACCCCTTTCTCCAGATCATTTACGAATAAGTTGAAAAGGATTGGTCCCAGGACTGACCCTTGGGGGACACCACTAGTTACCCCTCTCCATTCTGAAAATTTACCATTTCTTCCTACCCTTTGTTTCCTGCCTTTTAACCAGTTCTCAATCCAAGAAAGGACCTTCCCTCTTCTCCCATGGCCATGGAATTGACACAAGAGCCTTTGGTGAGGAACCTTGTGAGGAACCTCAGGAGGCGGGAAGGGCTCGAGACGCCTCCTGGGCATGCGTGGCTCAACAGGGGAAACTGCTATACAAAGCTCCGATCTGAGGCTCAGGGCGACCCTTCACCTACAGTGGAGCACCCACTGGGACACTACGCGAAGAACTACTACTGGATCCCCCTTGTCTGCATGTTTGTTAACCCCTTCAGAGAACACTAATAGATTAATAAGACATGATTTCCCTTGACAGAAACCATGTTGACTTTTGTCCAACAAACTAGGTTCGTCTACATGCCTCACAATTTTATTCTTTACTATTGTTTCAACTAACTTGCCTGCTACCGAAGTCAGACCCGATGGTCTAGCTAGCATCAGAACCATACTTCCCTTGGGATCTGGCTGTGACGTTGCCTTGATAAGGCATATTTACTCTACTATTTCCAACCCAATAGCAACAGAAATGAAATCCAGGACCCCTACCAGCATATCCCCTTCAAACCCTCCCTATCCAAATCCCCAGCCCGCGCTGACCGCAAGGCAAGCAGGGACGTTAGGCAGCCATGAAGTGAATAGTCCTGGAAGCGCACAAAATACTGTCGGTTCCACGACTATTCGATAGTCTCCTGAGGTGGGGCCGGCAGCCAGTGCGCTCCCAGCCCCCCCCCCCCCCCAGCAGGGACTGCTTCCTTTGACGCTGCCCCGGCATCTCACGCAGCTGCCTCTGTCCGCAGTGAGCCCTGGCGACCCCCACCCCGCCTGCCACTGCTGCCTGCGATAGCTGGCACATGCGGGGAGCTGGCTGGAAAGCTTTGTGCAGGTACCGGCTCCGTCTGCCCCCCACACCCTCCGCGCCACGCCTCTCTATCAGCAGTAAAGTGGGGGGAATGGGAGCCAGTGCCATGGAGAGGCACCTGTGCCCCCGCCCCTCCCTCCTGTGCTCACGCCCCTGCCCCTTCCTGAGGCTGGGCAGGAACTGGGCGGTGAGCGCTCCCCCACCCGGAGGCTAGCGGCTGTGCTGGAACCTGGGGCGGTGAGTGGCTATCCCCCCCCACCCCGCACCGTAAACATACCCCAGCAAATATACCCCCGGCACAGAAAAGTCTTGTATGCTCTGCGGGTTATATTCGTGTGCGGGGTATAAAAGAGGTTACTCAAATAGAAAAAACTGCAGGGTATATTCGGGTGCGGGATATAGTCGCTAAATTACGGTCGTTGATTCAGCTCCACTGAGCATCCCTAGCGTCACCCGCCGATACTCCACTTTCCATGCCGCAGGCCTGGCCGGCTGCACCCCTCCCGCCCACCAGCTATTCCTGCCTGGCCTTCCTGAGCAAAATCCTCCTGCTGTAACTCATTCAGCTAAAGCCTGAGGCACCACGGCCTCTGGAGCAGAAACCCTAAATCCACAAACCCTCTATAGTCTGATTAGCCCGTGGGCTTCTGGTACGCCGGGGGGCCCTCCCCACCCAGCCTGGGCAACAGGGGACTCTAGCGTCAGCTCTAATGTCCCCTCCGCCCCGTGCCCGTTTCTCAGCCGGGCCAGAGCCCCCCCATGCCCATTTCTAGAGGGCCTCTCCCGCCATTGCTGCCACCTACCCGGGGCGACGGAGCAGGAGGGGAAGTCGGCGAGGATGGCGTGAAACTGGAGCAGCGTGTAGAGCCTGCCCAGACGCACGTTTCCCATCACCTGGCTCCTGCTGAGGGGCGAGTGGATTCGGCCCTGGACAAGCAGAAAAAGAAGGAGCCGGGGGAGCCGCATCACTGACCCTGCGAGGCTGAGCTGTGACCGACCCGCTGCCCTGCCCGCCAGCTCCGCCCCACGAGCAGAGAAGCAAGCAGGGCAGGGAGGTGATGCAGCGTCCATGAGACTGAGATTGGAGACTGCAGCCTGCTTCAGGGGCCACATTTTGAAAAGCTGTTGGAAACTTAGAAACGGGGCAGCAAAGAGCAAAAAGTCTGGAGGGCTGCAGACAAAGTCCTTCTCCTCTGCTCTTGAGCTCCGTGTGCTTGGCTTGTACAAGGAAAGCTGAGAGGTGACGTTACTCGGGCGTCTAAGGGCCTTTCCGGAGAGAACATGTCGGGTACCAAAGGGCCGGTTCACAGTGCAGAGAAAGGCAGGACAAGAGCCAGTGGCTGGAAGGTGAAACCAGACACGTTCCTCTTGGACATAGGGCACCAATACTTCACAGGGAGGATGATTCACCACTGGCACAAACTACCAAAGCAAGTGACGGGTTCTTCATTTCTTGATGTCTGCTAGTGGACATCATCTGAAGTTTTCTGACAAGCTCTAAATAACCTGTCCTAAGTCTCCCTCAAAAAAAGGAAAAATTCCTTGTTTGCTCCTAAAAGAAAGTTAACTCTCTATATGACGCTCTTCCATTCTCACACGCCACAGGAGAGGGGAGGTGAAAGGGCGGGGGTGGGGGAAAAGCCCCAAGGCTCCCTGCCGGATCCAACTTGAAAGGAAGAAGCGGAGCTAGAATCGGCTCCGCACACTGCTGCTTCCCTTCCTCCTCCCCCTCCCACAGCAGGGCATGGACCCGCTTCCTGGAGGATTTTCCTGCTACTCCCATTTGCCAATATCCTGCCAATGGGAGCAGCGGGAGGCTGATCCTGGGCCATGGTGCTGGCAGCACTGTGAAAGAAGTTAGTGGCCCCTCACTCACCCAGGCTGAGACCCCTCACACCCAGCCTGCTCCTACACCTCACCCCTGTCCAGACACCCCACCCCCAGCCCGCTCCCCCACCTTCCCTCGCGCCGCCGCCTCCTCCCCCGGGCCAGACACCCCTCCCCCAGCCCGCTCCCCCACCTTCCCTTGCGCCCCCTCCCCCCCCCCTGGGCCACACACCCCTCCCCCAGCCCGCTCCCCCACCTTCCCTCGCGCCCCCTCCTCCCCCGGGCCAGACACCAACAAGGGGCGGGCTGGGGGCGGGGCAGCTTCGCACTCGGACCCAGGATTCGCTCGCGCCCCCGCGCGCTCCTCGGACCTTCCTGTCATGGCGGCGCCGGCCGCCCAGTCAGACAACGCCCCCCTGCGGCAGCCCATTGGCCGAACCAGAGGCAGGATCCCCTTTGCTGACAGCCCATTGGGCGACACTATCCTCCGCCAAGGCTGTCTTCCGAAAGCCCATTGGCTGGCACACAGCCAGGAACCACCCCTAAGTCACAGACAATTCGAGGACAGAGCAGTCCATTAAGATCCACCCCGGACAGCCTATTGGTCGAGAGCAGTGGCAGGTCAGTCCCCCTAGTCACACCGCATTCGCAGACAGAGCTGTCCGTTAAGATGCAGCCGGGTCAGCCTATTGGGTGCCTCTGTTTCAGAACACGCCCCTTAGTCACAGCCCATTCGCGGACAGAAGAGTCTGTTATAATCCACCCCGGACAACCTATTGGCCGCCAGCAGCCCCAGAACACGCCTTGAGTCACCGCCCATTGGCGCACGGAGCAGTCCGTTAAGAGTCACCTCGGACAGCCTCAGATTGGGCGCCACAGATTCCGAACACGCCCTTTACTCTCAGCCCATTCGCGGACAGAACAGTCTGTTACGATCAGTCTGGGACAGTCTCTTGGCCAGCCTTAGTGTAGGGATAACATAGTCAAGTATGAAACATGATTCCCCCAAGTGGAAGTGACTCCCCAGAATTTGTTCCCCACAACTAAAAGTCTAAGGAGGAGAAGTTTGTTAAGTAGAAGAAGCATAGAAGGGTTTAGATTTATTCTTGTGAAAGTGTTTAGATTTAGTGTTATCAAGCTTGATAACTGTTTAGATTTATTATTATTATTATTATTATTATTATTAATTGTTAGGATTGTTTAATTATAAATCTAAACATTTTTGCCCCTCTAGAATATAATTGGTTAGGAATGTAATATTAGTAGTATATTTTTAACAGTTTGAAGTTACATGACCTATGTAGCCAGAAACAGCTCCCCTCGCTGTGTGCCAGGGCACACTCAAACTTATTGTTACACAATTGACAACCGTTCTCTTCAAAGCATTGTGAAGCACTTAACCCTAATCGCAAAGTGAAGCATTGTAACTATAACAGTAACTAACTCAGCACTCAGAGAGAGAATGTTTTAAGAAATGCCACCCAGAAACTTTTGTAACTTTTTGTAACTACAACTCTTGTATTATTATGCAAAATACTGTATGGGAAACATTACTTCGGGAATGTACGTAAGAGAGAGAGTGCTTGGACGATGAATGAACGGTTCTGAGAGGTGCCAGCCTGAGAATGCAGCAACAAAGGGCTGAAGAAGGCGTCAGGTGCCAGTGCAACCAAAAGGTGTCCTTTAAGATCATTCCCGGGTCAGCTTATTGGTCGCCTCAGATAAAGGACGCGCCCTTTAATCACAGCCCATTTGCTGACAGAGCAGTCCGTTAAGATTGACTGGTTGGAGCTGGGCAGGACCACCGGCCATGGCGCAGAGCTGGTGGGGCTGAGGCCGGTCCATGTCGGTTCGCAGAGCAGCCGATGGACTCCTGATGACTACTCGATGACGCCGCAGTCCCGGGGCCGGTGTGACGTCACAAACAGCTGCCGTCGCAATTGGCTCCCCGTAGCCGTTTCTAACACACACATGAGCCGCTCTGATTTGGCTTCTAACACTTTTAGCTGCTCGGTTCTGCAAGCGCGGAGAGGAAGCCGCGTCCGATAGATGGAGGTTCTCCGCGACACATTTGGCAGCCTGGACCCCCTGCCTCTGGTCCAAAGAGTCTCAACCAACCCCCGACCCCATGACCCTTGTTCTCAGTGATTCCGCCAGCTGCTTGGTGCCTTTAGTACCCGGCCCCGCTTGCAAAGTCCCCCCCCAGCAGCATGACCCGAGAGCGAAACAAGAGACCCCCCCCAGCAGCAAAACCCAAGAGCAGCGCGAAAGAACCCCCCCGGCATTGCGACCCGAGGGCGGCGCCAGAGACCCCCCCCAGCAGCAAGTCCCGAGGGCGGCACCAGAGACCCTCCCCAGCAGCGTCACCCGAGAGCGAAGCCAGAGACCTCCCCCAGCAGAGTGACCCGAAAACGGTGCCAGAGACCCCCCCCAGCAGCAAGACCGGAGAGCGGCACCACAGACCCGCCCCCAGCAGTGCGACCCAAGAGTGGCGCCAGAGACCCTCCCCCCAGCAGCATCACCGGAGAACGGCGACAGAGATCTCCCCCCCCCAGCAGCACGACCTGAGATGGGAGCCAGAGGCCCCCCCCCAGCAGCATCACCCGAGAGTGGCGCCAGAGACCCCCCCCCAGCAGCACGATTGGAGAGCGAAGCCAGAGACCCCCCCCAGCAGCATGATCCCAAGGAGGCGCCGGAGACCCCCCGAGTAGCGCAACTCGAGAGCGGCACCAGAGATTCCCCGCAGCAGCATAACCCGAGAGAGGCGCCAGACTCCCTCCCAGCAGCACGACCTCAGAGTGGCCCCAAAGACCCCTCCCCCCTAGCAGCGAGACCAGAGAGCAGCGCTAGAGACACCCCCAAGCTGCACGACCCGAGAGCGGCACCAGAATCCCTCCCTGCAGCGAGACCAGAGAGCGGCGTGACTGAAGAGACCTCTCACTCACTAAGGTCTGTGGCTGTGGGAATTCTATCCTTTAGCCCTTCCCCCCGGCCCCTCGCCTATGTATAGGGCCCTCTACAATAACACTGAGTCAGTCAGCCATGACGCGCCACCGCTCTCCCTTGCGCGACTTGCGAACCTGCTGAATTCCCGTTGGCTCCTGAGCCCTTAACCCGTGGAGATGCTCACCTGGAATGCCTGCAAGTGTGCTGTACAACGACAAAGACACAGACAGAAACAGACAGACAGGACGTATTGGCCAATACGAGAGAGCAACAAGAGAGAAACACATGAGAGGCAGTCAGAAACCTTACCACCTTGCGTCTTCCTCCTCGAGCCAAGCGTCTGCTGAGAAGGACACCGTGTTTCAGAGAAACCAGCACCCCTGACAAACGGGAGCCCTGTTTCTCCCACTACCAAAGAAGCACCTCGGGAACCTCCGCTCGGACTCGCTGTCTAAGCAAACGTGACGTCCCTTCCTAGACCCGAGTGGGCCGTAAGCCGAGAGATTTCCAGACCCGACACTTATCTCCCTGTCAGCGATGGCTGCTCCGTTCCCAGACGGACGGTTCTCGCCTCGCTTCGACCAAGCTCCCGAGCTCGCTGTTCTAGTTTCCGTTCCATCCTCAGACGGGAGGACACCGGGAGGATTGACTTCTTATCGCTCGCTACCGAACACAGCAGAGGGGAAAAAACAAACAAACAACTTAGCATTTCAGTCCGCAAGGACGAGGCATCGCTTCTCCTCCCACCATCGGCCACCCCCTCCCGCTGCCACTCCAGGAACGCGGAGAGAACGGAGGCCTTGAATATCTATCCACGCACTGTTGAACCGCCTACTGCCCCTTCACCAGTCCCCAAGCCACCAGGCTCCGTGCCCCAGCAGGAAGCTCTCTGCCTCAGAAGAAACATACTGCCAGGACGCTTGAAGATTTCAAAGCACGCACCTCTTACTCACACAGAGCCATGGGAAGGCCGAACGCTGAGGACCCTTCACGTGTTCCGAGAATCACGTCCAGGCAGCTCAAGTCCATCTCGGACGATATCTTTTCAGCCCACGGCCCCTCACTGATTCCTCTGCAAGGGTGGCCGAAAAAGCCCAGCATTAGCTCTCAGTCACTAAGGTCTGTGGCTGTGGGAATGCTATCTTTAGCCCTTTCCCCCCCTCTCGCCTATGTATCGGGTCCTCTACAAGAACACTGAGTCAGTCAGCCATGACGCACCACCGCTCTCCCTTGCGCGACTGGCGTACCTGCAGCATTCCCATTGGCTCCTGAGCCCTTAACCCTTGGAGATGCTCACCTGGAATGCCTGCAAGTGTGCTGTACAAGGACACGGCAGAAGCAGAGCAAGGACAAAGACACAGACAGAAACAGACAGACAGAACGTATTGGCCAATACTAGAGAGCAACAAGAGAGAAACACATAAGAGGCAGTCAGAAACCTTACCACCTTGCGTCTTCCTCCTCGAGCCAAGCGTGTGCTGAGAAGGACACCGTGTTCCAGAGAAACCAGCACCCCTGACAAACGGGAGCCCTGTTTCTCCCACTACCAAGTAAGCACCTCGGGAACCTCCGCTCGGACTCGCTGTTTAAGCAAACGTAACGTCCCTTCCTAGACCCGAGTGGGCCGTAAGCCGAGAGATTTCCAGACCCGACACTTATCTCCCGGTCAGCGATGGCTGCTCCGCTCCCAGCAGGACGGTTCTCGCCTCGCTTCGACCAAGCTCCCGAGCTCGCTGTTCTCTTTTCCGTTCCATCCCCAGACGGGAGGACACCGGGAGGGTTGACTTCTTATCGCTCGCTACCAAACACAGCAGAGGGGAAAAAACAAACAAACAACTTAGCTTTTCAGTCCGCAAGGACGCGGCATCGCTTCTCCTACCACCATCGGCCACTCCCTCCCGCTGCCACTCCAGGAACGCGGAGAGAACGGAGGCCTTGAATATCTATCCACGCACTGTTGAACCGCCTACTGCCCCTTCACCAGTCCCCAAGCCACCAGGCTCCGTGCCCCAGCAGGAAGCTCTCTGCCTCAGAAGAAACATACTGCCAGGACGCTTGACGATTTCAAAGCACGCACCTCTTACTCACACAGAGCCATGGGAAGGCCGAACGCTGAGGACCCTTCACGTATTCCGAGAATCACGTCCAGGCAGCTCAAGTACATCTCGGACGATTTATTCTCCGCCCACGGCCACGCACTGATTCCTCTGCAAGGGTGGCCAAAATGCCCAGCGTTAGCTCTCACTCACTAAAGTCTGTGGCTGTGGGAATTCTATCCTTTAGCCCTTTCCCCCCCTCTCGCCTATGTATCGGGTCCTCTACAAGAACACTGAGTCAGTCAGCCATGACGCACCACCGCTCTCCCTTGCGCGACTTGCGAACCTGCAGAATTCCCGTTGGCTCCTGAGCCCTTAACCCTTGGAGATGCTCACCTGGAATGCCTGCAAGTGTGCTGTACAAGGACACGGCAGAAGCAGAGCAAGGACAAAGACACAGACAGAAACAGACAGACAGGACGTATTGGCCAATACGAGAGAGCAACAAGAGAGAAACACATGAGAGGCAGCCAGAAACCTTACCACCTTGCATCTTCCTCCTCGAGCCAAGCGTCTGCTGAAAAGGACACCGAGTTCCAGAGAAACCAGCACCCCTGACAAACGGGAGCCCTGTTTCTACCACTACCAAGTAAGCACCTCGGGAACCTCCGCTCGGACTCGCTGTCTAAGCAAACGTGACTTCCCTTCCTAGACCCGAGTGGGCCATAAGCCGAGAGATTTCCAGACCCGACATTTATCTCCCGGTCAGCGATGGCTGCTCCGCTCCAAGCCGGACGGTTCTCGCCTCGCTTCGACCAAGCTCCCGAGCTCGCTGTTCTCTTTTCCGTTCCATCCCCAGACGGGAGGACACCGGAAGGGTTGACTTCTTATCGCTCGCTATCGAACACAGCAGAGGGGAAAAAACAAACAAACAACTTAGCTTTTCAGTCCGCAAGGACGCGGCATCCCTTCTCCTCCCACCATCGCACCGCTGCCTCCCACCATCGGCCACCCCCTCCCGCTGCCACTCCAGGAACACGGAGAGAACGGAGGCCTTGAATATCTATCCACGCTCTGTTGAACTGCCTATGCCCCTTCACCAGTCCCCAAGCCACCAGGCTTCGTGCCCCAGCAGGAAGCTCTCTGCCTCAGAAGAACCATACTCCCAGGACGCTTGAAGATTTCAAAGCACGCACCTCTTACTCACACAGAGCCATGGGAAGGCCGAACGCTGAGGACCCTTCACGTGTTCCGAGAATCACGTCCAGGCACCTCAAGTCCATCTCGGACGGTATCTTCTCAGCCCACGGCCCCTCACTGATTCCTCTGCAAGGGTGGCCGAAAAAGCCCAGCGTTAGCTCTCTCTCACTAAGGTCTGTGGCTGTGGGAATGCTATCCTTTAGCCCTTTCCCCCCCTCTCGCCTATGTATCGGGTCCTCTACAAGAACACTGAGTCAGTCAGCCATGACGCACCACCGCTCTCCCTTGCGCGACTGGCGTACCTGCAGCATTCCCATTGGCTCCTGAGCCCTTAACCCTTGGAGATGCTCACCTGGAATGCCTGCAAGTGTGCTGTACAAGGAAACGGCAGAAGCAGAGCAAGGACAAAGACACAGACAGAAACAGACAGACAGAACGTATTGGCCAATACTAGAGAGCAACAAGAGAGAAACACATAAGAGGCAGTCAGAAACCTTACCACCTTGCGTCTTCCTCCTCGAGCCAAGCGTCTGCTGAGAAGGACACCGTGTTCCAGAGAAACCAGCACCCCTGACAAACGGGAGCTACCAAGGAAGCACCTCGAGAACCTCCGCTCGGACTCGCTGTCTAAGCAAACGTGACTTCCCTTCCTAGACCCGAGTGGGCCGTAAGCCGAGAGATTTCCAAACCCGACACTTATCTCCCGGTCAGCGATGGCTGCTCCGCTCCCAGCCGGACGGTTTTCGCCTCGCTTCGACCAAGATCCCGAGCTCGCTGTTCTCGTTTCCGTTCCATCCTCAGACGGGAGGACACCGGGAGGGTTGACTTCTTATCGCTCGCTACCGAACACAGCAGAGGGGAAAAAACAAACAAACAAACTTAGCGTTTCAGTCCGCAAGGACGCGGCATCGCTTCTCCTCCCACCATCGCACCGCTGCCTCCCACCATCGGCCACCCCCTCCCGCTGCCACTCCAGGAACGCGGAGAGAACGGAGGCCTTGTATATCTATCCGCGCTCTGTTGAACTGCCTATGCCCCTTCACCAGTCCCCAAGCCACCAGGCTCCGTGACCCAGCAGGAAGCTCTCTGCCTCAGAAGAAACATACTGACAGGACGCTTAAAGATTTCAAAGCACGCACCTCTTACTCACACAGAGCCATGGGAAGGCCGAACGCTGAGGACCCTTCACGTGTTCCGAGAATCACGTCCAGGCAGCTCAAGTACATCTCGGACGATTTGTTCTCCGCCCACGGCCACGCACTGATTCCTCTGCAAGGGTGGCCAAAAAAGCCCAGCGTTAGCTCTCACTCACTAAAGTCTGTGGCTGTGGGAATTCTATCCTTTAGCCCTTTCCCCCCCTCTCGCCTATGTATCGGGTCCTCTACAAGAACACCGAGTTATTCAGCCATGACGCACCACCGCTCTCCCTTGCGCGACTTGCGAACCTGCTGAATTCCCGTTGGCTCCTGAGCCCTTAACCCTTGGAGATGCTCACCTGGAATGCCTGCAAGTGTGCTGTACAAGGACACGGCAGAAGCCGAGCAAGGACAAAGACACAGACAGAAACAGACAGACAGGACGTATTGGCCAATACGAGAGAGCAACAAGAGAGAAACACATAAGAGGCAGCCAGAAACCTTACCACCTTGCGTCTTCCTCCTCGAGCCAAGCGTCTGCTGAGGACACCGTGTTCCAGAGAAACCAGCACCCCTGACAAACGGGAGCCCTGTTTCTCCCACTACCAAGTAAGCACCTGAGGAACCTCCGCTCGGACTCGCTGTCTAAGAAAACGTGACTTCCCTTCCTAGACCCGAGTGGGCCGTAAGCCGAGAGATTTCCAGACCCG
The DNA here is from genome assembly GCF_052426305.1 of Pelodiscus sinensis. NCBI lineage: Eukaryota > Metazoa > Chordata > Testudines > Trionychidae > Pelodiscus > Pelodiscus sinensis. The sequence continues at coordinate 265,292 of NC_143059.1, forward strand.
ACACTTATTTCCCGGTCAGCGATGGCTGCTCCGCTCCCAGCCGGACGGTTCTCGCCTCGCTTCGACCAAGCTCCCGAGCTCGCTGTTCTCGTTTCCGTTCCATGCCCAGACGGGAGGACACCGGGAGGGTTGACTTCTTATCGCTCGCTACCGAACACAGCAGAGGGGAAAAAACAAACAAACAACTTAGCTTTTCAGTCCGCAAGGACGCGGCATCGCTTCTCCTACCACCATCGGCCACCCCCTCCCGCTGCCACTCCAGGAACGCGGAGAGAACGGAGGCCTTGAATATCTATCCACGCACTGTTGAACCGCCTACTGCCCCTTCACCAGTCCCCAAGCCACCAGGCTCCGTGACCCAGCAGGAAGCTCTCTGCCTCAGAAGAAACATACTGCCAGGACGCTTGAAGATTTCAAAGCACGCACCTCTTACTCACACAGAGCCATGGGAAGGCCGAACGCTGAGGACCCTTCACGTGTTCCGAGAATCACGTCCAGGCAGCTCAAGTCCATCTCAGACGGTATCTTCTCAGCCCACTGCCCAGCCAGTTTCCCAGCTGTTACCCAGTCTGGAGCCAGCAAAGCCCTCGGGCAGGAGTGACAGCAAAGGGCTAGGACCCAGAAGCCGTGTCCAGGGGTCAGTCTGGAGTGCTGTACAAAGCCCAGGACCATCCACATATCCTGTGTGGTGCAACCTGCTGAGTGGAGACAAAGGCTCAGGGCTGCTCTCATACCCTGATCAGACACTTTACTGAATGTGGTGCAGGGAAAAGGTGGACTGATGGCTCCCATGAATGGGCGTGCAGACTGGAGTGAGGAAGGGCCCCGGGATAAGAATATGGATGGGGGTGCAGGCTGGGGGGAGGAAGGGCCCCGGGATAAGCATATGGATGGGGGTGCAGGCTGGGGAGAGGAAGGGCCCCGGGATAAGAGTATGGACGGGGTGCAGGCTGGGGTGAGGAAGCAGGATGGGAGGGGGCTGCGCGGAGCCTGGAGTGCGGGATGAGGGGGCCATGGGCAGGAGGGGAGAGGGCTGTGCGGAGCCTGGAGTGCGGGATGAGGGGGCCATGGGCAGGAGGGGAGAGGGCTGCGCGGAGCCTGGTGTGTGGGATGAGGGGGCCGGGGGCAGGAGGGGAGAGGGCTGCGCGGAGCCTGGAGTGCGGGATGAGGGGGCCATGGGCAGGAGGGGAGAGGGCTGTGCGGAGCCTGGAGTGCGGGATGAGGGGGCCATGGGCAGGAGGGGAGAGGGCTGTGCGGAGCCTGGAGTGCGGGATGAGGGGGCCATGGGCAGGAGGGGAGAGCGCTGCGCGGAGCCTGGAAATAACGAGCTTCTTACTTTGCCTGCTGTCAAAGGGCAAGACTGGGGCCACGTGGCGTGTGGAGCAGGGACAGCAGCTGGGGGCGATGGAATTACACGTGCATTACCTGCAATGACCACCGAGCGGCACTGTGGAGGCGCTTCGGAATTACACGTGCATTACCCGCAATGACCACCGAGTGGCACTGTGGAGGCGCTACGGAATTACACGTGCATTACCTGCAATGACCACCGAGCGGCACTGTGGAGGCGCTTTGGAATTACACGTGCATTACCTGCAATGACCACCGAGCGGCACTGTGCAGGCGCTTCGGAATTACACGTGCATTACCTGCAATGACCACCGAGTGGCACTGTGGAGGCGCTACGGAATTACACGTGCATTACCGGCAATGACCACCGAGCGGCACTGTGGAGGCGCTTCGGAATTACACGTGCATTACCGGCACTGACCACCGAGCGGCACTGTGGAGGCGCTACGGAATTACACGTGCATTACCGCCGGTGACTACCGAGTGTCACTGTTGCTCTGCTAAGGGCCGTTATTTCCGAATAAAAAAGATTGTTCTTAGGGTAGAAATGCCCCATTCCGAACTAAGAACACGCTGGCAGGGCTATGCCGGGGGGCGGGGCTATGATAGGGGCGGGGCGCGCTGCGACGTGCCCCGGGAGGCCGCACTACGAGAACTACAAGTCCCAGGATGCGTCGCTAACACTTGGAGTGACACGAGCGCGGGACCAACCGCGTCGCTCCCTGGTCAATGCCCCGTTGTGATGTCACTTCCGCTGCACCCGCCCAACCGAACAGCGCCGGGCCTGCCCTGGCCCTGCAATGGCCGATAGGAGCTGCGGACAGGGGCACTCAGTTTCCCACAAGCCACTGCGGCTACTTTCCCTACTCCCCCTCATCCCGCCCCTCCCCATTGCTGGGCGGGGCTCCTGCCTCAGAGACGGCAGCGTCCGCAGCTGATGCCCCACCCCCACTCGGGAGAGGAGACTCCGCGGCAACCCTTCCCCCCCAAACTCCTCCCCGCCCCGTGCAGTCTGATCCCCCCCAAACTCCTCCCCACCCCGTGCAGTCTGATCCTCCCCCCGTGCAGTCTGATCCCCCCCAAACTGCTCTCCGCCCCGTGCAGTCTGATCCCCCCCCCAAACTCCTCCCCGCTCCGTGCAGTCTGATCCCCCCAAACTCCTCTCCCCCTCGTGCTGTCTGATCCCCCCCACACTCCCCTCCGCCCCGTGCAGTCTGATCGCCCCCCCAAACTCCTGTCCGCCCCGTGCAGTCTGATCCCCCCCCAAACTCCTCCCCGCTCCGTGCAGTCTGATCCTCCCCCCCGTGCAGTCTGATCCCCCCAATCTCCTCCCCGCCCCGTGCAGTCCGATCCCCCCCAAACTCCTCCCCGCCCCATGCAGTCCGATCCCCCCAAACTCCTCTCCGCCCCGTGTAGTCTGATCCCCTCCCCAAACTCCTCTCCGCCCCATGCAGTCTGAACCCCTCCCCAAACTCCTCGCCGCCCCGTGGAGTCTGATCCTCCCCCCCATGCAGTCTGATCCCCCCAAACTCCTCCCCCCCGTGCAGTCTGATCCCACCCCAAACTCCTCCTCGCCCCGTGCAGTCTGATCCCCCCCAAACTCCTCCCCGCTCCGTGCAGTCTGGTCCTCCCCCCGTGCAGTCGGATCCCCCCCAAACTCCTCTCCCCCCGTGCAGTCTGATCCCCCCAAACTCCTCCCCGCCCCATGCAGTCTGATCTCCCCAAACTCTCCCTCGCCCCGTGCAGTCTGATCCCCACCAAACTCCTCCCCGCCCCGTGCAGACTGATCCCCCCCAAACTCTCCCTCGCCCCGTGCAGTCTGATCCCCACGAAACTCCTCTCCCCCCGTGCAGTCTGATCCCCCCAAACTCCTCTCCCCCCGTGCAGTCTGATCCCCCCCAAACTCCTCTCCCCCCGTGCAGTCTGGTCCTCCCCCCGTGCAATCTGATCCCCCCAAACTCCTCTCCCCCTGTGCAGTCTGATCCCCCCCAAACTCCTCCCCGCCCCGTGCAGTCCGATCCCCCCAAACTCTTCCCCCCCGTGCAGTCCGATCCCCCCAAACTCCTCTCCCCCCGTGCAGTCCGATCCCCCCCAAACTCCTCCCCGCCCCGTGCAGTCTGATCCCCCCCTAAACTCCTCCCCCTCGTGCAGTCTGATCCTCCCCCCGTGCAATCTGATCCCCCCAAACTCCTCTCCCCCCGTGCAGTCCGATCCCCCCCAAACTCCTCCCCGCCCCGTGCAGTCTGATCCCCCCTAAACTCCTCCCCCCCGTGCAGTCTGATCCTCCCCCCGTGCAGTCTGATCCCCCCCAAAGCTCCTCCCTGCCCCGTGCAGTCTGATCCCCCCCCAAACTCCTCCCCGCTCCGTGCAGTCTGATCCTCCCCCCCGTGCAGTCGGATCCCCCCCAAACTCCTCTCCCCCCGTGCAGTCTGATCCCCCCCAAACTCCTCCCCGCCCCGTGCAGTCCGATCCCCCCCAAACTCCTCTCCGCCCCGTGTAGTCTGATCCCCTCCCCAAACTCCTCTCCGCCCCGTGCAGTCTGAACCCCTCCCCAAACTCCTCGCCGCCCCGTGGAGTCTGATCCTCCCCCCTGTGCAGTCTGATCCCCCCCAAACTCCTCCCCGCCCCGTGCAGTCTGATCCCCCCATACTCCTCCCCCCGTGCAGTCTGATCCCCTCCCAAACTCCTCCTCGCCCCGTGCAGTCTGATCCCCCCCAAACTCCTCCCCGCCCCGTGCAGTCTGATCCCCCCCAAACTCCTCCCCGCCCCGTGCAGTCTGATCTCCCCAAACTCTCCCTCGCCCCGTGCAGTCTGATCCCCACCAAACTCCTCTCCCCCCGTGCAGTCTGATGCCCCCAAACTCCTCTCCCCCGTGCAGTCTGATCCCCCCCAAACTCCTCTCCCCCCGTGCAGTCTGCTCCCCCGCAAACTCCTCCCCGCCCCGTGCAGTCTGATCCCCCCCAAACTCCTCCCCCCGTGCAGTCTGATCCCCCCCAAACTCCTCCCCCCGTGCAGTCTGATCTCCTACCCCCCTAACTCCTCTCCGCGCCATGCAGTCTGATCCCCCCTCACCAAACTCCTCCCCGCCCCGTGCAGTCTGCTTCCCCCCAAACTCCTCTCCGCCCCATGCAGTATGATCCCCCCTCACCAAACTCCTCTCCGCCCCATGCAGTATGATCCCCCCCTCACCAAACTCCTCCCCGCCCCGTGCAGTCTGCTTCCCCCCAAACTCCTCTCCGCTCCATGCAGTCTGATTCCCCCACCACCTCCAAACTGCTCTCCGCCCCGTGCAGTCTGCTCCCCCCAACACCAAATTTCCCAGCCGGCTTGTGCAGGGACTGGCAGCGGGACAGGCTGATGCTGCTGTTGCCTTCGAAAGTGCAGCGGGGAGCGTGAGGCGGGTGGGTGGGGAGGGGGGCGGCTGCCTCTGCTGCGTCCCGTTCACAAGCCCAGAGGGGCCGCGCGAGGATTTTCCGGAGACCCCGAGGAGTTTTCTGCCGCTCACTTCTGTGTCCCAGCTGAGTTCCTGCCAGTCAGTGGCCCCGCCCCCAGATCAGGCCCCGCCCCTGCCATTAATGACGGAGCCTGGGACCCGTCTGTGTGCCACACAAACCCACGTGTCACTCGCCCGGGAGCCGATAGAACGTGCCCCGCGTTCCATCATTTGCATGCACCGCGCCAGGGCAATGACGTCACTAGCAGTGCGCTGCTGTTCGTAGCCGGCAGTGGCAGCTTCGCACCGAGCCGGGCCACGAGGCAGCGGGCGCAGCGCTGGGGGCGGAGCTACAGGGGAGCAGCCCGGCCGGGCGGGGTGCACACTGGGGCGCCCAAGGGCTGAGATCCGGGCGGGGCAGCGTCACGCTCTGACCTCCCTGCCGCCTCCCGCCGCCGCTCCCTTGGGGCCGGGTGGCGCGGACCGGAAGCCGCTGCACTGCCCGGATTTCCTGGGGAACACGCTCCCTGTGACGTCAGGACCTGCCACAGAGGCAGGGCGCCACCCCGGCCAAGCAAGGAGCAGAGCTAGGGTTGCCAGATGGTTTCACCAAAAATACCAGGCACGCCTGACATGACATCACAATCTGCATTCCATCTGATTTAGAAAATACCCGACATTTATCAGAGGAGTAGCCGCGTTAGTCTGAATCTGCAAAAGCAGCGAGGAGCCCTGTGGCACAGAACTCCTTGCCGCTTTCGCGGACATTGAGAAAATATAAATTTGTTTCCCGAAGAAAAAGCTGAAAGCCTGGACCGTCCAGTTCAAAACCGGACACCTGGCAACCATAAGCAGAGTGGTGCCTTGTCGGAGCGGTTCCAGCCTCCGCTCTGCTGTCCTTCCTCTGCCCCACGTACCACGGGAGCTGGTGGCCTACGCTGGCTGCACCGCCGCAGGAAACCTCCAACCCCAGTCGCTGTCCCAGCCAGGCACCCCGTGTCTGAACCCGTCCCGCCTGGCCCCGTGTCTCCTGCCTACCACCCGCTGACCTGGCACCAGCTGAGCGCTCGTACCTGGGCACCTTCCGGTCACGGTTCCCAGTCGGTTGCTGTCAGGCTGTGGACCGAGCAAACGTCACTTCCGGTCCGTGGGACTGAACGCACGTGGCGCCGGCATGATGCGAGGCCGCTCCTTGTTGCCCCACGTCGGATACAAAAGGAGCAGCTACCGCGCGGCAGTTAGAGCCTCGTGCTGAAACGCGCTGCAGCAGTGCTACTCTTCCCTGCCCCTCTCATCCCAGTTGCATGCTCCAGATGGGAGGGGAGGGGTGTCGCTTTCCAGGAGCTACTGCTGCCAGGGCACCGTCTGACTGGCACACGTCAGACGCACACGCCCGTGCCACAGCCACTCACCCTGCCAAATGCTCACACGCAGGGATGCGTGTACACACTCACAAACGCGAATTAACAGATTAACACGCCTGGGCGCCCACTCATGCCCTCGCTCAGATGCCCACACACGCATCTGCTCAATCTGCCCGCACGCAGGCATGTGCACACACACGCAAATGGACACTTGCGGACGCACACACTTGCACTCATACTTACGTGCGCACGCATGCACACCGACTAACAGTCGCCTAGAAGGACTCACCAATAATATTAAACTCAAAAGCCAAAGATTAGATCAATTAGGAGACAACTATTCCCACGAGGCCCTAATCCATGGCTGGGGCTCCTCGGTGCTGCTGGAGACCAAGTCTTTATTTCAATCCCAGTTTTGCCAACTCTCCGCATGCGTGACGCTAGGTCAATTGGCAGCCTACTCACTTAGTTTTCCGTATGATCCTAGACACGTTAAGTATCGCCAGCCAGGAGATTCGGGGGGCGGCGGGGCGGGGGGATTAATGACATTTTTAAAAATACAAAAATCGGTGTTCAGTTTCTGTTGTAGATAAACCTATGTACTTCATATGACTTGACACTGTGCCTCTCCATATAACCTTGTAACTTTGTATTAATCCATATGACCTTGTCACTTTGTATTAGAACCTGAATCCATATAACCTTGTCACTTAGTTTTCTACATAGGGTTCTAATACAGAGTATATAGTTAAAGAGGTAAAAATGTCATTTGCTAGGAGTAGAATAAGATCTTTCCCCCACTCTCTCCCCCCACTCTGTAATCAATTGCCCAGTTGAATGAACGAGGTGTGAATGAGTAACACTTGGGAGCCAAGCACCTCCAGAGAGCTACACCAGTTGAAAAGGGGGTAGAAGCCAGACCCAAGGTGTCAAGAGGGCTCAAGAAAGAAGAGCAGACATATTGAAGGCCTTGGGGATTAGAAGCAAGCACCTTCTTTGGAAAACACCCTCTCTTAACAGACAGCACCCACAAAGGGACCAAAGGACACAGACCCAGATTTTGAATCTGGGATATATTTGCATAAGAGGGAAGCTGCTATAAAAGTGAGTTGTCTTGCAGAGGACTCCGGGTCTCATCTTGTCACCATCGGAGCATCGATCCGGATCAGCAGAAGCCCGGCTCCACCCCTCCCCCATCTAACTCACCTGGCCAGTGAAGTTAAGGGGAGCAACAAGTTGGTAACAACAGCAAGACGGAGTGTGCTTGTGCACGTGTGTGTGTGTGTGTGAGTGCGTGAGTGACACAGAATAATCAATACTTATCATATGCATGTGGTAAATAAATAAATAATTTCTATATATATATAATGTGTGTGTGTGTGATCAATAAATGTGGCGTGTTGCCTTATCCCTCTGAAAAAGATCCCGAGTACTTCTTTTAAGTACAACACTGTGACTTTTGTACTTCGTATTTTCAAGTTCTTCCACCACGAGCCAGAGGGCCTTTTCTCAGGGACCCGTACCACGCTCGCAAACGTCTGTGCGGCCCTCCCTCGATACTTACCTTGAGCCAATTGCTATTTGCTCTTCTTCCATAGATCGCTGTCTGGTTTCCATCTGCCGGCAGGGTCTCGGGGGGGGTGGCTCCTTTCGGTCTCTGCCACCACATGGCCAGCCTCTCATCTCCTCCAAGTCTACAGGGACCGAAAAAGAGACAGAGAACGGTTAGGAGCTAGGCCACCCTAGATGTGTGGAAAGGACAGACACGTGCGTCACCTGGCTGCTGCTCACTGGAGCCCAGTGTTGCCTCTAACATTTCCCCTCCAGGAGCGGAGTGAGTTTTGTCTCGTGCTCCAAGATCGAGGTCACGTGCCCTTCTTCGGATGCCTGCCACCCAGGCGAAGACATGTCTCGTCTGTGTTTTTAAAACGTTCTGGAAGAAAGAGTACTAACACAAGGGAGAATTAACAAGGTCATTTAAACTGTAAATATTTGTTTGATATGAAGTCAAATAAAAGGAAAATTAATACTGCAACATTTTCAGTGGCCAACCTCCTCTCCTCTCCTCTCCTCTCCCCTCCCCTCCCCTCCCCTGCCCCCTCCAGCTGGCCTAGATGATCTCTCCGGGTCCCTTATGGTAAAGCCCGCCCCGGGACCCTGTGCTGAGGTGACAAGTTCTTCACAAGATACTGGGTATGTAAACTTTTTACGGAAAAGCGTCCGTGGCCAATCTAGTCGCGCTTTTCTGCAAAAAAGCCCCAATCGCCATTTTCGCCATCGGGGCTTTTTTGCGGAAAAGAACTCTCTGCTGTCTACACTGGCCCTTTTGCGCAGAAGTCTTTCGGAAAAAGACTTTTGCCCGAACGGGAGCAGCATAGTATTCCCGCAGAAGCACTGACAATCTTACATGAGATCGTCAGTGCTTTTGCGGAAATTCAAGCGGCCAGTGTAGACAGCTGGCAAGTTTTTCCGCAAAAGCAGATGATTAGCACACTTTCCTAGTTGAAAATCCAAGGAGAAGAAAGGGGAGAATTGCAAATCAAGACTCTCTTAAGGTGTCTGAAAGCTACTTTGGTCTGGGCCGGTACTCAGTGGTACCAAGGCAGACTTTTCTGTGGCTCGGTTGTCTAATGCCACACTAGAACAAGTCTACCACACCGAACGAAAGAGCAGACAATTACATGAAAGGGAAAAAAGGTGGCTTGGCAGAGAATTTGCTTCCGGACAAAAACAAGAGACTGCGGTGGTTAAAGAAGAACGGGAGGCATACCTGTGCATAAACCAATTCACCAGAAACCTTCTGAACAACCAGTTCAGTCACATGTCCTTACAGGGACAAGCACCTTAATGACGGTAGCCCTGACATTTTATTTTGCAGACGATTCTACTTGTGGAAGGGCTGCTGGAGTGAAACTTGAGGCCCAAGCAGGAGGAAAGTTTGATTTTCTAGTACCAAATAGAAAAACAATAATAGAACAAAAAGGCTAAAAGATGCCTAAGGGCGGAGATAGGGTCCAGAATGACTTAGACAAATTGGAGGATTGGGCCACAAGAAATCTGATGAGGTTCAACAAGGACAAGTGTAGAGTCCTGCACTTGGGATGGAAGAATCCCAAGCATAGTTACAAGCTGGGGACCAACCGGTTAAGTAGTAGTTCTGCAGACAGGACCTGGGGGTTACAGTGGATGAGAAGCTGGAGATGAGTCAACAGTGTGCCCTTGTAGCCAAGAAGGCTAATGGCATATTAGGTTGCATTAAGAGGAGCATTGCCAGTAGATCCAGAGATGTCATTATTCCCCTTTATTCGGCTTTGGTGAGGCCACATCTGGAGTACTGTGTCCAGTTCTGGGCCCCCCACTACAGAAGGGATGTGGACACATTGGAGAGGGTCCAGCAGAGGACAACCAAAATGATTAGGGGGCTGGAGCAATTGCTCTATGAAGAGGCTGAGGGATTTAGGTTTCTTTAGTCTGAAGAGGAGACCATGAGGGGGGATTTTATAGTAGCCTTCAACTTCCTTATAAGGACACAGGAACGCAAGGTAACCTGTTCTCCCAACTCTCGCTTTCAGACGGGGTGGGGAACCTTATTGGGGGGGCGGAAGGCACACACTAGTAGGGTTGCCAGATGGTTTCAGCAAAAAAAAAAAAAAAAAAAAAGGCGCCAGGAAAATTTTTGTTGAGGGAAAGAAGCCAACCAAACAAAAAAACCCCACCAGGAACATTTTTGTTGAGCAAAATCCAGTTGTGACCCCTTTAATTAGTCAGCCAATCTCCCCGCCCCGGCTTATTTCTGCTGGGCACAGAGGAAAAGCAGAAAATACTGGACATTTTGTATGTCCGGTATTTTCTAAATTTATTTACCGGACAAAAAGTGCAACTACCGGGCTGTCTGGCTCAGTGCTAGACACCTGGCAACCCTACACACAAGAGTGAAGAAAAAAAAAATCCCAAACCCCACCATCCGCATTAACACATGCCCCAACTGAGAAGGAGGAAGAGGCTTCCCACATTCCCCTCGCACACCGGAGCTTGTGAGGAGGGGGGGGCGGGGGGCGGGGCGGGGCAGGCTAGCAGAATTTGTCTGCTCCAATCTGGCCACCCAGAGAAATAAAAAAGCAAATTGAAAGAGCCAGACGAATACCTAGAAACCATCTACTTCAAGACAGACCCAAGAAAACCAACAATAGAACACCACTTGTCATCACCTACAACCCCCAACTTAAACCTGTCCAACACATTATCAATAAACTACAGCCTATATTGGAACAGGATACCATACTCAAAGAGGCTCTGGGAGACAGACCCATAGTCTCCTATAGACAACCACCTAACCTCAAGATCATTCTTACCAACCACCACAGGACATACCACACTAATATCAACCCTGGTACCTTCCCTTGCAACAAACCCCGTTGCCAGCTTTGTCCACATATTCATTCTGCTGATACCATTATTGGACCCAACCAAGTGAGTTATAAGATCAAGAACACATATTCCTGCGCATCCAGAAATATAATCTATGCTATCGTGTGCCGAAAGTGTCCGTCTGCTATGTACATTGGACAAACATCTCAGACACTTCGCCAAAGGATTAATGCCCACAAAACAGATATCAGACAAGATCACAAAGAGAAAACAGTTTCTTGCCATTTTAACCAGAAAGGACACTCTCTCAATGACTTAACCACCTGCATTCTGCTACAAAGACCTTTTACATCTGCACTTGAAAGGGAATCCTCTGAACTGTCATTCATGTTAAAATTCGACACTTTCCAACAAGGACTTAGTTCAAATGTTTGTTATCTCACCCATTACCAAGATAGTTTCCCCAATTATCACCTCTAATACCATTAACTCACAAACATCCCACTCTCCCTACCTCTAATATCATCAATTCACAGACACTTACCTTCCTTCCCCTTCCCCCCCACCGCATCCCCCTCCTGTTCTGCAATGTGATTTGTCCTTTTCATATTTGTTCTTTTTTTTAATTGTATCCTTTGGTATATATGGTTGTGACTACTTTCTTCCACTATTTGATCTGAGGAAGTGGGTCTGGCCCACGAAAGCTCATCATCTAATAAACCATCTTGTTAGTCTTTAAAGTGCTACATTGTCCTGCATTTTGCTTCAACTACCCCAGACTAACACGGCTACATTTCTATCACCAATCTGGAGGGGAGCTAGAGCGTTAGTGTGGGAACCTTGAGTCTCGAGGGCCACACTCACGTGAGCTGGGGTATTAGGTTCCTCACCCCTGCTTTAAAAACAAAACCTCTTACTCTTAAAAATCGATCCCAGTATCTCTGGTCGGACCAGCTTCATGCAGGTCCTCGGGGATGGAAAACTGCAGCAAACTGTATGAACAGAAACAAACAGAAGCCCCAATCGCAGCTGGAGGTGGGGCGAGGCTGCCCCAGCAGGGACACAACGGGGCAGCCGCCCTCCACCAGATCAGGAAAACAACCGCGCCATTCCCCGGCCAGCAGGAAGGCGAGTGCCGCTGCAAGGCTCCGCAAGGGAGGTGGGCGGCAGAGGGGTGTTTGTGCGCGGCCGCGCGCCTTCAGCGGCAACTCCCCTGGTGCCCCCTTCTCTAGTCCAGCCAGGCCTAAAATGCTCAGTGCTTAGAAGGCGGGTGGGGAACCTAAGGCCTGGGTGCTTGGGGCTCCTCCACCGTCGCCCCCTCCCCACGCCGTGGGGCTGGAGCGCACAAAGCGACTAGGCTGGGCCCTGCAGTGCTCTGGCGCCAGGGGGACGTTTCTCCGCTCAGCTGGGGGCCAGGCAGGGAGGCTTTTCTGTCGGTTGGTTTGTCTGTCACCTGTTTGCCCCCCAATTCTCAGCCACTCCCCCCCCTCCCCCACCCAGGACGCTCTCGGCCTCTGCAGGAGGCACAGCCGGGCACTGGGCGGCACTGCGGGCAGCCAGGGCCAGAGCATCCCCCCCCACAGCGCCCCCCGCCGAACTGCCCCCCCCGGGCACAGGGGGGATTCAGCGGGCACCCGGCCCCGCCCCCAGGCAGCGAGCAGCGCGGGGAGCAGGGCTCAGGCCGCCCCGCCCCCCCGCGTGCGGGACACGTTCTGTGCGTGCCCCGCCCGCGGGAACCACCCCTCGAGGGCGCGCGGCTCCCCGGCGGGGGGAGGGGGCACGTGACACTCCCGCGCCCCGGTGGCCCGCAGCCCCCCCTCCCCGAGACACCCACGTGACTGGAGCCCGGGTCAGCTCCCGCGCCCCAAAGGGGGGGCCACAGCCCCGTTCCCCCGGCACCACGTGGGGGGGGGTCACAGGGGCGCTGCTCCCCGGGGAGGCTGCAGCGCCGGGGGGGGGGGCAGAAATCGCCCCCCCACCTCCGCCAGGGGCCGCCCCGCCGATGTCCAGCCTGGGGCCCGGAGAGAAGCAGGCGGGGGGGGCTCCACGTCACTGCCAGCTCCCGCCCCGCCCCCCAGGCTCCGCCCCTCAGCGCCCCCCGCAGCGTTTTCCCGCCCGCCTCGTCAGCGCGAGCGTCCCGGGAGTTTCCCGCCCAGCCAGCGCCGCCCGCGCCTGCGCTCTCCCGCGCCCTGTCCCCTCCTGCCCCCCCCAGTGCCAAGGCCCCCCCCGGCCCCTCCCCCTCCCTCCTGCCCCCCCAGTGCCGAGCACCCCCCCGGCCCCTCACCCCCTCCTGCCCCCCCAGTGCCAAGCGCCCCCCCCGGCCCCTCACACCCAGCCTGCTCCTACACCTCACCCCTGTCCAGACACCCCACCCCCAGCCCGCTCCCCCACCTTCCCTCGCGCCCCCTCCTCCCCCGGGCCAGACACCAACAAGGGGCGGGCTGGGGGCGGGGAGCTTCGCACTCGGACCCAGGATTCGCTCGCGCCCCCGCGCGCTCCTCGGACCTTCCTGTCATGGCGGCGCCGGCCGCCCAGTCAGACAACGCCCCCCTGCGGCAGCCCATTGGCCGAACCAGAGGCAGGATCCCCTTTGCTGACAGCCCATTGGGCGACGCTATCCTCCGCCAAGGCTGTCTTCCGAAAGCCCATTGGCTGGCACACAGCCAGGAACCACCCCTAAGTCACAGACAATTCGAGGACAGAGCAGTCCATTAAGATCCACCCCGGACAGCCTATTGGTCGAGAGCAGTGGCAGGTCAGTCCCCCTAGTCACACCGCATTCGCAGACAGAGCTGTCCGTTAAGATGCAGCCGGGTCAGCCTATTGGGTGCCTCTGATTCAGAACACGCCCCTTAGTCACAGCCCATTCGCGGACAGAAGAGTCTGTTATAATCCACCCCGGACAACCTATTGGCCGCCAGCAGCCCCAGAACACGCCTTGAGTCACCGCCCATTGGCGCACGGAGCAGTCCGTTAAGAGTCACCTCGGACAGCCTCAGATTGGGCGCCACAGATTCCGAACACGCCCTTTACTCTCAGCCCATTCGCGGACAGAACAGTCTGTTACGATCAGTCCGGGACAGTCTCTCGGCCAGCCTTAGTGTAGGGAGAACATAGTCAAGTATGAAACAGGATTCCCCAAGTGGAAGTGACTCCCCAGAATTTGTTCCCCACAACTACAAGTCTAAGGAGGAGAAGTTTGTTAAGTAGAAGAAGCATAGAAGTGTTTAGATTTATTCTTGTGAAAGTGTTTAGATTTAGTGTTATCAAGCTTGAGAAGTGTTTAGATTTATAATTATTATTATTATTATTATTTGTTAGGATTGTTTAATTATAAATCTAAACATTTTTGCCCCTCTAGAATATAATTGGTTAGGAATGTAATATTAGGTCATGTAACTTCAAACTGTTAAAAATATACTACTATGTAGCCAGAAACAGCTCCCCTCGCTGTGCGCCAGGGCACGCTCAAACTTACTGTTACACAATTGACAACCGTTCTCTTCAAAGCATTGTGAAGCACTTAACCCTAATCGCAAAGTGAAGCATTGTAACTATAACAGTAACTAACTCAGCGCTCAGAGAGAGAATGTTTTAAGAAATGCCACCCAGAAACGTTTGTAACTTTTTGTAACTACAACTCTTGTATTATTATGCAAAATACTGTATGGGAAACATTAATTAGGGAATGTACATAAGAGAGAGAGTGCTTGGACGATGAATGAATGGTTGTGAGAGGTGCCAGCCTGAGAATGCAGCAACAAAGGGCTGAAGAAGGCGTCAGGTGCCAGTGCAATTGGCTCCCCGTAGCCGTTTCTAACACACACATGAGCCGCTCTGATTTGGCTTCTAACACTTTTAGCTGCTCGGTTCTGCAAGCGCGGAGAGGAAGCCGCGTCCGATAGATGGAGGTTCTCCGCGACACATTTGGCAGCCTGGACCCCCTGCCTCTGGTCCAAAGAGTCTCAACCAACCCCCGACCCCATGACCCTTGTTCTCAGTGATTCCGCCAGCTGCTTGGTGCCTTTAGTACCCGGCCCCGCTTGCAAAGTCCCCCCCCCAGCAGCATGACCCGAGAGCGAAACAAGAGACCCTCCCCCCCCCCAGCAGCAAAACCCGAGAGCAGCGCGAAAGAACCCCCCCGGCATTGCGACCCGAGGGCGGCGCCAGAGACCCCCCCCAGCAGCAAGTCCCGAGGGCGGCGCCAGAGACCCTCCCCAGCAGCGTGACCCGAGAGCGAAGCCAGAGACCTCCCCCAGCAGAGTGACCCGAAAACGGTGCCAGAGACCCCCCCCAGCAGCAAGACCCGAGAGCGGCACCACAGACCCGCCCCCAGCAGTGCGACCCAAGAGTGGCGCCAGAGACCCTCCCCCCAGCAGCATCACCAGAGAACGGCGACAGAGATCTCCCCCCCCCCCAGCAGCACAACCTGAGATGGGAGCCAGAGGCCCCCCCCCAGCAGCATCACCCGAGAGTGGCGCCAGAGACCCCCCCCAGCAGCATGAGATGAAAGTGGCGACAGAGACCCCACCCCCAAGGAGCGCGACCCGAGACCGGCGCCGGAGACCCCCCCAGAAGCATTACCCGAGAGTGGAGACAGAAACCCCACCCCCAGCACCGCTACCGGAGAGCGGCGCCAGAGACCTCCCCGAACAGCATCACCCGAGAGCGGCCCCAGACACCCACCCAGCAGCAAAACCCGAGAGAGGTGCCAGAGACCCCCCGCAGCAGCATCACCTGATAGCGGGGCCAGTGACACCCCCCGTCTGCAGCATGACCGGAGGGAGGCTCCAGAGACCACCCCCAGTAGTGCGACCCGAGAGCGGCGCCAGAGACCTCCCCCCAGCAGCGCGACCCGAGAGTGGAGACAGAGACCCCACCCCCAGCACCACTACCGAGAGCGGCACCAGAGACCCCCCCAACAGCGCGACCCGAAAGCGGTAACAGAGACCCCCCCCCAGCAGCACGACCGGAGAGCGAAGCCAGAGACCCCCCCAGCAGCATGATCCCAAGGAGGCGCCAGAGACCCCCCCCAGTAGCGCGACTCGAGAGCGGCACCAGAGATTCCCCGCAGCAGCATAACCCGAGAGAGGCGCCAGACTCCCTCCCAGCAGCACGACCTGAGAGTGGCCCCAAAGACCCCTCCCCCCCAGCAGCGAGACCCGAGAGCAGCGCTAGAGACACCCCCAAGCTGCACGACCCGAGAGCGGCACCAGAATCCCTCCCTGCAGCGAGATCCGAGAGCGGCGTGACTGAAGAGACCTCTCACTCACTAAGGTCTGTGGCTGTGGGAATTCTATCCTTTAGCCCTTCCCCCCCGCCCCTCGCCTATGTATAGGGCCCTCTACAAGAACACTGAGTCAGTCAGCCATGACGCGCCACCGCTCTCCCTTGCGCGACTTGCGAACCTGCAGAATTCCCGTTGGCTCCTGAGCCCTTAACCCGTGGAGATGCTCACCTGGAATGCCTGCACGTGAGCTATACAAGGACACGGCAGAAGCAGAGCAAGGACAAAGACACAGACAGAAACAGACAGACAGAACGTATTGGCCAATACGAGAGAGCAACAAGAGAGAAACACATGAGAGGCAGACGGAAACCTTACCGCCTTGCGTCTTCCTCCTCGAGCCAATCGTCTGCTGAGAAGGACACCGTGTTCCAGAGAAATCAGCACCCCTGACAAACGGAAGCCCTGTTTCTCCCACTACCAAGGAATCACCTCGCGAACCTCCGCTCGGACTCGCTGTCTAAGCAAACCTGACTTCCCTTCCTAGACCCGAGTGCGCCGTAAGCTGAGAGATTTCCAAACCCGACACTTATCTCCCTGTCAGCGATGGCTGCTCCGCTCCCAGCCGGACGGTTCTCGCCTCGCTTCGACCAAGCTCCCGAGCTCGCTGTTCTCGTTTCCGTTCCATCCCCAGACGGGAGGACACCGGGAGGGTTGACTTCTTATCGCTCACTACCGAACACAGCAGAGGGGAAAAAACAAACAAACAACTTAGCTTTTCAGTCCGCAAGGACGCGGCATCGCTTCTCCTCCCACCATCGCACCGCTGCCTCCCACCATCGGCCACCCCCTCCCGCTGCCACTCCAGGAACGCGGAGAGAACGGAGGCCTTGAATATCTATCCACGCTCTGTTGAACTGCCTATGCCCCTTCACCAGTCCCCAAGCCACCAGGCTCCGTGACCCAGCAGGAAGCTCTCTGCCTCAGAAGAAACATACTGCCAGGATGCTTAAAGATTTCAAAGCACGCACCTCTTACTCACACAGAGCCATGGGAAGGCCGAACGCTGAGGACCCTTCACATGTTCCGAGAATCACGTCCAGGCAGCTCAAGTACATCTCGGACGATTTATTCTCCGCCCACGGCCACGCACTGATTCCTCTGCAAGGGTGGCCAAAAAAGCCCAGCGTTAGCTCTCACTCACTAAAGTCTGTGGCTGTGGGAATTCTATCCTTTAGCCCTTTCCCCCCCTCTCGCCTATGTATCGGGTCCTCTACAAGAACACCGAGTCATTCAGCCATGACGCACCACCGCTCTCCCTTGCGCGACTTGCGAACCTGCTGAATTCCCGTTGGCTCCTGAGCCCTTAACCCTTGGAGATGCTCACCTGGAATGCCTGCAAGTGTGCTGTACAAGGACACGGCAGAAGCAGAGCAAGGACAAAGACACAGACAGAAACAGACAGACAGGACGTATTGGCCAATACGAGAGAGCAACAAGAGAGAAACACATGCGAGGCAGCCAGAAACCTTACCACCTTGCGTCTTCCTCCTCGAGCCAAGCGTCTGCTGAGAAGGACACCGTGTTCCAGAGAAACCAGCACCCCTGACAAACGGGAGCCCTGTTTCTCCCACTACCAAGTAAGCACCTCGGGAACCTCCGCTCGGACTCGCTGTCTAAGCAAACGTGACTTCCCTTCCTAGACCCGAGTGGGCCGTAAGCCGAGAGATTTCCAGACCCGACACTTATCTCCCGGTCAGCGATGGCTGCTCCGCTCCCAGCAGGACGGTTCTCGCCTCGCTTCGACCAAGCTCCCAAGCTCGCCGTTCTCTTTTCCGTTCCATCCCCAGACGGGAGGACACCGGGAGGGTTGACTTCTTATCGCTCGCTACCGAACACAGCTGAGGGGAAAAAACAAACAAACAACTTAGCTTTTCAGTCCGCAAGGACGCGGCATCGCTTCTCCTCCCACCATCGGCCACCCCCTCCCGCTGCCACTCCAGGAACTCGGAGAGAACGGAGGCCTTGAATATCTATCCACGCACTGTTGAACCGCCTACTGCCCCTTCACCAGTCCCCAAGCCACCAGGCTCCGTGCCCCAGCAGGAAGCTCTCTGCCTCAGAAGAAACA
Source organism: Pelodiscus sinensis (assembly GCF_052426305.1). Classification (NCBI taxonomy): domain Eukaryota; kingdom Metazoa; phylum Chordata; order Testudines; family Trionychidae; genus Pelodiscus; species Pelodiscus sinensis. The sequence continues at coordinate 283,165 of NC_143059.1, forward strand.
TACTGCCAGGACGCTTGAAGATTTCAAAGCACGCACCTCTTACTCACACAGAGCCATGGGAAGGCCGAACGCTGAGGACCCTTCACGTGTTCCGAGAATCACGTCCAGGCAGCTCAAGTCCATCTCGGACGGTATCTTCTCAGCCCACTGCCCAGCCAGTTTCCCAGCTGTTACCCAGTCTGGAGCCAGCAAAGCCCTCGGGCAGGAGTGACAGCAAAGGGCTAGGACCCAGAAGCCGTGTCCAGGGGTCAGTCTGGAGTGCTGTACAAAGCCCAGGACCATCCACATATCCTGTGTGGTGCAACCTGCTGAGTGGAGACAAAGGCTCAGGGCTGCTCTCATACCCTGATCAGACACTTTACTGAATGTGGTGCAGGGAAAAGGTGGACTGATGGCTCCCATGAATGGGCGTGCAGACTGGAGTGAGGAAGGGCCCCGGGATAAGAATATGGATGGGGGTGCAGGCTGGGGGGAGGAAGGGCCCCGGGATAAGCATATGGACGGGGGTGCAGGCTGGGGAGAGGAAGGGCCCCGGGATAAGAGTATGGACGGGGTGCAGGCTGGGGTGAGGAAGCAGGAGGGGAGGGGGCTGCGCGGAGCCTGGAGTGCGGGATGAGGGGGCCATGGGCAGGAGGGGAGAGGGCTGTGCGGAGCCTGGAGTGCGGGATGAGGGGGCCGGGGGCAGGAGGGGAGAGGGCTGTGCGGAGCCTGGAGTGCGGGATGAGGGGGCCATGGGCAGGAGGGGAGAGGGCTGCGCGGAGCCTGGTGTGTGGGATGAGGGGGCCGGGGGCAGGAGGGGAGAGGGCTGCGCGGAGCCTGGAAATAACGAGCTTCTTACTTTGCCTGCTGTCAAAGGGCAAGACTGGGGCCACGTGGCGTGCGGAGCAGGGACAGCAGCTGGGGGCGATGGAATTACACGTGCATTACCTGCACTGACCACCGAGCGGCACTGTGGAGGCGCTTCGGAATTACACGTGCATTACCCGCAATGACCACCGAGCGGCACTGTGGAGGCGCTTCGGAATTACACGTGCATTACCGGCAATGACCACCGAGCGGCACTGTGGAGGCGCTACGGAATTACACGTGCATTACCGGCAATGACCACCGAGCGGCACTGTGGAGGCGCTTCGGAATTACACGTGCATTACCGGCAATGACCACCGAGCGGCACTGTGGAGGCGCTTCGGAATTACACGTGCATTACCCGCAATGACCACCGAGCGGCACTGTGGAGGCGCTTCGGAATTACACGTGCATTACCCGCAATGACCACCGAGCGGCACTGTGGAGGCGCTACGGAATTACACGTGCATTACCCGCAATGACCACCGAGCGGCACTGTGGAGGCGCTACGGAATTACACGTGCATTACCGCCGGTGACTACCGAGTGTCACTGTTGCTCTGCTAAGGGCCGTTATTTCCGAATAAAAAAGATTGTTCTTAGGGTAGAAATGCCCCATTCCGAACTAAGAACACGCTGGGCGGGGCTATGCCGGGGGGCGGGGCTATGATAGGGGCGGGGCGCGCTGCGACGTGCCCCGGGAGGCCGCACTATGAGAACTACAAGTCCCAGGATGCGTCGCTAACACTTGGAGTGACACGAGCGCGGGACCAACCGCGTCGCTCCCTGGTCAATGCCCCGTTGTGATGTCACTTCCGCTGCACCCGCCCAGCCGAACAGCGCCGGGCCTGCCCTGGCCCTGCAATGGCCGATGGGAGCTGCGGACAGGGGCACTCAGTTTCCCACAAGCCACTGCGGCTACTTTCCCTACTCCCCCTCATCCCGCCCCTCCCCATTGCTGGGCGGGGCTCCTGCCTCAGAGACGGCAGCGTCCGCAGCTGATGCCCCGCCCCCACTCGGGAGAGGAGACTCCGCGGCAACCCTTCCCCCCCAAACTCCTCCCCGCCCCGTGCAGTCTGATCCCCCCTCAAACTCCTCCCCCCCCGTGCAGTCTGATCCCCCCTCAAACTCCTCCCCCCCGTGCAGTCTGATCCCCCCAAACTTCCCCTCCGCCCCGTGCACTCTGATCCTCCCCCCCGTGCAGTCTGATCCCCCCAAACTCCTCTCCCCCCGTGCAGTCTGATCCCCCCAAACTCCTCCCCGCCCCGTGCAGTCCGATCCCCCCAAACTCTTCCTCGCCCCGTGCAGTCCGATCCCCCCAAACTCCTCTCCCCCCGTGCAGTCTGATCCCCCCAAACTCCTCCCCGCCCCGTGCAGTCTGATCCCCCCTCAAACTCCTCCCCCCCGTGCAGTCTGATCCCCCCAAACTTCCCCTCCGCCCCGTGCACTCTGATCCTCCCCCCCGTGCAGTCTGATCCCCCCAAACTCCTCTCCCCCCGTGCAGTCCGATCCCCCCCAAACACCTCCCCGCCCCGTGCAGTCCGATCCCCCCCAAACTCCTCCCCGCCCCGTGCAGTCTGATTCCCCTCCAAACTCCTCCCCCCCCGTGCAGTCTGATCCTCCCCCCCGTGCAGTCTGATCCCCCCCAAACTCCTCCCCGCTCCGTGCAGTCTGATCCTCCCCCCCCGTGCAGTCTGATCCCCCCAAACTCCTCCCCCTCGTACAATCTGATCCCCCCAAACTCCTCTCCCCCCTCGTACAATCTGATCCCCCCAAACTCCTCCCCGCCCCGTGCAGTCCGATCCCCCCAAACTCCTCTCCCTCCGTGCAGTCCGATCCCCCCAAACTCCTCTCCCCCCGTGCAGTATGATCCCCCCCAAACACCTCCCCGCCCCGTGCAGTCTGATCCCCCTCCAAACTCCTCCCCCCCCGTGCAGTCTGATCCTCCCCCCCGTGCAGTCTGATCCTCTCCCCCGTGCAGTCTGATCCCCCCAAACTCCTCCCCGCCCCGTGCAGTCCGATCCCCCCAAACTCTTCCCCCCCGTGCAATCTGATCCCCCCAAACTCCTCTCCCCCCGTGCAGTCTGATCCCCCCCAAACTCCTCCACGCCCCGTGCAGTCCGATCCCCCCAAACTCTTCCCCGCCCCGTGCAGTCCGATCCCCCCAAACTCCTCTCCCTCCGTGCAGTACGATCCCCCCCAAACTCCTCTCCCCCCGTGCAGTCTGATCCCCCCAAACTCGTCCCCCCCGTGCAATCTGATCCCCCCAAACTCCTCTCCCCCCGTGCAGTCTGATCCCCCCCAAACTCCTCCCCGCCCCGTGCAGTCCGATCCCCCCAAACTCTTCCCCGCCCCGTGCAGTCCGATCTCCCCAAACTCCTCTCCCTCCGTGCAGTCCGATCCCCCCAAACTCCTCCCCCCCGTGCAGTCCGATCCCCCCAAACTCCTCCCCGCCCCGTGCAGTCCGATCCCCCCAAACTCTTCCCCCCCGTGCAATCCGATCCCCCCAAACTCCTCTCCCCCCGTGCAGTCTGATCCCCCCCAAACTCCTCCCCGCCCCGTGCAGTCCGATCCCCCCAAACTCCTCTCCCCCCGTGCAGTCTGATCCCCCCAAACTCCTCTCCCCCCAGTGCAGTCTGATCGCCCCCCAAAACTCCTCCCCGCCCCGTGCAGTCTGATCCCCCCCAAACTCCTCCCCGCCCCATGCAGTCTGATCCCCCCAAACTCCTCGCCCCGTGCAGTCTGATCCCCCCCTAAACTCCTCCCCGCCCCGTGCAGTCTGATCCCCCCCCAACTCCTCCCCGCCCCGTGCAGTCTGATCCCCCCCAAACTCCTCCCCGCCCCGTGCAGTCTGATCCCCCCCCAAACTCCTCCTCGCCCCGTGCAGTCTGATCCCCCCCAAACTCCTCCCCCCGTGCAGTCTGATCTCCTACCCCCCACGAAACTCCTCTCCGCCCCCTGCAGTCTGATCCCCTACCCCCCTAACTCCTCTCCGCGCCATGCAGTCTGATCCCCCCTCACCAAACTCCTCCCCGCCCCGTGCAGTCTGCTTCCCCCCAAACTCCTCTCCGCCCCATGCAGTATGATTCCCCTTCACCAAACTCCTCTCCGCCCCATGCAGTATGATCCCCCCTCACCAAACTCCTCCCCGCCCCGTGCAGTCTGCTTCCCCCCAAACTCCTCTCCGCTCCATGCAGTCTGATCCCCCACCACCCCCAAACTCCTCTCCGCCCCGTGCAGTCTGCTCCCCCCAACACCAAATTTCCCAGCCGGCTTGTGCAGGGACTGGCAGCGGGACAGGCTGATGCTGCTGTTGCCTTCGAAAGTGCAGCGGGGAGCGTGAGGCGGGTGGGTGGGGAGGGGGGCGGCTGCCTCTGCTGCGTCCCGTTCACAAGCCCAGAGGGGCCGCGCGAGGATTTTCCGGAGACCCCGAGGAGTTTTCTGCCGCTCACTTCTGTGTCCCAGCTGAGTTCCTGCCAGTCAGTGGCCCCGCCCCTGCCATTAATGACGGAGCCTGGGACCCGTCTGTGTGCCACACAAACCCACGTGTCACTCGCCCGGGAGCCGATAGAACGTGCCCCGCGTTCCGTCATTTGCATGCACCGCGCCAGGGCAATGACGTCACTAGCAGTGCGCTGCTGTTCGTAGCCGGCAGTGGCAGCTTCGCACCGAGCCGGGCCACGAGGCAGCGGGCGCAGCGCTGGGGGCGGAGCTACAGGGGAGCGGCCCGGCCGGGCGGGGTGCACACTGGGGCGCCCAAGGGCTGAGATCCGGGCGGGGCAGCGTCACGCTCTGACCTCCCTGCCGCCTCCCGCCGCCGCTCCCTTGGGGCCGGGTGGCGCGGACCGGAAGCCGCTGCACTGCCCGGATTTCCTGGGGAACACGCTCCCTGTGACGTCAGGACCTGCCACAGAGGCAGGGCGCCACCCCGGCCAAGCAAGGAGCAGAGCTAGGGTTGCCAGATGGTTTCACCAAAAATACCAGGCACGCCTGACATGACATCACAATCTGCATTCCATCTGATTTAGAAAATACCCGACATTTATCAGAGGAGTAGCCGCGTTAGTCTGAATCTGCAAAAGCAGCGAGGAGCCCTGTGGCACAGAACTCCTTGCCGCTTTCGCGGACATTGAGAAAATATAAATTTGTTTCCCGAAGAAAAAGCTGAAAGCCTGGACCGTCCAGTTCAAAACCGGACACCTGGCAACCATAAGCAGAGTGGTGCCTTGTCGGAGCGGTTCCAGCCTCCGCTCTGCTGTCCTTCCTCTGCCCCACGTACCACGGGAGCTGGTGGCCTACGCTGGCTGCACCGCCGCAGGAAGCCTCCAACCCCAGTCGCTGTCCCAGCCAGGCACCCCGTGTCTGAACCCGTCCCGCCTGGCCCCGTGTCTCCTGCCTACCACCCGCTGACCTGGCACCAGCTGAGCGCTCGTACCTGGGCACCTTCCGGTCACGGTTCCCAGTCGGTTGCTGTCAGGCTGTGGACCGAGCAAACGTCACTTCCGGTCCGTGGGACTGAACGCACGTGGCGCCGGCATGATGCGAGGCCGCTCCTTGTTGCCCCACGTCGGATACAAAAGGAGCAGCTACCGCGCGGCAGTTAGAGCCTCGTGCTGAAACGCGCTGCAGCAGTGCTACTCTTCCCTGCCCCTCTCATCCCAGTTGCATGCTCCAGATGGGAGGGGAGGGGTGTCGCTTTCCAGGAGCTACTGCTGCCAGGGCACCGTCTGACTGGCACACGTCAGACGCACACGCCCGTACCACAGCCACTCACCCTGCCAAATGCTCACACGCAGGGATGCGTGTACACACTCACAAACGCGAATTAACAGATTAACACGCCTGGGCGCCCACTCATGCCCTCGCTCAAATGCCCACACACGCATCTGCTCAATCTGCCCGCACGCAGGCATGTGCACACACACGCAAATGGACACTTGCGGACGCACACACTTGCACTCATACTTACGTGCGCACGCATGCACACCGACTAACAGTCGCCTAGAAGGACTCACCAATAATATTAAACTCAAAAGCCAAAGATTAGATCAATTAGGAGACAACTATTCCCACGAGGCCCTAATCCATGTCTGGGGCTCCTCGGTGCTGCTGGAGACCAAGTCTTTATTTCAATCCCAGTTTTGCCAACTCTCCGCATGCGTGACGCTAGGTCAATTGGCAGCCTACTCACTTAGTTTTCCGTATGATCCTAGACACGTTAAGTATCGCCAGCCAGGAGATTCGGGGGGCGGCGGGGCGGGGGGATTAATGACATTTTTAAAAATACAAAAATCGGTGTTCAGTTTCTGTTGTAGATAAACCTATGTACTTCATATGACTTGACACTGTGCCTCTCCATATAACCTTGTAACTTTGTATTAATCCATATGACCTTGTCACTTTGTATTAGAACCTGAATCCATATAACCTTGTAACTTAGTTTTCTACATAGGGTTCTAATACAGAGTATATAGTTAAAGAGGTAAAAATGTCATTTGCTAGGAGTAGAATAAGATCTTTCCCCCACTCTCTCCCCCCACTCTGTAATCAATTGCCCAGTTGAATGAACGAGGTGTGAATGAGTAACACTTGGGAGCCAAGCACCTCCAGAGAGCTACACCAGTTGAAAAGGGGGTAGAAGCCAGACCCAAGGTGTCAAGAGGGCTCAAGAAAGAAGAGCAGACATATTGAAGGCCTTGGGGATTAGAAGCAAGCACCTTCTTTGGAAAACACCCTCTCTTAACAGACAGCACCCACAAAGGGACCAAAGGACACAGACCCAGATTTTGAATCTGGGATATATTTGCATAAGAGGGAAGCTGCTATAAAAGTGAGTTGTCTTGCAGAGGACTCCGGGTCTCATCTTGTCACCATCGGAGCATCGATCCGGATCAGCAGAAGCCCGGCTCCACCCCTCCCCCATCTAACTCACCTGGCCAGTGAAGTTAAGGGGAGCAACAAGTTGGTAACAACAGCAAGACGGAGTGTGCTTGTGCACGTGTGTGTGTGTGTGTGAGTGCGTGAGTGACACAGAATAATCAATACTTATCATATGCATGTGGTAAATAAATAAATAATTTCTATATATATATAATGTGTGTGTGTGTGATCAATAAATGTGGCGTGTTGCCTTATCCCTCTGAAAAAGATCCCGAGTACTTCTTTTAAGTACAACACTGTGACTTTTGTACTTCGTATTTTCAAGTTCTTCCACCACGAGCCAGAGGGCCTTTTCTCAGGGACCCGTACCACGCTCGCAAACGTCTGTGCGGCCCTCCCTCGATACTTACCTTGAGCCAATTGCTATTTGCTCTTCTTCCATAGATCGCTGTCTGGTTTCCATCTGCCGGCAGGGTCTCGGGGGGGGTGGCTCCTTTCGGTCTCTGCCACCACATGGCCAGCCTCTCATCTCCTCCAAGTCTACAGGGACCGAAAAAGAGACAGAGAACGGTTAGGAGCTAGGCCACCCTAGATGTGTGGAAAGGACAGACACGTGCGTCACCTGGCTGCTGCTCACTGGAGCCCAGTGTTGCCTCTAACATTTCCCCTCCAGGAGCGGAGTGAGTTTTGTCTCGTGCTCCAAGATCGAGGTCACGTGCCCTTCTTCGGATGCCTGCCACCCAGGCGAAGACATGTCTCGTCTGTGTTTTTAAAACGTTCTGGAAGAAAGAGTACTAACACAAGGGAGAATTAACAAGGTCATTTAAACTGTAAATATTTGTTTGATATGAAGTCAAATAAAAGGAAAATTAATACTGCAACATTTTCAGTGGCCAACCTCCTCTCCTCTCCTCTCCTCTCCCCTCCCCTCCCCTGCCCCCTCCAGCTGGCCTAGATGATCTCTCCGGGTCCCTTATGGTAAAGCCCGCCCCGGGACCCTGTGCTGAGGTGACAAGTTCTTCACAAGATACTGGGTATGTAAACTTTTTACGGAAAAGCGTCCGTGGCCAATCTAGTCGCGCTTTTCTGCAAAAAAGCCCCAATCGCCATTTTCGCCATCGGGGCTTTTTTGCGGAAAAGAACTCTCTGCTGTCTACACTGGCCCTTTTGCGCAGAAGTCTTTCGGAAAAAGACTTTTGCCCGAACGGGAGCAGCATAGTATTCCCGCAGAAGCACTGACAATCTTACATGAGATCGTCAGTGCTTTTGCGGAAATTCAAGCGGCCAGTGTAGACAGCTGGCAAGTTTTTCCGCAAAAGCAGATGATTAGCACACTTTCCTAGTTGAAAATCCAAGGAGAAGAAAGGGGAGAATTGCAAATCAAGACTCTCTTAAGGTGTCTGAAAGCTACTTTGGTCTGGGCCGGTACTCAGTGGTACCAAGGCAGACTTTTCTGTGGCTCGGTTGTCTAATGCCACACTAGAACAAGTCTACCACACCGAACGAAAGAGCAGACAATTACATGAAAGGGAAAAAAGGTGGCTTGGCAGAGAATTTGCTTCCGGACAAAAACAAGAGACTGCGGTGGTTAAAGAAGAACGGGAGGCATACCTGTGCATAAACCAATTCACCAGAAACCTTCTGAACAACCAGTTCAGTCACATGTCCTTACAGGGACAAGCACCTTAATGACGGTAGCCCTGACATTTTATTTTGCAGACGATTCTACTTGTGGAAGGGCTGCTGGAGTGAAACTTGAGGCCCAAGCAGGAGGAAAGTTTGATTTTCTAGTACCAAATAGAAAAACAATAATAGAACAAAAAGGCTAAAAGATGCCTAAGGGCGGAGATAGGGTCCAGAATGACACAGACAAATTGGAGGATTGGGCCACAAGAAATCTGATGAGGTTCAACAAGGACAAGTGTAGAGTCCTGCACTTGGGATGGAAGAATCCCAAGCATAGTTACAAGCTGGGGACCAACCGGTTAAGTAGTAGTTCTGCAGACAGGACCTGGGGGTTACAGTGGATGAGAAGCTGGAGATGAGTCAACAGTGTGCCCTTGTAGCCAAGAAGGCTAATGGCATATTAGGTTGCATTAAGAGGAGCATTGCCAGTAGATCCAGAGATGTCATTATTCCCCTTTATTCGGCTTTGGTGAGGCCACATCTGGAGTACTGTGTCCAGTTCTGGGCCCCCCACTACAGAAGGGATGTGGACACATTGGAGAGGGTCCAGCAGAGGACAACCAAAATGATTAGGGGGCTGGAGCAATTGCTCTATGAAGAGGCTGAGGGATTTAGGTTTCTTTAGTCTGAAGAGGAGACCATGAGGGGGGATTTTATAGTAGCCTTCAACTTCCTTATAAGGACACAGGAACGCAAGGTAACCTGTTCTCCCAACTCTCGCTTTCAGACGGGGTGGGGAACCTTATTGGGGGGGCGGAAGGCACACACTAGTAGGGTTGCCAGATGGTTTCAGCAAAAAAAAAAAAAAAAAAAAGGCGCCAGGAAAATTTTTGTTGAGGGAAAGAAGCCAACCAAACAAAAAAACCCCACCAGGAACATTTTTGTTGAGCAAAATCCAGTTGTGACCCCTTTAATTAGTCAGCCAATCTCCCCGCCCCGGCTTATTTCTGCTGGGCACAGAGGAAAAGCAGAAAATACTGGACATTTTGTATGTCCGGTATTTTCTAAATTTATTTACCGGACAAAAAGTGCAACTACCGGGCTGTCTGGCTCAGTGCTAGACACCTGGCAACCCTACACACAAGAGTGAAGAAAAAAAAAATCCCAAACCCCACCATCCGCATTAACACATGCCCCAACTGAGAAGGAGGAAGAGGCTTCCCACATTCCCCTCGCACACCGGAGCTTGTGAGGAGGGGGGGGCGGGGGGCGGGGCGGGGCGGGGCAGGCTAGCAGAATTTGTCTGCTCCAATCTGGCCACCCAGAGAAATAAAAAAGCAAATTGAAAGAGCCAGACGAATACCTAGAAACCATCTACTTCAAGACAGACCCAAGAAAACCAACAATAGAACACCACTTGTCATCACCTACAACCCCCAACTTAAACCTGTCCAACACATTATCAATAAACTACAGCCTATATTGGAACAGGATACCATACTCAAAGAGGCTCTGGGAGACAGACCCATAGTCTCCTATAGACAACCACCTAACCTCAAGATCATTCTTACCAACCACCACAGGACATACCACACTAATATCAACCCTGGTACCTTCCCTTGCAACAAACCCCGTTGCCAGCTTTGTCCACATATTCATTCTGCTGATACCATTATTGGACCCAACCAAGTGAGTTATAAGATCAAGAACACATATTCCTGCGCATCCAGAAATATAATCTATGCTATCGTGTGCCGAAAGTGTCCGTCTGCTATGTACATTGGACAAACATCTCAGACACTTCGCCAAAGGATTAATGCCCACAAAACAGATATCAGACAAGATCACAAAGAGAAAACAGTTTCTTGCCATTTTAACCAGAAAGGACACTCTCTCAATGACTTAACCACCTGCATTCTGCTACAAAGACCTTTTACATCTGCACTTGAAAGGGAATCCTCTGAACTGTCATTCATGTTAAAATTCGACACTTTCCAACAAGGACTTAGTTCAAATGTTTGTTATCTCACCCATTACCAAGATAGTTTCCCCAATTATCACCTCTAATACCATTAACTCACAAACATCCCACTCTCCCTACCTCTAATATCATCAATTCACAGACACTTACCTTCCTTCCCCTTCCCCCCCACCGCATCCCCCTCCTGTTCTGCAATGTGATTTGTCCTTTTCATATTTGTTCTTTTTTTTAATTGTATCCTTTGGTATATATGGTTGTGACTACTTTCTTCCACTATTTGATCTGAGGAAGTGGGTCTGGCCCACGAAAGCTCATCATCTAATAAACCATCTTGTTAGTCTTTAAAGTGCTACATTGTCCTGCATTTTGCTTCAACTACCCCAGACTAACACGGCTACATTTCTATCACCAATCTGGAGGGGAGCTAGAGCGTTAGTGTGGGAACCTTGAGTCTCGAGGGCCACACTCACGTGAGCTGGGGTATTAGGTTCCTCACCCCTGCTTTAAAAACAAAACCTCTTACTCTTAAAAATCGATCCCAGTATCTCTGGTCGGACCAGCTTCATGCAGGTCCTCGGGGATGGAAAACTGCAGCAAACTGTATGAACAGAAACAAACAGAAGCCCCAATCGCAGCTGGAGGTGGGGCGAGGCTGCCCCAGCAGGGACACAACGGGGCAGCCGCCCTCCACCAGATCAGGAAAACAACCGCGCCATTCCCCGGCCAGCAGGAAGGCGAGTGCCGCTGCAAGGCTCCGCAACGGAGGTGGGCGGCAGAGGGGTGTTTGTGCGCGGCCGCGCGCCTTCAGCGGCAACTCCCCTGGTGCCCCCTTCTCTAGTCCAGCCAGGCCTAAAATGCTCAGTGCTTAGAAGGCGGGTGGGGAACCTAAGGCCTGGGTGCTTGGGGCTCCTCCACCGTCGCCCCCTCCCCACGCCGTGGGGCTGGAGCGCACAAAGCGACTAGGCTGGGCCCTGCAGTGCTCTGGCGCCAGGGGGACGTTTCTCCGCTCAGCTGGGGGCCAGGCAGGGAGGCTTTTCTGTCGGTTGGTTTGTCTGTCACCTGTTTGCCCCCCAATTCTCAGCCACTCCCCCCCCTCCCCACACGCCCCCACCCAGGACGCTCTCGGCCTCTGCAGGAGGCACAGCCGGGCACTGGGCGGCACTGCGGGCAGCCAGGGCCAGAGCATCCCCCCCCACAGCGCCCCCCGCCGAACTGCCCCCCCCGGGCACAGGGGGGATTCAGCGGGCACCCGGCCCCGCCCCCAGGCAGCGAGCAGCGCGGGGAGCAGGGCTCAGGCCGCCCCGCCCCCCCGCGTGCGGGACACGTTCTGTGCGTGCCCCGCCCGCGGGAACCACCCCTCGAGGGCGCGCGGCTCCCCGGCGGGGGGAGGGGGCACGTGACACTCCCGGGCCCCGGTGGCCCGCAGCCCCCCCTCCCCGAGACACCCACGTGACTGGAGCCCGGGTCAGCTCCCGCGCCCCAAAGGCTCCGCCCCTCAGCGCCCCCCGCAGCGTTTTCCCGCCCGCCTCGTCAGCGCGAGCGTCCCGGGAGTTTCCCGCCCAGCCAGCGCCGCCCGCGCCTGCGCTCTCCCGCGCCCTGTCCCCTCCTGCCCCCCCCAGTGCCAAGGCCCCCCCCGGCCCCTCCCCCTCCCTCCTGCCCCCCCAGTGCCGAGCACCCCCCCGGCCCCTCACCCCCTCCTGCCCCCCCAGTGCCAAGCGCCCCCCCCGGCCCCTCACACCCAGCCTGCTCCTACACCTCACCCCTGTCCAGACACCCCACCCCCAGCCCGCTCCCCCACCTTCCCTCGCGCCCCCTCCTCCCCCGGGCCAGACACCAACAAGGGGCGGGCTGGGGGCGGGGAGCTTCGCACTCGGACCCAGGATTCGCTCGCGCCCCCGCGCGCTCCTCGGACCTTCCTGTCATGGCGGCGCCGGCCGCCCAGTCAGACAGCGCCCCCCTGCGGCAGCCCATTGGCCGAACCAGAGGCAGGATCCCCTTTGCTGACAGCCCATTGGGCGACGCTCTCCTCCGCCAAGGCTGTCTTCCGAAAGCCCATTGGCTGGCACACAGCCAGGAACCACCCCTAAGTCACAGACAATTCGAGGACAGAGCAGTCCATTAAGATCCACCCCGGACAGCCTATTGGTCGAGAGCAGTGGCAGGTCATTCCCCCTAGTCACACCGCATTCGCAGACAGAGCTGTCCGTTAAGATGCAGCCGGGTCAGCCTATTGGGTGCCTCTGATTCAGAACACGCCCCTTAGTCACAGCCCATTCGCGGACAGAAGAGTCTGTTATAATCCACCCCGGACAACCTATTGGCCGCCAGCAGCCCCAGAACACGCCTTGAGTCACCGCCCATTGGCGCACGGAGCAGTCCGTTAAGAGTCACCTCGGACAGCCTCAGATTGGGCGCCACAGATTCCGAACACGCCCTTTACTCTCAGCCCATTCGCGGACAGAACAGTCTGTTACGATCAGTCCGGGACAGTCTCTCGGCCAGCCTTAGTGTAGGGAGAACATAGTCAAGTATGAAACAGGATTCCCCAAGTGGAAGTGACTCCCCAGAATTTGTTCCCCACAACTACAAGTCTAAGGAGGAGAAGTTTGTTAAGTAGAAGAAGCATAGAAGTGTTTAGATTTATTCTTGTGAAAGTGTTTAGATTTAGTGTTATCAAGCTTGAGAAGTGTTTAGATTTATAATTATTATTATTATTATTATTTGTTAGGATTGTTTAATTATAAATCTAAACATTTTTGCCCCTCTAGAATATAATTGGTTAGGAATGTAATATTAGGTCATGTAACTTCAAACTGTTAAAAATATACTACTATGTAGCCAGAAACAGCTCCCCTCGCTGTGCGCCAGGGCACGCTCAAACTTACTGTTACACAATTGACAACCGTTCTCTTCAAAGCATTGTGAAGCACTTAACCCTAATCGCAAAGTGAAGCATTGTAACTATAACAGTAACTAACTCAGCGCTCAGAGAGAGAATGTTTTAAGAAATGCCACCCAGAAACTTTTGTAACTTTTTGTAACTACAACTCTTGTATTATTATGCAAAATACTGTATGGGAAACATTAATTAGGGAATGTACATAAGAGAGAGAGTGCTTGGACGATGAATGAATGGTTGTGAGAGGTGCCAGCCTGAGAATGCAGCAACAAAGGGCTGAAGAAGGCGTCAGGTGCCAGTGCAATTGGCTCCCCGTAGCCGTTTCTAACACACACATGAGCCGCTCTGATTTGGCTTCTAACACTTTTAGCTGCTCGGTTCTGCAAGCGCGGAGAGGAAGCCGCGTCCGATAGATGGAGGTTCTCCGCGACACATTTGGCAGCCTGGACCCCCTGCCTCTGGTCCAAAGAGTCTCAACCAACCCCCGACCCCATGACCCTTGTTCTCAGTGATTCCGCCAGCTGCTTGGTGCCTTTAGTACCCGGCCCCGCTTGCAAAGTCCCCCCCCCAGCAGCATGACCCGAGAGCGAAACAAGAGACCCTCCCCCCCCCCAGCAGCAAAACCCGAGAGCAGCGCGAAAGAACCCCCCCGGCATTGCGACCCGAGGGCGGCGCCAGAGACCCCCCCCAGCAGCAAGTCCCGAGGGCGGCGCCAGAGACCCTCCCCAGCAGCGTGACCCGAGAGCGAAGCCAGAGACCTCCCCCAGCAGAGTGACCCGAAAACGGTGCCAGAGACCCCCCCCAGCAGCAAGACCCGAGAGCGGCACCACAGACCCGCCCCCAGCAGTGCGACCCAAGAGTGGCGCCAGAGACCCTCCCCCCAGCAGCATCACCAGAGAACGGCGACAGAGATCTCCCCCCCCCCAGCAGCACAACCTGAGATGGGAGCCAGAGGGCCCCCCCCAGCAGCATCACCCGAGAGTGGCGCCAGAGACCCCCCCCAGCAGCATGAGATGAAAGTGGCGACAGAGACCCCACCCCCAAGGAGCGCGACCCGAGACCGGCGCCGGAGACCCCCCCAGAAGCATTACCCGAGAGTGGAGACAGAAACCCCACCCCCAGCACCGCTACCGGAGAGCGGCGCCAGAGACCTCCCCGAACAGCATCACCCGAGAGCGGCCCCAGACACCCACCCAGCAGCAAAACCCGAGAGAGGTGCCAGAGACCCCCCGCAGCAGCATCACCTGATAGCGGGGCCAGTGACACCCCCCGTCTGCAGCATGACCGGAGGGAGGCTCCAGAGACCACCCCCAGTAGTGCGACCCGAGAGCGGCGCCAGAGACCTCCCCCCAGCAGCGCGACCCGAGAGTGGAGACAGAGACCCCACCCCCAGCACCACTACCGAGAGCGGCACCAGAGACCCCCCCAACAGCGCGACCCGAAAGCGGTAACAGAGACCCCCCCCCAGCAGCACGACCGGAGAGCGAAGCCAGAGACCCCCCCAGCAGCATGATCCCAAGGAGGCGCCAGAGACCCCCCCCAGTAGCGCGACTCGAGAGCGGCACCAGAGATTCCCCGCAGCAGCATAACCCGAGAGAGGCGCCAGACTCCCTCCCAGCAGCACGACCTGAGAGTGGCCCCAAAGACCCCTCCCCCCCAGCAGCGAGACCCGAGAGCAGCGCTAGAGACACCCCCAAGCTGCACGACCCGAGAGCGGCACCAGAATCCCTCCCTGCAGCGAGATCCGAGAGCGGCGTGACTGAAGAGACCTCTCACTCACTAAGGTCTGTGGCTGTGGGAATTCTATCCTTTAGCCCTTCCCCCCCGCCCCTCGCCTATGTATAGGGCCCTCTACAAGAACACTGAGTCAGTCAGCCATGACGCGCCACCGCTCTCCCTTGCGCGACTTGCGAACCTGCAGAATTCCCGTTGGCTCCTGAGCCCTTAACCCGTGGAGATGCTCACCTGGAATGCCTGCACGTGAGCTATACAAGGACACGGCAGAAGCAGAGCAAGGACAAAGACACAGACAGAAACAGACAGACAGAACGTATTGGCCAATACGAGAGAGCAACAAGAGAGAAACACATGAGAGGCAGACGGAAACCTTACCGCCTTGCGTCTTCCTCCTCGAGCCAATCGTCTGCTGAGAAGGACACCGTGTTCCAGAGAAATCAGCACCCCTGACAAACGGAAGCCCTGTTTCTCCCACTACCAAGGAATCACCTCGCGAACCTCCGCTCGGACTCGCTGTCTAAGCAAACCTGACTTCCCTTCCTAGACCCGAGTGCGCCGTAAGCCGAGAGATTTCCAAACCCGACACTTATCTCCCTGTCAGCGATGGCTGCTCCGCTCCCAGCCGGACGGTTCTCGCCTCGCTTCGACCAAGCTCCCGAGCTCGCTGTTCTCGTTTCCGTTCCATCCCCAGACGGGAGGACACCGGGAGGGTTGACTTCTTATCGCTCACTACCGAACACAGCAGAGGGGAAAAAACAAACAAACAACTTAGCTTTTCAGTCCGCAAGGACGCGGCATCGCTTCTCCTCCCACCATCGCACCGCTGCCTCCCACCATCGGCCACCCCCTCCCGCTGCCACTCCAGGAACGCGGAGAGAACGGAGGCCTTGAATATCTATCCACGCTCTGTTGAACTGCCTATGCCCCTTCACCAGTCCCCAAGCCACCAGGCTCCGTGACCCAGCAGGAAGCTCTCTGCCTCAGAAGAAACATACTGCCAGGACGCTTAAAGATTTCAAAGCACGCACCTCTTACTCACACAGAGCCATGGGAAGGCCGAACGCTGAGGACCCTTCACATGTTCCGAGAATCACGTCCAGGCAGCTCAAGTACATCTCGGACGATTTATTCTCCGCCCACGGCCACGCACTGATTCCTCTGCAAGGGTGGCCAAAAAAGCCCAGCGTTAGCTCTCACTCACTAAAGTCTGTGGCTGTGGGAATTCTATCCTTTAGCCCTTTCCCCCCCTCTCGCCTATGTATCGGGTCCTCTACAAGAACACCGAGTCATTCAGCCATGACGCACCACCGCTCTCCCTTGCGCGACTTGCGAACCTGCTGAATTCCCGTTGGCTCCTGAGCCCTTAACCCTTGGAGATGCTCACCTGGAATGCCTGCAAGTGTGCTGTACAAGGACACGGCAGAAGCAGAGCAAGGACAAAGACACAGACAGAAACAGACAGACAGGACGTATTGGCCAATACGAGAGAGCAACAAGAGAGAAACACATGCGAGGCAGCCAGAAACCTTACCACCTTGCGTCTTCCTCCTCGAGCCAAGCGTCTGCTGAGAAGGACACCGTGTTCCAGAGAAACCAGCACCCCTGACAAACGGGAGCCCTGTTTCTCCCACTACCAAGTAAGCACCTCGGGAACCTCCGCTCGGACTCGCTGTCTAAGCAAACCTGACTTCCCTTCCTAGACCCGAGTGGGCCGTAAGCCGAGAGATTTCCAGACCCGACACTTATCTCCCGGTCAGCGATGGCTGCTCCGCTCCCAGCAGGACGGTTCTCGCCTCGCTTCGACCAAGCTCCCAAGCTCGCCGTTCTCTTTTCCGTTCCATCCCCAGACGGGAGGACACCGGGAGGGTTGACTTCTTATCGCTCGCTACCGAACACAGCTGAGGGGAAAAAACAAACAAACAACTTAGCTTTTCAGTCCGCAAGGACGCGGCATCGCTTCTCCTCCCACCATCGGCCACCCCCTCCCGCTGCCACTCCAGGAACGCGGAGAGAACGGAGGCCTTGAATATCTATCCACGCACTGTTGAACCGCCTACTGCCCCTTCACCAGTCCCCAAGCCACCAGGCTCCGTGCCCCAGCAGGAAGCTCTCTGCCTCAGAAGAAACATACTGCCAGGACGCTTGAAGATTTCAAAGCACGCACCTCTTACTCACACAGAGCCATGGGAAGGCCGAACGCTGAGGACCCTTCACGTGTTCCGAGAATCACGTCCAGGCAGCTCAAGTCCATCTCGGACGGTATCTTCTCAGCCCACTGCCCAGCCAGTTTCCCAGCTGTTACCCAGTCTGGAGCCAGCAAAGCCCTCGGGCAGGAGTGACAGCAAAGGGCTAGGACCCAGAAGCCGTGTCCAGGGGTCAGTCTGGAGTGCTGTACAAAGCCCAGGACCATCCACATATCCTGTGTGGTGCAACCTGCTGAGTGGAGACAAAGGCTCAGGGCTGCTCTCATACCCTGATCAGACACTTTACTGAATGTGGTGCAGGGAAAAGGTGGACTGATGGCTCCCATGAATGGGCGTGCAGACTGGAGTGAGGAAGGGCCCCGGGATAAGAATATGGATGGGGGTGCAGGCTGGGGGGAGGAAGGGCCCCGGGATAAGCATATGGACGGGGGTGCAGGCTGGGGAGAGGAAGGGCCCCGGGATAAGAGTATGGACGGGGTGCAGGCTGGGGTGAGGAAGCAGGAGGGGAGGGGGCTGCGCGGAGCCTGGAGTGCGGGATGAGGGGGCCATGGGCAGGAGGGGAGAGGGCTGTGCGGAGCCTGGAGTGCGGGATGAGGGGGCCGGGGGCAGGAGGGGAGAGGGCTGTGCGGAGCCTGGAGTGCGGGATGAGGGGGCCATGGGCAGGAGGGGAGAGGGCTGCGCGGAGCCTGGTGTGTGGGATGAGGGGGCCGGGGGCAGGAGGGGAGAGGGCTGCGCGGAGCCTGGAAATAACGAGCTTCTTACTTTGCCTGCTGTCAAAGGGCAAGACTGGGGCCACGTGGCGTGCGCAGCAGGGACAGCAGCTGGGGGCGATGGAATTACACGTGCATTACCCGCAATGACCACCGAGCGGCACTGTGGAGGCGCTTCGGAATTACACGTGCATTACCGGCAATGACCACCGAGCGGCACTGTGGAGGCGCTTCGGAATTACACGTGCATTACCGGCAATGACCACCGAGCGGCACTGTGGAGGCGCTACGGAATTACACGTGCATTACCGGCAATGACCACCGAGCGGCACTGTGGAGGCGCTTCGGAATTACACGTGCATTACCGGCAATGACCACCGAGCGGCACTGTGGAGGCGCTTCGGAATTACACGTGCATTACCCGCAATGACCACCGAGCGGCACTGTGGAGGCGCTTCGGAATTACACGTGCATTACCGCCGGTGACTACCGAGTGTCACTGTTGCTCTGCTAAGGGCCGTTATTTCCGAATAAAAAAGATTGTTCTTAGGGTAGAAATGCCCCATTCCGAACTAAGAACACGCTGGGCGGGGCTATGCCGGGGGGCGGGGCTATGATAGGGGCGGGGCGCGCTGCGACGTGCCCCGGGAGGCCGCACTATGAGAACTACAAGTCCCAGGATGCGTCGCTAACACTTGGAGTGACACGAGCGCGGGACCAACCGCGTCGCTCCCTGGTCAATGCCCCGTTGTGATGTCACTTCCGCTGCACCCGCCCAGCCGAACAGCGCCGGGCCTGCCCTGGCCCTGCAATGGCCGATGGGAGCTGCGGACAGGGGCACTCAGTTTCCCACAAGCCACTGCGGCTACTTTCCCTACTCCCCCTCATCCCGCCCCTCCCCATTGCTGGGCGGGGCTCCTGCCTCAGAGACGGCAGCGTCCGCAGCTGATGCCCCGACCCCACTCGGGAGAGGAGACTCCGCGGCAACCCCTCCCCCCCAAACTCCTCCCCACCCCGTGCAGTCTGATCCCCTCAAACTCCTCCCCGCCCCGTGCAGTCTGATCCCCTCAAACTCCTCCCCGCCCCGTGCAGTCTGATCCCCCCTCAAACTCCTCCCCCCCGTGCAGTCTGATCCCCCCAAACTCCTCTCCCCCCGTGCAGTCTGATCCCCCCAAACTCCTCCCCGCCCCGTGCAGTCCGATCCCCCCAAACTCTTCCCCGCCCCGTGCAGTCCGATCCCCCCAAACTCCTCTCCCCCCGTGCAGTATGATCCCCCCCAAACACCTCCCCGCCCCGTGCAGTCCGATCCCCCCCAAACACCTCCCCGCCCCGTGCAGTCTGATCCCCCTCCAAACTCCTCCCCCCCCGTGCAGTCTGATCCTCCCCCCCGTGCAGTCTGATCCCCCCCCAAACTCCTCCCCGCTCCGTGCAGTCTGATCCTCTCCCCCGTGCAGTCTGATCCCCCCAAACTCCTCCCCGCCCCGTGCAGTCCGATCCCCCCAAACTCTTCCCCCCCGTGCAATCTGATCCCCCCAAACTCCTCTCCCCCCGTGCAGTCTGATCCCCCCCAAACTCCTCCACGCCCCGTGCAGTCCGATCCCCCCAAACTCTTCCCCGCCCCGTGCAGTCCGATCCCCCCAAACTCCTCTCCCTCCGTGCAGTACGATCCCCCCAAAACTCCTCTCCCCCCGTGCAGTCTGATCCCCCCAAACTCGTCCGCCCCGTGCAATCTGATCCCCCCAAACTCCTCTCCCCCGTGCAGTCTGATCCCCCCCAAACTCCTCCACGCCCCGTGCAGTCCGATCCCCCCAAACTCTTCCCCGCCCCGTGCAGTCCGATCCCCCCAAACTCCTCTCCCTCCGTGCAGTACGATCCCCCCCAAACTCCTCTCCCCCCGTGCAGTCTGATCCCCCCAAACTCGTCCGCCCCGTGCAATCTGATCCCCCCAAACTCCTCCCCGCCCCGTGCAGTCCGATCCCCCCAAACTCTTCCCCCCGTGCAATCTGATCCCCCCAAACTCCTCTCCCCCCGTGCAGTCCGATCCCCCCCAAACTCCTCTCCCTCCGTGCAGTCCGATCCCCCCCAAACTCCTCCCCGCCCCGTGCAGTCCGATCCCCCCAAACTCTTCCCCCCCGTGCAATCTGATCCCCCCAAACTCCTCTCCCCCCGTGCAGTCTGATCCCCCCAAACTCCTCTCCCCCCGTGCAGTCCGATCCCCCCCAAACTCCTCTCCCCCCGTGCAGTCCGATCCCCCCAAACTCCTCTCCCTCCGTGCAGTCCGATCCCCCCCAAACTCCTCCCCACCCCGTGCAGTCCGATCCCCCCAAACTCCTCCCCCCCGTGCAGTCTGATCCCCCCCCAAACTCCTCCCCGCTCCGTGCAGTCTGATCCTCCCCTCCGTGCAGTCTGATCCCCCCAAACTCCTCCCCGCCCCGTGCAGTCCGATCCCCCCAAACTCTTCCCCGCCCCGTGCAGTCCGATCCCCCCCAAACTCCTCTCCCTCCGTGCAGTCCGATCCCCCCCAAACTCCTCTCCCCCGTGCAGTCTGATCCCCCCAAACTCCTCCCCCACGTGCAGTCCGATCCCCCCAAACTCTTCCCCGCCCCGTGCAGTCCGATCCCCCCCAAACTCCTCCCCGCCCCGTGCAGTCCGATCCCCCCCAAACTCTTCCCCGCCCCGTGCAGTCCGATCCCCCCAAACTCCTCCCCGCCCCGTGCAGTCCGATCCCCCCAAACTCCTCTCCCTCCGTGCAGTCCGATCCCCCCCAAACTCCTCCCCGCCCCGTGCAGTCCGATCCCCCCAAACTCCTCTCCCTCCGTGCAGTCTGATCCCCCCCAAACTCCTCCCCCCCCCGTGCAGTCCGATCCCCCCAAACTCCTCCCCCCCGTGCAGTCTGATCCCCCCCCAAACTCCTCCCCGCTCCGTGCAGTCTGATCCTCCCCTCCATGCAGTCTGATCCCCCCAAACTCCTCCCCGCCCCGTGCAGTCCGATCCCCCCAAACTCTTCCCCGCCCCGTGCAGTCCGATCCCCCCAAACTCCTCTCCCTCCGTGCAGTCCGATCCCCCCCAAACTCCTCTCCCCCCGTGCAGTCTGATCCCCCCAAACTCCTCCCCCACGTGCAGTCCGATCCCCCCAAACTCTTCCCCGCCCCGTGCAGTCCGATCCCCCCCAAACTCCTCCCCGCCCCGTGCAGTCCGATCCCCCCCAAACTCCTCCCCGCCCCGTGCAGTCCGATCCCCCCCAAACTCTTCCCCGCCCCGTGCAGTCCGATCCCCCCAAACTCCTCCCCGCCCCGTGCAGTCCGATCTCCCCCAAAACTCCTCCCCGCCCCGTGCAGTCTGATCCCCCCCCAAACTCCTCCCCGCTCCGTGCAGTCTGATCCCCCCCAAACTCCTCTCCCCCCCGTGCAGTCTGATCCCCCCCACAGTCCCCTCCGCCCCGTGCAGTCTGATCGCCCCCCCAAACTCCTGTCCGCCCCGTGCAGTCTGATCCCCCCCAAAGCTCCTCCCTGCCCCGTGCAGTCTGATCCCCCCCCAAACTCCTCCCCGCTCCGTGCAGTCTGATCCTCCCCCCCGTGCAGTCTGATCCCCCCAAACTCCTCCCCGCTCCGTGCAGTCTGATCCCCCCCAAACTCCTCTCCCCCCGTGCAGTCTGATCCCCCCAAACTCTTCCCCCCCGTGCAATCTGATCCCCCCAAACTCCTCTCCCCCCGTGCAGTCTGATCCCCCCCAAACTCCTCCCCGCCCCGTGCAGTCCGATCCCCCCAAACTCTTCCCCGCCCCGTGCAGTCCGATCCCCCCAAACTCCTCTCCCTCCGTGCAGTCCGATCCCCCCCAAACTCCTCTCCCCCCGTGCAGTCTGATCCCCCCAAACTCCTCCCCCACGTGCAGTCCGATCCCCCCAAACTCTTCCCCGCCCCGTGCAGTCCGATCCCCCCCAAACTCCTCCCCGCCCCGTGCAGTCCGATCCCCCCCAAACTCCTCCCCGCCCCGTGCAGTCCGATCCCCCCCAAACTCTTCCCCGCCCCGTGCAGTCCGATCCCCCCAAACTCCTCCCCGCCCCGTGCAGTCCGATCCCCCCAAACTCCTCCCCCCCGTGCAGTCTGATCCCCCCCCAAACTCCTCCCCGCTCCGTGCAGTCTGATCCTCCCCTCCGTGCAGTCTGATCCCCCCAAACTCCTCCCCGCCCCGTGCAGTCCGATCCCCCCAAACTCTTCCCCGCCCCGTGCAGTCCGATCCCCCCCAAACTCCTCTCCCTCCGTGCAGTCCGATCCCCCCCAAACTCCTCTCCCCCCGTGCAGTCTGATCCCCCCAAACTCCTCCCCCACGTGCAGTCCGATCCCCCCAAACTCTTCCCCGCCCCGTGCAGTCCGATCCCCCCCAAACTCCTCCCCGCCCCGTGCAGTCCGATCCCCCCCAAACTCCTCCCCGCCCCGTGCAGTCCGATCCCCCCCAAACTCCTCCCCGCCCCGTGCAGTCCGATCCCCCCCAAACTCTTCCCCGCCCCGTGCAGTCCGATCCCCCCAAACTCCTCCCCGCCCCGTGCAGTCCGATCTCCCCCAAAACTCCTCCCCGCCCCGTGCAGTCTGATCCCCCCCCAAACTCCTCCCCGCTCCGTGCAGTCTGATCCCCCCCAAACTCCTCTCCCCCCCGTGCAGTCTGATCCCCCCCACAGTCCCCTCCGCCCCGTGCAGTCTGATCGCCCCCCCAAACTCCTGTCCGCCCCGTGCAGTCTGATCCCCCCCAAAGCTCCTCCCTGCCCCGTGCAGTCTGATCCCCCCCCAAACTCCTCCCCGCTCCGTGCAGTCTGATCCTCCCCCCCGTGCAGTCTGATCCCCCCAAACTCCTCCCCGCTCCGTGCAGTCTGATCCCCCCCAAACTCCTCTCCCCCCGTGCAGTCTGATCCCCCCAAACTCTTCCCCCCCGTGCAATCTGATCCCCCCAAACTCCTCTCCCCCCGTGCAGTCTGATCCCCCCCAAACTCCTCCCCGCCCCGTGCAGTCCGATCCCCCCAAACTCTTCCCCGCCCCGTGCAGTCCGATCCCCCCAAACTCCTCTCCCTCCGTGCAGTCCGATCCCCCCCAAACTCCTCTCCCCCCGTGCAGTCTGATCCCCCCAAACTCCTCCCCCACGTGCAGTCCGATCCCCCCAAACTCTTCCCCGCCCCGTGCAGTCCGATCCCCCCCAAACTCCTCCCCGCCCCGTGCAGTCCGATCCCCCCCAAACTCCTCCCCGCCCCGTGCAGTCCGATCCCCCCCAAACTCTTCCCCGCCCCGTGCAGTCCGATCCCCCCCAAACTCTTCCCCGCCCCGTGCAGTCCGATCCCCCCAAACTCCTCCCCGCCCCGTGCAGTCCGATCCCCCCAAACTCCTCCCCCCCGTGCAGTCTGATCCCCCCCCAAACTCCTCCCCGCTCCGTGCAGTCTGATCCTCCCCTCCGTGCAGTCTGATCCCCCCAAACTCCTCCCCGCCCCGTGCAGTCCGATCCCCCCAAACTCTTCCCCGCCCCGTGCAGTCCGATCCCCCCCAAACTCCTCTCCCTCCGTGCAGTCCGATCCCCCCCAAACTCCTCTCCCCCCGTGCAGTCTGATCCCCCCAAACTCCTCCCCCACGTGCAGTCCGATCCCCCCAAACTCTTCCCCGCCCCGTGCAGTCCGATCCCCCCCAAACTCCTCCCCGCCCCGTGCAGTCCGATCCCCCCCAAACTCTTCCCCGCCCCGTGCAGTCCGATCCCCCCAAACTCCTCCCCGCCCCGTGCAGTCCGATCCCCCCAAACTCCTCTCCCTCCGTGCAGTCCGATCCCCCCCAAACTCCTCCCCGCCCCGTGCAGTCCGATCCCCCCCAAACTCCTCCCCGCCCCGTGCAGTCCGATCCCCCCAAACTCCTCTCCCTCCGTGCAGTCCGATCCCCCCAAACTCCTCTCCCTCCGTGCAGTACGATCCCCCCCAAACTCCTCTCCCCCCGTGCAGTCTGATCCCCCCAAACTCGTCCCCCCCGTGCAGTCTGATCCCCCCCAAACTCCTCCCCGCCCCATGCAGTCCGATCCCCCCAAACTCTTCCCCGCCCCGTGCAGTCCGATCTCCCCAAACTCCTCTCCCTCCGTGCAGTCCGATCCCCCCAAACTCCTCCCCCCCGTGCAGTCCGATCCCCCCAAACTCCTCCCCGCCCCGTGCAGTCTGATCCCCCCAAACTCCTCCCCCTCGTACAATCTGATCCCCCCAAACTCCTCTCCCCCCTCGTACAATCTGATCCCCCCAAACTCCTCTCCCCCCTCGTACAATCTGATCCCCCCAAACTCCTCTCCCCCCTCGTACAATCTGATCCCCCCCAAACTCCTCCCCGCCCCGTGCAGTCCGATCCCCCCAAACTCCTCTCCCTCCGTGCAGTCCGATCCCCCCAAACTCCTCTCCCCCCGTGCAGTATGATCCCCCCCAAACACCTCCCCGCCCCGTGCAGTCCGATCCCCCCCAAACACCTCCCCGCCCCGTGCAGTCTGATCCCCCTCCAAACTCCTCCCCCCCCGTGCAGTCTGATCCTCCCCCCCGTGCAGTCTGATCCTCTCCCCCGTGCAGTCTGATCCCCCCAAACTCCTCCCCGCCCCGTGCAGTCCGATCCCCCCAAACTCTTCCCCCCCGTGCAATCTGATCCCCCCAAACTCCTCTCCCCCCGTGCAGTCTGATCCCCCCCAAACTCCTCCACGCCCCGTGCAGTCCGATCCCCCCAAACTCTTCCCCGCCCCGTGCAGTCCGATCCCCCCAAACTCCTCTCCCTCCGTGCAGTACGATCCCCCCCAAACTCCTCTCCCCCCGTGCAGTCTGATCCCCCCAAACTCGTCCCCCCGTGCAATCTGATCCCCCCAAACTCCTCTCCCCCCGTGCAGTCTGATCCCCCCCAAACTCCTCCCCGCCCCATGCAGTCCGATCCCCCCAAACTCTTCCCCGCCCCGTGCAGTCCGATCTCCCCAAACTCCTCTCCCTCCGTGCAGTCCGATCCCCCCAAACTCCTCCCCCCCGTGCAGTCCGATCCCCCCAAACTCCTCCCCGCCCCGTGCAGTCCGATCCCCCCAAACTCTTCCCCCCCGTGCAATCCGATCCCCCCAAACTCCTCTCCCCCCGTGCAGTCTGATCCCCCCCAAACTCCTCCCCGCCCCGTGCAGTCCGATCCCCCCAAACTCCTCTCCCCCCGTGCAGTCTGATCCCCCCAAACTCCTCTCCCTCCCGTGCAGTCTGATCGCCCCCCAAAACTCCTCTCCCCCCCGTGCAGTCTGATCGCCCCCCAAAACTCCTCCCCGCCCCGTGCAGTCTGATCCCCCCCAAACTCCTCCCCGCCCCATGCAGTCTGATCCCCCCAAACTCCTCGCCCCGTGCAGTCTGATCCCCCCCTAAACTCCTCCCCGCCCCGTGCAGTCTGATCCCCCCCCAACTCCTCCCCGCCCCGTGCAGTCTGATCCCCCCCAAACTCCTCCCCGCCCCGTGCAGTCTGATCCCCCCCAAACTCCTCCCCGCCCCGTGCAGTCTGATCCCCCCCCAAACTCCTCCTCGCCCCGTGCAGTCTGATCCCCCCCAAACTCCTCCCCCCGTGCAGTCTGATCTCCTACCCCCCACGAAACTCCTCTCCGCCCCCTGCAGTCTGATCCCCTACCCCCCTAACTCCTCTCCGCGCCATGCAGTCTGATCCCCCCTCACCAAACTCCTCCCCGCCCCGTGCAGTCTGCTTCCCCCCAAACTCCTCTCCGCCCCATGCAGTATGATTCCCCTTCACCAAACTCCTCTCCGCCCCATGCAGTATGATCCCCCCTCACCAAACTCCTCCCCGCCCCGTGCAGTCTGCTTCCCCCCAAACTCCTCTCCGCTCCATGCAGTCTGATCCCCCACCACCCCCAAACTCCTCTCCGCCCCGTGCAGTCTGCTCCCCCCAACACCAAATTTCCCAGCCGGCTTGTGCAGGGACTGGCAGCGGGACAGGCTGATGCTGCTGTTGCCTTCGAAAGTGCAGCGGGGAGCGTGAGGCGGGTGGGTGGGGAGGGGGGCGGCTGCCTCTGCTGCGTCCCGTTCACAAGCCCAGAGGGGCCGCGCGAGGATTTTCCGGAGACCCCGAGGAGTTTTCTGCCGCTCACTTCTGTGTCCCAGCTGAGTTCCTGCCAGTCAGTGGCCCCGCCCCTGCCATTAATGACGGAGCCTGGGACCCGTCTGTGTGCCACACAAACCCACGTGTCACTCGCCCGGGAGCCGATAGAACGTGCCCCGCGTTCCGTCATTTGCATGCACCGCGCCAGGGCAATGACGTCACTAGCAGTGCGCTGCTGTTCGTAGCCGGCAGTGGCAGCTTCGCACCGAGCCGGGCCACGAGGCAGCGGGCGCAGCGCTGGGGGCGGAGCTACAGGGGAGCGGCCCGGCCGGGCGGGGTGCACACTGGGGCGCCCAAGGGCTGAGATCCGGGCGGGGCAGCGTCACGCTCTGACCTCCCTGCCGCCTCCCGCCGCCGCTCCCTTGGGGCCGGGTGGCGCGGACCGGAAGCCGCTGCACTGCCCGGATTTCCTGGGGAACACGCTCCCTGTGACGTCAGGACCTGCCACAGAGGCAGGGCGCCACCCCGGCCAAGCAAGGAGCAGAGCTAGGGTTGCCAGATGGTTTCACCAAAAATACCAGGCACGCCTGACATGACATCACAATCTGCATTCCATCTGATTTAGAAAATACCCGACATTTATCAGAGGAGTAGCCGCGTTAGTCTGAATCTGCAAAAGCAGCGAGGAGCCCTGTGGCACAGAACTCCTTGCCGCTTTCGCGGACATTGAGAAAATATAAATTTGTTTCCCGAAGAAAAAGCTGAAAGCCTGGACCGTCCAGTTCAAAACCGGACACCTGGCAACCATAAGCAGAGTGGTGCCTTGTCGGAGCGGTTCCAGCCTCCGCTCTGCTGTCCTTCCTCTGCCCCACGTACCACGGGAGCTGGTGGCCTACGCTGGCTGCACCGCCGCAGGAAGCCTCCAACCCCAGTCGCTGTCCCAGCCAGGCACCCCGTGTCTGAACCCGTCCCGCCTGGCCCCGTGTCTCCTGCCTACCACCCGCTGACCTGGCACCAGCTGAGCGCTCGTACCTGGGCACCTTCCGGTCACGGTTCCCAGTCGGTTGCTGTCAGGCTGTGGACCGAGCAAACGTCACTTCCGGTCCGTGGGACTGAACGCACGTGGCGCCGGCATGATGCGAGGCCGCTCCTTGTTGCCCCACGTCGGATACAAAAGGAGCAGCTACCGCGCGGCAGTTAGAGCCTCGTGCTGAAACGCGCTGCAGCAGCGCTACTCTTCCCTGCCCCTCTCATCCCAGTTGCATGCTCCAGATGGGAGGGGAGGGGTGTCGCTTTCCAGGAGCTACTGCTGCCAGGGCACCGTCTGACTGGCACACGTCAGACGCACACGCCCGTACCACAGCCACTCACCCTGCCAAATGCTCACACGCAGGGATGCGTGTACACACTCACAAACGCGAATTAACAGATTAACACGCCTGGGCGCCCACTCATGCCCTCGCTCAAATGCCCACACACGCATCTGCTCAATCTGCCCGCACGCAGGCATGTGCACACACACGCAAATGGACACTTGCGGACGCACACACTTGCACTCATACTTACGTGCGCACGCATGCACACCGACTAACAGTCGCCTAGAAGGACTCACCAATAATATTAAACTCAAAAGCCAAAGATTAGATCAATTAGGAGACAACTATTCCCACGAGGCCCTAATCCATGTCTGGGGCTCCTCGGTGCTGCTGGAGACCAAGTCTTTATTTCAATCCCAGTTTTGCCAACTCTCCGCATGCGTGACGCTAGGTCAATTGGCAGCCTACTCACTTAGTTTTCCGTATGATCCTAGACACGTTAAGTATCGCCAGCCAGGAGATTCGGGGGGCGGCGGGGCGGGGGGATTAATGACATTTTTAAAAATACAAAAATCGGTGTTCAGTTTCTGTTGTAGATAAACCTATGTACTTCATATGACTTGACACTGTGCCTCTCCATATAACCTTGTAACTTTGTATTAATCCATATGACCTTGTCACTTTGTATTAGAACCTGAATCCATATAACCTTGTCACTTAGTTTTCTACATAGGGTTCTAATACAGAGTATATAGTTAAAGAGGTAAAAATGTCATTTGCTAGGAGTAGAATAAGATCTTTCCCCCACTCTCTCCCCCCACTCTGTAATCAATTGCCCAGTTGAATGAACGAGGTGTGAATGAGTAACACTTGGGAGCCAAGCACCTCCAGAGAGCTACACCAGTTGAAAAGGGGGTAGAAGCCAGACCCAAGGTGTCAAGAGGGCTCAAGAAAGAAGAGCAGACATATTGAAGGCCTTGGGGATTAGAAGCAAGCACCTTCTTTGGAAAACACCCTCTCTTAACAGACAGCACCCACAAAGGGACCAAAGGACACAGACCCAGATTTTGAATCTGGGATATATTTGCATAAGAGGGAAGCTGCTATAAAAGTGAGTTGTCTTGCAGAGGACTCCGGGTCTCATCTTGTCACCATCGGAGCATCGATCCGGATCAGCAGAAGCCCGGCTCCACCCCTCCCCCATCTAACTCACCTGGCCAGTGAAGTTAAGGGGAGCAACAAGTTGGTAACAACAGCAAGACGGAGTGTGCTTGTGCACGTGTGTGTGTGTGTGTGAGTGCGTGAGTGACACAGAATAATCAATACTTATCATATGCATGTGGTAAATAAATAAATAATTTCTATATATATATAATGTGTGTGTGTGTGATCAATAAATGTGGCGTGTTGCCTTATCCCTCTGAAAAAGATCCCGAGTACTTCTTTTAAGTACAACACTGTGACTTTTGTACTTCGTATTTTCAAGTTCTTCCACCACGAGCCAGAGGGCCTTTTCTCAGGGACCCGTACCACGCTCGCAAACGTCTGTGCGGCCCTCCCTCGATACTTACCTTGAGCCAATTGCTATTTGCTCTTCTTCCATAGATCGCTGTCTGGTTTCCATCTGCCGGCAGGGTCTCGGGGGGGGGTGGCTCCTTTCGGTCTCTGCCACCACATGGCCAGCCTCTCATCTCCTCCAAGTCTACAGGGACCGAAAAAGAGACAGAGAACGGTTAGGAGCTAGGCCACCCTAGATGTGTGGAAAGGACAGACACGTGCGTCACCTGGCTGCTGCTCACTGGAGCCCAGTGTTGCCTCTAACATTTCCCCTCCAGGAGCGGAGTGAGTTTTGTCTCGTGCTCCAAGATCGAGGTCACGTGCCCTTCTTCGGATGCCTGCCACCCAGGCGAAGACATGTCTCGTCTGTGTTTTTAAAACGTTCTGGAAGAAAGAGTACTAACACAAGGGAGAATTAACAAGGTCATTTAAACTGTAAATATTTGTTTGATATGAAGTCAAATAAAAGGAAAATTAATACTGCAACATTTTCAGTGGCCAACCTCCTCTCCTCTCCTCTCCTCTCCCCTCCCCTCCCCTCCCCTGCCCCCTCCAGCTGGCCTAGATGATCTCTCCGGGTCCCTTATGGTAAAGCCCGCCCCGGGACCCTGTGCTGAGGTGACAAGTTCTTCACAAGATACTGGGTATGTAAACTTTTTACGGAAAAGCGTCCGTGGCCAATCTAGTCGCGCTTTTCTGCAAAAAAGCCCCAATCGCCATTTTCGCCATCGGGGCTTTTTTGCGGAAAAGAACTCTCTGCTGTCTACACTGGCCCTTTTGCGCAGAAGTCTTTCGGAAAAAGACTTTTGCCCGAACGGGAGCAGCATAGTATTCCCGCAGAAGCACTGACAATCTTACATGAGATCGTCAGTGCTTTTGCGGAAATTCAAGCGGCCAGTGTAGACAGCTGGCAAGTTTTTCCGCAAAAGCAGATGATTAGCACACTTTCCTAGTTGAAAATCCAAGGAGAAGAAAGGGGAGAATTGCAAATCAAGACTCTCTTAAGGTGTCTGAAAGCTACTTTGGTCTGGGCCGGTACTCAGTGGTACCAAGGCAGACTTTTCTGTGGCTCGGTTGTCTAATGCCACACTAGAACAAGTCTACCACACCGAACGAAAGAGCAGACAATTACATGAAAGGGAAAAAAGGTGGCTTGGCAGAGAATTTGCTTCCGGACAAAAACAAGAGACTGCGGTGGTTAAAGAAGAACGGGAGGCATACCTGTGCATAAACCAATTCACCAGAAACCTTCTGAACAACCAGTTCAGTCACATGTCCTTACAGGGACAAGCACCTTAATGACGGTAGCCCTGACATTTTATTTTGCAGACGATTCTACTTGTGGAAGGGCTGCTGGAGTGAAACTTGAGGCCCAAGCAGGAGGAAAGTTTGATTTTCTAGTACCAAATAGAAAAACAATAATAGAACAAAAAGGCTAAAAGATGCCTAAGGGCGGAGATAGGGTCCAGAATGACACAGACAAATTGGAGGATTGGGCCACAAGAAATCTGATGAGGTTCAACAAGGACAAGTGTAGAGTCCTGCACTTGGGATGGAAGAATCCCAAGCATAGTTACAAGCTGGGGACCAACCGGTTAAGTAGTAGTTCTGCAGACAGGACCTGGGGGTTACAGTGGATGAGAAGCTGGAGATGAGTCAACAGTGTGCCCTTGTAGCCAAGAAGGCTAATGGCATATTAGGTTGCATTAAGAGGAGCATTGCCAGTAGATCCAGAGATGTCATTATTCCCCTTTATTCGGCTTTGGTGAGGCCACATCTGGAGTACTGTGTCCAGTTCTGGGCCCCCCACTACAGAAGGGATGTGGACACATTGGAGAGGGTCCAGCAGAGGACAACCAAAATGATTAGGGGGCTGGAGCAATTGCTCTATGAAGAGGCTGAGGGATTTAGGTTTCTTTAGTCTGAAGAGGAGACCATGAGGGGGGATTTTATAGTAGCCTTCAACTTCCTTATAAGGACACAGGAACGCAAGGTAACCTGTTCTCCCAACTCTCGCTTTCAGACGGGGTGGGGAACCTTATTGGGGGGGCGGAAGGCACACACTAGTAGGGTTGCCAGATGGTTTCAGCAAAAAAAAAAAAAAAAAAAAAGGCGCCAGGAAAATTTTTGTTGAGGGAA
The DNA here is from genome assembly GCF_052426305.1 of Pelodiscus sinensis. Classification (NCBI taxonomy): domain Eukaryota; kingdom Metazoa; phylum Chordata; order Testudines; family Trionychidae; genus Pelodiscus; species Pelodiscus sinensis. The sequence goes on from NC_143059.1 coordinate 314,125, forward strand.
AGAAGCCAACCAAACAAAAAAACCCCACCAGGAACATTTTTGTTGAGCAAAATCCAGTTGTGACCCCTTTAATTAGTCAGCCAATCTCCCCGCCCCGGCTTATTTCTGCTGGGCACAGAGGAAAAGCAGAAAATACTGGACATTTTGTATGTCCGGTATTTTCTAAATTTATTTACCGGACAAAAAGTGCAACTACCGGGCTGTCTGGCTCAGTGCTAGACACCTGGCAACCCTACACACAAGAGTGAAGAAAAAAAAAATCCCAAACCCCACCATCCGCATTAACACATGCCCCAACTGAGAAGGAGGAAGAGGCTTCCCACATTCCCCTCGCACACCGGAGCTTGTGAGGAGGGGGGGGGCGGGGGGCGGGGCGGGGCAGGCTAGCAGAATTTGTCTGCTCCAATCTGGCCACCCAGAGAAATAAAAAAGCAAATTGAAAGAGCCAGACGAATACCTAGAAACCATCTACTTCAAGACAGACCCAAGAAAACCAACAATAGAACACCACTTGTCATCACCTACAACCCCCAACTTAAACCTGTCCAACACATTATCAATAAACTACAGCCTATATTGGAACAGGATACCATACTCAAAGAGGCTCTGGGAGACAGACCCATAGTCTCCTATAGACAACCACCTAACCTCAAGATCATTCTTACCAACCACCACAGGACATACCACACTAATATCAACCCTGGTACCTTCCCTTGCAACAAACCCCGTTGCCAGCTTTGTCCACATATTCATTCTGCTGATACCATTATTGGACCCAACCAAGTGAGTTATAAGATCAAGAACACATATTCCTGCGCATCCAGAAATATAATCTATGCTATCGTGTGCCGAAAGTGTCCGTCTGCTATGTACATTGGACAAACATCTCAGACACTTCGCCAAAGGATTAATGCCCACAAAACAGATATCAGACAAGATCACAAAGAGAAAACAGTTTCTTGCCATTTTAACCAGAAAGGACACTCTCTCAATGACTTAACCACCTGCATTCTGCTACAAAGACCTTTTACATCTGCACTTGAAAGGGAATCCTCTGAACTGTCATTCATGTTAAAATTCGACACTTTCCAACAAGGACTTAGTTCAAATGTTTGTTATCTCACCCATTACCAAGATAGTTTCCCCAATTATCACCTCTAATACCATTAACTCACAAACATCCCACTCTCCCTACCTCTAATATCATCAATTCACAGACACTTACCTTCCTTCCCCTTCCCCCCCACCGCATCCCCCTCCTGTTCTGCAATGTGATTTGTCCTTTTCATATTTGTTCTTTTTTTTAATTGTATCCTTTGGTATATATGGTTGTGACTACTTTCTTCCACTATTTGATCTGAGGAAGTGGGTCTGGCCCACGAAAGCTCATCATCTAATAAACCATCTTGTTAGTCTTTAAAGTGCTACATTGTCCTGCATTTTGCTTCAACTACCCCAGACTAACACGGCTACATTTCTATCACCAATCTGGAGGGGAGCTAGAGCGTTAGTGTGGGAACCTTGAGTCTCGAGGGCCACACTCACGTGAGCTGGGGTATTAGGTTCCTCACCCCTGCTTTAAAAACAAAACCTCTTACTCTTAAAAATCGATCCCAGTATCTCTGGTCGGACCAGCTTCAAGCAGGTCCTCGGGGATGGAAAACTGCAGCAAACTGTATGAACAGAAACAAACAGAAGCCCCAATCGCAGCTGGAGGTGGGGCGAGGCTGCCCCAGCAGGGACACAACGGGACTGCCGCCCTCCACCAGATCAGGAAAACAACCGCGCCATTCCCCGGCCAGCAGGAAGGCGAGTGCCGCTGCAAGGCTCCGCAAGGGAGGTGGGCGGCAGAGGGGTGTTTGTGCGCGGCCGCGCGCCTTCAGCGGCAACTCTCCTGGTGCCCCCTTCTCTAGTCCAGCCAGGCCTAAAATGCTCAGTGCTTAGAAGGCGGGTGGGGAACCTAAGGCCTGGGTGCGTGGGGCTCCTCCACCGTCGCCCCCTCCCCACGCCGTGGGGCTGGAGCGCACAAAGCGACTAGGCTGGGCCCTGCAGTGCTCTGGCGCCAGGGGGACGTTTCTCCGCTCAGCTGGGGGCCAGGCAGGGAGGCTTTTCTGTCGGTTGGTTTGTCTGTCACCTGTTTGCCCCCCAATTCTCAGCCACTCCCCCCCTCTCCCCACACGCCCCCACCCAGGACGCTCTCGGCCTCTGCAGGAGGCACAGCCGGGCACTGGGCAGCACTGCGGGCAGCCAGGGCCAGAGCATCCCCCCCACAGCGCCCCCCGCCGAACTGCCCCCCCCGGGCACAGGGGGGATTCAGCGGGCACCCGGCCCCGCCCCCAGGCAGCGAGCAGCGCGGGGAGCAGGGCTCAGGCCGCCCCGCCCCCCCGCGTACGGGACACGTTCTGTGCGTGCCCCGCCCGCGGGAACCACCCCTCGAGGGCGCGCGGCTCCCCGGCGGGGGGAGGGGGCACGTGACACTCCCGCGCCCCGGTGGCCCGCAGCCCCCCCTCCCCGAGACACCCACGTGACTGGAGCCCGGGTCAGCTCCCGCGCCCCAAAGGGGGGGCCACAGCCCCGTTCCCCCGGCACCACGTGGGGGGGGGTCACAGGGGCGCTGCTCCCCGGGGAGGCTGCAGCGCCGGGGGGGGGCAGAAATCGCCCCCCCACCTCCGCCAGGGGCCGCCCCGCCGATGTCCAGCCTGGGGCCCGGAGAGAAGCAGGCGGGGGGGGGGGGCTCCACGTCACTGCCAGCTCCCGCCCCGCCCCCCAGGCTCCGCCCCTCAGCGCCCCCCGCAGCGTTTTCCCGCCCGCCTCGTCAGCGCGAGCGTCCCGGGAGTTTCCCGCCCAGCCAGCGCCGCCCGCGCCTGCGCTCTCCCGCGCCCTGTCCCCTCCTGCCCCCCCCAGTGCCAAGGCCCCCCCCGGCCCCTCCCCCTCCCTCCTGCCCCCCCAGTGCCGAGCACCCCCCCGGCCCCTCACCCCCTCCTGCCCCCCCAGTGCCAAGCGCCCCCCCCGGCCCCTCACACCCAGCCTGCTCCTACACCTCACCCCTGTCCAGACACCCCACCCCCAGCCCGCTCCCCCACCTTCCCTCGCGCCCCCTCCTCCCCCGGGCCAGACACCAACAAGGGGCGGGCTGGGGGCGGGGAGCTTCGCACTCGGACCCAGGATTCGCTCGCGCCCCCGCGCGCTCCTCGGACCTTCCTGTCATGGCGGCGCCGGCCGCCCAGTCAGACAACGCCCCCCTGCGGCAGCCCATTGGCCGAACCAGAGGCAGGATCCCCTTTGCTGACAGCCCATTGGGCGACGCTATCCTCCGCCAAGGCTGTCTTCCGAAAGCCCATTGGCTGGCACACAGCCAGGAACCACCCCTAAGTCACAGACAATTCGAGGACAGAGCAGCCCATTAAGATCCACCCCGGACAGCCTATTGGTCGAGAGCAGTGGCAGGTCATTCCCCCTAGTCACACCGCATTCGCAGACAGAGCTGTCCGTTAAGATGCAGCCGGGTCAGCCTATTGGGTGCCTCTGATTCAGAACACGCCCCTTAGTCACAGCCCATTCGCGGACAGAAGAGTCTGTTATAATCCACCCCGGACAACCTATTGGCCGCCAGCAGCCCCAGAACACGCCTTGAGTCACCGCCCATTGGCGCACGGAGCAGTCCGTTAAGAGTCACCTCGGACAGCCTCAGATTGGGCGCCACAGATTCCGAACACGCCCTTTACTCTCAGCCCATTCGCGGACAGAACAGTCTGTTACGATCAGTCCGGGACAGTCTCTCGGCCAGCCTTAGTGTAGGGAGAACATAGTCAAGTATGAAACAGGATTCCCCAAGTGGAAGTGACTCCCCAGAATTTGTTCCCCACAACTACAAGTCTAAGGAGGAGAAGTTTGTTAAGTAGAAGAAGCATAGAAGTGTTTAGATTTATTCTTGTGAAAGTGTTTAGATTTAGTGTTATCAAGCTTGAGAAGTGTTTAGATTTATAATTATTATTATTATTATTATTTGTTAGGATTGTTTAATTATAAATCTAAACATTTTTGCCCCTCTAGAATATAATTGGTTAGGAATGTAATATTAGGTCATGTAACTTCAAACTGTTAAAAATATACTACTATGTAGCCAGAAACAGCTCCCCTCGCTGTGCGCCAGGGCACGCTCAAACTTACTGTTACACAATTGACAACCGTTCTCTTCAAAGCATTGTGAAGCACTTAACCCTAATCGCAAAGTGAAGCATTGTAACTATAACAGTAACTAACTCAGCGCTCAGAGAGAGAATGTTTTAAGAAATGCCACCCAGAAACGTTTGTAACTTTTTGTAACTACAACTCTTGTATTATTATGCAAAATACTGTATGGGAAACATTAATTAGGGAATGTACATAAGAGAGAGAGTGCTTGGACGATGAATGAATGGTTGTGAGAGGTGCCAGCCTGAGAATGCAGCAACAAAGGGCTGAAGAAGGCGTCAGGTGCCAGTGCAATTGGCTCCCCGTAGCCGTTTCTAACACACACATGAGCCGCTCTGATTTGGCTTCTAACACTTTTAGCTGCTCGGTTCTGCAAGCGCGGAGAGGAAGCCGCGTCCGATAGATGGAGGTTCTCCGCGACACATTTGGCAGCCTGGACCCCCTGCCTCTGGTCCAAAGAGTCTCAACCAACCCCCGACCCCATGACCCTTGTTCTCAGTGATTCCGCCAGCTGCTTGGTGCCTTTAGTACCCGGCCCCGCTTGCAAAGTCCCCCCCCCAGCAGCATGACCCGAGAGCGAAACAAGAGACCCTCCCCCCCCCCAGCAGCAAAACCCGAGAGCAGCGCGAAAGAACCCCCCCGGCATTGCGACCCGAGGGCGGCGCCAGAGACCCCCCCCAGCAGCAAGTCCCGAGGGCGGCGCCAGAGACCCTCCCCAGCAGCGTGACCCGAGAGCGAAGCCAGAGACCTCCCCCAGCAGAGTGACCCGAAAACGGTGCCAGAGACCCCCCCCAGCAGCAAGACCCGAGAGCGGCACCACAGACCCGCCCCCAGCAGTGCGACCCAAGAGTGGCGCCAGAGACCCTCCCCCCAGCAGCATCACCAGAGAACGGCGACAGAGATCTCCCCCCCCCCCAGCAGCACAACCTGAGATGGGAGCCAGAGGCCCCCCCCCAGCAGCATCACCCGAGAGTGGCGCCAGAGACCCCCCCCAGCAGCATGAGATGAAAGTGGCGACAGAGACCCCACCCCCAAGGAGCGCGACCCGAGACCGGCGCCGGAGACCCCCCCAGAAGCATTACCCGAGAGTGGAGACAGAAACCCCACCCCCAGCACCGCTACCGGAGAGCGGCGCCAGAGACCTCCCCGAACAGCATCACCCGAGAGCGGCCCCAGACACCCACCCAGCAGCAAAACCCGAGAGAGGTGCCAGAGACCCCCCGCAGCAGCATCACCTGATAGCGGGGCCAGTGACACCCCCCGTCTGCAGCATGACCGGAGGGAGGCTCCAGAGACCACCCCCAGTAGTGCGACCCGAGAGCGGCGCCAGAGACCTCCCCCCAGCAGCGCGACCCGAGAGTGGAGACAGAGACCCCACCCCCAGCACCACTACCGAGAGCGGCACCAGAGACCCCCCCAACAGCGCGACCCAAAAGCGGTAACAGAGACCCCCCCCCAGCAGCACGACCGGAGAGCGAAGCCAGAGACCCCCCCAGCAGCATGATCCCAAGGAGGCGCCAGAGACCCCCCCCAGTAGCGCGACTCGAGAGCGGCACCAGAGATTCCCCGCAGCAGCATAACCCGAGAGAGGCGCCAGACTCCCTCCCAGCAGCACGACCTGAGAGTGGCCCCAAAGACCCCTCCCCCCCAGCAGCGAGACCCGAGAGCAGCGCTAGAGACACCCCCAAGCTGCACGACCCGAGAGCGGCACCAGAATCCCTCCCTGCAGCGAGATCCGAGAGCGGCGTGACTGAAGAGACCTCTCACTCACTAAGGTCTGTGGCTGTGGGAATTCTATCCTTTAGCCCTTCCCCCCCGCCCCTCGCCTATGTATAGGGCCCTCTACAAGAACACTGAGTCAGTCAGCCATGACGCGCCACCGCTCTCCCTTGCGCGACTTGCGAACCTGCAGAATTCCCGTTGGCTCCTGAGCCCTTAACCCGTGGAGATGCTCACCTGGAATGCCTGCACGTGAGCTATACAAGGACACGGCAGAAGCAGAGCAAGGACAAAGACACAGACAGAAACAGACAGACAGAACGTATTGGCCAATACGAGAGAGCAACAAGAGAGAAACACATGAGAGGCAGACGGAAACCTTACCGCCTTGCGTCTTCCTCCTCGAGCCAATCGTCTGCTGAGAAGGACACCGTGTTCCAGAGAAATCAGCACCCCTGACAAACGGAAGCCCTGTTTCTCCCACTACCAAGGAATCACCTCGCGAACCTCCGCTCGGACTCGCTGTCTAAGCAAACCTGACTTCCCTTCCTAGACCCGAGTGCGCCGTAAGCTGAGAGATTTCCAAACCCGACACTTATCTCCCTGTCAGCGATGGCTGCTCCGCTCCCAGCCGGACGGTTCTCGCCTCGCTTCGACCAAGCTCCCGAGCTCGCTGTTCTCGTTTCCGTTCCATCCCCAGACGGGAGGACACCGGGAGGGTTGACTTCTTATCGCTCACTACCGAACACAGCAGAGGGGAAAAAACAAACAAACAACTTAGCTTTTCAGTCCGCAAGGACGCGGCATCGCTTCTCCTCCCACCATCGCACCGCTGCCTCCCACCATCGGCCACCCCCTCCCGCTGCCACTCCAGGAACGCGGAGAGAACGGAGGCCTTGAATATCTATCCACGCTCTGTTGAACTGCCTATGCCCCTTCACCAGTCCCCAAGCCACCAGGCTCCGTGACCCAGCAGGAAGCTCTCTGCCTCAGAAGAAACATACTGCCAGGACGCTTAAAGATTTCAAAGCACGCACCTCTTACTCACACAGAGCCATGGGAAGGCCGAACGCTGAGGGCGATGGAATTACACGTGCATTACCTGCACTGACCACCGAGCGGCACTGTGGAGGCGCTTCGGAATTACACGTGCATTACCCGCAATGACCACCGAGCGGCACTGTGGAGGCGCTTCGGAATTACACGTGCATTACCGGCAATGACCACCGAGCGGCACTGTGGAGGCGCTACGGAATTACACGTGCATTACCGGCAATGACCACCGAGCGGCACTGTGGAGGCGCTTCGGAATTACACGTGCATTACCGGCAATGACCACCGAGCGGCACTGTGGAGGCGCTTCGGAATTACACGTGCATTACCCGCAATGACCACCGAGCGGCACTGTGGAGGCGCTTCGGAATTACACGTGCATTACCCGCAATCACCACCGAGCGGCACTGTGGAGGCGCTACGGAATTACACGTGCATTACCCGCAATGACCACCGAGCGGCACTGTGGAGGCGCTACGGAATTACACGTGCATTACCGCCGGTGACTACCGAGTGTCACTGTTGCTCTGCTAAGGGCCGTTATTTCCGAATAAAAAAGATTGTTCTTAGGGTAGAAATGCCCCATTCCGAACTAAGAACACGCTGGGCGGGGCTATGCCGGGGGGCGGGGCTATGATAGGGGCGGGGCGCGCTGCGACGTGCCCCGGGAGGCCGCACTATGAGAACTACAAGTCCCAGGATGCGTCGCTAACACTTGGAGTGACACGAGCGCGGGACCAACCGCGTCGCTCCCTGGTCAATGCCCCGTTGTGATGTCACTTCCGCTGCACCCGCCCAGCCGAACAGCGCCGGGCCTGCCCTGGCCCTGCAATGGCCGATGGGAGCTGCGGACAGGGGCACTCAGTTTCCCACAAGCCACTGCGGCTACTTTCCCTACTCCCCCTCATCCCGCCCCTCCCCATTGCTGGGCGGGGCTCCTGCCTCAGAGACGGCAGCGTCCGCAGCTGATGCCCCGCCCCCACTCGGGAGAGGAGACTCCGCGGCAACCCTTCCCCCCCAAACTCCTCCCCGCCCCGTGCAGTCTGATCCCCCCTCAAACTCCTCCCCCCCCGTGCAGTCTGATCCCCCCTCAAACTCCTCCCCCCCGTGCAGTCTGATCCCCCCAAACTTCCCCTCCGCCCCGTGCACTCTGATCCTCCCCCCCGTGCAGTCTGATCCCCCCAAACTCCTCTCCCCCCGTGCAGTCTGATCCCCCCAAACTCCTCCCCGCCCCGTGCAGTCCGATCCCCCCAAACTCTTCCTCGCCCCGTGCAGTCCGATCCCCCCAAACTCCTCTCCCCCCGTGCAGTCTGATCCCCCCAAACTCCTCCCCGCCCCGTGCAGTCTGATCCCCCCTCAAACTCCTCCCCCCCGTGCAGTCTGATCCCCCCAAACTTCCCCTCCGCCCCGTGCACTCTGATCCTCCCCCCCGTGCAGTCTGATCCCCCCAAACTCCTCTCCCCCCGTGCAGTCCGATCCCCCCCAAACACCTCCCCGCCCCGTGCAGTCCGATCCCCCCCAAACTCCTCCCCGCCCCGTGCAGTCTGATTCCCCTCCAAACTCCTCCCCCCCCGTGCAATCTGATCCTCCCCCCCGTGCAGTCTGATCCCCCCCAAACTCCTCCCCGCTCCGTGCAGTCTGATCCTCCCCCCCCGTGCAGTCTGATCCCCCCAAACTCCTCCCCCCTCGTACAATCTGATCCCCCCAAACTCCTCTCCCCCTCGTACAATCTGATCCCCCCAAACTCCTCCCCGCCCCGTGCAGTCCGATCCCCCCAAACTCCTCTCCCTCCGTGCAGTCCGATCCCCCCAAACTCCTCTCCCCCCGTGCAGTATGATCCCCCCCAAACACCTCCCCGCCCCGTGCAGTCTGATCCCCCTCCAAACTCCTCCCCCCCCGTGCAGTCTGATCCTCCCCCCCGTGCAGTCTGATCCTCTCCCCCGTGCAGTCTGATCCCCCCAAACTCCTCCCCGCCCCGTGCAGTCCGATCCCCCCAAACTCTTCCCCCCCGTGCAATCTGATCCCCCCAAACTCCTCTCCCCCCGTGCAGTCTGATCCCCCCCAAACTCCTCCACGCCCCGTGCAGTCCGATCCCCCCAAACTCTTCCCCGCCCCGTGCAGTCCGATCCCCCCAAACTCCTCTCCCTCCGTGCAGTACGATCCCCCCCAAACTCCTCTCCCCCCGTGCAGTCTGATCCCCCCAAACTCGTCCCCCCCGTGCAATCTGATCCCCCCAAACTCCTCTCCCCCCGTGCAGTCTGATCCCCCCCAAACTCCTCCCCGCCCCGTGCAGTCCGATCCCCCCAAACTCTTCCCCGCCCCGTGCAGTCCGATCTCCCCAAACTCCTCTCCCTCCGTGCAGTCCGATCCCCCCAAACTCCTCCCCCCCGTGCAGTCCGATCCCCCCAAACTCCTCCCCGCCCCGTGCAGTCCGATCCCCCCAAACTCTTCCCCCCCGTGCAATCCGATCCCCCCAAACTCCTCTCCCCCCGTGCAGTCTGATCCCCCCCAAACTCCTCCCCGCCCCGTGCAGTCCGATCCCCCCAAACTCCTCTCCCCCCGTGCAGTCTGATCCCCCCAAACTCCTCTCCCCCAGTGCAGTCTGATCGCCCCCCAAAACTCCTCCCCGCCCCGTGCAGTCTGATCCCCCCCAAACTCCTCCCCGCCCCATGCAGTCTGATCCCCCCAAACTCCTCGCCCCGTGCAGTCTGATCCCCCCCTAAACTCCTCCCCGCCCCGTGCAGTCTGATCCCCCCCCAACTCCTCCCCGCCCCGTGCAGTCTGATCCCCCCCAAACTCCTCCCCGCCCCGTGCAGTCTGATCCCCCCCAAACTCCTCCCCGCCCCGTGCAGTCTGATCCCCCCCCAAACTCCTCCTCGCCCCGTGCAGTCTGATCCCCCCCAAACTCCTCCCCCCGTGCAGTCTGATCTCCTACCCCCCACGAAACTCCTCTCCGCCCCCTGCAGTCTGATCCCCTACCCCCCTAACTCCTCTCCGCGCCATGCAGTCTGATCCCCCCTCACCAAACTCCTCCCCGCCCCGTGCAGTCTGCTTCCCCCCAAACTCCTCTCCGCCCCATGCAGTATGATTCCCCTTCACCAAACTCCTCTCCGCCCCATGCAGTATGATCCCCCCTCACCAAACTCCTCCCCGCCCCGTGCAGTCTGCTTCCCCCCAAACTCCTCTCCGCTCCATGCAGTCTGATCCCCCACCACCCCCAAACTCCTCTCCGCCCCGTGCAGTCTGCTCCCCCCAACACCAAATTTCCCAGCCGGCTTGTGCAGGGACTGGCAGCGGGACAGGCTGATGCTGCTGTTGCCTTCGAAAGTGCAGCGGGGAGCGTGAGGCGGGTGGGTGGGGAGGGGGGCGGCTGCCTCTGCTGCGTCCCGTTCACAAGCCCAGAGGGGCCGCGCGAGGATTTTCCGGAGACCCCGAGGAGTTTTCTGCCGCTCACTTCTGTGTCCCAGCTGAGTTCCTGCCAGTCAGTGGCCCCGCCCCTGCCATTAATGACGGAGCCTGGGACCCGTCTGTGTGCCACACAAACCCACGTGTCACTCGCCCGGGAGCCGATAGAACGTGCCCCGCGTTCCGTCATTTGCATGCACCGCGCCAGGGCAATGACGTCACTAGCAGTGCGCTGCTGTTCGTAGCCGGCAGTGGCAGCTTCGCACCGAGCCGGGCCACGAGGCAGCGGGCGCAGCGCTGGGGGCGGAGCTACAGGGGAGCGGCCCGGCCGGGCGGGGTGCACACTGGGGCGCCCAAGGGCTGAGATCCGGGCGGGGCAGCGTCACGCTCTGACCTCCCTGCCGCCTCCCGCCGCCGCTCCCTTGGGGCCGGGTGGCGCGGACCGGAAGCCGCTGCACTGCCCGGATTTCCTGGGGAACACGCTCCCTGTGACGTCAGGACCTGCCACAGAGGCAGGGCGCCACCCCGGCCAAGCAAGGAGCAGAGCTAGGGTTGCCAGATGGTTTCACCAAAAATACCAGGCACGCCTGACATGACATCACAATCTGCATTCCATCTGATTTAGAAAATACCCGACATTTATCAGAGGAGTAGCCGCGTTAGTCTGAATCTGCAAAAGCAGCGAGGAGCCCTGTGGCACAGAACTCCTTGCCGCTTTCGCGGACATTGAGAAAATATAAATTTGTTTCCCGAAGAAAAAGCTGAAAGCCTGGACCGTCCAGTTCAAAACCGGACACCTGGCAACCATAAGCAGAGTGGTGCCTTGTCGGAGCGGTTCCAGCCTCCGCTCTGCTGTCCTTCCTCTGCCCCACGTACCACGGGAGCTGGTGGCCTACGCTGGCTGCACCGCCGCAGGAAGCCTCCAACCCCAGTCGCTGTCCCAGCCAGGCACCCCGTGTCTGAACCCGTCCCGCCTGGCCCCGTGTCTCCTGCCTACCACCCGCTGACCTGGCACCAGCTGAGCGCTCGTACCTGGGCACCTTCCGGTCACGGTTCCCAGTCGGTTGCTGTCAGGCTGTGGACCGAGCAAACGTCACTTCCGGTCCGTGGGACTGAACGCACGTGGCGCCGGCATGATGCGAGGCCGCTCCTTGTTGCCCCACGTCGGATACAAAAGGAGCAGCTACCGCGCGGCAGTTAGAGCCTCGTGCTGAAACGCGCTGCAGCAGTGCTACTCTTCCCTGCCCCTCTCATCCCAGTTGCATGCTCCAGATGGGAGGGGAGGGGTGTCGCTTTCCAGGAGCTACTGCTGCCAGGGCACCGTCTGACTGGCACACGTCAGACGCACACGCCCGTACCACAGCCACTCACCCTGCCAAATGCTCACACGCAGGGATGCGTGTACACACTCACAAACGCGAATTAACAGATTAACACGCCTGGGCGCCCACTCATGCCCTCGCTCAAATGCCCACACACGCATCTGCTCAATCTGCCCGCACGCAGGCATGTGCACACACACGCAAATGGACACTTGCGGACGCACACACTTGCACTCATACTTACGTGCGCACGCATGCACACCGACTAACAGTCGCCTAGAAGGACTCACCAATAATATTAAACTCAAAAGCCAAAGATTAGATCAATTAGGAGACAACTATTCCCACGAGGCCCTAATCCATGTCTGGGGCTCCTCGGTGCTGCTGGAGACCAAGTCTTTATTTCAATCCCAGTTTTGCCAACTCTCCGCATGCGTGACGCTAGGTCAATTGGCAGCCTACTCACTTAGTTTTCCGTATGATCCTAGACACGTTAAGTATCGCCAGCCAGGAGATTCGGGGGGCGGCGGGGCGGGGGGATTAATGACATTTTTAAAAATACAAAAATCGGTGTTCAGTTTCTGTTGTAGATAAACCTATGTACTTCATATGACTTGACACTGTGCCTCTCCATATAACCTTGTAACTTTGTATTAATCCATATGACCTTGTCACTTTGTATTAGAACCTGAATCCATATAACCTTGTAACTTAGTTTTCTACATAGGGTTCTAATACAGAGTATATAGTTAAAGAGGTAAAAATGTCATTTGCTAGGAGTAGAATAAGATCTTTCCCCCACTCTCTCCCCCCACTCTGTAATCAATTGCCCAGTTGAATGAACGAGGTGTGAATGAGTAACACTTGGGAGCCAAGCACCTCCAGAGAGCTACACCAGTTGAAAAGGGGGTAGAAGCCAGACCCAAGGTGTCAAGAGGGCTCAAGAAAGAAGAGCAGACATATTGAAGGCCTTGGGGATTAGAAGCAAGCACCTTCTTTGGAAAACACCCTCTCTTAACAGACAGCACCCACAAAGGGACCAAAGGACACAGACCCAGATTTTGAATCTGGGATATATTTGCATAAGAGGGAAGCTGCTATAAAAGTGAGTTGTCTTGCAGAGGACTCCGGGTCTCATCTTGTCACCATCGGAGCATCGATCCGGATCAGCAGAAGCCCGGCTCCACCCCTCCCCCATCTAACTCACCTGGCCAGTGAAGTTAAGGGGAGCAACAAGTTGGTAACAACAGCAAGACGGAGTGTGCTTGTGCACGTGTGTGTGTGTGTGTGAGTGCGTGAGTGACACAGAATAATCAATACTTATCATATGCATGTGGTAAATAAATAAATAATTTCTATATATATATAATGTGTGTGTGTGTGATCAATAAATGTGGCGTGTTGCCTTATCCCTCTGAAAAAGATCCCGAGTACTTCTTTTAAGTACAACACTGTGACTTTTGTACTTCGTATTTTCAAGTTCTTCCACCACGAGCCAGAGGGCCTTTTCTCAGGGACCCGTACCACGCTCGCAAACGTCTGTGCGGCCCTCCCTCGATACTTACCTTGAGCCAATTGCTATTTGCTCTTCTTCCATAGATCGCTGTCTGGTTTCCATCTGCCGGCAGGGTCTCGGGGGGGGTGGCTCCTTTCGGTCTCTGCCACCACATGGCCAGCCTCTCATCTCCTCCAAGTCTACAGGGACCGAAAAAGAGACAGAGAACGGTTAGGAGCTAGGCCACCCTAGATGTGTGGAAAGGACAGACACGTGCGTCACCTGGCTGCTGCTCACTGGAGCCCAGTGTTGCCTCTAACATTTCCCCTCCAGGAGCGGAGTGAGTTTTGTCTCGTGCTCCAAGATCGAGGTCACGTGCCCTTCTTCGGATGCCTGCCACCCAGGCGAAGACATGTCTCGTCTGTGTTTTTAAAACGTTCTGGAAGAAAGAGTACTAACACAAGGGAGAATTAACAAGGTCATTTAAACTGTAAATATTTGTTTGATATGAAGTCAAATAAAAGGAAAATTAATACTGCAACATTTTCAGTGGCCAACCTCCTCTCCTCTCCTCTCCTCTCCCCTCCCCTCCCCTGCCCCCTCCAGCTGGCCTAGATGATCTCTCCGGGTCCCTTATGGTAAAGCCCGCCCCGGGACCCTGTGCTGAGGTGACAAGTTCTTCACAAGATACTGGGTATGTAAACTTTTTACGGAAAAGCGTCCGTGGCCAATCTAGTCGCGCTTTTCTGCAAAAAAGCCCCAATCGCCATTTTCGCCATCGGGGCTTTTTTGCGGAAAAGAACTCTCTGCTGTCTACACTGGCCCTTTTGCGCAGAAGTCTTTCGGAAAAAGACTTTTGCCCGAACGGGAGCAGCATAGTATTCCCGCAGAAGCACTGACAATCTTACATGAGATCGTCAGTGCTTTTGCGGAAATTCAAGCGGCCAGTGTAGACAGCTGGCAAGTTTTTCCGCAAAAGCAGATGATTAGCACACTTTCCTAGTTGAAAATCCAAGGAGAAGAAAGGGGAGAATTGCAAATCAAGACTCTCTTAAGGTGTCTGAAAGCTACTTTGGTCTGGGCCGGTACTCAGTGGTACCAAGGCAGACTTTTCTGTGGCTCGGTTGTCTAATGCCACACTAGAACAAGTCTACCACACCGAACGAAAGAGCAGACAATTACATGAAAGGGAAAAAAGGTGGCTTGGCAGAGAATTTGCTTCCGGACAAAAACAAGAGACTGCGGTGGTTAAAGAAGAACGGGAGGCATACCTGTGCATAAACCAATTCACCAGAAACCTTCTGAACAACCAGTTCAGTCACATGTCCTTACAGGGACAAGCACCTTAATGACGGTAGCCCTGACATTTTATTTTGCAGACGATTCTACTTGTGGAAGGGCTGCTGGAGTGAAACTTGAGGCCCAAGCAGGAGGAAAGTTTGATTTTCTAGTACCAAATAGAAAAACAATAATAGAACAAAAAGGCTAAAAGATGCCTAAGGGCGGAGATAGGGTCCAGAATGACACAGACAAATTGGAGGATTGGGCCACAAGAAATCTGATGAGGTTCAACAAGGACAAGTGTAGAGTCCTGCACTTGGGATGGAAGAATCCCAAGCATAGTTACAAGCTGGGGACCAACCGGTTAAGTAGTAGTTCTGCAGACAGGACCTGGGGGTTACAGTGGATGAGAAGCTGGAGATGAGTCAACAGTGTGCCCTTGTAGCCAAGAAGGCTAATGGCATATTAGGTTGCATTAAGAGGAGCATTGCCAGTAGATCCAGAGATGTCATTATTCCCCTTTATTCGGCTTTGGTGAGGCCACATCTGGAGTACTGTGTCCAGTTCTGGGCCCCCCACTACAGAAGGGATGTGGACACATTGGAGAGGGTCCAGCAGAGGACAACCAAAATGATTAGGGGGCTGGAGCAATTGCTCTATGAAGAGGCTGAGGGATTTAGGTTTCTTTAGTCTGAAGAGGAGACCATGAGGGGGGATTTTATAGTAGCCTTCAACTTCCTTATAAGGACACAGGAACGCAAGGTAACCTGTTCTCCCAACTCTCGCTTTCAGACGGGGTGGGGAACCTTATTGGGGGGGCGGAAGGCACACACTAGTAGGGTTGCCAGATGGTTTCAGCAAAAAAAAAAAAAAAAAAAAAGGCGCCAGGAAAATTTTTGTTGAGGGAAAGAAGCCAACCAAACAAAAAAACCCCACCAGGAACATTTTTGTTGAGCAAAATCCAGTTGTGACCCCTTTAATTAGTCAGCCAATCTCCCCGCCCCGGCTTATTTCTGCTGGGCACAGAGGAAAAGCAGAAAATACTGGACATTTTGTATGTCCGGTATTTTCTAAATTTATTTACCGGACAAAAAGTGCAACTACCGGGCTGTCTGGCTCAGTGCTAGACACCTGGCAACCCTACACACAAGAGTGAAGAAAAAAAAAATCCCAAACCCCACCATCCGCATTAACACATGCCCCAACTGAGAAGGAGGAAGAGGCTTCCCACATTCCCCTCGCACACCGGAGCTTGTGAGGAGGGGGGGGCGGGGGGCGGGGCGGGGCGGGGCAGGCTAGCAGAATTTGTCTGCTCCAATCTGGCCACCCAGAGAAATAAAAAAGCAAATTGAAAGAGCCAGACGAATACCTAGAAACCATCTACTTCAAGACAGACCCAAGAAAACCAACAATAGAACACCACTTGTCATCACCTACAACCCCCAACTTAAACCTGTCCAACACATTATCAATAAACTACAGCCTATATTGGAACAGGATACCATACTCAAAGAGGCTCTGGGAGACAGACCCATAGTCTCCTATAGACAACCACCTAACCTCAAGATCATTCTTACCAACCACCACAGGACATACCACACTAATATCAACCCTGGTACCTTCCCTTGCAACAAACCCCGTTGCCAGCTTTGTCCACATATTCATTCTGCTGATACCATTATTGGACCCAACCAAGTGAGTTATAAGATCAAGAACACATATTCCTGCGCATCCAGAAATATAATCTATGCTATCGTGTGCCGAAAGTGTCCGTCTGCTATGTACATTGGACAAACATCTCAGACACTTCGCCAAAGGATTAATGCCCACAAAACAGATATCAGACAAGATCACAAAGAGAAAACAGTTTCTTGCCATTTTAACCAGAAAGGACACTCTCTCAATGACTTAACCACCTGCATTCTGCTACAAAGACCTTTTACATCTGCACTTGAAAGGGAATCCTCTGAACTGTCATTCATGTTAAAATTCGACACTTTCCAACAAGGACTTAGTTCAAATGTTTGTTATCTCACCCATTACCAAGATAGTTTCCCCAATTATCACCTCTAATACCATTAACTCACAAACATCCCACTCTCCCTACCTCTAATATCATCAATTCACAGACACTTACCTTCCTTCCCCTTCCCCCCCACCGCATCCCCCTCCTGTTCTGCAATGTGATTTGTCCTTTTCATATTTGTTCTTTTTTTTAATTGTATCCTTTGGTATATATGGTTGTGACTACTTTCTTCCACTATTTGATCTGAGGAAGTGGGTCTGGCCCACGAAAGCTCATCATCTAATAAACCATCTTGTTAGTCTTTAAAGTGCTACATTGTCCTGCATTTTGCTTCAACTACCCCAGACTAACACGGCTACATTTCTATCACCAATCTGGAGGGGAGCTAGAGCGTTAGTGTGGGAACCTTGAGTCTCGAGGGCCACACTCACGTGAGCTGGGGTATTAGGTTCCTCACCCCTGCTTTAAAAACAAAACCTCTTACTCTTAAAAATCGATCCCAGTATCTCTGGTCGGACCAGCTTCATGCAGGTCCTCGGGGATGGAAAACTGCAGCAAACTGTATGAACAGAAACAAACAGAAGCCCCAATCGCAGCTGGAGGTGGGGCGAGGCTGCCCCAGCAGGGACACAACGGGGCAGCCGCCCTCCACCAGATCAGGAAAACAACCGCGCCATTCCCCGGCCAGCAGGAAGGCGAGTGCCGCTGCAAGGCTCCGCAACGGAGGTGGGCGGCAGAGGGGTGTTTGTGCGCGGCCGCGCGCCTTCAGCGGCAACTCCCCTGGTGCCCCCTTCTCTAGTCCAGCCAGGCCTAAAATGCTCAGTGCTTAGAAGGCGGGTGGGGAACCTAAGGCCTGGGTGCTTGGGGCTCCTCCACCGTCGCCCCCTCCCCACGCCGTGGGGCTGGAGCGCACAAAGCGACTAGGCTGGGCCCTGCAGTGCTCTGGCGCCAGGGGGACGTTTCTCCGCTCAGCTGGGGGCCAGGCAGGGAGGCTTTTCTGTCGGTTGGTTTGTCTGTCACCTGTTTGCCCCCCAATTCTCAGCCACTCCCCCCCCTCCCCACACGCCCCCACCCAGGACGCTCTCGGCCTCTGCAGGAGGCACAGCCGGGCACTGGGCGGCACTGCGGGCAGCCAGGGCCAGAGCATCCCCCCCCACAGCGCCCCCCGCCGAACTGCCCCCCCCGGGCACAGGGGGGATTCAGCGGGCACCCGGCCCCGCCCCCAGGCAGCGAGCAGCGCGGGGAGCAGGGCTCAGGCCGCCCCGCCCCCCCGCGTGCGGGACACGTTCTGTGCGTGCCCCGCCCGCGGGAACCACCCCTCGAGGGCGCGCGGCTCCCCGGCGGGGGGAGGGGGCACGTGACACTCCCGGGCCCCGGTGGCCCGCAGCCCCCCCTCCCCGAGACACCCACGTGACTGGAGCCCGGGTCAGCTCCCGCGCCCCAAAGGCTCCGCCCCTCAGCGCCCCCCGCAGCGTTTTCCCGCCCGCCTCGTCAGCGCGAGCGTCCCGGGAGTTTCCCGCCCAGCCAGCGCCGCCCGCGCCTGCGCTCTCCCGCGCCCTGTCCCCTCCTGCCCCCCCCAGTGCCAAGGCCCCCCCCGGCCCCTCCCCCTCCCTCCTGCCCCCCCAGTGCCGAGCACCCCCCCGGCCCCTCACCCCCTCCTGCCCCCCCAGTGCCAAGCGCCCCCCCCGGCCCCTCACACCCAGCCTGCTCCTACACCTCACCCCTGTCCAGACACCCCACCCCCAGCCCGCTCCCCCACCTTCCCTCGCGCCCCCTCCTCCCCCGGGCCAGACACCAACAAGGGGCGGGCTGGGGGCGGGGAGCTTCGCACTCGGACCCAGGATTCGCTCGCGCCCCCGCGCGCTCCTCGGACCTTCCTGTCATGGCGGCGCCGGCCGCCCAGTCAGACAGCGCCCCCCTGCGGCAGCCCATTGGCCGAACCAGAGGCAGGATCCCCTTTGCTGACAGCCCATTGGGCGACGCTCTCCTCCGCCAAGGCTGTCTTCCGAAAGCCCATTGGCTGGCACACAGCCAGGAACCACCCCTAAGTCACAGACAATTCGAGGACAGAGCAGTCCATTAAGATCCACCCCGGACAGCCTATTGGTCGAGAGCAGTGGCAGGTCATTCCCCCTAGTCACACCGCATTCGCAGACAGAGCTGTCCGTTAAGATGCAGCCGGGTCAGCCTATTGGGTGCCTCTGATTCAGAACACGCCCCTTAGTCACAGCCCATTCGCGGACAGAAGAGTCTGTTATAATCCACCCCGGACAACCTATTGGCCGCCAGCAGCCCCAGAACACGCCTTGAGTCACCGCCCATTGGCGCACGGAGCAGTCCGTTAAGAGTCACCTCGGACAGCCTCAGATTGGGCGCCACAGATTCCGAACACGCCCTTTACTCTCAGCCCATTCGCGGACAGAACAGTCTGTTACGATCAGTCCGGGACAGTCTCTCGGCCAGCCTTAGTGTAGGGAGAACATAGTCAAGTATGAAACAGGATTCCCCAAGTGGAAGTGACTCCCCAGAATTTGTTCCCCACAACTACAAGTCTAAGGAGGAGAAGTTTGTTAAGTAGAAGAAGCATAGAAGTGTTTAGATTTATTCTTGTGAAAGTGTTTAGATTTAGTGTTATCAAGCTTGAGAAGTGTTTAGATTTATAATTATTATTATTATTATTATTTGTTAGGATTGTTTAATTATAAATCTAAACATTTTTGCCCCTCTAGAATATAATTGGTTAGGAATGTAATATTAGGTCATGTAACTTCAAACTGTTAAAAATATACTACTATGTAGCCAGAAACAGCTCCCCTCGCTGTGCGCCAGGGCACGCTCAAACTTACTGTTACACAATTGACAACCGTTCTCTTCAAAGCATTGTGAAGCACTTAACCCTAATCGCAAAGTGAAGCATTGTAACTATAACAGTAACTAACTCAGCGCTCAGAGAGAGAATGTTTTAAGAAATGCCACCCAGAAACTTTTGTAACTTTTTGTAACTACAACTCTTGTATTATTATGCAAAATACTGTATGGGAAACATTAATTAGGGAATGTACATAAGAGAGAGAGTGCTTGGACGATGAATGAATGGTTGTGAGAGGTGCCAGCCTGAGAATGCAGCAACAAAGGGCTGAAGAAGGCGTCAGGTGCCAGTGCAATTGGCTCCCCGTAGCCGTTTCTAACACACACATGAGCCGCTCTGATTTGGCTTCTAACACTTTTAGCTGCTCGGTTCTGCAAGCGCGGAGAGGAAGCCGCGTCCGATAGATGGAGGTTCTCCGCGACACATTTGGCAGCCTGGACCCCCTGCCTCTGGTCCAAAGAGTCTCAACCAACCCCCGACCCCATGACCCTTGTTCTCAGTGATTCCGCCAGCTGCTTGGTGCCTTTAGTACCCGGCCCCGCTTGCAAAGTCCCCCCCCCAGCAGCATGACCCGAGAGCGAAACAAGAGACCCTCCCCCCCCCCAGCAGCAAAACCCGAGAGCAGCGCGAAAGAACCCCCCCGGCATTGCGACCCGAGGGCGGCGCCAGAGACCCCCCCCAGCAGCAAGTCCCGAGGGCGGCGCCAGAGACCCTCCCCAGCAGCGTGACCCGAGAGCGAAGCCAGAGACCTCCCCCAGCAGAGTGACCCGAAAACGGTGCCAGAGACCCCCCCCAGCAGCAAGACCCGAGAGCGGCACCACAGACCCGCCCCCAGCAGTGCGACCCAAGAGTGGCGCCAGAGACCCTCCCCCCAGCAGCATCACCAGAGAACGGCGACAGAGATCTCCCCCCCCCCAGCAGCACAACCTGAGATGGGAGCCAGAGGCCCCCCCCCAGCAGCATCACCCGAGAGTGGCGCCAGAGACCCCCCCCAGCAGCATGAGATGAAAGTGGCGACAGAGACCCCACCCCCAAGGAGCGCGACCCGAGACCGGCGCCGGAGACCCCCCCAGAAGCATTACCCGAGAGTGGAGACAGAAACCCCACCCCCAGCACCGCTACCGGAGAGCGGCGCCAGAGACCTCCCCGAACAGCATCACCCGAGAGCGGCCCCAGACACCCACCCAGCAGCAAAACCCGAGAGAGGTGCCAGAGACCCCCCGCAGCAGCATCACCTGATAGCGGGGCCAGTGACACCCCCCGTCTGCAGCATGACCGGAGGGAGGCTCCAGAGACCACCCCCAGTAGTGCGACCCGAGAGCGGCGCCAGAGACCTCCCCCCAGCAGCGCGACCCGAGAGTGGAGACAGAGACCCCACCCCCAGCACCACTACCGAGAGCGGCACCAGAGACCCCCCCAACAGCGCGACCCGAAAGCGGTAACAGAGACCCCCCCCCAGCAGCACGACCGGAGAGCGAAGCCAGAGACCCCCCCAGCAGCATGATCCCAAGGAGGCGCCAGAGACCCCCCCCAGTAGCGCGACTCGAGAGCGGCACCAGAGATTCCCCGCAGCAGCATAACCCGAGAGAGGCGCCAGACTCCCTCCCAGCAGCACGACCTGAGAGTGGCCCCAAAGACCCCTCCCCCCCAGCAGCGAGACCCGAGAGCAGCGCTAGAGACACCCCCAAGCTGCACGACCCGAGAGCGGCACCAGAATCCCTCCCTGCAGCGAGATCCGAGAGCGGCGTGACTGAAGAGACCTCTCACTCACTAAGGTCTGTGGCTGTGGGAATTCTATCCTTTAGCCCTTCCCCCCCGCCCCTCGCCTATGTATAGGGCCCTCTACAAGAACACTGAGTCAGTCAGCCATGACGCGCCACCGCTCTCCCTTGCGCGACTTGCGAACCTGCAGAATTCCCGTTGGCTCCTGAGCCCTTAACCCGTGGAGATGCTCACCTGGAATGCCTGCACGTGAGCTATACAAGGACACGGCAGAAGCAGAGCAAGGACAAAGACACAGACAGAAACAGACAGACAGAACGTATTGGCCAATACGAGAGAGCAACAAGAGAGAAACACATGAGAGGCAGACGGAAACCTTACCGCCTTGCGTCTTCCTCCTCGAGCCAATCGTCTGCTGAGAAGGACACCGTGTTCCAGAGAAATCAGCACCCCTGACAAACGGAAGCCCTGTTTCTCCCACTACCAAGGAATCACCTCGCGAACCTCCGCTCGGACTCGCTGTCTAAGCAAACCTGACTTCCCTTCCTAGACCCGAGTGCGCCGTAAGCCGAGAGATTTCCAAACCCGACACTTATCTCCCTGTCAGCGATGGCTGCTCCGCTCCCAGCCGGACGGTTCTCGCCTCGCTTCGACCAAGCTCCCGAGCTCGCTGTTCTCGTTTCCGTTCCATCCCCAGACGGGAGGACACCGGGAGGGTTGACTTCTTATCGCTCACTACCGAACACAGCAGAGGGGAAAAAACAAACAAACAACTTAGCTTTTCAGTCCGCAAGGACGCGGCATCGCTTCTCCTCCCACCATCGCACCGCTGCCTCCCACCATCGGCCACCCCCTCCCGCTGCCACTCCAGGAACGCGGAGAGAACGGAGGCCTTGAATATCTATCCACGCTCTGTTGAACTGCCTATGCCCCTTCACCAGTCCCCAAGCCACCAGGCTCCATGACCCAGCAGGAAGCTCTCTGCCTCAGAAGAAACATACTGCCAGGACGCTTAAAGATTTCAAAGCACGCACCTCTTACTCACACAGAGCCATGGGAAGGCCGAACGCTGAGGACCCTTCACATGTTCCGAGAATCACGTCCAGGCAGCTCAAGTACATCTCGGACGATTTATTCTCCGCCCACGGCCACGCACTGATTCCTCTGCAAGGGTGGCCAAAAAAGCCCAGCGTTAGCTCTCACTCACTAAAGTCTGTGGCTGTGGGAATTCTATCCTTTAGCCCTTTCCCCCCCTCTCGCCTATGTATCGGGTCCTCTACAAGAACACCGAGTCATTCAGCCATGACGCACCACCGCTCTCCCTTGCGCGACTTGCGAACCTGCTGAATTCCCGTTGGCTCCTGAGCCCTTAACCCTTGGAGATGCTCACCTGGAATGCCTGCAAGTGTGCTGTACAAGGACACGGCAGAAGCAGAGCAAGGACAAAGACACAGACAGAAACAGACAGACAGGACGTATTGGCCAATACGAGAGAGCAACAAGAGAGAAACACATGCGAGGCAGCCAGAAACCTTACCACCTTGCGTCTTCCTCCTCGAGCCAAGCGTCTGCTGAGAAGGACACCGTGTTCCAGAGAAACCAGCACCCCTGACAAACGGGAGCCCTGTTTCTCCCACTACCAAGTAAGCACCTCGGGAACCTCCGCTCGGACTCGCTGTCTAAGCAAACCTGACTTCCCTTCCTAGACCCGAGTGGGCCGTAAGCCGAGAGATTTCCAGACCCGACACTTATCTCCCGGTCAGCGATGGCTGCTCCGCTCCCAGCAGGACGGTTCTCGCCTCGCTTCGACCAAGCTCCCAAGCTCGCCGTTCTCTTTTCCGTTCCATCCCCAGACGGGAGGACACCGGGAGGGTTGACTTCTTATCGCTCGCTACCGAACACAGCTGAGGGGAAAAAACAAACAAACAACTTAGCTTTTCAGTCCGCAAGGACGCGGCATCGCTTCTCCTCCCACCATCGGCCACCCCCTCCCGCTGCCACTCCAGGAACGCGGAGAGAACGGAGGCCTTGAATATCTATCCACGCACTGTTGAACCGCCTACTGCCCCTTCACCAGTCCCCAAGCCACCAGGCTCCGTGCCCCAGCAGGAAGCTCTCTGCCTCAGAAGAAACATACTGCCAGGACGCTTGAAGATTTCAAAGCACGCACCTCTTACTCACACAGAGCCATGGGAAGGCCGAACGCTGAGGACCCTTCACGTGTTCCGAGAATCACGTCCAGGCAGCTCAAGTCCATCTCGGACGGTATCTTCTCAGCCCACTGCCCAGCCAGTTTCCCAGCTGTTACCCAGTCTGGAGCCAGCAAAGCCCTCGGGCAGGAGTGACAGCAAAGGGCTAGGACCCAGAAGCCGTGTCCAGGGGTCAGTCTGGAGTGCTGTACAAAGCCCAGGACCATCCACATATCCTGTGTGGTGCAACCTGCTGAGTGGAGACAAAGGCTCAGGGCTGCTCTCATACCCTGATCAGACACTTTACTGAATGTGGTGCAGGGAAAAGGTGGACTGATGGCTCCCATGAATGGGCGTGCAGACTGGAGTGAGGAAGGGCCCCGGGATAAGAATATGGATGGGGGTGCAGGCTGGGGGGAGGAAGGGCCCCGGGATAAGCATATGGACGGGGGTGCAGGCTGGGGAGAGGAAGGGCCCCGGGATAAGAGTATGGACGGGGTGCAGGCTGGGGTGAGGAAGCAGGAGGGGAGGGGGCTGCGCGGAGCCTGGAGTGCGGGATGAGGGGGCCATGGGCAGGAGGGGAGAGGGCTGTGCGGAGCCTGGAGTGCGGGATGAGGGGGCCGGGGGCAGGAGGGGAGAGGGCTGTGCGGAGCCTGGAGTGCGGGATGAGGGGGCCATGGGCAGGAGGGGAGAGGGCTGCGCGGAGCCTGGTGTGTGGGATGAGGGGGCCGGGGGCAGGAGGGGAGAGGGCTGCGCGGAGCCTGGAAATAACGAGCTTCTTACTTTGCCTGCTGTCAAAGGGCAAGACTGGGGCCACGTGGCGTGCGCAGCAGGGACAGCAGCTGGGGGCGATGGAATTACACGTGCATTACCCGCAATGACCACCGAGCGGCACTGTGGAGGCGCTTCGGAATTACACGTGCATTACCGGCAATGACCACCGAGCGGCACTGTGGAGGCGCTTCGGAATTACACGTGCATTACCGGCAATGACCACCGAGCGGCACTGTGGAGGCGCTACGGAATTACACGTGCATTACCGGCAATGACCACCGAGCGGCACTGTGGAGGCGCTTCGGAATTACACGTGCATTACCGGCAATGACCACCGAGCGGCACTGTGGAGGCGCTTCGGAATTACACGTGCATTACCCGCAATGACCACCGAGCGGCACTGTGGAGGCGCTTCGGAATTACACGTGCATTACCGCCGGTGACTACCGAGTGTCACTGTTGCTCTGCTAAGGGCCGTTATTTCCGAATAAAAAAGATTGTTCTTAGGGTAGAAATGCCCCATTCCGAACTAAGAACACGCTGGGCGGGGCTATGCCGGGGGGCGGGGCTATGATAGGGGCGGGGCGCGCTGCGACGTGCCCCGGGAGGCCGCACTATGAGAACTACAAGTCCCAGGATGCGTCGCTAACACTTGGAGTGACACGAGCGCGGGACCAACCGCGTCGCTCCCTGGTCAATGCCCCGTTGTGATGTCACTTCCGCTGCACCCGCCCCGCCGAACAGCGCCGGGCCTGCCCTGGCCCTGCAATGGCCGATGGGAGCTGCGGACAGGGGCACTCAGTTTCCCACAAGCCACTGCGGCTACTTTCCCTACTCCCCCTCATCCCGCCCCTCCCCATTGCTGGGCGGGGCTCCTGCCTCAGAGACGGCAGCGTCCGCAGCTGATGCCCCGACCCCACTCGGGAGAGGAGACTCCGCGGCAACCCCTCCCCCCCAAACTCCTCCCCACCCCGTGCAGTCTGATCCCCTCAAACTCCTCCCCGCCCCGTGCAGTCTGATCCCCTCAAACTCCTCCCCGCCCCGTGCAGTCTGATCCCCCCTCAAACTCCTCCCCCCCGTGCAGTCTGATCCCCCCAAACTCCTCTCCCCCCGTGCAGTCTGATCCCCCCAAACTCCTCCCCGCCCCGTGCAGTCCGATCCCCCCAAACTCTTCCCCGCCCCGTGCAGTCCGATCCCCCCAAACTCCTCTCCCCCCGTGCAGTATGATCCCCCCCAAACACCTCCCCGCCCCGTGCAGTCCGATCCCCCCCAAACACCTCCCCGCCCCGTGCAGTCTGATCCCCCTCCAAACTCCTCCCCCCCCGTGCAGTCTGATCCTCCCCCCCGTGCAGTCTGATCCCCCCCCAAACTCCTCCCCGCTCCGTGCAGTCTGATCCTCTCCCCCGTGCAGTCTGATCCCCCCAAACTCCTCCCCGCCCCGTGCAGT
The DNA here is from genome assembly GCF_052426305.1 of Pelodiscus sinensis. Classification (NCBI taxonomy): domain Eukaryota; kingdom Metazoa; phylum Chordata; order Testudines; family Trionychidae; genus Pelodiscus; species Pelodiscus sinensis. The sequence continues at coordinate 339,621 of NC_143059.1, forward strand.
CCGATCCCCCCAAACTCTTCCCCCCCGTGCAATCTGATCCCCCCAAACTCCTCTCCCCCCGTGCAGTCTGATCCCCCCCAAACTCCTCCACGCCCCGTGCAGTCCGATCCCCCCAAACTCTTCCCCGCCCCGTGCAGTCCGATCCCCCCAAACTCCTCTCCCTCCGTGCAGTACGATCCCCCCCAAACTCCTCTCCCCCCGTGCAGTCTGATCCCCCCAAACTCGTCCGCCCCGTGCAATCTGATCCCCCCAAACTCCTCTCCCCCGTGCAGTCTGATCCCCCCCAAACTCCTCCACGCCCCGTGCAGTCCGATCCCCCCAAACTCTTCCCCGCCCCGTGCAGTCCGATCCCCCCAAACTCCTCTCCCTCCGTGCAGTACGATCCCCCCCAAACTCCTCTCCCCCCGTGCAGTCTGATCCCCCCAAACTCGTCCGCCCCGTGCAATCTGATCCCCCCAAACTCCTCCCCGCCCCGTGCAGTCCGATCCCCCCAAACTCTTCCCCCCGTGCAATCTGATCCCCCCAAACTCCTCTCCCCCCGTGCAGTCTGATCCCCCCCAAACTCCTCTCCCTCCGTGCAGTCCGATCCCCCCCAAACTCCTCTCCCTCCGTGCAGTCCGATCCCCCCCAAACTCCTCCCCGCCCCGTGCAGTCCGATCCCCCCAAACTCTTCCCCCCCGTGCAATCTGATCCCCCCAAACTCCTCTCCCCCCGTGCAGTCTGATCCCCCCCAAACTCCTCTCCCCCCGTGCAGTCCGATCCCCCCCAAACTCCTCTCCCCCCGTGCAGTCCGATCCCCCCAAACTCCTCTCCCTCCGTGCAGTCCGATCCCCCCCAAACTCCTCCCCACCCCGTGCAGTCCGATCCCCCCAAACTCCTCCCCCCCGTGCAGTCCGATCCCCCCAAACTCCTCCCCCCCGTGCAGTCTGATCCCCCCCCAAACTCCTCCCCGCTCCGTGCAGTCTGATCCTCCCCTCCGTGCAGTCTGATCCCCCCAAACTCCTCCCCGCCCCGTGCAGTCCGATCCCCCCAAACTCTTCCCCGCCCCGTGCAGTCCGATCCCCCCCAAACTCCTCTCCCTCCGTGCAGTCCGATCCCCCCCAAACTCCTCTCCCCCGTGCAGTCTGATCCCCCCAAACTCCTCCCCCACGTGCAGTCCGATCCCCCCAAACTCTTCCCCGCCCCGTGCAGTCCGATCCCCCCCAAACTCCTCCCCGCCCCGTGCAGTCCGATCCCCCCCAAACTCTTCCCCGCCCCGTGCAGTCCGATCCCCCCAAACTCCTCCCCGCCCCGTGCAGTCCGATCCCCCCAAACTCCTCTCCCTCCGTGCAGTCCGATCCCCCCCAAACTCCTCCCCGCCCCGTGCAGTCCGATCCCCCCAAACTCCTCTCCCTCCGTGCAGTCTGATCCCCCCCAAACTCCTCCCCCCCCCGTGCAGTCCGATCCCCCCAAACTCCTCCCCCCCGTGCAGTCTGATCCCCCCCCAAACTCCTCCCCGCTCCGTGCAGTCTGATCCTCCCCTCCATGCAGTCTGATCCCCCCAAACTCCTCCCCGCCCCGTGCAGTCCGATCCCCCCAAACTCTTCCCCGCCCCGTGCAGTCCGATCCCCCCAAACTCCTCTCCCTCCGTGCAGTCCGATCCCCCCCAAACTCCTCTCCCCCCGTGCAGTCTGATCCCCCCAAACTCCTCCCCCACGTGCAGTCCGATCCCCCCAAACTCTTCCCCGCCCCGTGCAGTCCGATCCCCCCCAAACTCCTCCCCGCCCCGTGCAGTCCGATCCCCCCCAAACTCCTCCCCGCCCCGTGCAGTCCGATCCCCCCCAAACTCTTCCCCGCCCCGTGCAGTCCGATCCCCCCAAACTCCTCCCCGCCCCGTGCAGTCCGATCTCCCCCAAAACTCCTCCCCGCCCCGTGCAGTCTGATCCCCCCCCAAACTCCTCCCCGCTCCGTGCAGTCTGATCCCCCCCAAACTCCTCTCCCCCCCGTGCAGTCTGATCCCCCCCACAGTCCCCTCCGCCCCGTGCAGTCTGATCGCCCCCCCAAACTCCTGTCCGCCCCGTGCAGTCTGATCCCCCCCAAAGCTCCTCCCTGCCCCGTGCAGTCTGATCCCCCCCCAAACTCCTCCCCGCTCCGTGCAGTCTGATCCTCCCCCCCGTGCAGTCTGATCCCCCCAAACTCCTCCCCGCTCCGTGCAGTCTGATCCCCCCCAAACTCCTCTCCCCCCGTGCAGTCTGATCCCCCCAAACTCTTCCCCCCCGTGCAATCTGATCCCCCCAAACTCCTCTCCCCCCGTGCAGTCTGATCCCCCCCAAACTCCTCCCCGCCCCGTGCAGTCCGATCCCCCCAAACTCTTCCCCGCCCCGTGCAGTCCGATCCCCCCAAACTCCTCTCCCTCCGTGCAGTCCGATCCCCCCCAAACTCCTCTCCCCCCGTGCAGTCTGATCCCCCCAAACTCCTCCCCCACGTGCAGTCCGATCCCCCCAAACTCTTCCCCGCCCCGTGCAGTCCGATCCCCCCCAAACTCCTCCCCGCCCCGTGCAGTCCGATCCCCCCCAAACTCCTCCCCGCCCCGTGCAGTCCGATCCCCCCCAAACTCTTCCCCGCCCCGTGCAGTCCGATCCCCCCAAACTCCTCCCCGCCCCGTGCAGTCCGATCCCCCCAAACTCCTCCCCCCCGTGCAGTCTGATCCCCCCCCAAACTCCTCCCCGCTCCGTGCAGTCTGATCCTCCCCTCCGTGCAGTCTGATCCCCCCAAACTCCTCCCCGCCCCGTGCAGTCCGATCCCCCCAAACTCTTCCCCGCCCCGTGCAGTCCGATCCCCCCCAAACTCCTCTCCCTCCGTGCAGTCCGATCCCCCCCAAACTCCTCTCCCCCCGTGCAGTCTGATCCCCCCAAACTCCTCCCCCACGTGCAGTCCGATCCCCCCAAACTCTTCCCCGCCCCGTGCAGTCCGATCCCCCCCAAACTCCTCCCCGCCCCGTGCAGTCCGATCCCCCCCAAACTCCTCCCCGCCCCGTGCAGTCCGATCCCCCCCAAACTCCTCCCCGCCCCGTGCAGTCCGATCCCCCCCAAACTCTTCCCCGCCCCGTGCAGTCCGATCCCCCCAAACTCCTCCCCGCCCCGTGCAGTCCGATCTCCCCCAAAACTCCTCCCCGCCCCGTGCAGTCTGATCCCCCCCCAAACTCCTCCCCGCTCCGTGCAGTCTGATCCCCCCCAAACTCCTCTCCCCCCCGTGCAGTCTGATCCCCCCCACAGTCCCCTCCGCCCCGTGCAGTCTGATCGCCCCCCCAAACTCCTGTCCGCCCCGTGCAGTCTGATCCCCCCCAAAGCTCCTCCCTGCCCCGTGCAGTCTGATCCCCCCCAAAGCTCCTCCCTGCCCTGTGCAGTCTGATCCCCCCCCAAACTCCTCCCCGCTCCGTGCAGTCTGATCCTCCCCCCCGTGCAGTCTGATCCCCCCAAACTCCTCCCCGCTCCGTGCAGTCTGATCCCCCCCAAACTCCTCTCCCCCCGTGCAGTCTGATCCCCCCAAACTCTTCCCCCCCGTGCAATCTGATCCCCCCAAACTCCTCTCCCCCCGTGCAGTCTGATCCCCCCCAAACTCCTCCCCGCCCCGTGCAGTCCGATCCCCCCAAACTCTTCCCCGCCCCGTGCAGTCCGATCCCCCCAAACTCCTCTCCCTCCGTGCAGTCCGATCCCCCCCAAACTCCTCTCCCCCCGTGCAGTCTGATCCCCCCAAACTCCTCCCCCACGTGCAGTCCGATCCCCCCAAACTCTTCCCCGCCCCGTGCAGTCCGATCCCCCCCAAACTCCTCCCCGCCCCGTGCAGTCCGATCCCCCCCAAACTCCTCCCCGCCCCGTGCAGTCCGATCCCCCCCAAACTCTTCCCCGCCCCGTGCAGTCCGATCCCCCCAAACTCCTCCCCGCCCCGTGCAGTCCGATCCCCCCAAACTCCTCCCCCCCGTGCAGTCTGATCCCCCCCCAAACTCCTCCCCGCTCCGTGCAGTCTGATCCTCCCCTCCGTGCAGTCTGATCCCCCCAAACTCCTCCCCGCCCCGTGCAGTCCGATCCCCCCAAACTCTTCCCCGCCCCGTGCAGTCCGATCCCCCCCAAACTCCTCTCCCTCCGTGCAGTCCGATCCCCCCCAAACTCCTCTCCCCCCGTGCAGTCTGATCCCCCCAAACTCCTCCCCCACGTGCAGTCCGATCCCCCCAAACTCTTCCCCGCCCCGTGCAGTCCGATCCCCCCCAAACTCCTCCCCGCCCCGTGCAGTCCGATCCCCCCCAAACTCTTCCCCGCCCCGTGCAGTCCGATCCCCCCAAACTCCTCCCCGCCCCGTGCAGTCCGATCCCCCCAAACTCCTCTCCCTCCGTGCAGTCCGATCCCCCCCAAACTCCTCCCCGCCCCGTGCAGTCCGATCCCCCCAAACTCCTCTCCCTCCGTGCAGTCCGATCCCCCCAAACTCCTCTCCCTCCGTGCAGTACGATCCCCCCCAAACTCCTCTCCCCCCGTGCAGTCTGATCCCCCCAAACTCGTCCCCCCCGTGCAGTCTGATCCCCCCCAAACTCCTCCCCGCCCCATGCAGTCCGATCCCCCCAAACTCTTCCCCGCCCCGTGCAGTCCGATCTCCCCAAACTCCTCTCCCTCCGTGCAGTCCGATCCCCCCAAACTCCTCCCCCCCGTGCAGTCCGATCCCCCCAAACTCCTCCCCGCCCCGTGCAGTCTGATCCCCCCAAACTCCTCCCCCCTCGTACAATCTGATCCCCCCAAACTCCTCTCCCCCCTCGTACAATCTGATCCCCCCAAACTCCTCTCCCCCTCGTACAATCTGATCCCCCCCAAACTCCTCCCCGCCCCGTGCAGTCCGATCCCCCCAAACTCCTCTCCCTCCGTGCAGTCCGATCCCCCCAAACTCCTCTCCCCCCGTGCAGTATGATCCCCCCCAAACACCTCCCCGCCCCGTGCAGTCCGATCCCCCCCAAACACCTCCCCGCCCCGTGCAGTCTGATCCCCCTCCAAACTCCTCCCCCCCCGTGCAGTCTGATCCTCCCCCCCGTGCAGTCTGATCCTCTCCCCCGTGCAGTCTGATCCCCCCAAACTCCTCCCCGCCCCGTGCAGTCCGATCCCCCCAAACTCTTCCCCCCCGTGCAATCTGATCCCCCCAAACTCCTCTCCCCCCGTGCAGTCTGATCCCCCCCAAACTCCTCCACGCCCCGTGCAGTCCGATCCCCCCAAACTCTTCCCCGCCCCGTGCAGTCCGATCCCCCCAAACTCCTCTCCCTCCGTGCAGTACGATCCCCCCCAAACTCCTCTCCCCCCGTGCAGTCTGATCCCCCCAAACTCGTCCCCCCCGTGCAATCTGATCCCCCCAAACTCCTCTCCCCCCGTGCAGTCTGATCCCCCCCAAACTCCTCCCCGCCCCATGCAGTCCGATCCCCCCAAACTCTTCCCCGCCCCGTGCAGTCCGATCTCCCCAAACTCCTCTCCCTCCGTGCAGTCCGATCCCCCCAAACTCCTCCCCCCCGTGCAGTCCGATCCCCCCAAACTCCTCCCCGCCCCGTGCAGTCCGATCCCCCCAAACTCTTCCCCCCCGTGCAATCCGATCCCCCCAAACTCCTCTCCCCCCGTGCAGTCTGATCCCCCCCAAACTCCTCCCCGCCCCGTGCAGTCCGATCCCCCCAAACTCCTCTCCCCCCGTGCAGTCTGATCCCCCCAAACTCCTCTCCCCCCCGTGCAGTCTGATCGCCCCCCAAAACTCCTCTCCCCCCCGTGCAGTCTGATCGCCCCCCAAAACTCCTCCCCGCCCCGTGCAGTCTGATCCCCCCCAAACTCCTCCCCGCCCCATGCAGTCTGATCCCCCCAAACTCCTCGCCCCGTGCAGTCTGATCCCCCCCTAAACTCCTCCCCGCCCCGTGCAGTCTGATCCCCCCCCAACTCCTCCCCGCCCCGTGCAGTCTGATCCCCCCCAAACTCCTCCCCGCCCCGTGCAGTCTGATCCCCCCCAAACTCCTCCCCGCCCCGTGCAGTCTGATCCCCCCCCAAACTCCTCCTCGCCCCGTGCAGTCTGATCCCCCCCAAACTCCTCCCCCCGTGCAGTCTGATCTCCTACCCCCCACGAAACTCCTCTCCGCCCCCTGCAGTCTGATCCCCTACCCCCCTAACTCCTCTCCGCGCCATGCAGTCTGATCCCCCCTCACCAAACTCCTCCCCGCCCCGTGCAGTCTGCTTCCCCCCAAACTCCTCTCCGCCCCATGCAGTATGATTCCCCTTCACCAAACTCCTCTCCGCCCCATGCAGTATGATCCCCCCTCACCAAACTCCTCCCCGCCCCGTGCAGTCTGCTTCCCCCCAAACTCCTCTCCGCTCCATGCAGTCTGATCCCCCACCACCCCCAAACTCCTCTCCGCCCCGTGCAGTCTGCTCCCCCCAACACCAAATTTCCCAGCCGGCTTGTGCAGGGACTGGCAGCGGGACAGGCTGATGCTGCTGTTGCCTTCGAAAGTGCAGCGGGGAGCGTGAGGCGGGTGGGTGGGGAGGGGGGCGGCTGCCTCTGCTGCGTCCCGTTCACAAGCCCAGAGGGGCCGCGCGAGGATTTTCCGGAGACCCCGAGGAGTTTTCTGCCGCTCACTTCTGTGTCCCAGCTGAGTTCCTGCCAGTCAGTGGCCCCGCCCCTGCCATTAATGACGGAGCCTGGGACCCGTCTGTGTGCCACACAAACCCACGTGTCACTCGCCCGGGAGCCGATAGAACGTGCCCCGCGTTCCGTCATTTGCATGCACCGCGCCAGGGCAATGACGTCACTAGCAGTGCGCTGCTGTTCGTAGCCGGCAGTGGCAGCTTCGCACCGAGCCGGGCCACGAGGCAGCGGGCGCAGCGCTGGGGGCGGAGCTACAGGGGAGCGGCCCGGCCGGGCGGGGTGCACACTGGGGCGCCCAAGGGCTGAGATCCGGGCGGGGCAGCGTCACGCTCTGACCTCCCTGCCGCCTCCCGCCGCCGCTCCCTTGGGGCCGGGTGGCGCGGACCGGAAGCCGCTGCACTGCCCGGATTTCCTGGGGAACACGCTCCCTGTGACGTCAGGACCTGCCACAGAGGCAGGGCGCCACCCCGGCCAAGCAAGGAGCAGAGCTAGGGTTGCCAGATGGTTTCACCAAAAATACCAGGCACGCCTGACATGACATCACAATCTGCATTCCATCTGATTTAGAAAATACCCGACATTTATCAGAGGAGTAGCCGCGTTAGTCTGAATCTGCAAAAGCAGCGAGGAGCCCTGTGGCACAGAACTCCTTGCCGCTTTCGCGGACATTGAGAAAATATAAATTTGTTTCCCGAAGAAAAAGCTGAAAGCCTGGACCGTCCAGTTCAAAACCGGACACCTGGCAACCATAAGCAGAGTGGTGCCTTGTCGGAGCGGTTCCAGCCTCCGCTCTGCTGTCCTTCCTCTGCCCCACGTACCACGGGAGCTGGTGGCCTACGCTGGCTGCACCGCCGCAGGAAGCCTCCAACCCCAGTCGCTGTCCCAGCCAGGCACCCCGTGTCTGAACCCGTCCCGCCTGGCCCCGTGTCTCCTGCCTACCACCCGCTGACCTGGCACCAGCTGAGCGCTCGTACCTGGGCACCTTCCGGTCACGGTTCCCAGTCGGTTGCTGTCAGGCTGTGGACCGAGCAAACGTCACTTCCGGTCCGTGGGACTGAACGCACGTGGCGCCGGCATGATGCGAGGCCGCTCCTTGTTGCCCCACGTCGGATACAAAAGGAGCAGCTACCGCGCGGCAGTTAGAGCCTCGTGCTGAAACGCGCTGCAGCAGCGCTACTCTTCCCTGCCCCTCTCATCCCAGTTGCATGCTCCAGATGGGAGGGGAGGGGTGTCGCTTTCCAGGAGCTACTGCTGCCAGGGCACCGTCTGACTGGCACACGTCAGACGCACACGCCCGTACCACAGCCACTCACCCTGCCAAATGCTCACACGCAGGGATGCGTGTACACACTCACAAACGCGAATTAACAGATTAACACGCCTGGGCGCCCACTCATGCCCTCGCTCAAATGCCCACACACGCATCTGCTCAATCTGCCCGCACGCAGGCATGTGCACACACACGCAAATGGACACTTGCGGACGCACACACTTGCACTCATACTTACGTGCGCACGCATGCACACCGACTAACAGTCGCCTAGAAGGACTCACCAATAATATTAAACTCAAAAGCCAAAGATTAGATCAATTAGGAGACAACTATTCCCACGAGGCCCTAATCCATGTCTGGGGCTCCTCGGTGCTGCTGGAGACCAAGTCTTTATTTCAATCCCAGTTTTGCCAACTCTCCGCATGCGTGACGCTAGGTCAATTGGCAGCCTACTCACTTAGTTTTCCGTATGATCCTAGACACGTTAAGTATCGCCAGCCAGGAGATTCGGGGGGCGGCGGGGCGGGGGGATTAATGACATTTTTAAAAATACAAAAATCGGTGTTCAGTTTCTGTTGTAGATAAACCTATGTACTTCATATGACTTGACACTGTGCCTCTCCATATAACCTTGTAACTTTGTATTAATCCATATGACCTTGTCACTTTGTATTAGAACCTGAATCCATATAACCTTGTAACTTAGTTTTCTACATAGGGTTCTAATACAGAGTATATAGTTAAAGAGGTAAAAATGTCATTTGCTAGGAGTAGAATAAGATCTTTCCCCCACTCTCTCCCCCCACTCTGTAATCAATTGCCCAGTTGAATGAACGAGGTGTGAATGAGTAACACTTGGGAGCCAAGCACCTCCAGAGAGCTACACCAGTTGAAAAGGGGGTAGAAGCCAGACCCAAGGTGTCAAGAGGGCTCAAGAAAGAAGAGCAGACATATTGAAGGCCTTGGGGATTAGAAGCAAGCACCTTCTTTGGAAAACACCCTCTCTTAACAGACAGCACCCACAAAGGGACCAAAGGACACAGACCCAGATTTTGAATCTGGGATATATTTGCATAAGAGGGAAGCTGCTATAAAAGTGAGTTGTCTTGCAGAGGACTCCGGGTCTCATCTTGTCACCATCGGAGCATCGATCCGGATCAGCAGAAGCCCGGCTCCACCCCTCCCCCATCTAACTCACCTGGCCAGTGAAGTTAAGGGGAGCAACAAGTTGGTAACAACAGCAAGACGGAGTGTGCTTGTGCACGTGTGTGTGTGTGTGTGAGTGCGTGAGTGACACAGAATAATCAATACTTATCATATGCATGTGGTAAATAAATAAATAATTTCTATATATATATAATGTGTGTGTGTGTGATCAATAAATGTGGCGTGTTGCCTTATCCCTCTGAAAAAGATCCCGAGTACTTCTTTTAAGTACAACACTGTGACTTTTGTACTTCGTATTTTCAAGTTCTTCCACCACGAGCCAGAGGGCCTTTTCTCAGGGACCCGTACCACGCTCGCAAACGTCTGTGCGGCCCTCCCTCGATACTTACCTTGAGCCAATTGCTATTTGCTCTTCTTCCATAGATCGCTGTCTGGTTTCCATCTGCCGGCAGGGTCTCGGGGGGGGTGGCTCCTTTCGGTCTCTGCCACCACATGGCCAGCCTCTCATCTCCTCCAAGTCTACAGGGACCGAAAAAGAGACAGAGAACGGTTAGGAGCTAGGCCACCCTAGATGTGTGGAAAGGACAGACACGTGCGTCACCTGGCTGCTGCTCACTGGAGCCCAGTGTTGCCTCTAACATTTCCCCTCCAGGAGCGGAGTGAGTTTTGTCTCGTGCTCCAAGATCGAGGTCACGTGCCCTTCTTCGGATGCCTGCCACCCAGGCGAAGACATGTCTCGTCTGTGTTTTTAAAACGTTCTGGAAGAAAGAGTACTAACACAAGGGAGAATTAACAAGGTCATTTAAACTGTAAATATTTGTTTGATATGAAGTCAAATAAAAGGAAAATTAATACTGCAACATTTTCAGTGGCCAACCTCCTCTCCTCTCCTCTCCTCTCCCCTCCCCTCCCCTCCCCTGCCCCCTCCAGCTGGCCTAGATGATCTCTCCGGGTCCCTTATGGTAAAGCCCGCCCCGGGACCCTGTGCTGAGGTGACAAGTTCTTCACAAGATACTGGGTATGTAAACTTTTTACGGAAAAGCGTCCGTGGCCAATCTAGTCGCGCTTTTCTGCAAAAAAGCCCCAATCGCCATTTTCGCCATCGGGGCTTTTTTGCGGAAAAGAACTCTCTGCTGTCTACACTGGCCCTTTTGCGCAGAAGTCTTTCGGAAAAAGACTTTTGCCCGAACGGGAGCAGCATAGTATTCCCGCAGAAGCACTGACAATCTTACATGAGATCGTCAGTGCTTTTGCGGAAATTCAAGCGGCCAGTGTAGACAGCTGGCAAGTTTTTCCGCAAAAGCAGATGATTAGCACACTTTCCTAGTTGAAAATCCAAGGAGAAGAAAGGGGAGAATTGCAAATCAAGACTCTCTTAAGGTGTCTGAAAGCTACTTTGGTCTGGGCCGGTACTCAGTGGTACCAAGGCAGACTTTTCTGTGGCTCGGTTGTCTAATGCCACACTAGAACAAGTCTACCACACCGAACGAAAGAGCAGACAATTACATGAAAGGGAAAAAAGGTGGCTTGGCAGAGAATTTGCTTCCGGACAAAAACAAGAGACTGCGGTGGTTAAAGAAGAACGGGAGGCATACCTGTGCATAAACCAATTCACCAGAAACCTTCTGAACAACCAGTTCAGTCACATGTCCTTACAGGGACAAGCACCTTAATGACGGTAGCCCTGACATTTTATTTTGCAGACGATTCTACTTGTGGAAGGGCTGCTGGAGTGAAACTTGAGGCCCAAGCAGGAGGAAAGTTTGATTTTCTAGTACCAAATAGAAAAACAATAATAGAACAAAAAGGCTAAAAGATGCCTAAGGGCGGAGATAGGGTCCAGAATGACTTAGACAAATTGGAGGATTGGGCCACAAGAAATCTGATGAGGTTCAACAAGGACAAGTGTAGAGTCCTGCACTTGGGATGGAAGAATCCCAAGCATAGTTACAAGCTGGGGACCAACCGGTTAAGTAGTAGTTCTGCAGACAGGACCTGGGGGTTACAGTGGATGAGAAGCTGGAGATGAGTCAACAGTGTGCCCTTGTAGCCAAGAAGGCTAATGGCATATTAGGTTGCATTAAGAGGAGCATTGCCAGTAGATCCAGAGATGTCATTATTCCCCTTTATTCGGCTTTGGTGAGGCCACATCTGGAGTACTGTGTCCAGTTCTGGGCCCCCCACTACAGAAGGGATGTGGACACATTGGAGAGGGTCCAGCAGAGGACAACCAAAATGATTAGGGGGCTGGAGCAATTGCTCTATGAAGAGGCTGAGGGATTTAGGTTTCTTTAGTCTGAAGAGGAGACCATGAGGGGGGATTTTATAGTAGCCTTCAACTTCCTTATAAGGACACAGGAACGCAAGGTAACCTGTTCTCCCAACTCTCGCTTTCAGACGGGGTGGGGAACCTTATTGGGGGGGCGGAAGGCACACACTAGTAGGGTTGCCAGATGGTTTCAGCAAAAAAAAAAAAAAAAAAAAAGGCGCCAGGAAAATTTTTGTTGAGGGAAAGAAGCCAACCAAACAAAAAAACCCCACCAGGAACATTTTTGTTGAGCAAAATCCAGTTGTGACCCCTTTAATTAGTCAGCCAATCTCCCCGCCCCGGCTTATTTCTGCTGGGCACAGAGGAAAAGCAGAAAATACTGGACATTTTGTATGTCCGGTATTTTCTAAATTTATTTACCGGACAAAAAGTGCAACTACCGGGCTGTCTGGCTCAGTGCTAGACACCTGGCAACCCTACACACAAGAGTGAAGAAAAAAAAAATCCCAAACCCCACCATCCGCATTAACACATGCCCCAACTGAGAAGGAGGAAGAGGCTTCCCACATTCCCCTCGCACACCGGAGCTTGTGAGGAGGGGGGGGCGGGGGGCGGGGCGGGGCGGGGCAGGCTAGCAGAATTTGTCTGCTCCAATCTGGCCACCCAGAGAAATAAAAAAGCAAATTGAAAGAGCCAGACGAATACCTAGAAACCATCTACTTCAAGACAGACCCAAGAAAACCAACAATAGAACACCACTTGTCATCACCTACAACCCCCAACTTAAACCTGTCCAACACATTATCAATAAACTACAGCCTATATTGGAACAGGATACCATACTCAAAGAGGCTCTGGGAGACAGACCCATAGTCTCCTATAGACAACCACCTAACCTCAAGATCATTCTTACCAACCACCACAGGACATACCACACTAATATCAACCCTGGTACCTTCCCTTGCAACAAACCCCGTTGCCAGCTTTGTCCACATATTCATTCTGCTGATACCATTATTGGACCCAACCAAGTGAGTTATAAGATCAAGAACACATATTCCTGCGCATCCAGAAATATAATCTATGCTATCGTGTGCCGAAAGTGTCCGTCTGCTATGTACATTGGACAAACATCTCAGACACTTCGCCAAAGGATTAATGCCCACAAAACAGATATCAGACAAGATCACAAAGAGAAAACAGTTTCTTGCCATTTTAACCAGAAAGGACACTCTCTCAATGACTTAACCACCTGCATTCTGCTACAAAGACCTTTTACATCTGCACTTGAAAGGGAATCCTCTGAACTGTCATTCATGTTAAAATTCGACACTTTCCAACAAGGACTTAGTTCAAATGTTTGTTATCTCACCCATTACCAAGATAGTTTCCCCAATTATCACCTCTAATACCATTAACTCACAAACATCCCACTCTCCCTACCTCTAATATCATCAATTCACAGACACTTACCTTCCTTCCCCTTCCCCCCCACCGCATCCCCCTCCTGTTCTGCAATGTGATTTGTCCTTTTCATATTTGTTCTTTTTTTTAATTGTATCCTTTGGTATATATGGTTGTGACTACTTTCTTCCACTATTTGATCTGAGGAAGTGGGTCTGGCCCACGAAAGCTCATCATCTAATAAACCATCTTGTTAGTCTTTAAAGTGCTACATTGTCCTGCATTTTGCTTCAACTACCCCAGACTAACACGGCTACATTTCTATCACCAATCTGGAGGGGAGCTAGAGCGTTAGTGTGGGAACCTTGAGTCTCGAGGGCCACACTCACGTGAGCTGGGGTATTAGGTTCCTCACCCCTGCTTTAAAAACAAAACCTCTTACTCTTAAAAATCGATCCCAGTATCTCTGGTCGGACCAGCTTCAAGCAGGTCCTCGGGGATGGAAAACTGCAGCAAACTGTATGAACAGAAACAAACAGAAGCCCCAATCGCAGCTGGAGGTGGGGCGAGGCTGCCCCAGCAGGGACACAACGGGACTGCCGCCCTCCACCAGATCAGGAAAACAACCGCGCCATTCCCCGGCCAGCAGGAAGGCGAGTGCCGCTGCAAGGCTCCGCAAGGGAGGTGGGCGGCAGAGGGGTGTTTGTGCGCGGCCGCGCGCCTTCAGCGGCAACTCTCCTGGTGCCCCCTTCTCTAGTCCAGCCAGGCCTAAAATGCTCAGTGCTTAGAAGGCGGGTGGGGAACCTAAGGCCTGGGTGCGTGGGGCTCCTCCACCGTCGCCCCCTCCCCACGCCGTGGGGCTGGAGCGCACAAAGCGACTAGGCTGGGCCCTGCAGTGCTCTGGCGCCAGGGGGACGTTTCTCCGCTCAGCTGGGGGCCAGGCAGGGAGGCTTTTCTGTCGGTTGGTTTGTCTGTCACCTGTTTGCCCCCCAATTCTCAGCCACTCCCCCCCTCTCCCCACACGCCCCCACCCAGGACGCTCTCGGCCTCTGCAGGAGGCACAGCCGGGCACTGGGCAGCACTGCGGGCAGCCAGGGCCAGAGCATCCCCCCCCACAGCGCCCCCCGCCGAACTGCCCCCCCCGGGCACAGGGGGGATTCAGCGGGCACCCGGCCCCGCCCCCAGGCAGCGAGCAGCGCGGGGAGCAGGGCTCAGGCCGCCCCGCCCCCCCGCGTACGGGACACGTTCTGTGCGTGCCCCGCCCGCGGGAACCACCCCTCGAGGGCGCGCGGCTCCCCGGCGGGGGGAGGGGGCACGTGACACTCCCGCGCCCCGGTGGCCCGCAGCCCCCCCTCCCCGAGACACCCACGTGACTGGAGCCCGGGTCAGCTCCCGCGCCCCAAAGGGGGGGCCACAGCCCCGTTCCCCCGGCACCACGTGGGGGGGGGTCACAGGGGCGCTGCTCCCCGGGGAGGCTGCAGCGCCGGGGGGGGGCAGAAATCGCCCCCCCACCTCCGCCAGGGGCCGCCCCGCCGATGTCCAGCCTGGGGCCCGGAGAGAAGCAGGCGGGGGGGGGGGGCTCCACGTCACTGCCAGCTCCCGCCCCGCCCCCCAGGCTCCGCCCCTCAGCGCCCCCCGCAGCGTTTTCCCGCCCGCCTCGTCAGCGCGAGCGTCCCGGGAGTTTCCCGCCCAGCCAGCGCCGCCCGCGCCTGCGCTCTCCCGCGCCCTGTCCCCTCCTGCCCCCCCCAGTGCCAAGGCCCCCCCCGGCCCCTCCCCCTCCCTCCTGCCCCCCCAGTGCCGAGCACCCCCCCGGCCCCTCACCCCCTCCTGCCCCCCCAGTGCCAAGCGCCCCCCCCGGCCCCTCACACCCAGCCTGCTCCTACACCTCACCCCTGTCCAGACACCCCACCCCCAGCCCGCTCCCCCACCTTCCCTCGCGCCCCCTCCTCCCCCGGGCCAGACACCAACAAGGGGCGGGCTGGGGGCGGGGAGCTTCGCACTCGGACCCAGGATTCGCTCGCGCCCCCGCGCGCTCCTCGGACCTTCCTGTCATGGCGGCGCCGGCCGCCCAGTCAGACAACGCCCCCCTGCGGCAGCCCATTGGCCGAACCAGAGGCAGGATCCCCTTTGCTGACAGCCCATTGGGCGACACTATCCTCCGCCAAGGCTGTCTTCCGAAAGCCCATTGGCTGGCACACAGCCAGGAACCACCCCTAAGTCACAGACAATTCGAGGACAGAGCAGCCCATTAAGATCCACCCCGGACAGCCTATTGGTCGAGAGCAGTGGCAGGTCATTCCCCCTAGTCACACCGCATTCGCAGACAGAGCTGTCCGTTAAGATGCAGCCGGGTCAGCCTATTGGGTGCCTCTGATTCAGAACACGCCCCTTAGTCACAGCCCATTCGCGGACAGAAGAGTCTGTTATAATCCACCCCGGACAACCTATTGGCCGCCAGCAGCCCCAGAACACGCCTTGAGTCACCGCCCATTGGCGCACGGAGCAGTCCGTTAAGAGTCACCTCGGACAGCCTCAGATTGGGCGCCACAGATTCCGAACACGCCCTTTACTCTCAGCCCATTCGCGGACAGAACAGTCTGTTACGATCAGTCCGGGACAGTCTCTCGGCCAGCCTTAGTGTAGGGAGAACATAGTCAAGTATGAAACAGGATTCCCCAAGTGGAAGTGACTCCCCAGAATTTGTTCCCCACAACTACAAGTCTAAGGAGGAGAAGTTTGTTAAGTAGAAGAAGCATAGAAGTGTTTAGATTTATTCTTGTGAAAGTGTTTAGATTTAGTGTTATCAAGCTTGAGAAGTGTTTAGATTTATAATTATTATTATTATTATTATTTGTTAGGATTGTTTAATTATAAATCTAAACATTTTTGCCCCTCTAGAATATAATTGGTTAGGAATGTAATATTAGGTCATGTAACTTCAAACTGTTAAAAATATACTACTATGTAGCCAGAAACAGCTCCCCTCGCTGTGCGCCAGGGCACGCTCAAACTTACTGTTACACAATTGACAACCGTTCTCTTCAAAGCATTGTGAAGCACTTAACCCTAATCGCAAAGTGAAGCATTGTAACTATAACAGTAACTAACTCAGCGCTCAGAGAGAGAATGTTTTAAGAAATGCCACCCAGAAACGTTTGTAACTTTTTGTAACTACAACTCTTGTATTATTATGCAAAATACTGTATGGGAAACATTAATTAGGGAATGTACATAAGAGAGAGAGTGCTTGGACGATGAATGAATGGTTGTGAGAGGTGCCAGCCTGAGAATGCAGCAACAAAGGGCTGAAGAAGGCGTCAGGTGCCAGTGCAATTGGCTCCCCGTAGCCGTTTCTAACACACACATGAGCCGCTCTGATTTGGCTTCTAACACTTTTAGCTGCTCGGTTCTGCAAGCGCGGAGAGGAAGCCGCGTCCGATAGATGGAGGTTCTCCGCGACACATTTGGCAGCCTGGACCCCCTGCCTCTGGTCCAAAGAGTCTCAACCAACCCCCGACCCCATGACCCTTGTTCTCAGTGATTCCGCCAGCTGCTTGGTGCCTTTAGTACCCGGCCCCGCTTGCAAAGTCCCCCCCCCAGCAGCATGACCCGAGAGCGAAACAAGAGACCCTCCCCCCCCCCAGCAGCAAAACCCGAGAGCAGCGCGAAAGAACCCCCCCGGCATTGCGACCCGAGGGCGGCGCCAGAGACCCCCCCCAGCAGCAAGTCCCGAGGGCGGCGCCAGAGACCCTCCCCAGCAGCGTGACCCGAGAGCGAAGCCAGAGACCTCCCCCAGCAGAGTGACCCGAAAACGGTGCCAGAGACCCCCCCCAGCAGCAAGACCCGAGAGCGGCACCACAGACCCGCCCCCAGCAGTGCGACCCAAGAGTGGCGCCAGAGACCCTCCCCCCAGCAGCATCACCAGAGAACGGCGACAGAGATCTCCCCCCCCCCCAGCAGCACAACCTGAGATGGGAGCCAGAGGCCCCCCCCCAGCAGCATCACCCGAGAGTGGCGCCAGAGACCCCCCCCAGCAGCATGAGATGAAAGTGGCGACAGAGACCCCACCCCCAAGGAGCGCGACCCGAGACCGGCGCCGGAGACCCCCCCAGAAGCATTACCCGAGAGTGGAGACAGAAACCCCACCCCCAGCACCGCTACCGGAGAGCGGCGCCAGAGACCTCCCCGAACAGCATCACCCGAGAGCGGCCCCAGACACCCACCCAGCAGCAAAACCCGAGAGAGGTGCCAGAGACCCCCCGCAGCAGCATCACCTGATAGCGGGGCCAGTGACACCCCCCGTCTGCAGCATGACCGGAGGGAGGCTCCAGAGACCACCCCCAGTAGTGCGACCCGAGAGCGGCGCCAGAGACCTCCCCCCAGCAGCGCGACCCGAGAGTGGAGACAGAGACCCCACCCCCAGCACCACTACCGAGAGCGGCACCAGAGACCCCCCCAACAGCGCGACCCAAAAGCGGTAACAGAGACCCCCCCCCAGCAGCACGACCGGAGAGCGAAGCCAGAGACCCCCCCAGCAGCATGATCCCAAGGAGGCGCCAGAGACCCCCCCCAGTAGCGCGACTCGAGAGCGGCACCAGAGATTCCCCGCAGCAGCATAACCCGAGAGAGGCGCCAGACTCCCTCCCAGCAGCACGACCTGAGAGTGGCCCCAAAGACCCCTCCCCCCCAGCAGCGAGACCCGAGAGCAGCGCTAGAGACACCCCCAAGCTGCACGACCCGAGAGCGGCACCAGAATCCCTCCCTGCAGCGAGATCCGAGAGCGGCGTGACTGAAGAGACCTCTCACTCACTAAGGTCTGTGGCTGTGGGAATTCTATCCTTTAGCCCTTCCCCCCCGCCCCTCGCCTATGTATAGGGCCCTCTACAAGAACACTGAGTCAGTCAGCCATGACGCGCCACCGCTCTCCCTTGCGCGACTTGCGAACCTGCAGAATTCCCGTTGGCTCCTGAGCCCTTAACCCGTGGAGATGCTCACCTGGAATGCCTGCACGTGAGCTATACAAGGACACGGCAGAAGCAGAGCAAGGACAAAGACACAGACAGAAACAGACAGACAGAACGTATTGGCCAATACGAGAGAGCAACAAGAGAGAAACACATGAGAGGCAGACGGAAACCTTACCGCCTTGCGTCTTCCTCCTCGAGCCAATCGTCTGCTGAGAAGGACACCGTGTTCCAGAGAAATCAGCACCCCTGACAAACGGAAGCCCTGTTTCTCCCACTACCAAGGAATCACCTCGCGAACCTCCGCTCGGACTCGCTGTCTAAGCAAACCTGACTTCCCTTCCTAGACCCGAGTGCGCCGTAAGCTGAGAGATTTCCAAACCCGACACTTATCTCCCTGTCAGCGATGGCTGCTCCGCTCCCAGCCGGACGGTTCTCGCCTCGCTTCGACCAAGCTCCCGAGCTCGCTGTTCTCGTTTCCGTTCCATCCCCAGACGGGAGGACACCGGGAGGGTTGACTTCTTATCGCTCACTACCGAACACAGCAGAGGGGAAAAAACAAACAAACAACTTAGCTTTTCAGTCCGCAAGGACGCGGCATCGCTTCTCCTCCCACCATCGCACCGCTGCCTCCCACCATCGGCCACCCCCTCCCGCTGCCACTCCAGGAACGCGGAGAGAACGGAGGCCTTGAATATCTATCCACGCTCTGTTGAACTGCCTATGCCCCTTCACCAGTCCCCAAGCCACCAGGCTCCGTGACCCAGCAGGAAGCTCTCTGCCTCAGAAGAAACATACTGCCAGGACGCTTAAAGATTTCAAAGCACGCACCTCTTACTCACACAGAGCCATGGGAAGGCCGAACGCTGAGGACCCTTCACATGTTCCGAGAATCACGTCCAGGCAGCTCAAGTACATCTCGGACGATTTATTCTCCGCCCACGGCCACGCACTGATTCCTCTGCAAGGGTGGCCAAAAAAGCCCAGCGTTAGCTCTCACTCACTAAAGTCTGTGGCTGTGGGAATTCTATCCTTTAGCCCTTTCCCCCCCTCTCGCCTATGTATCGGGTCCTCTACAAGAACACCGAGTCATTCAGCCATGACGCACCACCGCTCTCCCTTGCGCGACTTGCGAACCTGCTGAATTCCCGTTGGCTCCTGAGCCCTTAACCCTTGGAGATGCTCACCTGGAATGCCTGCAAGTGTGCTGTACAAGGACACGGCAGAAGCAGAGCAAGGACAAAGACACAGACAGAAACAGACAGACAGGACGTATTGGCCAATACGAGAGAGCAACAAGAGAGAAACACATGCGAGGCAGCCAGAAACCTTACCACCTTGCGTCTTCCTCCTCGAGCCAAGCGTCTGCTGAGAAGGACACCGTGTTCCAGAGAAACCAGCACCCCTGACAAACGGGAGCCCTGTTTCTCCCACTACCAAGTAAGCACCTCGGGAACCTCCGCTCGGACTCGCTGTCTAAGCAAACGTGACTTCCCTTCCTAGACCCGAGTGGGCCGTAAGCCGAGAGATTTCCAGACCCGACACTTATCTCCCGGTCAGCGATGGCTGCTCCGCTCCCAGCAGGACGGTTCTCGCCTCGCTTCGACCAAGCTCCCAAGCTCGCCGTTCTCTTTTCCGTTCCATCCCCAGACGGGAGGACACCGGGAGGGTTGACTTCTTATCGCTCGCTACCGAACACAGCTGAGGGGAAAAAACAAACAAACAACTTAGCTTTTCAGTCCGCAAGGACGCGGCATCGCTTCTCCTCCCACCATCGGCCACCCCCTCCCGCTGCCACTCCAGGAACTCGGAGAGAACGGAGGCCTTGAATATCTATCCACGCACTGTTGAACCGCCTACTGCCCCTTCACCAGTCCCCAAGCCACCAGGCTCCGTGCCCCAGCAGGAAGCTCTCTGCCTCAGAAGAAACATACTGCCAGGACGCTTGAAGATTTCAAAGCACGCACCTCTTACTCACACAGAGCCATGGGAAGGCCGAACGCTGAGGACCCTTCACGTGTTCCGAGAATCACGTCCAGGCAGCTCAAGTCCATCTCGGACGGTATCTTCTCAGCCCACTGCCCAGCCAGTTTCCCAGCTGTTACCCAGTCTGGAGCCAGCAAAGCCCTCGGGCAGGAGTGACAGCAAAGGGCTAGGACCCAGAAGCCGTGTCCAGGGGTCAGTCTGGAGTGCTGTACAAAGCCCAGGACCATCCACATATCCTGTGTGGTGCAACCTGCTGAGTGGAGACAAAGGCTCAGGGCTGCTCTCATACCCTGATCAGACACTTTACTGAATGTGGTGCAGGGAAAAGGTGGACTGATGGCTCCCATGAATGGGCGTGCAGACTGGAGTGAGGAAGGGCCCCGGGATAAGAATATGGATGGGGGTGCAGGCTGGGGGGAGGAAGGGCCCCGGGATAAGCATATGGACGGGGGTGCAGGCTGGGGAGAGGAAGGGCCCCGGGATAAGAGTATGGACGGGGTGCAGGCTGGGGTGAGGAAGCAGGAGGGGAGGGGGCTGCGCGGAGCCTGGAGTGCGGGATGAGGGGGCCATGGGCAGGAGGGGAGAGGGCTGTGCGGAGCCTGGAGTGCGGGATGAGGGGGCCGGGGGCAGGAGGGGAGAGGGCTGTGCGGAGCCTGGAGTGCGGGATGAGGGGGCCATGGGCAGGAGGGGAGAGGGCTGCGCGGAGCCTGGTGTGTGGGATGAGGGGGCCGGGGGCAGGAGGGGAGAGGGCTGCGCGGAGCCTGGAAATAACGAGCTTCTTACTTTGCCTGCTGTCAAAGGGCAAGACTGGGGCCACGTGGCGTGCGGAGCAGGGACAGCAGCTGGGGGCGATGGAATTACACGTGCATTACCTGCACTGACCACCGAGCGGCACTGTGGAGGCGCTTCGGAATTACACGTGCATTACCCGCAATGACCACCGAGCGGCACTGTGGAGGCGCTTCGGAATTACACGTGCATTACCGGCAATGACCACCGAGCGGCACTGTGGAGGCGCTACGGAATTACACGTGCATTACCGGCAATGACCACCGAGCGGCACTGTGGAGGCGCTTCGGAATTACACGTGCATTACCGGCAATGACCACCGAGCGGCACTGTGGAGGCGCTTCGGAATTACACGTGCATTACCCGCAATGACCACCGAGCGGCACTGTGGAGGCGCTTCGGAATTACACGTGCATTACCCGCAATCACCACCGAGCGGCACTGTGGAGGCGCTACGGAATTACACGTGCATTACCCGCAATGACCACCGAGCGGCACTGTGGAGGCGCTACGGAATTACACGTGCATTACCGCCGGTGACTACCGAGTGTCACTGTTGCTCTGCTAAGGGCCGTTATTTCCGAATAAAAAAGATTGTTCTTAGGGTAGAAATGCCCCATTCCGAACTAAGAACACGCTGGGCGGGGCTATGCCGGGGGGCGGGGCTATGATAGGGGCGGGGCGCGCTGCGACGTGCCCCGGGAGGCCGCACTATGAGAACTACAAGTCCCAGGATGCGTCGCTAACACTTGGAGTGACACGAGCGCGGGACCAACCGCGTCGCTCCCTGGTCAATGCCCCGTTGTGATGTCACTTCCGCTGCACCCGCCCAGCCGAACAGCGCCGGGCCTGCCCTGGCCCTGCAATGGCCGATGGGAGCTGCGGACAGGGGCACTCAGTTTCCCACAAGCCACTGCGGCTACTTTCCCTACTCCCCCTCATCCCGCCCCTCCCCATTGCTGGGCGGGGCTCCTGCCTCAGAGACGGCAGCGTCCGCAGCTGATGCCCCGCCCCCACTCGGGAGAGGAGACTCCGCGGCAACCCTTCCCCCCCAAACTCCTCCCCGCCCCGTGCAGTCTGATCCCCCCTCAAACTCCTCCCCCCCCGTGCAGTCTGATCCCCCCTCAAACTCCTCCCCCCCGTGCAGTCTGATCCCCCCAAACTTCCCCTCCGCCCCGTGCACTCTGATCCTCCCCCCCGTGCAGTCTGATCCCCCCAAACTCCTCTCCCCCCGTGCAGTCTGATCCCCCCAAACTCCTCCCCGCCCCGTGCAGTCCGATCCCCCCAAACTCTTCCTCGCCCCGTGCAGTCCGATCCCCCCAAACTCCTCTCCCCCCGTGCAGTCTGATCCCCCCAAACTCCTCCCCGCCCCGTGCAGTCTGATCCCCCCTCAAACTCCTCCCCCCCGTGCAGTCTGATCCCCCCAAACTTCCCCTCCGCCCCGTGCACTCTGATCCTCCCCCCCGTGCAGTCTGATCCCCCCAAACTCCTCTCCCCCCGTGCAGTCCGATCCCCCCCAAACACCTCCCCGCCCCGTGCAGTCCGATCCCCCCCAAACTCCTCCCCGCCCCGTGCAGTCTGATTCCCCTCCAAACTCCTCCCCCCCCGTGCAATCTGATCCTCCCCCCCGTGCAGTCTGATCCCCCCCAAACTCCTCCCCGCTCCGTGCAGTCTGATCCTCCCCCCCCGTGCAGTCTGATCCCCCCAAACTCCTCCCCCCTCGTACAATCTGATCCCCCCAAACTCCTCTCCCCCCTCGTACAATCTGATCCCCCCAAACTCCTCCCCGCCCCGTGCAGTCCGATCCCCCCAAACTCCTCTCCCTCCGTGCAGTCCGATCCCCCCAAACTCCTCTCCCCCCGTGCAGTATGATCCCCCCCAAACACCTCCCCGCCCCGTGCAGTCCGATCCCCCCCAAACACCTCCCCGCCCCGTGCAGTCTGATCCCCCTCCAAACTCCTCCCCCCCCGTGCAGTCTGATCCTCCCCCCCGTGCAGTCTGATCCTCTCCCCCGTGCAGTCTGATCCCCCCAAACTCCTCCCCGCCCCGTGCAGTCCGATCCCCCCAAACTCTTCCCCCCCGTGCAATCTGATCCCCCCAAACTCCTCTCCCCCCGTGCAGTCTGATCCCCCCCAAACTCCTCCACGCCCCGTGCAGTCCGATCCCCCCAAACTCTTCCCCGCCCCGTGCAGTCCGATCCCCCCAAACTCCTCTCCCTCCGTGCAGTACGATCCCCCCCAAACTCCTCTCCCCCCGTGCAGTCTGATCCCCCCAAACTCGTCCCCCCCGTGCAATCTGATCCCCCCAAACTCCTCTCCCCCCGTGCAGTCTGATCCCCCCCAAACTCCTCCCCGCCCCGTGCAGTCCGATCCCCCCAAACTCTTCCCCGCCCCGTGCAGTCCGATCTCCCCAAACTCCTCTCCCTCCGTGCAGTCCGATCCCCCCAAACTCCTCCCCCCCGTGCAGTCCGATCCCCCCAAACTCCTCCCCGCCCCGTGCAGTCCGATCCCCCCAAACTCTTCCCCCCCGTGCAATCCGATCCCCCCAAACTCCTCTCCCCCCGTGCAGTCTGATCCCCCCCAAACTCCTCCCCGCCCCGTGCAGTCCGATCCCCCCAAACTCCTCTCCCCCCGTGCAGTCTGATCCCCCCAAACTCCTCTCCCCCCCGTGCAGTCTGATCGCCCCCCAAAACTCCTCCCCGCCCCGTGCAGTCTGATCCCCCCCAAACTCCTCCCCGCCCCATGCAGTCTGATCCCCCCAAACTCCCCGCCCCGTGCAGTCTGATCCCCCCCTAAACTCCTCCCCGCCCCGTGCAGTCTGATCCCCCCCCAACTCCTCCCCGCCCCGTGCAGTCTGATCCCCCCCAAACTCCTCCCCGCCCCGTGCAGTCTGATCCCCCCCAAACTCCTCCCCGCCCCGTGCAGTCTGATCCCCCCAAACTCCTCCGCGCCCCGTGCAGTCTGATCCCCCCCAAACTCCTCCCCCCGTGCAGTCTGATCTCCTACCCCCCACGAAACTCCTCTCCGCCCCCTGCAGTCTGATCCCCTACCCCCCTAACTCCTCTCCGCGCCATGCAGTCTGATCCCCCCTCACCAAACTCCTCCCCGCCCCGTGCAGTCTGCTTCCCCCCAAACTCCTCTCCGCCCCATGCAGTATGATTCCCCTTCACCAAACTCCTCTCCGCCCCATGCAGTATGATCCCCCCTCACCAAACTCCTCCCCGCCCCGTGCAGTCTGCTTCCCCCCAAACTCCTCTCCGCTCCATGCAGTCTGATCCCCCACCACCCCCAAACTCCTCTCCGCCCCGTGCAGTCTGCTCCCCCCAACACCAAATTTCCCAGCCGGCTTGTGCAGGGACTGGCAGCGGGACAGGCTGATGCTGCTGTTGCCTTCGAAAGTGCAGCGGGGAGCGTGAGGCGGGTGGGTGGGGAGGGGGGCGGCTGCCTCTGCTGCGTCCCGTTCACAAGCCCAGAGGGGCCGCGCGAGGATTTTCCGGAGACCCCGAGGAGTTTTCTGCCGCTCACTTCTGTGTCCCAGCTGAGTTCCTGCCAGTCAGTGGCCCCGCCCCTGCCATTAATGACGGAGCCTGGGACCCGTCTGTGTGCCACACAAACCCACGTGTCACTCGCCCGGGAGCCGATAGAACGTGCCCCGCGTTCCGTCATTTGCATGCACCGCGCCAGGGCAATGACGTCACTAGCAGTGCGCTGCTGTTCGTAGCCGGCAGTGGCAGCTTCGCACCGAGCCGGGCCACGAGGCAGCGGGCGCAGCGCTGGGGGCGGAGCTACAGGGGAGCGGCCCGGCCGGGCGGGGTGCACACTGGGGCGCCCAAGGGCTGAGATCCGGGCGGGGCAGCGTCACGCTCTGACCTCCCTGCCGCCTCCCGCCGCCGCTCCCTTGGGGCCGGGTGGCGCGGACCGGAAGCCGCTGCACTGCCCGGATTTCCTGGGGAACACGCTCCCTGTGACGTCAGGACCTGCCACAGAGGCAGGGCGCCACCCCGGCCAAGCAAGGAGCAGAGCTAGGGTTGCCAGATGGTTTCACCAAAAATACCAGGCACGCCTGACATGACATCACAATCTGCATTCCATCTGATTTAGAAAATACCCGACATTTATCAGAGGAGTAGCCGCGTTAGTCTGAATCTGCAAAAGCAGCGAGGAGCCCTGTGGCACAGAACTCCTTGCCGCTTTCGCGGACATTGAGAAAATATAAATTTGTTTCCCGAAGAAAAAGCTGAAAGCCTGGACCGTCCAGTTCAAAACCGGACACCTGGCAACCATAAGCAGAGTGGTGCCTTGTCGGAGCGGTTCCAGCCTCCGCTCTGCTGTCCTTCCTCTGCCCCACGTACCACGGGAGCTGGTGGCCTACGCTGGCTGCACCGCCGCAGGAAGCCTCCAACCCCAGTCGCTGTCCCAGCCAGGCACCCCGTGTCTGAACCCGTCCCGCCTGGCCCCGTGTCTCCTGCCTACCACCCGCTGACCTGGCACCAGCTGAGCGCTCGTACCTGGGCACCTTCCGGTCACGGTTCCCAGTCGGTTGCTGTCAGGCTGTGGACCGAGCAAACGTCACTTCCGGTCCGTGGGACTGAACGCACGTGGCGCCGGCATGATGCGAGGCCGCTCCTTGTTGCCCCACGTCGGATACAAAAGGAGCAGCTACCGCGCGGCAGTTAGAGCCTCGTGCTGAAACGCGCTGCAGCAGCGCTACTCTTCCCTGCCCCTCTCATCCCAGTTGCATGCTCCAGATGGGAGGGGAGGGGTGTCGCTTTCCAGGAGCTACTGCTGCCAGGGCACCGTCTGACTGGCACACGTCAGACGCACACGCCCGTACCACAGCCACTCACCCTGCCAAATGCTCACACGCAGGGATGCGTGTACACACTCACAAACGCGAATTAACAGATTAACACGCCTGGGCGCCCACTCATGCCCTCGCTCAAATGCCCACACACGCATCTGCTCAATCTGCCCGCACGCAGGCATGTGCACACACACGCAAATGGACACTTGCGGACGCACACACTTGCACTCATACTTACGTGCGCACGCATGCACACCGACTAACAGTCGCCTAGAAGGACTCACCAATAATATTAAACTCAAAAGCCAAAGATTAGATCAATTAGGAGACAACTATTCCCACGAGGCCCTAATCCATGTCTGGGGCTCCTCGGTGCTGCTGGAGACCAAGTCTTTATTTCAATCCCAGTTTTGCCAACTCTCCGCATGCGTGACGCTAGGTCAATTGGCAGCCTACTCACTTAGTTTTCCGTATGATCCTAGACACGTTAAGTATCGCCAGCCAGGAGATTCGGGGGGCGGCGGGGCGGGGGGATTAATGACATTTTTAAAAATACAAAAATCGGTGTTCAGTTTCTGTTGTAGATAAACCTATGTACTTCATATGACTTGACACTGTGCCTCTCCATATAACCTTGTAACTTTGTATTAATCCATATGACCTTGTCACTTTGTATTAGAACCTGAATCCATATAACCTTGTAACTTAGTTTTCTACATAGGGTTCTAATACAGAGTATATAGTTAAAGAGGTAAAAATGTCATTTGCTAGGAGTAGAATAAGATCTTTCCCCCACTCTCTCCCCCCACTCTGTAATCAATTGCCCAGTTGAATGAACGAGGTGTGAATGAGTAACACTTGGGAGCCAAGCACCTCCAGAGAGCTACACCAGTTGAAAAGGGGGTAGAAGCCAGACCCAAGGTGTCAAGAGGGCTCAAGAAAGAAGAGCAGACATATTGAAGGCCTTGGGGATTAGAAGCAAGCACCTTCTTTGGAAAACACCCTCTCTTAACAGACAGCACCCACAAAGGGACCAAAGGACACAGACCCAGATTTTGAATCTGGGATATATTTGCATAAGAGGGAAGCTGCTATAAAAGTGAGTTGTCTTGCAGAGGACTCCGGGTCTCATCTTGTCACCATCGGAGCATCGATCCGGATCAGCAGAAGCCCGGCTCCACCCCTCCCCCATCTAACTCACCTGGCCAGTGAAGTTAAGGGGAGCAACAAGTTGGTAACAACAGCAAGACGGAGTGTGCTTGTGCACGTGTGTGTGTGTGTGTGAGTGCGTGAGTGACACAGAATAATCAATACTTATCATATGCATGTGGTAAATAAATAAATAATTTCTATATATATATAATGTGTGTGTGTGTGATCAATAAATGTGGCGTGTTGCCTTATCCCTCTGAAAAAGATCCCGAGTACTTCTTTTAAGTACAACACTGTGACTTTTGTACTTCGTATTTTCAAGTTCTTCCACCACGAGCCAGAGGGCCTTTTCTCAGGGACCCGTACCACGCTCGCAAACGTCTGTGCGGCCCTCCCTCGATACTTACCTTGAGCCAATTGCTATTTGCTCTTCTTCCATAGATCGCTGTCTGGTTTCCATCTGCCGGCAGGGTCTCGGGGGGGGTGGCTCCTTTCGGTCTCTGCCACCACATGGCCAGCCTCTCATCTCCTCCAAGTCTACAGGGACCGAAAAAGAGACAGAGAACGGTTAGGAGCTAGGCCACCCTAGATGTGTGGAAAGGACAGACACGTGCGTCACCTGGCTGCTGCTCACTGGAGCCCAGTGTTGCCTCTAACATTTCCCCTCCAGGAGCGGAGTGAGTTTTGTCTCGTGCTCCAAGATCGAGGTCACGTGCCCTTCTTCGGATGCCTGCCACCCAGGCGAAGACATGTCTCGTCTGTGTTTTTAAAACGTTCTGGAAGAAAGAGTACTAACACAAGGGAGAATTAACAAGGTCATTTAAACTGTAAATATTTGTTTGATATGAAGTCAAATAAAAGGAAAATTAATACTGCAACATTTTCAGTGGCCAACCTCCTCTCCTCTCCTCTCCTCTCCCCTCCCCTCCCCTGCCCCCTCCAGCTGGCCTAGATGATCTCTCCGGGTCCCTTATGGTAAAGCCCGCCCCGGGACCCTGTGCTGAGGTGACAAGTTCTTCACAAGATACTGGGTATGTAAACTTTTTACGGAAAAGCGTCCGTGGCCAATCTAGTCGCGCTTTTCTGCAAAAAAGCCCCAATCGCCATTTTCGCCATCGGGGCTTTTTTGCGGAAAAGAACTCTCTGCTGTCTACACTGGCCCTTTTGCGCAGAAGTCTTTCGGAAAAAGACTTTTGCCCGAACGGGAGCAGCATAGTATTCCCGCAGAAGCACTGACAATCTTACATGAGATCGTCAGTGCTTTTGCGGAAATTCAAGCGGCCAGTGTAGACAGCTGGCAAGTTTTTCCGCAAAAGCAGATGATTAGCACACTTTCCTAGTTGAAAATCCAAGGAGAAGAAAGGGGAGAATTGCAAATCAAGACTCTCTTAAGGTGTCTGAAAGCTACTTTGGTCTGGGCCGGTACTCAGTGGTACCAAGGCAGACTTTTCTGTGGCTCGGTTGTCTAATGCCACACTAGAACAAGTCTACCACACCGAACGAAAGAGCAGACAATTACATGAAAGGGAAAAAAGGTGGCTTGGCAGAGAATTTGCTTCCGGACAAAAACAAGAGACTGCGGTGGTTAAAGAAGAACGGGAGGCATACCTGTGCATAAACCAATTCACCAGAAACCTTCTGAACAACCAGTTCAGTCACATGTCCTTACAGGGACAAGCACCTTAATGACGGTAGCCCTGACATTTTATTTTGCAGACGATTCTACTTGTGGAAGGGCTGCTGGAGTGAAACTTGAGGCCCAAGCAGGAGGAAAGTTTGATTTTCTAGTACCAAATAGAAAAACAATAATAGAACAAAAAGGCTAAAAGATGCCTAAGGGCGGAGATAGGGTCCAGAATGACTTAGACAAATTGGAGGATTGGGCCACAAGAAATCTGATGAGGTTCAACAAGGACAAGTGTAGAGTCCTGCACTTGGGATGGAAGAATCCCAAGCATAGTTACAAGCTGGGGACCAACCGGTTAAGTAGTAGTTCTGCAGACAGGACCTGGGGGTTACAGTGGATGAGAAGCTGGAGATGAGTCAACAGTGTGCCCTTGTAGCCAAGAAGGCTAATGGCATATTAGGTTGCATTAAGAGGAGCATTGCCAGTAGATCCAGAGATGTCATTATTCCCCTTTATTCGGCTTTGGTGAGGCCACATCTGGAGTACTGTGTCCAGTTCTGGGCCCCCCACTACAGAAGGGATGTGGACACATTGGAGAGGGTCCAGCAGAGGACAACCAAAATGATTAGGGGGCTGGAGCAATTGCTCTATGAAGAGGCTGAGGGATTTAGGTTTCTTTAGTCTGAAGAGGAGACCATGAGGGGGGATTTTATAGTAGCCTTCAACTTCCTTATAAGGACACAGGAACGCAAGGTAACCTGTTCTCCCAACTCTCGCTTTCAGACGGGGTGGGGAACCTTATTGGGGGGGCGGAAGGCACACACTAGTAGGGTTGCCAGATGGTTTCAGCAAAAAAAAAAAAAAAAAAAAGGCGCCAGGAAAATTTTTGTTGAGGGAAAGAAGCCAACCAAACAAAAAAACCCCACCAGGAACATTTTTGTTGAGCAAAATCCAGTTGTGACCCCTTTAATTAGTCAGCCAATCTCCCCGCCCCGGCTTATTTCTGCTGGGCACAGAGGAAAAGCAGAAAATACTGGACATTTTGTATGTCCGGTATTTTCTAAATTTATTTACCGGACAAAAAGTGCAACTACCGGGCTGTCTGGCTCAGTGCTAGACACCTGGCAACCCTACACACAAGAGTGAAGAAAAAAAAAATCCCAAACCCCACCATCCGCATTAACACATGCCCCAACTGAGAAGGAGGAAGAGGCTTCCCACATTCCCCTCGCACACCGGAGCTTGTGAGGAGGGGGGGGCGGGGGGCGGGGCGGGGCGGGGCAGGCTAGCAGAATTTGTCTGCTCCAATCTGGCCACCCAGAGAAATAAAAAAGCAAATTGAAAGAGCCAGACGAATACCTAGAAACCATCTACTTCAAGACAGACCCAAGAAAACCAACAATAGAACACCACTTGTCATCACCTACAACCCCCAACTTAAACCTGTCCAACACATTATCAATAAACTACAGCCTATATTGGAACAGGATACCATACTCAAAGAGGCTCTGGGAGACAGACCCATAGTCTCCTATAGACAACCACCTAACCTCAAGATCATTCTTACCAACCACCACAGGACATACCACACTAATATCAACCCTGGTACCTTCCCTTGCAACAAACCCCGTTGCCAGCTTTGTCCACATATTCATTCTGCTGATACCATTATTGGACCCAACCAAGTGAGTTATAAGATCAAGAACACATATTCCTGCGCATCCAGAAATATAATCTATGCTATCGTGTGCCGAAAGTGTCCGTCTGCTATGTACATTGGACAAACATCTCAGACACTTCGCCAAAGGATTAATGCCCACAAAACAGATATCAGACAAGATCACAAAGAGAAAACAGTTTCTTGCCATTTTAACCAGAAAGGACACTCTCTCAATGACTTAACCACCTGCATTCTGCTACAAAGACCTTTTACATCTGCACTTGAAAGGGAATCCTCTGAACTGTCATTCATGTTAAAATTCGACACTTTCCAACAAGGACTTAGTTCAAATGTTTGTTATCTCACCCATTACCAAGATAGTTTCCCCAATTATCACCTCTAATACCATTAACTCACAAACATCCCACTCTCCCTACCTCTAATATCATCAATTCACAGACACTTACCTTCCTTCCCCTTCCCCCCCACCGCATCCCCCTCCTGTTCTGCAATGTGATTTGTCCTTTTCATATTTGTTCTTTTTTTTAATTGTATCCTTTGGTATATATGGTTGTGACTACTTTCTTCCACTATTTGATCTGAGGAAGTGGGTCTGGCCCACGAAAGCTCATCATCTAATAAACCATCTTGTTAGTCTTTAAAGTGCTACATTGTCCTGCATTTTGCTTCAACTACCCCAGACTAACACGGCTACATTTCTATCACCAATCTGGAGGGGAGCTAGAGCGTTAGTGTGGGAACCTTGAGTCTCGAGGGCCACACTCACGTGAGCTGGGGTATTAGGTTCCTCACCCCTGCTTTAAAAACAAAACCTCTTACTCTTAAAAATCGATCCCAGTATCTCTGGTCGGACCAGCTTCATGCAGGTCCTCGGGGATGGAAAACTGCAGCAAACTGTATGAACAGAAACAAACAGAAGCCCCAATCGCAGCTGGAGGTGGGGCGAGGCTGCCCCAGCAGGGACACAACGGGGCAGCCGCCCTCCACCAGATCAGGAAAACAACCGCGCCATTCCCCGGCCAGCAGGAAGGCGAGTGCCGCTGCAAGGCTCCGCAAGGGAGGTGGGCGGCAGAGGGGTGTTTGTGCGCGGCCGCGCGCCTTCAGCGGCAACTCCCCTGGTGCCCCCTTCTCTAGTCCAGCCAGGCCTAAAATGCTCAGTGCTTAGAAGGCGGGTGGGGAACCTAAGGCCTGGGTGCTTGGGGCTCCTCCACCGTCGCCCCCTCCCCACGCCGTGGGGCTGGAGCGCACAAAGCGACTAGGCTGGGCCCTGCAGTGCTCTGGCGCCAGGGGGACGTTTCTCCGCTCAGCCGGGGGCCAGGCAGGGAGGCTTTTCTGTCGGTTGGTTTGTCTGTCACCTGTTTGCCCCCCAATTCTCAGCCACTCCCCCCCCTCCCCACACGCCCCCACCCAGGACGCTCTCGGCCTCTGCAGGAGGCACAGCCGGGCACTGGGCGGCACTGCGGGCAGCCAGGGCCAGAGCATCCCCCCCCACAGCGCCCCCCGCCGAACTGCCCCCCCCGGGCACAGGGGGGATTCAGCGGGCACCCGGCCCCGCCCCCAGGCAGCGAGCAGCGCGGGGAGCAGGGCTCAGGCCGCCCCGCCCCCCCGCGTGCGGGACACGTTCTGTGCGTGCCCCGCCCGCGGGAACCACCCCTCGAGGGCGCGCGGCTCCCCGGCGGGGGGAGGGGGCACGTGACACTCCCGCGCCCCGGTGGCCCGCAGCCCCCCCTCCCCGAGACACCCACGTGACTGGAGCCCGGGTCAGCTCCCGCGCCCCAAAGGGGGGGGCCACAGCCCCGTTCCCCCGGCACCACGTGGGGGGGGGTCACAGGGGCGCTGCTCCCCGGGGAGGCTGCAGCGCCGGGGGGGGGCAGAAATCGCCCCCCCACCTCCGCCAGGGGCCGCCCCGCCGATGTCCAGCCTGGGGCCCGGAGAGAAGCAGGCGGGGGGGGGGGGCTCCACGTCACTGCCAGCTCCCGCCCCGCCCCCCAGGCTCCGCCCCTCAGCGCCCCCCGCAGCGTTTTCCCGCCCGCCTCGTCAGCGCGAGCGTCCCGGGAGCTTCCCGCCCAGCCAGCGCCGCCCGCGCCTGCGCTCTCCCGCGCCCTGTCCCCTCCTGCCCCCCCCAGTGCCAAGGCCCCCCCCGGCCCCTCCCCCTCCCTCCTGCCCCCCCAGTGCCGAGCACCCCCCCGGCCCCTCACCCCCTCCTGCCCCCCCAGTGCCAAGCGCCCCCCCCGGCCCCTCACACCCAGCCTGCTCCTACACCTCACCCCTGTCCAGACACCCCACCCCCAGCCCGCTCCCCCACCTTCCCTCGCGCCCCCTCCTCCCCCGGGCCAGACACCAACAAGGGGCGGGCTGGGGGCGGGGAGCTTCGCACTCGGACCCAGGATTCGCTCGCGCCCCCGCGCGCTCCTCGGACCTTCCTGTCATGGCGGCGCCGGCCGCCCAGTCAGACAACGCCCCCCTGCGGCAGCCCATTGGCCGAACCAGAGGCAGGATCCCCTTTGCTGACAGCCCATTGGGCGACACTATCCTCCGCCAAGGCTGTCTTCCGAAAGCCCATTGGCTGGCACACAGCCAGGAACCACCCCTAAGTCACAGACAATTCGAGGACAGAGCAGCCCATTAAGATCCACCCCGGACAGCCTATTGGTCGAGAGCAGTGGCAGGTCAGTCCCCCTAGTCACACCGCATTCGCAGGCAGAGCTGTCCGTTAAGATGCAGCCGGGTCAGCCTATTGGGTGCCTCTGATTCAGAACACGCCCCTTAGTCACAGCCCATTCGCGGACAGAAGAGTCTGTTATAATCCACCCCGGACAACCTATTGGCCGCCAGCAGCCCCAGAACACGCCTTGAGTCACCGCCCATTGGCGCACGGAGCAGTCCGTTAAGAGTCACCTCGGACAGCCTCAGATTGGGCGCCACAGATTCCGAACACGCCCTTTACTCTCAGCCCATTCGCGGACAGAACAGTCTGTTACGATCAGTCCGGGACAGTCTCTCGGCCAGCCTTAGTGTAGGGAGAACATAGTCAAGTATGAAACAGGATTCCCCAAGTGGAAGTGACTCCCCAGAATTTGTTCCCCACAACTACAAGTCTAAGGAGGAGAAGTTTGTTAAGTAGAAGAAGCATAGAAGTGTTTAGATTTATTCTTGTGAAAGTGTTTAGATTTAGTGTTATCAAGCTTGAGAAGTGTTTAGATTTATAATTATTATTATTATTATTATTTGTTAGGATTGTTTAATTATAAATCTAAACATTTTTGCCCCTCTAGAATATAATTGGTTAGGAATGTAATATTAGGTCATGTAACTTCAAACTGTTAAAAATATACTACTATGTAGCCAGAAACAGCTCCCCTCGCTGTGCGCCAGGGCACGCTCAAACTTACTGTTACACAATTGACAACCGTTCTCTTCAAAGCATTGTGAAGCACTTAACCCTAATCGCAAAGTGAAGCATTGTAACTATAACAGTAACTAACTCAGCGCTCAGAGAGAGAATGTTTTAAGAAATGCCACCCAGAAACTTTTGTAACTTTTTGTAACTACAACTCTTGTATTATTATGCAAAATACTGTATGGGAAACATTAATTAGGGAATGTACATAAGAGAGAGAGTGCTTGGACGATGAATGAATGGTTGTGAGAGGTGCCAGCCTGAGAATGCAGCAACAAAGGGCTGAAGAAGGCGTCAGGTGCCAGTGCAATTGGCTCCCCGTAGCCGTTTCTAACACACACATGAGCCGCTCTGATTTGGCTTCTAACACTTTTAGCTGCTCGGTTCTGCAAGCGCGGAGAGGAAGCCGCGTCCGATAGATGGAGGTTCTCCGCGACACATTTGGCAGCCTGGACCCCCTGCCTCTGGTCCAAAGAGTCTCAACCAACCCCCGACCCCATGACCCTTGTTCTCAGTGATTCCGCCAGCTGCTTGGTGCCTTTAGTACCCGGCCCCGCTTGCAAAGTCCCCCCCCAGCAGCATGACCCGAGAGCGAAACAAGAGACCCCCCCCCCCAGCAGCAAAACCCGAGAGCAGCGCGAAAGAACCCCCCCGGCATTGCGACCCGAGGGCGGCGCCAGAGACCCCCCCCAGCAGCAAGTCCCGAGGGCGGCGCCAGAGACCCTCCCCAGCAGCGTGACCCGAGAGCGAAGCCAGAGACCTCCCCCAGCAGAGTGACCCGAAAACAGTGCCAGAGACCCCCCCCAGCAGCAAGACCCGAGAGCGGCACCACAGACCCGCCCCCAGCAGTGCGACCCAAGAGTGGCGCCAGAGACCCTCCCCCCAGCAGCATCACCAGAGAACGGCGACAGAGATCTCCCCCCCCCCCCAGCAGCACAACCTGAGATGGGAGCCAGAGGCCCCCCCCAGCAGCATCACCCGAGAGTGGCGCCAGAGACCCCCCCCAGCAGCATGAGATGAAAGTGGCGACAGAGACCCCACCCCCAAGGAGCGCGACCCGAGACCGGCGCCGGAGACCCCCCCAGAAGCATTACCCGAGAGTGGAGACAGAAACCCCACCCCCAGCACCGCTACCGGAGAGCGGCGCCAGAGACCTCCCCGAACAGCATCACCCGAGAGCGGCCCCAGACACCCACCCAGCAGCAAAACCCGAGAGAGGTGCCAGAGACCCCCCGCAGCAGCATCACCTGATAGCGGGGCCAGTGACACCCCCCGTCTGCAGCATGACCGGAGGGAGGCTCCAGAGACCACCCCCAGTAGTGCGACCCGAGAGCGGCGCCAGAGACCTCCCCCCAGCAGCGCGACCCGAGAGTGGAGACAGAGACCCCACCCCCAGCACCACTACCGAGAGCGGCACCAGAGACCCCCCCCAACAGCGCGACCCGAAAGCGGTAACAGAGACCCCCCCCCAGCAGCACGACCGGAGAGCGAAGCCAGAGACCCCCCCAGCAGCATGATCCCAAGGAGGCGCCAGAGACCCCCCCCAGTAGCGCGACTCGAGAGCGGCACCAGAGATTCCCCGCAGCAGCATAACCCGAGAGAGGCGCCAGACTCCCTCCCAGCAGCACGACCTGAGAGTGGCCCCAAAGACCCCTCCCCCCCAGCAGCGAGACCCGAGAGCAGCGCTAGAGACACCCCCAAGCTGCACGACCCGAGAGCGGCACCAGAATCCCTCCCTGCAGCGAGATCCGAGAGCGGCGTGACTGAAGAGACCTCTCACTCACTAAGGTCTGTGGCTGTGGGAATTCTATCCTTTAGCCCTTCCCCCCCCCTCGCCTATGTATAGGGCCCTCTACAAGAACACTGAGTCAGTCAGCCATGACGCACCACCGCTCTCCCTTGCGCGACTAGCGTACCTGCAGAATTCCCGTTGGCTCCTGAGCCCTTAACCCGTGGAGATGCTCACCTGGAATGCCTGCACGTGAGCTATACAAGGACACGGCAGAAGCAGAGCAAGGACAAAGACACAGACAGAAACAGACAGACAGAACGTATTGGCCAATACGAGAGAGCAACAAGAGAGAAACACATGAGAGGCAGACGGAAACCTTACCGCCTTGCGTCTTCCTCCTCGAGCCAAGCGTCTGCTGAGAAGGACACCGTGTTCCAGAGAAATCAGCACCCCTGACAAACGGAAGCCCTGTTTCTCCCACTACCAAGGAATCACCTCGCGAACCTCCGCTCGGACTCGCTGTCTAAGCAAACCTGACTTCCCTTCCTAGACCCGAGTGCGCCGTAAGCCGAGAGATTTCCAAACCCGACACTTATCTCCCTGTCAGCGATGGCTGCTCCGCTCCCAGCCGGACGGTTCTCGCCTCGCTTCGACCAAGCTCCCGAGCTCGCTGTTCTCGTTTCCGTTCCATCCCCAGACGGGAGGACACCGGGAGGGTTGACTTCTTATCGCTCACTACCGAACACAGCAGAGGGGAAAAAACAAACAAACAACTTAGCTTTTCAGTCCGCAAGGACGCGGCATCGCTTCTCCTCCCACCATCGCACCGCTGCCTCCCACCATCGGCCACCCCCTCCCGCTGCCACTCCAGGAACGCGGAGAGAACGGAGGCCTTGAATATCTATCCACGCTCTGTTGAACTGCCTATGCCCCTTCACCAGTCCCCAAGCCACCAGGCTCCGTGACCCAGCAGGAAGCTCTCTGCCTCAGAAGAAACATACTGCCAGGACGCTTAAAGATTTCAAAGCACGCACCTCTTACTCACACAGAGCCATGGGAAGGCCGAACGCTGAGGACCCTTCACATGTTCCGAGAATCACGTCCAGGCAGCTCAAGTACATCTCGGACGATTTATTCTCCGCCCACGGCCACGCACTGATTCCTCTGCAAGGGTGGCCAAAAAAGCCCAGCGTTAGCTCTCACTCACTAAAGTCTGTGGCTGTGGGAATTCTATCCTTTAGCCCTTTCCCCCCCTCTCGCCTATGTATCGGGTCCTCTACAAGAACACCGAGTCATTCAGCCATGACGCACCACCGCTCTCCCTTGCGCGACTTGCGAACCTGCTGAATTCCCGTTGGCTCCTGAGCCCTTAACCCTTGGAGATGCTCACCTGGAATGCCTGCAAGTGTGCTGTACAAGGACACGGCAGAAGCAGAGCAAGGACAAAGACACAGACAGAAACAGACAGACAGGACGTATTGGCCAATACGAGAGAGCAACAAGAGAGAAACACATGCGAGGCAGCCAGAAACCTTACCACCTTGCGTCTTCCTCCTCGAGCCAAGCGTCTGCTGAGAAGGACACCGTGTTCCAGAGAAACCAGCACCCCTGACAAACGGGAGCCCTGTTTCTCCCACTACCAAGTAAGCACCTCGGGAACCTCCGCTCGGACTCGCTGTCTAAGCAAACGTGACTTCCCTTCCTAGACCCGAGTGGGCCGTAAGCCGAGAGATTTCCAGACCCGACACTTATCTCCCGGTCAGCGATGGCTGCTCCGCTCCCAGCAGGACGGTTCTCGCCTCGCTTCGACCAAGCTGCCAAGCTCGCCGTTCTCTTTTCCGTTCCATCCCCAGACGGGAGGACACCGGGAGGGTTGACTTCTTATCGCTCGCTACCGAACACAGCTGAGGGGAAAAAACAAACAAACAACTTAGCTTTTCAGTCCGCAAGGACGCGGCATCGCTTCTCCTCCCACCATCGGCCACCCCCTCCCGCTGCCACTCCAGGAACTCGGAGAGAACGGAGGCCTTGAATATCTATCCACGCACTGTTGAACCGCCTACTGCCCCTTCACCAGTCCCCAAGCCACCAGGCTCCGTGCCCCAGCAGGAAGCTCTCTGCCTCAGAAGAAACATACTGCCAGGACGCTTGAAGATTTCAAAGCACGCACCTCTTACTCACACAGAGCCATGGGAAGGCCGAACGCTGAGGACCCTTCACGTGTTCCGAGAATCACGTCCAGGCAGCTCAAGTCCATCTCGGACGGTATCTTCTCAGCCCACTGCCCAGCCAGTTTCCCAGCTGTTACCCAGTCTGGAGCCAGCAAAGCCCTCGGGCAGGAGTGACAGCAAAGGGCTAGGACCCAGAAGCCGTGTCCAGGGGTCAGTCTGGAGTGCTGTACAAAGCCCAGGACCATCCACATATCCTGTGTGGTGCAACCTGCTGAGTGGAGACAAAGGCTCAGGGCTGCTCTCATACCCTGATCAGACACTTTACTGAATGTGGTGCAGGGAAAAGGTGGACTGATGGCTCCCATGAATGGGCGTGCAGACTGGAGTGAGGAAGGGCCCCGGGATAAGCATATGGACGGGGGTGCAGGCTGGGGAGAGGAAGGGCCCCGGGATAAGAGTATGGACGGGGTGCAGGCTGGGGTGAGGAAGCAGGAGGGGAGGGGGCTGCGCGGAGCCTGGAGTGCGGGATGAGGGGGCCATGGGCAGGAGGGGAGAGGGCTGTGCGGAGCCTGGAGTGCGGGATGAGGGGGCCGGGGGCAGGAGGGGAGAGGGCTGCGCGGAGCCTGGTGTGTGGGATGAGGGGGCCGGGGGCAGGAGGGGAGAGGGCTGCGCGGAGCCTGGAAATAACGAGCTTCTTACTTTGCCTGCTGTCAAAGGGCAAGACTGGGGCCACGTGGCGTGCGGAGCAGGGACAGCAGCTGGGGGCGATGGAATTACACGTGCATTACCTGCACTGACCACCGAGCGGCACTGTGGAGGCGCTTCGGAATTACACGTGCATTACCCGCAATGACCACCGAGCGGCACTGTGGAGGCGCTTCGGAATTACACGTGCATTACCGGCAATGACCACCGAGCGGCACTGTGGAGGCGCTACGGAATTACACGTGCATTACCGGCAATGACCACCGAGCGGCACTGTGGAGGCGCTTCGGAATTACACGTGCATTACCGGCAATGACCACCGAGCGGCACTGTGGAGGCGCTACGGAATTACACGTGCATTACCCGCAATGACCACCGAGCGGCACTGTGGAGGCGCTACGGAATTACACGTGCATTACCGGCAATGACCACCGAGCGGCACTGTGGAGGCGCTACGGAATTACACGTGCATTACCGGCAATGACCACCGAGCGGCACTGTGGAGGCGCTACGGAATTACACGTGCATTACCCGCAATGACCACCGAGCGGCACTGTGGAGGCGCTTCGGAATTACACGTGCATTACCGCCGGTGACTACCGAGTGTCACTGTTGCTCTGCTAAGGGCCGTTATTTCCGAATAAAAAAGATTGTTCTTAGGGTAGAAATGCCCCATTCCGAACTAAGAACACGCTGGGCGGGGCTATGCCGGGGGGCGGGGCTATGATAGGGGCGGGGCGCGCTGCGACGTGCCCCGGGAGGCCGCACTATGAGAACTACAAGTCCCAGGATGCGTCGCTAACACTTGGAGTGACACGAGCGCGGGACCAACCGCGTCGCTCCCTGGTCAATGCCCCGTTGTGATGTCACTTCCGCTGCACCCGCCCAGCCGAACAGCGCCGGGCCTGCCCTGGCCCTGCAATGGCCGATGGGAGCTGCGGACAGGGGCACTCAGTTTCCCACAAGCCACTGCGGCTACTTTCCCTACTCCCCCTCATCCCGCCCCTCCCCATTGCTGGGCGGGGCTCCTGCCTCAGAGACGGCAGCGTCCGCAGCTGATGCCCCGACCCCACTCGGGAGAGGAGACTCCGCGGCAACCCTTCCCCCCCAAACTCCTCCCCACCCCGTGCAGTCTGATCCCCCCAAACTCCTCCCCGCCCCGTGCAGTCTGATCCCCCCTCAAACTCCTCCCCCCCGTGCAGTCTGATCCCCCCAAACTTCCCCTCCGCCCCGTGCACTCTGATCCCCCCAAACTCCTCTCCCCCCGTGCAGTCTGATCCCCCCAAACTCCTCCCCGCCCCGTGCAGTCCGATCCCCCCAAACTCTTCCCCGCCCCGTGCAGTCCGATCCCCCCAAACTCCTCTCCCCCCGTGCAGTATGATCCCCCCCAAACACCTCCCCGCCCCGTGCAGTCCGATCCCCCCCAAACACCTCCCCGCCCCGTGCAGTCTGATCCCCCTCCAAACTCCTCCCCCCCGTGCAGTCTGATCCCCCCCCACACTCCTCCCCGCTCCGTGCAGTCTGATCCTCTCCCCCGTGCAGTCTGATCCCCCCAAACTCCTCCCCGCCCCGTGCAGTCCGATCCTCCCAAACTCTTCCCCCCCGTGCAATCTGATCCCCCCCAAACTCCTCCACGCCCCGTGCAGTCCGATCCCCCCAAACTCTTCCCCGCCCCGTGCAGTCCGATCCCCCCAAACTCCTCTCCCTCCGTGCAGTACGATCCCCCCCAAACTCCTCTCCCCCCGTGCAGTCTGATCCCCCCAAACTCGTCCGCCCCGTGCAATCTGATCCCCCCAAACTCCTCTCCCCCCGTGCAGTCTGATCCCCCCCAAACTCCTCCCCGCCCCATGCAGTCCGATCCCCCCAAACTCTTCCCCGCCCCGTGCAGTCCGATCTCCCCAAACTCCTCTCCCTCCGTGCAGTCCGATCCCCCCAAACTCCTCCCCCCCGTGCAGTCTGATCCCCCCAAACTCCTCCCCGCCCCGTGCAGTCCGATCCCCCCAAACTCTTCCCCCCCGTGCAATCTGATCCCCCCAAACTCCTCTCCCCCCGTGCAGTCTGATCCCCCCCAAACTCCTCCCCGCCCCGTGCAGTCCGATCCCCCCAAACTCCTCTCCCTCCGTGCAGTCCGATCCCCCCCAAACTCCTCCCCGCCCCGTGCAGTCCGATCCCCCCAAACTCCTCCCCCCCGTGCAGTCTGATCCCCCCCCAAACTCCTCCCCGCTCCGTGCAGTCTGATCCTCCCCTCCATGCAGTCTGATCCCCCCAAACTCCTCCCCGCCCCGTGCAGTCCGATCCCCCCAAACTCTTCCCCGCCCCGTGCAGTCCGATCCCCCCAAACTCCTCTCCCTCCGTGCAGTCCGATCCCCCCCAAACTCCTCTCCCCCCGTGCAGTCTGATCCCCCCAAACTCCTCCCCCACGTGCAGTCCGATCCCCCCAAACTCTTCCCCGCCCCGTGCAGTCCGATCCCCCCAAACTCCTCTCCCTCCGTGCAGTCCGATCCCCCCCAAACTCCTCCCCGCCCCGTGCAGTCCGATCCCCCCCAAACTCTTCCCCGCCCCGTGCAGTCCGATCCCCCCAAACTCCTCCCCGCCCCGTGCAGTCCGATCTCCCCCAAAACTCCTCCCCGCCCCGTGCAGTCCGATCCCCCCCCAAACTCCTCCCCGCTCCGTGCAGTCTGATCCCCCCCAAACTCCTCTCCCCCCCGTGCAGTCTGATCCCCCCCACAGTCCCCTCCGCCCCGTGCAGTCTGATCGCCCCCCCAAACTCCTGTCCGCCCCGTGCAGTCTGATCCCCCCCAAAGCTCCTCCCTGCCCCGTGCAGTCTGATCCCCCCAAACTCCTCTCCCCCCGTGCAGTCTGATCCCCCCAAACTCCTCTCCCCCCCGTGCAGTCTGATCGCCCCCCAAAACTCCTCCCCGCCCCGTGCAGTCTGATCCCCCCCAAACTCCTCCCCACCCCATGCAGTCTGATCCCCCCAAACTCCTCGCCCCGTGCAGTCTGATCCCCCCCTAAACTCCTCCCCGCCCCGTGCAGTCTGATCCCCCCCCAACTCCTCCCCGCCCCGTGCAGTCTGATCCCCCCCAAACTCCTCCCCGCCCCGTGCAGTCTGATCCCCCCCAAACTCCTCCCCGCCCCGTGCAGTCTGATCCCCCCCCAAAC
Source organism: Pelodiscus sinensis (assembly GCF_052426305.1). NCBI lineage: Eukaryota > Metazoa > Chordata > Testudines > Trionychidae > Pelodiscus > Pelodiscus sinensis. The sequence continues at coordinate 380,539 of NC_143059.1, forward strand.
TCCTCCTCGCCCCGTGCAGTCTGATCCCCCCCAAACTCCTCCCCCCGTGCAGTCTGATCTCCTACCCCCCACGAAACTCCTCTCCGCCCCCTGCAGTCTGATCCCCTACCCCCCTAACTCCTCTCCGCGCCATGCAGTCTGATCCCCCCTCACCAAACTCCTCCCCGCCCCGTGCAGTCTGCTTCCCCCCAAACTCCTCTCCGCCCCATGCAGTATGATTCCCCTTCACCAAACTCCTCTCCGCCCCATGCAGTATGATCCCCCCTCACCAAACTCCTCCCCGCCCCGTGCAGTCTGCTTCCCCCCAAACTCCTCTCCGCTCCATGCAGTCTGATCCCCCACCACCCCCAAACTCCTCTCCGCCCCGTGCAGTCTGCTCCCCCCAACACCAAATTTCCCAGCCGGCTTGTGCAGGGACTGGCAGCGGGACAGGCTGATGCTGCTGTTGCCTTCGAAAGTGCAGCGGGGAGCGTGAGGCGGGTGGGTGGGGAGGGGGGCGGCTGCCTCTGCTGCGTCCCGTTCACAAGCCCAGAGGGGCCGCGCGAGGATTTTCCGGAGACCCCGAGGAGTTTTCTGCCGCTCACTTCTGTGTCCCAGCTGAGTTCCTGCCAGTCAGTGGCCCCGCCCCTGCCATTAATGACGGAGCCTGGGACCCGTCTGTGTGCCACACAAACCCACGTGTCACTCGCCCGGGAGCCGATAGAACGTGCCCCGCGTTCCGTCATTTGCATGCACCGCGCCAGGGCAATGACGTCACTAGCAGTGCGCTGCTGTTCGTAGCCGGCAGTGGCAGCTTCGCACCGAGCCGGGCCACGAGGCAGCGGGCGCAGCGCTGGGGGCGGAGCTACAGGGGAGCGGCCCGGCCGGGCGGGGTGCACACTGGGGCGCCCAAGGGCTGAGATCCGGGCGGGGCAGCGTCACGCTCTGACCTCGCTGCCGCCTCCCGCCGCCGCTCCCTTGGGGCCGGGTGGCGCGGACCGGAAGCCGCTGCACTGCCCGGATTTCCTGGGGAACACGCTCCCTGTGACGTCAGGACCTGCCACAGAGGCAGGGCGCCACCCCGGCCAAGCAAGGAGCAGAGCTAGGGTTGCCAGATGGTTTCACCAAAAATACCAGGCACGCCTGACATGACATCACAATCTGCATTCCATCTGATTTAGAAAATACCCGACATTTATCAGAGGAGTAGCCGCGTTAGTCTGAATCTGCAAAAGCAGCGAGGAGCCCTGTGGCACAGAACTCCTTGCCGCTTTCGCGGACATTGAGAAAATATAAATTTGTTTCCCGAAGAAAAAGCTGAAAGCCTGGACCGTCCAGTTCAAAACCGGACACCTGGCAACCATAAGCAGAGTGGTGCCTTGTCGGAGCGGTTCCAGCCTCCGCTCTGCTGTCCTTCCTCTGCCCCACGTACCACGGGAGCTGGTGGCCTACGCTGGCTGCACCGCCGCAGGAAGCCTCCAACCCCAGTCGCTGTCCCAGCCAGGCACCCCGTGTCTGAACCCGTCCCGCCTGGCCCCGTGTCTCCTGCCTACCACCCGCTGACCTGGCACCAGCTGAGCGCTCGTACCTGGGCACCTTCCGGTCACGGTTCCCAGTCGGTTGCTGTCAGGCTGTGGACCGAGCAAACGTCACTTCCGGTCCGTGGGACTGAACGCACGTGGCGCCGGCATGATGCGAGGCCGCTCCTTGTTGCCCCACGTCGGATACAAAAGGAGCAGCTACCGCGCGGCAGTTAGAGCCTCGTGCTGAAACGCGCTGCAGCAGTGCTACTCTTCCCTGCCCCTCTCATCCCAGTTGCATGCTCCAGATGGGAGGGGAGGGGTGTCGCTTTCCAGGAGCTACTGCTGCCAGGGCACCGTCTGACTGGCACACGTCAGACGCACACGCCCGTACCACAGCCACTCACCCTGCCAAATGCTCACACGCAGGGATGCGTGTACACACTCACAAACGCGAATTAACAGATTAACACGCCTGGGCGCCCACTCATGCCCTCGCTCAAATGCCCACACACGCATCTGCTCAATCTGCCCGCACGCAGGCATGTGCACACACACGCAAATGGACACTTGCGGACGCACACACTTGCACTCATACTTACGTGCGCACGCATGCACACCGACTAACAGTCGCCTAGAAGGACTCACCAATAATATTAAACTCAAAAGCCAAAGATTAGATCAATTAGGAGACAACTATTCCCACGAGGCCCTAATCCATGTCTGGGGCTCCTCGGTGCTGCTGGAGACCAAGTCTTTATTTCAATCCCAGTTTTGCCAACTCTCCGCATGCGTGACGCTAGGTCAATTGGCAGCCTACTCACTTAGTTTTCCGTATGATCCTAGACACGTTAAGTATCGCCAGCCAGGAGATTCGGGGGGCGGCGGGGCGGGGGGATTAATGACATTTTTAAAAATACAAAAATCGGTGTTCAGTTTCTGTTGTAGATAAACCTATGTACTTCATATGACTTGACACTGTGCCTCTCCATATAACCTTGTAACTTTGTATTAATCCATATGACCTTGTCACTTTGTATTAGAACCTGAATCCATATAACCTTGTAACTTAGTTTTCTACATAGGGTTCTAATACAGAGTATATAGTTAAAGAGGTAAAAATGTCATTTGCTAGGAGTAGAATAAGATCTTTCCCCCACTCTCTCCCCCCACTCTGTAATCAATTGCCCAGTTGAATGAACGAGGTGTGAATGAGTAACACTTGGGAGCCAAGCACCTCCAGAGAGCTACACCAGTTGAAAAGGGGGTAGAAGCCAGACCCAAGGTGTCAAGAGGGCTCAAGAAAGAAGAGCAGACATATTGAAGGCCTTGGGGATTAGAAGCAAGCACCTTCTTTGGAAAACACCCTCTCTTAACAGACAGCACCCACAAAGGGACCAAAGGACACAGACCCAGATTTTGAATCTGGGATATATTTGCATAAGAGGGAAGCTGCTATAAAAGTGAGTTGTCTTGCAGAGGACTCCGGGTCTCATCTTGTCACCATCGGAGCATCGATCCGGATCAGCAGAAGCCCGGCTCCACCCCTCCCCCATCTAACTCACCTGGCCAGTGAAGTTAAGGGGAGCAACAAGTTGGTAACAACAGCAAGACGGAGTGTGCTTGTGCACGTGTGTGTGTGTGTGTGTGTGTGTGTGTGTGTGTGTGTGAGAGTGAGTGCGTGAGTGACACAGAATAATCAATACTTATCATATGCATGTGGTAAATAAATAAATAATTTCTATATATATATATAATGTGTGTGTGTGTGATCAATAAATGTGGCGTGTTGCCTTATCCCTCTGAAAAAGATCCCGAGTACTTCTTTTAAGTACAACACTGTGACTTTTGTACTTCGTATTTTCAAGTTCTTCCACCACGAGCCAGAGGGCCTTTTCTCAGGGACCCGTACCACGCTCGCAAACGTCTGTGCGGCCCTCCCTCGATACTTACCTTGAGCCAATTGCTATTTGCTCTTCTTCCATAGATCGCTGTCTGGTTTCCATCTGCCGGCAGGGTCTCGGGGGGGGTGGCTCCTTTCGGTCTCTGCCACCACATGGCCAGCCTCTCATCTCCTCCAAGTCTACAGGGACCGAAAAAGAGACAGAGAACGGTTAGGAGCTAGGCCACCCTAGATGTGTGGAAAGGACAGACACGTGCGTCACCTGGCTGCTGCTCACTGGAGCCCAGTGTTGCCTCTAACATTTCCCCTCCAGGAGCGGAGTGAGTTTTGTCTCGTGCTCCAAGATCGAGGTCACGTGCCCTTCTTCGGATGCCTGCCACCCAGGCGAAGACATGTCTCGTCTGTGTTTTTAAAACGTTCTGGAAGAAAGAGTACTAACACAAGGGAGAATTAACAAGGTCATTTAAACTGTAAATATTTGTTTGATATGAAGTCAAATAAAAGGAAAATTAATACTGCAACATTTTCAGTGGCCAACCTCCTCTCCTCTCCTCTCCTCTCCCCTCCCCTCCCCTGCCCCCTCCAGCTGGCCTAGATGATCTCTCCGGGTCCCTTATGGTAAAGCCCGCCCCGGGACCCTGTGCTGAGGTGACAAGTTCTTCACAAGATACTGGGTATGTAAACTTTTTACGGAAAAGCGTCCGTGGCCAATCTAGTCGCGCTTTTCTGCAAAAAAGCCCCAATCGCCATTTTCGCCATCGGGGCTTTTTTGCGGAAAAGAACTCTCTGCTGTCTACACTGGCCCTTTTGCGCAGAAGTCTTTCGGAAAAAGACTTTTGCCCGAACGGGAGCAGCATAGTATTCCCGCAGAAGCACTGACAATCTTACATGAGATCGTCAGTGCTTTTGCGGAAATTCAAGCGGCCAGTGTAGACAGCTGGCAAGTTTTTCCGCAAAAGCAGATGATTAGCACACTTTCCTAGTTGAAAATCCAAGGAGAAGAAAGGGGAGAATTGCAAATCAAGACTCTCTTAAGGTGTCTGAAAGCTACTTTGGTCTGGGCCGGTACTCAGTGGTACCAAGGCAGACTTTTCTGTGGCTCGGTTGTCTAATGCCACACTAGAACAAGTCTACCACACCGAACGAAAGAGCAGACAATTACATGAAAGGGAAAAAAGGTGGCTTGGCAGAGAATTTGCTTCCGGACAAAAACAAGAGACTGCGGTGGTTAAAGAAGAACGGGAGGCATACCTGTGCATAAACCAATTCACCAGAAACCTTCTGAACAACCAGTTCAGTCACATGTCCTTACAGGGACAAGCACCTTAATGACGGTAGCCCTGACATTTTATTTTGCAGACGATTCTACTTGTGGAAGGGCTGCTGGAGTGAAACTTGAGGCCCAAGCAGGAGGAAAGTTTGATTTTCTAGTACCAAATAGAAAAACAATAATAGAACAAAAAGGCTAAAAGATGCCTAAGGGCGGAGATAGGGTCCAGAATGACTTAGACAAATTGGAGGATTGGGCCACAAGAAATCTGATGAGGTTCAACAAGGACAAGTGTACAGTCCTGCACTTGGGATGGAAGAATCCCAAGCATAGTTACAAGCTGGGGACCAACCAGTTAAGTAGTAGTTCTGCAGACAGGACCTGGGGGTTACAGTGGATGAGAAGCTGGAGATGAGTCAACAGTGTGCCCTTGTAGCCAAGAAGGCTAATGGCATATTAGGTTGCATTAAGAGGAGCATTGCCAGTAGATCCAGAGATGTCATTATTCCCCTTTATTCGGCTTTGGTGAGGCCACATCTGGAGTACTGTGTCCAGTTCTGGGCCCCCCACTACAGAAGGGATGTGGACACATTGGAGAGGGTCCAGCAGAGGACAACCAAAATGATTAGGGGGCTGGAGCAATTGCTCTATGAAGAGGCTGAGGGATTTAGGTTTCTTTAGTCTGAAGAGGAGACCATGAGGGGGGATTTTATAGTAGCCTTCAACTTCCTTATAAGGACACAGGAACGCAAGGTAACCTGTTCTCCCAACTCTCGCTTTCAGACGGGGTGGGGAACCTTATTGGGGGGGCGGAAGGCACACACTAGTAGGGTTGCCAGATGGTTTCAGCAAAAAAAAAAAAAAAAAAAAGGCGCCAGGAAAATTTTTGTTGAGGGAAAGAAGCCAACCAAACAAAAAAACCCCACCAGGAACATTTTTGTTGAGCAAAATCCAGTTGTGACCCCTTTAATTAGTCAGCCAATCTCCCCGCCCCGGCTTATTTCTGCTGGGCACAGAGGAAAAGCAGAAAATACTGGACATTTTGTATGTCCGGTATTTTCTAAATTTATTTACCGGACAAAAAGTGCAACTACCGGGCTGTCTGGCTCAGTGCTAGACACCTGGCAACCCTACACACAAGAGTGAAGAAAAAAAAAATCCCAAACCCCACCATCCGCATTAACACATGCCCCAACTGAGAAGGAGGAAGAGGCTTCCCACATTCCCCTCGCACACCGGAGCTTGTGAGGAGGGGGGGGCGGGGGGCGGGGCGGGGCGGGGCAGGCTAGCAGAATTTGTCTGCTCCAATCTGGCCACCCAGAGAAATAAAAAAGCAAATTGAAAGAGCCAGACGAATACCTAGAAACCATCTACTTCAAGACAGACCCAAGAAAACCAACAATAGAACACCACTTGTCATCACCTACAACCCCCAACTTAAACCTGTCCAACACATTATCAATAAACTACAGCCTATATTGGAACAGGATACCATACTCAAAGAGGCTCTGGGAGACAGACCCATAGTCTCCTATAGACAACCACCTAACCTCAAGATCATTCTTACCAACCACCACAGGACATACCACACTAATATCAACCCTGGTACCTTCCCTTGCAACAAACCCCGTTGCCAGCTTTGTCCACATATTCATTCTGCTGATACCATTATTGGACCCAACCAAGTGAGTTATAAGATCAAGAACACATATTCCTGCGCATCCAGAAATATAATCTATGCTATCGTGTGCCGAAAGTGTCCGTCTGCTATGTACATTGGACAAACATCTCAGACACTTCGCCAAAGGATTAATGCCCACAAAACAGATATCAGACAAGATCACAAAGAGAAAACAGTTTCTTGCCATTTTAACCAGAAAGGACACTCTCTCAATGACTTAACCACCTGCATTCTGCTACAAAGACCTTTTACATCTGCACTTGAAAGGGAATCCTCTGAACTGTCATTCATGTTAAAATTCGACACTTTCCAACAAGGACTTAGTTCAAATGTTTGTTATCTCACCCATTACCAAGATAGTTTCCCCAATTATCACCTCTAATACCATTAACTCACAAACATCCCACTCTCCCTACCTCTAATATCATCAATTCACAGACACTTACCTTCCTTCCCCCTCCCCCCCACCGCATCCCCCTCCTGTTCTGCAATGTGATTTGTCCTTTTCATATTTGTTCTTTTTTTTAATTGTATCCTTTGGTATATATGGTTGTGACTACTTTCTTCCACTATTTGATCTGAGGAAGTGGGTCTGGCCCACGAAAGCTCATCATCTAATAAACCATCTTGTTAGTCTTTAAAGTGCTACATTGTCCTGCATTTTGCTTCAACTACCCCAGACTAACACGGCTACATTTCTATCACCAATCTGGAGGGGAGCTAGAGCGTTAGTGTGGGAACCTTGAGTCTCGAGGGCCACACTCACGTGAGCTGGGGTATTAGGTTCCTCACCCCTGCTTTAAAAACAAAACCTCTTACTCTTAAAAATCGATCCCAGTATCTCTGGTCGGACCAGCTTCATGCAGGTCCTCGGGGATGGAAAACTGCAGCAAACTGTATGAACAGAAACAAACAGAAGCCCCAATCGCAGCTGGAGGTGGGGCGAGGCTGCCCCAGCAGGGACACAACGGGGCAGCCGCCCTCCACCAGATCAGGAAAACAACCGCGCCATTCCCCGGCCAGCAGGAAGGCGAGTGCCGCTGCAAGGCTCCGCAACGGAGGTGGGCGGCAGAGGGGTGTTTGTGCGCGGCCGCGCGCCTTCAGCGGCAACTCCCCTGGTGCCCCCTTCTCTAGTCCAGCCAGGCCTAAAATGCTCAGTGCTTAGAAGGCGGGTGGGGAACCTAAGGCCTGGGTGCTTGGGGCTCCTCCACCGTCGCCCCCTCCCCACGCCGTGGGGCTGGAGCGCACAAAGCGACTAGGCTGGGCCCTGCAGTGCTCTGGCGCCAGGGGGACGTTTCTCCGCTCAGCCGGGGGCCAGGCAGGGAGGCTTTTCTGTCGGTTGGTTTGTCTGTCACCTGTTTGCCCCCCAATTCTCAGCCACTCCCCCCCCTCCCCACACGCCCCCACCCAGGACGCTCTCGGCCTCTGCAGGAGGCACAGCCGGGCACTGGGCGGCACTGCGGGCAGCCAGGGCCAGAGCATCCCCCCCCACAGCGCCCCCCGCCGAACTGCCCCCCCCGGGCACAGGGGGGATTCAGCGGGCACCCGGCCCCGCCCCCAGGCAGCGAGCAGCGCGGGGAGCAGGGCTCAGGCCGCCCCGCCCCCCCGCGTGCGGGACACGTTCTGTGCGTGCCCCGCCCGCGGGAACCACCCCTCGAGGGCGCGCGGCTCCCCGGCGGGGGGAGGGGGCACGTGACACTCCCGCGCCCCGGTGGCCCGCAGCCCCCCCTCCCCGAGACACCCACGTGACTGGAGCCCGGGTCAGCTCCCGCGCCCCAAAGGGGGGGCCACAGCCCCGTTCCCCCGGCACCACGTGGGGGGGGGTCACAGGGGCGCTGCTCCCCGGGGAGGCTGCAGCGCCGGGGGGGGGGGGGCAGAAATCGCCCCCCCACCTCCGCCAGGGGCCGCCCCGCCGATGTCCAGCCTGGGGCCCGGAGAGAAGCAGGCGGGGGGGGGGGGGCTCCACGTCACTGCCAGCTCCCGCCCCGCCCCCCAGGCTCCGCCCCTCAGCGCCCCCCGCAGCGTTTTCCCGCCCGCCTCGTCAGCGCGAGCGTCCCGGGAGTTTCCCGCCCAGCCAGCGCCGCCCGCGCCTGCGCTCTCCCGCGCCCTGTCCCCTCCTGCCCCCCCCCCCCCGTGCCAAGGCCCCCCCGGCCCCTCCCCCTCCCTCCTGCCCCCCCAGTGCCGAGCACCCCCCCGGCCCCTCACCCCCTCCTGCCCCCCCAGTGCCAAGCGCCCCCCCCGGCCCCCCACACCCAGCCTGCTCCTACACCTCACCCCTGTCCAGACACCCCACCCCCAGCCCGCTCCCCCACCTTCCCTCGCGCCCCCTTCTCCCCCAGGCCAGACACCCCACCCCCAGCCCGCTCCCCCACCTTCCCTCGCGCCCCCTCCTCCCCCGGGCCAGACACCAACAAGGGGCGGGCTGGGGGCGGGGAGCTTCGCACTCGGACCCAGGATTCGCTCGCGCCCCCGCGCGCTCCTCGGACCTTCCTGTCATGGCGGCGCCGGCCGCCCAGTCAGACAACGCCCCCCTGCGGCAGCCCATTGGCCGAACCAGAGGCAGGATCCCCTTTGCTGACAGCCCATTGGGCGACACTATCCTCCGCCAAGGCTGTCTTCCGAAAGCCCATTGGCTGGCACACAGCCAGGAACCACCCCTAAGTCACAGACAATTCGAGGACAGAGCAGCCCATTAAGATCCACCCCGGACAGCCTATTGGTCGAGAGCAGTGGCAGGTCATTCCCCCTAGTCACACCGCATTCGCAGACAGAGCTGTCCGTTAAGATGCAGCCGGGTCAGCCTATTGGGTGCCTCTGATTCAGAACACGCCCCTTAGTCACAGCCCATTCGCGGACAGAAGAGTCTGTTATAATCCACCCCGGACAACCTATTGGCCGCCAGCAGCCCCAGAACACGCCTTGAGTCACCGCCCATTGGCGCACGGAGCAGTCCGTTAAGAGTCACCTCGGACAGCCTCAGATTGGGCGCCACAGATTCCGAACACGCCCTTTACTCTCAGCCCATTCGCGGACAGAACAGTCTGTTACGATCAGTCCGGGACAGTCTCTCGGCCAGCCTTAGTGTAGGGAGAACATAGTCAAGTATGAAACAGGATTCCCCAAGTGGAAGTGACTCCCCAGAATTTGTTCCCCACAACTACAAGTCTAAGGAGGAGAAGTTTGTTAAGTAGAAGAAGCATAGAAGTGTTTAGATTTATTCTTGTGAAAGTGTTTAGATTTAGTGTTATCAAGCTTGAGAAGTGTTTAGATTTATAATTATTATTATTATTATTATTTGTTAGGATTGTTTAATTATAAATCTAAACATTTTTGCCCCTCTAGAATATAATTGGTTAGGAATGTAATATTAGGTCATGTAACTTCAAACTGTTAAAAATATACTACTATGTAGCCAGAAACAGCTCCCCTCGCTGTGCGCCAGGGCACGCTCAAACTTACTGTTACACAATTGACAACCGTTCTCTTCAAAGCATTGTGAAGCACTTAACCCTAATCGCAAAGTGAAGCATTGTAACTATAACAGTAACTAACTCAGCGCTCAGAGAGAGAATGTTTTAAGAAATGCCACCCAGAAACTTTTGTAACTTTTTGTAACTACAACTCTTGTATTATTATGCAAAATACTGTATGGGAAACATTAATTAGGGAATGTACATAAGAGAGAGAGTGCTTGGACGATGAATGAATGGTTGTGAGAGGTGCCAGCCTGAGAATGCAGCAACAAAGGGCTGAAGAAGGCGTCAGGTGCCAGTGCAATTGGCTCCCCGTAGCCGTTTCTAACACACACATGAGCCGCTCTGATTTGGCTTCTAACACTTTTAGCTGCTCGGTTCTGCAAGCGCGGAGAGGAAGCCGCGTCCGATAGATGGAGGTTCTCCGCGACACATTTGGCAGCCTGGACCCCCTGCCTCTGGTCCAAAGAGTCTCAACCAACCCCCGACCCCATGACCCTTGTTCTCAGTGATTCCGCCAGCTGCTTGGTGCCTTTAGTACCCGGCCCCGCTTGCAAAGTCCCCCCCCAGCAGCATGACCCGAGAGCGAAACAAGAGACCCCCCCCCCCAGCAGCAAAACCCGAGAGCAGCGCGAAAGAACCCCCCCGGCATTGCGACCCGAGGGCGGCGCCAGAGACCCCCCCCAGCAGCAAGTCCCGAGGGCGGCGCCAGAGACCCTCCCCAGCAGCGTGACCCGAGAGCGAAGCCAGAGACCTCCCCCAGCAGAGTGACCCGAAAACAGTGCCAGAGACCCCCCCCAGCAGCAAGACCCGAGAGCGGCACCACAGACCCGCCCCCAGCAGTGCGACCCAAGAGTGGCGCCAGAGACCCTCCCCCCAGCAGCATCACCAGAGAACGGCGACAGAGATCTCCCCCCCCCCCCAGCAGCACAACCTGAGATGGGAGCCAGAGGCCCCCCCCAGCAGCATCACCCGAGAGTGGCGCCAGAGACCCCCCCCAGCAGCATGAGATGAAAGTGGCGACAGAGACCCCACCCCCAAGGAGCGCGACCCGAGACCGGCGCCGGAGACCCCCCCAGAAGCATTACCCGAGAGTGGAGACAGAAACCCCACCCCCAGCACCGCTACCGGAGAGCGGCGCCAGAGACCTCCCCGAACAGCATCACCCGAGAGCGGCCCCAGACACCCACCCAGCAGCAAAACCCGAGAGAGGTGCCAGAGACCCCCCGCAGCAGCATCACCTGATAGCGGGGCCAGTGACACCCCCCGTCTGCAGCATGACCGGAGGGAGGCTCCAGAGACCACCCCCAGTAGTGCGACCCGAGAGCGGCGCCAGAGACCTCCCCCCAGCAGCGCGACCCGAGAGTGGAGACAGAGACCCCACCCCCAGCACCACTACCGAGAGCGGCACCAGAGACCCCCCCCAACAGCGCGACCCGAAAGCGGTAACAGAGACCCCCCCCCAGCAGCACGACCGGAGAGCGAAGCCAGAGACCCCCCCAGCAGCATGATCCCAAGGAGGCGCCAGAGACCCCCCCCAGTAGCGCGACTCGAGAGCGGCACCAGAGATTCCCCGCAGCAGCATAACCCGAGAGAGGCGCCAGACTCCCTCCCAGCAGCACGACCTGAGAGTGGCCCCAAAGACCCCTCCCCCCCAGCAGCGAGACCCGAGAGCAGCGCTAGAGACACCCCCAAGCTGCACGACCCGAGAGCGGCACCAGAATCCCTCCCTGCAGCGAGATCCGAGAGCGGCGTGACTGAAGAGACCTCTCACTCACTAAGGTCTGTGGCTGTGGGAATTCTATCCTTTAGCCCTTCCCCCCCCCTCGCCTATGTATAGGGCCCTCTACAAGAACACTGAGTCAGTCAGCCATGACGCACCACCGCTCTCCCTTGCGCGACTAGCGTACCTGCAGAATTCCCGTTGGCTCCTGAGCCCTTAACCCGTGGAGATGCTCACCTGGAATGCCTGCACGTGAGCTATACAAGGACACGGCAGAAGCAGAGCAAGGACAAAGACACAGACAGAAACAGACAGACAGAACGTATTGGCCAATACGAGAGAGCAACAAGAGAGAAACACATGAGAGGCAGACGGAAACCTTACCGCCTTGCGTCTTCCTCCTCGAGCCAAGCGTCTGCTGAGAAGGACACCGTGTTCCAGAGAAATCAGCACCCCTGACAAACGGAAGCCCTGTTTCTCCCACTACCAAGGAATCACCTCGCGAACCTCCGCTCGGACTCGCTGTCTAAGCAAACCTGACTTCCCTTCCTAGACCCGAGTGCGCCGTAAGCCGAGAGATTTCCAAACCCGACACTTATCTCCCTGTCAGCGATGGCTGCTCCGCTCCCAGCCGGACGGTTCTCGCCTCGCTTCGACCAAGCTCCCGAGCTCGCTGTTCTCGTTTCCGTTCCATCCCCAGACGGGAGGACACCGGGAGGGTTGACTTCTTATCGCTCACTACCGAACACAGCAGAGGGGAAAAAACAAACAAACAACTTAGCTTTTCAGTCCGCAAGGACGCGGCATCGCTTCTCCTCCCACCATCGCACCGCTGCCTCCCACCATCGGCCACCCCCTCCCGCTGCCACTCCAGGAACGCGGAGAGAACGGAGGCCTTGAATATCTATCCACGCTCTGTTGAACTGCCTATGCCCCTTCACCAGTCCCCAAGCCACCAGGCTCCGTGACCCAGCAGGAAGCTCTCTGCCTCAGAAGAAACATACTGCCAGGACGCTTAAAGATTTCAAAGCACGCACCTCTTACTCACACAGAGCCATGGGAAGGCCGAACGCTGAGGACCCTTCACATGTTCCGAGAATCACGTCCAGGCAGCTCAAGTACATCTCGGACGATTTATTCTCCGCCCACGGCCACGCACTGATTCCTCTGCAAGGGTGGCCAAAAAAGCCCAGCGTTAGCTCTCACTCACTAAAGTCTGTGGCTGTGGGAATTCTATCCTTTAGCCCTTTCCCCCCCTCTCGCCTATGTATCGGGTCCTCTACAAGAACACCGAGTCATTCAGCCATGACGCACCACCGCTCTCCCTTGCGCGACTTGCGAACCTGCTGAATTCCCGTTGGCTCCTGAGCCCTTAACCCTTGGAGATGCTCACCTGGAATGCCTGCAAGTGTGCTGTACAAGGACACGGCAGAAGCAGAGCAAGGACAAAGACACAGACAGAAACAGACAGACAGGACGTATTGGCCAATACGAGAGAGCAACAAGAGAGAAACACATGCGAGGCAGCCAGAAACCTTACCACCTTGCGTCTTCCTCCTCGAGCCAAGCGTCTGCTGAGAAGGACACCGTGTTCCAGAGAAACCAGCACCCCTGACAAACGGGAGCCCTGTTTCTCCCACTACCAAGTAAGCACCTCGGGAACCTCCGCTCGGACTCGCTGTCTAAGCAAACGTGACTTCCCTTCCTAGACCCGAGTGGGCCGTAAGCCGAGAGATTTCCAGACCCGACACTTATCTCCCGGTCAGCGATGGCTGCTCCGCTCCCAGCAGGACGGTTCTCGCCTCGCTTCGACCAAGCTGCCAAGCTCGCCGTTCTCTTTTCCGTTCCATCCCCAGACGGGAGGACACCGGGAGGGTTGACTTCTTATCGCTCGCTACCGAACACAGCTGAGGGGAAAAAACAAACAAACAACTTAGCTTTTCAGTCCGCAAGGACGCGGCATCGCTTCTCCTCCCACCATCGGCCACCCCCTCCCGCTGCCACTCCAGGAACTCGGAGAGAACGGAGGCCTTGAATATCTATCCACGCACTGTTGAACCGCCTACTGCCCCTTCACCAGTCCCCAAGCCACCAGGCTCCGTGCCCCAGCAGGAAGCTCTCTGCCTCAGAAGAAACATACTGCCAGGACGCTTGAAGATTTCAAAGCACGCACCTCTTACTCACACAGAGCCATGGGAAGGCCGAACGCTGAGGACCCTTCACGTGTTCCGAGAATCACGTCCAGGCAGCTCAAGTCCATCTCGGACGGTATCTTCTCAGCCCACTGCCCAGCCAGTTTCCCAGCTGTTACCCAGTCTGGAGCCAGCAAAGCCCTCGGGCAGGAGTGACAGCAAAGGGCTAGGACCCAGAAGCCGTGTCCAGGGGTCAGTCTGGAGTGCTGTACAAAGCCCAGGACCATCCACATATCCTGTGTGGTGCAACCTGCTGAGTGGAGACAAAGGCTCAGGGCTGCTCTCATACCCTGATCAGACACTTTACTGAATGTGGTGCAGGGAAAAGGTGGACTGATGGCTCCCATGAATGGGCGTGCAGACTGGAGTGAGGAAGGGCCCCGGGATAAGCATATGGACGGGGGTGCAGGCTGGGGAGAGGAAGGGCCCCGGGATAAGAGTATGGACGGGGTGCAGGCTGGGGTGAGGAAGCAGGAGGGGAGGGGGCTGCGCGGAGCCTGGAGTGCGGGATGAGGGGGCCATGGGCAGGAGGGGAGAGGGCTGTGCGGAGCCTGGAGTGCGGGATGAGGGGGCCGGGGGCAGGAGGGGAGAGGGCTGCGCGGAGCCTGGTGTGTGGGATGAGGGGGCCGGGGGCAGGAGGGGAGAGGGCTGCGCGGAGCCTGGAAATAACGAGCTTCTTACTTTGCCTGCTGTCAAAGGGCAAGACTGGGGCCACGTGGCGTGCGGAGCAGGGACAGCAGCTGGGGGCGATGGAATTACACGTGCATTACCTGCAATGACCACCGAGCGGCACTGTGGAGGCGCTACGGAATTACACGTGCATTACCCGCAATGACCACCGAGCGGCACTGTGGAGGCGCTTCGGAATTACACGTGCATTACCCGCAATGACCACCGAGCGGCACTGTGGAGGCGCTTCGGAATTACACGTGCATTACCCGCAATGACCACCGAGCGGCACTGTGGAGGCGCTTCGGAATTACACGTGCATTACCCGCAATGACCACCGAGCGGCACTGTGGAGGCGCTACGGAATTACACGTGCATTACCCGCAATGACCACCGAGCGGCACTGTGGAGGCGCTACGGAATTACACGTGCATTACCGCCGGTGACTACCGAGTGTCACTGTTGCTCTGCTAAGGGCCGTTATTTCCGAATAAAAAAGATTGTTCTTAGGGTAGAAATGCCCCATTCCGAACTAAGAACACGCTGGGCGGGGCTATGCCGGGGGGCGGGGCTATGATAGGGGCGGGGCGCGCTGCGACGTGCCCCGGGAGGCCGCACTATGAGAACTACAAGTCCCAGGATGCGTCGCTAACACTTGGAGTGACACGAGCGCGGGACCAACCGCGTCGCTCCCTGGTCAATGCCCCGTTGTGATGTCACTTCCGCTGCACCCGCCCAACCGAACAGCGCCGGGCCTGCCCTGGCCCTGCAATGGCCGATGGGAGCTGCGGACAGGGGCACTCAGTTTCCCACAAGCCACTGCGGCTACTTTCCCTACTCCCCCTCATCCCGCCCCTCCCCATTGCTGGGCGGGGCTCCTGCCTCAGAGACGGCAGCGTCCGCAGCTGATGCCCCGCCCCCACTCGGGAGAGGAGACTCCGCGGCAACCCTTCCCCCCCAAACTCCTCCCCGCCCCGTGCAGTCTGATCCCCCCAAACTCCTCCCCGCCCCGTGCAGTCTGATCCCCCCTCAAACTCCTCCCCCCCGTGCAGTCTGATCCCCCCAAACTTCCCCTCCGCCCCGTGCACTCTGATCCTCCCCCCCGTGCAGTCTGATCCCCCCAAACTCCTCTCCCCCCGTGCAGTCTGATCCCCCCAAACTCCTCCCCGCCCCGTGCAGTCCGATCCCCCCAAACTCTTCCCCGCCCCGTGCAGTCCGATCCCCCCAAACTCCTCTCCCCCCGTGCAGTATGATCCCCCCCAAACACCTCCCCGCCCCGTGCAGTCCGATCCCCCCCAAACACCTCCCCGCCCCGTGCAGTCCGATCCCCCCCAAACTCCTCCCCGCCCCGTGCAGTCTGATCCCCCTCCAAACTCCTCCCCCCCCGTGCAGTCTGATCCTCCCCCCCGTGCAGTCTGATCCCCCCCAAACTCCTCCCCGCTCCGTGCAGTCTGATCCTCCCCCCCCGTGCAGTCTGATCCCCCCCAAACTCCTCCCCGCTCCGTGCAGTCTGATCCTCCCCCCCCGTGCAGTCTGATCCCCCCAAACTCCTCCCCCCTCGTACAATCTGATCCCCCCAAACTCCTCTCCTCCCGTGCAGTCTGATCCCCCCCAAACTCCTCCCCGCCCCGTGCAGTCCGATCCCCCCAAACTCCTCTCCCTCCGTGCAGTCCGATCCCCCCAAACTCCTCTCCCCCCGTGCAGTATGATCCCCCCCAAACACCTCCCCGCCCCGTGCAGTCTGATCCCCCTCCAAACTCCTCCCCCCCCGTGCAGTCTGATCCTCCCCCCCGTGCAGTCTGATCCCCCCCCAAACTCCTCCCCGCTCCGTGCAGTCTGATCCTCTCCCCCGTGCAGTCTGATCCCCCCAAACTCCTCCCCGCCCCGTGCAGTCCGATCCCCCCAAACTCTTCCCCCCCGTGCAATCTGATCCCCCCAAACTCCTCTCCCCCCGTGCAGTCTGATCCCCCCCAAACTCCTCCACGCCCCGTGCAGTCCGATCCCCCCAAACTCTTCCCCGCCCCGTGCAGTCCGATCCCCCCAAACTCCTCTCCCTCCGTGCAGTACGATCCCCCCCAAACTCCTCTCCCCCCGTGCAGTCTGATCCCCCCAAACTCGTCCCCCCCGTGCAATCTGATCCCCCCAAACTCCTCTCCCCCCGTGCAGTCTGATCCCCCCCAAACTCCTCCCCGCCCCATGCAGTCCGATCCCCCCAAACTCTTCCCCGCCCCGTGCAGTCCGATCTCCCCAAACTCCTCTCCCTCCGTGCAGTCCGATCCCCCCAAACTCCTCCCCCCCGTGCAGTCTGATCCCCCCAAACTCCTCCCCGCCCCGTGCAGTCCGATCCCCCCAAACTCTTCCCCCCCGTGCAATCCGATCCCCCCAAACTCCTCTCCCCCCGTGCAGTCCGATCCCCCCCAAACTCCTCCCCGCCCCGTGCAGTCCGATCCCCCCAAACTCCTCTCCCCCCGTGCAGTCTGATCCCCCCAAACTCCTCTCCCCCCCGTGCAGTCTGATCCCCCCCACACTCCTCTCCCCCCCGTGCAGTCTGATCCCCCCCACACTCCCCTCCCCCCGTGCAGTCTGATCCCCCCCACACTCCCCTCCCCCCGTGCAGTCTGATCCCCCCAAACTCCTCTCCCCCCCGTGCAGTCTGATCCCCCCAAACTCCTCTCCCCCCCGTGCAGTCTGATCCCCCCCACACTCCCCTCCCCCCCGTGCAGTCTGATCGCCCCCCAAAACTCCTCCCCGCCCCGTGCAGTCTGATCCCCCCCAAACTCCTCCCCGCCCCGTGCAGTCTGATCCCCCCCTAAACTCCTCCTCGCCCCCTGCAGTCTGATCCCCCCCTAAACTCCTCCTCGCCCCCTGCAGTCTGATCCCCCCCAACTCCTCCCCGCCCCGTGCAGTCTGATCCCCCCCCAAACTCCTCCTCGCCCCGTGCAGTCTGATCCCCCCCAAACTCCTCCCCCCGTGCAGTCTGATCTCCTACCCCCCACGAAACTCCTCTCCGCCCCCTGCAGTCTGATCCCCTACCCCCCTAACTCCTCTCCGCGCCATGCAGTCTGATCCCCCCTCACCAAACTCCTCCCCGCCCCGTGCAGTCTGCTTCCCCCCAAACTCCTCTCCGCCCCATGCAGTATGATTCCCCTTCACCAAACTCCTCTCCGCCCCATGCAGTATGATCCCCCCTCACCAAACTCCTCCCCGCCCCGTGCAGTCTGCTTCCCCCCAAACTCCTCTCCGCCCCATGCAGTCTGATCCCCCACCACCCCCAAACTCCTCTCCCCCCCGTGCAGTCTGCTCCCCCCAACACCAAATTTCCCAGCCGGCTTGTGCGGGGACTGGCAGCGGGACAGGCTGATGCTGCTGTTGCCTTCGAAAGTGCAGCGGGGAGCGTGAGGCGGGTGGGGGGGGAGGGGGGGCGGCTGCCTCTGCTGCGTCCCGTTCACAAGCCCAGAGGGGCCGCGCGAGGATTTTCCGGAGACCCCGAGGAGTTTTCTGCCGCTCACTTCTGTGTCCCAGCTGAGTTCCTGCCAGTCAGTGGCCCCGCCCCTGCCATTAATGACGGAGCCTGGGACCCGTCTGTGTGCCACACAAACCCACGTGTCACTCGCCCGGGAGCCGATAGAACGTGCCCCGCGTTCCGTCATTTGCATGCACCGCGCCAGGGCAATGACGTCACTAGCAGTGCGCTGCTGTTCGTAGCCGGCAGTGGCAGCTTCGCACCGAGCCGGGCCACGAGGCAGCGGGCGCAGCGCTGGGGGCGGAGCTACAGGGGAGCGGCCCGGCCGGGCGGGGTGCACACTGGGGCGCCCAAGGGCTGAGATCCGGGCGGGGCAGCGTCACGCTCTGACCTCCCTGCCGCCTCCCGCCGCCGCTCCCTTGGGGCCGGGTGGCGCGGACCGGAAGCCGCTGCACTGCCCGGATTTCCTGGGGAACACGCTCCCTGTGACGTCAGGACCTGCCACAGAGGCAGGGCGCCACCCCGGCCAAGCAAGGAGCAGAGCTAGGGTTGCCAGATGGTTTCACCAAAAATACCAGGCACGCCTGACATGACATCACAATCTGCATTCCATCTGATTTAGAAAATACCCGACATTTATCAGAGGAGTAGCCGCGTTAGTCTGAATCTGCAAAAGCAGCGAGGAGCCCTGTGGCACAGAACTCCTTGCCGCTTTCGCGGACATTGAGAAAATATAAATTTGTTTCCCGAAGAAAAAGCTGAAAGCCTGGACCGTCCAGTTCAAAACCGGACACCTGGCAACCATAAGCAGAGTGGTGCCTTGTCGGAGCGGTTCCAGCCTCCGCTCTGCTGTCCTTCCTCTGCCCCACGTACCACGGGAGCTGGTGGCCTACGCTGGCTGCACCGCCGCAGGAAGCCTCCAACCCCAGTCGCTGTCCCAGCCGGGCACCCCGTGTCTGAACCCGTCCCGCCTGGCCCCGTGTCTCCTGCCTACCACCCGCTGACCTGGCACCAGCTGAGCGCTCGTACCTGGGCACCTTCCGGTCACGGTTCCCAGTCGGTTGCTGTCAGGCTGTGGACCGAGCAAACGTCACTTCCGGTCCGTGGGACTGAACGCACGTGGCGCCGGCATGATGCGAGGCCGCTCCTTGTTGCCCCACGTCGGATACAAAAGGAGCAGCTACCGCGCGGCAGTTAGGGCCTCGTGCTGAAACGCGCTGCAGCAGTGCTACTCTTCCCTGCCCCTCTCATCCCAGTTGCATGCTCCAGATGGGAGGGGAGGGGTGTCGCTTTCCAGGAGCTACTGCTGCCAGGGCACCGTCTGACTGGCACACGTCAGACGCACACGCCCGTACCACAGCCACTCACCCTGCCAAATGCTCACACGCAGGGATGCGTGTACACACTCACAAACGCGAATTAACAGATTAACACGCCTGGGCGCCCACTCATGCCCTCGCTCAAATGCCCACACACGCATCTGCTCAATCTGCCCGCACGCAGGCATGTGCACACACACGCAAATGGACACTTGCGGACGCACACACTTGCACTCATACTTACGTGCGCACGCATGCACACCGACTAACAGTCGCCTAGAAGGACTCACCAATAATATTAAACTCAAAAGCCAAAGATTAGATCAATTAGGAGACAACTATTCCCACGAGGCCCTAATCCATGTCTGGGGCTCCTCGGTGCTGCTGGAGACCAAGTCTTTATTTCAATCCCAGTTTTGCCAACTCTCCGCATGCGTGACGCTAGGTCAATTGGCAGCCTACTCACTTAGTTTTCCGTATGATCCTAGACACGTTAAGTATCGCCAGCCAGGAGATTCGGGGGGCGGGGGGATTAATGACATTTTTAAAAATACAAAAATCGGTGTTCAGTTTCTGTTGTAGATAAACCTATGTACTTCATATGACTTGACACTGTGCCTCTCCATATAACCTTGTAACTTTGTATTAATCCATATGACCTTGTCACTTTGTATTAGAACCTGAATCCATATAACCTTGTAACTTAGTTTTCTACATAGGGTTCTAATACAGAGTATATAGTTAAAGAGGTAAAAATGTCATTTGCTAGGAGTAGAATAAGATCTTTCCCCCACTCTCTCCCCCCACTCTGTAATCAATTGCCCAGTTGAATGAACGAGGTGTGAATGAGTAACACTTGGGAGCCAAGCACCTCCAGAGAGCTACACCAGTTGAAAAGGGGGTAGAAGCCAGACCCAAGGTGTCAAGAGGGCTCAAGAAAGAAGAGCAGACATATTGAAGGCCTTGGGGATTAGAAGCAAGCACCTTCTTTGGAAAACACCCTCTCTTAACAGACAGCACCCACAAAGGGACCAAAGGACACAGACCCAGATTTTGAATCTGGGATATATTTGCATAAGAGGGAAGCTGCTATAAAAGTGAGTTGTCTTGCAGAGGACTCCGGGTCTCATCTTGTCACCATCGGAGCATCGATCCGGATCAGCAGAAGCCCGGCTCCACCCCTCCCCCATCTAACTCACCTGGCCAGTGAAGTTAAGGGGAGCAACAAGTTGGTAACAACAGCAAGACGGAGTGTGCTTGTGCACGTGTGTGTGTGTGTGTGAGTGCGTGAGTGACACAGAATAATCAATACTTATCATATGCATGTGGTAAATAAATAAATAATTTCTATATATATATAATGTGTGTGTGTGTGATCAATAAATGTGGCGTGTTGCCTTATCCCTCTGAAAAAGATCCCGAGTACTTCTTTTAAGTACAACACTGTGACTTTTGTACTTCGTATTTTCAAGTTCTTCCACCACGAGCCAGAGGGCCTTTTCTCAGGGACCCGTACCACGCTCGCAAACGTCTGTGCGGCCCTCCCTCGATACTTACCTTGAGCCAATTGCTATTTGCTCTTCTTCCATAGATCGCTGTCTGGTTTCCATCTGCCGGCAGGGTCTCGGGGGGGGTGGCTCCTTTCGGTCTCTGCCACCACATGGCCAGCCTCTCATCTCCTCCAAGTCTACAGGGACCGAAAAAGAGACAGAGAACGGTTAGGAGCTAGGCCACCCTAGATGTGTGGAAAGGACAGACACGTGCGTCACCTGGCTGCTGCTCACTGGAGCCCAGTGTTGCCTCTAACATTTCCCCTCCAGGAGCGGAGTGAGTTTTGTCTCGTGCTCCAAGATCGAGGTCACGTGCCCTTCTTCGGATGCCTGCCACCCAGGCGAAGACATGTCTCGTCTGTGTTTTTAAAACGTTCTGGAAGAAAGAGTACTAACACAAGGGAGAATTAACAAGGTCATTTAAACTGTAAATATTTGTTTGATATGAAGTCAAATAAAAGGAAAATTAATACTGCAACATTTTCAGTGGCCAACCTCCTCTCCTCTCCTCTCCTCTCCCCTCCCCTCCCCTGCCCCCTCCAGCTGGCCTAGATGATCTCTCCGGGTCCCTTATGGTAAAGCCCGCCCCGGGACCCTGTGCTGAGGTGACAAGTTCTTCACAAGATACTGGGTATGTAAACTTTTTACGGAAAAGCGTCCGTGGCCAATCTAGTCGCGCTTTTCTGCAAAAAAGCCCCAATCGCCATTTTCGCCATCGGGGCTTTTTTGCGGAAAAGAACTCTCTGCTGTCTACACTGGCCCTTTTGCGCAGAAGTCTTTCGGAAAAAGACTTTTGCCCGAACGGGAGCAGCATAGTATTCCCGCAGAAGCACTGACAATCTTACATGAGATCGTCAGTGCTTTTGCGGAAATTCAAGCGGCCAGTGTAGACAGCTGGCAAGTTTTTCCGCAAAAGCAGATGATTAGCACACTTTCCTAGTTGAAAATCCAAGGAGAAGAAAGGGGAGAATTGCAAATCAAGACTCTCTTAAGGTGTCTGAAAGCTACTTTGGTCTGGGCCGGTACTCAGTGGTACCAAGGCAGACTTTTCTGTGGCTCGGTTGTCTAATGCCACACTAGAACAAGTCTACCACACCGAACGAAAGAGCAGACAATTACATGAAAGGGAAAAAAGGTGGCTTGGCAGAGAATTTGCTTCCGGACAAAAACAAGAGACTGCGGTGGTTAAAGAAGAACGGGAGGCATACCTGTGCATAAACCAATTCACCAGAAACCTTCTGAACAACCAGTTCAGTCACATGTCCTTACAGGGACAAGCACCTTAATGACGGTAGCCCTGACATTTTATTTTGCAGACGATTCTACTTGTGGAAGGGCTGCTGGAGTGAAACTTGAGGCCCAAGCAGGAGGAAAGTTTGATTTTCTAGTACCAAATAGAAAAACAATAATAGAACAAAAAGGCTAAAAGATGCCTAAGGGCGGAGATAGGGTCCAGAATGACTTAGACAAATTGGAGGATTGGGCCACAAGAAATCTGATGAGGTTCAACAAGGACAAGTGTAGAGTCCTGCACTTGGGATGGAAGAATCCCAAGCATAGTTACAAGCTGGGGACCAACCGGTTAAGTAGTAGTTCTGCAGACAGGACCTGGGGGTTACAGTGGATGAGAAGCTGGAGATGAGTCAACAGTGTGCCCTTGTAGCCAAGAAGGCTAATGGCATATTAGGTTGCATTAAGAGGAGCATTGCCAGTAGATCCAGAGATGTCATTATTCCCCTTTATTCGGCTTTGGTGAGGCCACATCTGGAGTACTGTGTCCAGTTCTGGGCCCCCCACTACAGAAGGGATGTGGACACATTGGAGAGGGTCCAGCAGAGGACAACCAAAATGATTAGGGGGCTGGAGCAATTGCTCTATGAAGAGGCTGAGGGATTTAGGTTTCTTTAGTCTGAAGAGGAGACCATGAGGGGGGATTTTATAGTAGCCTTCAACTTCCTTATAAGGACACAGGAACGCAAGGTAACCTGTTCTCCCAACTCTCGCTTTCAGACGGGGTGGGGAACCTTATTGGGGGGGCGGAAGGCACACACTAGTAGGGTTGCCAGATGGTTTCAGCAAAAAAAAAAAAAAAAAAAAAGGCGCCAGGAAAATTTTTGTTGAGGGAAAGAAGCCAACCAAACAAAAAAACCCCACCAGGAACATTTTTGTTGAGCAAAATCCAGTTGTGACCCCTTTAATTAGTCAGCCAATCTCCCCGCCCCGGCTTATTTCTGCTGGGCACAGAGGAAAAGCAGAAAATACTGGACATTTTGTATGTCCGGTATTTTCTAAATTTATTTACCGGACAAAAAGTGCAACTACCGGGCTGTCTGGCTCAGTGCTAGACACCTGGCAACCCTACACACAAGAGTGAAGAAAAAAAAAATCCCAAACCCCACCATCCGCATTAACACATGCCCCAACTGAGAAGGAGGAAGAGGCTTCCCACATTCCCCTCGCACACCGGAGCTTGTGAGGAGGGGGGGGCGGGGGGCGGGGCGGGGCGGGGCAGGCTAGCAGAATTTGTCTGCTCCAATCTGGCCACCCAGAGAAATAAAAAAGCAAATTGAAAGAGCCAGACGAATACCTAGAAACCATCTACTTCAAGACAGACCCAAGAAAACCAACAATAGAACACCACTTGTCATCACCTACAACCCCCAACTTAAACCTGTCCAACACATTATCAATAAACTACAGCCTATATTGGAACAGGATACCATACTCAAAGAGGCTCTGGGAGACAGACCCATAGTCTCCTATAGACAACCACCTAACCTCAAGATCATTCTTACCAACCACCACAGGACATACCACACTAATATCAACCCTGGTACCTTCCCTTGCAACAAACCCCGTTGCCAGCTTTGTCCACATATTCATTCTGCTGATACCATTATTGGACCCAACCAAGTGAGTTATAAGATCAAGAACACATATTCCTGCGCATCCAGAAATATAATCTATGCTATCGTGTGCCGAAAGTGTCCGTCTGCTATGTACATTGGACAAACATCTCAGACACTTCGCCAAAGGATTAATGCCCACAAAACAGATATCAGACAAGATCACAAAGAGAAAACAGTTTCTTGCCATTTTAACCAGAAAGGACACTCTCTCAATGACTTAACCACCTGCATTCTGCTACAAAGACCTTTTACATCTGCACTTGAAAGGGAATCCTCTGAACTGTCATTCATGTTAAAATTCGACACTTTCCAACAAGGACTTAGTTCAAATGTTTGTTATCTCACCCATTACCAAGATAGTTTCCCCAATTATCACCTCTAATACCATTAACTCACAAACATCCCACTCTCCCTACCTCTAATATCATCAATTCACAGACACTTACCTTCCTTCCCCCTCCCCCCCACCGCATCCCCCTCCTGTTCTGCAATGTGATTTGTCCTTTTCATATTTGTTCTTTTTTTTAATTGTATCCTTTGGTATATATGGTTGTGACTACTTTCTTCCACTATTTGATCTGAGGAAGTGGGTCTGGCCCACGAAAGCTCATCATCTAATAAACCATCTTGTTAGTCTTTAAAGTGCTACATTGTCCTGCATTTTGCTTCAACTACCCCAGACTAACACGGCTACATTTCTATCACCAATCTGGAGGGGAGCTAGAGCGTTAGTGTGGGAACCTTGAGTCTCGAGGGCCACACTCACGTGAGCTGGGGTATTAGGTTCCTCACCCCTGCTTTAAAAACAAAACCTCTTACTCTTAAAAATCGATCCCAGTATCTCTGGTCGGACCAGCTTCATGCAGGTCCTCGGGGATGGAAAACTGCAGCAAACTGTATGAACAGAAACAAACAGAAGCCCCAATCGCAGCTGGAGGTGGGGCGAGGCTGCCCCAGCAGGGACACAACCGGGCAGCCGCCCTCCACCAGATCAGGAAAACAACCGCGCCATTCCCCGGCCAGCAGGAAGGCGAGTGCCGCTGCAAGGCTCCGCAACGGAGGTGGGCGGCAGAGGGGTGTTTGTGCGCGGCCGCGCGCCTTCAGCGGCAACTCCCCTGGTGCCCCCTTCTCTAGTCCAGCCAGGCCTAAAATGCTCAGTGCTTAGAAGGCGGGTGGGGAACCTAAGGCCTGGGTGCTTGGGGCTCCTCCACCGTCGCCCCCTCCCCACGCCGTGGGGCTGGAGCGCACAAAGCGACTAGGCTGGGCCCTGCAGTGCTCTGGCGCCAGGGGGACGTTTCTCCGCTCAGCCGGGGGCCAGGCAGGGAGGCTTTTCTGTCGGTTGGTTTGTCTGTCACCTGTTTGCCCCCCAATTCTCAGCCACTCCCCCCCCTCCCCACACGCCCCCACCCAGGATGCTCTCGGCCTCTGCAGGAGGCACAGCCGGGCACTGGGCGGCACTGCGGGCAGCCAGGGCCAGAGCATCCCCCCCCACAGCGCCCCCCGCCGAACTGCCCCCCCCGGGCACAGGGGGGATTCAGCGGGCACCCGGCCCCGCCCCCAGGCAGCGAGCAGCGCGGGGAGCAGGGCTCAGGCCGCCCCGCCCCCCCGCGTGCGGGACACGTTCTGTGCGTGCCCCGCCCGCGGGAACCACCCCTCGAGGGCGCGCGGCTCCCCGGCGGGGGGAGGGGGCACGTGACACTCCCGCGCCCCGGTGGCCCGCAGCCCCCCCTCCCCGAGACACCCACGTGACTGGAGCCCGGGTCAGCTCCCGCGCCCCAAAGGGGGGGCCACAGCCCCGTTCCCCCGGCACCACGTGGGGGGGGGTCACAGGGGCGCTGCTCCCCGGGGAGGCTGCAGCGCCGGGGGGGGGGGGGCAGAAATCGCCCCCCCACCTCCGCCAGGGGCCGCCCCGCCGATGTCCAGCCTGGGGCCCGGAGAGAAGCAGGCGGGGGGGGGCTCCACGTCACTGCCAGCTCCCGCCCCGCCCCCCAGGCTCCGCCCCTCAGCGCCCCCCGCAGCGTTTTCCCGCCCGCCTCGTCAGCGCGAGCGTCCCGGGAGTTTCCCGCCCAGCCAGCGCCGCCCGCGCCTGCGCTCTCCCGCGCCCTGTCCCCTCCTGCCCCCCCCAGTGCCAAGGCCCCCCCCGGCCCCTCCCCCTCCCTCCTGCCCCCCCAGTGCCGAGCACCCCCCCGGCCCCTCACCCCCTCCTGCCCCCCCAGTGCCAAGCGCCCCCCCCGGCCCCTCACACCCAGCCTGCTCCTACACCTCACCCCTGTCCAGACACCCCACCCCCAGCCCGCTCCCCCACCTTCCCTCGCGCCCCCTCCTCCCCCAGGCCAGACACCCCACCCCCAGCCCGCTCCCCCACCTTCCCTCGCGCCCCCTCCTCCCCCGGGCCAGACACCAACAAGGGGCGGGCTGGGGGCGGGGAGCTTCGCACTCGGACCCAGGATTCGCTCGCGCCCCCGCGCGCTCCTCGGACCTTCCTGTCATGGCGGCGCCGGCCGCCCAGTCAGACAACGCCCCCCTGCGGCAGCCCATTGGCCGAACCAGAGGCAGGATCCCCTTTGCTGACAGCCCATTGGGCGACGCTATCCTCCGCCAAGGCTGTCTTCCGAAAGCCCATTGGCTGGCACACAGCCAGGAACCACCCCTAAGTCACAGACAATTCGAGGACAGAGCAGCCCATTAAGATCCACCCCGGACAGCCTATTGGTCGAGAGCAGTGGCAGGTCATTCCCCCTAGTCACACCGCATTCGCAGACAGAGCTGTCCGTTAAGATGCAGCCGGGTCAGCCTATTGGGTGCCTCTGATTCAGAACACGCCCCTTAGTCACAGCCCATTCGCGGACAGAAGAGTCTGTTATAATCCACCCCGGACAACCTATTGGCCGCCAGCAGCCCCAGAACACGCCTTGAGTCACCGCCCATTGGCGCACGGAGCAGTCCGTTAAGAGTCACCTCGGACAGCCTCAGATTGGGCGCCACAGATTCCGAACACGCCCTTTACTCTCAGCCCATTCGCGGACAGAACAGTCTGTTACGATCAGTCCGGGACAGTCTCTCGGCCAGCCTTAGTGTAGGGAGAACATAGTCAAGTATGAAACAGGATTCCCCAAGTGGAAGTGACTCCCCAGAATTTGTTCCCCACAACTACAAGTCTAAGGAGGAGAAGTTTGTTAAGTAGAAGAAGCATAGAAGTGTTTAGATTTATTCTTGTGAAAGTGTTTAGATTTAGTGTTATCAAGCTTGAGAAGTGTTTAGATTTATAATTATTATTATTATTATTATTTGTTAGGATTGTTTAATTATAAATCTAAACATTTTTGCCCCTCTAGAATATAATTGGTTAGGAATGTAATATTAGGTCATGTAACTTCAAACTGTTAAAAATATACTACTATGTAGCCAGAAACAGCTCCCCTCGCTGTGCGCCAGGGCACGCTCAAACTTACTGTTACACAATTGACAACCGTTCTCTTCAAAGCATTGTGAAGCACTTAACCCTAATCGCAAAGTGAAGCATTGTAACTATAACAGTAACTAACTCAGCGCTCAGAGAGAGAATGTTTTAAGAAATGCCACCCAGAAACTTTTGTAACTTTTTGTAACTACAACTCTTGTATTATTATGCAAAATACTGTATGGGAAACATTAATTAGGGAATGTACATAAGAGAGAGAGTGCTTGGACGATGAATGAATGGTTGTGAGAGGTGCCAGCCTGAGAATGCAGCAACAAAGGGCTGAAGAAGGCGTCAGGTGCCAGTGCAATTGGCTCCCCGTAGCCGTTTCTAACACACACATGAGCCGCTCTGATTTGGCTTCTAACACTTTTAGCTGCTCGGTTCTGCAAGCGCGGAGAGGAAGCCGCGTCCGATAGATGGAGGTTCTCCGCGACACATTTGGCAGCCTGGACCCCCTGCCTCTGGTCCAAAGAGTCTCAACCAACCCCCGACCCCATGACCCTTGTTCTCAGTGATTCCGCCAGCTGCTTGGTGCCTTTAGTACCCGGCCCCGCTTGCAAAGTCCCCCCCCAGCAGCATGACCCGAGAGCGAAACAAGAGACCCCCCCCCCCAGCAGCAAAACCCGAGAGCAGCGCGAAAGAACCCCCCCGGCATTGCGACCCGAGGGCGGCGCCAGAGACCCCCCCCAGCAGCAAGTCCCGAGGGCGGCGCCAGAGACCCTCCCCAGCAGCGTGACCCGAGAGCGAAGCCAGAGACCTCCCCCAGCAGAGTGACCCGAAAACAGTGCCAGAGACCCCCCCCAGCAGCAAGACCCGAGAGCGGCACCACAGACCCGCCCCCAGCAGTGCGACCCAAGAGTGGCGCCAGAGACCCTCCCCCCAGCAGCATCACCAGAGAACGGCGACAGAGATCTCCCCCCCCCCCCAGCAGCACAACCTGAGATGGGAGCCAGAGGCCCCCCCCAGCAGCATCACCCGAGAGTGGCGCCAGAGACCCCCCCCAGCAGCATGAGATGAAAGTGGCGACAGAGACCCCACCCCCAAGGAGCGCGACCCGAGACCGGCGCCGGAGACCCCCCCAGAAGCATTACCCGAGAGTGGAGACAGAAACCCCACCCCCAGCACCGCTACCGGAGAGCGGCGCCAGAGACCTCCCCGAACAGCATCACCCGAGAGCGGCCCCAGACACCCACCCAGCAGCAAAACCCGAGAGAGGTGCCAGAGACCCCCCGCAGCAGCATCACCTGATAGCGGGGCCAGTGACACCCCCCGTCTGCAGCATGACCGGAGGGAGGCTCCAGAGACCACCCCCAGTAGTGCGACCCGAGAGCGGCGCCAGAGACCTCCCCCCAGCAGCGCGACCCGAGAGTGGAGACAGAGACCCCACCCCCAGCACCACTACCGAGAGCGGCACCAGAGACCCCCCCCAACAGCGCGACCCGAAAGCGGTAACAGAGACCCCCCCCCAGCAGCACGACCGGAGAGCGAAGCCAGAGACCCCCCCAGCAGCATGATCCCAAGGAGGCGCCAGAGACCCCCCCCAGTAGCGCGACTCGAGAGCGGCACCAGAGATTCCCCGCAGCAGCATAACCCGAGAGAGGCGCCAGACTCCCTCCCAGCAGCACGACCTGAGAGTGGCCCCAAAGACCCCTCCCCCCCAGCAGCGAGACCCGAGAGCAGCGCTAGAGACACCCCCAAGCTGCACGACCCGAGAGCGGCACCAGAATCCCTCCCTGCAGCGAGATCCGAGAGCGGCGTGACTGAAGAGACCTCTCACTCACTAAGGTCTGTGGCTGTGGGAATTCTATCCTTTAGCCCTTCCCCCCCCCTCGCCTATGTATAGGGCCCTCTACAAGAACACTGAGTCAGTCAGCCATGACGCACCACCGCTCTCCCTTGCGCGACTAGCGTACCTGCAGAATTCCCGTTGGCTCCTGAGCCCTTAACCCGTGGAGATGCTCACCTGGAATGCCTGCACGTGAGCTATACAAGGACACGGCAGAAGCAGAGCAAGGACAAAGACACAGACAGAAACAGACAGACAGAACGTATTGGCCAATACGAGAGAGCAACAAGAGAGAAACACATGAGAGGCAGACGGAAACCTTACCGCCTTGCGTCTTCCTCCTCGAGCCAAGCGTCTGCTGAGAAGGACACCGTGTTCCAGAGAAATCAGCACCCCTGACAAACGGAAGCCCTGTTTCTCCCACTACCAAGGAATCACCTCGCGAACCTCCGCTCGGACTCGCTGTCTAAGCAAACCTGACTTCCCTTCCTAGACCCGAGTGCGCCGTAAGCCGAGAGATTTCCAAACCCGACACTTATCTCCCTGTCAGCGATGGCTGCTCCGCTCCCAGCCGGA
Organism: Pelodiscus sinensis; assembly: GCF_052426305.1. Classification (NCBI taxonomy): domain Eukaryota; kingdom Metazoa; phylum Chordata; order Testudines; family Trionychidae; genus Pelodiscus; species Pelodiscus sinensis. Next base: position 410,015 of record NC_143059.1, read on the forward strand.
CGGTTCTCGCCTCGCTTCGACCAAGCTCCCGAGCTCGCTGTTCTCGTTTCCGTTCCATCCCCAGACGGGAGGACACCGGGAGGGTTGACTTCTTATCGCTCACTACCGAACACAGCAGAGGGGAAAAAACAAACAAACAACTTAGCTTTTCAGTCCGCAAGGACGCGGCATCGCTTCTCCTCCCACCATCGCACCGCTGCCTCCCACCATCGGCCACCCCCTCCCGCTGCCACTCCAGGAACGCGGAGAGAACGGAGGCCTTGAATATCTATCCACGCTCTGTTGAACTGCCTATGCCCCTTCACCAGTCCCCAAGCCACCAGGCTCCGTGACCCAGCAGGAAGCTCTCTGCCTCAGAAGAAACATACTGCCAGGACGCTTAAAGATTTCAAAGCACGCACCTCTTACTCACACAGAGCCATGGGAAGGCCGAACGCTGAGGACCCTTCACATGTTCCGAGAATCACGTCCAGGCAGCTCAAGTACATCTCGGACGATTTATTCTCCGCCCACGGCCACGCACTGATTCCTCTGCAAGGGTGGCCAAAAAAGCCCAGCGTTAGCTCTCACTCACTAAAGTCTGTGGCTGTGGGAATTCTATCCTTTAGCCCTTTCCCCCCCTCTCGCCTATGTATCGGGTCCTCTACAAGAACACCGAGTCATTCAGCCATGACGCACCACCGCTCTCCCTTGCGCGACTTGCGAACCTGCTGAATTCCCGTTGGCTCCTGAGCCCTTAACCCTTGGAGATGCTCACCTGGAATGCCTGCAAGTGTGCTGTACAAGGACACGGCAGAAGCAGAGCAAGGACAAAGACACAGACAGAAACAGACAGACAGGACGTATTGGCCAATACGAGAGAGCAACAAGAGAGAAACACATGCGAGGCAGCCAGAAACCTTACCACCTTGCGTCTTCCTCCTCGAGCCAAGCGTCTGCTGAGAAGGACACCGTGTTCCAGAGAAACCAGCACCCCTGACAAACGGGAGCCCTGTTTCTCCCACTACCAAGTAAGCACCTCGGGAACCTCCGCTCGGACTCGCTGTCTAAGCAAACGTGACTTCCCTTCCTAGACCCGAGTGGGCCGTAAGCCGAGAGATTTCCAGACCCGACACTTATCTCCCGGTCAGCGATGGCTGCTCCGCTCCCAGCAGGACGGTTCTCGCCTCGCTTCGACCAAGCTGCCAAGCTCGCCGTTCTCTTTTCCGTTCCATCCCCAGACGGGAGGACACCGGGAGGGTTGACTTCTTATCGCTCGCTACCGAACACAGCTGAGGGGAAAAAACAAACAAACAACTTAGCTTTTCAGTCCGCAAGGACGCGGCATCGCTTCTCCTCCCACCATCGGCCACCCCCTCCCGCTGCCACTCCAGGAACTCGGAGAGAACGGAGGCCTTGAATATCTATCCACGCACTGTTGAACCGCCTACTGCCCCTTCACCAGTCCCCAAGCCACCAGGCTCCGTGCCCCAGCAGGAAGCTCTCTGCCTCAGAAGAAACATACTGCCAGGACGCTTGAAGATTTCAAAGCACGCACCTCTTACTCACACAGAGCCATGGGAAGGCCGAACGCTGAGGACCCTTCACGTGTTCCGAGAATCACGTCCAGGCAGCTCAAGTCCATCTCGGACGGTATCTTCTCAGCCCACTGCCCAGCCAGTTTCCCAGCTGTTACCCAGTCTGGAGCCAGCAAAGCCCTCGGGCAGGAGTGACAGCAAAGGGCTAGGACCCAGAAGCCGTGTCCAGGGGTCAGTCTGGAGTGCTGTACAAAGCCCAGGACCATCCACATATCCTGTGTGGTGCAACCTGCTGAGTGGAGACAAAGGCTCAGGGCTGCTCTCATACCCTGATCAGACACTTTACTGAATGTGGTGCAGGGAAAAGGTGGACTGATGGCTCCCATGAATGGGCGTGCAGACTGGAGTGAGGAAGGGCCCCGGGATAAGCATATGGACGGGGGTGCAGGCTGGGGAGAGGAAGGGCCCCGGGATAAGAGTATGGACGGGGTGCAGGCTGGGGTGAGGAAGCAGGAGGGGAGGGGGCTGCGCGGAGCCTGGAGTGCGGGATGAGGGGGCCATGGGCAGGAGGGGAGAGGGCTGTGCGGAGCCTGGAGTGCGGGATGAGGGGGCCGGGGGCAGGAGGGGAGAGGGCTGCGCGGAGCCTGGTGTGTGGGATGAGGGGGCCGGGGGCAGGAGGGGAGAGGGCTGCGCGGAGCCTGGAAATAACGAGCTTCTTACTTTGCCTGCTGTCAAAGGGCAAGACTGGGGCCACGTGGCGTGCGGAGCAGGGACAGCAGCTGGGGGCGATGGAATTACACGTGCATTACCTGCAATGACCACCGAGCGGCACTGTGGAGGCGCTACGGAATTACACGTGCATTACCCGCAATGACCACCGAGCGGCACTGTGGAGGCGCTTCGGAATTACACGTGCATTACCCGCAATGACCACCGAGCGGCACTGTGGAGGCGCTTCGGAATTACACGTGCATTACCCGCAATGACCACCGAGCGGCACTGTGGAGGCGCTTCGGAATTACACGTGCATTACCCGCAATGACCACCGAGCGGCACTGTGGAGGCGCTACGGAATTACACGTGCATTACCCGCAATGACCACCGAGCGGCACTGTGGAGGCGCTACGGAATTACACGTGCATTACCGCCGGTGACTACCGAGTGTCACTGTTGCTCTGCTAAGGGCCGTTATTTCCGAATAAAAAAGATTGTTCTTAGGGTAGAAATGCCCCATTCCGAACTAAGAACACGCTGGGCGGGGCTATGCCGGGGGGCGGGGCTATGATAGGGGCGGGGCGCGCTGCGACGTGCCCCGGGAGGCCGCACTATGAGAACTACAAGTCCCAGGATGCGTCGCTAACACTTGGAGTGACACGAGCGCGGGACCAACCGCGTCGCTCCCTGGTCAATGCCCCGTTGTGATGTCACTTCCGCTGCACCCGCCCAACCGAACAGCGCCGGGCCTGCCCTGGCCCTGCAATGGCCGATGGGAGCTGCGGACAGGGGCACTCAGTTTCCCACAAGCCACTGCGGCTACTTTCCCTACTCCCCCTCATCCCGCCCCTCCCCATTGCTGGGCGGGGCTCCTGCCTCAGAGACGGCAGCGTCCGCAGCTGATGCCCCGCCCCCACTCGGGAGAGGAGACTCCGCGGCAACCCTTCCCCCCCAAACTCCTCCCCGCCCCGTGCAGTCTGATCCCCCCAAACTCCTCCCCGCCCCGTGCAGTCTGATCCCCCCTCAAACTCCTCCCCCCCGTGCAGTCTGATCCCCCCAAACTTCCCCTCCGCCCCGTGCACTCTGATCCTCCCCCCCGTGCAGTCTGATCCCCCCAAACTCCTCTCCCCCCGTGCAGTCTGATCCCCCCAAACTCCTCCCCGCCCCGTGCAGTCCGATCCCCCCAAACTCTTCCCCGCCCCGTGCAGTCCGATCCCCCCAAACTCCTCTCCCCCCGTGCAGTATGATCCCCCCCAAACACCTCCCCGCCCCGTGCAGTCCGATCCCCCCCAAACACCTCCCCGCCCCGTGCAGTCCGATCCCCCCCAAACTCCTCCCCGCCCCGTGCAGTCTGATCCCCCTCCAAACTCCTCCCCCCCCGTGCAGTCTGATCCTCCCCCCCGTGCAGTCTGATCCCCCCCAAACTCCTCCCCGCTCCGTGCAGTCTGATCCTCCCCCCCCGTGCAGTCTGATCCCCCCCAAACTCCTCCCCGCTCCGTGCAGTCTGATCCTCCCCCCCCGTGCAGTCTGATCCCCCCAAACTCCTCCCCCCTCGTACAATCTGATCCCCCCAAACTCCTCTCCTCCCGTGCAGTCTGATCCCCCCCAAACTCCTCCCCGCCCCGTGCAGTCCGATCCCCCCAAACTCCTCTCCCTCCGTGCAGTCCGATCCCCCCAAACTCCTCTCCCCCCGTGCAGTATGATCCCCCCCAAACACCTCCCCGCCCCGTGCAGTCTGATCCCCCTCCAAACTCCTCCCCCCCCGTGCAGTCTGATCCTCCCCCCCGTGCAGTCTGATCCCCCCCCAAACTCCTCCCCGCTCCGTGCAGTCTGATCCTCTCCCCCGTGCAGTCTGATCCCCCCAAACTCCTCCCCGCCCCGTGCAGTCCGATCCCCCCAAACTCTTCCCCCCCGTGCAATCTGATCCCCCCAAACTCCTCTCCCCCCGTGCAGTCTGATCCCCCCCAAACTCCTCCACGCCCCGTGCAGTCCGATCCCCCCAAACTCTTCCCCGCCCCGTGCAGTCCGATCCCCCCAAACTCCTCTCCCTCCGTGCAGTACGATCCCCCCCAAACTCCTCTCCCCCCGTGCAGTCTGATCCCCCCAAACTCGTCCCCCCCGTGCAATCTGATCCCCCCAAACTCCTCTCCCCCCGTGCAGTCTGATCCCCCCCAAACTCCTCCCCGCCCCATGCAGTCCGATCCCCCCAAACTCTTCCCCGCCCCGTGCAGTCCGATCTCCCCAAACTCCTCTCCCTCCGTGCAGTCCGATCCCCCCAAACTCCTCCCCCCCGTGCAGTCTGATCCCCCCAAACTCCTCCCCGCCCCGTGCAGTCCGATCCCCCCAAACTCTTCCCCCCCGTGCAATCCGATCCCCCCAAACTCCTCTCCCCCCGTGCAGTCCGATCCCCCCCAAACTCCTCCCCGCCCCGTGCAGTCCGATCCCCCCAAACTCCTCTCCCCCCGTGCAGTCTGATCCCCCCAAACTCCTCTCCCCCCCGTGCAGTCTGATCCCCCCCACACTCCTCTCCCCCCCGTGCAGTCTGATCCCCCCCACACTCCCCTCCCCCCGTGCAGTCTGATCCCCCCCACACTCCCCTCCCCCCGTGCAGTCTGATCCCCCCAAACTCCTCTCCCCCCCGTGCAGTCTGATCCCCCCAAACTCCTCTCCCCCCCGTGCAGTCTGATCCCCCCCACACTCCCCTCCCCCCCGTGCAGTCTGATCGCCCCCCAAAACTCCTCCCCGCCCCGTGCAGTCTGATCCCCCCCAAACTCCTCCCCGCCCCGTGCAGTCTGATCCCCCCCTAAACTCCTCCTCGCCCCCTGCAGTCTGATCCCCCCCTAAACTCCTCCTCGCCCCCTGCAGTCTGATCCCCCCCAACTCCTCCCCGCCCCGTGCAGTCTGATCCCCCCCCAAACTCCTCCTCGCCCCGTGCAGTCTGATCCCCCCCAAACTCCTCCCCCCGTGCAGTCTGATCTCCTACCCCCCACGAAACTCCTCTCCGCCCCCTGCAGTCTGATCCCCTACCCCCCTAACTCCTCTCCGCGCCATGCAGTCTGATCCCCCCTCACCAAACTCCTCCCCGCCCCGTGCAGTCTGCTTCCCCCCAAACTCCTCTCCGCCCCATGCAGTATGATTCCCCTTCACCAAACTCCTCTCCGCCCCATGCAGTATGATCCCCCCTCACCAAACTCCTCCCCGCCCCGTGCAGTCTGCTTCCCCCCAAACTCCTCTCCGCCCCATGCAGTCTGATCCCCCACCACCCCCAAACTCCTCTCCCCCCCGTGCAGTCTGCTCCCCCCAACACCAAATTTCCCAGCCGGCTTGTGCGGGGACTGGCAGCGGGACAGGCTGATGCTGCTGTTGCCTTCGAAAGTGCAGCGGGGAGCGTGAGGCGGGTGGGGGGGGAGGGGGGCGGCTGCCTCTGCTGCGTCCCGTTCACAAGCCCAGAGGGGCCGCGCGAGGATTTTCCGGAGACCCCGAGGAGTTTTCTGCCGCTCACTTCTGTGTCCCAGCTGAGTTCCTGCCAGTCAGTGGCCCCGCCCCTGCCATTAATGACGGAGCCTGGGACCCGTCTGTGTGCCACACAAACCCACGTGTCACTCGCCCGGGAGCCGATAGAACGTGCCCCGCGTTCCGTCATTTGCATGCACCGCGCCAGGGCAATGACGTCACTAGCAGTGCGCTGCTGTTCGTAGCCGGCAGTGGCAGCTTCGCACCGAGCCGGGCCACGAGGCAGCGGGCGCAGCGCTGGGGGCGGAGCTACAGGGGAGCGGCCCGGCCGGGCGGGGTGCACACTGGGGCGCCCAAGGGCTGAGATCCGGGCGGGGCAGCGTCACGCTCTGACCTCCCTGCCGCCTCCCGCCGCCGCTCCCTTGGGGCCGGGTGGCGCGGACCGGAAGCCGCTGCACTGCCCGGATTTCCTGGGGAACACGCTCCCTGTGACGTCAGGACCTGCCACAGAGGCAGGGCGCCACCCCGGCCAAGCAAGGAGCAGAGCTAGGGTTGCCAGATGGTTTCACCAAAAATACCAGGCACGCCTGACATGACATCACAATCTGCATTCCATCTGATTTAGAAAATACCCGACATTTATCAGAGGAGTAGCCGCGTTAGTCTGAATCTGCAAAAGCAGCGAGGAGCCCTGTGGCACAGAACTCCTTGCCGCTTTCGCGGACATTGAGAAAATATAAATTTGTTTCCCGAAGAAAAAGCTGAAAGCCTGGACCGTCCAGTTCAAAACCGGACACCTGGCAACCATAAGCAGAGTGGTGCCTTGTCGGAGCGGTTCCAGCCTCCGCTCTGCTGTCCTTCCTCTGCCCCACGTACCACGGGAGCTGGTGGCCTACGCTGGCTGCACCGCCGCAGGAAGCCTCCAACCCCAGTCGCTGTCCCAGCCGGGCACCCCGTGTCTGAACCCGTCCCGCCTGGCCCCGTGTCTCCTGCCTACCACCCGCTGACCTGGCACCAGCTGAGCGCTCGTACCTGGGCACCTTCCGGTCACGGTTCCCAGTCGGTTGCTGTCAGGCTGTGGACCGAGCAAACGTCACTTCCGGTCCGTGGGACTGAACGCACGTGGCGCCGGCATGATGCGAGGCCGCTCCTTGTTGCCCCACGTCGGATACAAAAGGAGCAGCTACCGCGCGGCAGTTAGGGCCTCGTGCTGAAACGCGCTGCAGCAGTGCTACTCTTCCCTGCCCCTCTCATCCCAGTTGCATGCTCCAGATGGGAGGGGAGGGGTGTCGCTTTCCAGGAGCTACTGCTGCCAGGGCACCGTCTGACTGGCACACGTCAGACGCACACGCCCGTACCACAGCCACTCACCCTGCCAAATGCTCACACGCAGGGATGCGTGTACACACTCACAAACGCGAATTAACAGATTAACACGCCTGGGCGCCCACTCATGCCCTCGCTCAAATGCCCACACACGCATCTGCTCAATCTGCCCGCACGCAGGCATGTGCACACACACGCAAATGGACACTTGCGGACGCACACACTTGCACTCATACTTACGTGCGCACGCATGCACACCGACTAACAGTCGCCTAGAAGGACTCACCAATAATATTAAACTCAAAAGCCAAAGATTAGATCAATTAGGAGACAACTATTCCCACGAGGCCCTAATCCATGTCTGGGGCTCCTCGGTGCTGCTGGAGACCAAGTCTTTATTTCAATCCCAGTTTTGCCAACTCTCCGCATGCGTGACGCTAGGTCAATTGGCAGCCTACTCACTTAGTTTTCCGTATGATCCTAGACACGTTAAGTATCGCCAGCCAGGAGATTCGGGGGGCGGGGGGATTAATGACATTTTTAAAAATACAAAAATCGGTGTTCAGTTTCTGTTGTAGATAAACCTATGTACTTCATATGACTTGACACTGTGCCTCTCCATATAACCTTGTAACTTTGTATTAATCCATATGACCTTGTCACTTTGTATTAGAACCTGAATCCATATAACCTTGTAACTTAGTTTTCTACATAGGGTTCTAATACAGAGTATATAGTTAAAGAGGTAAAAATGTCATTTGCTAGGAGTAGAATAAGATCTTTCCCCCACTCTCTCCCCCCACTCTGTAATCAATTGCCCAGTTGAATGAACGAGGTGTGAATGAGTAACACTTGGGAGCCAAGCACCTCCAGAGAGCTACACCAGTTGAAAAGGGGGTAGAAGCCAGACCCAAGGTGTCAAGAGGGCTCAAGAAAGAAGAGCAGACATATTGAAGGCCTTGGGGATTAGAAGCAAGCACCTTCTTTGGAAAACACCCTCTCTTAACAGACAGCACCCACAAAGGGACCAAAGGACACAGACCCAGATTTTGAATCTGGGATATATTTGCATAAGAGGGAAGCTGCTATAAAAGTGAGTTGTCTTGCAGAGGACTCCGGGTCTCATCTTGTCACCATCGGAGCATCGATCCGGATCAGCAGAAGCCCGGCTCCACCCCTCCCCCATCTAACTCACCTGGCCAGTGAAGTTAAGGGGAGCAACAAGTTGGTAACAACAGCAAGACGGAGTGTGCTTGTGCACGTGTGTGTGTGTGTGTGAGTGCGTGAGTGACACAGAATAATCAATACTTATCATATGCATGTGGTAAATAAATAAATAATTTCTATATATATATAATGTGTGTGTGTGTGATCAATAAATGTGGCGTGTTGCCTTATCCCTCTGAAAAAGATCCCGAGTACTTCTTTTAAGTACAACACTGTGACTTTTGTACTTCGTATTTTCAAGTTCTTCCACCACGAGCCAGAGGGCCTTTTCTCAGGGACCCGTACCACGCTCGCAAACGTCTGTGCGGCCCTCCCTCGATACTTACCTTGAGCCAATTGCTATTTGCTCTTCTTCCATAGATCGCTGTCTGGTTTCCATCTGCCGGCAGGGTCTCGGGGGGGGTGGCTCCTTTCGGTCTCTGCCACCACATGGCCAGCCTCTCATCTCCTCCAAGTCTACAGGGACCGAAAAAGAGACAGAGAACGGTTAGGAGCTAGGCCACCCTAGATGTGTGGAAAGGACAGACACGTGCGTCACCTGGCTGCTGCTCACTGGAGCCCAGTGTTGCCTCTAACATTTCCCCTCCAGGAGCGGAGTGAGTTTTGTCTCGTGCTCCAAGATCGAGGTCACGTGCCCTTCTTCGGATGCCTGCCACCCAGGCGAAGACATGTCTCGTCTGTGTTTTTAAAACGTTCTGGAAGAAAGAGTACTAACACAAGGGAGAATTAACAAGGTCATTTAAACTGTAAATATTTGTTTGATATGAAGTCAAATAAAAGGAAAATTAATACTGCAACATTTTCAGTGGCCAACCTCCTCTCCTCTCCTCTCCTCTCCCCTCCCCTCCCCTGCCCCCTCCAGCTGGCCTAGATGATCTCTCCGGGTCCCTTATGGTAAAGCCCGCCCCGGGACCCTGTGCTGAGGTGACAAGTTCTTCACAAGATACTGGGTATGTAAACTTTTTACGGAAAAGCGTCCGTGGCCAATCTAGTCGCGCTTTTCTGCAAAAAAGCCCCAATCGCCATTTTCGCCATCGGGGCTTTTTTGCGGAAAAGAACTCTCTGCTGTCTACACTGGCCCTTTTGCGCAGAAGTCTTTCGGAAAAAGACTTTTGCCCGAACGGGAGCAGCATAGTATTCCCGCAGAAGCACTGACAATCTTACATGAGATCGTCAGTGCTTTTGCGGAAATTCAAGCGGCCAGTGTAGACAGCTGGCAAGTTTTTCCGCAAAAGCAGATGATTAGCACACTTTCCTAGTTGAAAATCCAAGGAGAAGAAAGGGGAGAATTGCAAATCAAGACTCTCTTAAGGTGTCTGAAAGCTACTTTGGTCTGGGCCGGTACTCAGTGGTACCAAGGCAGACTTTTCTGTGGCTCGGTTGTCTAATGCCACACTAGAACAAGTCTACCACACCGAACGAAAGAGCAGACAATTACATGAAAGGGAAAAAAGGTGGCTTGGCAGAGAATTTGCTTCCGGACAAAAACAAGAGACTGCGGTGGTTAAAGAAGAACGGGAGGCATACCTGTGCATAAACCAATTCACCAGAAACCTTCTGAACAACCAGTTCAGTCACATGTCCTTACAGGGACAAGCACCTTAATGACGGTAGCCCTGACATTTTATTTTGCAGACGATTCTACTTGTGGAAGGGCTGCTGGAGTGAAACTTGAGGCCCAAGCAGGAGGAAAGTTTGATTTTCTAGTACCAAATAGAAAAACAATAATAGAACAAAAAGGCTAAAAGATGCCTAAGGGCGGAGATAGGGTCCAGAATGACTTAGACAAATTGGAGGATTGGGCCACAAGAAATCTGATGAGGTTCAACAAGGACAAGTGTAGAGTCCTGCACTTGGGATGGAAGAATCCCAAGCATAGTTACAAGCTGGGGACCAACCGGTTAAGTAGTAGTTCTGCAGACAGGACCTGGGGGTTACAGTGGATGAGAAGCTGGAGATGAGTCAACAGTGTGCCCTTGTAGCCAAGAAGGCTAATGGCATATTAGGTTGCATTAAGAGGAGCATTGCCAGTAGATCCAGAGATGTCATTATTCCCCTTTATTCGGCTTTGGTGAGGCCACATCTGGAGTACTGTGTCCAGTTCTGGGCCCCCCACTACAGAAGGGATGTGGACACATTGGAGAGGGTCCAGCAGAGGACAACCAAAATGATTAGGGGGCTGGAGCAATTGCTCTATGAAGAGGCTGAGGGATTTAGGTTTCTTTAGTCTGAAGAGGAGACCATGAGGGGGGATTTTATAGTAGCCTTCAACTTCCTTATAAGGACACAGGAACGCAAGGTAACCTGTTCTCCCAACTCTCGCTTTCAGACGGGGTGGGGAACCTTATTGGGGGGGCGGAAGGCACACACTAGTAGGGTTGCCAGATGGTTTCAGCAAAAAAAAAAAAAAAAAAAAAGGCGCCAGGAAAATTTTTGTTGAGGGAAAGAAGCCAACCAAACAAAAAAACCCCACCAGGAACATTTTTGTTGAGCAAAATCCAGTTGTGACCCCTTTAATTAGTCAGCCAATCTCCCCGCCCCGGCTTATTTCTGCTGGGCACAGAGGAAAAGCAGAAAATACTGGACATTTTGTATGTCCGGTATTTTCTAAATTTATTTACCGGACAAAAAGTGCAACTACCGGGCTGTCTGGCTCAGTGCTAGACACCTGGCAACCCTACACACAAGAGTGAAGAAAAAAAAAATCCCAAACCCCACCATCCGCATTAACACATGCCCCAACTGAGAAGGAGGAAGAGGCTTCCCACATTCCCCTCGCACACCGGAGCTTGTGAGGAGGGGGGGGCGGGGGGCGGGGCGGGGCGGGGCAGGCTAGCAGAATTTGTCTGCTCCAATCTGGCCACCCAGAGAAATAAAAAAGCAAATTGAAAGAGCCAGACGAATACCTAGAAACCATCTACTTCAAGACAGACCCAAGAAAACCAACAATAGAACACCACTTGTCATCACCTACAACCCCCAACTTAAACCTGTCCAACACATTATCAATAAACTACAGCCTATATTGGAACAGGATACCATACTCAAAGAGGCTCTGGGAGACAGACCCATAGTCTCCTATAGACAACCACCTAACCTCAAGATCATTCTTACCAACCACCACAGGACATACCACACTAATATCAACCCTGGTACCTTCCCTTGCAACAAACCCCGTTGCCAGCTTTGTCCACATATTCATTCTGCTGATACCATTATTGGACCCAACCAAGTGAGTTATAAGATCAAGAACACATATTCCTGCGCATCCAGAAATATAATCTATGCTATCGTGTGCCGAAAGTGTCCGTCTGCTATGTACATTGGACAAACATCTCAGACACTTCGCCAAAGGATTAATGCCCACAAAACAGATATCAGACAAGATCACAAAGAGAAAACAGTTTCTTGCCATTTTAACCAGAAAGGACACTCTCTCAATGACTTAACCACCTGCATTCTGCTACAAAGACCTTTTACATCTGCACTTGAAAGGGAATCCTCTGAACTGTCATTCATGTTAAAATTCGACACTTTCCAACAAGGACTTAGTTCAAATGTTTGTTATCTCACCCATTACCAAGATAGTTTCCCCAATTATCACCTCTAATACCATTAACTCACAAACATCCCACTCTCCCTACCTCTAATATCATCAATTCACAGACACTTACCTTCCTTCCCCCTCCCCCCCACCGCATCCCCCTCCTGTTCTGCAATGTGATTTGTCCTTTTCATATTTGTTCTTTTTTTTAATTGTATCCTTTGGTATATATGGTTGTGACTACTTTCTTCCACTATTTGATCTGAGGAAGTGGGTCTGGCCCACGAAAGCTCATCATCTAATAAACCATCTTGTTAGTCTTTAAAGTGCTACATTGTCCTGCATTTTGCTTCAACTACCCCAGACTAACACGGCTACATTTCTATCACCAATCTGGAGGGGAGCTAGAGCGTTAGTGTGGGAACCTTGAGTCTCGAGGGCCACACTCACGTGAGCTGGGGTATTAGGTTCCTCACCCCTGCTTTAAAAACAAAACCTCTTACTCTTAAAAATCGATCCCAGTATCTCTGGTCGGACCAGCTTCATGCAGGTCCTCGGGGATGGAAAACTGCAGCAAACTGTATGAACAGAAACAAACAGAAGCCCCAATCGCAGCTGGAGGTGGGGCGAGGCTGCCCCAGCAGGGACACAACCGGGCAGCCGCCCTCCACCAGATCAGGAAAACAACCGCGCCATTCCCCGGCCAGCAGGAAGGCGAGTGCCGCTGCAAGGCTCCGCAACGGAGGTGGGCGGCAGAGGGGTGTTTGTGCGCGGCCGCGCGCCTTCAGCGGCAACTCCCCTGGTGCCCCCTTCTCTAGTCCAGCCAGGCCTAAAATGCTCAGTGCTTAGAAGGCGGGTGGGGAACCTAAGGCCTGGGTGCTTGGGGCTCCTCCACCGTCGCCCCCTCCCCACGCCGTGGGGCTGGAGCGCACAAAGCGACTAGGCTGGGCCCTGCAGTGCTCTGGCGCCAGGGGGACGTTTCTCCGCTCAGCCGGGGGCCAGGCAGGGAGGCTTTTCTGTCGGTTGGTTTGTCTGTCACCTGTTTGCCCCCCAATTCTCAGCCACTCCCCCCCCTCCCCACACGCCCCCACCCAGGATGCTCTCGGCCTCTGCAGGAGGCACAGCCGGGCACTGGGCGGCACTGCGGGCAGCCAGGGCCAGAGCATCCCCCCCCACAGCGCCCCCCGCCGAACTGCCCCCCCCGGGCACAGGGGGGATTCAGCGGGCACCCGGCCCCGCCCCCAGGCAGCGAGCAGCGCGGGGAGCAGGGCTCAGGCCGCCCCGCCCCCCCGCGTGCGGGACACGTTCTGTGCGTGCCCCGCCCGCGGGAACCACCCCTCGAGGGCGCGCGGCTCCCCGGCGGGGGGAGGGGGCACGTGACACTCCCGCGCCCCGGTGGCCCGCAGCCCCCCCTCCCCGAGACACCCACGTGACTGGAGCCCGGGTCAGCTCCCGCGCCCCAAAGGGGGGGCCACAGCCCCGTTCCCCCGGCACCACGTGGGGGGGGGTCACAGGGGCGCTGCTCCCCGGGGAGGCTGCAGCGCCGGGGGGGGGGGGCAGAAATCGCCCCCCCACCTCCGCCAGGGGCCGCCCCGCCGATGTCCAGCCTGGGGCCCGGAGAGAAGCAGGCGGGGGGGGGGGGCTCCACGTCACTGCCAGCTCCCGCCCCGCCCCCCAGGCTCCGCCCCTCAGCGCCCCCCGCAGCGTTTTCCCGCCCGCCTCGTCAGCGCGAGCGTCCCGGGAGTTTCCCGCCCAGCCAGCGCCGCCCGCGCCTGCGCTCTCCCGCGCCCTGTCCCCTCCTGCCCCCCCCAGTGCCAAGGCCCCCCCCGGCCCCTCCCCCTCCCTCCTGCCCCCCCAGTGCCGAGCACCCCCCCGGCCCCTCACCCCCTCCTGCCCCCCCAGTGCCAAGCGCCCCCCCCGGCCCCTCACACCCAGCCTGCTCCTACACCTCACCCCTGTCCAGACACCCCACCCCCAGCCCGCTCCCCCACCTTCCCTCGCGCCCCCTCCTCCCCCAGGCCAGACACCCCACCCCCAGCCCGCTCCCCCACCTTCCCTCGCGCCCCCTCCTCCCCCGGGCCAGACACCAACAAGGGGCGGGCTGGGGGCGGGGAGCTTCGCACTCGGACCCAGGATTCGCTCGCGCCCCCGCGCGCTCCTCGGACCTTCCTGTCATGGCGGCGCCGGCCGCCCAGTCAGACAACGCCCCCCTGCGGCAGCCCATTGGCCGAACCAGAGGCAGGATCCCCTTTGCTGACAGCCCATTGGGCGACGCTATCCTCCGCCAAGGCTGTCTTCCGAAAGCCCATTGGCTGGCACACAGCCAGGAACCACCCCTAAGTCACAGACAATTCGAGGACAGAGCAGCCCATTAAGATCCACCCCGGACAGCCTATTGGTCGAGAGCAGTGGCAGGTCATTCCCCCTAGTCACACCGCATTCGCAGACAGAGCTGTCCGTTAAGATGCAGCCGGGTCAGCCTATTGGGTGCCTCTGATTCAGAACACGCCCCTTAGTCACAGCCCATTCGCGGACAGAAGAGTCTGTTATAATCCACCCCGGACAACCTATTGGCCGCCAGCAGCCCCAGAACACGCCTTGAGTCACCGCCCATTGGCGCACGGAGCAGTCCGTTAAGAGTCACCTCGGACAGCCTCAGATTGGGCGCCACAGATTCCGAACACGCCCTTTACTCTCAGCCCATTCGCGGACAGAACAGTCTGTTACGATCAGTCCGGGACAGTCTCTCGGCCAGCCTTAGTGTAGGGAGAACATAGTCAAGTATGAAACAGGATTCCCCAAGTGGAAGTGACTCCCCAGAATTTGTTCCCCACAACTACAAGTCTAAGGAGGAGAAGTTTGTTAAGTAGAAGAAGCATAGAAGTGTTTAGATTTATTCTTGTGAAAGTGTTTAGATTTAGTGTTATCAAGCTTGAGAAGTGTTTAGATTTATAATTATTATTATTATTATTATTTGTTAGGATTGTTTAATTATAAATCTAAACATTTTTGCCCCTCTAGAATATAATTGGTTAGGAATGTAATATTAGGTCATGTAACTTCAAACTGTTAAAAATATACTACTATGTAGCCAGAAACAGCTCCCCTCGCTGTGCGCCAGGGCACGCTCAAACTTACTGTTACACAATTGACAACCGTTCTCTTCAAAGCATTGTGAAGCACTTAACCCTAATCGCAAAGTGAAGCATTGTAACTATAACAGTAACTAACTCAGCGCTCAGAGAGAGAATGTTTTAAGAAATGCCACCCAGAAACTTTTGTAACTTTTTGTAACTACAACTCTTGTATTATTATGCAAAATACTGTATGGGAAACATTAATTAGGGAATGTACATAAGAGAGAGAGTGCTTGGACGATGAATGAATGGTTGTGAGAGGTGCCAGCCTGAGAATGCAGCAACAAAGGGCTGAAGAAGGCGTCAGGTGCCAGTGCAATTGGCTCCCCGTAGCCGTTTCTAACACACACATGAGCCGCTCTGATTTGGCTTCTAACACTTTTAGCTGCTCGGTTCTGCAAGCGCGGAGAGGAAGCCGCGTCCGATAGATGGAGGTTCTCCGCGACACATTTGGCAGCCTGGACCCCCTGCCTCTGGTCCAAAGAGTCTCAACCAACCCCCGACCCCATGACCCTTGTTCTCAGTGATTCCGCCAGCTGCTTGGTGCCTTTAGTACCCGGCCCCGCTTGCAAAGTCCCCCCCCAGCAGCATGACCCGAGAGCGAAACAAGAGACCCCCCCCCCCAGCAGCAAAACCCGAGAGCAGCGCGAAAGAACCCCCCCGGCATTGCGACCCGAGGGCGGCGCCAGAGACCCCCCCCAGCAGCAAGTCCCGAGGGCGGCGCCAGAGACCCTCCCCAGCAGCGTGACCCGAGAGCGAAGCCAGAGACCTCCCCCAGCAGAGTGACCCGAAAACAGTGCCAGAGACCCCCCCCAGCAGCAAGACCCGAGAGCGGCACCACAGACCCGCCCCCAGCAGTGCGACCCAAGAGTGGCGCCAGAGACCCTCCCCCCAGCAGCATCACCAGAGAACGGCGACAGAGATCTCCCCCCCCCCCCAGCAGCACAACCTGAGATGGGAGCCAGAGGCCCCCCCCAGCAGCATCACCCGAGAGTGGCGCCAGAGACCCCCCCCAGCAGCATGAGATGAAAGTGGCGACAGAGACCCCACCCCCAAGGAGCGCGACCCGAGACCGGCGCCGGAGACCCCCCCAGAAGCATTACCCGAGAGTGGAGACAGAAACCCCACCCCCAGCACCGCTACCGGAGAGCGGCGCCAGAGACCTCCCCGAACAGCATCACCCGAGAGCGGCCCCAGACACCCACCCAGCAGCAAAACCCGAGAGAGGTGCCAGAGACCCCCCGCAGCAGCATCACCTGATAGCGGGGCCAGTGACACCCCCCGTCTGCAGCATGACCGGAGGGAGGCTCCAGAGACCACCCCCAGTAGTGCGACCCGAGAGCGGCGCCAGAGACCTCCCCCCAGCAGCGCGACCCGAGAGTGGAGACAGAGACCCCACCCCCAGCACCACTACCGAGAGCGGCACCAGAGACCCCCCCCAACAGCGCGACCCGAAAGCGGTAACAGAGACCCCCCCCCAGCAGCACGACCGGAGAGCGAAGCCAGAGACCCCCCCAGCAGCATGATCCCAAGGAGGCGCCAGAGACCCCCCCCAGTAGCGCGACTCGAGAGCGGCACCAGAGATTCCCCGCAGCAGCATAACCCGAGAGAGGCGCCAGACTCCCTCCCAGCAGCACGACCTGAGAGTGGCCCCAAAGACCCCTCCCCCCCAGCAGCGAGACCCGAGAGCAGCGCTAGAGACACCCCCAAGCTGCACGACCCGAGAGCGGCACCAGAATCCCTCCCTGCAGCGAGATCCGAGAGCGGCGTGACTGAAGAGACCTCTCACTCACTAAGGTCTGTGGCTGTGGGAATTCTATCCTTTAGCCCTTCCCCCCCCCTCGCCTATGTATAGGGCCCTCTACAAGAACACTGAGTCAGTCAGCCATGACGCACCACCGCTCTCCCTTGCGCGACTAGCGTACCTGCAGAATTCCCGTTGGCTCCTGAGCCCTTAACCCGTGGAGATGCTCACCTGGAATGCCTGCACGTGAGCTATACAAGGACACGGCAGAAGCAGAGCAAGGACAAAGACACAGACAGAAACAGACAGACAGAACGTATTGGCCAATACGAGAGAGCAACAAGAGAGAAACACATGAGAGGCAGACGGAAACCTTACCGCCTTGCGTCTTCCTCCTCGAGCCAAGCGTCTGCTGAGAAGGACACCGTGTTCCAGAGAAATCAGCACCCCTGACAAACGGAAGCCCTGTTTCTCCCACTACCAAGGAATCACCTCGCGAACCTCCGCTCGGACTCGCTGTCTAAGCAAACCTGACTTCCCTTCCTAGACCCGAGTGCGCCGTAAGCCGAGAGATTTCCAAACCCGACACTTATCTCCCTGTCAGCGATGGCTGCTCCGCTCCCAGCCGGACGGTTCTCGCCTCGCTTCGACCAAGCTCCCGAGCTCGCTGTTCTCGTTTCCGTTCCATCCCCAGACGGGAGGACACCGGGAGGGTTGACTTCTTATCGCTCACTACCGAACACAGCAGAGGGGAAAAAACAAACAAACAACTTAGCTTTTCAGTCCGCAAGGACGCGGCATCGCTTCTCCTCCCACCATCGCACCGCTGCCTCCCACCATCGGCCACCCCCTCCCGCTGCCACTCCAGGAACGCGGAGAGAACGGAGGCCTTGAATATCTATCCACGCTCTGTTGAACTGCCTATGCCCCTTCACCAGTCCCCAAGCCACCAGGCTCCGTGACCCAGCAGGAAGCTCTCTGCCTCAGAAGAAACATACTGCCAGGACGCTTAAAGATTTCAAAGCACGCACCTCTTACTCACACAGAGCCATGGGAAGGCCGAACGCTGAGGACCCTTCACATGTTCCGAGAATCACGTCCAGGCAGCTCAAGTACATCTCGGACGATTTATTCTCCGCCCACGGCCACGCACTGATTCCTCTGCAAGGGTGGCCAAAAAAGCCCAGCGTTAGCTCTCACTCACTAAAGTCTGTGGCTGTGGGAATTCTATCCTTTAGCCCTTTCCCCCCCTCTCGCCTATGTATCGGGTCCTCTACAAGAACACCGAGTCATTCAGCCATGACGCACCACCGCTCTCCCTTGCGCGACTTGCGAACCTGCTGAATTCCCGTTGGCTCCTGAGCCCTTAACCCTTGGAGATGCTCACCTGGAATGCCTGCAAGTGTGCTGTACAAGGACACGGCAGAAGCAGAGCAAGGACAAAGACACAGACAGAAACAGACAGACAGGACGTATTGGCCAATACGAGAGAGCAACAAGAGAGAAACACATGCGAGGCAGCCAGAAACCTTACCACCTTGCGTCTTCCTCCTCGAGCCAAGCGTCTGCTGAGAAGGACACCGTGTTCCAGAGAAACCAGCACCCCTGACAAACGGGAGCCCTGTTTCTCCCACTACCAAGTAAGCACCTCGGGAACCTCCGCTCGGACTCGCTGTCTAAGCAAACGTGACTTCCCTTCCTAGACCCGAGTGGGCCGTAAGCCGAGAGATTTCCAGACCCGACACTTATCTCCCGGTCAGCGATGGCTGCTCCGCTCCCAGCAGGACGGTTCTCGCCTCGCTTCGACCAAGCTGCCAAGCTCGCCGTTCTCTTTTCCGTTCCATCCCCAGACGGGAGGACACCGGGAGGGTTGACTTCTTATCGCTCGCTACCGAACACAGCTGAGGGGAAAAAACAAACAAACAACTTAGCTTTTCAGTCCGCAAGGACGCGGCATCGCTTCTCCTCCCACCATCGGCCACCCCCTCCCGCTGCCACTCCAGGAACTCGGAGAGAACGGAGGCCTTGAATATCTATCCACGCACTGTTGAACCGCCTACTGCCCCTTCACCAGTCCCCAAGCCACCAGGCTCCGTGCCCCAGCAGGAAGCTCTCTGCCTCAGAAGAAACATACTGCCAGGACGCTTGAAGATTTCAAAGCACGCACCTCTTACTCACACAGAGCCATGGGAAGGCCGAACGCTGAGGACCCTTCACGTGTTCCGAGAATCACGTCCAGGCAGCTCAAGTCCATCTCGGACGGTATCTTCTCAGCCCACTGCCCAGCCAGTTTCCCAGCTGTTACCCAGTCTGGAGCCAGCAAAGCCCTCGGGCAGGAGTGACAGCAAAGGGCTAGGACCCAGAAGCCGTGTCCAGGGGTCAGTCTGGAGTGCTGTACAAAGCCCAGGACCATCCACATATCCTGTGTGGTGCAACCTGCTGAGTGGAGACAAAGGCTCAGGGCTGCTCTCATACCCTGATCAGACACTTTACTGAATGTGGTGCAGGGAAAAGGTGGACTGATGGCTCCCATGAATGGGCGTGCAGACTGGAGTGAGGAAGGGCCCCGGGATAAGCATATGGACGGGGGTGCAGGCTGGGGAGAGGAAGGGCCCCGGGATAAGAGTATGGACGGGGTGCAGGCTGGGGTGAGGAAGCAGGAGGGGAGGGGGCTGCGCGGAGCCTGGAGTGCGGGATGAGGGGGCCATGGGCAGGAGGGGAGAGGGCTGTGCGGAGCCTGGAGTGCGGGATGAGGGGGCCGGGGGCAGGAGGGGAGAGGGCTGCGCGGAGCCTGGTGTGTGGGATGAGGGGGCCGGGGGCAGGAGGGGAGAGGGCTGCGCGGAGCCTGGAAATAACGAGCTTCTTACTTTGCCTGCTGTCAAAGGGCAAGACTGGGGCCACGTGGCGTGCGGAGCAGGGACAGCAGCTGGGGGCGATGGAATTACACGTGCATTACCTGCAATGACCACCGAGCGGCACTGTGGAGGCGCTACGGAATTACACGTGCATTACCCGCAATGACCACCGAGCGGCACTGTGGAGGCGCTTCGGAATTACACGTGCATTACCCGCAATGACCACCGAGCGGCACTGTGGAGGCGCTTCGGAATTACACGTGCATTACCCGCAATGACCACCGAGCGGCACTGTGGAGGCGCTTCGGAATTACACGTGCATTACCCGCAATGACCACCGAGCGGCACTGTGGAGGCGCTACGGAATTACACGTGCATTACCCGCAATGACCACCGAGCGGCACTGTGGAGGCGCTACGGAATTACACGTGCATTACCGCCGGTGACTACCGAGTGTCACTGTTGCTCTGCTAAGGGCCGTTATTTCCGAATAAAAAAGATTGTTCTTAGGGTAGAAATGCCCCATTCCGAACTAAGAACACGCTGGGCGGGGCTATGCCGGGGGGCGGGGCTATGATAGGGGCGGGGCGCGCTGCGACGTGCCCCGGGAGGCCGCACTATGAGAACTACAAGTCCCAGGATGCGTCGCTAACACTTGGAGTGACACGAGCGCGGGACCAACCGCGTCGCTCCCTGGTCAATGCCCCGTTGTGATGTCACTTCCGCTGCACCCGCCCAACCGAACAGCGCCGGGCCTGCCCTGGCCCTGCAATGGCCGATGGGAGCTGCGGACAGGGGCACTCAGTTTCCCACAAGCCACTGCGGCTACTTTCCCTACTCCCCCTCATCCCGCCCCTCCCCATTGCTGGGCGGGGCTCCTGCCTCAGAGACGGCAGCGTCCGCAGCTGATGCCCCGCCCCCACTCGGGAGAGGAGACTCCGCGGCAACCCTTCCCCCCCAAACTCCTCCCCGCCCCGTGCAGTCTGATCCCCCCAAACTCCTCCCCGCCCCGTGCAGTCTGATCCCCCCTCAAACTCCTCCCCCCCGTGCAGTCTGATCCCCCCAAACTTCCCCTCCGCCCCGTGCACTCTGATCCTCCCCCCCGTGCAGTCTGATCCCCCCAAACTCCTCTCCCCCCGTGCAGTCTGATCCCCCCAAACTCCTCCCCGCCCCGTGCAGTCCGATCCCCCCAAACTCTTCCCCGCCCCGTGCAGTCCGATCCCCCCAAACTCCTCTCCCCCCGTGCAGTATGATCCCCCCCAAACACCTCCCCGCCCCGTGCAGTCCGATCCCCCCCAAACACCTCCCCGCCCCGTGCAGTCCGATCCCCCCCAAACTCCTCCCCGCCCCGTGCAGTCTGATCCCCCTCCAAACTCCTCCCCCCCCGTGCAGTCTGATCCTCCCCCCCGTGCAGTCTGATCCCCCCCAAACTCCTCCCCGCTCCGTGCAGTCTGATCCTCCCCCCCCGTGCAGTCTGATCCCCCCCAAACTCCTCCCCGCTCCGTGCAGTCTGATCCTCCCCCCCCGTGCAGTCTGATCCCCCCAAACTCCTCCCCCCTCGTACAATCTGATCCCCCCAAACTCCTCTCCTCCCGTGCAGTCTGATCCCCCCCAAACTCCTCCCCGCCCCGTGCAGTCCGATCCCCCCAAACTCCTCTCCCTCCGTGCAGTCCGATCCCCCCAAACTCCTCTCCCCCCGTGCAGTATGATCCCCCCCAAACACCTCCCCGCCCCGTGCAGTCTGATCCCCCTCCAAACTCCTCCCCCCCCGTGCAGTCTGATCCTCCCCCCCGTGCAGTCTGATCCCCCCCCAAACTCCTCCCCGCTCCGTGCAGTCTGATCCTCTCCCCCGTGCAGTCTGATCCCCCCAAACTCCTCCCCGCCCCGTGCAGTCCGATCCCCCCAAACTCTTCCCCCCCGTGCAATCTGATCCCCCCAAACTCCTCTCCCCCCGTGCAGTCTGATCCCCCCCAAACTCCTCCACGCCCCGTGCAGTCCGATCCCCCCAAACTCTTCCCCGCCCCGTGCAGTCCGATCCCCCCAAACTCCTCTCCCTCCGTGCAGTACGATCCCCCCCAAACTCCTCTCCCCCCGTGCAGTCTGATCCCCCCAAACTCGTCCCCCCCGTGCAATCTGATCCCCCCAAACTCCTCTCCCCCCGTGCAGTCTGATCCCCCCCAAACTCCTCCCCGCCCCATGCAGTCCGATCCCCCCAAACTCTTCCCCGCCCCGTGCAGTCCGATCTCCCCAAACTCCTCTCCCTCCGTGCAGTCCGATCCCCCCAAACTCCTCCCCCCCGTGCAGTCTGATCCCCCCAAACTCCTCCCCGCCCCGTGCAGTCCGATCCCCCCAAACTCTTCCCCCCCGTGCAATCCGATCCCCCCAAACTCCTCTCCCCCCGTGCAGTCCGATCCCCCCCAAACTCCTCCCCGCCCCGTGCAGTCCGATCCCCCCAAACTCCTCTCCCCCCCGTGCAGTCTGATCCCCCCAAACTCCTCTCCCCCCCGTGCAGTCTGATCCCCCCCACACTCCCCTCCCCCCGTGCAGTCTGATCCCCCCCACACTCCCCTCCCCCCGTGCAGTCTGATCCCCCCAAACTCCTCTCCCCCCCGTGCAGTCTGATCCCCCCAAACTCCTCTCCCCCCCGTGCAGTCTGATCCCCCCCACACTCCCCTCCCCCCCGTGCAGTCTGATCGCCCCCCAAAACTCCTCCCCGCCCCGTGCAGTCTGATCCCCCCCAAACTCCTCCCCGCCCCGTGCAGTCTGATCCCCCCCTAAACTCCTCCTCGCCCCCTGCAGTCTGATCCCCCCCTAAACTCCTCCTCGCCCCCTGCAGTCTGATCCCCCCCAACTCCTCCCCGCCCCGTGCAGTCTGATCCCCCCCCAAACTCCTCCTCGCCCCGTGCAGTCTGATCCCCCCCAAACTCCTCCCCCCGTGCAGTCTGATCTCCTACCCCCCACGAAACTCCTCTCCGCCCCCTGCAGTCTGATCCCCTACCCCCCTAACTCCTCTCCGCGCCATGCAGTCTGATCCCCCCTCACCAAACTCCTCCCCGCCCCGTGCAGTCTGCTTCCCCCCAAACTCCTCTCCGCCCCATGCAGTATGATTCCCCTTCACCAAACTCCTCTCCGCCCCATGCAGTATGATCCCCCCTCACCAAACTCCTCCCCGCCCCGTGCAGTCTGCTTCCCCCCAAACTCCTCTCCGCTCCATGCAGTCTGATCCCCCACCACCCCCAAACTCCTCTCCGCCCCGTGCAGTCTGCTCCCCCCAACACCAAATTTCCCAGCCGGCTTGTGCAGGGACTGGCAGCGGGACAGGCTGATGCTGCTGTTGCCTTCGAAAGTGCAGCGGGGAGCGTGAGGCGGGTGGGGGGGGAGGGGGGGCGGCTGCCTCTGCTGCGTCCCGTTCACAAGCCCAGAGGGGCCGTGCGAGGATTTTCCGGAGACCCCGAGGAGTTTTCTGCCGCTCACTTCTGTGTCCCAGCTGAGTTCCTGCCAGTCAGTGGCCCCGCCCCTGCCATTAATGACGGAGCCTGGGACCCGTCTGTGTGCCACACAAACCCACGTGTCACTCGCCCGGGAGCCGATAGAACGTGCCCCGCGTTCCGTCATTTGCATGCACCGCGCCAGGGCAATGACGTCACTAGCAGTGCGCTGCTGTTCGTAGCCGGCAGTGGCAGCTTCGCACCGAGCCGGGCCACGAGGCAGCGGGCGCAGCGCTGGGGGCGGAGCTACAGGGGAGCGGCCCGGCCGGGCGGGGTGCACACTGGGGCGCCCAAGGGCTGAGATCCGGGCGGGGCAGCGTCACGCTCTGACCTCCCTGCCGCCTCCCGCCGCCGCTCCCTTGGGGCCGGGTGGCGCGGACCGGAAGCCGCTGCACTGCCCGGATTTCCTGGGGAACACGCTCCCTGTGACGTCAGGACCTGCCACAGAGGCAGGGCGCCACCCCGGCCAAGCAAGGAGCAGAGCTAGGGTTGCCAGATGGTTTCACCAAAAATACCAGGCACGCCTGACATGACATCACAATCTGCATTCCATCTGATTTAGAAAATACCCGACATTTATCAGAGGAGTAGCCGCGTTAGTCTGAATCTGCAAAAGCAGCGAGGAGCCCTGTGGCACAGAACTCCTTGCCGCTTTCGCGGACATTGAGAAAATATAAATTTGTTTCCCGAAGAAAAAGCTGAAAGCCTGGACCGTCCAGTTCAAAACCGGACACCTGGCAACCATAAGCAGAGTGGTGCCTTGTCGGAGCGGTTCCAGCCTCCGCTCTGCTGTCCTTCCTCTGCCCCACGTACCACGGGAGCTGGTGGCCTACGCTGGCTGCACCGCCGCAGGAAGCCTCCAACCCCAGTCGCTGTCCCAGCCAGGCACCCCGTGTCTGAACCCGTCCCGCCTGGCCCCGTGTCTCCTGCCTACCACCCGCTGACCTGGCACCAGCTGAGCGCTCGTACCTGGGCACCTTCCGGTCACGGTTCCCAGTCGGTTGCTGTCAGGCTGTGGACCGAGCAAACGTCACTTCCGGTCCGTGGGACTGAACGCACGTGGCGCCGGCATGATGCGAGGCCGCTCCTTGTTGCCCCACGTCGGATACAAAAGGAGCAGCTACCGCGCGGCAGTTAGAGCCTCGTGCTGAAACGCGCTGCAGCAGTGCTACTCTTCCCTGCCCCTCTCATCCCAGTTGCATGCTCCAGATGGGAGGGGAGGGGTGTCGCTTTCCAGGAGCTACTGCTGCCAGGGCACCGTCTGACTGGCACACGTCAGACGCACACGCCCGTACCACAGCCACTCACCCTGCCAAATGCTCACACGCAGGGATGCGTGTACACACTCACAAACGCGAATTAACAGATTAACACGCCTGGGCGCCCACTCATGCCCTCGCTCAAATGCCCACACACGCATCTGCTCAATCTGCCCGCACGCAGGCATGTGCACACACACGCAAATGGACACTTGCGGACGCACACACTTGCACTCATACTTACGTGCGCACGCATGCACACCGACTAACAGTCGCCTAGAAGGACTCACCAATAATATTAAACTCAAAAGCCAAAGATTAGATCAATTAGGAGACAACTATTCCCACGAGGCCCTAATCCATGTCTGGGGCTCCTCGGTGCTGCTGGAGACCAAGTCTTTATTTCAATCCCAGTTTTGCCAACTCTCCGCATGCGTGACGCTAGGTCAATTGGCAGCCTACTCACTTAGTTTTCCGTATGATCCTAGACACGTTAAGTATCGCCAGCCAGGAGATTCGGGGGGCGGCGGGGCGGGGGGATTAATGACATTTTTAAAAATACAAAAATCGGTGTTCAGTTTCTGTTGTAGATAAACCTATGTACTTCATATGACTTGACACTGTGCCTCTCCATATAACCTTGTAACTTTGTATTAATCCATATGACCTTGTCACTTTGTATTAGAACCTGAATCCATATAACCTTGTAACTTAGTTTTCTACATAGGGTTCTAATACAGAGTATATAGTTAAAGAGGTAAAAATGTCATTTGCTAGGAGTAGAATAAGATCTTTCCCCCACTCTCTCCCCCCACTCTGTAATCAATTGCCCAGTTGAATGAACGAGGTGTGAATGAGTAACACTTGGGAGCCAAGCACCTCCAGAGAGCTACACCAGTTGAAAAGGGGGTAGAAGCCAGACCCAAGGTGTCAAGAGGGCTCAAGAAAGAAGAGCAGACATATTGAAGGCCTTGGGGATTAGAAGCAAGCACCTTCTTTGGAAAACACCCTCTCTTAACAGACAGCACCCACAAAGGGACCAAAGGACACAGACCCAGATTTTGAATCTGGGATATATTTGCATAAGAGGGAAGCTGCTATAAAAGTGAGTTGTCTTGCAGAGGACTCCGGGTCTCATCTTGTCACCATCGGAGCATCGATCCGGATCAGCAGAAGCCCGGCTCCACCCCTCCCCCATCTAACTCACCTGGCCAGTGAAGTTAAGGGGAGCAACAAGTTGGTAACAACAGCAAGACGGAGTGTGCTTGTGCACGTGTGTGTGTGTGTGTGTGTGTGTGTGTGTGTGTGTGTGTGTGTGTGAGAGTGAGTGCGTGAGTGACACAGAATAATCAATACTTATCATATGCATGTGGTAAATAAATAAATAATTTCTATATATATATAATGTGTGTGTGTGTGATCAATAAATGTGGCGTGTTGCCTTATCCCTCTGAAAAAGATCCCGAGTACTTCTTTTAAGTACAACACTGTGACTTTTGTACTTCGTATTTTCAAGTTCTTCCACCACGAGCCAGAGGGCCTTTTCTCAGGGACCCGTACCACGCTCGCAAACGTCTGTGCGGCCCTCCCTCGATACTTACCTTGAGCCAATTGCTATTTGCTCTTCTTCCATAGATCGCTGTCTGGTTTCCATCTGCCGGCAGGGTCTCGGGGGGGGGTGGCTCCTTTCGGTCTCTGCCACCACATGGCCAGCCTCTCATCTCCTCCAAGTCTACAGGGACCGAAAAAGAGACAGAGAACGGTTAGGAGCTAGGCCACCCTAGATGTGTGGAAAGGACAGACACGTGCGTCACCTGGCTGCTGCTCACTGGAGCCCAGTGTTGCCTCTAACATTTCCCCTCCAGGAGCGGAGTGAGTTTTGTCTCGTGCTCCAAGATCGAGGTCACGTGCCCTTCTTCGGATGCCTGCCACCCAGGCGAAGACATGTCTCGTCTGTGTTTTTAAAACGTTCTGGAAGAAAGAGTACTAACACAAGGGAGAATTAACAAGGTCATTTAAACTGTAAATATTTGTTTGATATGAAGTCAAATAAAAGGAAAATTAATACTGCAACATTTTCAGTGGCCAACCTCCTCTCCTCTCCTCTCCTCTCCCCTCCCCTCCCCTGCCCCCTCCAGCTGGCCTAGATGATCTCTCCGGGTCCCTTATGGTAAAGCCCGCCCCGGGACCCTGTGCTGAGGTGACAAGTTCTTCACAAGATACTGGGTATGTAAACTTTTTACGGAAAAGCGTCCGTGGCCAATCTAGTCGCGCTTTTCTGCAAAAAAGCCCCAATCGCCATTTTCGCCATCGGGGCTTTTTTGCGGAAAAGAACTCTCTGCTGTCTACACTGGCCCTTTTGCGCAGAAGTCTTTCGGAAAAAGACTTTTGCCCGAACGGGAGCAGCATAGTATTCCCGCAGAAGCACTGACAATCTTACATGAGATCGTCAGTGCTTTTGCGGAAATTCAAGCGGCCAGTGTAGACAGCTGGCAAGTTTTTCCGCAAAAGCAGATGATTAGCACACTTTCCTAGTTGAAAATCCAAGGAGAAGAAAGGGGAGAATTGCAAATCAAGACTCTCTTAAGGTGTCTGAAAGCTACTTTGGTCTGGGCCGGTACTCAGTGGTACCAAGGCAGACTTTTCTGTGGCTCGGTTGTCTAATGCCACACTAGAACAAGTCTACCACACCGAACGAAAGAGCAGACAATTACATGAAAGGGAAAAAAGGTGGCTTGGCAGAGAATTTGCTTCCGGACAAAAACAAGAGACTGCGGTGGTTAAAGAAGAACGGGAGGCATACCTGTGCATAAACCAATTCACCAGAAACCTTCTGAACAACCAGTTCAGTCACATGTCCTTACAGGGACAAGCACCTTAATGACGGTAGCCCTGACATTTTATTTTGCAGACGATTCTACTTGTGGAAGGGCTGCTGGAGTGAAACTTGAGGCCCAAGCAGGAGGAAAGTTTGATTTTCTAGTACCAAATAGAAAAACAATAATAGAACAAAAAGGCTAAAAGATGCCTAAGGGCGGAGATAGGGTCCAGAATGACTTAGACAAATTGGAGGATTGGGCCACAAGAAATCTGATGAGGTTCAACAAGGACAAGTGTACAGTCCTGCACTTGGGATGGAAGAATCCCAAGCATAGTTACAAGCTGGGGACCAACCAGTTAAGTAGTAGTTCTGCAGACAGGACCTGGGGGTTACAGTGGATGAGAAGCTGGAGATGAGTCAACAGTGTGCCCTTGTAGCCAAGAAGGCTAATGGCATATTAGGTTGCATTAAGAGGAGCATTGCCAGTAGATCCAGAGATGTCATTATTCCCCTTTATTCGGCTTTGGTGAGGCCACATCTGGAGTACTGTGTCCAGTTCTGGGCCCCCCACTACAGAAGGGATGTGGACACATTGGAGAGGGTCCAGCAGAGGACAACCAAAATGATTAGGGGGCTGGAGCAATTGCTCTATGAAGAGGCTGAGGGATTTAGGTTTCTTTAGTCTGAAGAGGAGACCATGAGGGGGGATTTTATAGTAGCCTTCAACTTCCTTATAAGGACACAGGAACGCAAGGTAACCTGTTCTCCCAACTCTCGCTTTCAGACGGGGTGGGGAACCTTATTGGGGGGGCGGAAGGCACACACTAGTAGGGTTGCCAGATGGTTTCAGCAAAAAAAAAAAAAAAAAAAAAGGCGCCAGGAAAATTTTTGTTGAGGGAAAGAAGCCAACCAAACAAAAAAACCCCACCAGGAACATTTTTGTTGAGCAAAATCCAGTTGTGACCCCTTTAATTAGTCAGCCAATCTCCCCGCCCCGGCTTATTTCTGCTGGGCACAGAGGAAAAGCAGAAAATACTGGACATTTTGTATGTCCGGTATTTTCTAAATTTATTTACCGGACAAAAAGTGCAACTACCGGGCTGTCTGGCTCAGTGCTAGACACCTGGCAACCCTACACACAAGAGTGAAGAAAAAAAAAATCCCAAACCCCACCATCCGCATTAACACATGCCCCAACTGAGAAGGAGGAAGAGGCTTCCCACATTCCCCTCGCACACCGGAGCTTGTGAGGAGGGGGGGGCGGGGGGCGGGGCGGGGCGGGGCAGGCTAGCAGAATTTGTCTGCTCCAATCTGGCCACCCAGAGAAATAAAAAAGCAAATTGAAAGAGCCAGACGAATACCTAGAAACCATCTACTTCAAGACAGACCCAAGAAAACCAACAATAGAACACCACTTGTCATCACCTACAACCCCCAACTTAAACCTGTCCAACACATTATCAATAAACTACAGCCTATATTGGAACAGGATACCATACTCAAAGAGGCTCTGGGAGACAGACCCATAGTCTCCTATAGACAACCACCTAACCTCAAGATCATTCTTACCAACCACCACAGGACATACCACACTAATATCAACCCTGGTACCTTCCCTTGCAACAAACCCCGTTGCCAGCTTTGTCCACATATTCATTCTGCTGATACCATTATTGGACCCAACCAAGTGAGTTATAAGATCAAGAACACATATTCCTGCGCATCCAGAAATATAATCTATGCTATCGTGTGCCGAAAGTGTCCGTCTGCTATGTACATTGGACAAACATCTCAGACACTTCGCCAAAGGATTAATGCCCACAAAACAGATATCAGACAAGATCACAAAGAGAAAACAGTTTCTTGCCATTTTAACCAGAAAGGACACTCTCTCAATGACTTAACCACCTGCATTCTGCTACAAAGACCTTTTACATCTGCACTTGAAAGGGAATCCTCTGAACTGTCATTCATGTTAAAATTCGACACTTTCCAACAAGGACTTAGTTCAAATGTTTGTTATCTCACCCATTACCAAGATAGTTTCCCCAATTATCACCTCTAATACCATTAACTCACAAACATCCCACTCTCCCTACCTCTAATATCATCAATTCACAGACACTTACCTTCCTTCCCCTTCCCCCCCACCGCATCCCCCTCCTGTTCTGCAATGTGATTTGTCCTTTTCATATTTGTTCTTTTTTTTAATTGTATCCTTTGGTATATATGGTTGTGACTACTTTCTTCCACTATTTGATCTGAGGAAGTGGGTCTGGCCCACGAAAGCTCATCATCTAATAAACCATCTTGTTAGTCTTTAAAGTGCTACATTGTCCTGCATTTTGCTTCAACTACCCCAGACTAACACGGCTACATTTCTATCACCAATCTGGAGGGGAGCTAGAGCGTTAGTGTGGGAACCTTGAGTCTCGAGGGCCACACTCACGTGAGCTGGGGTATTAGGTTCCTCACCCCTGCTTTAAAAACAAAACCTCTTACTCTTAAAAATCGATCCCAGTATCTCTGGTCGGACCAGCTTCACGCAGGTCCTCCGGGATGGAAAACTGCAGCAAACTGTATGAACAGAAACAAACAGAAGCCCCAATCGCAGCTGGAGGTGGGGCGAGGCTGCCCCAGCAGGGACACAACGGGACTGCCGCCCTCCACCAGATCAGGAAAACAACCGCGCCATTCCCCGGCCAGCAGGAAGGCGAGTGCCGCTGCAAGGCTCCGCAAGGGAGGTGGGCGGCAGAGGGGTGTTTGTGCGCGGCCGCGCGCCTTCAGCGGCAACTCTCCTGGTGCCCCCTTCTCTAGTCCAGCCAGGCCTAAAATGCTCAGTGCTTAGAAGGCGGGTGGGGAACCTAAGGCCTGGGTGCGTGGGGCTCCTCCACCGTCGCCCCCTCCCCACGCCGTGGGGCTGGAGCGCACAAAGCGACTAGGCTGGGCCCTGCAGTGCTCTGGCGCCAGGGGGACGTTTCTCCGCTCAGCTGGGGGCCAGGCAGGGAGGCTTTTCTGTCGGTTGGTTTGTCTGTCACCTGTTTGCCCCCCAATTCTCAGCCACTCCCCCCTCTCCCCACACGCCCCCACTCAGGACGCTCTCGGCCTCTGCAGGAGGCACAGCCGGGCACTGGGCAGCACTGCGGGCAGCCAGGGCCAGAGCATCCCCCCCCACAGCGCCCCCCGCCGAACTGCCCCCCCCGGGCACAGGGGGGATTCAGCGGGCACCCGGCCCCGCCCCCAGGCAGCGAGCAGCGCGGGGAGCAGGGCTCAGGCCGCCCCGCCCCCCCGCGTACGGGACACGTTCTGTGCGTGCCCCGCCCGCGGGAACCACCCCTCGAGGGCGCGCGGCTCCCCGGCGGGGGGAGGGGGCACGTGACACTCCCGCGCCCCGGTGGCCCGCAGCCCCCCCTCCCCGAGACACCCACGTGACTGGAGCCCGGGTCAGCTCCCGCGCCCCAAAGGGGGGGCCACAGCCCCGTTCCCCCGGCACCACGTGGGGGGGGGTCACAGGGGCGCTGCTCCCCGGGGAGGCTGCAGCGCCGGGGGGGGGCAGAAATCGCCCCCCCACCTCCGCCAGGGGCCGCCCCGCCGATGTCCAGCCTGGGGCCCGGAGAGAAGCAGGCGGGGGGGGGGGGGCTCCACGTCACTGCCAGCTCCCGCCCCGCCCCCAGGCTCCGCCCCTCAGCGCCCCCCGCAGCGTTTTCCCGCCCGCCTCGTCAGCGCGAGCGTCCCGGGAGTTTCCCGCCCAGCCAGCGCCGCCCGCGCCTGCGCTCTCCCGCGCCCTGTCCCCTCCTGCCCCCCCCAGTGCCAAGGCCCCCCCCGGCCCCTCCCCCTCCCTCCTGCCCCCCCAGTGCCGAGCACCCCCCCGGCCCCTCACCCCCTCCTGCCCCCCCAGTGCCAAGCGCCCCCCCCGGCCCCTCACACCCAGCCTGCTCCTACACCTCACCCCTGTCCAGACACCCCACCCCCAGCCCGCTCCCCCACCTTCCCTCGCGCCCCCTCCTCCCCGGGCCAGACACCAACAAGGGGCGGGCTGGGGGCGGGGAGCTTCGCACTCGGACCCAGGATTCGCTCGCGCCCCCGCGCGCTCCTCGGACCTTCCTGTCATGGCGGCGCCGGCCGCCCAGTCAGACAACGCCCCCCTGCGGCAGCCCATTGGCCGAACCAGAGGCAGGATCCCCTTTGCTGACAGCCCATTGGGCGACACTATCCTCCGCCAAGGCTGTCTTCCGAAAGCCCATTGGCTGGCACACAGCCAGGAACCACCCCTAAGTCACAGACAATTCGAGGACAGAGCAGCCCATTAAGATCCACCCCGGACAGCCTATTGGTCGAGAGCAGTGGCAGGTCATTCCCCCTAGTCACACCGCATTCGCAGACAGAGCTGTCCGTTAAGATGCAGCCGGGTCAGCCTATTGGGTGCCTCTGATTCAGAACACGCCCCTTAGTCACAGCCCATTCGCGGACAGAAGAGTCTGTTATAATCCACCCCGGACAACCTATTGGCCGCCAGCAGCCCCAGAACACGCCTTGAGTCACCGCCCATTGGCGCACGGAGCAGTCCGTTAAGAGTCACCTCGGACAGCCTCAGATTGGGCGCCACAGATTCCGAACACGCCCTTTACTCTCAGCCCATTCGCGGACAGAACAGTCTGTTACGATCAGTCCGGGACAGTCTCTCGGCCAGCCTTAGTGTAGGGAGAACATAGTCAAGTATGAAACAGGATTCCCCAAGTGGAAGTGACTCCCCAGAATTTGTTCCCCACAACTACAAGTCTAAGGAGGAGAAGTTTGTTAAGTAGAAGAAGCATAGAAGTGTTTAGATTTATTCTTGTGAAAGTGTTTAGATTTAGTGTTATCAAGCTTGAGAAGTGTTTAGATTTATAATTATTATTATTATTATTATTTGTTAGGATTGTTTAATTATAAATCTAAACATTTTTGCCCCTCTAGAATATAATTGGTTAGGAATGTAATATTAGGTCATGTAACTTCAAACTGTTAAAAATATACTACTATGTAGCCAGAAACAGCTCCCCTCGCTGTGCGCCAGGGCACGCTCAAACTTACTGTTACACAATTGACAACCGTTCTCTTCAAAGCATTGTGAAGCACTTAACCCTAATCGCAAAGTGAAGCATTGTAACTATAACAGTAACTAACTCAGCGCTCAGAGAGAGAATGTTTTAAGAAATGCCACCCAGAAACGTTTGTAACTTTTTGTAACTACAACTCTTGTATTATTATGCAAAATACTGTATGGGAAACATTAATTAGGGAATGTACATAAGAGAGAGAGTGCTTGGACGATGAATGAATGGTTGTGAGAGGTGCCAGCCTGAGAATGCAGCAACAAAGGGCTGAAGAAGGCGTCAGGTGCCAGTGCAATTGGCTCCCCGTAGCCGTTTCTAACACACACATGAGCCGCTCTGATTTGGCTTCTAACACTTTTAGCTGCTCGGTTCTGCAAGCGCGGAGAGGAAGCCGCGTCCGATAGATGGAGGTTCTCCGCGACACATTTGGCAGCCTGGACCCCCTGCCTCTGGTCCAAAGAGTCTCAACCAACCCCCGACCCCATGACCCTTGTTCTCAGTGATTCCGCCAGCTGCTTGGTGCCTTTAGTACCCGGCCCCGCTTGCAAAGTCCCCCCCCCAGCAGCATGACCCGAGAGCGAAACAAGAGACCCTCCCCCCCCCCAGCAGCAAAACCCGAGAGCAGCGCGAAAGAACCCCCCCGGCATTGCGACCCGAGGGCGGCGCCAGAGACCCCCCCCAGCAGCAAGTCCCGAGGGCGGCGCCAGAGACCCTCCCCAGCAGCGTGACCCGAGAGCGAAGCCAGAGACCTCCCCCAGCAGAGTGACCCGAAAACGGTGCCAGAGACCCCCCCCAGCAGCAAGACCCGAGAGCGGCACCACAGACCCGCCCCCAGCAGTGCGACCCAAGAGTGGCGCCAGAGACCCTCCCCCCAGCAGCATCACCAGAGAACGGCGACAGAGATCTCCCCCCCCCCCAGCAGCACAACCTGAGATGGGAGCCAGAGGCCCCCCCCCAGCAGCATCACCCGAGAGTGGCGCCAGAGACCCCCCCCAGCAGCATGAGATGAAAGTGGCGACAGAGACCCCACCCCCAAGGAGCGCGACCCGAGACCGGCGCCGGAGACCCCCCCAGAAGCATTACCCGAGAGTGGAGACAGAAACCCCACCCCCAGCACCGCTACCGGAGAGCGGCGCCAGAGACCTCCCCGAACAGCATCACCCGAGAGCGGCCCCAGACACCCACCCAGCAGCAAAACCCGAGAGAGGTGCCAGAGACCCCCCGCAGCAGCATCACCTGATAGCGGGGCCAGTGACACCCCCCGTCTGCAGCATGACCGGAGGGAGGCTCCAGAGACCACCCCCAGTAGTGCGACCCGAGAGCGGCGCCAGAGACCTCCCCCCAGCAGCGCGACCCGAGAGTGGAGACAGAGACCCCACCCCCAGCACCACTACCGAGAGCGGCACCAGAGACCCCCCCAACAGCGCGACCCAAAAGCGGTAACAGAGACCCCCCCCCAGCAGCACGACCGGAGAGCGAAGCCAGAGACCCCCCCAGCAGCATGATCCCAAGGAGGCGCCAGAGACCCCCCCCAGTAGCGCGACTCGAGAGCGGCACCAGAGATTCCCCGCAGCAGCATAACCCGAGAGAGGCGCCAGACTCCCTCCCAGCAGCACGACCTGAGAGTGGCCCCAAAGACCCCTCCCCCCCAGCAGCGAGACCCGAGAGCAGCGCTAGAGACACCCCCAAGCTGCACGACCCGAGAGCGGCACCAGAATCCCTCCCTGCAGCGAGATCCGAGAGCGGCGTGACTGAAGAGACCTCTCACTCACTAAGGTCTGTGGCTGTGGGAATTCTATCCTTTAGCCCTTCCCCCCCGCCCCTCGCCTATGTATAGGGCCCTCTACAAGAACACTGAGTCAGTCAGCCATGACGCGCCACCGCTCTCCCTTGCGCGACTTGCGAACCTGCAGAATTCCCGTTGGCTCCTGAGCCCTTAACCCGTGGAGATGCTCACCTGGAATGCCTGCACGTGAGCTATACAAGGACACGGCAGAAGCAGAGCAAGGACAAAGACACAGACAGAAACAGACAGACAGAACGTATTGGCCAATACGAGAGAGCAACAAGAGAGAAACACATGAGAGGCAGACGGAAACCTTACCGCCTTGCGTCTTCCTCCTCGAGCCAATCGTCTGCTGAGAAGGACACCGTGTTCCAGAGAAATCAGCACCCCTGACAAACGGAAGCCCTGTTTCTCCCACTACCAAGGAATCACCTCGCGAACCTCCGCTCGGACTCGCTGTCTAAGCAAACCTGACTTCCCTTCCTAGACCCGAGTGCGCCGTAAGCCGAGAGATTTCCAAACCCGACACTTATCTCCCTGTCAGCGATGGCTGCTCCGCTCCCAGCCGGACGGTTCTCGCCTCGCTTCGACCAAGCTCCCGAGCTCGCTGTTCTCGTTTCCGTTCCATCCCCAGACGGGAGGACACCGGGAGGGTTGACTTCTTATCGCTCACTACCGAACACAGCAGAGGGGAAAAAACAAACAAACAACTTAGCTTTTCAGTCCGCAAGGACGCGGCATCGCTTCTCCTCCCACCATCGCACCGCTGCCTCCCACCATCGGCCACCCCCTCCCGCTGCCACTCCAGGAACGCGGAGAGAACGGAGGCCTTGAATATCTATCCACGCTCTGTTGAACTGCCTATGCCCCTTCACCAGTCCCCAAGCCACCAGGCTCCGTGACCCAGCAGGAAGCTCTCTGCCTCAGAAGAAACATACTGCCAGGACGCTTAAAGATTTCAAAGCACGCACCTCTTACTCACACAGAGCCATGGGAAGGCCGAACGCTGAGGACCCTTCACATGTTCCGAGAATCACGTCCAGGCAGCTCAAGTACATCTCGGACGATTTATTCTCCGCCCACGGCCACGCACTGATTCCTCTGCAAGGGTGGCCAAAAAAGCCCAGCGTTAGCTCTCACTCACTAAAGTCTGTGGCTGTGGGAATTCTATCCTTTAGCCCTTTCCCCCCCTCTCGCCTATGTATCGGGTCCTCTACAAGAACACCGAGTCATTCAGCCATGACGCACCACCGCTCTCCCTTGCGCGACTTGCGAACCTGCTGAATTCCCGTTGGCTCCTGAGCCCTTAACCCTTGGAGATGCTCACCTGGAATGCCTGCAAGTGTGCTGTACAAGGACACGGCAGAAGCAGAGCAAGGACAAAGACACAGACAGAAACAGACAGACAGGACGTATTGGCCAATACGAGAGAGCAACAAGAGAGAAACACATGCGAGGCAGCCAGAAACCTTACCACCTTGCGTCTTCCTCCTCGAGCCAAGCGTCTGCTGAGAAGGACACCGTGTTCCAGAGAAACCAGCACCCCTGACAAACGGGAGCCCTGTTTCTCCCACTACCAAGTAAGCACCTCGGGAACCTCCGCTCGGACTCGCTGTCTAAGCAAACGTGACTTCCCTTCCTAGACCCGAGTGGGCCGTAAGCCGAGAGATTTCCAGACCCGACACTTATCTCCCGGTCAGCGATGGCTGCTCCGCTCCCAGCAGGACGGTTCTCGCCTCGCTTCGACCAAGCTCCCAAGCTCGCCGTTCTCTTTTCCGTTCCATCCCCAGACGGGAGGACACCGGGAGGGTTGAC
This sequence comes from Pelodiscus sinensis, assembly GCF_052426305.1. Lineage (NCBI taxonomy): Eukaryota > Metazoa > Chordata > Testudines > Trionychidae > Pelodiscus > Pelodiscus sinensis. Next base: position 445,797 of record NC_143059.1, read on the forward strand.
TTCTTATCGCTCGCTACCGAACACAGCTGAGGGGAAAAAACAAACAAACAACTTAGCTTTTCAGTCCGCAAGGACGCGGCATCGCTTCTCCTCCCACCATCGGCCACCCCCTCCCGCTGCCACTCCAGGAACTCGGAGAGAACGGAGGCCTTGAATATCTATCCACGCACTGTTGAACCGCCTACTGCCCCTTCACCAGTCCCCAAGCCACCAGGCTCCGTGCCCCAGCAGGAAGCTCTCTGCCTCAGAAGAAACATACTGCCAGGACGCTTGAAGATTTCAAAGCACGCACCTCTTACTCACACAGAGCCATGGGAAGGCCGAACGCTGAGGACCCTTCACGTGTTCCGAGAATCACGTCCAGGCAGCTCAAGTCCATCTCGGACGGTATCTTCTCAGCCCACTGCCCAGCCAGTTTCCCAGCTGTTACCCAGTCTGGAGCCAGCAAAGCCCTCGGGCAGGAGTGACAGCAAAGGGCTAGGACCCAGAAGCCGTGTCCAGGGGTCAGTCTGGAGTGCTGTACAAAGCCCAGGACCATCCACATATCCTGTGTGGTGCAACCTGCTGAGTGGAGACAAAGGCTCAGGGCTGCTCTCATACCCTGATCAGACACTTTACTGAATGTGGTGCAGGGAAAAGGTGGACTGATGGCTCCCATGAATGGGCGTGCAGACTGGAGTGAGGAAGGGCCCCGGGATAAGAATATGGATGGGGGTGCAGGCTGGGGGGAGGAAGGGCCCCGGGATAAGCATATGGATGGGGGTGCAGGCTGGGGAGAGGAAGGGCCCCGGGATAAGAGTATGGACGGGGTGCAGGCTGGGGTGAGGAAGCAGGAGGGGAGGGGGCTGCGCGGAGCCTGGAGTGCGGGATGAGGGGGCCATGGGCAGGAGGGGAGAGGGCTGTGCGGAGCCTGGAGTGCGGGATGAGGGGGCCGGGGGCAGGAGGGGAGAGGGCTGTGCGGAGCCTGGAGTGCGGGATGAGGGGGCCATGGGCAGGAGGGGAGAGGGCTGCGCGGAGCCTGGTGTGTGGGATGAGGGGGCCGGGGGCAGGAGGGGAGAGGGCTGCGCGGAGCCTGGAAATAACGAGCTTCTTACTTTGCCTGCTGTCAAAGGGCAAGACTGGGGCCACGTGGCGTGCGGAGCAGGGACAGCAGCTGGGGGCGATGGAATTACACGTGCATTACCTGCACTGACCACCGAGCGGCACTGTGGAGGCGCTTCGGAATTACACGTGCATTACCCGCAATGACCACCGAGCGGCACTGTGGAGGCGCTTCGGAATTACACGTGCATTACCGGCAATGACCACCGAGCGGCACTGTGGAGGCGCTACGGAATTACACGTGCATTACCGGCAATGACCACCGAGCGGCACTGTGGAGGCGCTTCGGAATTACACGTGCATTACCGGCAATGACCACCGAGCGGCACTGTGGAGGCGCTACGGAATTACACGTGCATTACCCGCAATGACCACCGAGCGGCACTGTGGAGGCGCTACGGAATTACACGTGCATTACCGGCAATGACCACCGAGCGGCACTGTGGAGGCGCTACGGAATTACACGTGCATTACCCGCAATGACCACCGAGCGGCACTGTGGAGGCGCTACGGAATTACACGTGCATTACCCGCAATGACCACCGAGCGGCACTGTGGAGGCGCTTCGGAATTACACGTGCATTACCGCCGGTGACTACCGAGTGTCACTGTTGCTCTGCTAAGGGCCGTTATTTCCGAATAAAAAAGATTGTTCTTAGGGTAGAAATGCCCCATTCCGAACTAAGAACACGCTGGGCGGGGCTATGCCGGGGGGCGGGGCTATGATAGGGGCGGGGCGCGCTGCGACGTGCCCCGGGAGGCCGCACTATGAGAACTACAAGTCCCAGGATGCGTCGCTAACACTTGGAGTGACACGAGCGCGGGACCAACCGCGTCGCTCCCTGGTCAATGCCCCGTTGTGATGTCACTTCCGCTGCACCCGCCCAGCCGAACAGCGCCGGGCCTGCCCTGGCCCTGCAATGGCCGATGGGAGCTGCGGACAGGGGCACTCAGTTTCCCACAAGCCACTGCGGCTACTTTCCCTACTCCCCCTCATCCCGCCCCTCCCCATTGCTGGGCGGGGCTCCTGCCTCAGAGACGGCAGCGTCCGCAGCTGATGCCCCGACCCCACTCGGGAGAGGAGACTCCGCGGCAACCCTTCCCCCCCAAACTCCTCCCCACCCCGTGCAGTCTGATCCCCCCAAACTCCTCCCCGCCCCGTGCAGTCTGATCCCCCCTCAAACTCCTCCCCCCCGTGCAGTCTGATCCCCCCAAACTTCCCCTCCGCCCCGTGCACTCTGATCCCCCCAAACTCCTCTCCCCCCGTGCAGTCTGATCCCCCCAAACTCCTCCCCGCCCCGTGCAGTCCGATCCCCCCAAACTCTTCCCCGCCCCGTGCAGTCCGATCCCCCCAAACTCCTCTCCCCCCGTGCAGTATGATCCCCCCCAAACACCTCCCCGCCCCGTGCAGTCCGATCCCCCCCAAACACCTCCCCGCCCCGTGCAGTCTGATCCCCCTCCAAACTCCTCCCCCCCGTGCAGTCTGATCCCCCCCCACACTCCTCCCCGCTCCGTGCAGTCTGATCCTCTCCCCCGTGCAGTCTGATCCCCCCAAACTCCTCCCCGCCCCGTGCAGTCCGATCCTCCCAAACTCTTCCCCCCCGTGCAATCTGATCCCCCCAAACTCCTCTCCCCCCGTGCAGTCTGATCCCCCCCAAACTCCTCCACGCCCCGTGCAGTCCGATCCCCCCAAACTCTTCCCCGCCCCGTGCAGTCCGATCCCCCCAAACTCCTCTCCCTCCGTGCAGTACGATCCCCCCCAAACTCCTCTCCCCCCGTGCAGTCTGATCCCCCCAAACTCGTCCGCCCCGTGCAATCTGATCCCCCCAAACTCCTCTCCCCCCGTGCAGTCTGATCCCCCCCAAACTCCTCCCCGCCCCATGCAGTCCGATCCCCCCAAACTCTTCCCCGCCCCGTGCAGTCCGATCTCCCCAAACTCCTCTCCCTCCGTGCAGTCCGATCCCCCCAAACTCCTCCCCCCCGTGCAGTCTGATCCCCCCAAACTCCTCCCCGCCCCGTGCAGTCCGATCCCCCCAAACTCTTCCCCCCCGTGCAATCTGATCCCCCCAAACTCCTCTCCCCCCGTGCAGTCTGATCCCCCCCAAACTCCTCCCCGCCCCGTGCAGTCCGATCCCCCCAAACTCCTCTCCCTCCGTGCAGTCCGATCCCCCCCAAACTCCTCCCCGCCCCGTGCAGTCCGATCCCCCCAAACTCCTCCCCCCCGTGCAGTCTGATCCCCCCCCAAACTCCTCCCCGCTCCGTGCAGTCTGATCCTCCCCTCCATGCAGTCTGATCCCCCCAAACTCCTCCCCGCCCCGTGCAGTCCGATCCCCCCAAACTCTTCCCCGCCCCGTGCAGTCCGATCCCCCCAAACTCCTCTCCCTCCGTGCAGTCCGATCCCCCCCAAACTCCTCTCCCCCCGTGCAGTCTGATCCCCCCAAACTCCTCCCCCACGTGCAGTCCGATCCCCCCAAACTCTTCCCCGCCCCGTGCAGTCCGATCCCCCCAAACTCCTCTCCCTCCGTGCAGTCCGATCCCCCCCAAACTCCTCCCCGCCCCGTGCAGTCCGATCCCCCCCAAACTCTTCCCCGCCCCGTGCAGTCCGATCCCCCCAAACTCCTCCCCGCCCCGTGCAGTCCGATCTCCCCCAAAACTCCTCCCCGCCCCGTGCAGTCTGATCCCCCCCCAAACTCCTCCCCGCTCCGTGCAGTCTGATCCCCCCCAAACTCCTCTCCCCCCCGTGCAGTCTGATCCCCCCCACAGTCCCCTCCGCCCCGTGCAGTCTGATCGCCCCCCCAAACTCCTGTCCGCCCCGTGCAGTCTGATCCCCCCCAAAGCTCCTCCCTGCCCCGTGCAGTCTGATCCCCCCAAACTCCTCTCCCCCCGTGCAGTCTGATCCCCCCAAACTCCTCTCCCCCCCGTGCAGTCTGATCGCCCCCCAAAACTCCTCCCCGCCCCGTGCAGTCTGATCCCCCCCAAACTCCTCCCCACCCCATGCAGTCTGATCCCCCCAAACTCCTCGCCCCGTGCAGTCTGATCCCCCCCTAAACTCCTCCCCGCCCCGTGCAGTCTGATCCCCCCCCAACTCCTCCCCGCCCCGTGCAGTCTGATCCCCCCCAAACTCCTCCCCGCCCCGTGCAGTCTGATCCCCCCCAAACTCCTCCCCGCCCCGTGCAGTCTGATCCCCCCCCAAACTCCTCCTCGCCCCGTGCAGTCTGATCCCCCCCAAACTCCTCCCCCCGTGCAGTCTGATCTCCTACCCCCCACGAAACTCCTCTCCGCCCCCTGCAGTCTGATCCCCTACCCCCCTAACTCCTCTCCGCGCCATGCAGTCTGATCCCCCCTCACCAAACTCCTCCCCGCCCCGTGCAGTCTGCTTCCCCCCAAACTCCTCTCCGCCCCATGCAGTATGATTCCCCTTCACCAAACTCCTCTCCGCCCCATGCAGTATGATCCCCCCTCACCAAACTCCTCCCCGCCCCGTGCAGTCTGCTTCCCCCCAAACTCCTCTCCGCTCCATGCAGTCTGATCCCCCACCACCCCCAAACTCCTCTCCGCCCCGTGCAGTCTGCTCCCCCCAACACCAAATTTCCCAGCCGGCTTGTGCAGGGACTGGCAGCGGGACAGGCTGATGCTGCTGTTGCCTTCGAAAGTGCAGCGGGGAGCGTGAGGCGGGTGGGTGGGGAGGGGGGCGGCTGCCTCTGCTGCGTCCCGTTCACAAGCCCAGAGGGGCCGCGCGAGGATTTTCCGGAGACCCCGAGGAGTTTTCTGCCGCTCACTTCTGTGTCCCAGCTGAGTTCCTGCCAGTCAGTGGCCCCGCCCCTGCCATTAATGACGGAGCCTGGGACCCGTCTGTGTGCCACACAAACCCACGTGTCACTCGCCCGGGAGCCGATAGAACGTGCCCCGCGTTCCGTCATTTGCATGCACCGCGCCAGGGCAATGACGTCACTAGCAGTGCGCTGCTGTTCGTAGCCGGCAGTGGCAGCTTCGCACCGAGCCGGGCCACGAGGCAGCGGGCGCAGCGCTGGGGGCGGAGCTACAGGGGAGCGGCCCGGCCGGGCGGGGTGCACACTGGGGCGCCCAAGGGCTGAGATCCGGGCGGGGCAGCGTCACGCTCTGACCTCCCTGCCGCCTCCCGCCGCCGCTCCCTTGGGGCCGGGTGGCGCGGACCGGAAGCCGCTGCACTGCCCGGATTTCCTGGGGAACACGCTCCCTGTGACGTCAGGACCTGCCACAGAGGCAGGGCGCCACCCCGGCCAAGCAAGGAGCAGAGCTAGGGTTGCCAGATGGTTTCACCAAAAATACCAGGCACGCCTGACATGACATCACAATCTGCATTCCATCTGATTTAGAAAATACCCGACATTTATCAGAGGAGTAGCCGCGTTAGTCTGAATCTGCAAAAGCAGCGAGGAGCCCTGTGGCACAGAACTCCTTGCCGCTTTCGCGGACATTGAGAAAATATAAATTTGTTTCCCGAAGAAAAAGCTGAAAGCCTGGACCGTCCAGTTCAAAACCGGACACCTGGCAACCATAAGCAGAGTGGTGCCTTGTCGGAGCGGTTCCAGCCTCCGCTCTGCTGTCCTTCCTCTGCCCCACGTACCACGGGAGCTGGTGGCCTACGCTGGCTGCACCGCCACAGGAAGCCTCCAACCCCAGTCGCTGTCCCAGCCAGGCACCCCGTGTCTGAACCCGTCCCGCCTGGCCCCGTGTCTCCTGCCTACCACCCGCTGACCTGGCACCAGCTGAGCGCTCGTACCTGGGCACCTTCCGGTCACGGTTCCCAGTCGGTTGCTGTCAGGCTGTGGACCGAGCAAACGTCACTTCCGGTCCGTGGGACTGAACGCACGTGGCGCCGGCATGATGCGAGGCCGCTCCTTGTTGCCCCACGTCGGATACAAAAGGAGCAGCTACCGCGCGGCAGTTAGAGCCTCGTGCTGAAACGCGCTGCAGCAGCGCTACTCTTCCCTGCCCCTCTCATCCCAGTTGCATGCTCCAGATGGGAGGGGAGGGGTGTCGCTTTCCAGGAGCTACTGCTGCCAGGGCACCGTCTGACTGGCACACGTCAGACGCACACGCCCGTACCACAGCCACTCACCCTGCCAAATGCTCACACGCAGGGATGCGTGTACACACTCACAAACGCGAATTAACAGATTAACACGCCTGGGCGCCCACTCATGCCCTCGCTCAAATGCCCACACACGCATCTGCTCAATCTGCCCGCACGCAGGCATGTGCACACACACGCAAATGGACACTTGCGGACGCACACACTTGCACTCATACTTACGTGCGCACGCATGCACACCGACTAACAGTCGCCTAGAAGGACTCACCAATAATATTAAACTCAAAAGCCAAAGATTAGATCAATTAGGAGACAACTATTCCCACGAGGCCCTAATCCATGTCTGGGGCTCCTCGGTGCTGCTGGAGACCAAGTCTTTATTTCAATCCCAGTTTTGCCAACTCTCCGCATGCGTGACGCTAGGTCAATTGGCAGCCTACTCACTTAGTTTTCCGTATGATCCTAGACACGTTAAGTATCGCCAGCCAGGAGATTCGGGGGGCGGCGGGGCGGGGGGATTAATGACATTTTTAAAAATACAAAAATCGGTGTTCAGTTTCTGTTGTAGATAAACCTATGTACTTCATATGACTTGACACTGTGCCTCTCCATATAACCTTGTAACTTTGTATTAATCCATATGACCTTGTCACTTTGTATTAGAACCTGAATCCATATAACCTTGTAACTTAGTTTTCTACATAGGGTTCTAATACAGAGTATATAGTTAAAGAGGTAAAAATGTCATTTGCTAGGAGTAGAATAAGATCTTTCCCCCACTCTCTCCCCCCACTCTGTAATCAATTGCCCAGTTGAATGAACGAGGTGTGAATGAGTAACACTTGGGAGCCAAGCACCTCCAGAGAGCTACACCAGTTGAAAAGGGGGTAGAAGCCAGACCCAAGGTGTCAAGAGGGCTCAAGAAAGAAGAGCAGACATATTGAAGGCCTTGGGGATTAGAAGCAAGCACCTTCTTTGGAAAACACCCTCTCTTAACAGACAGCACCCACAAAGGGACCAAAGGACACAGACCCAGATTTTGAATCTGGGATATATTTGCATAAGAGGGAAGCTGCTATAAAAGTGAGTTGTCTTGCAGAGGACTCCGGGTCTCATCTTGTCACCATCGGAGCATCGATCCGGATCAGCAGAAGCCCGGCTCCACCCCTCCCCCATCTAACTCACCTGGCCAGTGAAGTTAAGGGGAGCAACAAGTTGGTAACAACAGCAAGACGGAGTGTGCTTGTGCACGTGTGTGTGTGTGTGTGAGTGCGTGAGTGACACAGAATAATCAATACTTATCATATGCATGTGGTAAATAAATAAATAATTTCTATATATATATAATGTGTGTGTGTGTGATCAATAAATGTGGCGTGTTGCCTTATCCCTCTGAAAAAGATCCCGAGTACTTCTTTTAAGTACAACACTGTGACTTTTGTACTTCGTATTTTCAAGTTCTTCCACCACGAGCCAGAGGGCCTTTTCTCAGGGACCCGTACCACGCTCGCAAACGTCTGTGCGGCCCTCCCTCGATACTTACCTTGAGCCAATTGCTATTTGCTCTTCTTCCATAGATCGCTGTCTGGTTTCCATCTGCCGGCAGGGTCTCGGGGGGGGTGGCTCCTTTCGGTCTCTGCCACCACATGGCCAGCCTCTCATCTCCTCCAAGTCTACAGGGACCGAAAAAGAGACAGAGAACGGTTAGGAGCTAGGCCACCCTAGATGTGTGGAAAGGACAGACACGTGCGTCACCTGGCTGCTGCTCACTGGAGCCCAGTGTTGCCTCTAACATTTCCCCTCCAGGAGCGGAGTGAGTTTTGTCTCGTGCTCCAAGATCGAGGTCACGTGCCCTTCTTCGGATGCCTGCCACCCAGGCGAAGACATGTCTCGTCTGTGTTTTTAAAACGTTCTGGAAGAAAGAGTACTAACACAAGGGAGAATTAACAAGGTCATTTAAACTGTAAATATTTGTTTGATATGAAGTCAAATAAAAGGAAAATTAATACTGCAACATTTTCAGTGGCCAACCTCCTCTCCTCTCCTCTCCTCTCCCCTCCCCTCCCCTGCCCCCTCCAGCTGGCCTAGATGATCTCTCCGGGTCCCTTATGGTAAAGCCCGCCCCGGGACCCTGTGCTGAGGTGACAAGTTCTTCACAAGATACTGGGTATGTAAACTTTTTACGGAAAAGCGTCCGTGGCCAATCTAGTCGCGCTTTTCTGCAAAAAAGCCCCAATCGCCATTTTCGCCATCGGGGCTTTTTTGCGGAAAAGAACTCTCTGCTGTCTACACTGGCCCTTTTGCGCAGAAGTCTTTCGGAAAAAGACTTTTGCCCGAACGGGAGCAGCATAGTATTCCCGCAGAAGCACTGACAATCTTACATGAGATCGTCAGTGCTTTTGCGGAAATTCAAGCGGCCAGTGTAGACAGCTGGCAAGTTTTTCCGCAAAAGCAGATGATTAGCACACTTTCCTAGTTGAAAATCCAAGGAGAAGAAAGGGGAGAATTGCAAATCAAGACTCTCTTAAGGTGTCTGAAAGCTACTTTGGTCTGGGCCGGTACTCAGTGGTACCAAGGCAGACTTTTCTGTGGCTCGGTTGTCTAATGCCACACTAGAACAAGTCTACCACACCGAACGAAAGAGCAGACAATTACATGAAAGGGAAAAAAGGTGGCTTGGCAGAGAATTTGCTTCCGGACAAAAACAAGAGACTGCGGTGGTTAAAGAAGAACGGGAGGCATACCTGTGCATAAACCAATTCACCAGAAACCTTCTGAACAACCAGTTCAGTCACATGTCCTTACAGGGACAAGCACCTTAATGACGGTAGCCCTGACATTTTATTTTGCAGACGATTCTACTCGTGGAAGGGCTGCTGGAGTGAAACTTGAGGCCCAAGCAGGAGGAAAGTTTGATTTTCTAGTACCAAATAGAAAAACAATAATAGAACAAAAAGGCTAAAAGATGCCTAAGGGCGGAGATAGGGTCCAGAATGACTTAGACAAATTGGAGGATTGGGCCACAAGAAATCTGATGAGGTTCAACAAGGACAAGTGTAGAGTCCTGCACTTGGGATGGAAGAATCCCAAGCATAGTTACAAGCTGGGGACCAACCGGTTAAGTAGTAGTTCTGCAGACAGGACCTGGGGGTTACAGTGGATGAGAAGCTGGAGATGAGTCAACAGTGTGCCCTTGTAGCCAAGAAGGCTAATGGCATATTAGGTTGCATTAAGAGGAGCATTGCCAGTAGATCCAGAGATGTCATTATTCCCCTTTATTCGGCTTTGGTGAGGCCACATCTGGAGTACTGTGTCCAGTTCTGGGCCCCCCACTACAGAAGGGATGTGGACACATTGGAGAGGGTCCAGCAGAGGACAACCAAAATGATTAGGGGGCTGGAGCAATTGCTCTATGAAGAGGCTGAGGGATTTAGGTTTCTTTAGTCTGAAGAGGAGACCATGAGGGGGGATTTTATAGTAGCCTTCAACTTCCTTATAAGGACACAGGAACGCAAGGTAACCTGTTCTCCCAACTCTCGCTTTCAGACGGGGTGGGGAACCTTATTGGGGGGGCGGAAGGCACACACTAGTAGGGTTGCCAGATGGTTTCAGCAAAAAAAAAAAAAAAAAAAAAGGCGCCAGGAAAATTTTTGTTGAGGGAAAGAAGCCAACCAAACAAAAAAACCCCACCAGGAACATTTTTGTTGAGCAAAATCCAGTTGTGACCCCTTTAATTAGTCAGCCAATCTCCCCGCCCCGGCTTATTTCTGCTGGGCACAGAGGAAAAGCAGAAAATACTGGACATTTTGTATGTCCGGTATTTTCTAAATTTATTTACCGGACAAAAAGTGCAACTACCGGGCTGTCTGGCTCAGTGCTAGACACCTGGCAACCCTACACACAAGAGTGAAGAAAAAAAAAATCCCAAACCCCACCATCCGCATTAACACATGCCCCAACTGAGAAGGAGGAAGAGGCTTCCCACATTCCCCTCGCACACCGGAGCTTGTGAGGAGGGGGGGGCGGGGGGCGGGGCGGGGCGGGGCAGGCTAGCAGAATTTGTCTGCTCCAATCTGGCCACCCAGAGAAATAAAAAAGCAAATTGAAAGAGCCAGACGAATACCTAGAAACCATCTACTTCAAGACAGACCCAAGAAAACCAACAATAGAACACCACTTGTCATCACCTACAACCCCCAACTTAAACCTGTCCAACACATTATCAATAAACTACAGCCTATATTGGAACAGGATACCATACTCAAAGAGGCTCTGGGAGACAGACCCATAGTCTCCTATAGACAACCACCTAACCTCAAGATCATTCTTACCAACCACCACAGGACATACCACACTAATATCAACCCTGGTACCTTCCCTTGCAACAAACCCCGTTGCCAGCTTTGTCCACATATTCATTCTGCTGATACCATTATTGGACCCAACCAAGTGAGTTATAAGATCAAGAACACATATTCCTGCGCATCCAGAAATATAATCTATGCTATCGTGTGCCGAAAGTGTCCGTCTGCTATGTACATTGGACAAACATCTCAGACACTTCGCCAAAGGATTAATGCCCACAAAACAGATATCAGACAAGATCACAAAGAGAAAACAGTTTCTTGCCATTTTAACCAGAAAGGACACTCTCTCAATGACTTAACCACCTGCATTCTGCTACAAAGACCTTTTACATCTGCACTTGAAAGGGAATCCTCTGAACTGTCATTCATGTTAAAATTCGACACTTTCCAACAAGGACTTAGTTCAAATGTTTGTTATCTCACCCATTACCAAGATAGTTTCCCCAATTATCACCTCTAATACCATTAACTCACAAACATCCCACTCTCCCTACCTCTAATATCATCAATTCACAGACACTTACCTTCCTTCCCCTTCCCCCCCACCGCATCCCCCTCCTGTTCTGCAATGTGATTTGTCCTTTTCATATTTGTTCTTTTTTTTAATTGTATCCTTTGGTATATATGGTTGTGACTACTTTCTTCCACTATTTGATCTGAGGAAGTGGGTCTGGCCCACGAAAGCTCATCATCTAATAAACCATCTTGTTAGTCTTTAAAGTGCTACATTGTCCTGCATTTTGCTTCAACTACCCCAGACTAACACGGCTACATTTCTATCACCAATCTGGAGGGGAGCTAGAGCGTTAGTGTGGGAACCTTGAGTCTCGAGGGCCACACTCACGTGAGCTGGGGTATTAGGTTCCTCACCCCTGCTTTAAAAACAAAACCTCTTACTCTTAAAAATCGATCCCAGTATCTCTGGTCGGACCAGCTTCATGCAGGTCCTCGGGGATGGAAAACTGCAGCAAACTGTATGAACAGAAACAAACAGAAGCCCCAATCGCAGCTGGAGGTGGGGCGAGGCTGCCCCAGCAGGGACACAACGGGACTGCCGCCCTCCACCAGATCAGGAAAACAACCGCGCCATTCCCCGGCCAGCAGGAAGGCGAGTGCCGCTGCAAGGCTCCGCAAGGGAGGTGGGCGGCAGAGGGGTGTTTGTGCGCGGCCGCGCGCCTTCAGCGGCAACTCTCCTGGTGCCCCCTTCTCTAGTCCAGCCAGGCCTAAAATGCTCAGTGCTTAGAAGGCGGGTGGGGAACCTAAGGCCTGGGTGCGTGGGGCTCCTCCACCGTCGCCCCCTCCCCACGCCGTGGGGCTGGAGCGCACAAAGCGACTAGGCTGGGCCCTGCAGTGCTCTGGCGCCAGGGGGACGTTTCTCCGCTCAGCTGGGGGCCAGGCAGGGAGGCTTTTCTGTCGGTTGGTTTGTCTGTCACCTGTTTGCCCCCCAATTCTCAGCCACTCCCCCCCTCTCCCCACACGCCCCCACCCAGGACGCTCTCGGCCTCTGCAGGAGGCACAGCCGGGCACTGGGCAGCACTGCGGGCAGCCAGGGCCAGAGCATCCCCCCCCACAGCGCCCCCCGCCGAACTGCCCCCCGGGCACAGGGGGGATTCAGCGGGCACCCGGCCCCGCCCCCAGGCAGCGAGCAGCGCGGGGAGCAGGGCTCAGGCCGCCCCGCCCCCCCGCGTACGGGACACGTTCTGTGCGTGCCCCGCCCGCGGGAACCACCCCTCGAGGGCGCGCGGCTCCCCGGCGGGGGGAGGGGGCACGTGACACTCCCGCGCCCCGGTGGCCCGCAGCCCCCCCTCCCCGAGACACCCACGTGACTGGAGCCCGGGTCAGCTCCCGCGCCCCAAAGGGGGGGCCACAGCCCCGTTCCCCCGGCACCACGTGGGGGGGGGGTCACAGGGGCGCTGCTCCCCGGGGAGGCTGCAGCGCCGGGGGGGGGCAGAAATCGCCCCCCCACCTCCGCCAGGGGCCGCCCCGCCGATGTCCAGCCTGGGGCCCGGAGAGAAGCAGGCGGGGGGGGGGGGCTCCACGTCACTGCCAGCTCCCGCCCCGCCCCCCAGGCTCCGCCCCTCAGCGCCCCCCGCAGCGTTTTCCCGCCCGCCTCGTCAGCGCGAGCGTCCCGGGAGTTTCCCGCCCAGCCAGCGCCGCCCGCGCCTGCGCTCTCCCGCGCCCTGTCCCCTCCTGCCCCCCCCAGTGCCAAGGCCCCCCCCGGCCCCTCCCCCTCCCTCCTGCCCCCCCAGTGCCGAGCACCCCCCCGGCCCCTCACCCCCTCCTGCCCCCCCCAGTGCCGAGCACCCCCCCCCCGGCCCCTCACACCCAGCCTGCTCCTACACCTCACCCCTGTCCAGACACCCCACCCCCAGCCCGCTCCCCCACCTTCCCTCGCGCCCCCTCCTCCCCCGGGCCAGACACCAACAAGGGGCGGGCTGGGGGCGGGGAGCTTCGCACTCGGACCCAGGATTCGCTCGCGCCCCCGCGCGCTCCTCGGACCTTCCTGTCATGGCGGCGCCGGCCGCCCAGTCAGACAACGCCCCCCTGCGGCAGCCCATTGGCCGAACCAGAGGCAGGATCCCCTTTGCTGACAGCCCATTGGGCGACACTATCCTCCGCCAAGGCTGTCTTCCGAAAGCCCATTGGCTGGCACACAGCCAGGAACCACCCCTAAGTCACAGACAATTCGAGGACAGAGCAGCCCATTAAGATCCACCCCGGACAGCCTATTGGTCGAGAGCAGTGGCAGGTCATTCCCCCTAGTCACACCGCATTCGCAGACAGAGCTGTCCGTTAAGATGCAGCCGGGTCAGCCTATTGGGTGCCTCTGATTCAGAACACGCCCCTTAGTCACAGCCCATTCGCGGACAGAAGAGTCTGTTATAATCCACCCCGGACAACCTATTGGCCGCCAGCAGCCCCAGAACACGCCTTGAGTCACCGCCCATTGGCGCACGGAGCAGTCCGTTAAGAGTCACCTCGGACAGCCTCAGATTGGGCGCCACAGATTCCGAACACGCCCTTTACTCTCAGCCCATTCGCGGACAGAACAGTCTGTTACGATCAGTCCGGGACAGTCTCTCGGCCAGCCTTAGTGTAGGGAGAACATAGTCAAGTATGAAACAGGATTCCCCAAGTGGAAGTGACTCCCCAGAATTTGTTCCCCACAACTACAAGTCTAAGGAGGAGAAGTTTGTTAAGTAGAAGAAGCATAGAAGTGTTTAGATTTATTCTTGTGAAAGTGTTTAGATTTAGTGTTATCAAGCTTGAGAAGTGTTTAGATTTATAATTATTATTATTATTATTATTTGTTAGGATTGTTTAATTATAAATCTAAACATTTTTGCCCCTCTAGAATATAATTGGTTAGGAATGTAATATTAGGTCATGTAACTTCAAACTGTTAAAAATATACTACTATGTAGCCAGAAACAGCTCCCCTCGCTGTGCGCCAGGGCACGCTCAAACTTACTGTTACACAATTGACAACCGTTCTCTTCAAAGCATTGTGAAGCACTTAACCCTAATCGCAAAGTGAAGCATTGTAACTATAACAGTAACTAACTCAGCGCTCAGAGAGAGAATGTTTTAAGAAATGCCACCCAGAAACGTTTGTAACTTTTTGTAACTACAACTCTTGTATTATTATGCAAAATACTGTATGGGAAACATTAATTAGGGAATGTACATAAGAGAGAGAGTGCTTGGACGATGAATGAATGGTTGTGAGAGGTGCCAGCCTGAGAATGCAGCAACAAAGGGCTGAAGAAGGCGTCAGGTGCCAGTGCAATTGGCTCCCCGTAGCCGTTTCTAACACACACATGAGCCGCTCTGATTTGGCTTCTAACACTTTTAGCTGCTCGGTTCTGCAAGCGCGGAGAGGAAGCCGCGTCCGATAGATGGAGGTTCTCCGCGACACATTTGGCAGCCTGGACCCCCTGCCTCTGGTCCAAAGAGTCTCAACCAACCCCCGACCCCATGACCCTTGTTCTCAGTGATTCCGCCAGCTGCTTGGTGCCTTTAGTACCCGGCCCCGCTTGCAAAGTCCCCCCCCCAGCAGCATGACCCGAGAGCGAAACAAGAGACCCTCCCCCCCCCCAGCAGCAAAACCCGAGAGCAGCGCGAAAGAACCCCCCCGGCATTGCGACCCGAGGGCGGCGCCAGAGACCCCCCCCAGCAGCAAGTCCCGAGGGCGGCGCCAGAGACCCTCCCCAGCAGCGTGACCCGAGAGCGAAGCCAGAGACCTCCCCCAGCAGAGTGACCCGAAAACGGTGCCAGAGACCCCCCCCAGCAGCAAGACCCGAGAGCGGCACCACAGACCCGCCCCCAGCAGTGCGACCCAAGAGTGGCGCCAGAGACCCTCCCCCCAGCAGCATCACCAGAGAACGGCGACAGAGATCTCCCCCCCCCCCAGCAGCACAACCTGAGATGGGAGCCAGAGGCCCCCCCCCAGCAGCATCACCCGAGAGTGGCGCCAGAGACCCCCCCCAGCAGCATGAGATGAAAGTGGCGACAGAGACCCCACCCCCAAGGAGCGCGACCCGAGACCGGCGCCGGAGACCCCCCCAGAAGCATTACCCGAGAGTGGAGACAGAAACCCCACCCCCAGCACCGCTACCGGAGAGCGGCGCCAGAGACCTCCCCGAACAGCATCACCCGAGAGCGGCCCCAGACACCCACCCAGCAGCAAAACCCGAGAGAGGTGCCAGAGACCCCCCGCAGCAGCATCACCTGATAGCGGGGCCAGTGACACCCCCCGTCTGCAGCATGACCGGAGGGAGGCTCCAGAGACCACCCCCAGTAGTGCGACCCGAGAGCGGCGCCAGAGACCTCCCCCCAGCAGCGCGACCCGAGAGTGGAGACAGAGACCCCACCCCCAGCACCACTACCGAGAGCGGCACCAGAGACCCCCCCAACAGCGCGACCCAAAAGCGGTAACAGAGACCCCCCCCCAGCAGCACGACCGGAGAGCGAAGCCAGAGACCCCCCCAGCAGCATGATCCCAAGGAGGCGCCAGAGACCCCCCCCAGTAGCGCGACTCGAGAGCGGCACCAGAGATTCCCCGCAGCAGCATAACCCGAGAGAGGCGCCAGACTCCCTCCCAGCAGCACGACCTGAGAGTGGCCCCAAAGACCCCTCCCCCCCAGCAGCGAGACCCGAGAGCAGCGCTAGAGACACCCCCAAGCTGCACGACCCGAGAGCGGCACCAGAATCCCTCCCTGCAGCGAGATCCGAGAGCGGCGTGACTGAAGAGACCTCTCACTCACTAAGGTCTGTGGCTGTGGGAATTCTATCCTTTAGCCCTTCCCCCCCGCCCCTCGCCTATGTATAGGGCCCTCTACAAGAACACTGAGTCAGTCAGCCATGACGCGCCACCGCTCTCCCTTGCGCGACTTGCGAACCTGCAGAATTCCCGTTGGCTCCTGAGCCCTTAACCCGTGGAGATGCTCACCTGGAATGCCTGCACGTGAGCTATACAAGGACACGGCAGAAGCAGAGCAAGGACAAAGACACAGACAGAAACAGACAGACAGAACGTATTGGCCAATACGAGAGAGCAACAAGAGAGAAACACATGAGAGGCAGACGGAAACCTTACCGCCTTGCGTCTTCCTCCTCGAGCCAATCGTCTGCTGAGAAGGACACCGTGTTCCAGAGAAATCAGCACCCCTGACAAACGGAAGCCCTGTTTCTCCCACTACCAAGGAATCACCTCGCGAACCTCCGCTCGGACTCGCTGTCTAAGCAAACCTGACTTCCCTTCCTAGACCCGAGTGCGCCGTAAGCCGAGAGATTTCCAAACCCGACACTTATCTCCCTGTCAGCGATGGCTGCTCCGCTCCCAGCCGGACGGTTCTCGCCTCGCTTCGACCAAGCTCCCGAGCTCGCTGTTCTCGTTTCCGTTCCATCCCCAGACGGGAGGACACCGGGAGGGTTGACTTCTTATCGCTCACTACCGAACACAGCAGAGGGGAAAAAACAAACAAACAACTTAGCTTTTCAGTCCGCAAGGACGCGGCATCGCTTCTCCTCCCACCATCGCACCGCTGCCTCCCACCATCGGCCACCCCCTCCCGCTGCCACTCCAGGAACGCGGAGAGAACGGAGGCCTTGAATATCTATCCACGCTCTGTTGAACTGCCTATGCCCCTTCACCAGTCCCCAAGCCACCAGGCTCCGTGACCCAGCAGGAAGCTCTCTGCCTCAGAAGAAACATACTGCCAGGACGCTTAAAGATTTCAAAGCACGCACCTCTTACTCACACAGAGCCATGGGAAGGCCGAACGCTGAGGACCCTTCACATGTTCCGAGAATCACGTCCAGGCAGCTCAAGTACATCTCGGACGATTTATTCTCCGCCCACGGCCACGCACTGATTCCTCTGCAAGGGTGGCCAAAAAAGCCCAGCGTTAGCTCTCACTCACTAAAGTCTGTGGCTGTGGGAATTCTATCCTTTAGCCCTTTCCCCCCCTCTCGCCTATGTATCGGGTCCTCTACAAGAACACCGAGTCATTCAGCCATGACGCACCACCGCTCTCCCTTGCGCGACTTGCGAACCTGCTGAATTCCCGTTGGCTCCTGAGCCCTTAACCCTTGGAGATGCTCACCTGGAATGCCTGCAAGTGTGCTGTACAAGGACACGGCAGAAGCAGAGCAAGGACAAAGACACAGACAGAAACAGACAGACAGGACGTATTGGCCAATACGAGAGAGCAACAAGAGAGAAACACATGCGAGGCAGCCAGAAACCTTACCACCTTGCGTCTTCCTCCTCGAGCCAAGCGTCTGCTGAGAAGGACACCGTGTTCCAGAGAAACCAGCACCCCTGACAAACGGGAGCCCTGTTTCTCCCACTACCAAGTAAGCACCTCGGGAACCTCCGCTCGGACTCGCTGTCTAAGCAAACGTGACTTCCCTTCCTAGACCCGAGTGGGCCGTAAGCCGAGAGATTTCCAGACCCGACACTTATCTCCCGGTCAGCGATGGCTGCTCCGCTCCCAGCAGGACGGTTCTCGCCTCGCTTCGACCAAGCTCCCAAGCTCGCCGTTCTCTTTTCCGTTCCATCCCCAGACGGGAGGACACCGGGAGGGTTGACTTCTTATCGCTCGCTACCGAACACAGCTGAGGGGAAAAAACAAACAAACAACTTAGCTTTTCAGTCCGCAAGGACGCGGCATCGCTTCTCCTCCCACCATCGGCCACCCCCTCCCGCTGCCACTCCAGGAACTCGGAGAGAACGGAGGCCTTGAATATCTATCCACGCACTGTTGAACCGCCTACTGCCCCTTCACCAGTCCCCAAGCCACCAGGCTCCGTGCCCCAGCAGGAAGCTCTCTGCCTCAGAAGAAACATACTGCCAGGACGCTTGAAGATTTCAAAGCACGCACCTCTTACTCACACAGAGCCATGGGAAGGCCGAACGCTGAGGACCCTTCACGTGTTCCGAGAATCACGTCCAGGCAGCTCAAGTCCATCTCGGACGGTATCTTCTCAGCCCACTGCCCAGCCAGTTTCCCAGCTGTTACCCAGTCTGGAGCCAGCAAAGCCCTCGGGCAGGAGTGACAGCAAAGGGCTAGGACCCAGAAGCCGTGTCCAGGGGTCAGTCTGGAGTGCTGTACAAAGCCCAGGACCATCCACATATCCTGTGTGGTGCAACCTGCTGAGTGGAGACAAAGGCTCAGGGCTGCTCTCATACCCTGATCAGACACTTTACTGAATGTGGTGCAGGGAAAAGGTGGACTGATGGCTCCCATGAATGGGCGTGCAGACTGGAGTGAGGAAGGGCCCCGGGATAAGAATATGGATGGGGGTGCAGGCTGGGGGGAGGAAGGGCCCCGGGATAAGCATATGGATGGGGGTGCAGGCTGGGGAGAGGAAGGGCCCCGGGATAAGAGTATGGACGGGGTGCAGGCTGGGGTGAGGAAGCAGGAGGGGAGGGGGCTGCGCGGAGCCTGGAGTGCGGGATGAGGGGGCCATGGGCAGGAGGGGAGAGGGCTGTGCGGAGCCTGGAGTGCGGGATGAGGGGGCCGGGGGCAGGAGGGGAGAGGGCTGTGCGGAGCCTGGAGTGCGGGATGAGGGGGCCATGGGCAGGAGGGGAGAGGGCTGCGCGGAGCCTGGTGTGTGGGATGAGGGGGCCGGGGGCAGGAGGGGAGAGGGCTGCGCGGAGCCTGGAAATAACGAGCTTCTTACTTTGCCTGCTGTCAAAGGGCAAGACTGGGGCCACGTGGCGTGCGGAGCAGGGACAGCAGCTGGGGGCGATGGAATTACACGTGCATTACCTGCACTGACCACCGAGCGGCACTGTGGAGGCGCTTCGGAATTACACGTGCATTACCCGCAATGACCACCGAGCGGCACTGTGGAGGCGCTTCGGAATTACACGTGCATTACCGGCAATGACCACCGAGCGGCACTGTGGAGGCGCTACGGAATTACACGTGCATTACCGGCAATGACCACCGAGCGGCACTGTGGAGGCGCTTCGGAATTACACGTGCATTACCGGCAATGACCACCGAGCGGCACTGTGGAGGCGCTACGGAATTACACGTGCATTACCCGCAATGACCACCGAGCGGCACTGTGGAGGCGCTACGGAATTACACGTGCATTACCGGCAATGACCACCGAGCGGCACTGTGGAGGCGCTACGGAATTACACGTGCATTACCGGCAATGACCACCGAGCGGCACTGTGGAGGCGCTACGGAATTACACGTGCATTACCCGCAATGACCACCGAGCGGCACTGTGGAGGCGCTTCGGAATTACACGTGCATTACCGCCGGTGACTACCGAGTGTCACTGTTGCTCTGCTAAGGGCCGTTATTTCCGAATAAAAAAGATTGTTCTTAGGGTAGAAATGCCCCATTCCGAACTAAGAACACGCTGGGCGGGGCTATGCCGGGGGGCGGGGCTATGATAGGGGCGGGGCGCGCTGCGACGTGCCCCGGGAGGCCGCACTATGAGAACTACAAGTCCCAGGATGCGTCGCTAACACTTGGAGTGACACGAGCGCGGGACCAACCGCGTCGCTCCCTGGTCAATGCCCCGTTGTGATGTCACTTCCGCTGCACCCGCCCAGCCGAACAGCGCCGGGCCTGCCCTGGCCCTGCAATGGCCGATGGGAGCTGCGGACAGGGGCACTCAGTTTCCCACAAGCCACTGCGGCTACTTTCCCTACTCCCCCTCATCCCGCCCCTCCCCATTGCTGGGCGGGGCTCCTGCCTCAGAGACGGCAGCGTCCGCAGCTGATGCCCCGACCCCACTCGGGAGAGGAGACTCCGCGGCAACCCTTCCCCCCCAAACTCCTCCCCACCCCGTGCAGTCTGATCCCCCCAAACTCCTCCCCGCCCCGTGCAGTCTGATCCCCCCTCAAACTCCTCCCCCCCGTGCAGTCTGATCCCCCCAAACTTCCCCTCCGCCCCGTGCACTCTGATCCCCCCAAACTCCTCTCCCCCCGTGCAGTCTGATCCCCCCAAACTCCTCCCCGCCCCGTGCAGTCCGATCCCCCCAAACTCTTCCCCGCCCCGTGCAGTCCGATCCCCCCAAACTCCTCTCCCCCCGTGCAGTATGATCCCCCCCAAACACCTCCCCGCCCCGTGCAGTCCGATCCCCCCCAAACACCTCCCCGCCCCGTGCAGTCTGATCCCCCTCCAAACTCCTCCCCCCCGTGCAGTCTGATCCCCCCCCACACTCCTCCCCGCTCCGTGCAGTCTGATCCTCTCCCCCGTGCAGTCTGATCCCCCCAAACTCCTCCCCGCCCCGTGCAGTCCGATCCTCCCAAACTCTTCCCCCCCGTGCAATCTGATCCCCCCCAAACTCCTCCACGCCCCGTGCAGTCCGATCCCCCCAAACTCTTCCCCGCCCCGTGCAGTCCGATCCCCCCAAACTCCTCTCCCTCCGTGCAGTACGATCCCCCCCAAACTCCTCTCCCCCCGTGCAGTCTGATCCCCCCAAACTCGTCCGCCCCGTGCAATCTGATCCCCCCAAACTCCTCTCCCCCCGTGCAGTCTGATCCCCCCCAAACTCCTCCCCGCCCCATGCAGTCCGATCCCCCCAAACTCTTCCCCGCCCCGTGCAGTCCGATCTCCCCAAACTCCTCTCCCTCCGTGCAGTCCGATCCCCCCAAACTCCTCCCCCCCGTGCAGTCTGATCCCCCCAAACTCCTCCCCGCCCCGTGCAGTCCGATCCCCCCAAACTCTTCCCCCCCGTGCAATCTGATCCCCCCAAACTCCTCTCCCCCCGTGCAGTCTGATCCCCCCCAAACTCCTCCCCGCCCCGTGCAGTCCGATCCCCCCAAACTCCTCTCCCTCCGTGCAGTCCGATCCCCCCCAAACTCCTCCCCGCCCCGTGCAGTCCGATCCCCCCAAACTCCTCCCCCCCGTGCAGTCTGATCCCCCCCCAAACTCCTCCCCGCTCCGTGCAGTCTGATCCTCCCCTCCATGCAGTCTGATCCCCCCAAACTCCTCCCCGCCCCGTGCAGTCCGATCCCCCCAAACTCTTCCCCGCCCCGTGCAGTCCGATCCCCCCAAACTCCTCTCCCTCCGTGCAGTCCGATCCCCCCCAAACTCCTCTCCCCCCGTGCAGTCTGATCCCCCCAAACTCCTCCCCCACGTGCAGTCCGATCCCCCCAAACTCTTCCCCGCCCCGTGCAGTCCGATCCCCCCAAACTCCTCTCCCTCCGTGCAGTCCGATCCCCCCCAAACTCCTCCCCGCCCCGTGCAGTCCGATCCCCCCCAAACTCTTCCCCGCCCCGTGCAGTCCGATCCCCCCAAACTCCTCCCCGCCCCGTGCAGTCCGATCTCCCCCAAAACTCCTCCCCGCCCCGTGCAGTCCGATCCCCCCCCAAACTCCTCCCCGCTCCGTGCAGTCTGATCCCCCCCAAACTCCTCTCCCCCCCGTGCAGTCTGATCCCCCCCACAGTCCCCTCCGCCCCGTGCAGTCTGATCGCCCCCCCAAACTCCTGTCCGCCCCGTGCAGTCTGATCCCCCCCAAAGCTCCTCCCTGCCCCGTGCAGTCTGATCCCCCCAAACTCCTCTCCCCCCGTGCAGTCTGATCCCCCCAAACTCCTCTCCCCCCCGTGCAGTCTGATCGCCCCCCAAAACTCCTCCCCGCCCCGTGCAGTCTGATCCCCCCCAAACTCCTCCCCACCCCATGCAGTCTGATCCCCCCAAACTCCTCGCCCCGTGCAGTCTGATCCCCCCCTAAACTCCTCCCCGCCCCGTGCAGTCTGATCCCCCCCCAACTCCTCCCCGCCCCGTGCAGTCTGATCCCCCCCAAACTCCTCCCCGCCCCGTGCAGTCTGATCCCCCCCAAACTCCTCCCCGCCCCGTGCAGTCTGATCCCCCCCCAAACTCCTCCTCGCCCCGTGCAGTCTGATCCCCCCCAAACTCCTCCCCCCGTGCAGTCTGATCTCCTACCCCCCACGAAACTCCTCTCCGCCCCCTGCAGTCTGATCCCCTACCCCCCTAACTCCTCTCCGCGCCATGCAGTCTGATCCCCCCTCACCAAACTCCTCCCCGCCCCGTGCAGTCTGCTTCCCCCCAAACTCCTCTCCGCCCCATGCAGTATGATTCCCCTTCACCAAACTCCTCTCCGCCCCATGCAGTATGATCCCCCCTCACCAAACTCCTCCCCGCCCCGTGCAGTCTGCTTCCCCCCAAACTCCTCTCCGCTCCATGCAGTCTGATCCCCCACCACCCCCAAACTCCTCTCCGCCCCGTGCAGTCTGCTCCCCCCAACACCAAATTTCCCAGCCGGCTTGTGCAGGGACTGGCAGCGGGACAGGCTGATGCTGCTGTTGCCTTCGAAAGTGCAGCGGGGAGCGTGAGGCGGGTGGGTGGGGAGGGGGGCGGCTGCCTCTGCTGCGTCCCGTTCACAAGCCCAGAGGGGCCGCGCGAGGATTTTCCGGAGACCCCGAGGAGTTTTCTGCCGCTCACTTCTGTGTCCCAGCTGAGTTCCTGCCAGTCAGTGGCCCCGCCCCTGCCATTAATGACGGAGCCTGGGACCCGTCTGTGTGCCACACAAACCCACGTGTCACTCGCCCGGGAGCCGATAGAACGTGCCCCGCGTTCCGTCATTTGCATGCACCGCGCCAGGGCAATGACGTCACTAGCAGTGCGCTGCTGTTCGTAGCCGGCAGTGGCAGCTTCGCACCGAGCCGGGCCACGAGGCAGCGGGCGCAGCGCTGGGGGCGGAGCTACAGGGGAGCGGCCCGGCCGGGCGGGGTGCACACTGGGGCGCCCAAGGGCTGAGATCCGGGCGGGGCAGCGTCACGCTCTGACCTCGCTGCCGCCTCCCGCCGCCGCTCCCTTGGGGCCGGGTGGCGCGGACCGGAAGCCGCTGCACTGCCCGGATTTCCTGGGGAACACGCTCCCTGTGACGTCAGGACCTGCCACAGAGGCAGGGCGCCACCCCGGCCAAGCAAGGAGCAGAGCTAGGGTTGCCAGATGGTTTCACCAAAAATACCAGGCACGCCTGACATGACATCACAATCTGCATTCCATCTGATTTAGAAAATACCCGACATTTATCAGAGGAGTAGCCGCGTTAGTCTGAATCTGCAAAAGCAGCGAGGAGCCCTGTGGCACAGAACTCCTTGCCGCTTTCGCGGACATTGAGAAAATATAAATTTGTTTCCCGAAGAAAAAGCTGAAAGCCTGGACCGTCCAGTTCAAAACCGGACACCTGGCAACCATAAGCAGAGTGGTGCCTTGTCGGAGCGGTTCCAGCCTCCGCTCTGCTGTCCTTCCTCTGCCCCACGTACCACGGGAGCTGGTGGCCTACGCTGGCTGCACCGCCACAGGAAGCCTCCAACCCCAGTCGCTGTCCCAGCCAGGCACCCCGTGTCTGAACCCGTCCCGCCTGGCCCCGTGTCTCCTGCCTACCACCCGCTGACCTGGCACCAGCTGAGCGCTCGTACCTGGGCACCTTCCGGTCACGGTTCCCAGTCGGTTGCTGTCAGGCTGTGGACCGAGCAAACGTCACTTCCGGTCCGTGGGACTGAACGCACGTGGCGCCGGCATGATGCGAGGCCGCTCCTTGTTGCCCCACGTCGGATACAAAAGGAGCAGCTACCGCGCGGCAGTTAGAGCCTCGTGCTGAAACGCGCTGCAGCAGCGCTACTCTTCCCTGCCCCTCTCATCCCAGTTGCATGCTCCAGATGGGAGGGGAGGGGTGTCGCTTTCCAGGAGCTACTGCTGCCAGGGCACCGTCTGACTGGCACACGTCAGACGCACACGCCCGTACCACAGCCACTCACCCTGCCAAATGCTCACACGCAGGGATGCGTGTACACACTCACAAACGCGAATTAACAGATTAACACGCCTGGGCGCCCACTCATGCCCTCGCTCAAATGCCCACACACGCATCTGCTCAATCTGCCCGCACGCAGGCATGTGCACACACACGCAAATGGACACTTGCGGACGCACACACTTGCACTCATACTTACGTGCGCACGCATGCACACCGACTAACAGTCGCCTAGAAGGACTCACCAATAATATTAAACTCAAAAGCCAAAGATTAGATCAATTAGGAGACAACTATTCCCACGAGGCCCTAATCCATGTCTGGGGCTCCTCGGTGCTGCTGGAGACCAAGTCTTTATTTCAATCCCAGTTTTGCCAACTCTCCGCATGCGTGACGCTAGGTCAATTGGCAGCCTACTCACTTAGTTTTCCGTATGATCCTAGACACGTTAAGTATCGCCAGCCAGGAGATTCGGGGGGCGGCGGGGCGGGGGGATTAATGACATTTTTAAAAATACAAAAATCGGTGTTCAGTTTCTGTTGTAGATAAACCTATGTACTTCATATGACTTGACACTGTGCCTCTCCATATAACCTTGTAACTTTGTATTAATCCATATGACCTTGTCACTTTGTATTAGAACCTGAATCCATATAACCTTGTAACTTAGTTTTCTACATAGGGTTCTAATACAGAGTATATAGTTAAAGAGGTAAAAATGTCATTTGCTAGGAGTAGAATAAGATCTTTCCCCCACTCTCTCCCCCCACTCTGTAATCAATTGCCCAGTTGAATGAACGAGGTGTGAATGAGTAACACTTGGGAGCCAAGCACCTCCAGAGAGCTACACCAGTTGAAAAGGGGGTAGAAGCCAGACCCAAGGTGTCAAGAGGGCTCAAGAAAGAAGAGCAGACATATTGAAGGCCTTGGGGATTAGAAGCAAGCACCTTCTTTGGAAAACACCCTCTCTTAACAGACAGCACCCACAAAGGGACCAAAGGACACAGACCCAGATTTTGAATCTGGGATATATTTGCATAAGAGGGAAGCTGCTATAAAAGTGAGTTGTCTTGCAGAGGACTCCGGGTCTCATCTTGTCACCATCGGAGCATCGATCCGGATCAGCAGAAGCCCGGCTCCACCCCTCCCCCATCTAACTCACCTGGCCAGTGAAGTTAAGGGGAGCAACAAGTTGGTAACAACAGCAAGACGGAGTGTGCTTGTGCACGTGTGTGTGTGTGTGTGAGTGCGTGAGTGACACAGAATAATCAATACTTATCATATGCATGTGGTAAATAAATAAATAATTTCTATATATATATAATGTGTGTGTGTGTGATCAATAAATGTGGCGTGTTGCCTTATCCCTCTGAAAAAGATCCCGAGTACTTCTTTTAAGTACAACACTGTGACTTTTGTACTTCGTATTTTCAAGTTCTTCCACCACGAGCCAGAGGGCCTTTTCTCAGGGACCCGTACCACGCTCGCAAACGTCTGTGCGGCCCTCCCTCGATACTTACCTTGAGCCAATTGCTATTTGCTCTTCTTCCATAGATCGCTGTCTGGTTTCCATCTGCCGGCAGGGTCTCGGGGGGGGTGGCTCCTTTCGGTCTCTGCCACCACATGGCCAGCCTCTCATCTCCTCCAAGTCTACAGGGACCGAAAAAGAGACAGAGAACGGTTAGGAGCTAGGCCACCCTAGATGTGTGGAAAGGACAGACACGTGCGTCACCTGGCTGCTGCTCACTGGAGCCCAGTGTTGCCTCTAACATTTCCCCTCCAGGAGCGGAGTGAGTTTTGTCTCGTGCTCCAAGATCGAGGTCACGTGCCCTTCTTCGGATGCCTGCCACCCAGGCGAAGACATGTCTCGTCTGTGTTTTTAAAACGTTCTGGAAGAAAGAGTACTAACACAAGGGAGAATTAACAAGGTCATTTAAACTGTAAATATTTGTTTGATATGAAGTCAAATAAAAGGAAAATTAATACTGCAACATTTTCAGTGGCCAACCTCCTCTCCTCTCCTCTCCTCTCCCCTCCCCTCCCCTGCCCCCTCCAGCTGGCCTAGATGATCTCTCCGGGTCCCTTATGGTAAAGCCCGCCCCGGGACCCTGTGCTGAGGTGACAAGTTCTTCACAAGATACTGGGTATGTAAACTTTTTACGGAAAAGCGTCCGTGGCCAATCTAGTCGCGCTTTTCTGCAAAAAAGCCCCAATCGCCATTTTCGCCATCGGGGCTTTTTTGCGGAAAAGAACTCTCTGCTGTCTACACTGGCCCTTTTGCGCAGAAGTCTTTCGGAAAAAGACTTTTGCCCGAACGGGAGCAGCATAGTATTCCCGCAGAAGCACTGACAATCTTACATGAGATCGTCAGTGCTTTTGCGGAAATTCAAGCGGCCAGTGTAGACAGCTGGCAAGTTTTTCCGCAAAAGCAGATGATTAGCACACTTTCCTAGTTGAAAATCCAAGGAGAAGAAAGGGGAGAATTGCAAATCAAGACTCTCTTAAGGTGTCTGAAAGCTACTTTGGTCTGGGCCGGTACTCAGTGGTACCAAGGCAGACTTTTCTGTGGCTCGGTTGTCTAATGCCACACTAGAACAAGTCTACCACACCGAACGAAAGAGCAGACAATTACATGAAAGGGAAAAAAGGTGGCTTGGCAGAGAATTTGCTTCCGGACAAAAACAAGAGACTGCGGTGGTTAAAGAAGAACGGGAGGCATACCTGTGCATAAACCAATTCACCAGAAACCTTCTGAACAACCAGTTCAGTCACATGTCCTTACAGGGACAAGCACCTTAATGACGGTAGCCCTGACATTTTATTTTGCAGACGATTCTACTCGTGGAAGGGCTGCTGGAGTGAAACTTGAGGCCCAAGCAGGAGGAAAGTTTGATTTTCTAGTACCAAATAGAAAAACAATAATAGAACAAAAAGGCTAAAAGATGCCTAAGGGCGGAGATAGGGTCCAGAATGACTTAGACAAATTGGAGGATTGGGCCACAAGAAATCTGATGAGGTTCAACAAGGACAAGTGTAGAGTCCTGCACTTGGGATGGAAGAATCCCAAGCATAGTTACAAGCTGGGGACCAACCGGTTAAGTAGTAGTTCTGCAGACAGGACCTGGGGGTTACAGTGGATGAGAAGCTGGAGATGAGTCAACAGTGTGCCCTTGTAGCCAAGAAGGCTAATGGCATATTAGGTTGCATTAAGAGGAGCATTGCCAGTAGATCCAGAGATGTCATTATTCCCCTTTATTCGGCTTTGGTGAGGCCACATCTGGAGTACTGTGTCCAGTTCTGGGCCCCCCACTACAGAAGGGATGTGGACACATTGGAGAGGGTCCAGCAGAGGACAACCAAAATGATTAGGGGGCTGGAGCAATTGCTCTATGAAGAGGCTGAGGGATTTAGGTTTCTTTAGTCTGAAGAGGAGACCATGAGGGGGGATTTTATAGTAGCCTTCAACTTCCTTATAAGGACACAGGAACGCAAGGTAACCTGTTCTCCCAACTCTCGCTTTCAGACGGGGTGGGGAACCTTATTGGGGGGGCGGAAGGCACACACTAGTAGGGTTGCCAGATGGTTTCAGCAAAAAAAAAAAAAAAAAAAAAGGCGCCAGGAAAATTTTTGTTGAGGGAAAGAAGCCAACCAAACAAAAAAACCCCACCAGGAACATTTTTGTTGAGCAAAATCCAGTTGTGACCCCTTTAATTAGTCAGCCAATCTCCCCGCCCCGGCTTATTTCTGCTGGGCACAGAGGAAAAGCAGAAAATACTGGACATTTTGTATGTCCGGTATTTTCTAAATTTATTTACCGGACAAAAAGTGCAACTACCGGGCTGTCTGGCTCAGTGCTAGACACCTGGCAACCCTACACACAAGAGTGAAGAAAAAAAAAATCCCAAACCCCACCATCCGCATTAACACATGCCCCAACTGAGAAGGAGGAAGAGGCTTCCCACATTCCCCTCGCACACCGGAGCTTGTGAGGAGGGGGGGGCGGGGGGCGGGGCGGGGCGGGGCAGGCTAGCAGAATTTGTCTGCTCCAATCTGGCCACCCAGAGAAATAAAAAAGCAAATTGAAAGAGCCAGACGAATACCTAGAAACCATCTACTTCAAGACAGACCCAAGAAAACCAACAATAGAACACCACTTGTCATCACCTACAACCCCCAACTTAAACCTGTCCAACACATTATCAATAAACTACAGCCTATATTGGAACAGGATACCATACTCAAAGAGGCTCTGGGAGACAGACCCATAGTCTCCTATAGACAACCACCTAACCTCAAGATCATTCTTACCAACCACCACAGGACATACCACACTAATATCAACCCTGGTACCTTCCCTTGCAACAAACCCCGTTGCCAGCTTTGTCCACATATTCATTCTGCTGATACCATTATTGGACCCAACCAAGTGAGTTATAAGATCAAGAACACATATTCCTGCGCATCCAGAAATATAATCTATGCTATCGTGTGCCGAAAGTGTCCGTCTGCTATGTACATTGGACAAACATCTCAGACACTTCGCCAAAGGATTAATGCCCACAAAACAGATATCAGACAAGATCACAAAGAGAAAACAGTTTCTTGCCATTTTAACCAGAAAGGACACTCTCTCAATGACTTAACCACCTGCATTCTGCTACAAAGACCTTTTACATCTGCACTTGAAAGGGAATCCTCTGAACTGTCATTCATGTTAAAATTCGACACTTTCCAACAAGGACTTAGTTCAAATGTTTGTTATCTCACCCATTACCAAGATAGTTTCCCCAATTATCACCTCTAATACCATTAACTCACAAACATCCCACTCTCCCTACCTCTAATATCATCAATTCACAGACACTTACCTTCCTTCCCCTTCCCCCCCACCGCATCCCCCTCCTGTTCTGCAATGTGATTTGTCCTTTTCATATTTGTTCTTTTTTTTAATTGTATCCTTTGGTATATATGGTTGTGACTACTTTCTTCCACTATTTGATCTGAGGAAGTGGGTCTGGCCCACGAAAGCTCATCATCTAATAAACCATCTTGTTAGTCTTTAAAGTGCTACATTGTCCTGCATTTTGCTTCAACTACCCCAGACTAACACGGCTACATTTCTATCACCAATCTGGAGGGGAGCTAGAGCGTTAGTGTGGGAACCTTGAGTCTCGAGGGCCACACTCACGTGAGCTGGGGTATTAGGTTCCTCACCCCTGCTTTAAAAACAAAACCTCTTACTCTTAAAAATCGATCCCAGTATCTCTGGTCGGACCAGCTTCATGCAGGTCCTCGGGGATGGAAAACTGCAGCAAACTGTATGAACAGAAACAAACAGAAGCCCCAATCGCAGCTGGAGGTGGGGCGAGGCTGCCCCAGCAGGGACACAACGGGACTGCCGCCCTCCACCAGATCAGGAAAACAACCGCGCCATTCCCCGGCCAGCAGGAAGGCGAGTGCCGCTGCAAGGCTCCGCAAGGGAGGTGGGCGGCAGAGGGGTGTTTGTGCGCGGCCGCGCGCCTTCAGCGGCAACTCTCCTGGTGCCCCCTTCTCTAGTCCAGCCAGGCCTAAAATGCTCAGTGCTTAGAAGGCGGGTGGGGAACCTAAGGCCTGGGTGCGTGGGGCTCCTCCACCGTCGCCCCCTCCCCACGCCGTGGGGCTGGAGCGCACAAAGCGACTAGGCTGGGCCCTGCAGTGCTCTGGCGCCAGGGGGACGTTTCTCCGCTCAGCTGGGGGCCAGGCAGGGAGGCTTTTCTGTCGGTTGGTTTGTCTGTCACCTGTTTGCCCCCCAATTCTCAGCCACTCCCCCCCTCTCCCCACACGCCCCCACCCAGGACGCTCTCGGCCTCTGCAGGAGGCACAGCCGGGCACTGGGCAGCACTGCGGGCAGCCAGGGCCAGAGCATCCCCCCCCACAGCGCCCCCCGCCGAACTGCCCCCCCCGGGCACAGGGGGGATTCAGCGGGCACCCGGCCCCGCCCCCAGGCAGCGAGCAGCGCGGGGAGCAGGGCTCAGGCCGCCCCGCCCCCCCGCGTACGGGACACGTTCTGTGCGTGCCCCGCCCGCGGGAACCACCCCTCGAGGGCGCGCGGCTCCCCGGCGGGGGGAGGGGGCACGTGACACTCCCGCGCCCCGGTGGCCCGCAGCCCCCCCTCCCCGAGACACCCACGTGACTGGAGCCCGGGTCAGCTCCCGCGCCCCAAAGGGGGGGCCACAGCCCCGTTCCCCCGGCACCACGTGGGGGGGGGGTCACAGGGGCGCTGCTCCCCGGGGAGGCTGCAGCGCCGGGGGGGGGCAGAAATCGCCCCCCCACCTCCGCCAGGGGCCGCCCCGCCGATGTCCAGCCTGGGGCCCGGAGAGAAGCAGGCGGGGGGGGGGGGCTCCACGTCACTGCCAGCTCCCGCCCCGCCCCCCAGGCTCCGCCCCTCAGCGCCCCCCGCAGCGTTTTCCCGCCCGCCTCGTCAGCGCGAGCGTCCCGGGAGTTTCCCGCCCAGCCAGCGCCGCCCGCGCCTGCGCTCTCCCGCGCCCTGTCCCCTCCTGCCCCCCCCAGTGCCAAGGCCCCCCCCGGCCCCTCCCCCTCCCTCCTGCCCCCCCAGTGCCGAGCACCCCCCCGGCCCCTCACCCCCTCCTGCCCCCCCAGTGCCAAGCGCCCCCCCCGGCCCCTCACACCCAGCCTGCTCCTACACCTCACCCCTGTCCAGACACCCCACCCCCAGCCCGCTCCCCCACCTTCCCTCGCGCCCCCTCCTCCCCCGGGCCAGACACCAACAAGGGGCGGGCTGGGGGCGGGGAGCTTCGCACTCGGACCCAGGATTCGCTCGCGCCCCCGCGCGCTCCTCGGACCTTCCTGTCATGGCGGCGCCGGCCGCCCAGTCAGACAACGCCCCCCTGCGGCAGCCCATTGGCCGAACCAGAGGCAGGATCCCCTTTGCTGACAGCCCATTGGGCGACACTATCCTCCGCCAAGGCTGTCTTCCGAAAGCCCATTGGCTGGCACACAGCCAGGAACCACCCCTAAGTCACAGACAATTCGAGGACAGAGCAGCCCATTAAGATCCACCCCGGACAGCCTATTGGTCGAGAGCAGTGGCAGGTCATTCCCCCTAGTCACACCGCATTCGCAGACAGAGCTGTCCGTTAAGATGCAGCCGGGTCAGCCTATTGGGTGCCTCTGATTCAGAACACGCCCCTTAGTCACAGCCCATTCGCGGACAGAAGAGTCTGTTATAATCCACCCCGGACAACCTATTGGCCGCCAGCAGCCCCAGAACACGCCTTGAGTCACCGCCCATTGGCGCACGGAGCAGTCCGTTAAGAGTCACCTCGGACAGCCTCAGATTGGGCGCCACAGATTCCGAACACGCCCTTTACTCTCAGCCCATTCGCGGACAGAACAGTCTGTTACGATCAGTCCGGGACAGTCTCTCGGCCAGCCTTAGTGTAGGGAGAACATAGTCAAGTATGAAACAGGATTCCCCAAGTGGAAGTGACTCCCCAGAATTTGTTCCCCACAACTACAAGTCTAAGGAGGAGAAGTTTGTTAAGTAGAAGAAGCATAGAAGTGTTTAGATTTATTCTTGTGAAAGTGTTTAGATTTAGTGTTATCAAGCTTGAGAAGTGTTTAGATTTATAATTATTATTATTATTATTATTTGTTAGGATTGTTTAATTATAAATCTAAACATTTTTGCCCCTCTAGAATATAATTGGTTAGGAATGTAATATTAGGTCATGTAACTTCAAACTGTTAAAAATATACTACTATGTAGCCAGAAACAGCTCCCCTCGCTGTGCGCCAGGGCACGCTCAAACTTACTGTTACACAATTGACAACCGTTCTCTTCAAAGCATTGTGAAGCACTTAACCCTAATCGCAAAGTGAAGCATTGTAACTATAACAGTAACTAACTCAGCGCTCAGAGAGAGAATGTTTTAAGAAATGCCACCCAGAAACGTTTGTAACTTTTTGTAACTACAACTCTTGTATTATTATGCAAAATACTGTATGGGAAACATTAATTAGGGAATGTACATAAGAGAGAGAGTGCTTGGACGATGAATGAATGGTTGTGAGAGGTGCCAGCCTGAGAATGCAGCAACAAAGGGCTGAAGAAGGCGTCAGGTGCCAGTGCAATTGGCTCCCCGTAGCCGTTTCTAACACACACATGAGCCGCTCTGATTTGGCTTCTAACACTTTTAGCTGCTCGGTTCTGCAAGCGCGGAGAGGAAGCCGCGTCCGATAGATGGAGGTTCTCCGCGACACATTTGGCAGCCTGGACCCCCTGCCTCTGGTCCAAAGAGTCTCAACCAACCCCCGACCCCATGACCCTTGTTCTCAGTGATTCCGCCAGCTGCTTGGTGCCTTTAGTACCCGGCCCCGCTTGCAAAGTCCCCCCCCCAGCAGCATGACCCGAGAGCGAAACAAGAGACCCTCCCCCCCCCCAGCAGCAAAACCCGAGAGCAGCGCGAAAGAACCCCCCCGGCATTGCGACCCGAGGGCGGCGCCAGAGACCCCCCCCAGCAGCAAGTCCCGAGGGCGGCGCCAGAGACCCTCCCCAGCAGCGTGACCCGAGAGCGAAGCCAGAGACCTCCCCCAGCAGAGTGACCCGAAAACGGTGCCAGAGACCCCCCCCAGCAGCAAGACCCGAGAGCGGCACCACAGACCCGCCCCCAGCAGTGCGACCCAAGAGTGGCGCCAGAGACCCTCCCCCCAGCAGCATCACCAGAGAACGGCGACAGAGATCTCCCCCCCCCCCAGCAGCACAACCTGAGATGGGAGCCAGAGGCCCCCCCCCAGCAGCATCACCCGAGAGTGGCGCCAGAGACCCCCCCCAGCAGCATGAGATGAAAGTGGCGACAGAGACCCCACCCCCAAGGAGCGCGACCCGAGACCGGCGCCGGAGACCCCCCCAGAAGCATTACCCGAGAGTGGAGACAGAAACCCCACCCCCAGCACCGCTACCGGAGAGCGGCGCCAGAGACCTCCCCGAACAGCATCACCCGAGAGCGGCCCCAGACACCCACCCAGCAGCAAAACCCGAGAGAGGTGCCAGAGACCCCCCGCAGCAGCATCACCTGATAGCGGGGCCAGTGACACCCCCCGTCTGCAGCATGACCGGAGGGAGGCTCCAGAGACCACCCCCAGTAGTGCGACCCGAGAGCGGCGCCAGAGACCTCCCCCCAGCAGCGCGACCCGAGAGTGGAGACAGAGACCCCACCCCCAGCACCACTACCGAGAGCGGCACCAGAGACCCCCCCAACAGCGCGACCCAAAAGCGGTAACAGAGACCCCCCCCCAGCAGCACGACCGGAGAGCGAAGCCAGAGACCCCCCCAGCAGCATGATCCCAAGGAGGCGCCAGAGACCCCCCCCAGTAGCGCGACTCGAGAGCGGCACCAGAGATTCCCCGCAGCAGCATAACCCGAGAGAGGCGCCAGACTCCCTCCCAGCAGCACGACCTGAGAGTGGCCCCAAAGACCCCTCCCCCCCAGCAGCGAGACCCGAGAGCAGCGCTAGAGACACCCCCAAGCTGCACGACCCGAGAGCGGCACCAGAATCCCTCCCTGCAGCGAGATCCGAGAGCGGCGTGACTGAAGAGACCTCTCACTCACTAAGGTCTGTGGCTGTGGGAATTCTATCCTTTAGCCCTTCCCCCCCGCCCCTCGCCTATGTATAGGGCCCTCTACAAGAACACTGAGTCAGTCAGCCATGACGCGCCACCGCTCTCCCTTGCGCGACTTGCGAACCTGCAGAATTCCCGTTGGCTCCTGAGCCCTTAACCCGTGGAGATGCTCACCTGGAATGCCTGCACGTGAGCTATACAAGGACACGGCAGAAGCAGAGCAAGGACAAAGACACAGACAGAAACAGACAGACAGAACGTATTGGCCAATACGAGAGAGCAACAAGAGAGAAACACATGAGAGGCAGACGGAAACCTTACCGCCTTGCGTCTTCCTCCTCGAGCCAATCGTCTGCTGAGAAGGACACCGTGTTCCAGAGAAATCAGCACCCCTGACAAACGGAAGCCCTGTTTCTCCCACTACCAAGGAATCACCTCGCGAACCTCCGCTCGGACTCGCTGTCTAAGCAAACCTGACTTCCCTTCCTAGACCCGAGTGCGCCGTAAGCCGAGAGATTTCCAAACCCGACACTTATCTCCCTGTCAGCGATGGCTGCTCCGCTCCCAGCCGGACGGTTCTCGCCTCGCTTCGACCAAGCTCCCGAGCTCGCTGTTCTCGTTTCCGTTCCATCCCCAGACGGGAGGACACCGGGAGGGTTGACTTCTTATCGCTCACTACCGAACACAGCAGAGGGGAAAAAACAAACAAACAACTTAGCTTTTCAGTCCGCAAGGACGCGGCATCGCTTCTCCTCCCACCATCGCACCGCTGCCTCCCACCATCGGCCACCCCCTCCCGCTGCCACTCCAGGAACGCGGAGAGAACGGAGGCCTTGAATATCTATCCACGCTCTGTTGAACTGCCTATGCCCCTTCACCAGTCCCCAAGCC
This sequence comes from Pelodiscus sinensis, assembly GCF_052426305.1. Lineage (NCBI taxonomy): Eukaryota > Metazoa > Chordata > Testudines > Trionychidae > Pelodiscus > Pelodiscus sinensis. The sequence continues at coordinate 480,111 of NC_143059.1, forward strand.
ACCAGGCTCCGTGACCCAGCAGGAAGCTCTCTGCCTCAGAAGAAACATACTGCCAGGACGCTTAAAGATTTCAAAGCACGCACCTCTTACTCACACAGAGCCATGGGAAGGCCGAACGCTGAGGACCCTTCACATGTTCCGAGAATCACGTCCAGGCAGCTCAAGTACATCTCGGACGATTTATTCTCCGCCCACGGCCACGCACTGATTCCTCTGCAAGGGTGGCCAAAAAAGCCCAGCGTTAGCTCTCACTCACTAAAGTCTGTGGCTGTGGGAATTCTATCCTTTAGCCCTTTCCCCCCCTCTCGCCTATGTATCGGGTCCTCTACAAGAACACCGAGTCATTCAGCCATGACGCACCACCGCTCTCCCTTGCGCGACTTGCGAACCTGCTGAATTCCCGTTGGCTCCTGAGCCCTTAACCCTTGGAGATGCTCACCTGGAATGCCTGCAAGTGTGCTGTACAAGGACACGGCAGAAGCAGAGCAAGGACAAAGACACAGACAGAAACAGACAGACAGGACGTATTGGCCAATACGAGAGAGCAACAAGAGAGAAACACATGCGAGGCAGCCAGAAACCTTACCACCTTGCGTCTTCCTCCTCGAGCCAAGCGTCTGCTGAGAAGGACACCGTGTTCCAGAGAAACCAGCACCCCTGACAAACGGGAGCCCTGTTTCTCCCACTACCAAGTAAGCACCTCGGGAACCTCCGCTCGGACTCGCTGTCTAAGCAAACGTGACTTCCCTTCCTAGACCCGAGTGGGCCGTAAGCCGAGAGATTTCCAGACCCGACACTTATCTCCCGGTCAGCGATGGCTGCTCCGCTCCCAGCAGGACGGTTCTCGCCTCGCTTCGACCAAGCTCCCAAGCTCGCCGTTCTCTTTTCCGTTCCATCCCCAGACGGGAGGACACCGGGAGGGTTGACTTCTTATCGCTCGCTACCGAACACAGCTGAGGGGAAAAAACAAACAAACAACTTAGCTTTTCAGTCCGCAAGGACGCGGCATCGCTTCTCCTCCCACCATCGGCCACCCCCTCCCGCTGCCACTCCAGGAACTCGGAGAGAACGGAGGCCTTGAATATCTATCCACGCACTGTTGAACCGCCTACTGCCCCTTCACCAGTCCCCAAGCCACCAGGCTCCGTGCCCCAGCAGGAAGCTCTCTGCCTCAGAAGAAACATACTGCCAGGACGCTTGAAGATTTCAAAGCACGCACCTCTTACTCACACAGAGCCATGGGAAGGCCGAACGCTGAGGACCCTTCACGTGTTCCGAGAATCACGTCCAGGCAGCTCAAGTCCATCTCGGACGGTATCTTCTCAGCCCACTGCCCAGCCAGTTTCCCAGCTGTTACCCAGTCTGGAGCCAGCAAAGCCCTCGGGCAGGAGTGACAGCAAAGGGCTAGGACCCAGAAGCCGTGTCCAGGGGTCAGTCTGGAGTGCTGTACAAAGCCCAGGACCATCCACATATCCTGTGTGGTGCAACCTGCTGAGTGGAGACAAAGGCTCAGGGCTGCTCTCATACCCTGATCAGACACTTTACTGAATGTGGTGCAGGGAAAAGGTGGACTGATGGCTCCCATGAATGGGCGTGCAGACTGGAGTGAGGAAGGGCCCCGGGATAAGAATATGGATGGGGGTGCAGGCTGGGGGGAGGAAGGGCCCCGGGATAAGCATATGGATGGGGGTGCAGGCTGGGGAGAGGAAGGGCCCCGGGATAAGAGTATGGACGGGGTGCAGGCTGGGGTGAGGAAGCAGGAGGGGAGGGGGCTGCGCGGAGCCTGGAGTGCGGGATGAGGGGGCCATGGGCAGGAGGGGAGAGGGCTGTGCGGAGCCTGGAGTGCGGGATGAGGGGGCCGGGGGCAGGAGGGGAGAGGGCTGTGCGGAGCCTGGAGTGCGGGATGAGGGGGCCATGGGCAGGAGGGGAGAGGGCTGCGCGGAGCCTGGTGTGTGGGATGAGGGGGCCGGGGGCAGGAGGGGAGAGGGCTGCGCGGAGCCTGGAAATAACGAGCTTCTTACTTTGCCTGCTGTCAAAGGGCAAGACTGGGGCCACGTGGCGTGCGGAGCAGGGACAGCAGCTGGGGGCGATGGAATTACACGTGCATTACCTGCACTGACCACCGAGCGGCACTGTGGAGGCGCTTCGGAATTACACGTGCATTACCCGCAATGACCACCGAGCGGCACTGTGGAGGCGCTTCGGAATTACACGTGCATTACCGCCGGTGACTACCGAGTGTCACTGTTGCTCTGCTAAGGGCCGTTATTTCCGAATAAAAAAGATTGTTCTTAGGGTAGAAATGCCCCATTCCGAACTAAGAACACGCTGGGCGGGGCTATGCCGGGGGGCGGGGCTATGATAGGGGCGGGGCGCGCTGCGACGTGCCCCGGGAGGCCGCACTATGAGAACTACAAGTCCCAGGATGCGTCGCTAACACTTGGAGTGACACGAGCGCGGGACCAACCGCGTCGCTCCCTGGTCAATGCCCCGTTGTGATGTCACTTCCGCTGCACCCGCCCAGCCGAACAGCGCCGGGCCTGCCCTGGCCCTGCAATGGCCGATGGGAGCTGCGGACAGGGGCACTCAGTTTCCCACAAGCCACTGCGGCTACTTTCCCTACTCCCCCTCATCCCGCCCCTCCCCATTGCTGGGCGGGGCTCCTGCCTCAGAGACGGCAGCGTCCGCAGCTGATGCCCCGACCCCACTCGGGAGAGGAGACTCCGCGGCAACCCTTCCCCCCCAAACTCCTCCCCACCCCGTGCAGTCTGATCCCCCCAAACTCCTCCCCGCCCCGTGCAGTCTGATCCCCCCTCAAACTCCTCCCCCCCGTGCAGTCTGATCCCCCCAAACTTCCCCTCCGCCCCGTGCACTCTGATCCCCCCAAACTCCTCTCCCCCCGTGCAGTCTGATCCCCCCAAACTCCTCCCCGCCCCGTGCAGTCCGATCCCCCCAAACTCTTCCCCGCCCCGTGCAGTCCGATCCCCCCAAACTCCTCTCCCCCCGTGCAGTATGATCCCCCCCAAACACCTCCCCGCCCCGTGCAGTCCGATCCCCCCCAAACACCTCCCCGCCCCGTGCAGTCTGATCCCCCTCCAAACTCCTCCCCCCCGTGCAGTCTGATCCCCCCCCACACTCCTCCCCGCTCCGTGCAGTCTGATCCTCTCCCCCGTGCAGTCTGATCCCCCCAAACTCCTCCCCGCCCCGTGCAGTCCGATCCTCCCAAACTCTTCCCCCCCGTGCAATCTGATCCCCCCAAACTCCTCTCCCCCCGTGCAGTCTGATCCCCCCCAAACTCCTCCACGCCCCGTGCAGTCCGATCCCCCCAAACTCTTCCCCGCCCCGTGCAGTCCGATCCCCCCAAACTCCTCTCCCTCCGTGCAGTACGATCCCCCCCAAACTCCTCTCCCCCCGTGCAGTCTGATCCCCCCAAACTCGTCCGCCCCGTGCAATCTGATCCCCCCAAACTCCTCTCCCCCCGTGCAGTCTGATCCCCCCCAAACTCCTCCCCGCCCCATGCAGTCCGATCCCCCCAAACTCTTCCCCGCCCCGTGCAGTCCGATCTCCCCAAACTCCTCTCCCTCCGTGCAGTCCGATCCCCCCAAACTCCTCCCCCCCGTGCAGTCTGATCCCCCCAAACTCCTCCCCGCCCCGTGCAGTCCGATCCCCCCAAACTCTTCCCCCCCGTGCAATCTGATCCCCCCAAACTCCTCTCCCCCCGTGCAGTCTGATCCCCCCCAAACTCCTCCCCGCCCCGTGCAGTCCGATCCCCCCAAACTCCTCTCCCTCCGTGCAGTCCGATCCCCCCCAAACTCCTCCCCGCCCCGTGCAGTCCGATCCCCCCAAACTCCTCCCCCCCGTGCAGTCTGATCCCCCCCCAAACTCCTCCCCGCTCCGTGCAGTCTGATCCTCCCCTCCATGCAGTCTGATCCCCCCAAACTCCTCCCCGCCCCGTGCAGTCCGATCCCCCCAAACTCTTCCCCGCCCCGTGCAGTCCGATCCCCCCAAACTCCTCTCCCTCCGTGCAGTCCGATCCCCCCCAAACTCCTCTCCCCCCGTGCAGTCTGATCCCCCCAAACTCCTCCCCCACGTGCAGTCCGATCCCCCCAAACTCTTCCCCGCCCCGTGCAGTCCGATCCCCCCAAACTCCTCTCCCTCCGTGCAGTCCGATCCCCCCCAAACTCCTCCCCGCCCCGTGCAGTCCGATCCCCCCCAAACTCTTCCCCGCCCCGTGCAGTCCGATCCCCCCAAACTCCTCCCCGCCCCGTGCAGTCCGATCTCCCCCAAAACTCCTCCCCGCCCCGTGCAGTCTGATCCCCCCCAAACTCCTCCCCGCTCCGTGCAGTCTGATCCCCCCCAAACTCCTCTCCCCCCCGTGCAGTCTGATCCCCCCCACAGTCCCCTCCGCCCCGTGCAGTCTGATCGCCCCCCCAAACTCCTGTCCGCCCCGTGCAGTCTGATCCCCCCCAAAGCTCCTCCCTGCCCCGTGCAGTCTGATCCCCCCAAACTCCTCTCCCCCCGTGCAGTCTGATCCCCCCAAACTCCTCTCCCCCCCGTGCAGTCTGATCGCCCCCCAAAACTCCTCCCCGCCCCGTGCAGTCTGATCCCCCCCAAACTCCTCCCCACCCCATGCAGTCTGATCCCCCCAAACTCCTCGCCCCGTGCAGTCTGATCCCCCCCTAAACTCCTCCCCGCCCCGTGCAGTCTGATCCCCCCCCAACTCCTCCCCGCCCCGTGCAGTCTGATCCCCCCCAAACTCCTCCCCGCCCCGTGCAGTCTGATCCCCCCCCCAAACTCCTCCCCGCCCCGTGCAGTCTGATCCCTCCCCCAAACTCCTCCTCGCCCCGTGCAGTCTGATCCCCCCCAAACTCCTCCCCCCGTGCAGTCTGATCTCCTACCCCCCACGAAACTCCTCTCCGCCCCCTGCAGTCTGATCCCCTACCCCCCTAACTCCTCTCCGCGCCATGCAGTCTGATCCCCCCTCACCAAACTCCTCCCCGCCCCGTGCAGTCTGCTTCCCCCCAAACTCCTCTCCGCCCCATGCAGTATGATTCCCCTTCACCAAACTCCTCTCCGCCCCATGCAGTATGATCCCCCCTCACCAAACTCCTCCCCGCCCCGTGCAGTCTGCTTCCCCCCAAACTCCTCTCCGCTCCATGCAGTCTGATCCCCCACCACCCCCAAACTCCTCTCCGCCCCGTGCAGTCTGCTCCCCCCAACACCAAATTTCCCAGCCGGCTTGTGCAGGGACTGGCAGCGGGACAGGCTGATGCTGCTGTTGCCTTCGAAAGTGCAGCGGGGAGCGTGAGGCGGGTGGGTGGGGAGGGGGGCGGCTGCCTCTGCTGCGTCCCGTTCACAAGCCCAGAGGGGCCGCGCGAGGATTTTCCGGAGACCCCGAGGAGTTTTCTGCCGCTCACTTCTGTGTCCCAGCTGAGTTCCTGCCAGTCAGTGGCCCCGCCCCTGCCATTAATGACGGAGCCTGGGACCCGTCTGTGTGCCACACAAACCCACGTGTCACTCGCCCGGGAGCCGATAGAACGTGCCCCGCGTTCCGTCATTTGCATGCACCGCGCCAGGGCAATGACGTCACTAGCAGTGCGCTGCTGTTCGTAGCCGGCAGTGGCAGCTTCGCACCGAGCCGGGCCACGAGGCAGCGGGCGCAGCGCTGGGGGCGGAGCTACAGGGGAGCGGCCCGGCCGGGCGGGGTGCACACTGGGGCGCCCAAGGGCTGAGATCCGGGCGGGGCAGCGTCACGCTCTGACCTCCCTGCCGCCTCCCGCCGCCGCTCCCTTGGGGCCGGGTGGCGCGGACCGGAAGCCGCTGCACTGCCCGGATTTCCTGGGGAACACGCTCCCTGTGACGTCAGGACCTGCCACAGAGGCAGGGCGCCACCCCGGCCAAGCAAGGAGCAGAGCTAGGGTTGCCAGATGGTTTCACCAAAAATACCAGGCACGCCTGACATGACATCACAATCTGCATTCCATCTGATTTAGAAAATACCCGACATTTATCAGAGGAGTAGCCGCGTTAGTCTGAATCTGCAAAAGCAGCGAGGAGCCCTGTGGCACAGAACTCCTTGCCGCTTTCGCGGACATTGAGAAAATATAAATTTGTTTCCCGAAGAAAAAGCTGAAAGCCTGGACCGTCCAGTTCAAAACCGGACACCTGGCAACCATAAGCAGAGTGGTGCCTTGTCGGAGCGGTTCCAGCCTCCGCTCTGCTGTCCTTCCTCTGCCCCACGTACCACGGGAGCTGGTGGCCTACGCTGGCTGCACCGCCACAGGAAGCCTCCAACCCCAGTCGCTGTCCCAGCCAGGCACCCCGTGTCTGAACCCGTCCCGCCTGGCCCCGTGTCTCCTGCCTACCACCCGCTGACCTGGCACCAGCTGAGCGCTCGTACCTGGGCACCTTCCGGTCACGGTTCCCAGTCGGTTGCTGTCAGGCTGTGGACCGAGCAAACGTCACTTCCGGTCCGTGGGACTGAACGCACGTGGCGCCGGCATGATGCGAGGCCGCTCCTTGTTGCCCCACGTCGGATACAAAAGGAGCAGCTACCGCGCGGCAGTTAGAGCCTCGTGCTGAAACGCGCTGCAGCAGCGCTACTCTTCCCTGCCCCTCTCATCCCAGTTGCATGCTCCAGATGGGAGGGGAGGGGTGTCGCTTTCCAGGAGCTACTGCTGCCAGGGCACCGTCTGACTGGCACACGTCAGACGCACACGCCCGTACCACAGCCACTCACCCTGCCAAATGCTCACACGCAGGGATGCGTGTACACACTCACAAACGCGAATTAACAGATTAACACGCCTGGGCGCCCACTCATGCCCTCGCTCAAATGCCCACACACGCATCTGCTCAATCTGCCCGCACGCAGGCATGTGCACACACACGCAAATGGACACTTGCGGACGCACACACTTGCACTCATACTTACGTGCGCACGCATGCACACCGACTAACAGTCGCCTAGAAGGACTCACCAATAATATTAAACTCAAAAGCCAAAGATTAGATCAATTAGGAGACAACTATTCCCACGAGGCCCTAATCCATGTCTGGGGCTCCTCGGTGCTGCTGGAGACCAAGTCTTTATTTCAATCCCAGTTTTGCCAACTCTCCGCATGCGTGACGCTAGGTCAATTGGCAGCCTACTCACTTAGTTTTCCGTATGATCCTAGACACGTTAAGTATCGCCAGCCAGGAGATTCGGGGGGCGGCGGGGCGGGGGGATTAATGACATTTTTAAAAATACAAAAATCGGTGTTCAGTTTCTGTTGTAGATAAACCTATGTACTTCATATGACTTGACACTGTGCCTCTCCATATAACCTTGTAACTTTGTATTAATCCATATGACCTTGTCACTTTGTATTAGAACCTGAATCCATATAACCTTGTAACTTAGTTTTCTACATAGGGTTCTAATACAGAGTATATAGTTAAAGAGGTAAAAATGTCATTTGCTAGGAGTAGAATAAGATCTTTCCCCCACTCTCTCCCCCCACTCTGTAATCAATTGCCCAGTTGAATGAACGAGGTGTGAATGAGTAACACTTGGGAGCCAAGCACCTCCAGAGAGCTACACCAGTTGAAAAGGGGGTAGAAGCCAGACCCAAGGTGTCAAGAGGGCTCAAGAAAGAAGAGCAGACATATTGAAGGCCTTGGGGATTAGAAGCAAGCACCTTCTTTGGAAAACACCCTCTCTTAACAGACAGCACCCACAAAGGGACCAAAGGACACAGACCCAGATTTTGAATCTGGGATATATTTGCATAAGAGGGAAGCTGCTATAAAAGTGAGTTGTCTTGCAGAGGACTCCGGGTCTCATCTTGTCACCATCGGAGCATCGATCCGGATCAGCAGAAGCCCGGCTCCACCCCTCCCCCATCTAACTCACCTGGCCAGTGAAGTTAAGGGGAGCAACAAGTTGGTAACAACAGCAAGACGGAGTGTGCTTGTGCACGTGTGTGTGTGTGTGTGAGTGCGTGAGTGACACAGAATAATCAATACTTATCATATGCATGTGGTAAATAAATAAATAATTTCTATATATATATAATGTGTGTGTGTGTGATCAATAAATGTGGCGTGTTGCCTTATCCCTCTGAAAAAGATCCCGAGTACTTCTTTTAAGTACAACACTGTGACTTTTGTACTTCGTATTTTCAAGTTCTTCCACCACGAGCCAGAGGGCCTTTTCTCAGGGACCCGTACCACGCTCGCAAACGTCTGTGCGGCCCTCCCTCGATACTTACCTTGAGCCAATTGCTATTTGCTCTTCTTCCATAGATCGCTGTCTGGTTTCCATCTGCCGGCAGGGTCTCGGGGGGGGTGGCTCCTTTCGGTCTCTGCCACCACATGGCCAGCCTCTCATCTCCTCCAAGTCTACAGGGACCGAAAAAGAGACAGAGAACGGTTAGGAGCTAGGCCACCCTAGATGTGTGGAAAGGACAGACACGTGCGTCACCTGGCTGCTGCTCACTGGAGCCCAGTGTTGCCTCTAACATTTCCCCTCCAGGAGCGGAGTGAGTTTTGTCTCGTGCTCCAAGATCGAGGTCACGTGCCCTTCTTCGGATGCCTGCCACCCAGGCGAAGACATGTCTCGTCTGTGTTTTTAAAACGTTCTGGAAGAAAGAGTACTAACACAAGGGAGAATTAACAAGGTCATTTAAACTGTAAATATTTGTTTGATATGAAGTCAAATAAAAGGAAAATTAATACTGCAACATTTTCAGTGGCCAACCTCCTCTCCTCTCCTCTCCTCTCCCCTCCCCTCCCCTGCCCCCTCCAGCTGGCCTAGATGATCTCTCCGGGTCCCTTATGGTAAAGCCCGCCCCGGGACCCTGTGCTGAGGTGACAAGTTCTTCACAAGATACTGGGTATGTAAACTTTTTACGGAAAAGCGTCCGTGGCCAATCTAGTCGCGCTTTTCTGCAAAAAAGCCCCAATCGCCATTTTCGCCATCGGGGCTTTTTTGCGGAAAAGAACTCTCTGCTGTCTACACTGGCCCTTTTGCGCAGAAGTCTTTCGGAAAAAGACTTTTGCCCGAACGGGAGCAGCATAGTATTCCCGCAGAAGCACTGACAATCTTACATGAGATCGTCAGTGCTTTTGCGGAAATTCAAGCGGCCAGTGTAGACAGCTGGCAAGTTTTTCCGCAAAAGCAGATGATTAGCACACTTTCCTAGTTGAAAATCCAAGGAGAAGAAAGGGGAGAATTGCAAATCAAGACTCTCTTAAGGTGTCTGAAAGCTACTTTGGTCTGGGCCGGTACTCAGTGGTACCAAGGCAGACTTTTCTGTGGCTCGGTTGTCTAATGCCACACTAGAACAAGTCTACCACACCGAACGAAAGAGCAGACAATTACATGAAAGGGAAAAAAGGTGGCTTGGCAGAGAATTTGCTTCCGGACAAAAACAAGAGACTGCGGTGGTTAAAGAAGAACGGGAGGCATACCTGTGCATAAACCAATTCACCAGAAACCTTCTGAACAACCAGTTCAGTCACATGTCCTTACAGGGACAAGCACCTTAATGACGGTAGCCCTGACATTTTATTTTGCAGACGATTCTACTTGTGGAAGGGCTGCTGGAGTGAAACTTGAGGCCCAAGCAGGAGGAAAGTTTGATTTTCTAGTACCAAATAGAAAAACAATAATAGAACAAAAAGGCTAAAAGATGCCTAAGGGCGGAGATAGGGTCCAGAATGACTTAGACAAATTGGAGGATTGGGCCACAAGAAATCTGATGAGGTTCAACAAGGACAAGTGTAGAGTCCTGCACTTGGGATGGAAGAATCCCAAGCATAGTTACAAGCTGGGGACCAACCGGTTAAGTAGTAGTTCTGCAGACAGGACCTGGGGGTTACAGTGGATGAGAAGCTGGAGATGAGTCAACAGTGTGCCCTTGTAGCCAAGAAGGCTAATGGCATATTAGGTTGCATTAAGAGGAGCATTGCCAGTAGATCCAGAGATGTCATTATTCCCCTTTATTCGGCTTTGGTGAGGCCACATCTGGAGTACTGTGTCCAGTTCTGGGCCCCCCACTACAGAAGGGATGTGGACACATTGGAGAGGGTCCAGCAGAGGACAACCAAAATGATTAGGGGGCTGGAGCAATTGCTCTATGAAGAGGCTGAGGGATTTAGGTTTCTTTAGTCTGAAGAGGAGACCATGAGGGGGGATTTTATAGTAGCCTTCAACTTCCTTATAAGGACACAGGAACGCAAGGTAACCTGTTCTCCCAACTCTCGCTTTCAGACGGGGTGGGGAACCTTATTGGGGGGGCGGAAGGCACACACTAGTAGGGTTGCCAGATGGTTTCAGCAAAAAAAAAAAAAAAAAAAAAGGCGCCAGGAAAATTTTTGTTGAGGGAAAGAAGCCAACCAAACAAAAAAACCCCACCAGGAACATTTTTGTTGAGCAAAATCCAGTTGTGACCCCTTTAATTAGTCAGCCAATCTCCCCGCCCCGGCTTATTTCTGCTGGGCACAGAGGAAAAGCAGAAAATACTGGACATTTTGTATGTCCGGTATTTTCTAAATTTATTTACCGGACAAAAAGTGCAACTACCGGGCTGTCTGGCTCAGTGCTAGACACCTGGCAACCCTACACACAAGAGTGAAGAAAAAAAAAATCCCAAACCCCACCATCCGCATTAACACATGCCCCAACTGAGAAGGAGGAAGAGGCTTCCCACATTCCCCTCGCACACCGGAGCTTGTGAGGAGGGGGGGGCGGGGGGCGGGGCGGGGCGGGGCAGGCTAGCAGAATTTGTCTGCTCCAATCTGGCCACCCAGAGAAATAAAAAAGCAAATTGAAAGAGCCAGACGAATACCTAGAAACCATCTACTTCAAGACAGACCCAAGAAAACCAACAATAGAACACCACTTGTCATCACCTACAACCCCCAACTTAAACCTGTCCAACACATTATCAATAAACTACAGCCTATATTGGAACAGGATACCATACTCAAAGAGGCTCTGGGAGACAGACCCATAGTCTCCTATAGACAACCACCTAACCTCAAGATCATTCTTACCAACCACCACAGGACATACCACACTAATATCAACCCTGGTACCTTCCCTTGCAACAAACCCCGTTGCCAGCTTTGTCCACATATTCATTCTGCTGATACCATTATTGGACCCAACCAAGTGAGTTATAAGATCAAGAACACATATTCCTGCGCATCCAGAAATATAATCTATGCTATCGTGTGCCGAAAGTGTCCGTCTGCTATGTACATTGGACAAACATCTCAGACACTTCGCCAAAGGATTAATGCCCACAAAACAGATATCAGACAAGATCACAAAGAGAAAACAGTTTCTTGCCATTTTAACCAGAAAGGACACTCTCTCAATGACTTAACCACCTGCATTCTGCTACAAAGACCTTTTACATCTGCACTTGAAAGGGAATCCTCTGAACTGTCATTCATGTTAAAATTCGACACTTTCCAACAAGGACTTAGTTCAAATGTTTGTTATCTCACCCATTACCAAGATAGTTTCCCCAATTATCACCTCTAATACCATTAACTCACAAACATCCCACTCTCCCTACCTCTAATATCATCAATTCACAGACACTTACCTTCCTTCCCCTTCCCCCCCACCGCATCCCCCTCCTGTTCTGCAATGTGATTTGTCCTTTTCATATTTGTTCTTTTTTTTAATTGTATCCTTTGGTATATATGGTTGTGACTACTTTCTTCCACTATTTGATCTGAGGAAGTGGGTCTGGCCCACGAAAGCTCATCATCTAATAAACCATCTTGTTAGTCTTTAAAGTGCTACATTGTCCTGCATTTTGCTTCAACTACCCCAGACTAACACGGCTACATTTCTATCACCAATCTGGAGGGGAGCTAGAGCGTTAGTGTGGGAACCTTGAGTCTCGAGGGCCACACTCACGTGAGCTGGGGTATTAGGTTCCTCACCCCTGCTTTAAAAACAAAACCTCTTACTCTTAAAAATCGATCCCAGTATCTCTGGTCGGACCAGCTTCATGCAGGTCCTCGGGGATGGAAAACTGCAGCAAACTGTATGAACAGAAACAAACAGAAGCCCCAATCGCAGCTGGAGGTGGGGCGAGGCTGCCCCAGCAGGGACACAACCGGGCAGCCGCCCTCCACCAGATCAGGAAAACAACCGCGCCATTCCCCGGCCAGCAGGAAGGCGAGTGCCGCTGCAAGGCTCCGCAACGGAGGTGGGCGGCAGAGGGGTGTTTGTGCGCGGCCGCGCGCCTTCAGCGGCAACTCCCCTGGTGCCCCCTTCTCTAGTCCAGCCAGGCCTAAAATGCTCAGTGCTTAGAAGGCGGGTGGGGAACCTAAGGCCTGGGTGCGTGGGGCTCCTCCACCGTCGCCCCCTCCCCACGCCGTGGGGCTGGAGCGCACAAAGCGACTAGGCTGGGCCCTGCAGTGCTCTGGCGCCAGGGGGACGTTTCTCCGCTCAGCTGGGGGCCAGGCAGGGAGGCTTTTCTGTCGGTTGGTTTGTCTGTCACCTGTTTGCCCCCCAATTCTCAGCCACTCCCCCCCTCTCCCCACACGCCCCCACCCAGGACGCTCTCGGCCTCTGCAGGAGGCACAGCCGGGCACTGGGCGGCACTGCGGGCAGCCAGGGCCAGAGCATCCCCCCCCACAGCGCCCCCCGCCGAACTGCCCCCCCCGGGCACAGGGGGGATTCAGCGGGCACCCGGCCCCGCCCCCAGGCAGCGAGCAGCGCGGGGAGCAGGGCTCAGGCCGCCCCGCCCCCCCGCGTGCGGGACACGTTCTGTGCGTGCCCCGCCCGCGGGAACCACCCCTCGAGGGCGCGCGGCTCCCCGGCGGGGGGAGGGGGCACGTGACACTCCCGCGCCCCGGTGGCCCGCAGCCCCCCCTCCCCGAGACACCCACGTGACTGGAGCCCGGGTCAGCTCCCGCGCCCCAAAGGGGGGGCCACAGCCCCGTTCCCCCGGCACCACGTGGGGGGGGGTCACAGGGGCGCTGCTCCCCGGGGAGGCTGCAGCGCCGGGGGGGGGGGCAGAAATCGCCCCCCCACCTCCGCCAGGGGCCGCCCCGCCGATGTCCAGCCTGGGGCCCGGAGAGAAGCAGGCGGGGGGGGGGGGCTCCACGTCACTGCCAGCTCCCGCCCCGCCCCCCAGGCTCCGCCCCTCAGCGCCCCCCGCAGCGTTTTCCCGCCCGCCTCGTCAGCGCGAGCGTCCCGGGAGTTTCCCGCCCAGCCAGCGCCGCCCGCGCCTGCGCTCTCCCGCGCCCTGTCCCCTCCTGCCCCCCCCAGTGCCAAGGCCCCCCCCGGCCCCTCCCCCTCCCTCCTGCCCCCCCAGTGCCGAGCACCCCCCCGGCCCCTCACCCCCTCCTGCCCCCCCAGTGCCAAGCGCCCCCCCCGGCCCCTCACACCCAGCCTGCTCCTACACCTCACCCCTGTCCAGACACCCCACCCCCAGCCCGCTCCCCCACCTTCCCTCGCGCCCCCTCCTCCCCCGGGCCAGACACCAACAAGGGGCGGGCTGGGGGCGGGGAGCTTCGCACTCGGACCCAGGATTCGCTCGCGCCCCCGCGCGCTCCTCGGACCTTCCTGTCATGGCGGCGCCGGCCGCCCAGTCAGACAACGCCCCCCTGCGGCAGCCCATTGGCCGAACCAGAGGCAGGATCCCCTTTGCTGACAGCCCATTGGGCGACGCTATCCTCCGCCAAGGCTGTCTTCCGAAAGCCCATTGGCTGGCACACAGCCAGGAACCACCCCTAAGTCACAGACAATTCGAGGACAGAGCAGTCCATTAAGATCCACCCCGGACAGCCTATTGGTCGAGAGCAGTGGCAGGTCATTCCCCCTAGTCACACCGCATTCGCAGACAGAGCTGTCCGTTAAGATGCAGCCGGGTCAGCCTATTGGGTGCCTCTGATTCAGAACACGCCCCTTAGTCACAGCCCATTCGCGGACAGAAGAGTCTGTTATAATCCACCCCGGACAACCTATTGGCCGCCAGCAGCCCCAGAACACGCCTTGAGTCACCGCCCATTGGCGCACGGAGCAGTCCGTTAAGAGTCACCTCGGACAGCCTCAGATTGGGCGCCACAGATTCCGAACACGCCCTTTACTCTCAGCCCATTCGCGGACAGAACAGTCTGTTACGATCAGTCCGGGACAGTCTCTCGGCCAGCCTTAGTGTAGGGAGAACATAGTCAAGTATGAAACAGGATTCCCCAAGTGGAAGTGACTCCCCAGAATTTGTTCCCCACAACTACAAGTCTAAGGAGGAGAAGTTTGTTAAGTAGAAGAAGCATAGAAGTGTTTAGATTTATTCTTGTGAAAGTGTTTAGATTTAGTGTTATCAAGCTTGAGAAGTGTTTAGATTTATAATTATTATTATTATTATTATTTGTTAGGATTGTTTAATTATAAATCTAAACATTTTTGCCCCTCTAGAATATAATTGGTTAGGAATGTAATATTAGGTCATGTAACTTCAAACTGTTAAAAATATACTACTATGTAGCCAGAAACAGCTCCCCTCGCTGTGCGCCAGGGCACGCTCAAACTTACTGTTACACAATTGACAACCGTTCTCTTCAAAGCATTGTGAAGCACTTAACCCTAATCGCAAAGTGAAGCATTGTAACTATAACAGTAACTAACTCAGCGCTCAGAGAGAGAATGTTTTAAGAAATGCCACCCAGAAACGTTTGTAACTTTTTGTAACTACAACTCTTGTATTATTATGCAAAATACTGTATGGGAAACATTAATTAGGGAATGTACATAAGAGAGAGAGTGCTTGGACGATGAATGAATGGTTGTGAGAGGTGCCAGCCTGAGAATGCAGCAACAAAGGGCTGAAGAAGGCGTCAGGTGCCAGTGCAATTGGCTCCCCGTAGCCGTTTCTAACACACACATGAGCCGCTCTGATTTGGCTTCTAACACTTTTAGCTGCTCGGTTCTGCAAGCGCGGAGAGGAAGCCGCGTCCGATAGATGGAGGTTCTCCGCGACACATTTGGCAGCCTGGACCCCCTGCCTCTGGTCCAAAGAGTCTCAACCAACCCCCGACTCCATGACCCTTGTTCTCAGTGATTCCGCCAGCTGCTTGGTGCCTTTAGTACCCGGCCCCGCTTGCAAAGTCCCCCCCCCAGCAGCATGACCCGAGAGCGAAACAAGAGACCCTCCCCCCCCCCAGCAGCAAAACCCGAGAGCAGCGCGAAAGAACCCCCCCGGCATTGCGACCCGAGGGCGGCGCCAGAGACCCCCCCCAGCAGCAAGTCCCGAGGGCGGCGCCAGAGACCCTCCCCAGCAGCGTGACCCGAGAGCGAAGCCAGAGACCTCCCCCAGCAGAGTGACCCGAAAACGGTGCCAGAGACCCCCCCCAGCAGCAAGACCCGAGAGCGGCACCACAGACCCGCCCCCAGCAGTGCGACCCAAGAGTGGCGCCAGAGACCCTCCCCCCAGCAGCATCACCAGAGAACGGCGACAGAGATCTCCCCCCCCCCAGCAGCACAACCTGAGATGGGAGCCAGAGGCCCCCCCCCAGCAGCATCACCCGAGAGTGGCGCCAGAGACCCCCCCCAGCAGCATGAGATGAAAGTGGCGACAGAGACCCCACCCCCAAGGAGCGCGACCCGAGACCGGCGCCGGAGACCCCCCCAGAAGCATTACCCGAGAGTGGAGACAGAAACCCCACCCCCAGCACCGCTACCGGAGAGCGGCGCCAGAGACCTCCCCGAACAGCATCACCCGAGAGCGGCCCCAGACACCCACCCAGCAGCAAAACCCGAGAGAGGTGCCAGAGACCCCCCGCAGCAGCATCACCTGATAGCGGGGCCAGTGACACCCCCCGTCTGCAGCATGACCGGAGGGAGGCTCCAGAGACCACCCCCAGTAGTGCGACCCGAGAGCGGCGCCAGAGACCTCCCCCCAGCAGCGCGACCCGAGAGTGGAGACAGAGACCCCACCCCCAGCACCACTACCGAGAGCGGCACCAGAGACCCCCCCAACAGCGCGACCCAAAAGCGGTAACAGAGACCCCCCCCCAGCAGCACGACCGGAGAGCGAAGCCAGAGACCCCCCCAGCAGCATGATCCCAAGGAGGCGCCAGAGACCCCCCCCAGTAGCGCGACTCGAGAGCGGCACCAGAGATTCCCCGCAGCAGCATAACCCGAGAGAGGCGCCAGACTCCCTCCCAGCAGCACGACCTGAGAGTGGCCCCAAAGACCCCTCCCCCCCAGCAGCGAGACCCGAGAGCAGCGCTAGAGACACCCCCAAGCTGCACGACCCGAGAGCGGCACCAGAATCCCTCCCTGCAGCGAGATCCGAGAGCGGCGTGACTGAAGAGACCTCTCACTCACTAAGGTCTGTGGCTGTGGGAATTCTATCCTTTAGCCCTTCCCCCCCGCCCCTCGCCTATGTATAGGGCCCTCTACAAGAACACTGAGTCAGTCAGCCATGACGCGCCACCGCTCTCCCTTGCGCGACTTGCGAACCTGCAGAATTCCCGTTGGCTCCTGAGCCCTTAACCCGTGGAGATGCTCACCTGGAATGCCTGCACGTGAGCTATACAAGGACACGGCAGAAGCAGAGCAAGGACAAAGACACAGACAGAAACAGACAGACAGAACGTATTGGCCAATACGAGAGAGCAACAAGAGAGAAACACATGAGAGGCAGACGGAAACCTTACCGCCTTGCGTCTTCCTCCTCGAGCCAATCGTCTGCTGAGAAGGACACCGTGTTCCAGAGAAATCAGCACCCCTGACAAACGGAAGCCCTGTTTCTCCCACTACCAAGGAATCACCTCGCGAACCTCCGCTCGGACTCGCTGTCTAAGCAAACCTGACTTCCCTTCCTAGACCCGAGTGCGCCGTAAGCCGAGAGATTTCCAAACCCGACACTTATCTCCCTGTCAGCGATGGCTGCTCCGCTCCCAGCCGGACGGTTCTCGCCTCGCTTCGACCAAGCTCCCGAGCTCGCTGTTCTCGTTTCCGTTCCATCCCCAGACGGGAGGACACCGGGAGGGTTGACTTCTTATCGCTCACTACCGAACACAGCAGAGGGGAAAAAACAAACAAACAACTTAGCTTTTCAGTCCGCAAGGACGCGGCATCGCTTCTCCTCCCACCATCGCACCGCTGCCTCCCACCATCGGCCACCCCCTCCCGCTGCCACTCCAGGAACGCGGAGAGAACGGAGGCCTTGAATATCTATCCACGCTCTGTTGAACTGCCTATGCCCCTTCACCAGTCCCCAAGCCACCAGGCTCCGTGACCCAGCAGGAAGCTCTCTGCCTCAGAAGAAACATACTGCCAGGACGCTTAAAGATTTCAAAGCACGCACCTCTTACTCACACAGAGCCATGGGAAGGCCGAACGCTGAGGACCCTTCACATGTTCCGAGAATCACGTCCAGGCAGCTCAAGTACATCTCGGACGATTTATTCTCCGCCCACGGCCACGCACTGATTCCTCTGCAAGGGTGGCCAAAAAAGCCCAGCGTTAGCTCTCACTCACTAAAGTCTGTGGCTGTGGGAATTCTATCCTTTAGCCCTTTCCCCCCCTCTCGCCTATGTATCGGGTCCTCTACAAGAACACCGAGTCATTCAGCCATGACGCACCACCGCTCTCCCTTGCGCGACTTGCGAACCTGCTGAATTCCCGTTGGCTCCTGAGCCCTTAACCCTTGGAGATGCTCACCTGGAATGCCTGCAAGTGTGCTGTACAAGGACACGGCAGAAGCAGAGCAAGGACAAAGACACAGACAGAAACAGACAGACAGGACGTATTGGCCAATACGAGAGAGCAACAAGAGAGAAACACATGCGAGGCAGCCAGAAACCTTACCACCTTGCGTCTTCCTCCTCGAGCCAAGCGTCTGCTGAGAAGGACACCGTGTTCCAGAGAAACCAGCACCCCTGACAAACGGGAGCCCTGTTTCTCCCACTACCAAGTAAGCACCTCGGGAACCTCCGCTCGGACTCGCTGTCTAAGCAAACGTGACTTCCCTTCCTAGACCCGAGTGGGCCGTAAGCCGAGAGATTTCCAGACCCGACACTTATCTCCCGGTCAGCGATGGCTGCTCCGCTCCCAGCAGGACGGTTCTCGCCTCGCTTCGACCAAGCTGC
The DNA here is from genome assembly GCF_052426305.1 of Pelodiscus sinensis. Classification (NCBI taxonomy): domain Eukaryota; kingdom Metazoa; phylum Chordata; order Testudines; family Trionychidae; genus Pelodiscus; species Pelodiscus sinensis. Next base: position 498,225 of record NC_143059.1, read on the forward strand.
CAAGCTCGCCGTTCTCTTTTCCGTTCCATCCCCAGACGGGAGGACACCGGGAGGGTTGACTTCTTATCGCTCGCTACCGAACACAGCTGAGGGGAAAAAACAAACAAACAACTTAGCTTTTCAGTCCGCAAGGACGCGGCATCGCTTCTCCTCCCACCATCGGCCACCCCCTCCCGCTGCCACTCCAGGAACTCGGAGAGAACGGAGGCCTTGAATATCTATCCACGCACTGTTGAACCGCCTACTGCCCCTTCACCAGTCCCCAAGCCACCAGGCTCCGTGCCCCAGCAGGAAGCTCTCTGCCTCAGAAGAAACATACTGCCAGGACGCTTGAAGATTTCAAAGCACGCACCTCTTACTCACACAGAGCCATGGGAAGGCCGAACGCTGAGGACCCTTCACGTGTTCCGAGAATCACGTCCAGGCAGCTCAAGTCCATCTCGGACGGTATCTTCTCAGCCCACTGCCCAGCCAGTTTCCCAGCTGTTACCCAGTCTGGAGCCAGCAAAGCCCTCGGGCAGGAGTGACAGCAAAGGGCTAGGACCCAGAAGTCGTGTCCAGGGGTCAGTCTGGAGTGCTGTACAAAGCCCAGGACCATCCACATATCCTGTGTGGTGCAACCTGCTGAGTGGAGACAAAGGCTCAGGGCTGCTCTCATACCCTGATCAGACACTTTACTGAATGTGGTGCAGGGAAAAGGTGGACTGATGGCTCCCATGAATGGGCGTGCAGACTGGAGTGAGGAAGGGCCCCGGGATAAGCATATGGACGGGGGTGCAGGCTGGGGAGAGGAAGGGCCCCGGGATAAGAGTATGGACGGGGTGCAGGCTGGGGTGAGGAAGCAGGAGGGGAGGGGGCTGCGCGGAGCCTGGAGTGCGGGATGAGGGGGCCATGGGCAGGAGGGGAGAGGGCTGTGCGGAGCCTGGAGTGCGGGATGAGGGGGCCGGGGGCAGGAGGGGAGAGGGCTGCGCGGAGCCTGGTGTGTGGGATGAGGGGGCCGGGGGCAGGAGGGGAGAGGGCTGCGCGGAGCCTGGAAATAACGAGCTTCTTACTTTGCCTGCTGTCAAAGGGCAAGACTGGGGCCACGTGGCGTGCGGAGCAGGGACAGCAGCTGGGGGCGATGGAATTACACGTGCATTACCTGCAATGACCACCGAGCGGCACTGTGGAGGCGCTACGGAATTACACGTGCATTACCCGCAATGACCACCGAGCGGCACTGTGGAGGCGCTTCGGAATTACACGTGCATTACCCGCAATGACCACCGAGCGGCACTGTGGAGGCGCTACGGAATTACACGTGCATTACCCGCAATGACCACCGAGCGGCACTGTGGAGGCGCTACGGAATTACACGTGCATTACCGGCAATGACCACCGAGCGGCACTGTGGAGGCGCTTCGGAATTACACGTGCATTACCCGCAATGACCACCGAGCGGCACTGTGGAGGCGCTTCGGAATTACACGTGCATTACCTGCAATGACCACCGAGCGGCACTGTGGAGGCGCTACGGAATTACACGTGCATTACCCGCAATGACCACCGAGCGGCACTGTGGGGGCGCTTCGGAATTACACGTGCATTACCCGCAATGACCACCGAGCGGCACTGTGGAGGCGCTTCGGAATTACACGTGCATTACCCGCAATGACCACCGAGCGGCACTGTGGAGGCGCTACGGAATTACACGTGCATTACCCGCAATGACCACCGAGCGGCACTGTGGAGGCGCTTCGGAATTACACGTGCATTACCGCCGGTGACTACCGAGTGTCACTGTTGCTCTGCTAAGGGCCGTTATTTCCGAATAAAAAAGATTGTTCTTAGGGTAGAAATGCCCCATTCCGAACTAAGAACACGCTGGGCGGGGCTATGCCGGGGGGCGGGGCTATGATAGGGGCGGGGCGCGCTGCGACGTGCCCCGGGAGGCCGCACTATGAGAACTACAAGTCCCAGGATGCGTCGCTAACACTTGGAGTGACACGAGCGCGGGACCAACCGCGTCGCTCCCTGGTCAATGCCCCGTTGTGATGTCACTTCCGCTGCACCCGCCCAACCGAACAGCGCCGGGCCTGCCCTGGCCCTGCAATGGCCGATGGGAGCTGCGGACAGGGGCACTCAGTTTCCCACAAGCCACTGCGGCTACTTTCCCTACTCCCCCTCATCCCGCCCCTCCCCATTGCTGGGCGGGGCTCCTGCCTCAGAGACGGCAGCGTCCGCAGCTGATGCCCCGCCCCCACTCGGGAGAGGAGACTCCGCGGCAACCCTTCCCCCCCAAACTCCTCCCCGCCCCGTGCAGTCTGATCCCCCCAAACTCCTCCCCGCCCCGTGCAGTCTGATCCCCCCTCAAACTCCTCCCCCCCGTGCAGTCTGATCCCCCCAAACTTCCCCTCCGCCCCGTGCACTCTGATCCTCCCCCCCGTGCAGTCTGATCCCCCCAAACTCCTCTCCCCCCGTGCAGTCTGATCCCCCCAAACTCCTCCCCGCCCCGTGCAGTCCGATCCCCCCAAACTCTTCCCCGCCCCGTGCAGTCCGATCCCCCCAAACTCCTCTCCCCCCGTGCAGTATGATCCCCCCCAAACACCTCCCCGCCCCGTGCAGTCCGATCCCCCCCAAACACCTCCCCGCCCCGTGCAGTCCGATCCCCCCCAAACTCCTCCCCGCCCCGTGCAGTCTGATCCCCCTCCAAACTCCTCCCCCCCCGTGCAGTCTGATCCTCCCCCCCGTACAGTCTGATCCCCCCCAAACTCCTCCCCGCTCCGTGCAGTCTGATCCTCCCCCCCCGTGCAGTCTGATCCCCCCCAAACTCCTCCCCGCTCCGTGCAGTCTGATCCTCCCCCCCCGTGCAGTCTGATCCCCCCAAACTCCTCCCCCCTCGTACAATCTGATCTCCCCAAACTCCTCTCCTCCCGTGCAGTCTGATCCCCCCCAAACTCCTCCCCGCCCCGTGCAGTCCGATCCCCCCAAACTCCTCTCCCTCCGTGCAGTCCGATCCCCCCAAACTCCTCTCCCCCCGTGCAGTATGATCCCCCCCAAACACCTCCCCGCCCCGTGCAGTCTGATCCCCCTCCAAACTCCTCCCCCCCCGTGCAGTCTGATCCTCCCCCCCGTGCAGTCTGATCCCCCCCCAAACTCCTCCCCGCTCCGTGCAGTCTGATCCTCTCCCCCGTGCAGTCTGATCCCCCCAAACTCCTCCCCGCCCCGTGCAGTCCGATCCCCCCAAACTCTTCCCCCCCGTGCAATCTGATCCCCCCAAACTCCTCTCCCCCCGTGCAGTCTGATCCCCCCCAAACTCCTCCACGCCCCGTGCAGTCCGATCCCCCCAAACTCTTCCCCGCCCCGTGCAGTCCGATCCCCCCAAACTCCTCTCCCTCCGTGCAGTACGATCCCCCCCAAACTCCTCTCCCCCCGTGCAGTCTGATCCCCCCAAACTCGTCCCCCCCGTGCAATCTGATCCCCCCAAACTCCTCTCCCCCCGTGCAGTCTGATCCCCCCCAAACTCCTCCCCGCCCCATGCAGTCCGATCCCCCCAAACTCTTCCCCGCCCCGTGCAGTCCGATCTCCCCAAACTCCTCTCCCTCCGTGCAGTCCGATCCCCCCAAACTCCTCCCCCCCGTGCAGTCCGATCCCCCCAAACTCCTCCCCGCCCCGTGCAGTCCGATCCCCCCAAACTCTTCCCCCCCGTGCAATCCGATCCCCCCAAACTCCTCTCCCCCCGTGCAGTCCGATCCCCCCCAAACTCCTCCCCGCCCCGTGCAGTCCGATCCCCCCAAACTCCTCTCCCCCCGTGCAGTCTGATCCCCCCAAACTCCTCTCCCCCCCGTGCAGTCTGATCCCCCCAAACTCCTCTCCCCCCCGTGCAGTCTGATCCCCCCCACACTCCCCTCCCCCCGTGCAGTCTGATCCCCCCAAACTCCTCTCCCCCCCGTGCAGTCTGATCCCCCCCACACTCCCCTCCCCCCCGTGCAGTCTGATCGCCCCCCAAAACTCCTCCCCGCCCCGTGCAGTCTGATCCCCCCCAAACTCCTCCTCGCCCCCTGCAGTCTGATCCCCCCCTAAACTCCTCCTCGCCCCCTGCAGTCTGATCCCCCCCAACTCCTCCCCGCCCCGTGCAGTCTGATCCCCCCCCAAACTCCTCCTCGCCCCGTGCAGTCTGATCCCCCCCAAACTCCTCCCCCCGTGCAGTCTGATCTCCTACCCCCCACGAAACTCCTCTCCGCCCCCTGCAGTCTGATCCCCTACCCCCCTAACTCCTCTCCGCGCCATGCAGTCTGATCCCCCCTCACCAAACTCCTCCCCGCCCCGTGCAGTCTGCTTCCCCCCAAACTCCTCTCCGCCCCATGCAGTATGATTCCCCTTCACCAAACTCCTCTCCGCCCCATGCAGTATGATCCCCCCTCACCAAACTCCTCCCCGCCCCGTGCAGTCTGCTTCCCCCCAAACTCCTCTCCGCTCCATGCAGTCTGATCCCCCACCACCCCCAAACTCCTCTCCGCCCCGTGCAGTCTGCTCCCCCCAACACCAAATTTCCCAGCCGGCTTGTGCAGGGACTGGCAGCGGGACAGGCTGATGCTGCTGTTGCCTTCGAAAGTGCAGCGGGGAGCGTGAGGCGGGTGGGTGGGGAGGGGGGCGGCTGCCTCTGCTGCGTCCCGTTCACAAGCCCAGAGGGGCCGCGCGAGGATTTTCCGGAGACCCCGAGGAGTTTTCTGCCGCTCACTTCTGTGTCCCAGCTGAGTTCCTGCCAGTCAGTGGCCCCGCCCCTGCCATTAATGACGGAGCCTGGGACCCGTCTGTGTGCCACACAAACCCACGTGTCACTCGCCCGGGAGCCGATAGAACGTGCCCCGCGTTCCGTCATTTGCATGCACCGCGCCAGGGCAATGACGTCACTAGCAGTGCGCTGCTGTTCGTAGCCGGCAGTGGCAGCTTCGCACCGAGCCGGGCCACGAGGCAGCGGGCGCAGCGCTGGGGGCGGAGCTACAGGGGAGCGGCCCGGCCGGGCGGGGTGCACACTGGGGCACCCAAGGGCTGAGATCCGGGCGGGGCAGCGTCACGCTCTGACCTCGCTGCCGCCTCCCGCCGCCGCTCCCTTGGGGCCGGGTGGCGCGGACCGGAAGCCGCTGCACTGCCCGGATTTCCTGGGGAACACGCTCCCTGTGACGTCAGGACCTGCCACAGAGGCAGGGCGCCACCCCGGCCAAGCAAGGAGCAGAGCTAGGGTTGCCAGATGGTTTCACCAAAAATACCAGGCACGCCTGACATGACATCACAATCTGCATTCCATCTGATTTAGAAAATACCCGACATTTATCAGAGGAGTAGCCGCGTTAGTCTGAATCTGCAAAAGCAGCGAGGAGCCCTGTGGCACAGAACTCCTTGCCGCTTTCGCGGACATTGAGAAAATATAAATTTGTTTCCCGAAGAAAAAGCTGAAAGCCTGGACCGTCCAGTTCAAAACCGGACACCTGGCAACCATAAGCAGAGTGGTGCCTTGTCGGAGCGGTTCCAGCCTCCGCTCTGCTGTCCTTCCTCTGCCCCACGTACCACGGGAGCTGGTGGCCTACGCTGGCTGCACCGCCGCAGGAAACCTCCAACCCCAGTCGCTGTCCCAGCCAGGCACCCCGTGTCTGAACCCGTCCCGCCTGGCCCCGTGTCTCCTGCCTACCACCCGCTGACCTGGCACCAGCTGAGCGCTCGTACCTGGGCACCTTCCGGTCACGGTTCCCAGTCGGTTGCTGTCAGGCTGTGGACCGAGCAAACGTCACTTCCGGTCCGTGGGACTGAACGCACGTGGCGCCGGCATGATGCGAGGCCGCTCCTTGTTGCCCCACGTCGGATACAAAAGGAGCAGCTACCGCGCGGCAGTTAGAGCCTCGTGCTGAAACGCGCTGCAGCAGTGCTACTCTTCCCTGCCCCTCTCATCCCCGTTGCATGCTCCAGATGGGAGGGGAGGGGTGTCGCTTTCCAGGAGCTACTGCTGCCAGGGCACCGTCTGACTGGCACACGTCAGACGCACACGCCCGTACCACAGCCACTCACCCTGCCAAATGCTCACACGCAGGGATGCGTGTACACACTCACAAACGCGAATTAACAGATTAACACGCCTGGGCGCCCACTCATGCCCTCGCTCAGATGCCCACACACGCATCTGCTCAATCTGCCCGCACGCAGGCATGTGCACACACACGCAAATGGACACTTGCGGACGCACACACTTGCACTCATACTTACGTGCGCACGCATGCACACCGACTAACAGTCGCCTAGAAGGACTCACCAATAATATTAAACTCAAAAGCCAAAGATTAGATCAATTAGGAGACAACTATTCCCACGAGGCCCTAATCCATGTCTGGGGCTCCTCGGTGCTGCTGGAGACCAAGTCTTTATTTCAATCCCAGTTTTGCCAACTCTCCGCATGCGTGACGCTAGGTCAATTGGCAGCCTACTCACTTAGTTTTCCGTATGATCCTAGACACGTTAAGTATCGCCAGCCAGGAGATTCGGGGGGCGGCGGGGCGGGGGGATTAATGACATTTTTAAAAATACAAAAATCGGTGTTCAGTTTCTGTTGTAGATAAACCTATGTACTTCATATGACTTGACACTGTGCCTCTCCATATAACCTTGTAACTTTGTATTAATCCATATGACCTTGTCACTTTGTATTAGAACCTGAATCCATATAACCTTGTAACTTAGTTTTCTACATAGGGTTCTAATACAGAGTATATAGTTAAAGAGGTAAAAATGTCATTTGCTAGGAGTAGAATAAGATCTTTCCCCCACTCTCTCCCCCCACTCTGTAATCAATTGCCCAGTTGAATGAACGAGGTGTGAATGAGTAACACTTGGGAGCCAAGCACCTCCAGAGAGCTACACCAGTTGAAAAGGGGGTAGAAGCCAGACCCAAGGTGTCAAGAGGGCTCAAGAAAGAAGAGCAGACATATTGAAGGCCTTGGGGATTAGAAGCAAGCACCTTCTTTGGAAAACACCCTCTCTTAACAGACAGCACCCACAAAGGGACCAAAGGACACAGACCCAGATTTTGAATCTGGGATATATTTGCATAAGAGGAAAGCTGCTATAAAAGTGAGTTGTCTTGCAGAGGACTCCGGGTCTCATCTTGTCACCATCGGAGCATCGATCCGGATCAGCAGAAGCCCGGCTCCACCCCTCCCCCATCTAACTCACCTGGCCAGTGAAGTTAAGGGGAGCAACAAGTTGGTAACAACAGCAAGACGGAGTGTGCTTGTGCACGTGTGTGTGTGTGTGTGAGTGCGTGAGTGACACAGAATAATCAATACTTATCATATGCATGTGGTAAATAAATAAATAATTTCTATATATATATAATGTGTGTGTGTGTGATCAATAAATGTGGCGTGTTGCCTTATCCCTCTGAAAAAGATCCCGAGTACTTCTTTTAAGTACAACACTGTGACTTTTGTACTTCGTATTTTCAAGTTCTTCCACCACGAGCCAGAGGGCCTTTTCTCAGGGACCCGTACCACGCTCGCAAACGTCTGTGCGGCCCTCCCTCGATACTTACCTTGAGCCAATTGCTATTTGCTCTTCTTCCATAGATCGCTGTCTGGTTTCCATCTGCCGGCAGGGTCTCGGGGGGGGTGGCTCCTTTCGGTCTCTGCCACCACATGGCCAGCCTCTCATCTCCTCCAAGTCTACAGGGACCGAAAAAGAGACAGAGAACGGTTAGGAGCTAGGCCACCCTAGATGTGTGGAAAGGACAGACACGTGCGTCACCTGGCTGCTGCTCACTGGAGCCCAGTGTTGCCTCTAACATTTCCCCTCCAGGAGCGGAGTGAGTTTTGTCTCGTGCTCCAAGATCGAGGTCACGTGCCCTTCTTCGGATGCCTGCCACCCAGGCGAAGACATGTCTCGTCTGTGTTTTTAAAACGTTCTGGAAGAAAGAGTACTAACACAAGGGAGAATTAACAAGGTCATTTAAACTGTAAATATTTGTTTGATATGAAGTCAAATAAAAGGAAAATTAATACTGCAACATTTTCAGTGGCCAACCTCCTCTCCTCTCCTCTCCTCTCCCCTCCCCTCCCCTGCCCCCTCCAGCTGGCCTAGATGATCTCTCCGGGTCCCTTATGGTAAAGCCCGCCCCGGGACCCTGTGCTGAGGTGACAAGTTCTTCACAAGATACTGGGTATGTAAACTTTTTACGGAAAAGCGTCCGTGGCCAATCTAGTCGCGCTTTTCTGCAAAAAAGCCCCAATCGCCATTTTCGCCATCGGGGCTTTTTTGCGGAAAAGAACTCTCTGCTGTCTACACTGGCCCTTTTGCGCAGAAGTCTTTCGGAAAAAGACTTTTGCCCGAACGGGAGCAGCATAGTATTCCCGCAGAAGCACTGACAATCTTACATGAGATCGTCAGTGCTTTTGCGGAAATTCAAGCGGCCAGTGTAGACAGCTGGCAAGTTTTTCCGCAAAAGCAGATGATTAGCACACTTTCCTAGTTGAAAATCCAAGGAGAAGAAAGGGGAGAATTGCAAATCAAGACTCTCTTAAGGTGTCTGAAAGCTACTTTGGTCTGGGCCGGTACTCAGTGGTACCAAGGCAGACTTTTCTGTGGCTCGGTTGTCTAATGCCACACTAGAACAAGTCTACCACACCGAACGAAAGAGCAGACAATTACATGAAAGGGAAAAAAGGTGGCTTGGCAGAGAATTTGCTTCCGGACAAAAACAAGAGACTGCGGTGGTTAAAGAAGAACGGGAGGCATACCTGTGCATAAACCAATTCACCAGAAACCTTCTGAACAACCAGTTCAGTCACATGTCCTTACAGGGACAAGCACCTTAATGACGGTAGCCCTGACATTTTATTTTGCAGACGATTCTACTTGTGGAAGGGCTGCTGGAGTGAAACTTGAGGCCCAAGCAGGAGGAAAGTTTGATTTTCTAGTACCAAATAGAAAAACAATAATAGAACAAAAAGGCTAAAAGATGCCTAAGGGCGGAGATAGGGTCCAGAATGACTTAGACAAATTGGAGGATTGGGCCACAAGAAATCTGATGAGGTTCAACAAGGACAAGTGTACAGTCCTGCACTTGGGATGGAAGAATCCCAAGCATAGTTACAAGCTGGGGACCAACCGGTTAAGTAGTAGTTCTGCAGACAGGACCTGGGGGTTACAGTGGATGAGAAGCTGGAGATGAGTCAACAGTGTGCCCTTGTAGCCAAGAAGGCTAATGGCATATTAGGTTGCATTAAGAGGAGCATTGCCAGTAGATCCAGAGATGTCATTATTCCCCTTTATTCGGCTTTGGTGAGGCCACATCTGGAGTACTGTGTCCAGTTCTGGGCCCCCCACTACAGAAGGGATGTGGACACATTGGAGAGGGTCCAGCAGAGGACAACCAAAATGATTAGGGGGCTGGAGCAATTGCTCTATGAAGAGGCTGAGGGATTTAGGTTTCTTTAGTCTGAAGAGGAGACCATGAGGGGGGATTTTATAGTAGCCTTCAACTTCCTTATAAGGACACAGGAACGCAAGGTAACCTGTTCTCCCAACTCTCGCTTTCAGACGGGGTGGGGAACCTTATTGGGGGGGCGGAAGGCACACACTAGTAGGGTTGCCAGATGGTTTCAGCAAAAAAAAAAAAAAAAAAAAGGCGCCAGGAAAATTTTTGTTGAGGGAAAGAAGCCAACCAAACAAAAAAACCCCACCAGGAACATTTTTGTTGAGCAAAATCCAGTTGTGACCCCTTTAATTAGTCAGCCAATCTCCCCGCCCCGGATTATTTCTGCTGGGCACAGAGGAAAAGCAGAAAATACTGGACATTTTGTATGTCCGGTATTTTCTAAATTTATTTACCGGACAAAAAGTGCAACTACCGGGCTGTCTGGCTCAGTGCTAGACACCTGGCAACCCTACACACAAGAGTGAAGAAAAAAAAAATCCCAAACCCCACCATCCGCATTAACACATGCCCCAACTGAGAAGGAGGAAGAGGCTTCCCACATTCCCCTCGCACACCGGAGCTTGTGAGGAGGGGGGGGCGGGGGGCGGGGCGGGGCGGGGCGGGGCAGGCTAGCAGAATTTGTCTGCTCCAATCTGGCCACCCAGAGAAATAAAAAAGCAAATTGAAAGAGCCAGACGAATACCTAGAAACCATCTACTTCAAGACAGACCCAAGAAAACCAACAATAGAACACCACTTGTCATCACCTACAACCCCCAACTTAAACCTGTCCAACACATTATCAATAAACTACAGCCTATATTGGAACAGGATACCATACTCAAAGAGGCTCTGGGAGACAGACCCATAGTCTCCTATAGACAACCACCTAACCTCAAGATCATTCTTACCAACCACCACAGGACATACCACACTAATATTAACCCTGGTACCTTCCCTTGCAACAAACCCCGTTGCCAGCTTTGTCCACATATTCATTCTGCTGATACCATTATTGGACCCAACCAAGTGAGTTATAAGATCAAGAACACATATTCCTGCGCATCCAGAAATATAATCTATGCTATCGTGTGCCGAAAGTGTCCGTCTGCTATGTACATTGGACAAACATCTCAGACACTTCGCCAAAGGATTAATGCCCACAAAACAGATATCAGACAAGATCACAAAGAGAAAACAGTTTCTTGCCATTTTAACCAGAAAGGACACTCTCTCAATGACTTAACCACCTGCATTCTGCTACAAAGACCTTTTACATCTGCACTTGAAAGGGAATCCTCTGAACTGTCATTCATGTTAAAATTCGACACTTTCCAACAAGGACTTAGTTCAAATGTTTGTTATCTCACCCATTACCAAGATAGTTTCCCCAATTATCACCTCTAATACCATTAACTCACAAACATCCCACTCTCCCTACCTCTAATATCAATTCACAGACACTTACCTTCCTTCCCCTTCCCCCCCACCGCATCCCCCTCCTGTTCTGCAATGTGATTTGTCCTTTTCATATTTGTTCTTTTTTTTAATTGTATCCTTTGGTATATATGGTTGTGACTACTTTCTTCCACTATTTGATCTGAGGAAGTGGGTCTGGCCCACGAAAGCTCATCATCTAATAAACCATCTTGTTAGTCTTTAAAGTGCTACATTGTCCTGCATTTTGCTTCAACTACCCCAGACTAACACGGCTACATTTCTATCACCAATCTGGAGGGGAGCTAGAGCGTTAGTGTGGGAACCTTGAGTCTCGAGGGCCACACTCACGTGAGCTGGGGTATTAGGTTCCTCACCCCTGCTTTAAAAACAAAACCTCTTACTCTTAAAAATCGATCCCAGTATCTCTGGTCGGACCAGCTTCATGCAGGTCCTCGGGGATGGAAAACTGCAGCAAACTGTATGAACAGAAACAAACAGAAGCCCCAATCGCAGCTGGAGGTGGGGCGAGGCTGCCCCAGCAGGGACACAACGGGGCAGCCGCCCTCCACCAGATCAGGAAAACAACCGCGCCATTCCCCGGCCAGCAGGAAGGCGAGTGCCGCTGCAAGGCTCCGCAAGGGAGGTGGGCGGCAGAGGGGTGTTTGTGCGCGGCCGCGCGCCTTCAGCGGCAACTCCCCTGGTGCCCCCTTCTCTAGTCCAGCCAGGCCTAAAATGCTCAGTGCTTAGAAGGCGGGTGGGGAACCTAAGGCCTGGGTGCTTGGGGCTCCTCCACCGTCGCCCCCTCCCCACGCCGTGGGGCTGGAGCGCACAAAGCGACTAGGCTGGGCCCTGCAGTGCTCTGGCGCCAGGGGGACGTTTCTCCGCTCAGCTGGGGGCCAGGCAGGGAGGCTTTTCTGTCGGTTGGTTTGTCTGTCACCTGTTTGCCCCCCAATTCTCAGCCACCCCCCCCCTCCCCACACGCCCCCACCCAGGACGCTCTCGGCCTCTGCAGGAGGCACAGCCGGGCACTGGGCGGCACTGCGGGCAGCCAGGGCCAGAGCATCCCCCCCCACAGCGCCCCCCGCCGAACTGCCCCCCCCGGGCACAGGGGGGATTCAGCGGGCACCCGGCCCCGCCCCCAGGCAGCGAGCAGCGCGGGGAGCAGGGCTCAGGCCGCCCCGCCCCCCCGCGTGCGGGACACGTTCTGTGCGTGCCCCGCCCGCGGGAACCACCCCTCGAGGGCGCGCGGCTCCCCGGCGGGGGGAAGGGGCACGTGACACTCCCGGGCCCCGGTGGCCCGCAGCCCCCCCTCCCCGGGACACCCACGTGACTGGAGCCCGGGTCAGCTCCCGCGCCCCAAAGGGGGGGCCACAGCCCCGTTCCCCCGGCACCACGTGGGGGGGGGTCACAGGGGCGCTGCTCCCCGGGGAGGCTGCAGCGCCGGGGGGGGGGCAGAAATCGCCCCCCCACCTCCGCCAGGGGCCGCCCCGCCGATGTCCAGCCTGGGGCCCGGAGAGAAGCAGGCGGGGGGGGGGGGCTCCACGTCACTGCCAGCTCCCGCCCCGCCCCCCAGGCTCCGCCCCTCAGCGCCCCCCGCAGCGTTTTCCCGCCCGCCTCGTCAGCGCGAGCGTCCCGGGAGTTTCCCGCCCAGCCAGCGCCGCCCGCGCCTGCGCTCTCCCGCGCCCTGTCCCCTCCTGCCCCCCCCAGTGCCAAGGCCCCCCCCGGCCCCTCCCCCTCCCTCCTGCCCCCCCAGTGCCGAGCACCCCCCCGGCCCCTCACCCCCTCCTGCCCCCCCAGTGCCAAGCGCCCCCCCCGGCCCCTCACACCCAGCCTGCTCCTACACCTCACCCCTGTCCAGACACCCCACCCCCAGCCCGCTCCCCCACCTTCCCTCGCGCCCCCTCCTCCCCCGGGCCAGACACCAACAAGGGGCGGGCTGGGGGCGGGGAGCTTCGCACTCGGACCCAGGATTCGCTCGCGCCCCCGCGCGCTCCTCGGACCTTCCTGTCATGGCGGCGCCGGCCGCCCAGTCAGACAACGCCCCCCTGCGGCAGCCCATTGGCCGAACCAGAGGCAGGATCCCCTTTGCTGACAGCCCATTGGGCGACGCTATCCTCCGCCAAGGCTGTCTTCCGAAAGCCCATTGGCTGGCACACAGCCAGGAACCACCCCTAAGTCACAGACAATTCGAGGACAGAGCAGTCCATTAAGATCCACCCCGGACAGCCTATTGGTCGAGAGCAGTGGCAGGTCAGTCCCCCTAGTCACACCGCATTCGCAGACAGAGCTGTCCGTTAAGATGCAGCCGGGTCAGCCTATTGGGTGCCTCTGATTCAGAACACGCCCCTTAGTCACAGCCCATTCGCGGACAGAAGAGTCTGTTATAATCCACCCCGGACAACCTATTGGCCGCCAGCAGCCCCAGAACACGCCTTGAGTCACCGCCCATTGGCGCACGGAGCAGTCCGTTAAGAGTCACCTCGGACAGCCTCAGATTGGGCGCCACAGATTCCGAACACGCCCTTTACTCTCAGCCCATTCGCGGACAGAACAGTCTGTTACGATCAGTCCGGGACAGTCTCTCGGCCAGCCTTAGTGTAGGGAGAACATAGTCAAGTATGAAACAGGATTCCCCAAGTGGAAGTGACTCCCCAGAATTTGTTCCCCACAACTACAAGTCTAAGGAGGAGAAGTTTGTTAAGTAGAAGAAGCATAGAAGTGTTTAGATTTATTCTTGTGAAAGTGTTTAGATTTAGTGTTATCAAGCTTGAGAAGTGTTTAGATTTATAATTATTATTATTATTATTTGTTAGGATTGTTTAATTATAAATCTAAACATTTTTGCCCCTCTAGAATATAATTGGTTAGGAATGTAATATTAGGTCATGTAACTTCAAACTGTTAAAAATATACTACTATGTAGCCAGAAACAGCTCCCCTCGCTGTGCGCCAGGGCACGCTCAAACTTACTGTTACACAATTGACAACCGTTCTCTTCAAAGCATTGTGAAGCACTTAACCCTAATCGCAAAGTGAAGCATTGTAACTATAACAGTAACTAACTCAGCGCTCAGAGAGAGAATGTTTTAAGAAATGCCACCCAGAAACGTTTGTAACTTTTTGTAACTACAACTCTTGTATTATTATGCAAAATACTGTATGGGAAACATTAATTAGGGAATGTACATAAGAGAGAGAGTGCTTGGACGATGAATGAATGGTTGTGAGAGGTGCCAGCCTGAGAATGCAGCAACAAAGGGCTGAAGAAGGCGTCAGGTGCCAGTGCAATTGGCTCCCCGTAGCCGTTTCTAACACACACATGAGCCGCTCTGATTTGGCTTCTAACACTTTTAGCTGCTCGGTTCTGCAAGCGCGGAGAGGAAGCCGCGTCCGATAGATGGAGGTTCTCCGCGACACATTTGGCAGCCTGGACCCCCTGCCTCTGGTCCAAAGAGTCTCAACCAACCCCCGACCCCATGACCCTTGTTCTCAGTGATTCCGCCAGCTGCTTGGTGCCTTTAGTACCCGGCCCCGCTTGCAAAGTCCCCCCCCCAGCAGCATGACCCGAGAGCGAAACAAGAGACCCTCCCCCCCCCCAGCAGCAAAACCCGAGAGCAGCGCGAAAGAACCCCCCCGGCATTGCGACCCGAGGGCGGCGCCAGAGACCCCCCCCAGCAGCAAGTCCCGAGGGCGGCGCCAGAGACCCTCCCCAGCAGCGTGACCCGAGAGCGAAGCCAGAGACCTCCCCCAGCAGAGTGACCCGAAAACGGTGCCAGAGACCCCCCCCAGCAGCAAGACCCGAGAGCGGCACCACAGACCCGCCCCCAGCAGTGCGACCCAAGAGTGGCGCCAGAGACCCTCCCCCCAGCAGCATCACCAGAGAACGGCGACAGAGATCTCCCCCCCCCCAGCAGCACAACCTGAGATGGGAGCCAGAGGCCCCCCCCCAGCAGCATCACCCGAGAGTGGCGCCAGAGACCCCCCCCAGCAGCATGAGATGAAAGTGGCGACAGAGACCCCACCCCCAAGGAGCGCGACCCGAGACCGGCGCCGGAGACCCCCCCAGAAGCATTACCCGAGAGTGGAGACAGAAACCCCACCCCCAGCACCGCTACCGGAGAGCGGCGCCAGAGACCTCCCCGAACAGCATCACCCGAGAGCGGCCCCAGACACCCACCCAGCAGCAAAACCCGAGAGAGGTGCCAGAGACCCCCCGCAGCAGCATCACCTGATAGCGGGGCCAGTGACACCCCCCGTCTGCAGCATGACCGGAGGGAGGCTCCAGAGACCACCCCCAGTAGTGCGACCCGAGAGCGGCGCCAGAGACCTCCCCCCAGCAGCGCGACCCGAGAGTGGAGACAGAGACCCCACCCCCAGCACCACTACCGAGAGCGGCACCAGAGACCCCCCCAACAGCGCGACCCGAAAGCGGTAACAGAGACCCCCCCCCAGCAGCACGACCGGAGAGCGAAGCCAGAGACCCCCCCAGCAGCATGATCCCAAGGAGGCGCCAGAGACCCCCCCCAGTAGCGCGACTCGAGAGCGGCACCAGAGATTCCCCGCAGCAGCATAACCCGAGAGAGGCGCCAGACTCCCTCCCAGCAGCACGACCTGAGAGTGGCCCCAAAGACCCCTCCCCCCCAGCAGCGAGACCCGAGAGCAGCGCTAGAGACACCCCCAAGCTGCACGACCCGAGAGCGGCACCAGAATCCCTCCCTGCAGCGAGATCCGAGAGCGGCGTGACTGAAGAGACCTCTCACTCACTAAGGTCTGTGGCTGTGGGAATTCTATCCTTTAGCCCTTCCCCCCCGCCCCTCGCCTATGTATAGGGCCCTCTACAAGAACACTGAGTCAGTCAGCCATGACGCGCCACCGCTCTCCCTTGCGCGACTTGCGAACCTGCAGAATTCCCGTTGGCTCCTGAGCCCTTAACCCGTGGAGATGCTCACCTGGAATGCCTGCACGTGAGCTATACAAGGACACGGCAGAAGCAGAGCAAGGACAAAGACACAGACAGAAACAGACAGACAGAACGTATTGGCCAATACGAGAGAGCAACAAGAGAGAAACACATGAGAGGCAGACGGAAACCTTACCGCCTTGCGTCTTCCTCCTCGAGCCAATCGTCTGCTGAGAAGGACACCGTGTTCCAGAGAAATCAGCACCCCTGACAAACGGAAGCCCTGTTTCTCCCACTACCAAGGAATCACCTCGCGAACCTCCGCTCGGACTCGCTGTCTAAGCAAACCTGACTTCCCTTCCTAGACCCGAGTGCGCCGTAAGCCGAGAGATTTCCAAACCCGACACTTATCTCCCTGTCAGCGATGGCTGCTCCGCTCCCAGCCGGACGGTTCTCGCCTCGCTTCGACCAAGCTCCCGAGCTCGCTGTTCTCGTTTCCGTTCCATCCCCAGACGGGAGGACACCGGGAGGGTTGACTTCTTATCGCTCACTACCGAACACAGCAGAGGGGAAAAAACAAACAAACAACTTAGCTTTTCAGTCCGCAAGGACGCGGCATCGCTTCTCCTCCCACCATCGCACCGCTGCCTCCCACCATCGGCCACCCCCTCCCGCTGCCACTCCAGGAACGCGGAGAGAACGGAGGCCTTGAATATCTATCCACGCTCTGTTGAACTGCCTATGCCCCTTCACCAGTCCCCAAGCCACCAGGCTCCGTGACCCAGCAGGAAGCTCTCTGCCTCAGAAGAAACATACTGCCAGGACGCTTAAAGATTTCAAAGCACGCACCTCTTACTCACACAGAGCCATGGGAAGGCCGAACGCTGAGGACCCTTCACATGTTCCGAGAATCACGTCCAGGCAGCTCAAGTACATCTCGGACGATTTATTCTCCGCCCACGGCCACGCACTGATTCCTCTGCAAGGGTGGCCAAAAAAGCCCAGCGTTAGCTCTCACTCACTAAAGTCTGTGGCTGTGGGAATTCTATCCTTTAGCCCTTTCCCCCCCTCTCGCCTATGTATCGGGTCCTCTACAAGAACACCGAGTCATTCAGCCATGACGCACCACCGCTCTCCCTTGCGCGACTTGCGAACCTGCTGAATTCCCGTTGGCTCCTGAGCCCTTAACCCTTGGAGATGCTCACCTGGAATGCCTGCAAGTGTGCTGTACAAGGACACGGCAGAAGCAGAGCAAGGACAAAGACACAGACAGAAACAGACAGACAGGACGTATTGGCCAATACGAGAGAGCAACAAGAGAGAAACACATGCGAGGCAGCCAGAAACCTTACCACCTTGCGTCTTCCTCCTCGAGCCAAGCGTCTGCTGAGAAGGACACCGTGTTCCAGAGAAACCAGCACCCCTGACAAACGGGAGCCCTGTTTCTCCCACTACCAAGTAAGCACCTCGGGAACCTCCGCTCGGACTCGCTGTCTAAGCAAACGTGACTTCCCTTCCTAGACCCGAGTGGGCCGTAAGCCGAGAGATTTCCAGACCCGACACTTATCTCCCGGTCAGCGATGGCTGCTCCGCTCCCAGCAGGACGGTTCTCGCCTCGCTTCGACCAAGCTCCCAAGCTCGCCGTTCTCTTTTCCGTTCCATCCCCAGACGGGAGGACACCGGGAGGGTTGACTTCTTATCGCTCGCTACCGAACACAGCTGAGGGGAAAAAACAAACAAACAACTTAGCTTTTCAGTCCGCAAGGACGCGGCATCGCTTCTCCTCCCACCATCGGCCACCCCCTCCCGCTGCCACTCCAGGAACTCGGAGAGAACGGAGGCCTTGAATATCTATCCACGCACTGTTGAACCGCCTACTGCCCCTTCACCAGTCCCCAAGCCACCAGGCTCCGTGCCCCAGCAGGAAGCTCTCTGCCTCAGAAGAAACATACTGCCAGGACGCTTGAAGATTTCAAAGCACGCACCTCTTACTCACACAGAGCCATGGGAAGGCCGAACGCTGAGGACCCTTCACGTGTTCCGAGAATCACGTCCAGGCAGCTCAAGTCCATCTCGGACGGTATCTTCTCAGCCCACTGCCCAGCCAGTTTCCCAGCTGTTACCCAGTCTGGAGCCAGCAAAGCCCTCGGGCAGGAGTGACAGCAAAGGGCTAGGACCCAGAAGCCGTGTCCAGGGGTCAGTCTGGAGTGCTGTACAAAGCCCAGGACCATCCACATATCCTGTGTGGTGCAACCTGCTGAGTGGAGACAAAGGCTCAGGGCTGCTCTCATACCCTGATCAGACACTTTACTGAATGTGGTGCAGGGAAAAGGTGGACTGATGGCTCCCATGAATGGGCGTGCAGACTGGAGTGAGGAAGGGCCCCGAGATAAGAATATGGATGGGGGTGCAGGCTGGGGGGAGGAAGGGCCCCGGGATAAGCATATGGATGGGGGTGCAGGCTGGGGAGAGGAAGGGCCCCGGGATAAGAGTATGGACGGGGTGCAGGCTGGGGTGAGGAAGCAGGAGGGGAGGGGGCTGCGCGGAGCCTGGAGTGCGGGATGAGGGGGCCATGGGCAGGAGGGGAGAGGGCTGTGCGGAGCCTGGAGTGCGGGATGAGGGGGCCGGGGGCAGGAGGGGAGAGGGCTGTGCGGAGCCTGGAGTGCGGGATGAGGGGGCCATGGGCAGGAGGGGAGAGGGCTGCGCGGAGCCTGGTGTGTGGGATGAGGGGGCCGGGGGCAGGAGGGGAGAGGGCTGCGCGGAGCCTGGAAATAACGAGCTTCTTACTTTGCCTGCTGTCAAAGGGCAAGACTGGGGCCACGTGGCGTGCGGAGCAGGGACAGCAGCTGGGGGCGATGGAATTACACGTGCATTACCTGCACTGACCACCGAGCGGCACTGTGGAGGCGCTTCGGAATTACACGTGCATTACCCGCAATGACCACCGAGCGGCACTGTGGAGGCGCTTCGGAATTACACGTGCATTACCGGCAATGACCACCGAGCGGCACTGTGGAGGCGCTACGGAATTACACGTGCATTACCGGCAATGACCACCGAGCGGCACTGTGGAGGCGCTTCGGAATTACACGTGCATTACCGGCAATGACCACCGAGCGGCACTGTGGAGGCGCTACGGAATTACACGTGCATTACCCGCAATGACCACCGAGCGGCACTGTGGAGGCGCTACGGAATTACACGTGCATTACCGGCAATGACCACCGAGCGGCACTGTGGAGGCGCTACGGAATTACACGTGCATTACCGGCAATGACCACCGAGCGGCACTGTGGAGGCGCTACGGAATTACACGTGCATTACCCGCAATGACCACCGAGCGGCACTGTGGAGGCGCTTCGGAATTACACGTGCATTACCGCCGGTGACTACCGAGTGTCACTGTTGCTCTGCTAAGGGCCGTTATTTCCGAATAAAAAAGATTGTTCTTAGGGTAGAAATGCCCCATTCCGAACTAAGAACACGCTGGGCGGGGCTATGCCGGGGGGCGGGGCTATGATAGGGGCGGGGCGCGCTGCGACGTGCCCCGGGAGGCCGCACTATGAGAACTACAAGTCCCAGGATGCGTCGCTAACACTTGGAGTGACACGAGCGCGGGACCAACCGCGTCGCTCCCTGGTCAATGCCCCGTTGTGATGTCACTTCCGCTGCACCCGCCCAGCCGAACAGCGCCGGGCCTGCCCTGGCCCTGCAATGGCCGATGGGAGCTGCGGACAGGGGCACTCAGTTTCCCACAAGCCACTGCGGCTACTTTCCCTACTCCCCCTCATCCCGCCCCTCCCCATTGCTGGGCGGGGCTCCTGCCTCAGAGACGGCAGCGTCCGCAGCTGATGCCCCGACCCCACTCGGGAGAGGAGACTCCGCGGCAACCCTTCCCCCCCAAACTCCTCCCCACCCCGTGCAGTCTGATCCCCCCAAACTCCTCCCCGCCCCGTGCAGTCTGATCCCCCCTCAAACTCCTCCCCCCCGTGCAGTCTGATCCCCCCAAACTTCCCCTCCGCCCCGTGCACTCTGATCCCCCCAAACTCCTCTCCCCCCGTGCAGTCTGATCCCCCCAAACTCCTCCCCGCCCCGTGCAGTCCGATCCCCCCAAACTCTTCCCCGCCCCGTGCAGTCCGATCCCCCCAAACTCCTCTCCCCCCGTGCAGTATGATCCCCCCCAAACACCTCCCCGCCCCGTGCAGTCCGATCCCCCCCAAACACCTCCCCGCCCCGTGCAGTCTGATCCCCCTCCAAACTCCTCCCCCCCGTGCAGTCTGATCCCCCCCCACACTCCTCCCCGCTCCGTGCAGTCTGATCCTCTCCCCCGTGCAGTCTGATCCCCCCAAACTCCTCCCCGCCCCGTGCAGTCCGATCCTCCCAAACTCTTCCCCCCCGTGCAATCTGATCCCCCCAAACTCCTCTCCCCCCGTGCAGTCTGATCCCCCCCAAACTCCTCCACGCCCCGTGCAGTCCGATCCCCCCAAACTCTTCCCCGCCCCGTGCAGTCCGATCCCCCCAAACTCCTCTCCCTCCGTGCAGTACGATCCCCCCCAAACTCCTCTCCCCCCGTGCAGTCTGATCCCCCCAAACTCGTCCGCCCCGTGCAATCTGATCCCCCCAAACTCCTCTCCCCCCGTGCAGTCTGATCCCCCCCAAACTCCTCCCCGCCCCATGCAGTCCGATCCCCCCAAACTCTTCCCCGCCCCGTGCAGTCCGATCTCCCCAAACTCCTCTCCCTCCGTGCAGTCCGATCCCCCCAAACTCCTCCCCCCCGTGCAGTCTGATCCCCCCAAACTCCTCCCCGCCCCGTGCAGTCCGATCCCCCCAAACTCTTCCCCCCCGTGCAATCTGATCCCCCCAAACTCCTCTCCCCCCGTGCAGTCTGATCCCCCCCAAACTCCTCCCCGCCCCGTGCAGTCCGATCCCCCCAAACTCCTCTCCCTCCGTGCAGTCCGATCCCCCCCAAACTCCTCCCCGCCCCGTGCAGTCCGATCCCCCCAAACTCCTCCCCCCCGTGCAGTCTGATCCCCCCCCAAACTCCTCCCCGCTCCGTGCAGTCTGATCCTCCCCTCCATGCAGTCTGATCCCCCCAAACTCCTCCCCGCCCCGTGCAGTCCGATCCCCCCAAACTCTTCCCCGCCCCGTGCAGTCCGATCCCCCCAAACTCCTCTCCCTCCGTGCAGTCCGATCCCCCCCAAACTCCTCTCCCCCCGTGCAGTCTGATCCCCCCAAACTCCTCCCCCACGTGCAGTCCGATCCCCCCAAACTCTTCCCCGCCCCGTGCAGTCCGATCCCCCCAAACTCCTCTCCCTCCGTGCAGTCCGATCCCCCCCAAACTCCTCCCCGCCCCGTGCAGTCCGATCCCCCCCAAACTCTTCCCCGCCCCGTGCAGTCCGATCCCCCCAAACTCCTCCCCGCCCCGTGCAGTCCGATCTCCCCCAAAACTCCTCCCCGCCCCGTGCAGTCTGATCCCCCCCCAAACTCCTCCCCGCTCCGTGCAGTCTGATCCCCCCCAAACTCCTCTCCCCCCCGTGCAGTCTGATCCCCCCCACAGTCCCCTCCGCCCCGTGCAGTCTGATCGCCCCCCCAAACTCCTGTCCGCCCCGTGCAGTCTGATCCCCCCCAAAGCTCCTCCCTGCCCCGTGCAGTCTGATCCCCCCAAACTCCTCTCCCCCCGTGCAGTCTGATCCCCCCAAACTCCTCTCCCCCCCGTGCAGTCTGATCGCCCCCCAAAACTCCTCCCCGCCCCGTGCAGTCTGATCCCCCCCAAACTCCTCCCCACCCCATGCAGTCTGATCCCCCCAAACTCCTCGCCCCGTGCAGTCTGATCCCCCCCTAAACTCCTCCCCGCCCCGTGCAGTCTGATCCCCCCCCAACTCCTCCCCGCCCCGTGCAGTCTGATCCCCCCCAAACTCCTCCCCGCCCCGTGCAGTCTGATCCCCCCCAAACTCCTCCCCGCCCCGTGCAGTCTGATCCCCCCCCCAAACTCCTCCTCGCCCCGTGCAGTCTGATCCCCCCCAAACTCCTCCCCCCGTGCAGTCTGATCTCCTACCCCCCACGAAACTCCTCTCCGCCCCCTGCAGTCTGATCCCCTACCCCCCTAACTCCTCTCCGCGCCATGCAGTCTGATCCCCCCTCACCAAACTCCTCCCCGCCCCGTGCAGTCTGCTTCCCCCCAAACTCCTCTCCGCCCCATGCAGTATGATTCCCCTTCACCAAACTCCTCTCCGCCCCATGCAGTATGATCCCCCCTCACCAAACTCCTCCCCGCCCCGTGCAGTCTGCTTCCCCCCAAACTCCTCTCCGCTCCATGCAGTCTGATCCCCCACCACCCCCAAACTCCTCTCCGCCCCGTGCAGTCTGCTCCCCCCAACACCAAATTTCCCAGCCGGCTTGTGCAGGGACTGGCAGCGGGACAGGCTGATGCTGCTGTTGCCTTCGAAAGTGCAGCGGGGAGCGTGAGGCGGGTGGGTGGGGAGGGGGGCGGCTGCCTCTGCTGCGTCCCGTTCACAAGCCCAGAGGGGCCGCGCGAGGATTTTCCGGAGACCCCGAGGAGTTTTCTGCCGCTCACTTCTGTGTCCCAGCTGAGTTCCTGCCAGTCAGTGGCCCCGCCCCTGCCATTAATGACGGAGCCTGGGACCCGTCTGTGTGCCACACAAACCCACGTGTCACTCGCCCGGGAGCCGATAGAACGTGCCCCGCGTTCCGTCATTTGCATGCACCGCGCCAGGGCAATGACGTCACTAGCAGTGCGCTGCTGTTCGTAGCCGGCAGTGGCAGCTTCGCACCGAGCCGGGCCACGAGGCAGCGGGCGCAGCGCTGGGGGCGGAGCTACAGGGGAGCGGCCCGGCCGGGCGGGGTGCACACTGGGGCGCCCAAGGGCTGAGATCCGGGCGGGGCAGCGTCACGCTCTGACCTCCCTGCCGCCTCCCGCCGCCGCTCCCTTGGGGCCGGGTGGCGCGGACCGGAAGCCGCTGCACTGCCCGGATTTCCTGGGGAACACGCTCCCTGTGACGTCAGGACCTGCCACAGAGGCAGGGCGCCACCCCGGCCAAGCAAGGAGCAGAGCTAGGGTTGCCAGATGGTTTCACCAAAAATACCAGGCACGCCTGACATGACATCACAATCTGCATTCCATCTGATTTAGAAAATACCCGACATTTATCAGAGGAGTAGCCGCGTTAGTCTGAATCTGCAAAAGCAGCGAGGAGCCCTGTGGCACAGAACTCCTTGCCGCTTTCGCGGACATTGAGAAAATATAAATTTGTTTCCCGAAGAAAAAGCTGAAAGCCTGGACCGTCCAGTTCAAAACCGGACACCTGGCAACCATAAGCAGAGTGGTGCCTTGTCGGAGCGGTTCCAGCCTCCGCTCTGCTGTCCTTCCTCTGCCCCACGTACCACGGGAGCTGGTGGCCTACGCTGGCTGCACCGCCACAGGAAGCCTCCAACCCCAGTCGCTGTCCCAGCCAGGCACCCCGTGTCTGAACCCGTCCCGCCTGGCCCCGTGTCTCCTGCCTACCACCCGCTGACCTGGCACCAGCTGAGCGCTCGTACCTGGGCACCTTCCGGTCACGGTTCCCAGTCGGTTGCTGTCAGGCTGTGGACCGAGCAAACGTCACTTCCGGTCCGTGGGACTGAACGCACGTGGCGCCGGCATGATGCGAGGCCGCTCCTTGTTGCCCCACGTCGGATACAAAAGGAGCAGCTACCGCGCGGCAGTTAGAGCCTCGTGCTGAAACGCGCTGCAGCAGCGCTACTCTTCCCTGCCCCTCTCATCCCAGTTGCATGCTCCAGATGGGAGGGGAGGGGTGTCGCTTTCCAGGAGCTACTGCTGCCAGGGCACCGTCTGACTGGCACACGTCAGACGCACACGCCCGTACCACAGCCACTCACCCTGCCAAATGCTCACACGCAGGGATGCGTGTACACACTCACAAACGCGAATTAACAGATTAACACGCCTGGGCGCCCACTCATGCCCTCGCTCAAATGCCCACACACGCATCTGCTCAATCTGCCCGCACGCAGGCATGTGCACACACACGCAAATGGACACTTGCGGACGCACACACTTGCACTCATACTTACGTGCGCACGCATGCACACCGACTAACAGTCGCCTAGAAGGACTCACCAATAATATTAAACTCAAAAGCCAAAGATTAGATCAATTAGGAGACAACTATTCCCACGAGGCCCTAATCCATGTCTGGGGCTCCTCGGTGCTGCTGGAGACCAAGTCTTTATTTCAATCCCAGTTTTGCCAACTCTCCGCATGCGTGACGCTAGGTCAATTGGCAGCCTACTCACTTAGTTTTCCGTATGATCCTAGACACGTTAAGTATCGCCAGCCAGGAGATTCGGGGGGCGGCGGGGCGGGGGGATTAATGACATTTTTAAAAATACAAAAATCGGTGTTCAGTTTCTGTTGTAGATAAACCTATGTACTTCATATGACTTGACACTGTGCCTCTCCATATAACCTTGTAACTTTGTATTAATCCATATGACCTTGTCACTTTGTATTAGAACCTGAATCCATATAACCTTGTAACTTAGTTTTCTACATAGGGTTCTAATACAGAGTATATAGTTAAAGAGGTAAAAATGTCATTTGCTAGGAGTAGAATAAGATCTTTCCCCCACTCTCTCCCCCCACTCTGTAATCAATTGCCCAGTTGAATGAACGAGGTGTGAATGAGTAACACTTGGGAGCCAAGCACCTCCAGAGAGCTACACCAGTTGAAAAGGGGGTAGAAGCCAGACCCAAGGTGTCAAGAGGGCTCAAGAAAGAAGAGCAGACATATTGAAGGCCTTGGGGATTAGAAGCAAGCACCTTCTTTGGAAAACACCCTCTCTTAACAGACAGCACCCACAAAGGGACCAAAGGACACAGACCCAGATTTTGAATCTGGGATATATTTGCATAAGAGGGAAGCTGCTATAAAAGTGAGTTGTCTTGCAGAGGACTCCGGGTCTCATCTTGTCACCATCGGAGCATCGATCCGGATCAGCAGAAGCCCGGCTCCACCCCTCCCCCATCTAACTCACCTGGCCAGTGAAGTTAAGGGGAGCAACAAGTTGGTAACAACAGCAAGACGGAGTGTGCTTGTGCACGTGTGTGTGTGTGTGTGAGTGCGTGAGTGACACAGAATAATCAATACTTATCATATGCATGTGGTAAATAAATAAATAATTTCTATATATATATAATGTGTGTGTGTGTGATCAATAAATGTGGCGTGTTGCCTTATCCCTCTGAAAAAGATCCCGAGTACTTCTTTTAAGTACAACACTGTGACTTTTGTACTTCGTATTTTCAAGTTCTTCCACCACGAGCCAGAGGGCCTTTTCTCAGGGACCCGTACCACGCTCGCAAACGTCTGTGCGGCCCTCCCTCGATACTTACCTTGAGCCAATTGCTATTTGCTCTTCTTCCATAGATCGCTGTCTGGTTTCCATCTGCCGGCAGGGTCTCGGGGGGGGTGGCTCCTTTCGGTCTCTGCCACCACATGGCCAGCCTCTCATCTCCTCCAAGTCTACAGGGACCGAAAAAGAGACAGAGAACGGTTAGGAGCTAGGCCACCCTAGATGTGTGGAAAGGACAGACACGTGCGTCACCTGGCTGCTGCTCACTGGAGCCCAGTGTTGCCTCTAACATTTCCCCTCCAGGAGCGGAGTGAGTTTTGTCTCGTGCTCCAAGATCGAGGTCACGTGCCCTTCTTCGGATGCCTGCCACCCAGGCGAAGACATGTCTCGTCTGTGTTTTTAAAACGTTCTGGAAGAAAGAGTACTAACACAAGGGAGAATTAACAAGGTCATTTAAACTGTAAATATTTGTTTGATATGAAGTCAAATAAAAGGAAAATTAATACTGCAACATTTTCAGTGGCCAACCTCCTCTCCTCTCCTCTCCTCTCCCCTCCCCTCCCCTGCCCCCTCCAGCTGGCCTAGATGATCTCTCCGGGTCCCTTATGGTAAAGCCCGCCCCGGGACCCTGTGCTGAGGTGACAAGTTCTTCACAAGATACTGGGTATGTAAACTTTTTACGGAAAAGCGTCCGTGGCCAATCTAGTCGCGCTTTTCTGCAAAAAAGCCCCAATCGCCATTTTCGCCATCGGGGCTTTTTTGCGGAAAAGAACTCTCTGCTGTCTACACTGGCCCTTTTGCGCAGAAGTCTTTCGGAAAAAGACTTTTGCCCGAACGGGAGCAGCATAGTATTCCCGCAGAAGCACTGACAATCTTACATGAGATCGTCAGTGCTTTTGCGGAAATTCAAGCGGCCAGTGTAGACAGCTGGCAAGTTTTTCCGCAAAAGCAGATGATTAGCACACTTTCCTAGTTGAAAATCCAAGGAGAAGAAAGGGGAGAATTGCAAATCAAGACTCTCTTAAGGTGTCTGAAAGCTACTTTGGTCTGGGCCGGTACTCAGTGGTACCAAGGCAGACTTTTCTGTGGCTCGGTTGTCTAATGCCACACTAGAACAAGTCTACCACACCGAACGAAAGAGCAGACAATTACATGAAAGGGAAAAAAGGTGGCTTGGCAGAGAATTTGCTTCCGGACAAAAACAAGAGACTGCGGTGGTTAAAGAAGAACGGGAGGCATACCTGTGCATAAACCAATTCACCAGAAACCTTCTGAACAACCAGTTCAGTCACATGTCCTTACAGGGACAAGCACCTTAATGACGGTAGCCCTGACATTTTATTTTGCAGACGATTCTACTTGTGGAAGGGCTGCTGGAGTGAAACTTGAGGCCCAAGCAGGAGGAAAGTTTGATTTTCTAGTACCAAATAGAAAAACAATAATAGAACAAAAAGGCTAAAAGATGCCTAAGGGCGGAGATAGGGTCCAGAATGACTTAGACAAATTGGAGGATTGGGCCACAAGAAATCTGATGAGGTTCAACAAGGACAAGTGTAGAGTCCTGCACTTGGGATGGAAGAATCCCAAGCATAGTTACAAGCTGGGGACCAACCGGTTAAGTAGTAGTTCTGCAGACAGGACCTGGGGGTTACAGTGGATGAGAAGCTGGAGATGAGTCAACAGTGTGCCCTTGTAGCCAAGAAGGCTAATGGCATATTAGGTTGCATTAAGAGGAGCATTGCCAGTAGATCCAGAGATGTCATTATTCCCCTTTATTCGGCTTTGGTGAGGCCACATCTGGAGTACTGTGTCCAGTTCTGGGCCCCCCACTACAGAAGGGATGTGGACACATTGGAGAGGGTCCAGCAGAGGACAACCAAAATGATTAGGGGGCTGGAGCAATTGCTCTATGAAGAGGCTGAGGGATTTAGGTTTCTTTAGTCTGAAGAGGAGACCATGAGGGGGGATTTTATAGTAGCCTTCAACTTCCTTATAAGGACACAGGAACGCAAGGTAACCTGTTCTCCCAACTCTCGCTTTCAGACGGGGTGGGGAACCTTATTGGGGGGGCGGAAGGCACACACTAGTAGGGTTGCCAGATGGTTTCAGCAAAAAAAAAAAAAAAAAAAAAGGCGCCAGGAAAATTTTTGTTGAGGGAAAGAAGCCAACCAAACAAAAAAACCCCACCAGGAACATTTTTGTTGAGCAAAATCCAGTTGTGACCCCTTTAATTAGTCAGCCAATCTCCCCGCCCCGGCTTATTTCTGCTGGGCACAGAGGAAAAGCAGAAAATACTGGACATTTTGTATGTCCGGTATTTTCTAAATTTATTTACCGGACAAAAAGTGCAACTACCGGGCTGTCTGGCTCAGTGCTAGACACCTGGCAACCCTACACACAAGAGTGAAGAAAAAAAAAATCCCAAACCCCACCATCCGCATTAACACATGCCCCAACTGAGAAGGAGGAAGAGGCTTCCCACATTCCCCTCGCACACCGGAGCTTGTGAGGAGGGGGGGGCGGGGGGCGGGGCGGGGCGGGGCAGGCTAGCAGAATTTGTCTGCTCCAATCTGGCCACCCAGAGAAATAAAAAAGCAAATTGAAAGAGCCAGACGAATACCTAGAAACCATCTACTTCAAGACAGACCCAAGAAAACCAACAATAGAACACCACTTGTCATCACCTACAACCCCCAACTTAAACCTGTCCAACACATTATCAATAAACTACAGCCTATATTGGAACAGGATACCATACTCAAAGAGGCTCTGGGAGACAGACCCATAGTCTCCTATAGACAACCACCTAACCTCAAGATCATTCTTACCAACCACCACAGGACATACCACACTAATATCAACCCTGGTACCTTCCCTTGCAACAAACCCCGTTGCCAGCTTTGTCCACATATTCATTCTGCTGATACCATTATTGGACCCAACCAAGTGAGTTATAAGATCAAGAACACATATTCCTGCGCATCCAGAAATATAATCTATGCTATCGTGTGCCGAAAGTGTCCGTCTGCTATGTACATTGGACAAACATCTCAGACACTTCGCCAAAGGATTAATGCCCACAAAACAGATATCAGACAAGATCACAAAGAGAAAACAGTTTCTTGCCATTTTAACCAGAAAGGACACTCTCTCAATGACTTAACCACCTGCATTCTGCTACAAAGACCTTTTACATCTGCACTTGAAAGGGAATCCTCTGAACTGTCATTCATGTTAAAATTCGACACTTTCCAACAAGGACTTAGTTCAAATGTTTGTTATCTCACCCATTACCAAGATAGTTTCCCCAATTATCACCTCTAATACCATTAACTCACAAACATCCCACTCTCCCTACCTCTAATATCATCAATTCACAGACACTTACCTTCCTTCCCCTTCCCCCCCACCGCATCCCCCTCCTGTTCTGCAATGTGATTTGTCCTTTTCATATTTGTTCTTTTTTTTAATTGTATCCTTTGGTATATATGGTTGTGACTACTTTCTTCCACTATTTGATCTGAGGAAGTGGGTCTGGCCCACGAAAGCTCATCATCTAATAAACCATCTTGTTAGTCTTTAAAGTGCTACATTGTCCTGCATTTTGCTTCAACTACCCCAGACTAACACGGCTACATTTCTATCACCAATCTGGAGGGGAGCTAGAGCGTTAGTGTGGGAACCTTGAGTCTCGAGGGCCACACTCACGTGAGCTGGGGTATTAGGTTCCTCACCCCTGCTTTAAAAACAAAACCTCTTACTCTTAAAAATCGATCCCAGTATCTCTGGTCGGACCAGCTTCATGCAGGTCCTCGGGGATGGAAAACTGCAGCAAACTGTATGAACAGAAACAAACAGAAGCCCCAATCGCAGCTGGAGGTGGGGCGAGGCTGCCCCAGCAGGGACACAACCGGGCAGCCGCCCTCCACCAGATCAGGAAAACAACCGCGCCATTCCCCGGCCAGCAGGAAGGCGAGTGCCGCTGCAAGGCTCCGCAACGGAGGTGGGCGGCAGAGGGGTGTTTGTGCGCGGCCGCGCGCCTTCAGCGGCAACTCCCCTGGTGCCCCCTTCTCTAGTCCAGCCAGGCCTAAAATGCTCAGTGCTTAGAAGGCGGGTGGGGAACCTAAGGCCTGGGTGCGTGGGGCTCCTCCACCGTCGCCCCCTCCCCACGCCGTGGGGCTGGAGCGCACAAAGCGACTAGGCTGGGCCCTGCAGTGCTCTGGCGCCAGGGGGACGTTTCTCCGCTCAGCTGGGGGCCAGGCAGGGAGGCTTTTCTGTCGGTTGGTTTGTCTGTCACCTGTTTGCCCCCCAATTCTCAGCCACTCCCCCCCTCTCCCCACACGCCCCCACCCAGGACGCTCTCGGCCTCTGCAGGAGGCACAGCCGGGCACTGGGCGGCACTGCGGGCAGCCAGGGCCAGAGCATCCCCCCCCACAGCGCCCCCCGCCGAACTGCCCCCCCCGGGCACAGGGGGGATTCAGCGGGCACCCGGCCCCGCCCCCAGGCAGCGAGCAGCGCGGGGAGCAGGGCTCAGGCCGCCCCGCCCCCCCGCGTGCGGGACACGTTCTGTGCGTGCCCCGCCCGCGGGAACCACCCCTCGAGGGCGCGCGGCTCCCCGGCGGGGGGAGGGGGCACGTGACACTCCCGCGCCCCGGTGGCCCGCAGCCCCCCCTCCCCGAGACACCCACGTGACTGGAGCCCGGGTCAGCTCCCGCGCCCCAAAGGGGGGGCCACAGCCCCGTTCCCCCGGCACCACGTGGGGGGGGGTCACAGGGGCGCTGCTCCCCGGGGAGGCTGCAGCGCCGGGGGGGGGGGCAGAAATCGCCCCCCCACCTCCGCCAGGGGCCGCCCCGCCGATGTCCAGCCTGGGGCCCGGAGAGAAGCAGGCGGGGGGGGGCTCCACGTCACTGCCAGCTCCCGCCCCGCCCCCCAGGCTCCGCCCCTCAGCGCCCCCCGCAGCGTTTTCCCGCCCGCCTCGTCAGCGCGAGCGTCCCGGGAGTTTCCCGCCCAGCCAGCGCCGCCCGCGCCTGCGCTCTCCCGCGCCCTGTCCCCTCCTGCCCCCCCCAGTGCCAAGGCCCCCCCCGGCCCCTCCCTCCTGCCCCCCCAGTGCCGAGCACCCCCCCGGCCCCTCACCCCCTCCTGCCCCCCCAGTGCCAAGCGCCCCCCCCGGCCCCTCACACCCAGCCTGCTCCTACACCTCACCCCTGTCCAGACACCCCACCCCCAGCCCGCTCCCCCACCTTCCCTCGCGCCCCCTCCTCCCCCGGGCCAGACACCAACAAGGGGCGGGCTGGGGGCGGGGAGCTTCGCACTCGGACCCAGGATTCGCTCGCGCCCCCGCGCGCTCCTCGGACCTTCCTGTCATGGCGGCGCCGGCCGCCCAGTCAGACAACGCCCCCCTGCGGCAGCCCATTGGCCGAACCAGAGGCAGGATCCCCTTTGCTGACAGCCCATTGGGCGACGCTATCCTCCGCCAAGGCTGTCTTCCGAAAGCCCATTGGCTGGCACACAGCCAGGAACCACCCCTAAGTCACAGACAATTCGAGGACAGAGCAGTCCATTAAGATCCACCCCGGACAGCCTATTGGTCGAGAGCAGTGGCAGGTCATTCCCCCTAGTCACACCGCATTCGCAGACAGAGCTGTCCGTTAAGATGCAGCCGGGTCAGCCTATTGGGTGCCTCTGATTCAGAACACGCCCCTTAGTCACAGCCCATTCGCGGACAGAAGAGTCTGTTATAATCCACCCCGGACAACCTATTGGCCGCCAGCAGCCCCAGAACACGCCTTGAGTCACCGCCCATTGGCGCACGGAGCAGTCCGTTAAGAGTCACCTCGGACAGCCTCAGATTGGGCGCCACAGATTCCGAACACGCCCTTTACTCTCAGCCCATTCGCGGACAGAACAGTCTGTTACGATCAGTCCGGGACAGTCTCTCGGCCAGCCTTAGTGTAGGGAGAACATAGTCAAGTATGAAACAGGATTCCCCAAGTGGAAGTGACTCCCCAGAATTTGTTCCCCACAACTACAAGTCTAAGGAGGAGAAGTTTGTTAAGTAGAAGAAGCATAGAAGTGTTTAGATTTATTCTTGTGAAAGTGTTTAGATTTAGTGTTATCAAGCTTGAGAAGTGTTTAGATTTATAATTATTATTATTATTATTATTTGTTAGGATTGTTTAATTATAAATCTAAACATTTTTGCCCCTCTAGAATATAATTGGTTAGGAATGTAATATTAGGTCATGTAACTTCAAACTGTTAAAAATATACTACTATGTAGCCAGAAACAGCTCCCCTCGCTGTGCGCCAGGGCACGCTCAAACTTACTGTTACACAATTGACAACCGTTCTCTTCAAAGCATTGTGAAGCACTTAACCCTAATCGCAAAGTGAAGCATTGTAACTATAACAGTAACTAACTCAGCGCTCAGAGAGAGAATGTTTTAAGAAATGCCACCCAGAAACGTTTGTAACTTTTTGTAACTACAACTCTTGTATTATTATGCAAAATACTGTATGGGAAACATTAATTAGGGAATGTACATAAGAGAGAGAGTGCTTGGACGATGAATGAATGGTTGTGAGAGGTGCCAGCCTGAGAATGCAGCAACAAAGGGCTGAAGAAGGCGTCAGGTGCCAGTGCAATTGGCTCCCCGTAGCCGTTTCTAACACACACATGAGCCGCTCTGATTTGGCTTCTAACACTTTTAGCTGCTCGGTTCTGCAAGCGCGGAGAGGAAGCCGCGTCCGATAGATGGAGGTTCTCCGCGACACATTTGGCAGCCTGGACCCCCTGCCTCTGGTCCAAAGAGTCTCAACCAACCCCCGACCCCATGACCCTTGTTCTCAGTGATTCCGCCAGCTGCTTGGTGCCTTTAGTACCCGGCCCCGCTTGCAAAGTCCCCCCCCCAGCAGCATGACCCGAGAGCGAAACAAGAGACCCTCCCCCCCCCCAGCAGCAAAACCCGAGAGCAGCGCGAAAGAACCCCCCCGGCATTGCGACCCGAGGGCGGCGCCAGAGACCCCCCCCAGCAGCAAGTCCCGAGGGCGGCGCCAGAGACCCTCCCCAGCAGCGTGACCCGAGAGCGAAGCCAGAGACCTCCCCCAGCAGAGTGACCCGAAAACGGTGCCAGAGACCCCCCCCAGCAGCAAGACCCGAGAGCGGCACCACAGACCCGCCCCCAGCAGTGCGACCCAAGAGTGGCGCCAGAGACCCTCCCCCCAGCAGCATCACCAGAGAACGGCGACAGAGATCTCCCCCCCCCCAGCAGCACAACCTGAGATGGGAGCCAGAGGCCCCCCCCCAGCAGCATCACCCGAGAGTGGCGCCAGAGACCCCCCCCAGCAGCATGAGATGAAAGTGGCGACAGAGACCCCACCCCCAAGGAGCGCGACCCGAGACCGGCGCCGGAGACCCCCCCAGAAGCATTACCCGAGAGTGGAGACAGAAACCCCACCCCCAGCACCGCTACCGGAGAGCGGCGCCAGAGACCTCCCCGAACAGCATCACCCGAGAGCGGCCCCAGACACCCACCCAGCAGCAAAACCCGAGAGAGGTGCCAGAGACCCCCCGCAGCAGCATCACCTGATAGCGGGGCCAGTGACACCCCCCGTCTGCAGCATGACCGGAGGGAGGCTCCAGAGACCACCCCCAGTAGTGCGACCCGAGAGCGGCGCCAGAGACCTCCCCCCAGCAGCGCGACCCGAGAGTGGAGACAGAGACCCCACCCCCAGCACCACTACCGAGAGCGGCACCAGAGACCCCCCCAACAGCGCGACCCAAAAGCGGTAACAGAGACCCCCCCCCAGCAGCACGACCGGAGAGCGAAGCCAGAGACCCCCCCAGCAGCATGATCCCAAGGAGGCGCCAGAGACCCCCCCCAGTAGCGCGACTCGAGAGCGGCACCAGAGATTCCCCGCAGCAGCATAACCCGAGAGAGGCGCCAGACTCCCTCCCAGCAGCACGACCTGAGAGTGGCCCCAAAGACCCCTCCCCCCCAGCAGCGAGACCCGAGAGCAGCGCTAGAGACACCCCCAAGCTGCACGACCCGAGAGCGGCACCAGAATCCCTCCCTGCAGCGAGATCCGAGAGCGGCGTGACTGAAGAGACCTCTCACTCACTAAGGTCTGTGGCTGTGGGAATTCTATCCTTTAGCCCTTCCCCCCCGCCCCTCGCCTATGTATAGGGCCCTCTACAAGAACACTGAGTCAGTCAGCCATGACGCGCCACCGCTCTCCCTTGCGCGACTTGCGAACCTGCAGAATTCCCGTTGGCTCCTGAGCCCTTAACCCGTGGAGATGCTCACCTGGAATGCCTGCACGTGAGCTATACAAGGACACGGCAGAAGCAGAGCAAGGACAAAGACACAGACAGAAACAGACAGACAGAACGTATTGGCCAATACGAGAGAGCAACAAGAGAGAAACACATGAGAGGCAGACGGAAACCTTACCGCCTTGCGTCTTCCTCCTCGAGCCAATCGTCTGCTGAGAAGGACACCGTGTTCCAGAGAAATCAGCACCCCTGACAAACGGAAGCCCTGTTTCTCCCA
This sequence comes from Pelodiscus sinensis, assembly GCF_052426305.1. Lineage (NCBI taxonomy): Eukaryota > Metazoa > Chordata > Testudines > Trionychidae > Pelodiscus > Pelodiscus sinensis. The sequence goes on from NC_143059.1 coordinate 531,928, forward strand.
CTACCAAGGAATCACCTCGCGAACCTCCGCTCGGACTCGCTGTCTAAGCAAACCTGACTTCCCTTCCTAGACCCGAGTGCGCCGTAAGCCGAGAGATTTCCAAACCCGACACTTATCTCCCTGTCAGCGATGGCTGCTCCGCTCCCAGCCGGACGGTTCTCGCCTCGCTTCGACCAAGCTCCCGAGCTCGCTGTTCTCGTTTCCGTTCCATCCCCAGACGGGAGGACACCGGGAGGGTTGACTTCTTATCGCTCACTACCGAACACAGCAGAGGGGAAAAAACAAACAAACAACTTAGCTTTTCAGTCCGCAAGGACGCGGCATCGCTTCTCCTCCCACCATCGCACCGCTGCCTCCCACCATCGGCCACCCCCTCCCGCTGCCACTCCAGGAACGCGGAGAGAACGGAGGCCTTGAATATCTATCCACGCTCTGTTGAACTGCCTATGCCCCTTCACCAGTCCCCAAGCCACCAGGCTCCGTGACCCAGCAGGAAGCTCTCTGCCTCAGAAGAAACATACTGCCAGGACGCTTAAAGATTTCAAAGCACGCACCTCTTACTCACACAGAGCCATGGGAAGGCCGAACGCTGAGGACCCTTCACATGTTCCGAGAATCACGTCCAGGCAGCTCAAGTACATCTCGGACGATTTATTCTCCGCCCACGGCCACGCACTGATTCCTCTGCAAGGGTGGCCAAAAAAGCCCAGCGTTAGCTCTCACTCACTAAAGTCTGTGGCTGTGGGAATTCTATCCTTTAGCCCTTTCCCCCCCTCTCGCCTATGTATCGGGTCCTCTACAAGAACACCGAGTCATTCAGCCATGACGCACCACCGCTCTCCCTTGCGCGACTTGCGAACCTGCTGAATTCCCGTTGGCTCCTGAGCCCTTAACCCTTGGAGATGCTCACCTGGAATGCCTGCAAGTGTGCTGTACAAGGACACGGCAGAAGCAGAGCAAGGACAAAGACACAGACAGAAACAGACAGACAGGACGTATTGGCCAATACGAGAGAGCAACAAGAGAGAAACACATGCGAGGCAGCCAGAAACCTTACCACCTTGCGTCTTCCTCCTCGAGCCAAGCGTCTGCTGAGAAGGACACCGTGTTCCAGAGAAACCAGCACCCCTGACAAACGGGAGCCCTGTTTCTCCCACTACCAAGTAAGCACCTCGGGAACCTCCGCTCGGACTCGCTGTCTAAGCAAACGTGACTTCCCTTCCTAGACCCGAGTGGGCCGTAAGCCGAGAGATTTCCAGACCCGACACTTATCTCCCGGTCAGCGATGGCTGCTCCGCTCCCAGCAGGACGGTTCTCGCCTCGCTTCGACCAAGCTGCCAAGCTCGCCGTTCTCTTTTCCGTTCCATCCCCAGACGGGAGGACACCGGGAGGGTTGACTTCTTATCGCTCGCTACCGAACACAGCTGAGGGGAAAAAACAAACAAACAACTTAGCTTTTCAGTCCGCAAGGACGCGGCATCGCTTCTCCTCCCACCATCGGCCACCCCCTCCCGCTGCCACTCCAGGAACTCGGAGAGAACGGAGGCCTTGAATATCTATCCACGCACTGTTGAACCGCCTACTGCCCCTTCACCAGTCCCCAAGCCACCAGGCTCCGTGCCCCAGCAGGAAGCTCTCTGCCTCAGAAGAAACATACTGCCAGGACGCTTGAAGATTTCAAAGCACGCACCTCTTACTCACACAGAGCCATGGGAAGGCCGAACGCTGAGGACCCTTCACGTGTTCCGAGAATCACGTCCAGGCAGCTCAAGTCCATCTCGGACGGTATCTTCTCAGCCCACTGCCCAGCCAGTTTCCCAGCTGTTACCCAGTCTGGAGCCAGCAAAGCCCTCGGGCAGGAGTGACAGCAAAGGGCTAGGACCCAGAAGCCGTGTCCAGGGGTCAGTCTGGAGTGCTGTACAAAGCCCAGGACCATCCACATATCCTGTGTGGTGCAACCTGCTGAGTGGAGACAAAGGCTCAGGGCTGCTCTCATACCCTGATCAGACACTTTACTGAATGTGGTGCAGGGAAAAGGTGGACTGATGGCTCCCATGAATGGGCGTGCAGACTGGAGTGAGGAAGGGCCCCGGGATAAGCATATGGACGGGGGTGCAGGCTGGGGAGAGGAAGGGCCCCGGGATAAGAGTATGGACGGGGTGCAGGCTGGGGTGAGGAAGCAGGAGGGGAGGGGGCTGCGCGGAGCCTGGAGTGCGGGATGAGGGGGCCATGGGCAGGAGGGGAGAGGGCTGTGCGGAGCCTGGAGTGCGGGATGAGGGGGCCGGGGGCAGGAGGGGAGAGGGCTGCGCGGAGCCTGGTGTGTGGGATGAGGGGGCCGGGGGCAGGAGGGGAGAGGGCTGCGCGGAGCCTGGAAATAACGAGCTTCTTACTTTGCCTGCTGTCAAAGGGCAAGACTGGGGCCACGTGGCGTGCGGAGCAGGGACAGCAGCTGGGGGCGATGGAATTACACGTGCATTACCTGCAATGACCACCGAGCGGCACTGTGGAGGCGCTACGGAATTACACGTGCATTACCCGCAATGACCACCGAGCGGCACTGTGGAGGCGCTTCGGAATTACACGTGCATTACCCGCAATGACCACCGAGCGGCACTGTGGAGGCGCTTCGGAATTACACGTGCATTACCCGCAATGACCACCGAGCGGCACTGTGGAGGCGCTTCGGAATTACACGTGCATTACCCGCAATGACCACCGAGCGGCACTGTGGAGGCGCTACGGAATTACACGTGCATTACCCGCAATGACCACCGAGCGGCACTGTGGAGGCGCTACGGAATTACACGTGCATTACCGCCGGTGACTACCGAGTGTCACTGTTGCTCTGCTAAGGGCCGTTATTTCCGAATAAAAAAGATTGTTCTTAGGGTAGAAATGCCCCATTCCGAACTAAGAACACGCTGGGCGGGGCTATGCCGGGGGGCGGGGCTATGATAGGGGCGGGGCGCGCTGCGACGTGCCCCGGGAGGCCGCACTATGAGAACTACAAGTCCCAGGATGCGTCGCTAACACTTGGAGTGACACGAGCGCGGGACCAACCGCGTCGCTCCCTGGTCAATGCCCCGTTGTGATGTCACTTCCGCTGCACCCGCCCAACCGAACAGCGCCGGGCCTGCCCTGGCCCTGCAATGGCCGATGGGAGCTGCGGACAGGGGCACTCAGTTTCCCACAAGCCACTGCGGCTACTTTCCCTACTCCCCCTCATCCCGCCCCTCCCCATTGCTGGGCGGGGCTCCTGCCTCAGAGACGGCAGCGTCCGCAGCTGATGCCCCGCCCCCACTCGGGAGAGGAGACTCCGCGGCAACCCTTCCCCCCCAAACTCCTCCCCGCCCCGTGCAGTCTGATCCCCCCAAACTCCTCCCCGCCCCGTGCAGTCTGATCCCCCCTCAAACTCCTCCCCCCCGTGCAGTCTGATCCCCCCAAACTTCCCCTCCGCCCCGTGCACTCTGATCCTCCCCCCCGTGCAGTCTGATCCCCCCAAACTCCTCTCCCCCCGTGCAGTCTGATCCCCCCAAACTCCTCCCCGCCCCGTGCAGTCCGATCCCCCCAAACTCTTCCCCGCCCCGTGCAGTCCGATCCCCCCAAACTCCTCTCCCCCCGTGCAGTATGATCCCCCCCAAACACCTCCCCGCCCCGTGCAGTCCGATCCCCCCCAAACACCTCCCCGCCCCGTGCAGTCCGATCCCCCCCAAACTCCTCCCCGCCCCGTGCAGTCTGATCCCCCTCCAAACTCCTCCCCCCCCGTGCAGTCTGATCCTCCCCCCCGTGCAGTCTGATCCCCCCCAAACTCCTCCCCGCTCCGTGCAGTCTGATCCTCCCCCCCCGTGCAGTCTGATCCCCCCCAAACTCCTCCCCGCTCCGTGCAGTCTGATCCTCCCCCCCCCGTGCAGTCTGATCCCCCCAAACTCCTCCCCCGCTCGTACAATCTGATCCCCCCAAACTCCTCTCCTCCCGTGCAGTCTGATCCCCCCCAAACTCCTCCCCGCCCCGTGCAGTCCGATCCCCCCAAACTCCTCTCCCTCCGTGCAGTCCGATCCCCCCAAACTCCTCTCCCCCCGTGCAGTATGATCCCCCCCAAACACCTCCCCGCCCCGTGCAGTCTGATCCCCCTCCAAACTCCTCCCCCCCCGTGCAGTCTGATCCTCCCCCCCGTGCAGTCTGATCCCCCCCCAAACTCCTCCCCGCTCCGTGCAGTCTGATCCTCTCCCCCGTGCAGTCTGATCCCCCCAAACTCCTCCCCGCCCCGTGCAGTCCGATCCCCCCAAACTCTTCCCCGCCCCGTGCAGTCCGATCCCCCCAAACTCCTCTCCCTCCGTGCAGTACGATCCCCCCCAAACTCCTCTCCCCCCGTGCAGTCTGATCCCCCCAAACTCGTCCCCCCCGTGCAATCTGATCCCCCCAAACTCCTCTCCCCCCGTGCAGTCTGATCCCCCCCAAACTCTTCCCCGCCCCGTGCAGTCCGATCTCCCCAAACTCCTCTCCCTCCGTGCAGTCCGATCCCCCCAAACTCCTCCCCCCCGTGCAGTCTGATCCCCCCAAACTCCTCCCCGCCCCGTGCAGTCCGATCCCCCCAAACTCTTCCCCCCCGTGCAATCCGATCCCCCCAAACTCCTCTCCCCCCGTGCAGTCCGATCCCCCCCAAACTCCTCCCCGCCCCGTGCAGTCCGATCCCCCCAAACTCCTCTCCCCCCGTGCAGTCTGATCCCCCCAAACTCCTCTCCCCCCCGTGCAGTCTGATCCCCCCAAACTCCTCTCCCCCCCGTGCAGTCTGATCCCCCCCACACTCCCCTCCCCCCGTGCAGTCTGATCCCCCCCACACTCCCCTCCCCCCGTGCAGTCTGATCCCCCCAAACTCCTCTCCCCCCCGTGCAGTCTGATCCCCCCAAACTCCTCTCCCCCCCGTGCAGTCTGATCCCCCCCACACTCCCCTCCCCCCCGTGCAGTCTGATCGCCCCCCAAAACTCCTCCCCGCCCCGTGCAGTCTGATCCCCCCCAAACTCCTCCCCGCCCCATGCAGTCTGATCCCCCCCTAAACTCCTCCTCGCCCCCTGCAGTCTGATCCCCCCCAACTCCTCCCCGCCCCGTGCAGTCTGATCCCCCCCCAAACTCCTCCTCGCCCCGTGCAGTCTGATCCCCCCCAAACTCCTCCCCCCGTGCAGTCTGATCTCCTACCCCCCACGAAACTCCTCTCCGCCCCCTGCAGTCTGATCCCCTACCCCCCTAACTCCTCTCCGCGCCATGCAGTCTGATCCCCCCTCACCAAACTCCTCCCCGCCCCGTGCAGTCTGCTTCCCCCCAAACTCCTCTCCGCCCCATGCAGTATGATTCCCCTTCACCAAACTCCTCTCCGCCCCATGCAGTATGATCCCCCCTCACCAAACTCCTCCCCGCCCCGTGCAGTCTGCTTCCCCCCAAACTCCTCTCCGCTCCATGCAGTCTGATCCCCCACCACCCCCAAACTCCTCTCCGCCCCGTGCAGTCTGCTCCCCCCAACACCAAATTTCCCAGCCGGCTTGTGCAGGGACTGGCAGCGGGACAGGCTGATGCTGCTGTTGCCTTCGAAAGTGCAGCGGGGAGCGTGAGGCGGGTGGGTGGGGAGGGGGGCGGCTGCCTCTGCTGCGTCCCGTTCACAAGCCCAGAGGGGCCGCGCGAGGATTTTCCGGAGACCCCGAGGAGTTTTCTGCCGCTCACTTCTGTGTCCCAGCTGAGTTCCTGCCAGTCAGTGGCCCCGCCCCTGCCATTAATGACGGAGCCTGGGACCCGTCTGTGTGCCACACAAACCCACGTGTCACTCGCCCGGGAGCCGATAGAACGTGCCCCGCGTTCCGTCATTTGCATGCACCGCGCCAGGGCAATGACGTCACTAGCAGTGCGCTGCTGTTCGTAGCCGGCAGTGGCAGCTTCGCACCGAGCCGGGCCACGAGGCAGCGGGCGCAGCGCTGGGGGCGGAGCTACAGGGGAGCGGCCCGGCCGGGCGGGGTGCACACTGGGGCGCCCAAGGGCTGAGATCCGGGCGGGGCAGCGTCACGCTCTGACCTCGCTGCCGCCTCCCGCCGCCGCTCCCTTGGGGCCGGGTGGCGCGGACCGGAAGCCGCTGCACTGCCCGGATTTCCTGGGGAACACGCTCCCTGTGACGTCAGGACCTGCCACAGAGGCAGGGCGCCACCCCGGCCAAGCAAGGAGCAGAGCTAGGGTTGCCAGATGGTTTCACCAAAAATACCAGGCACGCCTGACATGACATCACAATCTGCATTCCATCTGATTTAGAAAATACCCGACATTTATCAGAGGAGTAGCCGCGTTAGTCTGAATCTGCAAAAGCAGCGAGGAGCCCTGTGGCACAGAACTCCTTGCCGCTTTCGCGGACATTGAGAAAATATAAATTTGTTTCCCGAAGAAAAAGCTGAAAGCCTGGACCGTCCAGTTCAAAACCGGACACCTGGCAACCATAAGCAGAGTGGTGCCTTGTCGGAGCGGTTCCAGCCTCCGCTCTGCTGTCCTTCCTCTGCCCCACGTACCACGGGAGCTGGTGGCCTACGCTGGCTGCACCGCCGCAGGAAGCCTCCAACCCCAGTCGCTGTCCCAGCCAGGCACCCCGTGTCTGAACCCGTCCCGCCTGGCCCCGTGTCTCCTGCCTACCACCCGCTGACCTGGCACCAGCTGAGCGCTCGTACCTGGGCACCTTCCGGTCACGGTTCCCAGTCGGTTGCTGTCAGGCTGTGGACCGAGCAAACGTCACTTCCGGTCCGTGGGACTGAACGCACGTGGCGCCGGCATGATGCGAGGCCGCTCCTTGTTGCCCCACGTCGGATACAAAAGGAGCAGCTACCGCGCGGCAGTTAGAGCCTCGTGCTGAAACGCGCTGCAGCAGTGCTACTCTTCCCTGCCCCTCTCATCCCAGTTGCATGCTCCAGATGGGAGGGGAGGGGTGTCGCTTTCCAGGAGCTACTGCTGCCAGGGCACCGTCTGACTGGCACACGTCAGACGCACACGCCCGTACCACAGCCACTCACCCTGCCAAATGCTCACACGCAGGGATGCGTGTACACACTCACAAACGCGAATTAACAGATTAACACGCCTGGGCGCCCACTCATGCCCTCGCTCAAATGCCCACACACGCATCTGCTCAATCTGCCCGCACGCAGGCATGTGCACACACACGCAAATGGACACTTGCGGACGCACACACTTGCACTCATACTTACGTGCGCACGCATGCACACCGACTAACAGTCGCCTAGAAGGACTCACCAATAATATTAAACTCAAAAGCCAAAGATTAGATCAATTAGGAGACAACTATTCCCACGAGGCCCTAATCCATGTCTGGGGCTCCTCGGTGCTGCTGGAGACCAAGTCTTTATTTCAATCCCAGTTTTGCCAACTCTCCGCATGCGTGACGCTAGGTCAATTGGCAGCCTACTCACTTAGTTTTCCGTATGATCCTAGACACGTTAAGTATCGCCAGCCAGGAGATTCGGGGGGCGGCGGGGCGGGGGGATTAATGACATTTTTAAAAATACAAAAATCGGTGTTCAGTTTCTGTTGTAGATAAACCTATGTACTTCATATGACTTGACACTGTGCCTCTCCATATAACCTTGTAACTTTGTATTAATCCATATGACCTTGTCACTTTGTATTAGAACCTGAATCCATATAACCTTGTAACTTAGTTTTCTACATAGGGTTCTAATACAGAGTATATAGTTAAAGAGGTAAAAATGTCATTTGCTAGGAGTAGAATAAGATCTTTCCCCCACTCTCTCCCCCCACTCTGTAATCAATTGCCCAGTTGAATGAACGAGGTGTGAATGAGTAACACTTGGGAGCCAAGCACCTCCAGAGAGCTACACCAGTTGAAAAGGGGGTAGAAGCCAGACCCAAGGTGTCAAGAGGGCTCAAGAAAGAAGAGCAGACATATTGAAGGCCTTGGGGATTAGAAGCAAGCACCTTCTTTGGAAAACACCCTCTCTTAACAGACAGCACCCACAAAGGGACCAAAGGACACAGACCCAGATTTTGAATCTGGGATATATTTGCATAAGAGGGAAGCTGCTATAAAAGTGAGTTGTCTTGCAGAGGACTCCGGGTCTCATCTTGTCACCATCGGAGCATCGATCCGGATCAGCAGAAGCCCGGCTCCACCCCTCCCCCATCTAACTCACCTGGCCAGTGAAGTTAAGGGGAGCAACAAGTTGGTAACAACAGCAAGACGGAGTGTGCTTGTGCACGTGTGTGTGTGTGTGTGTGTGTGTGTGTGTGTGTGTGAGAGTGAGTGCGTGAGTGACACAGAATAATCAATACTTATCATATGCATGTGGTAAATAAATAAATAATTTCTATATATATATATAATGTGTGTGTGTGTGATCAATAAATGTGGCGTGTTGCCTTATCCCTCTGAAAAAGATCCCGAGTACTTCTTTTAAGTACAACACTGTGACTTTTGTACTTCGTATTTTCAAGTTCTTCCACCACGAGCCAGAGGGCCTTTTCTCAGGGACCCGTACCACGCTCGCAAACGTCTGTGCGGCCCTCCCTCGATACTTACCTTGAGCCAATTGCTATTTGCTCTTCTTCCATAGATCGCTGTCTGGTTTCCATCTGCCGGCAGGGTCTCGGGGGGGGTGGCTCCTTTCGGTCTCTGCCACCACATGGCCAGCCTCTCATCTCCTCCAAGTCTACAGGGACCGAAAAAGAGACAGAGAACGGTTAGGAGCTAGGCCACCCTAGATGTGTGGAAAGGACAGACACGTGCGTCACCTGGCTGCTGCTCACTGGAGCCCAGTGTTGCCTCTAACATTTCCCCTCCAGGAGCGGAGTGAGTTTTGTCTCGTGCTCCAAGATCGAGGTCACGTGCCCTTCTTCGGATGCCTGCCACCCAGGCGAAGACATGTCTCGTCTGTGTTTTTAAAACGTTCTGGAAGAAAGAGTACTAACACAAGGGAGAATTAACAAGGTCATTTAAACTGTAAATATTTGTTTGATATGAAGTCAAATAAAAGGAAAATTAATACTGCAACATTTTCAGTGGCCAACCTCCTCTCCTCTCCTCTCCTCTCCCCTCCCCTCCCCTGCCCCCTCCAGCTGGCCTAGATGATCTCTCCGGGTCCCTTATGGTAAAGCCCGCCCCGGGACCCTGTGCTGAGGTGACAAGTTCTTCACAAGATACTGGGTATGTAAACTTTTTACGGAAAAGCGTCCGTGGCCAATCTAGTCGCGCTTTTCTGCAAAAAAGCCCCAATCGCCATTTTCGCCATCGGGGCTTTTTTGCGGAAAAGAACTCTCTGCTGTCTACACTGGCCCTTTTGCGCAGAAGTCTTTCGGAAAAAGACTTTTGCCCGAACGGGAGCAGCATAGTATTCCCGCAGAAGCACTGACAATCTTACATGAGATCGTCAGTGCTTTTGCGGAAATTCAAGCGGCCAGTGTAGACAGCTGGCAAGTTTTTCCGCAAAAGCAGATGATTAGCACACTTTCCTAGTTGAAAATCCAAGGAGAAGAAAGGGGAGAATTGCAAATCAAGACTCTCTTAAGGTGTCTGAAAGCTACTTTGGTCTGGGCCGGTACTCAGTGGTACCAAGGCAGACTTTTCTGTGGCTCGGTTGTCTAATGCCACACTAGAACAAGTCTACCACACCGAACGAAAGAGCAGACAATTACATGAAAGGGAAAAAAGGTGGCTTGGCAGAGAATTTGCTTCCGGACAAAAACAAGAGACTGCGGTGGTTAAAGAAGAACGGGAGGCATACCTGTGCATAAACCAATTCACCAGAAACCTTCTGAACAACCAGTTCAGTCACATGTCCTTACAGGGACAAGCACCTTAATGACGGTAGCCCTGACATTTTATTTTGCAGACGATTCTACTTGTGGAAGGGCTGCTGGAGTGAAACTTGAGGCCCAAGCAGGAGGAAAGTTTGATTTTCTAGTACCAAATAGAAAAACAATAATAGAACAAAAAGGCTAAAAGATGCCTAAGGGCGGAGATAGGGTCCAGAATGACTTAGACAAATTGGAGGATTGGGCCACAAGAAATCTGATGAGGTTCAACAAGGACAAGTGTACAGTCCTGCACTTGGGATGGAAGAATCCCAAGCATAGTTACAAGCTGGGGACCAACCAGTTAAGTAGTAGTTCTGCAGACAGGACCTGGGGGTTACAGTGGATGAGAAGCTGGAGATGAGTCAACAGTGTGCCCTTGTAGCCAAGAAGGCTAATGGCATATTAGGTTGCATTAAGAGGAGCATTGCCAGTAGATCCAGAGATGTCATTATTCCCCTTTATTCGGCTTTGGTGAGGCCACATCTGGAGTACTGTGTCCAGTTCTGGGCCCCCCACTACAGAAGGGATGTGGACACATTGGAGAGGGTCCAGCAGAGGACAACCAAAATGATTAGGGGGCTGGAGCAATTGCTCTATGAAGAGGCTGAGGGATTTAGGTTTCTTTAGTCTGAAGAGGAGACCATGAGGGGGGATTTTATAGTAGCCTTCAACTTCCTTATAAGGACACAGGAACGCAAGGTAACCTGTTCTCCCAACTCTCGCTTTCAGACGGGGTGGGGAACCTTATTGGGGGGGCGGAAGGCACACACTAGTAGGGTTGCCAGATGGTTTCAGCAAAAAAAAAAAAAAAAAAAAAGGCGCCAGGAAAATTTTTGTTGAGGGAAAGAAGCCAACCAAACAAAAAAACCCCACCAGGAACATTTTTGTTGAGCAAAATCCAGTTGTGACCCCTTTAATTAGTCAGCCAATCTCCCCGCCCCGGCTTATTTCTGCTGGGCACAGAGGAAAAGCAGAAAATACTGGACATTTTGTATGTCCGGTATTTTCTAAATTTATTTACCGGACAAAAAGTGCAACTACCGGGCTGTCTGGCTCAGTGCTAGACACCTGGCAACCCTACACACAAGAGTGAAGAAAAAAAAAATCCCAAACCCCACCATCCGCATTAACACATGCCCCAACTGAGAAGGAGGAAGAGGCTTCCCACATTCCCCTCGCACACCGGAGCTTGTGAGGAGGGGGGGGCGGGGGGCGGGGCGGGGCGGGGCAGGCTAGCAGAATTTGTCTGCTCCAATCTGGCCACCCAGAGAAATAAAAAAGCAAATTGAAAGAGCCAGACGAATACCTAGAAACCATCTACTTCAAGACAGACCCAAGAAAACCAACAATAGAACACCACTTGTCATCACCTACAACCCCCAACTTAAACCTGTCCAACACATTATCAATAAACTACAGCCTATATTGGAACAGGATACCATACTCAAAGAGGCTCTGGGAGACAGACCCATAGTCTCCTATAGACAACCACCTAACCTCAAGATCATTCTTACCAACCACCACAGGACATACCACACTAATATCAACCCTGGTACCTTCCCTTGCAACAAACCCCGTTGCCAGCTTTGTCCACATATTCATTCTGCTGATACCATTATTGGACCCAACCAAGTGAGTTATAAGATCAAGAACACATATTCCTGCGCATCCAGAAATATAATCTATGCTATCGTGTGCCGAAAGTGTCCGTCTGCTATGTACATTGGACAAACATCTCAGACACTTCGCCAAAGGATTAATGCCCACAAAACAGATATCAGACAAGATCACAAAGAGAAAACAGTTTCTTGCCATTTTAACCAGAAAGGACACTCTCTCAATGACTTAACCACCTGCATTCTGCTACAAAGACCTTTTACATCTGCACTTGAAAGGGAATCCTCTGAACTGTCATTCATGTTAAAATTCGACACTTTCCAACAAGGACTTAGTTCAAATGTTTGTTATCTCACCCATTACCAAGATAGTTTCCCCAATTATCACCTCTAATACCATTAACTCACAAACATCCCACTCTCCCTACCTCTAATATCATCAATTCACAGACACTTACCTTCCTTCCCCTTCCCCCCCACCGCATCCCCCTCCTGTTCTGCAATGTGATTTGTCCTTTTCATATTTGTTCTTTTTTTTAATTGTATCCTTTGGTATATATGGTTGTGACTACTTTCTTCCACTATTTGATCTGAGGAAGTGGGTCTGGCCCACGAAAGCTCATCATCTAATAAACCATCTTGTTAGTCTTTAAAGTGCTACATTGTCCTGCATTTTGCTTCAACTACCCCAGACTAACACGGCTACATTTCTATCACCAATCTGGAGGGGAGCTAGAGCGTTAGTGTGGGAACCTTGAGTCTCGAGGGCCACACTCACGTGAGCTGGGGTATTAGGTTCCTCACCCCTGCTTTAAAAACAAAACCTCTTACTCTTAAAAATCGATCCCAGTATCTCTGGTCGGACCAGCTTCATGCAGGTCCTCGGGGATGGAAAACTGCAGCAAACTGTATGAACAGAAACAAACAGAAGCCCCAATCGCAGCTGGAGGTGGGGCGAGGCTGCCCCAGCAGGGACACAACCGGGCAGCCGCCCTCCACCAGATCAGGAAAACAACCGCGCCATTCCCCGGCCAGCAGGAAGGCGAGTGCCGCTGCAAGGCTCCGCAACGGAGGTGGGCGGCAGAGGGGTGTTTGTGCGCGGCCGCGCGCCTTCAGCGGCAACTCCCCTGGTGCCCCCTTCTCTAGTCCAGCCAGGCCTAAAATGCTCAGTGCTTAGAAGGCGGGTGGGGAACCTAAGGCCTGGGTGCGTGGGGCTCCTCCACCGTCGCCCCCTCCCCACGCCGTGGGGCTGGAGCGCACAAAGCGACTAGGCTGGGCCCTGCAGTGCTCTGGCGCCAGGGGGACGTTTCTCCGCTCAGCTGGGGGCCAGGCAGGGAGGCTTTTCTGTCGGTTGGTTTGTCTGTCACCTGTTTGCCCCCCAATTCTCAGCCACTCCCCCCCTCTCCCCACACGCCCCCACCCAGGACGCTCTCGGCCTCTGCAGGAGGCACAGCCGGGCACTGGGCGGCACTGCGGGCAGCCAGGGCCAGAGCATCCCCCCCCACAGCGCCCCCCGCCGAACTGCCCCCCCCGGGCACAGGGGGGATTCAGCGGGCACCCGGCCCCGCCCCCAGGCAGCGAGCAGCGCGGGGAGCAGGGCTCAGGCCGCCCCGCCCCCCCGCGTGCGGGACACGTTCTGTGCGTGCCCCGCCCGCGGGAACCACCCCTCGAGGGCGCGCGGCTCCCCGGCGGGGGGAGGGGGCACGTGACACTCCCGCGCCCCGGTGGCCCGCAGCCCCCCCTCCCCGAGACACCCACGTGACTGGAGCCCGGGTCAGCTCCCGCGCCCCAAAGGGGGGGCCACAGCCCCGTTCCCCCGGCACCACGTGGGGGGGGGTCACAGGGGCGCTGCTCCCCGGGGAGGCTGCAGCGCCGGGGGGGGGGGCAGAAATCGCCCCCCCACCTCCGCCAGGGGCCGCCCCGCCGATGTCCAGCCTGGGGCCCGGAGAGAAGCAGGCGGGGGGGGGGGGCTCCACGTCACTGCCAGCTCCCGCCCCGCCCCCCAGGCTCCGCCCCTCAGCGCCCCCCGCAGCGTTTTCCCGCCCGCCTCGTCAGCGCGAGCGTCCCGGGAGTTTCCCGCCCAGCCAGCGCCGCCCGCGCCTGCGCTCTCCCGCGCCCTGTCCCCTCCTGCCCCCCCCAGTGCCAAGGCCCCCCCCGGCCCCTCCCCCTCCCTCCTGCCCCCCCAGTGCCGAGCACCCCCCCGGCCCCTCACCCCCTCCTGCCCCCCCAGTGCCAAGCGCCCCCCCCGGCCCCTCACACCCAGCCTGCTCCTACACCTCACCCCTGTCCAGACACCCCACCCCCAGCCCGCTCCCCCACCTTCCCTCGCGCCCCCTCCTCCCCCGGGCCAGACACCAACAAGGGGCGGGCTGGGGGCGGGGAGCTTCGCACTCGGACCCAGGATTCGCTCGCGCCCCCGCGCGCTCCTCGGACCTTCCTGTCATGGCGGCGCCGGCCGCCCAGTCAGACAACGCCCCCCTGCGGCAGCCCATTGGCCGAACCAGAGGCAGGATCCCCTTTGCTGACAGCCCATTGGGCGACACTATCCTCCGCCAAGGCTGTCTTCCGAAAGCCCATTGGCTGGCACACAGCCAGGAACCACCCCTAAGTCACAGACAATTCGAGGACAGAGCAGCCCATTAAGATCCACCCCGGACAGCCTATTGGTCGAGAGCAGTGGCAGGTCATTCCCCCTAGTCACACCGCATTCGCAGACAGAGCTGTCCGTTAAGATGCAGCCGGGTCAGCCTATTGGGTGCCTCTGATTCAGAACACGCCCCTTAGTCACAGCCCATTCGCGGACAGAAGAGTCTGTTATAATCCACCCCGGACAACCTATTGGCCGCCAGCAGCCCCAGAACACGCCTTGAGTCACCGCCCATTGGCGCACGGAGCAGTCCGTTAAGAGTCACCTCGGACAGCCTCAGATTGGGCGCCACAGATTCCGAACACGCCCTTTACTCTCAGCCCATTCGCGGACAGAACAGTCTGTTACGATCAGTCCGGGACAGTCTCTCGGCCAGCCTTAGTGTAGGGAGAACATAGTCAAGTATGAAACAGGATTCCCCAAGTGGAAGTGACTCCCCAGAATTTGTTCCCCACAACTACAAGTCTAAGGAGGAGAAGTTTGTTAAGTAGAAGAAGCATAGAAGTGTTTAGATTTATTCTTGTGAAAGTGTTTAGATTTAGTGTTATCAAGCTTGAGAAGTGTTTAGATTTATAATTATTATTATTATTATTATTTGTTAGGATTGTTTAATTATAAATCTAAACATTTTTGCCCCTCTAGAATATAATTGGTTAGGAATGTAATATTAGGTCATGTAACTTCAAACTGTTAAAAATATACTACTATGTAGCCAGAAACAGCTCCCCTCGCTGTGCGCCAGGGCACGCTCAAACTTACTGTTACACAATTGACAACCGTTCTCTTCAAAGCATTGTGAAGCACTTAACCCTAATCGCAAAGTGAAGCATTGTAACTATAACAGTAACTAACTCAGCGCTCAGAGAGAGAATGTTTTAAGAAATGCCACCCAGAAACGTTTGTAACTTTTTGTAACTACAACTCTTGTATTATTATGCAAAATACTGTATGGGAAACATTAATTAGGGAATGTACATAAGAGAGAGAGTGCTTGGACGATGAATGAATGGTTGTGAGAGGTGCCAGCCTGAGAATGCAGCAACAAAGGGCTGAAGAAGGCGTCAGGTGCCAGTGCAATTGGCTCCCCGTAGCCGTTTCTAACACACACATGAGCCGCTCTGATTTGGCTTCTAACACTTTTAGCTGCTCGGTTCTGCAAGCGCGGAGAGGAAGCCGCGTCCGATAGATGGAGGTTCTCCGCGACACATTTGGCAGCCTGGACCCCCTGCCTCTGGTCCAAAGAGTCTCAACCAACCCCCGACCCCATGACCCTTGTTCTCAGTGATTCCGCCAGCTGCTTGGTGCCTTTAGTACCCGGCCCCGCTTGCAAAGTCCCCCCCCCAGCAGCATGACCCGAGAGCGAAACAAGAGACCCTCCCCCCCCCCAGCAGCAAAACCCGAGAGCAGCGCGAAAGAACCCCCCCGGCATTGCGACCCGAGGGCGGCGCCAGAGACCCCCCCCAGCAGCAAGTCCCGAGGGCGGCGCCAGAGACCCTCCCCAGCAGCGTGACCCGAGAGCGAAGCCAGAGACCTCCCCCAGCAGAGTGACCCGAAAACGGTGCCAGAGACCCCCCCCAGCAGCAAGACCCGAGAGCGGCACCACAGACCCGCCCCCAGCAGTGCGACCCAAGAGTGGCGCCAGAGACCCTCCCCCCAGCAGCATCACCAGAGAACGGCGACAGAGATCTCCCCCCCCCCCAGCAGCACAACCTGAGATGGGAGCCAGAGGCCCCCCCCCAGCAGCATCACCCGAGAGTGGCGCCAGAGACCCCCCCCAGCAGCATGAGATGAAAGTGGCGACAGAGACCCCACCCCCAAGGAGCGCGACCCGAGACCGGCGCCGGAGACCCCCCCAGAAGCATTACCCGAGAGTGGAGACAGAAACCCCACCCCCAGCACCGCTACCGGAGAGCGGCGCCAGAGACCTCCCCGAACAGCATCACCCGAGAGCGGCCCCAGACACCCACCCAGCAGCAAAACCCGAGAGAGGTGCCAGAGACCCCCCGCAGCAGCATCACCTGATAGCGGGGCCAGTGACACCCCCCGTCTGCAGCATGACCGGAGGGAGGCTCCAGAGACCACCCCCAGTAGTGCGACCCGAGAGCGGCGCCAGAGACCTCCCCCCAGCAGCGCGACCCGAGAGTGGAGACAGAGACCCCACCCCCAGCACCACTACCGAGAGCGGCACCAGAGACCCCCCCAACAGCGCGACCCAAAAGCGGTAACAGAGACCCCCCCCCAGCAGCACGACCGGAGAGCGAAGCCAGAGACCCCCCCAGCAGCATGATCCCAAGGAGGCGCCAGAGACCCCCCCCAGTAGCGCGACTCGAGAGCGGCACCAGAGATTCCCCGCAGCAGCATAACCCGAGAGAGGCGCCAGACTCCCTCCCAGCAGCACGACCTGAGAGTGGCCCCAAAGACCCCTCCCCCCCAGCAGCGAGACCCGAGAGCAGCGCTAGAGACACCCCCAAGCTGCACGACCCGAGAGCGGCACCAGAATCCCTCCCTGCAGCGAGATCCGAGAGCGGCGTGACTGAAGAGACCTCTCACTCACTAAGGTCTGTGGCTGTGGGAATTCTATCCTTTAGCCCTTCCCCCCCGCCCCTCGCCTATGTATAGGGCCCTCTACAAGAACACTGAGTCAGTCAGCCATGACGCGCCACCGCTCTCCCTTGCGCGACTTGCGAACCTGCAGAATTCCCGTTGGCTCCTGAGCCCTTAACCCGTGGAGATGCTCACCTGGAATGCCTGCACGTGAGCTATACAAGGACACGGCAGAAGCAGAGCAAGGACAAAGACACAGACAGAAACAGACAGACAGAACGTATTGGCCAATACGAGAGAGCAACAAGAGAGAAACACATGAGAGGCAGACGGAAACCTTACCGCCTTGCGTCTTCCTCCTCGAGCCAATCGTCTGCTGAGAAGGACACCGTGTTCCAGAGAAATCAGCACCCCTGACAAACGGAAGCCCTGTTTCTCCCACTACCAAGGAATCACCTCGCGAACCTCCGCTCGGACTCGCTGTCTAAGCAAACCTGACTTCCCTTCCTAGACCCGAGTGCGCCGTAAGCCGAGAGATTTCCAAACCCGACACTTATCTCCCTGTCAGCGATGGCTGCTCCGCTCCCAGCCGGACGGTTCTCGCCTCGCTTCGACCAAGCTCCCGAGCTCGCTGTTCTCGTTTCCGTTCCATCCCCAGACGGGAGGACACCGGGAGGGTTGACTTCTTATCGCTCACTACCGAACACAGCAGAGGGGAAAAAACAAACAAACAACTTAGCTTTTCAGTCCGCAAGGACGCGGCATCGCTTCTCCTCCCACCATCGCACCGCTGCCTCCCACCATCGGCCACCCCCTCCCGCTGCCACTCCAGGAACGCGGAGAGAACGGAGGCCTTGAATATCTATCCACGCTCTGTTGAACTGCCTATGCCCCTTCACCAGTCCCCAAGCCACCAGGCTCCGTGACCCAGCAGGAAGCTCTCTGCCTCAGAAGAAACATACTGCCAGGACGCTTAAAGATTTCAAAGCACGCACCTCTTACTCACACAGAGCCATGGGAAGGCCGAACGCTGAGGACCCTTCACATGTTCCGAGAATCACGTCCAGGCAGCTCAAGTACATCTCGGACGATTTATTCTCCGCCCACGGCCACGCACTGATTCCTCTGCAAGGGTGGCCAAAAAAGCCCAGCGTTAGCTCTCACTCACTAAAGTCTGTGGCTGTGGGAATTCTATCCTTTAGCCCTTTCCCCCCTCTCGCCTATGTATCGGGTCCTCTACAAGAACACCGAGTCATTCAGCCATGACGCACCACCGCTCTCCCTTGCGCGACTTGCGAACCTGCTGAATTCCCGTTGGCTCCTGAGCCCTTAACCCTTGGAGATGCTCACCTGGAATGCCTGCAAGTGTGCTGTACAAGGACACGGCAGAAGCAGAGCAAGGACAAAGACACAGACAGAAACAGACAGACAGGACGTATTGGCCAATACGAGAGAGCAACAAGAGAGAAACACATGCGAGGCAGCCAGAAACCTTACCACCTTGCGTCTTCCTCCTCGAGCCAAGCGTCTGCTGAGAAGGACACCGTGTTCCAGAGAAACCAGCACCCCTGACAAACGGGAGCCCTGTTTCTCCCACTACCAAGTAAGCACCTCGGGAACCTCCGCTCGGACTCGCTGTCTAAGCAAACGTGACTTCCCTTCCTAGACCCGAGTGGGCCGTAAGCCGAGAGATTTCCAGACCCGACACTTATCTCCCGGTCAGCGATGGCTGCTCCGCTCCCAGCAGGACGGTTCTCGCCTCGCTTCGACCAAGCTCCCAAGCTCGCCGTTCTCTTTTCCGTTCCATCCCCAGACGGGAGGACACCGGGAGGGTTGACTTCTTATCGCTCGCTACCGAACACAGCTGAGGGGAAAAAACAAACAAACAACTTAGCTTTTCAGTCCGCAAGGACGCGGCATCGCTTCTCCTCCCACCATCGGCCACCCCCTCCCGCTGCCACTCCAGGAACTCGGAGAGAACGGAGGCCTTGAATATCTATCCACGCACTGTTGAACCGCCTACTGCCCCTTCACCAGTCCCCAAGCCACCAGGCTCCGTGCCCCAGCAGGAAGCTCTCTGCCTCAGAAGAAACATACTGCCAGGACGCTTGAAGATTTCAAAGCACGCACCTCTTACTCACACAGAGCCATGGGAAGGCCGAACGCTGAGGACCCTTCACGTGTTCCGAGAATCACGTCCAGGCAGCTCAAGTCCATCTCGGACGGTATCTTCTCAGCCCACTGCCCAGCCAGTTTCCCAGCTGTTACCCAGTCTGGAGCCAGCAAAGCCCTCGGGCAGGAGTGACAGCAAAGGGCTAGGACCCAGAAGCCGTGTCCAGGGGTCAGTCTGGAGTGCTGTACAAAGCCCAGGACCATCCACATATCCTGTGTGGTGCAACCTGCTGAGTGGAGACAAAGGCTCAGGGCTGCTCTCATACCCTGATCAGACACTTTACTGAATGTGGTGCAGGGAAAAGGTGGACTGATGGCTCCCATGAATGGGCGTGCAGACTGGAGTGAGGAAGGGCCCCGGGATAAGAATATGGATGGGGGTGCAGGCTGGGGGGAGGAAGGGCCCCGGGATAAGCATATGGATGGGGGTGCAGGCTGGGGAGAGGAAGGGCCCCGGGATAAGAGTATGGACGGGGTGCAGGCTGGGGTGAGGAAGCAGGAGGGGAGGGGGCTGCGCGGAGCCTGGAGTGCGGGATGAGGGGGCCATGGGCAGGAGGGGAGAGGGCTGTGCGGAGCCTGGAGTGCGGGATGAGGGGGCCGGGGGCAGGAGGGGAGAGGGCTGTGCGGAGCCTGGAGTGCGGGATGAGGGGGCCATGGGCAGGAGGGGAGAGGGCTGCGCGGAGCCTGGTGTGTGGGATGAGGGGGCCGGGGGCAGGAGGGGAGAGGGCTGCGCGGAGCCTGGAAATAACGAGCTTCTTACTTTGCCTGCTGTCAAAGGGCAAGACTGGGGCCACGTGGCGTGCGGAGCAGGGACAGCAGCTGGGGGCGATGGAATTACACGTGCATTACCCGCAATGACCACCGAGCGGCACTGTGGAGGCGCTTCGGAATTACACGTGCATTACCCGCAATGACCACCGAGCGGCACTGTGGAGGCGCTTCGGAATTACACGTGCATTACCGGCAATGACCACCGAGCGGCACTGTGGAGGCGCTACGGAATTACACGTGCATTACCGGCAATGACCACCGAGCGGCACTGTGGAGGCGCTTCGGAATTACACGTGCATTACCCGCAATGACCACCGAGCGGCACTGTGGAGGCGCTACGGAATTACACGTGCATTACCCGCAATGACCACCGAGCGGCACTGTGGAGGCGCTACGGAATTACACGTGCATTACCGGCAATGACCACCGAGCGGCACTGTGGAGGCGCTACGGAATTACACGTGCATTACCGGCAATGACCACCGAGCGGCACTGTGGAGGCGCTACGGAATTACACGTGCATTACCCGCAATGACCACCGAGCGGCACTGTGGAGGCGCTACGGAATTACACGTGCATTACCGGCAATGACCACCGAGCGGCACTGTGGAGGCGCTACGGAATTACACGTGCATTACCCGCAATGACCACCGAGCGGCACTGTGGAGGCGCTTCGGAATTACACGTGCATTACCGCCGGTGACTACCGAGTGTCACTGTTGCTCTGCTAAGGGCCGTTATTTCCGAATAAAAAAGATTGTTCTTAGGGTAGAAATGCCCCATTCCGAACTAAGAACACGCTGGGCGGGGCTATGCCGGGGGGCGGGGCTATGATAGGGGCGGGGCGCGCTGCGACGTGCCCCGGGAGGCCGCACTATGAGAACTACAAGTCCCAGGATGCGTCGCTAACACTTGGAGTGACACGAGCGCGGGACCAACCGCGTCGCTCCCTGGTCAATGCCCCGTTGTGATGTCACTTCCGCTGCACCCGCCCAGCCGAACAGCGCCGGGCCTGCCCTGGCCCTGCAATGGCCGATGGGAGCTGCGGACAGGGGCACTCAGTTTCCCACAAGCCACTGCGGCTACTTTCCCTACTCCCCCTCATCCCGCCCCTCCCCATTGCTGGGCGGGGCTCCTGCCTCAGAGACGGCAGCGTCCGCAGCTGATGCCCCGACCCCACTCGGGAGAGGAGACTCCGCGGCAACCCTTCCCCCCCAAACTCCTCCCCGCCCCGTGCAGTCTGATCCCCCCAAACTCCTCCCCGCCCCGTGCAGTCTGATCCCCCCTCAAACTCCTCCCCCCCGTGCAGTCTGATCCCCCCAAACTTCCCCTCCGCCCCGTGCACTCTGATCCCCCCAAACTCCTCTCCCCCCGTGCAGTCTGATCCCCCCAAACTCCTCCCCGCCCCGTGCAGTCCGATCCCCCCAAACTCTTCCCCGCCCCGTGCAGTCCGATCCCCCCAAACTCCTCTCCCCCCGTGCAGTATGATCCCCCCCAAACACCTCCCCGCCCCGTGCAGTCCGATCCCCCCCAAACACCTCCCCGCCCCGTGCAGTCTGATCCCCCTCCAAACTCCTCCCCCCCGTGCAGTCTGATCCCCCCCCACACTCCTCCCCGCTCCGTGCAGTCTGATCCTCTCCCCCGTGCAGTCTGATCCCCCCAAACTCCTCCCCGCCCCGTGCAGTCCGATCCTCCCAAACTCTTCCCCCCCGTGCAATCTGATCCCCCCAAACTCCTCTCCCCCCGTGCAGTCTGATCCCCCCCAAACTCCTCCACGCCCCGTGCAGTCCGATCCCCCCAAACTCTTCCCCGCCCCGTGCAGTCCGATCCCCCCAAACTCCTCTCCCTCCGTGCAGTACGATCCCCCCCAAACTCCTCTCCCCCCGTGCAGTCTGATCCCCCCAAACTCGTCCGCCCCGTGCAATCTGATCCCCCCAAACTCCTCTCCCCCCGTGCAGTCTGATCCCCCCCAAACTCCTCCCCGCCCCATGCAGTCCGATCCCCCCAAACTCTTCCCCGCCCCGTGCAGTCCGATCTCCCCAAACTCCTCTCCCTCCGTGCAGTCCGATCCCCCCAAACTCCTCCCCCCCGTGCAGTCTGATCCCCCCAAACTCCTCCCCGCCCCGTGCAGTCCGATCCCCCCAAACTCTTCCCCCCCGTGCAATCTGATCCCCCCAAACTCCTCTCCCCCCGTGCAGTCTGATCCCCCCCAAACTCCTCCCCGCCCCGTGCAGTCCGATCCCCCCAAACTCCTCTCCCTCCGTGCAGTCCGATCCCCCCCAAACTCCTCCCCGCCCCGTGCAGTCCGATCCCCCCAAACTCCTCCCCCCCGTGCAGTCTGATCCCCCCCCAAACTCCTCCCCGCTCCGTGCAGTCTGATCCTCCCCTCCATGCAGTCTGATCCCCCCAAACTCCTCCCCGCCCCGTGCAGTCCGATCCCCCCAAACTCTTCCCCGCCCCGTGCAGTCCGATCCCCCCAAACTCCTCTCCCTCCGTGCAGTCCGATCCCCCCCAAACTCCTCTCCCCCCGTGCAGTCTGATCCCCCCAAACTCCTCCCCCACGTGCAGTCCGATCCCCCCCAAACTCTTCCCCGCCCCGTGCAGTCCGATCCCCCCAAACTCCTCTCCCTCCGTGCAGTCCGATCCCCCCCAAACTCCTCCCCGCCCCGTGCAGTCCGATCCCCCCCAAACTCTTCCCCGCCCCGTGCAGTCCGATCCCCCCAAACTCCTCCCCGCCCCGTGCAGTCCGATCTCCCCCAAAACTCCTCCCCGCCCCGTGCAGTCTGATCCCCCCCCAAACTCCTCCCCGCTCCGTGCAGTCTGATCCCCCCCAAACTCCTCTCCCCCCCGTGCAGTCTGATCCCCCCCACAGTCCCCTCCGCCCCGTGCAGTCTGATCGCCCCCCCAAACTCCTGTCCGCCCCGTGCAGTCTGATCCCCCCCAAAGCTCCTCCCTGCCCCGTGCAGTCTGATCCCCCCAAACTCCTCTCCCCCCGTGCAGTCTGATCCCCCCAAACTCCTCTCCCCCCCGTGCAGTCTGATCGCCCCCCAAAACTCCTCCCCGCCCCGTGCAGTCTGATCCCCCCCAAACTCCTCCCCACCCCATGCAGTCTGATCCCCCCAAACTCCTCGCCCCGTGCAGTCTGATCCCCCCCAAACTCCTCCCCGCCCCGTGCAGTCTGATCCCCCCCAAACTCCTCCCCGCCCCGTGCAGTCTGATCCCCCCCAAACTCCTCCCCGCCCCGTGCAGTCTGATCCCCCCCCAAACTCCTCCTCGCCCCGTGCAGTCTGATCCCCCCCAAACTCCTCCCCCCGTGCAGTCTGATCTCCTACCCCCCACGAAACTCCTCTCCGCCCCCTGCAGTCTGATCCCCTACCCCCCTAACTCCTCTCCGCGCCATGCAGTCTGATCCCCCCTCACCAAACTCCTCCCCGCCCCGTGCAGTCTGCTTCCCCCCAAACTCCTCTCCGCCCCATGCAGTATGATTCCCCTTCACCAAACTCCTCTCCGCCCCATGCAGTATGATCCCCCCTCACCAAACTCCTCCCCGCCCCGTGCAGTCTGCTTCCCCCCAAACTCCTCTCCGCTCCATGCAGTCTGATCCCCCACCACCCCCAAACTCCTCTCCGCCCCGTGCAGTCTGCTCCCCCCAACACCAAATTTCCCAGCCGGCTTGTGCAGGGACTGGCAGCGGGACAGGCTGATGCTGCTGTTGCCTTCGAAAGTGCAGCGGGGAGCGTGAGGCGGGTGGGTGGGGAGGGGGGCGGCTGCCTCTGCTGCGTCCCGTTCACAAGCCCAGAGGGGCCGCGCGAGGATTTTCCGGAGACCCCGAGGAGTTTTCTGCCGCTCACTTCTGTGTCCCAGCTGAGTTCCTGCCAGTCAGTGGCCCCGCCCCTGCCATTAATGACGGAGCCTGGGACCCGTCTGTGTGCCACACAAACCCACGTGTCACTCGCCCGGGAGCCGATAGAACGTGCCCCGCGTTCCGTCATTTGCATGCACCGCGCCAGGGCAATGACGTCACTAGCAGTGCGCTGCTGTTCGTAGCCGGCAGTGGCAGCTTCGCACCGAGCCGGGCCACGAGGCAGCGGGCGCAGCGCTGGGGGCGGAGCTACAGGGGAGCGGCCCGGCCGGGCGGGGTGCACACTGGGGCGCCCAAGGGCTGAGATCCGGGCGGGGCAGCGTCACGCTCTGACCTCCCTGCCGCCTCCCGCCGCCGCTCCCTTGGGGCCGGGTGGCGCGGACCGGAAGCCGCTGCACTGCCCGGATTTCCTGGGGAACACGCTCCCTGTGACGTCAGGACCTGCCACAGAGGCAGGGCGCCACCCCGGCCAAGCAAGGAGCAGAGCTAGGGTTGCCAGATGGTTTCACCAAAAATACCAGGCACGCCTGACATGACATCACAATCTGCATTCCATCTGATTTAGAAAATACCCGACATTTATCAGAGGAGTAGCCGCGTTAGTCTGAATCTGCAAAAGCAGCGAGGAGCCCTGTGGCACAGAACTCCTTGCCGCTTTCGCGGACATTGAGAAAATATAAATTTGTTTCCCGAAGAAAAAGCTGAAAGCCTGGACCGTCCAGTTCAAAACCGGACACCTGGCAACCATAAGCAGAGTGGTGCCTTGTCGGAGCGGTTCCAGCCTCCGCTCTGCTGTCCTTCCTCTGCCCCACGTACCACGGGAGCTGGTGGCCTACGCTGGCTGCACCGCCACAGGAAGCCTCCAACCCCAGTCGCTGTCCCAGCCAGGCACCCCGTGTCTGAACCCGTCCCGCCTGGCCCCGTGTCTCCTGCCTACCACCCGCTGACCTGGCACCAGCTGAGCGCTCGTACCTGGGCACCTTCCGGTCACGGTTCCCAGTCGGTTGCTGTCAGGCTGTGGACCGAGCAAACGTCACTTCCGGTCCGTGGGACTGAACGCACGTGGCGCCGGCATGATGCGAGGCCGCTCCTTGTTGCCCCACGTCGGATACAAAAGGAGCAGCTACCGCGCGGCAGTTAGAGCCTCGTGCTGAAACGCGCTGCAGCAGCGCTACTCTTCCCTGCCCCTCTCATCCCAGTTGCATGCTCCAGATGGGAGGGGAGGGGTGTCGCTTTCCAGGAGCTACTGCTGCCAGGGCACCGTCTGACTGGCACACGTCAGACGCACACGCCCGTACCACAGCCACTCACCCTGCCAAATGCTCACACGCAGGGATGCGTGTACACACTCACAAACGCGAATTAACAGATTAACACGCCTGGGCGCCCACTCATGCCCTCGCTCAAATGCCCACACACGCATCTGCTCAATCTGCCCGCACGCAGGCATGTGCACACACACGCAAATGGACACTTGCGGACGCACACACTTGCACTCATACTTACGTGCGCACGCATGCACACCGACTAACAGTCGCCTAGAAGGACTCACCAATAATATTAAACTCAAAAGCCAAAGATTAGATCAATTAGGAGACAACTATTCCCACGAGGCCCTAATCCATGTCTGGGGCTCCTCGGTGCTGCTGGAGACCAAGTCTTTATTTCAATCCCAGTTTTGCCAACTCTCCGCATGCGTGACGCTAGGTCAATTGGCAGCCTACTCACTTAGTTTTCCGTATGATCCTAGACACGTTAAGTATCGCCAGCCAGGAGATTCGGGGGGCGGCGGGGCGGGGGGATTAATGACATTTTTAAAAATACAAAAATCGGTGTTCAGTTTCTGTTGTAGATAAACCTATGTACTTCATATGACTTGACACTGTGCCTCTCCATATAACCTTGTAACTTTGTATTAATCCATATGACCTTGTCACTTTGTATTAGAACCTGAATCCATATAACCTTGTAACTTAGTTTTCTACATAGGGTTCTAATACAGAGTATATAGTTAAAGAGGTAAAAATGTCATTTGCTAGGAGTAGAATAAGATCTTTCCCCCACTCTCTCCCCCCACTCTGTAATCAATTGCCCAGTTGAATGAACGAGGTGTGAATGAGTAACACTTGGGAGCCAAGCACCTCCAGAGAGCTACACCAGTTGAAAAGGGGGTAGAAGCCAGACCCAAGGTGTCAAGAGGGCTCAAGAAAGAAGAGCAGACATATTGAAGGCCTTGGGGATTAGAAGCAAGCACCTTCTTTGGAAAACACCCTCTCTTAACAGACAGCACCCACAAAGGGACCAAAGGACACAGACCCAGATTTTGAATCTGGGATATATTTGCATAAGAGGGAAGCTGCTATAAAAGTGAGTTGTCTTGCAGAGGACTCCGGGTCTCATCTTGTCACCATCGGAGCATCGATCCGGATCAGCAGAAGCCCGGCTCCACCCCTCCCCCATCTAACTCACCTGGCCAGTGAAGTTAAGGGGAGCAACAAGTTGGTAACAACAGCAAGACGGAGTGTGCTTGTGCACGTGTGTGTGTGTGTGTGAGTGCGTGAGTGACACAGAATAATCAATACTTATCATATGCATGTGGTAAATAAATAAATAATTTCTATATATATATAATGTGTGTGTGTGTGATCAATAAATGTGGCGTGTTGCCTTATCCCTCTGAAAAAGATCCCGAGTACTTCTTTTAAGTACAACACTGTGACTTTTGTACTTCGTATTTTCAAGTTCTTCCACCACGAGCCAGAGGGCCTTTTCTCAGGGACCCGTACCACGCTCGCAAACGTCTGTGCGGCCCTCCCTCGATACTTACCTTGAGCCAATTGCTATTTGCTCTTCTTCCATAGATCGCTGTCTGGTTTCCATCTGCCGGCAGGGTCTCGGGGGGGGTGGCTCCTTTCGGTCTCTGCCACCACATGGCCAGCCTCTCATCTCCTCCAAGTCTACAGGGACCGAAAAAGAGACAGAGAACGGTTAGGAGCTAGGCCACCCTAGATGTGTGGAAAGGACAGACACGTGCGTCACCTGGCTGCTGCTCACTGGAGCCCAGTGTTGCCTCTAACATTTCCCCTCCAGGAGCGGAGTGAGTTTTGTCTCGTGCTCCAAGATCGAGGTCACGTGCCCTTCTTCGGATGCCTGCCACCCAGGCGAAGACATGTCTCGTCTGTGTTTTTAAAACGTTCTGGAAGAAAGAGTACTAACACAAGGGAGAATTAACAAGGTCATTTAAACTGTAAATATTTGTTTGATATGAAGTCAAATAAAAGGAAAATTAATACTGCAACATTTTCAGTGGCCAACCTCCTCTCCTCTCCTCTCCTCTCCCCTCCCCTCCCCTGCCCCCTCCAGCTGGCCTAGATGATCTCTCCGGGTCCCTTATGGTAAAGCCCGCCCCGGGACCCTGTGCTGAGGTGACAAGTTCTTCACAAGATACTGGGTATGTAAACTTTTTACGGAAAAGCGTCCGTGGCCAATCTAGTCGCGCTTTTCTGCAAAAAAGCCCCAATCGCCATTTTCGCCATCGGGGCTTTTTTGCGGAAAAGAACTCTCTGCTGTCTACACTGGCCCTTTTGCGCAGAAGTCTTTCGGAAAAAGACTTTTGCCCGAACGGGAGCAGCATAGTATTCCCGCAGAAGCACTGACAATCTTACATGAGATCGTCAGTGCTTTTGCGGAAATTCAAGCGGCCAGTGTAGACAGCTGGCAAGTTTTTCCGCAAAAGCAGATGATTAGCACACTTTCCTAGTTGAAAATCCAAGGAGAAGAAAGGGGAGAATTGCAAATCAAGACTCTCTTAAGGTGTCTGAAAGCTACTTTGGTCTGGGCCGGTACTCAGTGGTACCAAGGCAGACTTTTCTGTGGCTCGGTTGTCTAATGCCACACTAGAACAAGTCTACCACACCGAACGAAAGAGCAGACAATTACATGAAAGGGAAAAAAGGTGGCTTGGCAGAGAATTTGCTTCCGGACAAAAACAAGAGACTGCGGTGGTTAAAGAAGAACGGGAGGCATACCTGTGCATAAACCAATTCACCAGAAACCTTCTGAACAACCAGTTCAGTCACATGTCCTTACAGGGACAAGCACCTTAATGACGGTAGCCCTGACATTTTATTTTGCAGACGATTCTACTTGTGGAAGGGCTGCTGGAGTGAAACTTGAGGCCCAAGCAGGAGGAAAGTTTGATTTTCTAGTACCAAATAGAAAAACAATAATAGAACAAAAAGGCTAAAAGATGCCTAAGGGCGGAGATAGGGTCCAGAATGACTTAGACAAATTGGAGGATTGGGCCACAAGAAATCTGATGAGGTTCAACAAGGACAAGTGTAGAGTCCTGCACTTGGGATGGAAGAATCCCAAGCATAGTTACAAGCTGGGGACCAACCGGTTAAGTAGTAGTTCTGCAGACAGGACCTGGGGGTTACAGTGGATGAGAAGCTGGAGATGAGTCAACAGTGTGCCCTTGTAGCCAAGAAGGCTAATGGCATATTAGGTTGCATTAAGAGGAGCATTGCCAGTAGATCCAGAGATGTCATTATTCCCCTTTATTCGGCTTTGGTGAGGCCACATCTGGAGTACTGTGTCCAGTTCTGGGCCCCCCACTACAGAAGGGATGTGGACACATTGGAGAGGGTCCAGCAGAGGACAACCAAAATGATTAGGGGGCTGGAGCAATTGCTCTATGAAGAGGCTGAGGGATTTAGGTTTCTTTAGTCTGAAGAGGAGACCATGAGGGGGGATTTTATAGTAGCCTTCAACTTCCTTATAAGGACACAGGAACGCAAGGTAACCTGTTCTCCCAACTCTCGCTTTCAGACGGGGTGGGGAACCTTATTGGGGGGGCGGAAGGCACACACTAGTAGGGTTGCCAGATGGTTTCAGCAAAAAAAAAAAAAAAAAAAAAGGCGCCAGGAAAATTTTTGTTGAGGGAAAGAAGCCAACCAAACAAAAAAACCCCACCAGGAACATTTTTGTTGAGCAAAATCCAGTTGTGACCCCTTTAATTAGTCAGCCAATCTCCCCGCCCCGGCTTATTTCTGCTGGGCACAGAGGAAAAGCAGAAAATACTGGACATTTTGTATGTCCGGTATTTTCTAAATTTATTTACCGGACAAAAAGTGCAACTACCGGGCTGTCTGGCTCAGTGCTAGACACCTGGCAACCCTACACACAAGAGTGAAGAAAAAAAAAATCCCAAACCCCACCATCCGCATTAACACATGCCCCAACTGAGAAGGAGGAAGAGGCTTCCCACATTCCCCTCGCACACCGGAGCTTGTGAGGAGGGGGGGGCGGGGGGCGGGGCGGGGCGGGGCAGGCTAGCAGAATTTGTCTGCTCCAATCTGGCCACCCAGAGAAATAAAAAAGCAAATTGAAAGAGCCAGACGAATACCTAGAAACCATCTACTTCAAGACAGACCCAAGAAAACCAACAATAGAACACCACTTGTCATCACCTACAACCCCCAACTTAAACCTGTCCAACACATTATCAATAAACTACAGCCTATATTGGAACAGGATACCATACTCAAAGAGGCTCTGGGAGACAGACCCATAGTCTCCTATAGACAACCACCTAACCTCAAGATCATTCTTACCAACCACCACAGGACATACCACACTAATATCAACCCTGGTACCTTCCCTTGCAACAAACCCCGTTGCCAGCTTTGTCCACATATTCATTCTGCTGATACCATTATTGGACCCAACCAAGTGAGTTATAAGATCAAGAACACATATTCCTGCGCATCCAGAAATATAATCTATGCTATCGTGTGCCGAAAGTGTCCGTCTGCTATGTACATTGGACAAACATCTCAGACACTTCGCCAAAGGATTAATGCCCACAAAACAGATATCAGACAAGATCACAAAGAGAAAACAGTTTCTTGCCATTTTAACCAGAAAGGACACTCTCTCAATGACTTGACCACCTGCATTCTGCTACAAAGACCTTTTACATCTGCACTTGAAAGGGAATCCTCTGAACTGTCATTCATGTTAAAATTCGACACTTTCCAACAAGGACTTAGTTCAAATGTTTGTTATCTCACCCATTACCAAGATAGTTTCCCCAATTATCACCTCTAATACCATTAACTCACAAACATCCCACTCTCCCTACCTCTAATATCATCAATTCACAGACACTTACCTTCCTTCCCCCTCCCCCCCACCGCATCCCCCTCCTGTTCTGCAATGTGATTTGTCCTTTTCATATTTGTTCTTTTTTTTAATTGTATCCTTTGGTATATACGGTTGTGACTACTTTCTTCCACTATTTGATCTGAGGAAGTGGGTCTGGCCCACGAAAGCTCATCATCTAATAAACCATCTTGTTAGTCTTTAAAGTGCTACATTGTCCTGCATTTTGCTTCAACTACCCCAGACTAACACGGCTACATTTCTATCACCAATCTGGAGGGGAGCTAGAGCGTTAGTGTGGGAACCTTGAGTCTCGAGGGCCACACTCACGTGAGCTGGGGTATTAGGTTCCTCACCCCTGCTTTAAAAACAAAACCTCTTACTCTTAAAAATCGATCCCAGTATCTCTGGTCGGACCAGCTTCATGCAGGTCCTCGGGGATGGAAAACTGCAGCAAACTGTATGAACAGAAACAAACAGAAGCCCCAATCGCAGCTGGAGGTGGGGCGAGGCTGCCCCAGCAGGGACACAACGGGGCAGCCGCCCTCCACCAGATCAGGAAAACAACCGCGCCATTCCCCGGCCAGCAGGAAGGCGAGTGCCGCTGCAAGGCTCCGCAACGGAGGTGGGCGGCAGAGGGGTGTTTGTGCGCGGCCGCGCGCCTTCAGCGGCAACTCCCCTGGTGCCCCCTTCTCTAGTCCAGCCAGGCCTAAAATGCTCAGTGCTTAGAAGGCGGGTGGGGAACCTAAGGCCTGGGTGCTTGGGGCTCCTCCACCGTCGCCCCCTCCCCACGCCGTGGGGCTGGAGCGCACAAAGCGACTAGGCTGGGCCCTGCAGTGCTCTGGCGCCAGGGGGACGTTTCTCCGCTCAGCTGGGGGCCAGGCAGGGAGGCTTTTCTGTCGGTTGGTTTGTCTGTCACCTGTTTGCCCCCCAATTCTCAGCCACTCCCCCCCTCTCCCCACACGCCCCCACCCAGGACGCTCTCGGCCTCTGCAGGAGGCACAGCCGGGCACTGGGCGGCACTGCGGGCAGCCAGGGCCAGAGCATCCCCCCCCACAGCGCCCCCCGCCGAACTGCCCCCCGGGCACAGGGGGGATTCAGCGGGCACCCGGCCCCGCCCCCAGGCAGCGAGCAGCGCGGGGAGCAGGGCTCAGGCCGCCCCGCCCCCCCGCGTGCGGGACACGTTCTGTGCGTGCCCCGCCCGCGGGAACCACCCCTCGAGGGCGCGCGGCTCCCCGGCGGGGGGAGGGGGCACGTGACACTCCCGCGCCCCGGTGGCCCGCAGCCCCCCCTCCCCGAGACACCCACGTGACTGGAGCCCGGGTCAGCTCCCGCGCCCCAAAGGGGGGGCCACAGCCCCGTTCCCCCGGCACCACGTGGGGGGGGGTCACAGGGGCGCTGCTCCCCGGGGAGGCTGCAGCGCCGGGGGGGGGGGCAGAAATCGCCCCCCCACCTCCGCCAGGGGCCGCCCCGCCGATGTCCAGCCTGGGGCCCGGAGAGAAGCAGGCGGGGGGGGGGGGGCTCCACGTCACTGCCAGCTCCCGCCCCGCCCCCCAGGCTCCGCCCCTCAGCGCCCCCCGCAGCGTTTTCCCGCCCGCCTCGTCAGCGCGAGCGTCCCGGGAGTTTCCCGCCCAGCCAGCGCCGCCCGCGCCTGCGCTCTCCCGCGCCCTGTCCCCTCCTGCCCCCCCCCCCCGTGCCAAGGCCCCCCCGGCCCCTCCCCCTCCCTCCTGCCCCCCCAGTGCCGAGCACCCCCCCGGCCCCTCACCCCCTCCTGCCCCCCCAGTGCCAAGCGCCCCCCCCGGCCCCCCACACCCAGCCTGCTCCTACACCTCACCCCTGTCCAGACACCCCACCCCCAGCCCGCTCCCCCACCTTCCCTCGCGCCCCCTTCTCCCCCAGGCCAGACACCCCACCCCCAGCCCGCTCCCCCACCTTCCCTCGCGCCCCCTCCTCCCCCGGGCCAGACACCAACAAGGGGCGGGCTGGGGGCGGGGAGCTTCGCACTCGGACCCAGGATTCGCTCGCGCCCCCGCGCGCTCCTCGGACCTTCCTGTCATGGCGGCGCCGGCCGCCCAGTCAGACAACGCCCCCCTGCGGCAGCCCATTGGCCGAACCAGAGGCAGGATCCCCTTTGCTGACAGCCCATTGGGCGACACTATCCTCCGCCAAGGCTGTCTTCCGAAAGCCCATTGGCTGGCACACAGCCAGGAACCACCCCTAAGTCACAGACAATTCGAGGACAGAGCAGCCCATTAAGATCCACCCCGGACAGCCTATTGGTCGAGAGCAGTGGCAGGTCATTCCCCCTAGTCACACCGCATTCGCAGACAGAGCTGTCCGTTAAGATGCAGCCGGGTCAGCCTATTGGGTGCCTCTGATTCAGAACACGCCCCTTAGTCACAGCCCATTCGCGGACAGAAGAGTCTGTTATAATCCACCCCGGACAACCTATTGGCCGCCAGCAGCCCCAGAACACGCCTTGAGTCACCGCCCATTGGCGCACGGAGCAGTCCGTTAAGAGTCACCTCGGACAGCCTCAGATTGGGCGCCACAGATTCCGAACACGCCCTTTACTCTCAGCCCATTCGCGGACAGAACAGTCTGTTACGATCAGTCCGGGACAGTCTCTCGGCCAGCCTTAGTGTAGGGAGAACATAGTCAAGTATGAAACAGGATTCCCCAAGTGGAAGTGACTCCCCAGAATTTGTTCCCCACAACTACAAGTCTAAGGAGGAGAAGTTTGTTAAGTAGAAGAAGCATAGAAGTGTTTAGATTTATTCTTGTGAAAGTGTTTAGATTTAGTGTTATCAAGCTTGAGAAGTGTTTAGATTTATAATTATTATTATTATTATTATTTGTTAGGATTGTTTAATTATAAATCTAAACATTTTTGCCCCTCTAGAATATAATTGGTTAGGAATGTAATATTAGGTCATGTAACTTCAAACTGTTAAAAATATACTACTATGTAGCCAGAAACAGCTCCCCTCGCTGTGCGCCAGGGCACGCTCAAACTTACTGTTACACAATTGACAACCGTTCTCTTCAAAGCATTGTGAAGCACTTAACCCTAATCGCAAAGTGAAGCATTGTAACTATAACAGTAACTAACTCAGCGCTCAGAGAGAGAATGTTTTAAGAAATGCCACCCAGAAACGTTTGTAACTTTTTGTAACTACAACTCTTGTATTATTATGCAAAATACTGTATGGGAAACATTAATTAGGGAATGTACATAAGAGAGAGAGTGCTTGGACGATGAATGAATGGTTGTGAGAGGTGCCAGCCTGAGAATGCAGCAACAAAGGGCTGAAGAAGGCGTCAGGTGCCAGTGCAATTGGCTCCCCGTAGCCGTTTCTAACACACACATGAGCCGCTCTGATTTGGCTTCTAACACTTTTAGCTGCTCGGTTCTGCAAGCGCGGAGAGGAAGCCGCGTCCGATAGATGGAGGTTCTCCGCGACACATTTGGCAGCCTGGACCCCCTGCCTCTGGTCCAAAGAGTCTCAACCAACCCCCGACCCCATGACCCTTGTTCTCAGTGATTCCGCCAGCTGCTTGGTGCCTTTAGTACCCGGCCCCGCTTGCAAAGTCCCCCCCCCAGCAGCATGACCCGAGAGCGAAACAAGAGACCCTCCCCCCCCCCAGCAGCAAAACCCGAGAGCAGCGCGAAAGAACCCCCCCGGCATTGCGACCCGAGGGCGGCGCCAGAGACCCCCCCCAGCAGCAAGTCCCGAGGGCGGCGCCAGAGACCCTCCCCAGCAGCGTGACCCGAGAGCGAAGCCAGAGACCTCCCCCAGCAGAGTGACCCGAAAACGGTGCCAGAGACCCCCCCCAGCAGCAAGACCCGAGAGCGGCACCACAGACCCGCCCCCAGCAGTGCGACCCAAGAGTGGCGCCAGAGACCCTCCCCCCAGCAGCATCACCAGAGAACGGCGACAGAGATCTCCCCCCCCCCAGCAGCACAACCTGAGATGGGAGCCAGAGGCCCCCCCCCAGCAGCATCACCCGAGAGTGGCGCCAGAGACCCCCCCCAGCAGCATGAGATGAAAGTGGCGACAGAGACCCCACCCCCAAGGAGCGCGACCCGAGACCGGCGCCGGAGACCCCCCCAGAAGCATTACCCGAGAGTGGAGACAGAAACCCCACCCCCAGCACCGCTACCGGAGAGCGGCGCCAGAGACCTCCCCGAACAGCATCACCCGAGAGCGGCCCCAGACACCCACCCAGCAGCAAAACCCGAGAGAGGTGCCAGAGACCCCCCGCAGCAGCATCACCTGATAGCGGGGCCAGTGACACCCCCCGTCTGCAGCATGACCGGAGGGAGGCTCCAGAGACCACCCCCAGTAGTGCGACCCGAGAGCGGCGCCAGAGACCTCCCCCCAGCAGCGCGACCCGAGAGTGGAGACAGAGACCCCACCCCCAGCACCACTACCGAGAGCGGCACCAGAGACCCCCCCAACAGCGCGACCCAAAAGCGGTAACAGAGACCCCCCCCCAGCAGCACGACCGGAGAGCGAAGCCAGAGACCCCCCCAGCAGCATGATCCCAAGGAGGCGCCAGAGACCCCCCCCAGTAGCGCGACTCGAGAGCGGCACCAGAGATTCCCCGCAGCAGCATAACCCGAGAGAGGCGCCAGACTCCCTCCCAGCAGCACGACCTGAGAGTGGCCCCAAAGACCCCTCCCCCCCAGCAGCGAGACCCGAGAGCAGCGCTAGAGACACCCCCAAGCTGCACGACCCGAGAGCGGCACCAGAATCCCTCCCTGCAGCGAGATCCGAGAGCGGCGTGACTGAAGAGACCTCTCACTCACTAAGGTCTGTGGCTGTGGGAATTCTATCCTTTAGCCCTTCCCCCCCGCCCCTCGCCTATGTATAGGGCCCTCTACAAGAACACTGAGTCAGTCAGCCATGACGCGCCACCGCTCTCCCTTGCGCGACTTGCGAACCTGCAGAATTCCCGTTGGCTCCTGAGCCCTTAACCCGTGGAGATGCTCACCTGGAATGCCTGCACGTGAGCTATACAAGGACACGGCAGAAGCAGAGCAAGGACAAAGACACAGACAGAAACAGACAGACAGAACGTATTGGCCAATACGAGAGAGCAACAAGAGAGAAACACATGAGAGGCAGACGGAAACCTTACCGCCTTGCGTCTTCCTCCTCGAGCCAATCGTCTGCTGAGAAGGACACCGTGTTCCAGAGAAATCAGCACCCCTGACAAACGGAAGCCCTGTTTCTCCCACTACCAAGGAATCACCTCGCGAACCTCCGCTCGGACTCGCTGTCTAAGCAAACCTGACTTCCCTTCCTAGACCCGAGTGCGCCGTAAGCCGAGAGATTTCCAAACCCGACACTTATCTCCCTGTCAGCGATGGCTGCTCCGCTCCCAGCCGGACGGTTCTCGCCTCGCTTCGACCAAGCTCCCGAGCTCGCTGTTCTCGTTTCCGTTCCATCCCCAGACGGGAGGACACCGGGAGGGTTGACTTCTTATCGCTCACTACCGAACACAGCAGAGGGGAAAAAACAAACAAACAACTTAGCTTTTCAGTCCGCAAGGACGCGGCATCGCTTCTCCTCCCACCATCGCACCGCTGCCTCCCACCATCGGCCACCCCCTCCCGCTGCCACTCCAGGAACGCGGAGAGAACGGAGGCCTTGAATATCTATCCACGCTCTGTTGAACTGCCTATGCCCCTTCACCAGTCCCCAAGCCACCAGGCTCCGTGACCCAGCAGGAAGCTCTCTGCCTCAGAAGAAACATACTGCCAGGACGCTTAAAGATTTCAAAGCACGCACCTCTTACTCACACAGAGCCATGGGAAGGCCGAACGCTGAGGACCCTTCACATGTTCCGAGAATCACGTCCAGGCAGCTCAAGTACATCTCGGACGATTTATTCTCCGCCCACGGCCACGCACTGATTCCTCTGCAAGGGTGGCCAAAAAAGCCCAGCGTTAGCTCTCACTCACTAAAGTCTGTGGCTGTGGGAATTCTATCCTTTAGCCCTTTCCCCCCCTCTCGCCTATGTATCGGGTCCTCTACAAGAACACCGAGTCATTCAGCCATGACGCACCACCGCTCTCCCTTGCGCGACTTGCGAACCTGCTGAATTCCCGTTGGCTCCTGAGCCCTTAACCCTTGGAGATGCTCACCTGGAATGCCTGCAAGTGTGCTGTACAAGGACACGGCAGAAGCAGAGCAAGGACAAAGACACAGACAGAAACAGACAGACAGGACGTATTGGCCAATACGAGAGAGCAACAAGAGAGAAACACATGCGAGGCAGCCAGAAACCTTACCACCTTGCGTCTTCCTCCTCGAGCCAAGCGTCTGCTGAGAAGGACACCGTGTTCCAGAGAAACCAGCACCCCTGACAAACGGGAGCCCTGTTTCTCCCACTACCAAGTAAGCACCTCGGGAACCTCCGCTCGGACTCGCTGTCTAAGCAAACGTGACTTCCCTTCCTAGACCCGAGTGGGCCGTAAGCCGAGAGATTTCCAGACCCGACACTTATCTCCCGGTCAGCGATGGCTGCTCCGCTCCCAGCAGGACGGTTCTCGCCTCGCTTCGACCAAGCTCCCAAGCTCGCCGTTCTCTTTTCCGTTCCATCCCCAGACGGGAGGACACCGGGAGGGTTGACTTCTTATCGCTCGCTACCGAACACAGCTGAGGGGAAAAAACAAACAAACAACTTAGCTTTTCAGTCCGCAAGGACGCGGCATCGCTTCTCCTCCCACCATCGGCCACCCCCTCCCGCTGCCACTCCAGGAACTCGGAGAGAACGGAGGCCTTGAATATCTATCCACGCACTGTTGAACCGCCTACTGCCCCTTCACCAGTCCCCAAGCCACCAGGCTCCGTGCCCCAGCAGGAAGCTCTCTGCCTCAGAAGAAACATACTGCCAGGACGCTTGAAGATTTCAAAGCACGCACCTCTTACTCACACAGAGCCATGGGAAGGCCGAACGCTGAGGACCCTTCACGTGTTCCGAGAATCACGTCCAGGCAGCTCAAGTCCATCTCGGACGGTATCTTCTCAGCCCACTGCCCAGCCAGTTTCCCAGCTGTTACCCAGTCTGGAGCCAGCAAAGCCCTCGGGCAGGAGTGACAGCAAAGGGCTAGGACCCAGAAGCCGTGTCCAGGGGTCAGTCTGGAGTGCTGTACAAAGCCCAGGACCATCCACATATCCTGTGTGGTGCAACCTGCTGAGTGGAGACAAAGGCTCAGGGCTGCTCTCATACCCTGATCAGACACTTTACTGAATGTGGTGCAGGGAAAAGGTGGACTGATGGCTCCCATGAATGGGCGTGCAGACTGGAGTGAGGAAGGGCCCCGGGATAAGAATATGGATGGGGGTGCAGGCTGGGGGGAGGAAGGGCCCCGGGATAAGCATATGGATGGGGGTGCAGGCTGGGGAGAGGAAGGGCCCCGGGATAAGAGTATGGACGGGGTGCAGGCTGGGGTGAGGAAGCAGGAGGGGAGGGGGCTGCGCGGAGCCTGGAGTGCGGGATGAGGGGGCCATGGGCAGGAGGGGAGAGGGCTGTGCGGAGCCTGGAGTGCGGGATGAGGGGGCCGGGGGCAGGAGGGGAGAGGGCTGTGCGGAGCCTGGAGTGCGGGATGAGGGGGCCATGGGCAGGAGGGGAGAGGGCTGCGCGGAGCCTGGTGTGTGGGATGAGGGGGCCGGGGGCAGGAGGGGAGAGGGCTGCGCGGAGCCTGGAAATAACGAGCTTCTTACTTTGCCTGCTGTCAAAGGGCAAGACTGGGGCCACGTGGCGTGCGGAGCAGGGACAGCAGCTGGGGGCGATGGAATTACACGTGCATTACCTGCACTGACCACCGAGCGGCACTGTGGAGGCGCTTCGGAATTACACGTGCATTACCCGCAATGACCACCGAGCGGCACTGTGGAGGCGCTTCGGAATTACACGTGCATTACCGGCAATGACCACCGAGCGGCACTGTGGAGGCGCTACGGAATTACACGTGCATTACCGGCAATGACCACCGAGCGGCACTGTGGAGGCGCTTCGGAATTACACGTGCATTACCGGCAATGACCACCGAGCGGCACTGTGGAGGCGCTACGGAATTACACGTGCATTACCCGCAATGACCACCGAGCGGCACTGTGGAGGCGCTACGGAATTACACGTGCATTACCGGCAATGACCACCGAGCGGCACTGTGGAGGCGCTACGGAATTACACGTGCATTACCGGCAATGACCACCGAGCGGCACTGTGGAGGCGCTACGGAATTACACGTGCATTACCCGCAATGACCACCGAGCGGCACTGTGGAGGCGCTTCGGAATTACACGTGCATTACCGCCGGTGACTACCGAGTGTCACTGTTGCTCTGCTAAGGGCCGTTATTTCCGAATAAAAAAGATTGTTCTTAGGGTAGAAATGCCCCATTCCGAACTAAGAACACGCTGGGCGGGGCTATGCCGGGGGGCGGGGCTATGATAGGGGCGGGGCGCGCTGCGACGTGCCCCGGGAGGCCGCACTATGAGAACTACAAGTCCCAGGATGCGTCGCTAACACTTGGAGTGACACGAGCGCGGGACCAACCGCGTCGCTCCCTGGTCAATGCCCCGTTGTGATGTCACTTCCGCTGCACCCGCCCAGCCGAACAGCGCCGGGCCTGCCCTGGCCCTGCAATGGCCGATGGGAGCTGCGGACAGGGGCACTCAGTTTCCCACAAGCCACTGCGGCTACTTTCCCTACTCCCCCTCATCCCGCCCCTCCCCATTGCTGGGCGGGGCTCCTGCCTCAGAGACGGCAGCGTCCGCAGCTGATGCCCCGACCCCACTCGGGAGAGGAGACTCCGCGGCAACCCTTCCCCCCCAAACTCCTCCCCACCCCGTGCAGTCTGATCCCCCCAAACTCCTCCCCGCCCCGTGCAGTCTGATCCCCCCTCAAACTCCTCCCCCCCGTGCAGTCTGATCCCCCCAAACTTCCCCTCCGCCCCGTGCACTCTGATCCCCCCAAACTCCTCTCCCCCCGTGCAGTCTGATCCCCCCAAACTCCTCCCCGCCCCGTGCAGTCCGATCCCCCCAAACTCTTCCCCGCCCCGTGCAGTCCGATCCCCCCAAACTCCTCTCCCCCCGTGCAGTATGATCCCCCCCAAACACCTCCCCGCCCCGTGCAGTCCGATCCCCCCCAAACACCTCCCCGCCCCGTGCAGTCTGATCCCCCTCCAAACTCCTCCCCCCCGTGCAGTCTGATCCCCCCCCACACTCCTCCCCGCTCCGTGCAGTCTGATCCTCTCCCCCGTGCAGTCTGATCCCCCCAAACTCCTCCCCGCCCCGTGCAGTCCGATCCTCCCAAACTCTTCCCCCCCGTGCAATCTGATCCCCCCAAACTCCTCTCCCCCCGTGCAGTCTGATCCCCCCCAAACTCCTCCACGCCCCGTGCAGTCCGATCCCCCCAAACTCTTCCCCGCCCCGTGCAGTCCGATCCCCCCAAACTCCTCTCCCTCCGTGCAGTACGATCCCCCCCAAACTCCTCTCCCCCCGTGCAGTCTGATCCCCCCAAACTCGTCCGCCCCGTGCAATCTGATCCCCCCAAACTCCTCTCCCCCCGTGCAGTCTGATCCCCCCCAAACTCCTCCCCGCCCCATGCAGTCCGATCCCCCCAAACTCTTCCCCGCCCCGTGCAGTCCGATCTCCCCAAACTCCTCTCCCTCCGTGCAGTCCGATCCCCCCAAACTCCTCCCCCCCGTGCAGTCTGATCCCCCCAAACTCCTCCCCGCCCCGTGCAGTCCGATCCCCCCAAACTCTTCCCCCCCGTGCAATCTGATCCCCCCAAACTCCTCTCCCCCCGTGCAGTCTGATCCCCCCCAAACTCCTCCCCGCCCCGTGCAGTCCGATCCCCCCAAACTCCTCTCCCTCCGTGCAGTCCGATCCCCCCCAAACTCCTCCCCGCCCCGTGCAGTCCGATCCCCCCAAACTCCTCCCCCCCGTGCAGTCTGATCCCCCCCCAAACTCCTCCCCGCTCCGTGCAGTCTGATCCTCCCCTCCATGCAGTCTGATCCCCCCAAACTCCTCCCCGCCCCGTGCAGTCCGATCCCCCCAAACTCTTCCCCGCCCCGTGCAGTCCGATCCCCCCAAACTCCTCTCCCTCCGTGCAGTCCGATCCCCCCCAAACTCCTCTCCCCCCGTGCAGTCTGATCCCCCCAAACTCCTCCCCCACGTGCAGTCCGATCCCCCCAAACTCTTCCCCGCCCCGTGCAGTCCGATCCCCCCAAACTCCTCTCCCTCCGTGCAGTCCGATCCCCCCCAAACTCCTCCCCGCCCCGTGCAGTCCGATCCCCCCCAAACTCTTCCCCGCCCCGTGCAGTCCGATCCCCCCAAACTCCTCCCCGCCCCGTGCAGTCCGATCTCCCCCAAAACTCCTCCCCGCCCCGTGCAGTCTGATCCCCCCCCAAACTCCTCCCCGCTCCGTGCAGTCTGATCCCCCCCAAACTCCTCTCCCCCCCGTGCAGTCTGATCCCCCCCACAGTCCCCTCCGCCCCGTGCAGTCTGATCGCCCCCACAAACTCCTGTCCGCCCCGTGCAGTCTGATCCCCCCCAAAGCTCCTCCCTGCCCCGTGCAGTCTGATCCCCCCAAACTCCTCTCCCCCCGTGCAGTCTGATCCCCCCAAACTCCTCTCCCCCCCGTGCAGTCTGATCGCCCCCCAAAACTCCTCCCCGCCCCGTGCAGTCTGATCCCCCCCAAACTCCTCCCCACCCCATGCAGTCTGATCCCCCCAAACTCCTCGCCCCGTGCAGTCTGATCCCCCCCTAAACTCCTCCCCGCCCCGTGCAGTCTGATCCCCCCCCAACTCCTCCCCGCCCCGTGCAGTCTGATCCCCCCCAAACTCCTCCCCGCCCCGTGCAGTCTGATCCCCCCCCCAAACTCCTCCCCGCCCCGTGCAGTCTGATCCCCCCCCCAAACTCCTCCTCGCCCCGTGCAGTCTGATCCCCCCCAAACTCCTCCCCCCGTGCAGTCTGATCTCCTACCCCCCACGAAACTCCTCTCCGCCCCCTGCAGTCTGATCCCCTACCCCCCTAACTCCTCTCCGCGCCATGCAGTCTGATCCCCCCTCACCAAACTCCTCCCCGCCCCGTGCAGTCTGCTTCCCCCCAAACTCCTCTCCGCCCCATGCAGTATGATTCCCCTTCACCAAACTCCTCTCCGCCCCATGCAGTATGATCCCCCCTCACCAAACTCCTCCCCGCCCCGTGCAGTCTGCTTCCCCCCAAACTCCTCTCCGCTCCATGCAGTCTGATCCCCCACCACCCCCAAACTC
Source organism: Pelodiscus sinensis (assembly GCF_052426305.1). NCBI lineage: Eukaryota > Metazoa > Chordata > Testudines > Trionychidae > Pelodiscus > Pelodiscus sinensis. Next base: position 572,853 of record NC_143059.1, read on the forward strand.
CTCTCCGCCCCGTGCAGTCTGCTCCCCCCAACACCAAATTTCCCAGCCGGCTTGTGCAGGGACTGGCAGCGGGACAGGCTGATGCTGCTGTTGCCTTCGAAAGTGCAGCGGGGAGCGTGAGGCGGGTGGGTGGGGAGGGGGGCGGCTGCCTCTGCTGCGTCCCGTTCACAAGCCCAGAGGGGCCGCGCGAGGATTTTCCGGAGACCCCGAGGAGTTTTCTGCCGCTCACTTCTGTGTCCCAGCTGAGTTCCTGCCAGTCAGTGGCCCCGCCCCTGCCATTAATGACGGAGCCTGGGACCCGTCTGTGTGCCACACAAACCCACGTGTCACTCGCCCGGGAGCCGATAGAACGTGCCCCGCGTTCCGTCATTTGCATGCACCGCGCCAGGGCAATGACGTCACTAGCAGTGCGCTGCTGTTCGTAGCCGGCAGTGGCAGCTTCGCACCGAGCCGGGCCACGAGGCAGCGGGCGCAGCGCTGGGGGCGGAGCTACAGGGGAGCGGCCCGGCCGGGCGGGGTGCACACTGGGGCGCCCAAGGGCTGAGATCCGGGCGGGGCAGCGTCACGCTCTGACCTCCCTGCCGCCTCCCGCCGCCGCTCCCTTGGGGCCGGGTGGCGCGGACCGGAAGCCGCTGCACTGCCCGGATTTCCTGGGGAACACGCTCCCTGTGACGTCAGGACCTGCCACAGAGGCAGGGCGCCACCCCGGCCAAGCAAGGAGCAGAGCTAGGGTTGCCAGATGGTTTCACCAAAAATACCAGGCACGCCTGACATGACATCACAATCTGCATTCCATCTGATTTAGAAAATACCCGACATTTATCAGAGGAGTAGCCGCGTTAGTCTGAATCTGCAAAAGCAGCGAGGAGCCCTGTGGCACAGAACTCCTTGCCGCTTTCGCGGACATTGAGAAAATATAAATTTGTTTCCCGAAGAAAAAGCTGAAAGCCTGGACCGTCCAGTTCAAAACCGGACACCTGGCAACCATAAGCAGAGTGGTGCCTTGTCGGAGCGGTTCCAGCCTCCGCTCTGCTGTCCTTCCTCTGCCCCACGTACCACGGGAGCTGGTGGCCTACGCTGGCTGCACCGCCACAGGAAGCCTCCAACCCCAGTCGCTGTCCCAGCCAGGCACCCCGTGTCTGAACCCGTCCCGCCTGGCCCCGTGTCTCCTGCCTACCACCCGCTGACCTGGCACCAGCTGAGCGCTCGTACCTGGGCACCTTCCGGTCACGGTTCCCAGTCGGTTGCTGTCAGGCTGTGGACCGAGCAAACGTCACTTCCGGTCCGTGGGACTGAACGCACGTGGCGCCGGCATGATGCGAGGCCGCTCCTTGTTGCCCCACGTCGGATACAAAAGGAGCAGCTACCGCGCGGCAGTTAGAGCCTCGTGCTGAAACGCGCTGCAGCAGCGCTTCTCTTCCCTGCCCCTCTCATCCCAGTTGCATGCTCCAGATGGGAGGGGAGGGGTGTCGCTTTCCAGGAGCTACTGCTGCCAGGGCACCGTCTGACTGGCACACGTCAGACGCACACGCCCGTACCACAGCCACTCACCCTGCCAAATGCTCACACGCAGGGATGCGTGTACACACTCACAAACGCGAATTAACAGATTAACACGCCTGGGTGCCCACTCATGCCCTCGCTCAAATGCCCACACACGCATCTGCTCAATCTGCCCGCACGCAGGCATGTGCACACACACGCAAATGGACACTTGCGGACGCACACACTTGCACTCATACTTACGTGCGCACGCATGCACACCGACTAACAGTCGCCTAGAAGGACTCACCAATAATATTAAACTCAAAAGCCAAAGATTAGATCAATTAGGAGACAACTATTCCCACGAGGCCCTAATCCATGTCTGGGGCTCCTCGGTGCTGCTGGAGACCAAGTCTTTATTTCAATCCCAGTTTTGCCAACTCTCCGCATGCGTGACGCTAGGTCAATTGGCAGCCTACTCACTTAGTTTTCCGTATGATCCTAGACACGTTAAGTATCGCCAGCCAGGAGATTCGGGGGGCGGCGGGGCGGGGGGATTAATGACATTTTTAAAAATACAAAAATCGGTGTTCAGTTTCTGTTGTAGATAAACCTATGTACTTCATATGACTTGACACTGTGCCTCTCCATATAACCTTGTAACTTTGTATTAATCCATATGACCTTGTCACTTTGTATTAGAACCTGAATCCATATAACCTTGTAACTTAGTTTTCTACATAGGGTTCTAATACAGAGTATATAGTTAAAGAGGTAAAAATGTCATTTGCTAGGAGTAGAATAAGATCTTTCCCCCACTCTCTCCCCCCACTCTGTAATCAATTGCCCAGTTGAATGAACGAGGTGTGAATGAGTAACACTTGGGAGCCAAGCACCTCCAGAGAGCTACACCAGTTGAAAAGGGGGTAGAAGCCAGACCCAAGGTGTCAAGAGGGCTCAAGAAAGAAGAGCAGACATATTGAAGGCCTTGGGGATTAGAAGCAAGCACCTTCTTTGGAAAACACCCTCTCTTAACAGACAGCACCCACAAAGGGACCAAAGGACACAGACCCAGATTTTGAATCTGGGATATATTTGCATAAGAGGGAAGCTGCTATAAAAGTGAGTTGTCTTGCAGAGGACTCCGGGTCTCATCTTGTCACCATCGGAGCATCGATCCGGATCAGCAGAAGCCCGGCTCCACCCCTCCCCCATCTAACTCACCTGGCCAGTGAAGTTAAGGGGAGCAACAAGTTGGTAACAACAGCAAGACGGAGTGTGCTTGTGCACGTGTGTGTGTGTGTGTGAGTGCGTGAGTGACACAGAATAATCAATACTTATCATATGCATGTGGTAAATAAATAAATAATTTCTATATATATATAATGTGTGTGTGTGTGATCAATAAATGTGGCGTGTTGCCTTATCCCTCTGAAAAAGATCCCGAGTACTTCTTTTAAGTACAACACTGTGACTTTTGTACTTCGTATTTTCAAGTTCTTCCACCACGAGCCAGAGGGCCTTTTCTCAGGGACCCGTACCACGCTCGCAAACGTCTGTGCGGCCCTCCCTCGATACTTACCTTGAGCCAATTGCTATTTGCTCTTCTTCCATAGATCGCTGTCTGGTTTCCATCTGCCGGCAGGGTCTCGGGGGGGGTGGCTCCTTTCGGTCTCTGCCACCACATGGCCAGCCTCTCATCTCCTCCAAGTCTACAGGGACCGAAAAAGAGACAGAGAACGGTTAGGAGCTAGGCCACCCTAGATGTGTGGAAAGGACAGACACGTGCGTCACCTGGCTGCTGCTCACTGGAGCCCAGTGTTGCCTCTAACATTTCCCCTCCAGGAGCGGAGTGAGTTTTGTCTCGTGCTCCAAGATCGAGGTCACGTGCCCTTCTTCGGATGCCTGCCACCCAGGCGAAGACATGTCTCGTCTGTGTTTTTAAAACGTTCTGGAAGAAAGAGTACTAACACAAGGGAGAATTAACAAGGTCATTTAAACTGTAAATATTTGTTTGATATGAAGTCAAATAAAAGGAAAATTAATACTGCAACATTTTCAGTGGCCAACCTCCTCTCCTCTCCTCTCCTCTCCCCTCCCCTCCCCTGCCCCCTCCAGCTGGCCTAGATGATCTCTCCGGGTCCCTTATGGTAAAGCCCGCCCCGGGACCCTGTGCTGAGGTGACAAGTTCTTCACAAGATACTGGGTATGTAAACTTTTTACGGAAAAGCGTCCGTGGCCAATCTAGTCGCGCTTTTCTGCAAAAAAGCCCCAATCGCCATTTTCGCCATCGGGGCTTTTTTGCGGAAAAGAACTCTCTGCTGTCTACACTGGCCCTTTTGCGCAGAAGTCTTTCGGAAAAAGACTTTTGCCCGAACGGGAGCAGCATAGTATTCCCGCAGAAGCACTGACAATCTTACATGAGATCGTCAGTGCTTTTGCGGAAATTCAAGCGGCCAGTGTAGACAGCTGGCAAGTTTTTCCGCAAAAGCAGATGATTAGCACACTTTCCTAGTTGAAAATCCAAGGAGAAGAAAGGGGAGAATTGCAAATCAAGACTCTCTTAAGGTGTCTGAAAGCTACTTTGGTCTGGGCCGGTACTCAGTGGTACCAAGGCAGACTTTTCTGTGGCTCGGTTGTCTAATGCCACACTAGAACAAGTCTACCACACCGAACGAAAGAGCAGACAATTACATGAAAGGGAAAAAAGGTGGCTTGGCAGAGAATTTGCTTCCGGACAAAAACAAGAGACTGCGGTGGTTAAAGAAGAACGGGAGGCATACCTGTGCATAAACCAATTCACCAGAAACCTTCTGAACAACCAGTTCAGTCACATGTCCTTACAGGGACAAGCACCTTAATGACGGTAGCCCTGACATTTTATTTTGCAGACGATTCTACTTGTGGAAGGGCTGCTGGAGTGAAACTTGAGGCCCAAGCAGGAGGAAAGTTTGATTTTCTAGTACCAAATAGAAAAACAATAATAGAACAAAAAGGCTAAAAGATGCCTAAGGGCGGAGATAGGGTCCAGAATGACTTAGACAAATTGGAGGATTGGGCCACAAGAAATCTGATGAGGTTCAACAAGGACAAGTGTACAGTCCTGCACTTGGGATGGAAGAATCCCAAGCATAGTTACAAGCTGGGGACCAACCGGTTAAGTAGTAGTTCTGCAGACAGGACCTGGGGGTTACAGTGGATGAGAAGCTGGAGATGAGTCAACAGTGTGCCCTTGTAGCCAAGAAGGCTAATGGCATATTAGGTTGCATTAAGAGGAGCATTGCCAGTAGATCCAGAGATGTCATTATTCCCCTTTATTCGGCTTTGGTGAGGCCACATCTGGAGTACTGTGTCCAGTTCTGGGCCCCCCACTACAGAAGGGATGTGGACACATTGGAGAGGGTCCAGCAGAGGACAACCAAAATGATTAGGGGGCTGGAGCAATTGCTCTATGAAGAGGCTGAGGGATTTAGGTTTCTTTAGTCTGAAGAGGAGACCATGAGGGGGGATTTTATAGTAGCCTTCAACTTCCTTATAAGGACACAGGAACGCAAGGTAACCTGTTCTCCCAACTCTCGCTTTCAGACGGGGTGGGGAACCTTATTGGGGGGGCGGAAGGCACACACTAGTAGGGTTGCCAGATGGTTTCAGCAAAAAAAAAAAAAAAAAAAAAGGCGCCAGGAAAATTTTTGTTGAGGGAAAGAAGCCAACCAAACAAAAAAACCCCACCAGGAACATTTTTGTTGAGCAAAATCCAGTTGTGACCCCTTTAATTAGTCAGCCAATCTCCCCGCCCCGGCTTATTTCTGCTGGGCACAGAGGAAAAGCAGAAAATACTGGACATTTTGTATGTCCGGTATTTTCTAAATTTATTTACCGGACAAAAAGTGCAACTACCGGGCTGTCTGGCTCAGTGCTAGACACCTGGCAACCCTACACACAAGAGTGAAGAAAAAAAAAATCCCAAACCCCACCATCCGCATTAACACATGCCCCAACTGAGAAGGAGGAAGAGGCTTCCCACATTCCCCTCGCACACCGGAGCTTGTGAGGAGGGGGGGGCGGGGGGCGGGGCGGGGCGGGGCAGGCTAGCAGAATTTGTCTGCTCCAATCTGGCCACCCAGAGAAATAAAAAAGCAAATTGAAAGAGCCAGACGAATACCTAGAAACCATCTACTTCAAGACAGACCCAAGAAAACCAACAATAGAACACCACTTGTCATCACCTACAACCCCCAACTTAAACCTGTCCAACACATTATCAATAAACTACAGCCTATATTGGAACAGGATACCATACTCAAAGAGGCTCTGGGAGACAGACCCATAGTCTCCTATAGACAACCACCTAACCTCAAGATCATTCTTACCAACCACCACAGGACATACCACACTAATATCAACCCTGGTACCTTCCCTTGCAACAAACCCCGTTGCCAGCTTTGTCCACATATTCATTCTGCTGATACCATTATTGGACCCAACCAAGTGAGTTATAAGATCAAGAACACATATTCCTGCGCATCCAGAAATATAATCTATGCTATCGTGTGCCGAAAGTGTCCGTCTGCTATGTACATTGGACAAACATCTCAGACACTTCGCCAAAGGATTAATGCCCACAAAACAGATATCAGACAAGATCACAAAGAGAAAACAGTTTCTTGCCATTTTAACCAGAAAGGACACTCTCTCAATGACTTAACCACCTGCATTCTGCTACAAAGACCTTTTACATCTGCACTTGAAAGGGAATCCTCTGAACTGTCATTCATGTTAAAATTCGACACTTTCCAACAAGGACTTAGTTCAAATGTTTGTTATCTCACCCATTACCAAGATAGTTTCCCCAATTATCACCTCTAATACCATTAACTCACAAACATCCCACTCTCCCTACCTCTAATATCATCAATTCACAGACACTTACCTTCCTTCCCCTTCCCCCCCACCGCATCCCCCTCCTGTTCTGCAATGTGATTTGTCCTTTTCATATTTGTTCTTTTTTTTAATTGTATCCTTTGGTATATACGGTTGTGACTACTTTCTTCCACTATTTGATCTGAGGAAGTGGGTCTGGCCCACGAAAGCTCATCATCTAATAAACCATCTTGTTAGTCTTTAAAGTGCTACATTGTCCTGCATTTTGCTTCAACTACCCCAGGCTAACACGGCTACATTTCTATCACCAATCTGGAGGGGAGCTAGAGCGTTAGTGTGGGAACCTTGAGTCTCGAGGGCCACACTCACGTGAGCTGGGGTATTAGGTTCCTCACCCCTGCTTTAAAAACAAAACCTCTTACTCTTAAAAATCGATCCCCGTATCTCTGGTCGGACCAGCTTCACGCAGGTCCTCCGGGATGGAAAACTGCAGCAAACTGTATGAACAGAAACAAACAGAAGCCCCAATCGCAGCTGGAGGTGGGGCGAGGCTGCCCCAGCAGGGACACAACGGGGCAGCCGCCCTCCACCAGATCAGGAAAACAACCGCGCCATTCCCCGGCCAGCAGGAAGGCGAGTGCCGCTGCAAGGCTCCGCAAGGGAGGTGGGCGGCAGAGGGGTGTTTGTGCGCGGCCGCGCGCCTTCAGCGGCAACTCCCCTGGTGCCCCCTTCTCTAGTCCAGCCAGGCCTAAAATGCTCAGTGCTTAGAAGGCGGGTGGGGAACCTAAGGCCTGGGTGCGTGGGGCTCCTCCACCGTCGCCCCCTCCCCACGCCGTGGGGCTGGAGGCACAAAGCGACTAGGCTGGGCCCTGCAGTGCTCTGGCGCCAGGGGGACGTTTCTCCGCTCAGCTGGGGGCCAGGCAGGGAGGCTTTTCTGTCGGTTGGTTTGTCTGTCACCTGTTTGCCCCCCAATTCTCAGCCACTCCCCCCCTCTCCCCACACGCCCCCACCCAGGACGCTCTCGGCCTCTGCAGGAGGCACAGCCGGGCACTGGGCGGCACTGCGGGCAGCCAGGGCCAGAGCATCCCCCCCCACAGCGCCCCCCGCCGAACTGCCCCCCCCCCCGGGCACAGGGGGGATTCAGCGGGCACCCGGCCCCGCCCCCAGACAGCGAGCAGCGCGGGGAGCAGGGCTCAGGCCGCCCCGCCCCCCCGCGTGCGGGACACGTTCTGTGCGTGCCCCGCCCGCGGGAACCACCCCTCGAGGGCGCGCGGCTCCCCGGCGGGGGGAAGGGGCACGTGACACTCCCGGGCCCCGGTGGCCCGCAGCCCCCCCTCCCCGAGACACCCACGTGACTGGAGCCCGGGTCAGCTCCCGCGCCCGGCACCACCTGGGGGGGGGTCACAGGGGCGCTGCTCCCCGGGGAGGCAGCAGCGCCGGGAGGGGGGGGCAGAAATCGCCCCCCCACCTCCGCCAGGGGCCGCCCCGCCGATGTCCAGCCTGGGGCCCGGAGAGAAGCAGGCGGGGGGGGGGGGGGCTCCACGTCACTGCCAGCTCCCGCCCCGCCCCCCAGGCTCCGCCCCTCAGCGCCCCCCGCAGCGTTTTCCCGCCCGCCTCGTGGGCGCGAGCGTCCCGGGAGTTTCCCGCCCAGCCAGCGCCGCCCGCGCCTGCGCTCTCCCGCGCCCTGTCCCCTCCTGCCCCCCCCAGTGCCAAGGCCCCCCCCGGCCCCTCCCCCTCCCTCCTGCCCCCCCAGTGCCGAGCACCCCCCCGGCCCCTCACCCCCTCCTGCCCCCCCAGTGCCGAGCACCCCCCGGCTCCTCACCCCCTCCTGCCCCCCCAGTGCCGAGCACCCCCCCGGCCCCTCACCCCCTCCTGCCCCCCCCAGTGCCGAGCACCCCCCCCCCGGCCCCTCACACCCAGCCTGCTCCTACACCTCACCCCTGTCCAGACACCCCACCCCCAGCCCGCTCCCCCACCTTCCCTCGCGCCCCCTTCTCCCCCAGGCCAGACACCCCACCCCCAGCCCGCTCCCCCACCTTCCCTCGCGCCCCCTCCTCCCCCGGGCCAGACACCTACAAGGGGCGGGCTGGGGGCGGGGCAGCTTCGCACTCGGACCCAGGATTCGCTCGCGCCCCCGCGCGCTCCTCGGACCTTCCTGTCATGGCGGCGCCGGCCGCCCAGTCAGACAACGCCCCCCTGCGACAGCCCATTGGCCGAACCAGAGGCAGGATCCCCTTTGCTGACAGCCCATTGGGCGACACTATCCTCCGCCAAGGCTGTCTTCCGAAAGCCCATTGGCTGGCACACAGCCAGGAACCACCCCTAAGTCACAGACAATTCGAGGACAGAGCAGCCCATTAAGATCCACCCCGGACAGCCTATTGGTCGAGAGCAGTGGCAGGTCATTCCCCCTAGTCACACCGCATTCGCAGACAGAGCTGTCCGTTAAGATGCAGCCGGGTCAGCCTATTGGGTGCCTCTGATTCAGAACACGCCCCTTAGTCACAGCCCATTCGCGGACAGAAGAGTCTGTTATAATCCACCCCGGACAACCTATTGGCCGCCAGCTGCCCCAGAACACGCCTTGAGTCACCGCCCATTGGCGCACGGAGCAGTCCGTTAAGAGTCACCTCGGACAGCCTCAGATTGGGCGCCACAGATTCCGAACACGCCCTTTATTCTCAGCCCATTCGCGGACAGAACAGTCTGTTACGATCAGTCCGGGACAGTCTCTCGGCCAGCCTTAGTGTAGGGAGAACATAGTCAAGTATGAAACATGATTCCCCAAGTGGAAGTGACTCCCCAGAATTTGTTCCCCACAACTAAAAGTCTAAGGAGGAGAAGTTTGTGTGTGGGATCCTGGCGCGGAGCCTGGTGTGTGGGATGAGGGGGCCGGGGGCAGGAGGGGAGAGGGCTGCGCGGAGCCTGGTGTGTGGGATGAGGGGGCCGCGGGCAGGAGGGGAGAGGGCTGCGCGGAGCCTGGTGTGTGGGATGAGGGGGCCGGCGGCAGGAGGGGAGAGGGCTGCGCGGAGCCTGGTGTGTGGGATGAGGGGGCCGCGGGCAGGAGGGGAGAGGGCTGCGCGGAGCCTGGAAATAACGAGCTTCTTACTTTGCCTGCTGTCAAAGGGCAAGACTGGGGCCACGTGGCGTGCGGAGCAGGGACAGCAGCTGGGGGCGATGGAATTACACGTGCATTACCCGCAATGACCACCGAGCGGCACTGTGGAGGCGCTTCGGAATTACACGTGCATTACCCGCAATGACCACCGAGCGGCACTGTGGAGGCGCTACGGAATTACACGTGCATTACCCGCAATGACCACCGAGCGGCACTGTGGGGGCGCTTCGGAATTACACGTGCATTACCCGCAATGACCACCGAGCGGCACTGTGGAGGCGCTACGGAATTACACGTGCATTACCCGCAATGACCACCGAGCGGCACTGTGGAGGCGCTTCGGAATTACACGTGCATTACCCGCAATGACCACCGAGCGGCACTGTGGAGGCGCTACGGAATTACACGTGCATTACCCGCAATGACCACCGAGCGGCACTGTGGGGGCGCTACGGAATTACACGTGCATTACCGCCGGTGACTACCGAGCGGCACTGTTGCTCTGCTAAGGGCCGTTATTTCCGAATAAAAAAGATTGTTCTTAGGGTAGAAATGCCCCATTCCGAACTAAGAACACGCTGGGCGGGGCTATGCCGGGGGGCGGGGCTATCATAGGGGCGGGGCGCGCTGCGACGTGCCCCGGGAGGCCGCACTCTGAGAACTACAAGTCCCAGGATGCGTCGCTAACACTTGGAGTGACAGGAGCGCGGGACCAACCGCGTCGCTCCCTGGTCAATACCCCGTTGTGATGTCACTTCCGCTGCACCCGCCCAACCGAACAGCGCCGGGCCTGCCCTGGCCCTGCAATGGCCGATGGGAGCTGCGGACAGGGGCACTCAGTTTCCCACAAGCCACTGCGGCTACTTTCCCTACTCCCCCTCATCCGGCCCCTCCCCATTGCTGGGCGGGGCTCCTGCCTCAGAGACGGCAGCGTCCGCAGCTGATGCCCCGACCCCACTCGGGAAAGGAGACTCCGCGGCAACCCTTCCCCCCCAAACTCCTCCCCGCCCCGTGCAGTCTGATCCCCCCAAACTTCCCCCCGCCCCGTGCAGTCTGATCCTCCCCCCGTGCAGTCTGATCCCCCCCAAACTCCTCCCCGCCCCGTGCAGTCCGATCCCCCCAAACTCTTCCCCGCCCCGTGCAGTGCGATCCCCCCAAATTCCTCTCCCCCCGTGCAGTATGATCCCCCCAAACTCCTCCCCGCCCCGTGCAGTCCGATCCCCCCCAAACTCCTCCCCCCCGTGCAGTCTGATCCTCCCCCCGTGCAGTCTGATCCCCCCCAAACTCCTCCCCGCCCCGTGCAGTCTGATCCCCCCCAAACTCCTCCCCGCCCCGTGCAGTCTGATCCCCCCCAAACTCCTCCCCGCCCCGTGCAGTCCGATCCCCCCCAAACTCTTCCCCGCCCTGTGCAGTCCGATCCCCCCAAACTCCTCCCCGCCCCGTGTAGTCTGATCCTCCCCCCAAACTCCTCCCCGCTCCGTGCAGTCTGATCCTCCCCCCCGTGCAGTCTGATCCCCCCAAACTCCTCCCCGCTCCGTGCAGTCTGATCCCCCCAAACTCCTCTCCCCCCCGTGCAGTCTGATCCCCCCCCAAACTCCTCCCCGCTCCGTGCAGTCTGATCCCCCCCACACTCCCCTCCGCCCCGTGCAGTCTGATCCCCCCCCAAACTCCTGTCCGCCCCGTGCAGTCTGATCCCCCCCAAAGCTCCTCCCTGCCCCGTGCAGTCTGATCCTCCCCCCAAACTCCTCCCCGCTCCGTGCAGTCTGATCCTCCCCCCCGTGCAGTCTGATCCCCCCAAACTCCTCCCCGCTCCGTGCAGTCTGATCCCCCCAAACTCCTCTCCCCCCCGTGCAGTCTGATCCCCCCAAACTCCTCCCCGCCCCGTGCAGTCCGATGCCCCCCAAACTCCTCTCCGCCCCGTGTAGTCTGATCCCCTCCCCAAACTCCTCTCCGCCCCGTGCAGTCTGAACCCCTCCCCAAACTCCTCGCCGCCCCGTGGAGTCTGATCCTCCCCCGCGTGCAGTCTGATCCCCCCCCAAACTCCTCCCCGCCCCGTGCAGTCTGATCCTCCCCACGTGCAGTCTGATCCCCCCCAAACTCCTCTCCCCCCCGTGCAGTCTGATCCCCCCCCAAACTCCTCCCCCGCAGAGCCTGCAGTGCGGGATGAGGGGGCCGGGGGCAGGAGGGGAGAGGGCTGTGCGGAGCCTGCAGTGCGGGATGAGGGGGCCATGGGCAGGAGGGGAGAGGGCTGCGCGGAGCCTGCAGTGCGGGATGAGGGGGCCGGGGGCAGGAGGGGAGAGGGCTGTGCGGAGCCTGGAGTGCGGGATGAGGGGGCCATGGGCAGGAGGGGAGAGGGCTGCGCGGAGCCTGCAGTGCGGGATGAGGGGGCCGGGGGCAGGAGGGGAGAGGGCTGTGCGGAGCCTGGAGTGCGGGATGAGGGGGCCATGGGCAGGAGGGGAGAGGGCTGTGCGGAGCCTGCAGTGCGGGATGAGGGGGCCGGGGGCAGGAGGGGAGAGGGCTGTGCGGAGCCTGGAGTGCGGGATGAGGGGGCCATGGGCAGGAGGGGAGAGGGCTGCGCGGAGCCTGCAGTGCGGGATGAGGGGGCCGGGGGCAGGAGGGGAGAGGGCTGTGCGGAGCCTGGAGTGCGGGATGAGGGGGCCATGGGCAGGAGGGGAGAGGGCTGCGCGGAGCCTGCAGTGCGGGATGAGGGGGCCGGGGGCAGGAGGGGAGAGGGCTGTGCGGAGCCTGGAGTGCGGGATGAGGGGGCCATGGGCAGGAGGGGAGAGGGCTCCGCGGAGCCTGGAAATAACGAGCTTCTTACTTCTCACTTAAAAATCGATCCCCGTATCTCTGGTCGGACCAGCTTCACGCAGGTCCTCGGGGATGGAAAACTGCAGCAAACTGTATGAACAGAAACAAACAGAAGCCCCAATCGCAGCTGGAGGTGGGGCGAGGCTGCCCCAGCAGGGACACAACGGGGCAGCCGCCCTCCACCAGATCAGGAAAACAACCGCGCCATTCCCCGGCCAGCAGGAAGGCGAGTGCCGCTGCAAGGCTCCGCAAGGGAGGTGGGCGGCAGAGGGGTGTTTGTGCGCGGCCGCGCGCCTTCAGCGGCAACTCCCCTGGTGCCCCCTTCTCTAGTCCAGCCAGGCCTAAAATGCTCAGTGCTTAGAAGGCGGGTGGGGAACCTAAGGCCTGGGTGCTTGGGGCTCCTCCACCGTCGCCCCCTCCCCACGCCGTGGGGCTGGAGGCACAAAGCGACTAGGCTGGGCCCTGCAGTGCTCTGGCGCCAGGGGGACGTTTCTCCGCTCAGCTGGGGGCCAGGCAGGGAGGCTTTTCTGTCGGTTGGTTTGTCTGTCACCTGTTTGCCCCCCAATTCTCAGCCACTCCCCCCCTCTCCCCACACGCCCCCACCCAGGACGCTCTCGGCCTCTGCAGGAGGCACAGCCGAGCACTGGGCGGCACTGCGGGCAGCCAGGGCCAGAGCATCCCCCCCCACAGCGCCCCCCGCCGAACTGCCCCCCCCCCCGGGCACAGGGGGGATTCAGCGGGCACCCGGCCCCGCCCCCAGACAGCGAGCAGCGCGGGGAGCAGGGCTCAGGCCGCCCCGCCCCCCCCGCGTGCGGGACACGTTCTGTGCGTGCCCCGCCCGCGGGAACCACCCCTCGAGGGCGCGCGGCTCCCCGGCGGGGGGAAGGGGCACGTGACACTCCCGGGCCCCGGTGGCCCGCAGCCCCCCTCCCCGAGACACCCACGTGACTGGAGCCCGGGTCAGCTCCCGCGCCCGGCACCACCTGGGGGGGGGTCACAGGGGCGCTGCTCCCCGGGGAGGCAGCAGCGCCGGGGGGGGGGGCAGAAATCGCCCCCCCCACCTCCGCCAGGGGCCGCCCCGCCGATGTCCAGCCTGGGGCCCGGAGAGAAGCAGGCGGGGGGGGGGGGGCTCCACGTCACTGCCAGCTCCCGCCCCGCCCCCCAGGCTCCGCCCCTCAGCGCCCCCCGCAGCGTTTTCCCGCCCGCCTCGTGGGCGCGAGCGTCCCGGGAGTTTCCCGCCCAGCCAGCGCCGCCCGCGCCTGCGCTCTCCCGCGCCCTGTCCCCTCCTGCCCCCCCCAGTGCCAAGGCCCCCCCGGCCCCTCCCCCTCCCTCCTGCCCCCCCAGTGCCGAGCACCCCCCCGGCCCCTCACCCCCTCCTGCCCCCCCAGTGCCGAGCACCCCCCCGGCCCCTCACCCCCTCCTGCCCCCCCCAGTGCCGAGCACCCCCCCCCGGCCCCTCACACCCAGCCTGCTCCTACACCTCACCCCTGTCCAGACACCCCACCCCCAGCCCGCTCCCCCACCTTCCCTCGCGCCCCCTTCTCCCCCAGGCCAGACACCCCACCCCCAGCCCGCTCCCCCACCTTCCCTCGCGCCCCCTCCTCCCCCGGGCCAGACACCAACAAGGGGCGGGCTGGGGGCGGGGCAGCTTCGCACTCGGACCCAGGATTCGCTCGCGCCCCCGCGCGCTCCTCGGACCTTCCTGTCATGGCGGCGCCGGCCGCCCAGTCAGACAACGCCCCCCTGCGACAGCCCATTGGCCGAACCAGAGGCAGGTTCCCCTTTGCTGACAGCCCATTGGGCGACACTATCCTCCGCCAAGGCTGTCTTCCGAAAGCCCATTGGCTGGCACACAGCCAGGAACCACCCCTAAGTCACAGACAATTCGAGGACAGAGCAGCCCATTAAGATCCACCCCGGACAGCCTATTGGTCGAGAGCAGTGGCAGGTCATTCCCCCTAGTCACACCGCATTCGCAGGCAGAGCTGTCCGTTAAGATGCAGCCGGGTCAGCCTATTGGGTGCCTCTGATTCAGAACACGCCCCTTAGTCACAGCCCATTCGCGGACAGAAGAGTCTGTTATAATCCACCCCGGACAACCTATTGGCCGCCAGCAGCCCCAGAACACGCCTTTAGTCACCGCCCATTGGCGCACGGAGCAGTCCGTTAAGAGTCACCTCGGACAGCCTCAGATTGGGCGCCACAGATTCCGAACACGCCCTTTACTCTCAGCCCATTCGCGGACAGAACAGTCTGTTACGATCAGTCCGGGACAGTCTCTCGGCCAGCCTTACTGTAGGGATAACATAGTCAAGTATGAAACATGATTCCCCAAGTGGAAGTGACTCCCCAGAATTTGTTCCCCACAACTACAAGTCTAAGGAGGAGAAGTTTGTGTGTGGGATCCTGGCGCGGAGCCTGGTGTGTGGGATGAGGGGGCCGGGGGCAGGAGGGGAGAGGGCTGCGCGGAGCCTGGTGTGTGGGATGAGGGGGCCGCGGGCAGGAGGGGAGAGGGCTGCGCGGAGCCTGCAGTGCGGGATGAGGGGGCCGGGGGCAGGAGGGGAGAGGGCTGCGCGGAGCCTGGTGTGTGGGATGAGGGGGCCGCGGGCAGGAGGGGAGAGGGCTGCGCCGAGCCTGGAAATAACGAGCTTCTTACTTTGCCTGCTGTCAAAGGGCAAGACTGGGGCCACGTGGCGTGCGGAGCAGGGACAGCAGCTGGGGGCGATGGAATTACACGTGCATTACCCGCAATGACCACCGAGCGGCACTGTGGAGGCGCTTCGGAATTACACGTGCATTACCCGCAATGACCACCGAGCGGCACTGTGGAGGCGCTACGGAATTACACGTGCATTACCCGCAATGACCACCGAGCGGCACTGTGGAGGCGCTACGGAATTACACGTGCATTACCGCCGGTGACTACCGAGCGGCACTGTTGCTCTGCTAAGGGCCGTCATTTCCGAATAAAAAAGATTGTTCTTAGGGTAGAAATGCCCCATTCCGAACTAAGAACACGCTGGGCGGGGCTATGCCGGGGGGCGGGGCTATGATAGGGGCGGGGCGCGCTGCGACGTGCCCCGGGAGGCCGCACTCTGAGAACTACAAGTCCCAGGATGCGTCGCTAACACTTGGAGTGACAGGAGCGCGGGACCAACCGCGTCGCTCCCTGGTCAATGCCCCGTTGTGATGTCACTTCCGCTTCACCCGCCCAACCGAACAGCGCCGGGCCTGCCCTGGCCCTGCAATGGCCGATGGGAGCTGCGGACAGGGGCACTCAGTTTCCCACAAGCCACTGCGGCTACTTTCCCTACTCCCCCTCATCCGGCCCCTCCCCATTGCTGGGCGGGGCTCCTGCCTCAGAGACGGCAGCGTCCGCAGCTGATGCCCCGCCCCCACTCGGGAGAGGAGACTCCGCGGCAACCCTTCCCCCCCAAACTCCTCCCCGCCCCGTGCAGTCTGAACCCCCCAAACTCCTCCCCGCCCCGTGCAGTCTGCTCCCCCCTCAAACTACTCCCCCCCGTGCAGTCTGATCCCCCCAAACTTCCCCCCGCCCCCTGCAGTCTGCTCCCCCCCACCAAACTCCTCCCCGCCCCGTGCAGTCTCCTCCCCCCCACCAAACTCCTCCCCGCCCAATGCAGTGTGAACCCCCCCAAATTCCTCTCCGCCCCGTGCAGTCTGAACCCCCCCCAAATTCCTCTCCGCCCCGTGCAGTCTGCTCCCCCCCAACTCCTCTCCCCCAGTGCAGTCTTCTCCCCCTCACCACCAAACTCGTCCCTGCCCCGTGCAGTCTGCTCCCTCCAAACTCCTCCCCGCCCCGTGCAGTCTGCTCCCTCCAAACTCCTCCCCGCCCCATGCAGTCTGCTCCCCTCCCCAAACTCCTCCCCGCCCCCTGCAGACTGATCACCCCCAAAATTTCTCTCCGCCGCGTGCAGTCCGATCCCCCCCAACCTCCTCTCCGCCCCGTGCAGTCCGATCCCCCCCAAGCTCCTCCCCCCCCGTGCAGTCCGCTCCCCCCCACCAAACTGCTCTCCGCCCCGTGCAGTCTGCTCCCACCCAAACTCCTCCCCGCCCCGTGCAGTCTGCTCCCCCCAACTCCTCCCCGCCCCGTGCAGTCTGCTCCCCCTCACCACCAAACTCCTCTCCGCCCCGTGCAGTCTGATCCCCCCCAAACTGCTCCCCACCCCGTGCAGTCTGCTCCCCCCCAAACTGCTCCCCACCCCGTGCAGTCTGCTCCCCCCAACTCCTCTCCGCCCCGTGCAGTCTGATCCCCCCCACGAAACTCCTCTCCGCCCCGTGCAGTCTGCTCCCCCCCAAACTCCTCTCCGCCCCGTGCAGTCTGCTCCCCCCAACTCCTCCCCGCCCCGTGCAGTCTGCTCCCCCTCACCACCAAACTCCTCTCCGCCCCGTGCAGTCTGCTCCCCCCCCAAACTCCTCCTCCCCCCGTGCAGTCTGATCCCCCCCAAACTCCTCCTCCCCCCGTGCAGTCTGATCCCCCCCAAACTCCTCGCCCCGTGCAGTCTGATCTCCTACCCCCCACAAAACGCCTCCCCCCGTGCAGTCTGATCCCCCCCAAACTCCTCGCCCCGTGCAGTCTGATCCCCCACCACCACCAAACTCCTCGCCCCGTGCAGTCTGATCTCCTACCCCCCACAAAACTCCTCCCCCCGTGCAGTCTGATCCCCCCCAAACTCCTCGCCCCGTGCAGTCTGATCCCCTACCCCCCAAACTCCTCCCCGCCCCATGCAGTCTGATCCCCCACCACCACCAAACTCCTCTCCCCCCCGTGCAGTCTGCTCCCCCCAACACCAAATTTCCCAGCCGGCTTGTGCGGGGACTGGCAGCGGGACAGGCTGATGCTGCTGTTGCCTTCGAAAGTGCAGCGGGGAGCGTGAGGCGGGTGGGGGGGGAGGGGGGGCGGCTGCCTCTGCTGCGTCCCGTTCACAAGCCCAGAGGGGCCGCGCGAGGATTTTCCGGAGACCCCGAGGAGTTTTCTGCCGCTCACTTCTGTGTCCCAGCTGAGTTCCTGCCAGTCAGTGGCCCCGCCCCTGCCATTAATGACGGAGCCTGGGACCCGTCTGTGTGCCCCACAAACCCACGTGTCACTCGCCCGGGAGCCGATAGAACGTGCCCCGCGTTCCGTCATTTGCATGCACCGCGCCAGGGCAATGACGTCACTAGCAGTGCGCTGCTGTTCGTAGCCGGCAGTGGCAGCTTCGCACCGAGCCGGGCCACGAGGCAGCGGGCGCAGCGCTGGGGGCGGAGCTACAGGGGAGCGGCCCGGCCGGGCGGGGTGCACACTGGGGCGCCCAAGGGCTGAGATCCGGGCGGGGCAGCGTCACGCTCTGACCTCCCTGCCGCCTCCCGCCGCCGCTCCCTTGGGGCCGGGTGGCGCGGACCGGAAGCCGCTGCACTGCCCGGATTTCCTGGGGAACACGCTCCCTGTGACGTCAGGACCTGCCACAGAGGCAGGGCGCCACCCCGGCCAAGCAAGGAGCAGAGCTAGGGTTGCCAGATGGTTTCACCAAAAATACCAGGCACGCCTGACATGACATCACAATCTGCATTCCATCTGATTTAGAAAATACCCGACATTTATCAGAGGAGTAGCCGCGTTAGTCTGAATCTGCAAAAGCAGCGAGGAGCCCTGTGGCACAGAACTCCTTGCCGCTTTCGCGGACATTGAGAAAATATAAATTTGTTTCCCGAAGAAAAAGCTGAAAGCCTGGACCGTCCAGTTCAAAACCGGACACCTGGCAACCATAAGCAGAGTGGTGCCTTGTCGGAGCGGTTCCAGCCTCCGCTCTGCTGTCCTTCCTCTGCCCCACGTACCACGGGAGCTGGTGGCCTACGCTGGCTGCACCGCCGCAGGAAGCCTCCAACCCCAGTCGCTGTCCCAGCCAGGCACCCCGTGTCTGAACCCGTCCCGCCTGGCCCCGTGTCTCCTGCCTACCACCCGCTGACCTGGCACCAGCTGAGCGCTCGTACCTGGGCACCTTCCGGTCACGGTTCCCAGTCGGTTGCTGTCAGGCTGTGGACCGAGCAAACGTCACTTCCGGTCCGTGGGACTGAACGCACGTGGCGCCGGCATGATGCGAGGCCGCTCCTTGTTGCCCCACGTCGGATACAAAAGGAGCAGCTACCGCGCGGCAGTTAGAGCCTCGTGCTGAAACGCGCTGCAGCAGTGCTACTCTTCCCTGCCCCTCTCATCCCAGTTGCATGCTCCAGATGGGAGGGGAGGGGTGTCGCTTTCCAGGAGCTACTGCTGCCAGGGCACCGTCTGACTGGCACACGTCAGACGCACACGCCCGTACCACAGCCACTCACCCTGCCAAATGCTCACACGCAGGGATGCGTGTACACACTCACAAACGCGAATTAACAGATTAACACGCCTGGGCGCCCACTCATGCCCTCGCTCAAATGCCCACACACGCATCTGCTCAATCTGCCCGCACGCAGGCATGTGCACACACACGCAAATGGACACTTGCGGACGCACACACTTGCACTCATACTTACGTGCGCACGCATGCACACCGACTAACAGTCGCCTAGAAGGACTCACCAATAATATTAAACTCAAAAGCCAAAGATTAGATCAATTAGGAGACAACTATTCCCACGAGGCCCTAATCCATGTCTGGGGCTCCTCGGTGCTGCTGGAGACCAAGTCTTTATTTCAATCCCAGTTTTGCCAACTCTCCGCATGCGTGACGCTAGGTCAATTGGCAGCCTACTCACTTAGTTTTCCGTATGATCCTAGACACGTTAAGTATCGCCAGCCAGGAGATTCGGGGGGCGGGGGGATTAATGACATTTTTAAAAATACAAAAATCGGTGTTCAGTTTCTGTTGTAGATAAACCTATGTACTTCATATGACTTGACACTGTGCCTCTCCATATAACCTTGTAACTTTGTATTAATCCATATGACCTTGTCACTTTGTATTAGAACCTGAATCCATATAACCTTGTAACTTAGTTTTCTACATAGGGTTCTAATACAGAGTATATAGTTAAAGAGGTAAAAATGTCATTTGCTAGGAGTAGAATAAGATCTTTCCCCCACTCTCTCCCCCCACTCTGTAATCAATTGCCCAGTTGAATGAACGAGGTGTGAATGAGTAACACTTGGGAGCCAAGCACCTCCAGAGAGCTACACCAGTTGAAAAGGGGGTAGAAGCCAGACCCAAGGTGTCAAGAGGGCTCAAGAAAGAAGAGCAGACATATTGAAGGCCTTGGGGATTAGAAGCAAGCACCTTCTTTGGAAAACACCCTCTCTTAACAGACAGCACCCACAAAGGGACCAAAGGACACAGACCCAGATTTTGAATCTGGGATATATTTGCATAAGAGGGAAGCTGCTATAAAAGTGAGTTGTCTTGCAGAGGACTCCGGGTCTCATCTTGTCACCATCGGAGCATCGATCCGGATCAGCAGAAGCCCGGCTCCACCCCTCCCCCATCTAACTCACCTGGCCAGTGAAGTTAAGGGGAGCAACAAGTTGGTAACAACAGCAAGACGGAGTGTGCTTGTGCACGTGTGTGTGTGTGTGTGAGTGCGTGAGTGACACAGAATAATCAATACTTATCATATGCATGTGGTAAATAAATAAATAATTTCTATATATATATAATGTGTGTGTGTGTGATCAATAAATGTGGCGTGTTGCCTTATCCCTCTGAAAAAGATCCCGAGTACTTCTTTTAAGTACAACACTGTGACTTTTGTACTTCGTATTTTCAAGTTCTTCCACCACGAGCCAGAGGGCCTTTTCTCAGGGACCCGTACCACGCTCGCAAACGTCTGTGCGGCCCTCCCTCGATACTTACCTTGAGCCAATTGCTATTTGCTCTTCTTCCATAGATCGCTGTCTGGTTTCCATCTGCCGGCAGGGTCTCGGGGGGGGTGGCTCCTTTCGGTCTCTGCCACCACATGGCCAGCCTCTCATCTCCTCCAAGTCTACAGGGACCGAAAAAGAGACAGAGAACGGTTAGGAGCTAGGCCACCCTAGATGTGTGGAAAGGACAGACACGTGCGTCACCTGGCTGCTGCTCACTGGAGCCCAGTGTTGCCTCTAACATTTCCCCTCCAGGAGCGGAGTGAGTTTTGTCTCGTGCTCCAAGATCGAGGTCACGTGCCCTTCTTCGGATGCCTGCCACCCAGGCGAAGACATGTCTCGTCTGTGTTTTTAAAACGTTCTGGAAGAAAGAGTACTAACACAAGGGAGAATTAACAAGGTCATTTAAACTGTAAATATTTGTTTGATATGAAGTCAAATAAAAGGAAAATTAATACTGCAACATTTTCAGTGGCCAACCTCCTCTCCTCTCCTCTCCTCTCCCCTCCCCTCCCCTGCCCCCTCCAGCTGGCCTAGATGATCTCTCCGGGTCCCTTATGGTAAAGCCCGC
The DNA here is from genome assembly GCF_052426305.1 of Pelodiscus sinensis. Taxonomy (NCBI): domain Eukaryota; kingdom Metazoa; phylum Chordata; order Testudines; family Trionychidae; genus Pelodiscus; species Pelodiscus sinensis. The sequence continues at coordinate 593,562 of NC_143059.1, forward strand.
CCCGGGACCCTGTGCTGAGGTGACAAGTTCTTCACAAGATACTGGGTATGTAAACTTTTTACGGAAAAGCGTCCGTGGCCAATCTAGTCGCGCTTTTCTGCAAAAAAGCCCCAATCGCCATTTTCGCCATCGGGGCTTTTTTGCGGAAAAGAACTCTCTGCTGTCTACACTGGCCCTTTTGCGCAGAAGTCTTTCGGAAAAAGACTTTTGCCCGAACGGGAGCAGCATAGTATTCCCGCAGAAGCACTGACAATCTTACATGAGATCGTCAGTGCTTTTGCGGAAATTCAAGCGGCCAGTGTAGACAGCTGGCAAGTTTTTCCGCAAAAGCAGATGATTAGCACACTTTCCTAGTTGAAAATCCAAGGAGAAGAAAGGGGAGAATTGCAAATCAAGACTCTCTTAAGGTGTCTGAAAGCTACTTTGGTCTGGGCCGGTACTCAGTGGTACCAAGGCAGACTTTTCTGTGGCTCGGTTGTCTAATGCCACACTAGAACAAGTCTACCACACCGAACGAAAGAGCAGACAATTACATGAAAGGGAAAAAAGGTGGCTTGGCAGAGAATTTGCTTCCGGACAAAAACAAGAGACTGCGGTGGTTAAAGAAGAACGGGAGGCATACCTGTGCATAAACCAATTCACCAGAAACCTTCTGAACAACCAGTTCAGTCACATGTCCTTACAGGGACAAGCACCTTAATGACGGTAGCCCTGACATTTTATTTTGCAGACGATTCTACTTGTGGAAGGGCTGCTGGAGTGAAACTTGAGGCCCAAGCAGGAGGAAAGTTTGATTTTCTAGTACCAAATAGAAAAACAATAATAGAACAAAAAGGCTAAAAGATGCCTAAGGGCGGAGATAGGGTCCAGAATGACTTAGACAAATTGGAGGATTGGGCCACAAGAAATCTGATGAGGTTCAACAAGGACAAGTGTAGAGTCCTGCACTTGGGATGGAAGAATCCCAAGCATAGTTACAAGCTGGGGACCAACCGGTTAAGTAGTAGTTCTGCAGACAGGACCTGGGGGTTACAGTGGATGAGAAGCTGGAGATGAGTCAACAGTGTGCCCTTGTAGCCAAGAAGGCTAATGGCATATTAGGTTGCATTAAGAGGAGCATTGCCAGTAGATCCAGAGATGTCATTATTCCCCTTTATTCGGCTTTGGTGAGGCCACATCTGGAGTACTGTGTCCAGTTCTGGGCCCCCCACTACAGAAGGGATGTGGACACATTGGAGAGGGTCCAGCAGAGGACAACCAAAATGATTAGGGGGCTGGAGCAATTGCTCTATGAAGAGGCTGAGGGATTTAGGTTTCTTTAGTCTGAAGAGGAGACCATGAGGGGGGATTTTATAGTAGCCTTCAACTTCCTTATAAGGACACAGGAACGCAAGGTAACCTGTTCTCCCAACTCTCGCTTTCAGACGGGGTGGGGAACCTTATTGGGGGGGCGGAAGGCACACACTAGTAGGGTTGCCAGATGGTTTCAGCAAAAAAAAAAAAAAAAAAAAAGGCGCCAGGAAAATTTTTGTTGAGGGAAAGAAGCCAACCAAACAAAAAAACCCCACCAGGAACATTTTTGTTGAGCAAAATCCAGTTGTGACCCCTTTAATTAGTCAGCCAATCTCCCCGCCCCGGCTTATTTCTGCTGGGCACAGAGGAAAAGCAGAAAATACTGGACATTTTGTATGTCCGGTATTTTCTAAATTTATTTACCGGACAAAAAGTGCAACTACCGGGCTGTCTGGCTCAGTGCTAGACACCTGGCAACCCTACACACAAGAGTGAAGAAAAAAAAAATCCCAAACCCCACCATCCGCATTAACACATGCCCCAACTGAGAAGGAGGAAGAGGCTTCCCACATTCCCCTCGCACACCGGAGCTTGTGAGGAGGGGGGGGCGGGGGGCGGGGCGGGGCGGGGCAGGCTAGCAGAATTTGTCTGCTCCAATCTGGCCACCCAGAGAAATAAAAAAGCAAATTGAAAGAGCCAGACGAATACCTAGAAACCATCTACTTCAAGACAGACCCAAGAAAACCAACAATAGAACACCACTTGTCATCACCTACAACCCCCAACTTAAACCTGTCCAACACATTATCAATAAACTACAGCCTATATTGGAACAGGATACCATACTCAAAGAGGCTCTGGGAGACAGACCCATAGTCTCCTATAGACAACCACCTAACCTCAAGATCATTCTTACCAACCACCACAGGACATACCACACTAATATCAACCCTGGTACCTTCCCTTGCAACAAACCCCGTTGCCAGCTTTGTCCACATATTCATTCTGCTGATACCATTATTGGACCCAACCAAGTGAGTTATAAGATCAAGAACACATATTCCTGCGCATCCAGAAATATAATCTATGCTATCGTGTGCCGAAAGTGTCCGTCTGCTATGTACATTGGACAAACATCTCAGACACTTCGCCAAAGGATTAATGCCCACAAAACAGATATCAGACAAGATCACAAAGAGAAAACAGTTTCTTGCCATTTTAACCAGAAAGGACACTCTCTCAATGACTTAACCACCTGCATTCTGCTACAAAGACCTTTTACATCTGCACTTGAAAGGGAATCCTCTGAACTGTCATTCATGTTAAAATTCGACACTTTCCAACAAGGACTTAGTTCAAATGTTTGTTATCTCACCCATTACCAAGATAGTTTCCCCAATTATCACCTCTAATACCATTAACTCACAAACATCCCACTCTCCCTACCTCTAATATCATCAATTCACAGACACTTACCTTCCTTCCCCTTCCCCCCCACCGCATCCCCCTCCTGTTCTGCAATGTGATTTGTCCTTTTCATATTTGTTCTTTTTTTTAATTGTATCCTTTGGTATATATGGTTGTGACTACTTTCTTCCACTATTTGATCTGAGGAAGTGGGTCTGGCCCACGAAAGCTCATCATCTAATAAACCATCTTGTTAGTCTTTAAAGTGCTACATTGTCCTGCATTTTGCTTCAACTACCCCAGACTAACACGGCTACATTTCTATCACCAATCTGGAGGGGAGCTAGAGCGTTAGTGTGGGAACCTTGAGTCTCGAGGGCCACACTCACGTGAGCTGGGGTATTAGGTTCCTCACCCCTGCTTTAAAAACAAAACCTCTTACTCTTAAAAATCGATCCCAGTATCTCTGGTCGGACCAGCTTCATGCAGGTCCTCGGGGATGGAAAACTGCAGCAAACTGTATGAACAGAAACAAACAGAAGCCCCAATCGCAGCTGGAGGTGGGGCGAGGCTGCCCCAGCAGGGACACAACCGGGCAGCCGCCCTCCACCAGATCAGGAAAACAACCGCGCCATTCCCCGGCCAGCAGGAAGGCGAGTGCCGCTGCAAGGCTCCGCAACGGAGGTGGGCGGCAGAGGGGTGTTTGTGCGCGGCCGCGCGCCTTCAGCGGCAACTCCCCTGGTGCCCCCTTCTCTAGTCCAGCCAGGCCTAAAATGCTCAGTGCTTAGAAGGCGGGTGGGGAACCTAAGGCCTGGGTGCGTGGGGCTCCTCCACCGTCGCCCCCTCCCCACGCCGTGGGGCTGGAGCGCACAAAGCGACTAGGCTGGGCCCTGCAGTGCTCTGGCGCCAGGGGGACGTTTCTCCGCTCAGCTGGGGGCCAGGCAGGGAGGCTTTTCTGTCGGTTGGTTTGTCTGTCACCTGTTTGCCCCCCAATTCTCAGCCACTCCCCCCCTCTCCCCACACGCCCCCACCCAGGACGCTCTCGGCCTCTGCAGGAGGCACAGCCGGGCACTGGGCGGCACTGCGGGCAGCCAGGGCCAGAGCATCCCCCCCCACAGCGCCCCCCGCCGAACTGCCCCCCCCCCGGGCACAGGGGGGATTCAGCGGGCACCCGGCCCCGCCCCCAGGCAGCGAGCAGCGCGGGGAGCAGGGCTCAGGCCGCCCCGCCCCCCCGCGTGCGGGACACGTTCTGTGCGTGCCCCGCCCGCGGGAACCACCCCTCGAGGGCGCGCGGCTCCCCGGCGGGGGGAGGGGGCACGTGACACTCCCGCGCCCCGGTGGCCCGCAGCCCCCCCTCCCCGAGACACCCACGTGACTGGAGCCCGGGTCAGCTCCCGCGCCCCAAAGGGGGGGCCACAGCCCCGTTCCCCCGGCACCACGTGGGGGGGGGTCACAGGGGCGCTGCTCCCCGGGGAGGCTGCAGCGCCGGGGGGGGGGGCAGAAATCGCCCCCCCACCTCCGCCAGGGGCCGCCCCGCCGATGTCCAGCCTGGGGCCCGGAGAGAAGCAGGCGGGGGGGGGGGGCTCCACGTCACTGCCAGCTCCCGCCCCGCCCCCCAGGCTCCGCCCCTCAGCGCCCCCCGCAGCGTTTTCCCGCCCGCCTCGTCAGCGCGAGCGTCCCGGGAGTTTCCCGCCCAGCCAGCGCCGCCCGCGCCTGCGCTCTCCCGCGCCCTGTCCCCTCCTGCCCCCCCCAGTGCCAAGGCCCCCCCCGGCCCCTCCCTCCTGCCCCCCCAGTGCCGAGCACCCCCCCGGCCCCTCACCCCCTCCTGCCCCCCCAGTGCCAAGCGCCCCCCCCGGCCCCTCACACCCAGCCTGCTCCTACACCTCACCCCTGTCCAGACACCCCACCCCCAGCCCGCTCCCCCACCTTCCCTCGCGCCCCCTCCTCCCCCGGGCCAGACACCAACAAGGGGCGGGCTGGGGGCGGGGAGCTTCGCACTCGGACCCAGGATTCGCTCGCGCCCCCGCGCGCTCCTCGGACCTTCCTGTCATGGCGGCGCCGGCCGCCCAGTCAGACAACGCCCCCCTGCGGCAGCCCATTGGCCGAACCAGAGGCAGGATCCCCTTTGCTGACAGCCCATTGGGCGACGCTATCCTCCGCCAAGGCTGTCTTCCGAAAGCCCATTGGCTGGCACACAGCCAGGAACCACCCCTAAGTCACAGACAATTCGAGGACAGAGCAGTCCATTAAGATCCACCCCGGACAGCCTATTGGTCGAGAGCAGTGGCAGGTCATTCCCCCTAGTCACACCGCATTCGCAGACAGAGCTGTCCGTTAAGATGCAGCCGGGTCAGCCTATTGGGTGCCTCTGATTCAGAACACGCCCCTTAGTCACAGCCCATTCGCGGACAGAAGAGTCTGTTATAATCCACCCCGGACAACCTATTGGCCGCCAGCAGCCCCAGAACACGCCTTGAGTCACCGCCCATTGGCGCACGGAGCAGTCCGTTAAGAGTCACCTCGGACAGCCTCAGATTGGGCGCCACAGATTCCGAACACGCCCTTTACTCTCAGCCCATTCGCGGACAGAACAGTCTGTTACGATCAGTCCGGGACAGTCTCTCGGCCAGCCTTAGTGTAGGGAGAACATAGTCAAGTATGAAACAGGATTCCCCAAGTGGAAGTGACTCCCCAGAATTTGTTCCCCACAACTACAAGTCTAAGGAGGAGAAGTTTGTTAAGTAGAAGAAGCATAGAAGTGTTTAGATTTATTCTTGTGAAAGTGTTTAGATTTAGTGTTATCAAGCTTGAGAAGTGTTTAGATTTATAATTATTATTATTATTATTATTTGTTAGGATTGTTTAATTATAAATCTAAACATTTTTGCCCCTCTAGAATATAATTGGTTAGGAATGTAATATTAGGTCATGTAACTTCAAACTGTTAAAAATATACTACTATGTAGCCAGAAACAGCTCCCCTCGCTGTGCGCCAGGGCACGCTCAAACTTACTGTTACACAATTGACAACCGTTCTCTTCAAAGCATTGTGAAGCACTTAACCCTAATCGCAAAGTGAAGCATTGTAACTATAACAGTAACTAACTCAGCGCTCAGAGAGAGAATGTTTTAAGAAATGCCACCCAGAAACGTTTGTAACTTTTTGTAACTACAACTCTTGTATTATTATGCAAAATACTGTATGGGAAACATTAATTAGGGAATGTACATAAGAGAGAGAGTGCTTGGACGATGAATGAATGGTTGTGAGAGGTGCCAGCCTGAGAATGCAGCAACAAAGGGCTGAAGAAGGCGTCAGGTGCCAGTGCAATTGGCTCCCCGTAGCCGTTTCTAACACACACATGAGCCGCTCTGATTTGGCTTCTAACACTTTTAGCTGCTCGGTTCTGCAAGCGCGGAGAGGAAGCCGCGTCCGATAGATGGAGGTTCTCCGCGACACATTTGGCAGCCTGGACCCCCTGCCTCTGGTCCAAAGAGTCTCAACCAACCCCCGACTCCATGACCCTTGTTCTCAGTGATTCCGCCAGCTGCTTGGTGCCTTTAGTACCCGGCCCCGCTTGCAAAGTCCCCCCCCCAGCAGCATGACCCGAGAGCGAAACAAGAGACCCTCCCCCCCCCCAGCAGCAAAACCCGAGAGCAGCGCGAAAGAACCCCCCCGGCATTGCGACCCGAGGGCGGCGCCAGAGACCCCCCCCAGCAGCAAGTCCCGAGGGCGGCGCCAGAGACCCTCCCCAGCAGCGTGACCCGAGAGCGAAGCCAGAGACCTCCCCCAGCAGAGTGACCCGAAAACGGTGCCAGAGACCCCCCCCAGCAGCAAGACCCGAGAGCGGCACCACAGACCCGCCCCCAGCAGTGCGACCCAAGAGTGGCGCCAGAGACCCTCCCCCCAGCAGCATCACCAGAGAACGGCGACAGAGATCTCCCCCCCCCCAGCAGCACAACCTGAGATGGGAGCCAGAGGCCCCCCCCCAGCAGCATCACCCGAGAGTGGCGCCAGAGACCCCCCCCAGCAGCATGAGATGAAAGTGGCGACAGAGACCCCACCCCCAAGGAGCGCGACCCGAGACCGGCGCCGGAGACCCCCCCAGAAGCATTACCCGAGAGTGGAGACAGAAACCCCACCCCCAGCACCGCTACCGGAGAGCGGCGCCAGAGACCTCCCCGAACAGCATCACCCGAGAGCGGCCCCAGACACCCACCCAGCAGCAAAACCCGAGAGAGGTGCCAGAGACCCCCCGCAGCAGCATCACCTGATAGCGGGGCCAGTGACACCCCCCGTCTGCAGCATGACCGGAGGGAGGCTCCAGAGACCACCCCCAGTAGTGCGACCCGAGAGCGGCGCCAGAGACCTCCCCCCAGCAGCGCGACCCGAGAGTGGAGACAGAGACCCCACCCCCAGCACCACTACCGAGAGCGGCACCAGAGACCCCCCCAACAGCGCGACCCAAAAGCGGTAACAGAGACCCCCCCCCAGCAGCACGACCGGAGAGCGAAGCCAGAGACCCCCCCAGCAGCATGATCCCAAGGAGGCGCCAGAGACCCCCCCCAGTAGCGCGACTCGAGAGCGGCACCAGAGATTCCCCGCAGCAGCATAACCCGAGAGAGGCGCCAGACTCCCTCCCAGCAGCACGACCTGAGAGTGGCCCCAAAGACCCCTCCCCCCCAGCAGCGAGACCCGAGAGCAGCGCTAGAGACACCCCCAAGCTGCACGACCCGAGAGCGGCACCAGAATCCCTCCCTGCAGCGAGATCCGAGAGCGGCGTGACTGAAGAGACCTCTCACTCACTAAGGTCTGTGGCTGTGGGAATTCTATCCTTTAGCCCTTCCCCCCCGCCCCTCGCCTATGTATAGGGCCCTCTACAAGAACACTGAGTCAGTCAGCCATGACGCGCCACCGCTCTCCCTTGCGCGACTTGCGAACCTGCAGAATTCCCGTTGGCTCCTGAGCCCTTAACCCGTGGAGATGCTCACCTGGAATGCCTGCACGTGAGCTATACAAGGACACGGCAGAAGCAGAGCAAGGACAAAGACACAGACAGAAACAGACAGACAGAACGTATTGGCCAATACGAGAGAGCAACAAGAGAGAAACACATGAGAGGCAGACGGAAACCTTACCGCCTTGCGTCTTCCTCCTCGAGCCAATCGTCTGCTGAGAAGGACACCGTGTTCCAGAGAAATCAGCACCCCTGACAAACGGAAGCCCTGTTTCTCCCACTACCAAGGAATCACCTCGCGAACCTCCGCTCGGACTCGCTGTCTAAGCAAACCTGACTTCCCTTCCTAGACCCGAGTGCGCCGTAAGCCGAGAGATTTCCAAACCCGACACTTATCTCCCTGTCAGCGATGGCTGCTCCGCTCCCAGCCGGACGGTTCTCGCCTCGCTTCGACCAAGCTCCCGAGCTCGCTGTTCTCGTTTCCGTTCCATCCCCAGACGGGAGGACACCGGGAGGGTTGACTTCTTATCGCTCACTACCGAACACAGCAGAGGGGAAAAAACAAACAAACAACTTAGCTTTTCAGTCCGCAAGGACGCGGCATCGCTTCTCCTCCCACCATCGCACCGCTGCCTCCCACCATCGGCCACCCCCTCCCGCTGCCACTCCAGGAACGCGGAGAGAACGGAGGCCTTGAATATCTATCCACGCTCTGTTGAACTGCCTATGCCCCTTCACCAGTCCCCAAGCCACCAGGCTCCGTGACCCAGCAGGAAGCTCTCTGCCTCAGAAGAAACATACTGCCAGGACGCTTAAAGATTTCAAAGCACGCACCTCTTACTCACACAGAGCCATGGGAAGGCCGAACGCTGAGGACCCTTCACATGTTCCGAGAATCACGTCCAGGCAGCTCAAGTACATCTCGGACGATTTATTCTCCGCCCACGGCCACGCACTGATTCCTCTGCAAGGGTGGCCAAAAAAGCCCAGCGTTAGCTCTCACTCACTAAAGTCTGTGGCTGTGGGAATTCTATCCTTTAGCCCTTTCCCCCCCTCTCGCCTATGTATCGGGTCCTCTACAAGAACACCGAGTCATTCAGCCATGACGCACCACCGCTCTCCCTTGCGCGACTTGCGAACCTGCTGAATTCCCGTTGGCTCCTGAGCCCTTAACCCTTGGAGATGCTCACCTGGAATGCCTGCAAGTGTGCTGTACAAGGACACGGCAGAAGCAGAGCAAGGACAAAGACACAGACAGAAACAGACAGACAGGACGTATTGGCCAATACGAGAGAGCAACAAGAGAGAAACACATGCGAGGCAGCCAGAAACCTTACCACCTTGCGTCTTCCTCCTCGAGCCAAGCGTCTGCTGAGAAGGACACCGTGTTCCAGAGAAACCAGCACCCCTGACAAACGGGAGCCCTGTTTCTCCCACTACCAAGTAAGCACCTCGGGAACCTCCGCTCGGACTCGCTGTCTAAGCAAACGTGACTTCCCTTCCTAGACCCGAGTGGGCCGTAAGCCGAGAGATTTCCAGACCCGACACTTATCTCCCGGTCAGCGATGGCTGCTCCGCTCCCAGCAGGACGGTTCTCGCCTCGCTTCGACCAAGCTGCCAAGCTCGCCGTTCTCTTTTCCGTTCCATCCCCAGACGGGAGGACACCGGGAGGGTTGACTTCTTATCGCTCGCTACCGAACACAGCTGAGGGGAAAAAACAAACAAACAACTTAGCTTTTCAGTCCGCAAGGACGCGGCATCGCTTCTCCTCCCACCATCGGCCACCCCCTCCCGCTGCCACTCCAGGAACTCGGAGAGAACGGAGGCCTTGAATATCTATCCACGCACTGTTGAACCGCCTACTGCCCCTTCACCAGTCCCCAAGCCACCAGGCTCCGTGCCCCAGCAGGAAGCTCTCTGCCTCAGAAGAAACATACTGCCAGGACGCTTGAAGATTTCAAAGCACGCACCTCTTACTCACACAGAGCCATGGGAAGGCCGAACGCTGAGGACCCTTCACGTGTTCCGAGAATCACGTCCAGGCAGCTCAAGTCCATCTCGGACGGTATCTTCTCAGCCCACTGCCCAGCCAGTTTCCCAGCTGTTACCCAGTCTGGAGCCAGCAAAGCCCTCGGGCAGGAGTGACAGCAAAGGGCTAGGACCCAGAAGTCGTGTCCAGGGGTCAGTCTGGAGTGCTGTACAAAGCCCAGGACCATCCACATATCCTGTGTGGTGCAACCTGCTGAGTGGAGACAAAGGCTCAGGGCTGCTCTCATACCCTGATCAGACACTTTACTGAATGTGGTGCAGGGAAAAGGTGGACTGATGGCTCCCATGAATGGGCGTGCAGACTGGAGTGAGGAAGGGCCCCGGGATAAGCATATGGACGGGGGTGCAGGCTGGGGAGAGGAAGGGCCCCGGGATAAGAGTATGGACGGGGTGCAGGCTGGGGTGAGGAAGCAGGAGGGGAGGGGGCTGCGCGGAGCCTGGAGTGCGGGATGAGGGGGCCATGGGCAGGAGGGGAGAGGGCTGTGCGGAGCCTGGAGTGCGGGATGAGGGGGCCGGGGGCAGGAGGGGAGAGGGCTGCGCGGAGCCTGGTGTGTGGGATGAGGGGGCCGGGGGCAGGAGGGGAGAGGGCTGCGCGGAGCCTGGAAATAACGAGCTTCTTACTTTGCCTGCTGTCAAAGGGCAAGACTGGGGCCACGTGGCGTGCGGAGCAGGGACAGCAGCTGGGGGCGATGGAATTACACGTGCATTACCTGCAATGACCACCGAGCGGCACTGTGGAGGCGCTACGGAATTACACGTGCATTACCCGCAATGACCACCGAGCGGCACTGTGGAGGCGCTTCGGAATTACACGTGCATTACCCGCAATGACCACCGAGCGGCACTGTGGAGGCGCTACGGAATTACACGTGCATTACCCGCAATGACCACCGAGCGGCACTGTGGAGGCGCTACGGAATTACACGTGCATTACCGGCAATGACCACCGAGCGGCACTGTGGAGGCGCTTCGGAATTACACGTGCATTACCCGCAATGACCACCGAGCGGCACTGTGGAGGCGCTTCGGAATTACACGTGCATTACCTGCAATGACCACCGAGCGGCACTGTGGGGGCGCTACGGAATTACACGTGCATTACCGCCGGTGACTACCGAGTGTCACTGTTGCTCTGCTAAGGGCCGTTATTTCCGAATAAAAAAGATTGTTCTTAGGGTAGAAATGCCCCATTCCGAACTAAGAACACGCTGGGCGGGGCTATGCCGGGGGGCGGGGCTATGATAGGGGCGGGGCGCGCTGCGACGTGCCCCGGGAGGCCGCACTATGAGAACTACAAGTCCCAGGATGCGTCGCTAACACTTGGAGTGACACGAGCGCGGGACCAACCGCGTCGCTCCCTGGTCAATGCCCCGTTGTGATGTCACTTCCGCTGCACCCGCCCAACCGAACAGCGCCGGGCCTGCCCTGGCCCTGCAATGGCCGATGGGAGCTGCGGACAGGGGCACTCAGTTTCCCACAAGCCACTGCGGCTACTTTCCCTACTCCCCCTCATCCCGCCCCTCCCCATTGCTGGGCGGGGCTCCTGCCTCAGAGACGGCAGCGTCCGCAGCTGATGCCCCGCCCCCACTCGGGAGAGGAGACTCCGCGGCAACCCTTCCCCCCCAAACTCCTCCCCGCCCCGTGCAGTCTGATCCCCCCAAACTCCTCCCCGCCCCGTGCAGTCTGATCCCCCCTCAAACTCCTCCCCCCCGTGCAGTCTGATCCCCCCAAACTTCCCCTCCGCCCCGTGCACTCTGATCCTCCCCCCCGTGCAGTCTGATCCCCCCAAACTCCTCTCCCCCCGTGCAGTCTGATCCCCCCAAACTCCTCCCCGCCCCGTGCAGTCCGATCCCCCCAAACTCTTCCCCGCCCCGTGCAGTCCGATCCCCCCAAACTCCTCTCCCCCCGTGCAGTATGATCCCCCCCAAACACCTCCCCGCCCCGTGCAGTCCGATCCCCCCCAAACACCTCCCCGCCCCGTGCAGTCCGATCCCCCCCAAACTCCTCCCCGCCCCGTGCAGTCTGATCCCCCTCCAAACTCCTCCCCCCCCGTGCAGTCTGATCCTCCCCCCCGTACAGTCTGATCCCCCCCAAACTCCTCCCCGCTCCGTGCAGTCTGATCCTCCCCCCCCGTGCAGTCTGATCCCCCCCAAACTCCTCCCCGCTCCGTGCAGTCTGATCCTCCCCCCCCGTGCAGTCTGATCCCCCCAAACTCCTCCCCCCCTCGTACAATCTGATCTCCCCAAACTCCTCTCCTCCCGTGCAGTCTGATCCCCCCCAAACTCCTCCCCGCCCCGTGCAGTCCGATCCCCCCAAACTCCTCTCCCTCCGTGCAGTCCGATCCCCCCAAACTCCTCTCCCCCCGTGCAGTATGATCCCCCCCAAACACCTCCCCGCCCCGTGCAGTCTGATCCCCCTCCAAACTCCTCCCCCCCCGTGCAGTCTGATCCTCCCCCCCGTGCAGTCTGATCCCCCCCCAAACTCCTCCCCGCTCCGTGCAGTCTGATCCTCTCCCCCGTGCAGTCTGATCCCCCCAAACTCCTCCCCGCCCCGTGCAGTCCGATCCCCCCAAACTCTTCCCCCCCGTGCAATCTGATCCCCCCAAACTCCTCTCCCCCCGTGCAGTCTGATCCCCCCCAAACTCCTCCACGCCCCGTGCAGTCCGATCCCCCCAAACTCTTCCCCGCCCCGTGCAGTCCGATCCCCCCAAACTCCTCTCCCTCCGTGCAGTACGATCCCCCCCAAACTCCTCTCCCCCCGTGCAGTCTGATCCCCCCAAACTCGTCCCCCCCGTGCAATCTGATCCCCCCAAACTCCTCTCCCCCCGTGCAGTCTGATCCCCCCCAACTCCTCCCCGCCCCATGCAGTCCGATCCCCCCAAACTCTTCCCCGCCCCGTGCAGTCCGATCTCCCCAAACTCCTCTCCCTCCGTGCAGTCCGATCCCCCCAAACTCCTCCCCCCCGTGCAGTCTGATCCCCCCAAACTCCTCCCCGCCCCGTGCAGTCCGATCCCCCCAAACTCTTCCCCCCCGTGCAATCCGATCCCCCCAAACTCCTCTCCCCCCGTGCAGTCCGATCCCCCCCAAACTCCTCCCCGCCCCGTGCAGTCCGATCCCCCCAAACTCCTCTCCCCCCGTGCAGTCTGATCCCCCCAAACTCCTCTCCCCCCCGTGCAGTCTGATCCCCCCAAACTCCTCTCCCCCCCGTGCAGTCTGATCCCCCCCACACTCCCCTCCCCCCGTGCAGTCTGATCCCCCCAAACTCCTCTCCCCCCCGTGCAGTCTGATCCCCCCCACACTCCCCTCCCCCCCGTGCAGTCTGATCGCCCCCCAAAACTCCTCCCCGCCCCGTGCAGTCTGATCCCCCCCAAACTCCTCCTCGCCCCCTGCAGTCTGATCCCCCCCTAAACTCCTCCTCGCCCCCTGCAGTCTGATCCCCCCCAACTCCTCCCCGCCCCGTGCAGTCTGATCCCCCCCCAAACTCCTCCTCGCCCCGTGCAGTCTGATCCCCCCCAAACTCCTCCCCCCGTGCAGTCTGATCTCCTACCCCCCACGAAACTCCTCTCCGCCCCCTGCAGTCTGATCCCCTACCCCCCTAACTCCTCTCCGCGCCATGCAGTCTGATCCCCCCTCACCAAACTCCTCCCCGCCCCGTGCAGTCTGCTTCCCCCCAAACTCCTCTCCGCCCCATGCAGTATGATTCCCCTTCACCAAACTCCTCTCCGCCCCATGCAGTATGATCCCCCCTCACCAAACTCCTCCCCGCCCCGTGCAGTCTGCTTCCCCCCAAACTCCTCTCCGCTCCATGCAGTCTGATCCCCCACCACCCCCAAACTCCTCTCCGCCCCGTGCAGTCTGCTCCCCCCAACACCAAATTTCCCAGCCGGCTTGTGCAGGGACTGGCAGCGGGACAGGCTGATGCTGCTGTTGCCTTCGAAAGTGCAGCGGGGAGCGTGAGGCGGGTGGGTGGGGAGGGGGGCGGCTGCCTCTGCTGCGTCCCGTTCACAAGCCCAGAGGGGCCGCGCGAGGATTTTCCGGAGACCCCGAGGAGTTTTCTGCCGCTCACTTCTGTGTCCCAGCTGAGTTCCTGCCAGTCAGTGGCCCCGCCCCTGCCATTAATGACGGAGCCTGGGACCCGTCTGTGTGCCACACAAACCCACGTGTCACTCGCCCGGGAGCCGATAGAACGTGCCCCGCGTTCCGTCATTTGCATGCACCGCGCCAGGGCAATGACGTCACTAGCAGTGCGCTGCTGTTCGTAGCCGGCAGTGGCAGCTTCGCACCGAGCCGGGCCACGAGGCAGCGGGCGCAGCGCTGGGGGCGGAGCTACAGGGGAGCGGCCCGGCCGGGCGGGGTGCACACTGGGGCACCCAAGGGCTGAGATCCGGGCGGGGCAGCGTCACGCTCTGACCTCGCTGCCGCCTCCCGCCGCCGCTCCCTTGGGGCCGGGTGGCGCGGACCGGAAGCCGCTGCACTGCCCGGATTTCCTGGGGAACACGCTCCCTGTGACGTCAGGACCTGCCACAGAGGCAGGGCGCCACCCCGGCCAAGCAAGGAGCAGAGCTAGGGTTGCCAGATGGTTTCACCAAAAATACCAGGCACGCCTGACATGACATCACAATCTGCATTCCATCTGATTTAGAAAATACCCGACATTTATCAGAGGAGTAGCCGCGTTAGTCTGAATCTGCAAAAGCAGCGAGGAGCCCTGTGGCACAGAACTCCTTGCCGCTTTCGCGGACATTGAGAAAATATAAATTTGTTTCCCGAAGAAAAAGCTGAAAGCCTGGACCGTCCAGTTCAAAACCGGACACCTGGCAACCATAAGCAGAGTGGTGCCTTGTCGGAGCGGTTCCAGCCTCCGCTCTGCTGTCCTTCCTCTGCCCCACGTACCACGGGAGCTGGTGGCCTACGCTGGCTGCACCGCCGCAGGAAACCTCCAACCCCAGTCGCTGTCCCAGCCAGGCACCCCGTGTCTGAACCCGTCCCGCCTGGCCCCGTGTCTCCTGCCTACCACCCGCTGACCTGGCACCAGCTGAGCGCTCGTACCTGGGCACCTTCCGGTCACGGTTCCCAGTCGGTTGCTGTCAGGCTGTGGACCGAGCAAACGTCACTTCCGGTCCGTGGGACTGAACGCACGTGGCGCCGGCATGATGCGAGGCCGCTCCTTGTTGCCCCACGTCGGATACAAAAGGAGCAGCTACCGCGCGGCAGTTAGAGCCTCGTGCTGAAACGCGCTGCAGCAGTGCTACTCTTCCCTGCCCCTCTCATCCCCGTTGCATGCTCCAGATGGGAGGGGAGGGGTGTCGCTTTCCAGGAGCTACTGCTGCCAGGGCACCGTCTGACTGGCACACGTCAGACGCACACGCCCGTACCACAGCCACTCACCCTGCCAAATGCTCACACGCAGGGATGCGTGTACACACTCACAAACGCGAATTAACAGATTAACACGCCTGGGCGCCCACTCATGCCCTCGCTCAGATGCCCACACACGCATCTGCTCAATCTGCCCGCACGCAGGCATGTGCACACACACGCAAATGGACACTTGCGGACGCACACACTTGCACTCATACTTACGTGCGCACGCATGCACACCGACTAACAGTCGCCTAGAAGGACTCACCAATAATATTAAACTCAAAAGCCAAAGATTAGATCAATTAGGAGACAACTATTCCCACGAGGCCCTAATCCATGTCTGGGGCTCCTCGGTGCTGCTGGAGACCAAGTCTTTATTTCAATCCCAGTTTTGCCAACTCTCCGCATGCGTGACGCTAGGTCAATTGGCAGCCTACTCACTTAGTTTTCCGTATGATCCTAGACACGTTAAGTATCGCCAGCCAGGAGATTCGGGGGGCGGCGGGGCGGGGGGATTAATGACATTTTTAAAAATACAAAAATCGGTGTTCAGTTTCTGTTGTAGATAAACCTATGTACTTCATATGACTTGACACTGTGCCTCTCCATATAACCTTGTAACTTTGTATTAATCCATATGACCTTGTCACTTTGTATTAGAACCTGAATCCATATAACCTTGTAACTTAGTTTTCTACATAGGGTTCTAATACAGAGTATATAGTTAAAGAGGTAAAAATGTCATTTGCTAGGAGTAGAATAAGATCTTTCCCCCACTCTCTCCCCCCACTCTGTAATCAATTGCCCAGTTGAATGAACGAGGTGTGAATGAGTAACACTTGGGAGCCAAGCACCTCCAGAGAGCTACACCAGTTGAAAAGGGGGTAGAAGCCAGACCCAAGGTGTCAAGAGGGCTCAAGAAAGAAGAGCAGACATATTGAAGGCCTTGGGGATTAGAAGCAAGCACCTTCTTTGGAAAACACCCTCTCTTAACAGACAGCACCCACAAAGGGACCAAAGGACACAGACCCAGATTTTGAATCTGGGATATATTTGCATAAGAGGAAAGCTGCTATAAAAGTGAGTTGTCTTGCAGAGGACTCCGGGTCTCATCTTGTCACCATCGGAGCATCGATCCGGATCAGCAGAAGCCCGGCTCCACCCCTCCCCCATCTAACTCACCTGGCCAGTGAAGTTAAGGGGAGCAACAAGTTGGTAACAACAGCAAGACGGAGTGTGCTTGTGCACGTGTGTGTGTGTGTGTGTGTGTGTGTGTGTGTGTGTGTGAGAGTGAGTGCGTGAGTGACACAGAATAATCAATACTTATCATATGCATGTGGTAAATAAATAAATAATTTCTATATATATATAATGTGTGTGTGTGTGATCAATAAATGTGGCGTGTTGCCTTATCCCTCTGAAAAAGATCCCGAGTACTTCTTTTAAGTACAACACTGTGACTTTTGTACTTCGTATTTTCAAGTTCTTCCACCACGAGCCAGAGGGCCTTTTCTCAGGGACCCGTACCACGCTCGCAAACGTCTGTGCGGCCCTCCCTCGATACTTACCTTGAGCCAATTGCTATTTGCTCTTCTTCCATAGATCGCTGTCTGGTTTCCATCTGCCGGCAGGGTCTCGGGGGGGGTGGCTCCTTTCGGTCTCTGCCACCACATGGCCAGCCTCTCATCTCCTCCAAGTCTACAGGGACCGAAAAAGAGACAGAGAACGGTTAGGAGCTAGGCCACCCTAGATGTGTGGAAAGGACAGACACGTGCGTCACCTGGCTGCTGCTCACTGGAGCCCAGTGTTGCCTCTAACATTTCCCCTCCAGGAGCGGAGTGAGTTTTGTCTCGTGCTCCAAGATCGAGGTCACGTGCCCTTCTTCGGATGCCTGCCACCCAGGCGAAGACATGTCTCGTCTGTGTTTTTAAAACGTTCTGGAAGAAAGAGTACTAACACAAGGGAGAATTAACAAGGTCATTTAAACTGTAAATATTTGTTTGATATGAAGTCAAATAAAAGGAAAATTAATACTGCAACATTTTCAGTGGCCAACCTCCTCTCCTCTCCTCTCCTCTCCCCTCCCCTCCCCTGCCCCCTCCAGCTGGCCTAGATGATCTCTCCGGGTCCCTTATGGTAAAGCCCGCCCCGGGACCCTGTGCTGAGGTGACAAGTTCTTCACAAGATACTGGGTATGTAAACTTTTTACGGAAAAGCGTCCGTGGCCAATCTAGTCGCGCTTTTCTGCAAAAAAGCCCCAATCGCCATTTTCGCCATCGGGGCTTTTTTGCGGAAAAGAACTCTCTGCTGTCTACACTGGCCCTTTTGCGCAGAAGTCTTTCGGAAAAAGACTTTTGCCCGAACGGGAGCAGCATAGTATTCCCGCAGAAGCACTGACAATCTTACATGAGATCGTCAGTGCTTTTGCGGAAATTCAAGCGGCCAGTGTAGACAGCTGGCAAGTTTTTCCGCAAAAGCAGATGATTAGCACACTTTCCTAGTTGAAAATCCAAGGAGAAGAAAGGGGAGAATTGCAAATCAAGACTCTCTTAAGGTGTCTGAAAGCTACTTTGGTCTGGGCCGGTACTCAGTGGTACCAAGGCAGACTTTTCTGTGGCTCGGTTGTCTAATGCCACACTAGAACAAGTCTACCACACCGAACGAAAGAGCAGACAATTACATGAAAGGGAAAAAAGGTGGCTTGGCAGAGAATTTGCTTCCGGACAAAAACAAGAGACTGCGGTGGTTAAAGAAGAACGGGAGGCATACCTGTGCATAAACCAATTCACCAGAAACCTTCTGAACAACCAGTTCAGTCACATGTCCTTACAGGGACAAGCACCTTAATGACGGTAGCCCTGACATTTTATTTTGCAGACGATTCTACTTGTGGAAGGGCTGCTGGAGTGAAACTTGAGGCCCAAGCAGGAGGAAAGTTTGATTTTCTAGTACCAAATAGAAAAACAATAATAGAACAAAAAGGCTAAAAGATGCCTAAGGGCGGAGATAGGGTCCAGAATGACTTAGACAAATTGGAGGATTGGGCCACAAGAAATCTGATGAGGTTCAACAAGGACAAGTGTACAGTCCTGCACTTGGGATGGAAGAATCCCAAGCATAGTTACAAGCTGGGGACCAACCGGTTAAGTAGTAGTTCTGCAGACAGGACCTGGGGGTTACAGTGGATGAGAAGCTGGAGATGAGTCAACAGTGTGCCCTTGTAGCCAAGAAGGCTAATGGCATATTAGGTTGCATTAAGAGGAGCATTGCCAGTAGATCCAGAGATGTCATTATTCCCCTTTATTCGGCTTTGGTGAGGCCACATCTGGAGTACTGTGTCCAGTTCTGGGCCCCCCACTACAGAAGGGATGTGGACACATTGGAGAGGGTCCAGCAGAGGACAACCAAAATGATTAGGGGGCTGGAGCAATTGCTCTATGAAGAGGCTGAGGGATTTAGGTTTCTTTAGTCTGAAGAGGAGACCATGAGGGGGGATTTTATAGTAGCCTTCAACTTCCTTATAAGGACACAGGAACGCAAGGTAACCTGTTCTCCCAACTCTCGCTTTCAGACGGGGTGGGGAACCTTATTGGGGGGGCGGAAGGCACACACTAGTAGGGTTGCCAGATGGTTTCAGCAAAAAAAAAAAAAAAAAAAAGGCGCCAGGAAAATTTTTGTTGAGGGAAAGAAGCCAACCAAACAAAAAAACCCCACCAGGAACATTTTTGTTGAGCAAAATCCAGTTGTGACCCCTTTAATTAGTCAGCCAATCTCCCCGCCCCGGATTATTTCTGCTGGGCACAGAGGAAAAGCAGAAAATACTGGACATTTTGTATGTCCGGTATTTTCTAAATTTATTTACCGGACAAAAAGTGCAACTACCGGGCTGTCTGGCTCAGTGCTAGACACCTGGCAACCCTACACACAAGAGTGAAGAAAAAAAAAATCCCAAACCCCACCATCCGCATTAACACATGCCCCAACTGAGAAGGAGGAAGAGGCTTCCCACATTCCCCTCGCACACCGGAGCTTGTGAGGAGGGGGGGGCGGGGGGCGGGGCGGGGCGGGGCGGGGCAGGCTAGCAGAATTTGTCTGCTCCAATCTGGCCACCCAGAGAAATAAAAAAGCAAATTGAAAGAGCCAGACGAATACCTAGAAACCATCTACTTCAAGACAGACCCAAGAAAACCAACAATAGAACACCACTTGTCATCACCTACAACCCCCAACTTAAACCTGTCCAACACATTATCAATAAACTACAGCCTATATTGGAACAGGATACCATACTCAAAGAGGCTCTGGGAGACAGACCCATAGTCTCCTATAGACAACCACCTAACCTCAAGATCATTCTTACCAACCACCACAGGACATACCACACTAATATTAACCCTGGTACCTTCCCTTGCAACAAACCCCGTTGCCAGCTTTGTCCACATATTCATTCTGCTGATACCATTATTGGACCCAACCAAGTGAGTTATAAGATCAAGAACACATATTCCTGCGCATCCAGAAATATAATCTATGCTATCGTGTGCCGAAAGTGTCCGTCTGCTATGTACATTGGACAAACATCTCAGACACTTCGCCAAAGGATTAATGCCCACAAAACAGATATCAGACAAGATCACAAAGAGAAAACAGTTTCTTGCCATTTTAACCAGAAAGGACACTCTCTCAATGACTTAACCACCTGCATTCTGCTACAAAGACCTTTTACATCTGCACTTGAAAGGGAATCCTCTGAACTGTCATTCATGTTAAAATTCGACACTTTCCAACAAGGACTTAGTTCAAATGTTTGTTATCTCACCCATTACCAAGATAGTTTCCCCAATTATCACCTCTAATACCATTAACTCACAAACATCCCACTCTCCCTACCTCTAATATCAATTCACAGACACTTACCTTCCTTCCCCTTCCCCCCCACCGCATCCCCCTCCTGTTCTGCAATGTGATTTGTCCTTTTCATATTTGTTCTTTTTTTTAATTGTATCCTTTGGTATATATGGTTGTGACTACTTTCTTCCACTATTTGATCTGAGGAAGTGGGTCTGGCCCACGAAAGCTCATCATCTAATAAACCATCTTGTTAGTCTTTAAAGTGCTACATTGTCCTGCATTTTGCTTCAACTACCCCAGACTAACACGGCTACATTTCTATCACCAATCTGGAGGGGAGCTAGAGCGTTAGTGTGGGAACCTTGAGTCTCGAGGGCCACACTCACGTGAGCTGGGGTATTAGGTTCCTCACCCCTGCTTTAAAAACAAAACCTCTTACTCTTAAAAATCGATCCCAGTATCTCTGGTCGGACCAGCTTCATGCAGGTCCTCGGGGATGGAAAACTGCAGCAAACTGTATGAACAGAAACAAACAGAAGCCCCAATCGCAGCTGGAGGTGGGGCGAGGCTGCCCCAGCAGGGACACAACGGGGCAGCCGCCCTCCACCAGATCAGGAAAACAACCGCGCCATTCCCCGGCCAGCAGGAAGGCGAGTGCCGCTGCAAGGCTCCGCAAGGGAGGTGGGCGGCAGAGGGGTGTTTGTGCGCGGCCGCGCGCCTTCAGCGGCAACTCCCCTGGTGCCCCCTTCTCTAGTCCAGCCAGGCCTAAAATGCTCAGTGCTTAGAAGGCGGGTGGGGAACCTAAGGCCTGGGTGCTTGGGGCTCCTCCACCGTCGCCCCCTCCCCACGCCGTGGGGCTGGAGCGCACAAAGCGACTAGGCTGGGCCCTGCAGTGCTCTGGCGCCAGGGGGACGTTTCTCCGCTCAGCTGGGGGCCAGGCAGGGAGGCTTTTCTGTCGGTTGGTTTGTCTGTCACCTGTTTGCCCCCCAATTCTCAGCCACTCCCCCCCTCTCCCCACACGCCCCCACCCAGGACGCTCTCGGCCTCTGCAGGAGGCACAGCCGGGCACTGGGCGGCACTGCGGGCAGCCAGGGCCAGAGCATCCCCCCCCACAGCGCCCCCCGCCGAACTGCCCCCCCCGGGCACAGGGGGGATTCAGCGGGCACCCGGCCCCGCCCCCAGGCAGCGAGCAGCGCGGGGAGCAGGGCTCAGGCCGCCCCGCCCCCCCGCGTGCGGGACACGTTCTGTGCGTGCCCCGCCCGCGGGAACCACCCCTCGAGGGCGCGCGGCTCCCCGGCGGGGGGAAGGGGCACGTGACACTCCCGGGCCCCGGTGGCCCGCAGCCCCCCCTCCCCGGGACACCCACGTGACTGGAGCCCGGGTCGGCTCCCGCGCCCCAAAGGGGGGGCCACAGCCCCGTTCCCCCGGCACCACGTGGGGGGGGGTCACAGGGGCGCTGCTCCCCGGGGAGGCTGCAGCGCCGGGGGGGGGGCAGAAATCGCCCCCCCGCCTCCGCCAGGGGCCGCCCCGCCGATGTCCAACCTGGGGCCCGGAGAGAAGCAGGCGGGGGGGGGGGGCTCCACGTCACTGCCAGCTCCCGCCCCGCCCCCCAGGCTCCGCCCCTCAGCGCCCCCCGCAGCGTTTTCCCGCCCGCCTCGTCAGCGCGAGCGTCCCGGGAGTTTCCCGCCCAGCCAGCGCCGCCCGCGCCTGCGCTCTCCCGCGCCCTGTCCCCTCCTGCCCCCCCCAGTGCCAAGGCCCCCCCCGGCCCCTCCCCCTCCCTCCTGCCCCCCCAGTGCCGAGCACCCCCCCGGCCCCTCACCCCCTCCTGCCCCCCCAGTGCCAAGCGCCCCCCCCGGCCCCTCACACCCAGCCTGCTCCTACACCTCACCCCTGTCCAGACACCCCACCCCCAGCCCGCTCCCCCACCTTCCCTCGCGCCCCCTCCTCCCCCGGGCCAGACACCAACAAGGGGCGGGCTGGGGGCGGGGAGCTTCGCACTCGGACCCAGGATTCGCTCGCGCCCCCGCGCGCTCCTCGGACCTTCCTGTCATGGCGGCGCCGGCCGCCCAGTCAGACAACGCCCCCCTGCGGCAGCCCATTGGCCGAACCAGAGGCAGGATCCCCTTTGCTGACAGCCCATTGGGCGACGCTATCCTCCGCCAAGGCTGTCTTCCGAAAGCCCATTGGCTGGCACACAGCCAGGAACCACCCCTAAGTCACAGACAATTCGAGGACAGAGCAGTCCATTAAGATCCACCCCGGACAGCCTATTGGTCGAGAGCAGTGGCAGGTCAGTCCCCCTAGTCACACCGCATTCGCAGACAGAGCTGTCCGTTAAGATGCAGCCGGGTCAGCCTATTGGGTGCCTCTGATTCAGAACACGCCCCTTAGTCACAGCCCATTCGCGGACAGAAGAGTCTGTTATAATCCACCCCGGACAACCTATTGGCCGCCAGCAGCCCCAGAACACGCCTTGAGTCACCGCCCATTGGCGCACGGAGCAGTCCGTTAAGAGTCACCTCGGACAGCCTCAGATTGGGCGCCACAGATTCCGAACACGCCCTTTACTCTCAGCCCATTCGCGGACAGAACAGTCTGTTACGATCAGTCCGGGACAGTCTCTCGGCCAGCCTTAGTGTAGGGAGAACATAGTCAAGTATGAAACAGGATTCCCCAAGTGGAAGTGACTCCCCAGAATTTGTTCCCCACAACTACAAGTCTAAGGAGGAGAAGTTTGTTAAGTAGAAGAAGCATAGAAGTGTTTAGATTTATTCTTGTGAAAGTGTTTAGATTTAGTGTTATCAAGCTTGAGAAGTGTTTAGATTTATAATTATTATTATTATTATTTGTTAGGATTGTTTAATTATAAATCTAAACATTTTTGCCCCTCTAGAATATAATTGGTTAGGAATGTAATATTAGGTCATGTAACTTCAAACTGTTAAAAATATACTACTATGTAGCCAGAAACAGCTCCCCTCGCTGTGCGCCAGGGCACGCTCAAACTTACTGTTACACAATTGACAACCGTTCTCTTCAAAGCATTGTGAAGCACTTAACCCTAATCGCAAAGTGAAGCATTGTAACTATAACAGTAACTAACTCAGCGCTCAGAGAGAGAATGTTTTAAGAAATGCCACCCAGAAACGTTTGTAACTTTTTGTAACTACAACTCTTGTATTATTATGCAAAATACTGTATGGGAAACATTAATTAGGGAATGTACATAAGAGAGAGAGTGCTTGGACGATGAATGAATGGTTGTGAGAGGTGCCAGCCTGAGAATGCAGCAACAAAGGGCTGAAGAAGGCGTCAGGTGCCAGTGCAATTGGCTCCCCGTAGCCGTTTCTAACACACACATGAGCCGCTCTGATTTGGCTTCTAACACTTTTAGCTGCTCGGTTCTGCAAGCGCGGAGAGGAAGCCGCGTCCGATAGATGGAGGTTCTCCGCGACACATTTGGCAGCCTGGACCCCCTGCCTCTGGTCCAAAGAGTCTCAACCAACCCCCGACCCCATGACCCTTGTTCTCAGTGATTCCGCCAGCTGCTTGGTGCCTTTAGTACCCGGCCCCGCTTGCAAAGTCCCCCCCCCAGCAGCATGACCCGAGAGCGAAACAAGAGACCCTCCCCCCCCCCAGCAGCAAAACCCGAGAGCAGCGCGAAAGAACCCCCCCGGCATTGCGACCCGAGGGCGGCGCCAGAGACCCCCCCCAGCAGCAAGTCCCGAGGGCGGCGCCAGAGACCCTCCCCAGCAGCGTGACCCGAGAGCGAAGCCAGAGACCTCCCCCAGCAGAGTGACCCGAAAACGGTGCCAGAGACCCCCCCCAGCAGCAAGACCCGAGAGCGGCACCACAGACCCGCCCCCAGCAGTGCGACCCAAGAGTGGCGCCAGAGACCCTCCCCCCAGCAGCATCACCAGAGAACGGCGACAGAGATCTCCCCCCCCCCAGCAGCACAACCTGAGATGGGAGCCAGAGGCCCCCCCCCAGCAGCATCACCCGAGAGTGGCGCCAGAGACCCCCCCCAGCAGCATGAGATGAAAGTGGCGACAGAGACCCCACCCCCAAGGAGCGCGACCCGAGACCGGCGCCGGAGACCCCCCCAGAAGCATTACCCGAGAGTGGAGACAGAAACCCCACCCCCAGCACCGCTACCGGAGAGCGGCGCCAGAGACCTCCCCGAACAGCATCACCCGAGAGCGGCCCCAGACACCCACCCAGCAGCAAAACCCGAGAGAGGTGCCAGAGACCCCCCGCAGCAGCATCAC
This sequence comes from Pelodiscus sinensis, assembly GCF_052426305.1. NCBI lineage: Eukaryota > Metazoa > Chordata > Testudines > Trionychidae > Pelodiscus > Pelodiscus sinensis. Next base: position 617,751 of record NC_143059.1, read on the forward strand.
CTGATAGCGGGGCCAGTGACACCCCCCGTCTGCAGCATGACCGGAGGGAGGCTCCAGAGACCACCCCCAGTAGTGCGACCCGAGAGCGGCGCCAGGGACCTCCCCCCAGCAGCGCGACCCGAGAGTGGAGACAGAGACCCCACCCCCAGCACCACTACCGAGAGCGGCACCAGAGACCCCCCCAACAGCGCGACCCGAAAGCGGTAACAGAGACCCCCCCCCAGCAGCACGACCGGAGAGCGAAGCCAGAGACCCCCCCAGCAGCATGATCCCAAGGAGGCGCCAGAGACCCCCCCCAGTAGCGCGACTCGAGAGCGGCACCAGAGATTCCCCGCAGCAGCATAACCCGAGAGAGGCGCCAGACTCCCTCCCAGCAGCACGACCTGAGAGTGGCCCCAAAGACCCCTCCCCCCCAGCAGCGAGACCCGAGAGCAGCGCTAGAGACACCCCCAAGCTGCACGACCCGAGAGCGGCACCAGAATCCCTCCCTGCAGCGAGATCCGAGAGCGGCGTGACTGAAGAGACCTCTCACTCACTAAGGTCTGTGGCTGTGGGAATTCTATCCTTTAGCCCTTCCCCCCCGCCCCTCGCCTATGTATAGGGCCCTCTACAAGAACACTGAGTCAGTCAGCCATGACGCGCCACCGCTCTCCCTTGCGCGACTTGCGAACCTGCAGAATTCCCGTTGGCTCCTGAGCCCTTAACCCGTGGAGATGCTCACCTGGAATGCCTGCACGTGGGCTATACAAGGACACGGCAGAAGCAGAGCAAGGACAAAGACACAGACAGAAACAGACAGACAGAACGTATTGGCCAATACGAGAGAGCAACAAGAGAGAAACACATGAGAGGCAGACGGAAACCTTACCGCCTTGCGTCTTCCTCCTCGAGCCAATCGTCTGCTGAGAAGGACACCGTGTTCCAGAGAAATCAGCACCCCTGACAAACGGAAGCCCTGTTTCTCCCACTACCAAGGAATCACCTCGCGAACCTCCGCTCGGACTCGCTGTCTAAGCAAACCTGACTTCCCTTCCTAGACCCGAGTGCGCCGTAAGCCGAGAGATTTCCAAACCCGACACTTATCTCCCTGTCAGCGATGGCTGCTCCGCTCCCAGCCGGACGGTTCTCGCCTCGCTTCGACCAAGCTCCCGAGCTCGCTGTTCTCGTTTCCGTTCCATCCCCAGACGGGAGGACACCGGGAGGGTTGACTTCTTATCGCTCACTACCGAACACAGCAGAGGGGAAAAAACAAACAAACAACTTAGCTTTTCAGTCCGCAAGGACGCGGCATCGCTTCTCCTCCCACCATCGCACCGCTGCCTCCCACCATCGGCCACCCCCTCCCGCTGCCACTCCAGGAACGCGGAGAGAACGGAGGCCTTGAATATCTATCCACGCTCTGTTGAACTGCCTATGCCCCTTCACCAGTCCCCAAGCCACCAGGCTCCGTGACCCAGCAGGAAGCTCTCTGCCTCAGAAGAAACATACTGCCAGGACGCTTAAAGATTTCAAAGCACGCACCTCTTACTCACACAGAGCCATGGGAAGGCCGAACGCTGAGGACCCTTCACATGTTCCGAGAATCACGTCCAGGCAGCTCAAGTACATCTCGGACGATTTATTCTCCGCCCACGGCCACGCACTGATTCCTCTGCAAGGGTGGCCAAAAAGCCCAGCGTTAGCTCTCACTCACTAAAGTCTGTGGCTGTGGGAATTCTATCCTTTAGCCCTTTCCCCCCTCTCGCCTATGTATCGGGTCCTCTACAAGAACACCGAGTCATTCAGCCATGACGCACCACCGCTCTCCCTTGCGCGACTTGCGAACCTGCTGAATTCCCGTTGGCTCCTGAGCCCTTAACCCTTGGAGATGCTCACCTGGAATGCCTGCAAGTGTGCTGTACAAGGACACGGCAGAAGCAGAGCAAGGACAAAGACACAGACAGAAACAGACAGACAGGACGTATTGGCCAATACGAGAGAGCAACAAGAGAGAAACACATGCGAGGCAGCCAGAAACCTTACCACCTTGCGTCTTCCTCCTCGAGCCAAGCGTCTGCTGAGAAGGACACCGTGTTCCAGAGAAACCAGCACCCCTGACAAACGGGAGCCCTGTTTCTCCCACTACCAAGTAAGCACCTCGGGAACCTCCGCTCGGACTCGCTGTCTAAGCAAACGTGACTTCCCTTCCTAGACCCGAGTGGGCCGTAAGCCGAGAGATTTCCAGACCCGACACTTATCTCCCGGTCAGCGATGGCTGCTCCGCTCCCAGCAGGACGGTTCTCGCCTCGCTTCGACCAAGCTCCCAAGCTCGCCGTTCTCTTTCCGTTCCATCCCCAGACGGGAGGACACCGGGAGGGTTGACTTCTTATCGCTCGCTACCGAACACAGCTGAGGGGAAAAAACAAACAAACAACTTAGCTTTTCAGTCCGCAAGGACGCGGCATCGCTTCTCCTCCCACCATCGGCCACCCCCTCCCGCTGCCACTCCAGGAACTCGGAGAGAACGGAGGCCTTGAATATCTATCCACGCACTGTTGAACCGCCTACTGCCCCTTCACCAGTCCCCAAGCCACCAGGCTCCGTGCCCCAGCAGGAAGCTCTCTGCCTCAGAAGAAACATACTGCCAGGACGCTTGAAGATTTCAAAGCACGCACCTCTTACTCACACAGAGCCATGGGAAGGCCGAACGCTGAGGACCCTTCACGTGTTCCGAGAATCACGTCCAGGCAGCTCAAGTCCATCTCGGACGGTATCTTCTCAGCCCACTGCCCAGCCAGTTTCCCAGCTGTTACCCAGTCTGGAGCCAGCAAAGCCCTCGGGCAGGAGTGACAGCAAAGGGCTAGGACCCAGAAGTCGTGTCCAGGGGTCAGTCTGGAGTGCTGTACAAAGCCCAGGACCATCCACATATCCTGTGTGGTGCAACCTGCTGAGTGGAGACAAAGGCTCAGGGCTGCTCTCATACCCTGATCAGACACTTTACTGAATGTGGTGCAGGGAAAAGGTGGACTGATGGCTCCCATGAATGGGCGTGCAGACTGGAGTGAGGAAGGGCCCCGGGATAAGAATATGGATGGGGGTGCAGGCTGGGGGGAGGAAGGGCCCCGGGATAAGCATATGGATGGGGGTGCAGGCTGGGGAGAGGAAGGGCCCCGGGATAAGAGTATGGACGGGGTGCAGGCTGGGGTGAGGAAGCAGGATGGGAGGGGGCTGCGCGGAGCCTGGAGTGCGGGATGAGGGGGCCATGGGCAGGAGGGGAGAGGGCTGTGCGGAGCCTGGAGTGCGGGATGAGGGGGCCGGGGGCAGGAGGGGAGAGGGCTGTGCGGAGCCTGGAGTGCGGGATGAGGGGGCCATGGGCAGGAGGGGAGAGGGCTGCGCGGAGCCTGGTGTGTGGGATGAGGGGGCCGGGGGAGGAGGGGAGAGGGCTGCGCGGAGCCTGGAAATAACGAGCTTCTTACTTTGCCTGCTGTCAAAGGGCAAGACTGGGGCCACGTGGCGTGCGGAGCAGGGACAGCAGCTGGGGGCGATGGAATTACACGTGCATTACCTGCAATGACCACCGAGCGGCACTGTGGAGGCGCTACGGAATTACACGTGCATTACCCGCAATGACCACCGAGCGGCACTGTGGAGGCGCTTCGGAATTACACGTGCATTACCCGCAATGACCACCGAGCGGCACTGTGGAGGCGCTACGGAATTACACGTGCATTACCCGCAATGACCACCGAGCGGCACTGTGGAGGCGCTTCGGAATTACACGTGCATTACCGGCAATGACCACCGAGCGGCACTGTGGAGGCGCTTCGGAATTACACGTGCATTACCCGCAATGACCACCGAGCGGCACTGTGGAGGCGCTTCGGAATTACACGTGCATTACCCGCAATGACCACCGAGCGGCACTGTGGAGGCGCTTCGGAATTACACGTGCATTACCGCCGGTGACTACCGAGTGTCACTGTTGCTCTGCTAAGGGCCGTTATTTCCGAATAAAAAAGATTGTTCTTAGGGTAGAAATGCCCCATTCCGAACTAAGAACACGCTGGGCGGGGCTATGCCGGGGGGCGGGGCTATGATAGGGGCGGGGCGCGCTGCGACGTGCCCCGGGAGGCCGCACTATGAGAACTACAAGTCCCAGGATGCGTCGCTAACACTTGGAGTGACACGAGCGCGGGACCAACCGCGTCGCTCCCTGGTCAATGCCCCGTTGTGATGTCACTTCCGCTGCACCCGCCCAGCCGAACAGCGCCGGGCCTGCCCTGGCCCTGCAATGGCCGATGGGAGCTGCGGACAGGGGCACTCAGTTTCCCACAAGCCACTGCGGCTACTTTCCCTACTCCCCCTCATCCCGCCCCTCCCCATTGCTGGGCGGGGCTCCTGCCTCAGAGACGGCAGCGTCCGCAGCTGATGCCCCGACCCCACTCGGGAGAGGAGACTCCGCGGCAACCCTTCCCCCCCAAACTCCTCCCCACCCCGTGCAGTCTGATCCCCCCAAACTCCTCCCCGCCCCGTGCAGTCTGATCCCCCCTCAAACTCCTCCCCCCCGTGCAGTCTGATCCCCCCAAACTTCCCCTCCGCCCCGTGCACTCTGATCCCCCCAAACTCCTCTCCCCCCGTGCAGTCTGATCCCCCCAAACTCCTCCCCGCCCCGTGCAGTCCGATCCCCCCAAACTCTTCCCCGCCCCGTGCAGTCCGATCCCCCCAAACTCCTCTCCCCCCGTGCAGTATGATCCCCCCCAAACACCTCCCCGCCCCGTGCAGTCCGATCCCCCCCAAACACCTCCCCGCCCCGTGCAGTCTGATCCCCCTCCAAACTCCTCCCCCCCGTGCAGTCTGATCCCCCCCCACACTCCTCCCCGCTCCGTGCAGTCTGATCCTCCCCCCGTGCAGTCTGATCCCCCCAAACTCCTCCCCGCCCCGTGCAGTCCGATCCCCCAAACTCTTCCCCCCCGTGCAATCTGATCCCCCCAAACTCCTCTCCCCCCGTGCAGTCTGATCCCCCCCAAACTCCTCCACGCCCCGTGCAGTCCGATCCCCCCAAACTCTTCCCCGCCCCGTGCAGTCCGATCCCCCCAAACTCCTCTCCCTCCGTGCAGTACGATCCCCCCCAAACTCCTCTCCCCCCGTGCAGTCTGATCCCCCCAAACTCCTGCATCCCCCCAAACTCCTCTCCCCCCGTGCAGTCTGATCCCCCCCAAACTCCTCCCCGCCCCATGCAGTCCGATCCCCCCAAACTCTTCCCCGCCCCGTGCAGTCCGATCTCCCCAAACTCCTCTCCCTCCGTGCAGTCCGATCCCCCCAAACTCCTCCCCCCCGTGCAGTCTGATCCCCCCAAACTCCTCCCCGCCCCGTGCAGTCCGATCCCCCCAAACTCTTCCCCCCCGTGCAATCTGATCCCCCCAAACTCCTCTCCCCCCGTGCAGTCTGATCCCCCCCAAACTCCTCCCCGCCCCGTGCAGTCCGATCCCCCCAAACTCCTCTCCCTCCGTGCAGTCCGATCCCCCCCAAACTCCTCCCCGCCCCGTGCAGTCCGATCCCCCCAAACTCCTCCCCCCCGTGCAGTCTGATCCCCCCCCAAACTCCTCCCCGCTCCGTGCAGTCTGATCCTCCCCTCCATGCAGTCTGATCCCCCCAAACTCCTCCCCGCCCCGTGCAGTCCGATCCCCCCAAACTCTTCCCCGCCCCGTGCAGTCCGATCCCCCCAAACTCCTCTCCCTCCGTGCAGTCCGATCCCCCCCAAACTCCTCTCCCCCCGTGCAGTCTGATCCCCCCAAACTCCTCCCCCACGTGCAGTCTGATCCCCCCAAACTCTTCCCCGCCCCGTGCAGTCCGATCCCCCCAAACTCCTCTCCCTCCGTGCAGTCCGATCCCCCCCAAACTCCTCCCCGCCCCGTGCAGTCCGATCCCCCCCAAACTCTTCCCCGCCCCGTGCAGTCCGATCCCCCCAAACTCCTCCCCGCCCCGTGCAGTCCGATCTCCCCCAAAACTCCTCCCCGCCCCGTGCAGTCTGATCCCCCCCCAAACTCCTCCCCGCTCCGTGCAGTCTGATCCCCCCCAAACTCCTCTCCCCCCCGTGCAGTCTGATCCCCCCCACAGTCCCCTCCGCCCCGTGCAGTCTGATCGCCCCCCCAAACTCCTGTCCGCCCCGTGCAGTCTGATCCCCCCCAAAGCTCCTCCCTGCCCCGTGCAGTCTGATCCCCCCAAACTCCTCTCCCCCCGTGCAGTCTGATCCCCCCAAACTCCTCTCCCCCCCGTGCAGTCTGATCCCCCCAAAACTCCTCCCCGCCCCGTGCAGTCTGATCCCCCCCAAACTCCTCCCCACCCCATGCAGTCTGATCCCCCCAAACTCCTCGCCCCGTGCAGTCTGATCCCCCCCTAAACTCCTCCCCGCCCCGTGCAGTCTGATCCCCCCCCAACTCCTCCCCGCCCCGTGCAGTCTGATCCCCCCCAAACTCCTCCCCGCCCCGTGCAGTCTGATCCCCCCCAAACTCCTCCCCGCCCCGTGCAGTCTGATCCCCCCCCCAAACTCCTCCTCGCCCCGTGCAGTCTGATCCCCCCCAAACTCCTCCCCCCGTGCAGTCTGATCTCCTACCCCCCACGAAACTCCTCTCCGCCCCCTGCAGTCTGATCCCCTACCCCCCTAACTCCTCTCCGCGCCATGCAGTCTGATCCCCCCTCACCAAACTCCTCCCCGCCCCGTGCAGTCTGCTTCCCCCCAAACTCCTCTCCGCCCCATGCAGTATGATTCCCCTTCACCAAACTCCTCTCCGCCCCATGCAGTATGATCCCCCCTCACCAAACTCCTCCCCGCCCCGTGCAGTCTGCTTCCCCCCAAACTCCTCTCCGCTCCATGCAGTCTGATCCCCCACCACCCCCAAACTCCTCTCCGCCCCGTGCAGTCTGCTCCCCCCAACACCAAATTTCCCAGCCGGCTTGTGCAGGGACTGGCAGCGGGACAGGCTGATGCTGCTGTTGCCTTCGAAAGTGCAGCGGGGAGCGTGAGGCGGGTGGGTGGGGAGGGGGGCGGCTGCCTCTGCTGCGTCCCGTTCACAAGCCCAGAGGGGCCGCGCGAGGATTTTCCGGAGACCCCGAGGAGTTTTCTGCCGCTCACTTCTGTGTCCCAGCTGAGTTCCTGCCAGTCAGTGGCCCCGCCCCTGCCATTAATGACGGAGCCTGGGACCCGTCTGTGTGCCACACAAACCCACGTGTCACTCGCCCGGGAGCCGATAGAACGTGCCCCGCGTTCCGTCATTTGCATGCACCGCGCCAGGGCAATGACGTCACTAGCAGTGCGCTGCTGTTCGTAGCCGGCAGTGGCAGCTTCGCACCGAGCCGGGCCACGAGGCAGCGGGCGCAGCGCTGGGGGCGGAGCTACAGGGGAGCGGCCCGGCCGGGCGGGGTGCACACTGGGGCGCCCAAGGGCTGAGATCCGGGCGGGGCAGCGTCACGCTCTGACCTCCCTGCCGCCTCCCGCCGCCGCTCCCTTGGGGCCGGGTGGCGCGGACCGGAAGCCGCTGCACTGCCCGGATTTCCTGGGGAACACGCTCCCTGTGACGTCAGGACCTGCCACAGAGGCAGGGCGCCACCCCGGCCAAGCAAGGAGCAGAGCTAGGGTTGCCAGATGGTTTCACCAAAAATACCAGGCACGCCTGACATGACATCACAATCTGCATTCCATCTGATTTAGAAAATACCCGACATTTATCAGAGGAGTAGCCGCGTTAGTCTGAATCTGCAAAAGCAGCGAGGAGCCCTGTGGCACAGAACTCCTTGCCGCTTTCGCGGACATTGAGAAAATATAAATTTGTTTCCCGAAGAAAAAGCTGAAAGCCTGGACCGTCCAGTTCAAAACCGGACACCTGGCAACCATAAGCAGAGTGGTGCCTTGTCGGAGCGGTTCCAGCCTCCGCTCTGCTGTCCTTCCTCTGCCCCACGTACCACGGGAGCTGGTGGCCTACGCTGGCTGCACCGCCACAGGAAGCCTCCAACCCCAGTCGCTGTCCCAGCCAGGCACCCCGTGTCTGAACCCGTCCCGCCTGGCCCCGTGTCTCCTGCCTACCACCCGCTGACCTGGCACCAGCTGAGCGCTCGTACCTGGGCACCTTCCGGTCACGGTTCCCAGTCGGTTGCTGTCAGGCTGTGGACCGAGCAAACGTCACTTCCGGTCCGTGGGACTGAACGCACGTGGCGCCGGCATGATGCGAGGCCGCTCCTTGTTGCCCCACGTCGGATACAAAAGGAGCAGCTACCGCGCGGCAGTTAGAGCCTCGTGCTGAAACGCGCTGCAGCAGCGCTACTCTTCCCTGCCCCTCTCATCCCAGTTGCATGCTCCAGATGGGAGGGGAGGGGTGTCGCTTTCCAGGAGCTACTGCTGCCAGGGCACCGTCTGACTGGCACACGTCAGACGCACACGCCCGTACCACAGCCACTCACCCTGCCAAATGCTCACACGCAGGGATGCGTGTACACACTCACAAACGCGAATTAACAGATTAACACGCCTGGGCGCCCACTCATGCCCTCGCTCAAATGCCCACACACGCATCTGCTCAATCTGCCCGCACGCAGGCATGTGCACACACACGCAAATGGACACTTGCGGACGCACACACTTGCACTCATACTTACGTGCGCACGCATGCACACCGACTAACAGTCGCCTAGAAGGACTCACCAATAATATTAAACTCAAAAGCCAAAGATTAGATCAATTAGGAGACAACTATTCCCACGAGGCCCTAATCCATGTCTGGGGCTCCTCGGTGCTGCTGGAGACCAAGTCTTTATTTCAATCCCAGTTTTGCCAACTCTCCGCATGCGTGACGCTAGGTCAATTGGCAGCCTACTCACTTAGTTTTCCGTATGATCCTAGACACGTTAAGTATCGCCAGCCAGGAGATTCGGGGGGCGGCGGGGCGGGGGGATTAATGACATTTTTAAAAATACAAAAATCGGTGTTCAGTTTCTGTTGTAGATAAACCTATGTACTTCATATGACTTGACACTGTGCCTCTCCATATAACCTTGTAACTTTGTATTAATCCATATGACCTTGTCACTTTGTATTAGAACCTGAATCCATATAACCTTGTAACTTAGTTTTCTACATAGGGTTCTAATACAGAGTATATAGTTAAAGAGGTAAAAATGTCATTTGCTAGGAGTAGAATAAGATCTTTCCCCCACTCTCTCCCCCCACTCTGTAATCAATTGCCCAGTTGAATGAACGAGGTGTGAATGAGTAACACTTGGGAGCCAAGCACCTCCAGAGAGCTACACCAGTTGAAAAGGGGGTAGAAGCCAGACCCAAGGTGTCAAGAGGGCTCAAGAAAGAAGAGCAGACATATTGAAGGCCTTGGGGATTAGAAGCAAGCACCTTCTTTGGAAAACACCCTCTCTTAACAGACAGCACCCACAAAGGGACCAAAGGACACAGACCCAGATTTTGAATCTGGGATATATTTGCATAAGAGGGAAGCTGCTATAAAAGTGAGTTGTCTTGCAGAGGACTCCGGGTCTCATCTTGTCACCATCGGAGCATCGATCCGGATCAGCAGAAGCCCGGCTCCACCCCTCCCCCATCTAACTCACCTGGCCAGTGAAGTTAAGGGGAGCAACAAGTTGGTAACAACAGCAAGACGGAGTGTGCTTGTGCACGTGTGTGTGTGTGTGTGAGTGCGTGAGTGACACAGAATAATCAATACTTATCATATGCATGTGGTAAATAAATAAATAATTTCTATATATATATAATGTGTGTGTGTGTGATCAATAAATGTGGCGTGTTGCCTTATCCCTCTGAAAAAGATCCCGAGTACTTCTTTTAAGTACAACACTGTGACTTTTGTACTTCGTATTTTCAAGTTCTTCCACCACGAGCCAGAGGGCCTTTTCTCAGGGACCCGTACCACGCTCGCAAACGTCTGTGCGGCCCTCCCTCGATACTTACCTTGAGCCAATTGCTATTTGCTCTTCTTCCATAGATCGCTGTCTGGTTTCCATCTGCCGGCAGGGTCTCGGGGGGGGTGGCTCCTTTCGGTCTCTGCCACCACATGGCCAGCCTCTCATCTCCTCCAAGTCTACAGGGACCGAAAAAGAGACAGAGAACGGTTAGGAGCTAGGCCACCCTAGATGTGTGGAAAGGACAGACACGTGCGTCACCTGGCTGCTGCTCACTGGAGCCCAGTGTTGCCTCTAACATTTCCCCTCCAGGAGCGGAGTGAGTTTTGTCTCGTGCTCCAAGATCGAGGTCACGTGCCCTTCTTCGGATGCCTGCCACCCAGGCGAAGACATGTCTCGTCTGTGTTTTTAAAACGTTCTGGAAGAAAGAGTACTAACACAAGGGAGAATTAACAAGGTCATTTAAACTGTAAATATTTGTTTGATATGAAGTCAAATAAAAGGAAAATTAATACTGCAACATTTTCAGTGGCCAACCTCCTCTCCTCTCCTCTCCTCTCCCCTCCCCTCCCCTGCCCCCTCCAGCTGGCCTAGATGATCTCTCCGGGTCCCTTATGGTAAAGCCCGCCCCGGGACCCTGTGCTGAGGTGACAAGTTCTTCACAAGATACTGGGTATGTAAACTTTTTACGGAAAAGCGTCCGTGGCCAATCTAGTCGCGCTTTTCTGCAAAAAAGCCCCAATCGCCATTTTCGCCATCGGGGCTTTTTTGCGGAAAAGAACTCTCTGCTGTCTACACTGGCCCTTTTGCGCAGAAGTCTTTCGGAAAAAGACTTTTGCCCGAACGGGAGCAGCATAGTATTCCCGCAGAAGCACTGACAATCTTACATGAGATCGTCAGTGCTTTTGCGGAAATTCAAGCGGCCAGTGTAGACAGCTGGCAAGTTTTTCCGCAAAAGCAGATGATTAGCACACTTTCCTAGTTGAAAATCCAAGGAGAAGAAAGGGGAGAATTGCAAATCAAGACTCTCTTAAGGTGTCTGAAAGCTACTTTGGTCTGGGCCGGTACTCAGTGGTACCAAGGCAGACTTTTCTGTGGCTCGGTTGTCTAATGCCACACTAGAACAAGTCTACCACACCGAACGAAAGAGCAGACAATTACATGAAAGGGAAAAAAGGTGGCTTGGCAGAGAATTTGCTTCCGGACAAAAACAAGAGACTGCGGTGGTTAAAGAAGAACGGGAGGCATACCTGTGCATAAACCAATTCACCAGAAACCTTCTGAACAACCAGTTCAGTCACATGTCCTTACAGGGACAAGCACCTTAATGACGGTAGCCCTGACATTTTATTTTGCAGACGATTCTACTTGTGGAAGGGCTGCTGGAGTGAAACTTGAGGCCCAAGCAGGAGGAAAGTTTGATTTTCTAGTACCAAATAGAAAAACAATAATAGAACAAAAAGGCTAAAAGATGCCTAAGGGCGGAGATAGGGTCCAGAATGACTTAGACAAATTGGAGGATTGGGCCACAAGAAATCTGATGAGGTTCAACAAGGACAAGTGTAGAGTCCTGCACTTGGGATGGAAGAATCCCAAGCATAGTTACAAGCTGGGGACCAACCGGTTAAGTAGTAGTTCTGCAGACAGGACCTGGGGGTTACAGTGGATGAGAAGCTGGAGATGAGTCAACAGTGTGCCCTTGTAGCCAAGAAGGCTAATGGCATATTAGGTTGCATTAAGAGGAGCATTGCCAGTAGATCCAGAGATGTCATTATTCCCCTTTATTCGGCTTTGGTGAGGCCACATCTGGAGTACTGTGTCCAGTTCTGGGCCCCCCACTACAGAAGGGATGTGGACACATTGGAGAGGGTCCAGCAGAGGACAACCAAAATGATTAGGGGGCTGGAGCAATTGCTCTATGAAGAGGCTGAGGGATTTAGGTTTCTTTAGTCTGAAGAGGAGACCATGAGGGGGGATTTTATAGTAGCCTTCAACTTCCTTATAAGGACACAGGAACGCAAGGTAACCTGTTCTCCCAACTCTCGCTTTCAGACGGGGTGGGGAACCTTATTGGGGGGGCGGAAGGCACACACTAGTAGGGTTGCCAGATGGTTTCAGCAAAAAAAAAAAAAAAAAAAAAGGCGCCAGGAAAATTTTTGTTGAGGGAAAGAAGCCAACCAAACAAAAAAACCCCACCAGGAACATTTTTGTTGAGCAAAATCCAGTTGTGACCCCTTTAATTAGTCAGCCAATCTCCCCGCCCCGGCTTATTTCTGCTGGGCACAGAGGAAAAGCAGAAAATACTGGACATTTTGTATGTCCGGTATTTTCTAAATTTATTTACCGGACAAAAAGTGCAACTACCGGGCTGTCTGGCTCAGTGCTAGACACCTGGCAACCCTACACACAAGAGTGAAGAAAAAAAAAATCCCAAACCCCACCATCCGCATTAACACATGCCCCAACTGAGAAGGAGGAAGAGGCTTCCCACATTCCCCTCGCACACCGGAGCTTGTGAGGAGGGGGGGGCGGGGGGCGGGGCGGGGCGGGGCAGGCTAGCAGAATTTGTCTGCTCCAATCTGGCCACCCAGAGAAATAAAAAAGCAAATTGAAAGAGCCAGACGAATACCTAGAAACCATCTACTTCAAGACAGACCCAAGAAAACCAACAATAGAACACCACTTGTCATCACCTACAACCCCCAACTTAAACCTGTCCAACACATTATCAATAAACTACAGCCTATATTGGAACAGGATACCATACTCAAAGAGGCTCTGGGAGACAGACCCATAGTCTCCTATAGACAACCACCTAACCTCAAGATCATTCTTACCAACCACCACAGGACATACCACACTAATATCAACCCTGGTACCTTCCCTTGCAACAAACCCCGTTGCCAGCTTTGTCCACATATTCATTCTGCTGATACCATTATTGGACCCAACCAAGTGAGTTATAAGATCAAGAACACATATTCCTGCGCATCCAGAAATATAATCTATGCTATCGTGTGCCGAAAGTGTCCGTCTGCTATGTACATTGGACAAACATCTCAGACACTTCGCCAAAGGATTAATGCCCACAAAACAGATATCAGACAAGATCACAAAGAGAAAACAGTTTCTTGCCATTTTAACCAGAAAGGACACTCTCTCAATGACTTAACCACCTGCATTCTGCTACAAAGACCTTTTACATCTGCACTTGAAAGGGAATCCTCTGAACTGTCATTCATGTTAAAATTCGACACTTTCCAACAAGGACTTAGTTCAAATGTTTGTTATCTCACCCATTACCAAGATAGTTTCCCCAATTATCACCTCTAATACCATTAACTCACAAACATCCTACTCTCCCTACCTCTAATATCATCAATTCACAGACACTTACCTTCCTTCCCCTTCCCCCCCACCGCATCCCCCTCCTGTTCTGCAATGTGATTTGTCCTTTTCATATTTGTTCTTTTTTTTAATTGTATCCTTTGGTATATATGGTTGTGACTACTTTCTTCCACTATTTGATCTGAGGAAGTGGGTCTGGCCCACGAAAGCTCATCATCTAATAAACCATCTTGTTAGTCTTTAAAGTGCTACATTGTCCTGCATTTTGCTTCAACTACCCCAGACTAACACGGCTACATTTCTATCACCAATCTGGAGGGGAGCTAGAGCGTTAGTGTGGGAACCTTGAGTCTCGAGGGCCACACTCACGTGAGCTGGGGTATTAGGTTCCTCACCCCTGCTTTAAAAACAAAACCTCTTACTCTTAAAAATCGATCCCAGTATCTCTGGTCGGACCAGCTTCATGCAGGTCCTCGGGGATGGAAAACTGCAGCAAACTGTATGAACAGAAACAAACAGAAGCCCCAATCGCAGCTGGAGGTGGGGCGAGGCTGCCCCAGCAGGGACACAACGGGGCAGCCGCCCTCCACCAGATCAGGAAAACAACCGCGCCATTCCCCGGCCAGCAGGAAGGCGAGTGCCGCTGCAAGGCTCCGCAAGGGAGGTGGGCGGCAGAGGGGTGTTTGTGCGCGGCCGCGCGCCTTCAGCGGCAACTCCCCTGGTGCCCCCTTCTCTAGTCCAGCCAGGCCTAAAATGCTCAGTGCTTAGAAGGCGGGTGGGGAACCTAAGGCCTGGGTGCGTGGGGCTCCTCCACCGTCGCCCCCTCCCCACGCCGTGGGGCTGGAGCGCACAAAGCGACTAGGCTGGGCCCTGCAGTGCTCTGGCGCCAGGGGGACGTTTCTCCGCTCAGCTGGGGGCCAGGCAGGGAGGCTTTTCTGTCGGTTGGTTTGTCTGTCACCTGTTTGCCCCCCAATTCTCAGCCACTCCCCCCCTCTCCCCACACGCCCCACCCAGGACGCTCTCGGCCTCTGCAGGAGGCACAGCCGGGCACTGGGCGGCACTGCGGGCAGCCAGGGCCAGAGCATCCCCCCCCACAGCGCCCCCCGCCGAACTGCCCCCCCCGGGCACAGGGGGGATTCAGCGGGCACCCGGCCCCGCCCCCAGGCAGCGAGCAGCGCGGGGAGCAGGGCTCAGGCCGCCCCGCCCCCCCGCGTGCGGGACACGTTCTGTGCGTGCCCCGCCCGCGGGAACCACCCCTCGAGGGCGCGCGGCTCCCCGGCGGGGGGAGGGGGCACGTGACACTCCCGCGCCCCGGTGGCCCGCAGCCCCCCCTCCCCGAGACACCCACGTGACTGGAGCCCGGGTCAGCTCCCGCGCCCCAAAGGGGGGGCCACAGCCCCGTTCCCCCGGCACCACGTGGGGGGGGGTCACAGGGGCGCTGCTCCCCGGGGAGGCTGCAGCGCCGGGGGGGGGGGCAGAAATCGCCCCCCCACCTCCGCCAGGGGCCGCCCCGCCGATGTCCAGCCTGGGGCCCGGAGAGAAGCAGGCGGGGGGGGGCTCCACGTCACTGCCAGCTCCCGCCCCGCCCCCCAGGCTCCGCCCCTCAGCGCCCCCCGCAGCGTTTTCCCGCCCGCCTCGTCAGCGCGAGCGTCCCGGGAGTTTCCCGCCCAGCCAGCGCCGCCCGCGCCTGCGCTCTCCCGCGCCCTGTCCCCTCCTGCCCCCCCCAGTGCCAAGGCCCCCCCCGGCCCCTCCCTCCTGCCCCCCCAGTGCCGAGCACCCCCCCGGCCCCTCACCCCCTCCTGCCCCCCCAGTGCCAAGCGCCCCCCCCGGCCCCTCACACCCAGCCTGCTCCTACACCTCACCCCTGTCCAGACACCCCACCCCCAGCCCGCTCCCCCACCTTCCCTCGCGCCCCCTCCTCCCCCGGGCCAGACACCAACAAGGGGCGGGCTGGGGGCGGGGAGCTTCGCACTCGGACCCAGGATTCGCTCGCGCCCCCGCGCGCTCCTCGGACCTTCCTGTCATGGCGGCGCCGGCCGCCCAGTCAGACAACGCCCCCCTGCGGCAGCCCATTGGCCGAACCAGAGGCAGGATCCCCTTTGCTGACAGCCCATTGGGCGACGCTATCCTCCGCCAAGGCTGTCTTCCGAAAGCCCATTGGCTGGCACACAGCCAGGAACCACCCCTAAGTCACAGACAATTCGAGGACAGAGCAGTCCATTAAGATCCACCCCGGACAGCCTATTGGTCGAGAGCAGTGGCAGGTCATTCCCCCTAGTCACACCGCATTCGCAGACAGAGCTGTCCGTTAAGATGCAGCCGGGTCAGCCTATTGGGTGCCTCTGATTCAGAACACGCCCCTTAGTCACAGCCCATTCGCGGACAGAAGAGTCTGTTATAATCCACCCCGGACAACCTATTGGCCGCCAGCAGCCCCAGAACACGCCTTGAGTCACCGCCCATTGGCGCACGGAGCAGTCCGTTAAGAGTCACCTCGGACAGCCTCAGATTGGGCGCCACAGATTCCGAACACGCCCTTTACTCTCAGCCCATTCGCGGACAGAACAGTCTGTTACGATCAGTCCGGGACAGTCTCTCGGCCAGCCTTAGTGTAGGGAGAACATAGTCAAGTATGAAACAGGATTCCCCAAGTGGAAGTGACTCCCCAGAATTTGTTCCCCACAACTACAAGTCTAAGGAGGAGAAGTTTGTTAAGTAGAAGAAGCATAGAAGTGTTTAGATTTATTCTTGTGAAAGTGTTTAGATTTAGTGTTATCAAGCTTGAGAAGTGTTTAGATTTATAATTATTATTATTATTATTATTTGTTAGGATTGTTTAATTATAAATCTAAACATTTTTGCCCCTCTAGAATATAATTGGTTAGGAATGTAATATTAGGTCATGTAACTTCAAACTGTTAAAAATATACTACTATGTAGCCAGAAACAGCTCCCCTCGCTGTGCGCCAGGGCACGCTCAAACTTACTGTTACACAATTGACAACCGTTCTCTTCAAAGCATTGTGAAGCACTTAACCCTAATCGCAAAGTGAAGCATTGTAACTATAACAGTAACTAACTCAGCGCTCAGAGAGAGAATGTTTTAAGAAATGCCACCCAGAAACGTTTGTAACTTTTTGTAACTACAACTCTTGTATTATTATGCAAAATACTGTATGGGAAACATTAATTAGGGAATGTACATAAGAGAGAGAGTGCTTGGACGATGAATGAATGGTTGTGAGAGGTGCCAGCCTGAGAATGCAGCAACAAAGGGCTGAAGAAGGCGTCAGGTGCCAGTGCAATTGGCTCCCCGTAGCCGTTTCTAACACACACATGAGCCGCTCTGATTTGGCTTCTAACACTTTTAGCTGCTCGGTTCTGCAAGCGCGGAGAGGAAGCCGCGTCCGATAGATGGAGGTTCTCCGCGACACATTTGGCAGCCTGGACCCCCTGCCTCTGGTCCAAAGAGTCTCAACCAACCCCCGACTCCATGACCCTTGTTCTCAGTGATTCCGCCAGCTGCTTGGTGCCTTTAGTACCCGGCCCCGCTTGCAAAGTCCCCCCCCCAGCAGCATGACCCGAGAGCGAAACAAGAGACCCTCCCCCCCCCCAGCAGCAAAACCCGAGAGCAGCGCGAAAGAACCCCCCCGGCATTGCGACCCGAGGGCGGCGCCAGAGACCCCCCCCAGCAGCAAGTCCCGAGGGCGGCGCCAGAGACCCTCCCCAGCAGCGTGACCCGAGAGCGAAGCCAGAGACCTCCCCCAGCAGAGTGACCCGAAAACGGTGCCAGAGACCCCCCCCAGCAGCAAGACCCGAGAGCGGCACCACAGACCCGCCCCCAGCAGTGCGACCCAAGAGTGGCGCCAGAGACCCTCCCCCCAGCAGCATCACCAGAGAACGGCGACAGAGATCTCCCCCCCCCCAGCAGCACAACCTGAGATGGGAGCCAGAGGCCCCCCCCCAGCAGCATCACCCGAGAGTGGCGCCAGAGACCCCCCCCAGCAGCATGAGATGAAAGTGGCGACAGAGACCCCACCCCCAAGGAGCGCGACCCGAGACCGGCGCCGGAGACCCCCCCAGAAGCATTACCCGAGAGTGGAGACAGAAACCCCACCCCCAGCACCGCTACCGGAGAGCGGCGCCAGAGACCTCCCCGAACAGCATCACCCGAGAGCGGCCCCAGACACCCACCCAGCAGCAAAACCCGAGAGAGGTGCCAGAGACCCCCCGCAGCAGCATCACCTGATAGCG
Source organism: Pelodiscus sinensis (assembly GCF_052426305.1). Classification (NCBI taxonomy): domain Eukaryota; kingdom Metazoa; phylum Chordata; order Testudines; family Trionychidae; genus Pelodiscus; species Pelodiscus sinensis. The sequence continues at coordinate 635,253 of NC_143059.1, forward strand.
GGGCCAGTGACACCCCCCGTCTGCAGCATGACCGGAGGGAGGCTCCAGAGACCACCCCCAGTAGTGCGACCCGAGAGCGGCGCCAGAGACCTCCCCCCAGCAGCGCGACCCGAGAGTGGAGACAGAGACCCCACCCCCAGCACCACTACCGAGAGCGGCACCAGAGACCCCCCCAACAGCGCGACCCAAAAGCGGTAACAGAGACCCCCCCCCAGCAGCACGACCGGAGAGCGAAGCCAGAGACCCCCCCAGCAGCATGATCCCAAGGAGGCGCCAGAGACCCCCCCCAGTAGCGCGACTCGAGAGCGGCACCAGAGATTCCCCGCAGCAGCATAACCCGAGAGAGGCGCCAGACTCCCTCCCAGCAGCACGACCTGAGAGTGGCCCCAAAGACCCCTCCCCCCCAGCAGCGAGACCCGAGAGCAGCGCTAGAGACACCCCCAAGCTGCACGACCCGAGAGCGGCACCAGAATCCCTCCCTGCAGCGAGATCCGAGAGCGGCGTGACTGAAGAGACCTCTCACTCACTAAGGTCTGTGGCTGTGGGAATTCTATCCTTTAGCCCTTCCCCCCCGCCCCTCGCCTATGTATAGGGCCCTCTACAAGAACACTGAGTCAGTCAGCCATGACGCGCCACCGCTCTCCCTTGCGCGACTTGCGAACCTGCAGAATTCCCGTTGGCTCCTGAGCCCTTAACCCGTGGAGATGCTCACCTGGAATGCCTGCACGTGAGCTATACAAGGACACGGCAGAAGCAGAGCAAGGACAAAGACACAGACAGAAACAGACAGACAGAACGTATTGGCCAATACGAGAGAGCAACAAGAGAGAAACACATGAGAGGCAGACGGAAACCTTACCGCCTTGCGTCTTCCTCCTCGAGCCAATCGTCTGCTGAGAAGGACACCGTGTTCCAGAGAAATCAGCACCCCTGACAAACGGAAGCCCTGTTTCTCCCACTACCAAGGAATCACCTCGCGAACCTCCGCTCGGACTCGCTGTCTAAGCAAACCTGACTTCCCTTCCTAGACCCGAGTGCGCCGTAAGCCGAGAGATTTCCAAACCCGACACTTATCTCCCTGTCAGCGATGGCTGCTCCGCTCCCAGCCGGACGGTTCTCGCCTCGCTTCGACCAAGCTCCCGAGCTCGCTGTTCTCGTTTCCGTTCCATCCCCAGACGGGAGGACACCGGGAGGGTTGACTTCTTATCGCTCACTACCGAACACAGCAGAGGGGAAAAAACAAACAAACAACTTAGCTTTTCAGTCCGCAAGGACGCGGCATCGCTTCTCCTCCCACCATCGCACCGCTGCCTCCCACCATCGGCCACCCCCTCCCGCTGCCACTCCAGGAACGCGGAGAGAACGGAGGCCTTGAATATCTATCCACGCTCTGTTGAACTGCCTATGCCCCTTCACCAGTCCCCAAGCCACCAGGCTCCGTGACCCAGCAGGAAGCTCTCTGCCTCAGAAGAAACATACTGCCAGGACGCTTAAAGATTTCAAAGCACGCACCTCTTACTCACACAGAGCCATGGGAAGGCCGAACGCTGAGGACCCTTCACATGTTCCGAGAATCACGTCCAGGCAGCTCAAGTACATCTCGGACGATTTATTCTCCGCCCACGGCCACGCACTGATTCCTCTGCAAGGGTGGCCAAAAAAGCCCAGCGTTAGCTCTCACTCACTAAAGTCTGTGGCTGTGGGAATTCTATCCTTTAGCCCTTTCCCCCCCTCTCGCCTATGTATCGGGTCCTCTACAAGAACACCGAGTCATTCAGCCATGACGCACCACCGCTCTCCCTTGCGCGACTTGCGAACCTGCTGAATTCCCGTTGGCTCCTGAGCCCTTAACCCTTGGAGATGCTCACCTGGAATGCCTGCAAGTGTGCTGTACAAGGACACGGCAGAAGCAGAGCAAGGACAAAGACACAGACAGAAACAGACAGACAGGACGTATTGGCCAATACGAGAGAGCAACAAGAGAGAAACACATGCGAGGCAGCCAGAAACCTTACCACCTTGCGTCTTCCTCCTCGAGCCAAGCGTCTGCTGAGAAGGACACCGTGTTCCAGAGAAACCAGCACCCCTGACAAACGGGAGCCCTGTTTCTCCCACTACCAAGTAAGCACCTCGGGAACCTCCGCTCGGACTCGCTGTCTAAGCAAACGTGACTTCCCTTCCTAGACCCGAGTGGGCCGTAAGCCGAGAGATTTCCAGACCCGACACTTATCTCCCGGTCAGCGATGGCTGCTCCGCTCCCAGCAGGACGGTTCTCGCCTCGCTTCGACCAAGCTGCCAAGCTCGCCGTTCTCTTTTCCGTTCCATCCCCAGACGGGAGGACACCGGGAGGGTTGACTTCTTATCGCTCGCTACCGAACACAGCTGAGGGGAAAAAACAAACAAACAACTTAGCTTTTCAGTCCGCAAGGACGCGGCATCGCTTCTCCTCCCACCATCGGCCACCCCCTCCCGCTGCCACTCCAGGAACTCGGAGAGAACGGAGGCCTTGAATATCTATCCACGCACTGTTGAACCGCCTACTGCCCCTTCACCAGTCCCCAAGCCACCAGGCTCCGTGCCCCAGCAGGAAGCTCTCTGCCTCAGAAGAAACATACTGCCAGGACGCTTGAAGATTTCAAAGCACGCACCTCTTACTCACACAGAGCCATGGGAAGGCCGAACGCTGAGGACCCTTCACGTGTTCCGAGAATCACGTCCAGGCAGCTCAAGTCCATCTCGGACGGTATCTTCTCAGCCCACTGCCCAGCCAGTTTCCCAGCTGTTACCCAGTCTGGAGCCAGCAAAGCCCTCGGGCAGGAGTGACAGCAAAGGGCTAGGACCCAGAAGTCGTGTCCAGGGGTCAGTCTGGAGTGCTGTACAAAGCCCAGGACCATCCACATATCCTGTGTGGTGCAACCTGCTGAGTGGAGACAAAGGCTCAGGGCTGCTCTCATACCCTGATCAGACACTTTACTGAATGTGGTGCAGGGAAAAGGTGGACTGATGGCTCCCATGAATGGGCGTGCAGACTGGAGTGAGGAAGGGCCCCGGGATAAGCATATGGACGGGGGTGCAGGCTGGGGAGAGGAAGGGCCCCGGGATAAGAGTATGGACGGGGTGCAGGCTGGGGTGAGGAAGCAGGAGGGGAGGGGGCTGCGCGGAGCCTGGAGTGCGGGATGAGGGGGCCATGGGCAGGAGGGGAGAGGGCTGTGCGGAGCCTGGAGTGCGGGATGAGGGGGCCGGGGGCAGGAGGGGAGAGGGCTGCGCGGAGCCTGGTGTGTGGGATGAGGGGGCCGGGGGCAGGAGGGGAGAGGGCTGCGCGGAGCCTGGAAATAACGAGCTTCTTACTTTGCCTGCTGTCAAAGGGCAAGACTGGGGCCACGTGGCGTGCGGAGCAGGGACAGCAGCTGGGGGCGATGGAATTACACGTGCATTACCTGCAATGACCACCGAGCGGCACTGTGGAGGCGCTACGGAATTACACGTGCATTACCCGCAATGACCACCGAGCGGCACTGTGGAGGCGCTTCGGAATTACACGTGCATTACCCGCAATGACCACCGAGCGGCACTGTGGAGGCGCTACGGAATTACACGTGCATTACCCGCAATGACCACCGAGCGGCACTGTGGAGGCGCTACGGAATTACACGTGCATTACCGGCAATGACCACCGAGCGGCACTGTGGAGGCGCTTCGGAATTACACGTGCATTACCCGCAATGACCACCGAGCGGCACTGTGGAGGCGCTTCGGAATTACACGTGCATTACCTGCAATGACCACCGAGCGGCACTGTGGAGGCGCTACGGAATTACACGTGCATTACCGCCGGTGACTACCGAGTGTCACTGTTGCTCTGCTAAGGGCTGTTATTTCCGAATAAAAAAGATTGTTCTTAGGGTAGAAATGCCCCATTCCGAACTAAGAACACGCTGGGCGGGGCTATGCCGGGGGGCGGGGCTATGATAGGGGCGGGGCGCGCTGCGACGTGCCCCGGGAGGCCGCACTATGAGAACTACAAGTCCCAGGATGCGTCGCTAACACTTGGAGTGACACGAGCGCGGGACCAACCGCGTCGCTCCCTGGTCAATGCCCCGTTGTGATGTCACTTCCGCTGCACCCGCCCAACCGAACAGCGCCGGGCCTGCCCTGGCCCTGCAATGGCCGATGGGAGCTGCGGACAGGGGCACTCAGTTTCCCACAAGCCACTGCGGCTACTTTCCCTACTCCCCCTCATCCCGCCCCTCCCCATTGCTGGGCGGGGCTCCTACCTCAGAGACGGCAGCGTCCGCAGCTGATGCCCCGCCCCCACTCGGGAGAGGAGACTCCGCGGCAACCCTTCCCCCCCAAACTCCTCCCCGCCCCGTGCAGTCTGATCCCCCCAAACTCCTCCCCGCCCCGTGCAGTCTGATCCCCCCTCAAACTCCTCCCCCCCGTGCAGTCTGATCCCCCCAAACTTCCCCTCCGCCCCGTGCACTCTGATCCTCCCCCCCGTGCAGTCTGATCCCCCCAAACTCCTCTCCCCCCGTGCAGTCTGATCCCCCCAAACTCCTCCCCGCCCCGTGCAGTCCGATCCCCCCAAACTCCTCTCCCCCCGTGCAGTATGATCCCCCCCAAACACCTCCCCGCCCCGTGCAGTCCGATCCCCCCCAAACACCTCCCCGCCCCGTGCAGTCCGATCCCCCCCAAACTCCTCCCCGCCCCGTGCAGTCTGATCCCCCTCCAAACTCCTCCCCCCCCGTGCAGTCTGATCCTCCCCCCCGTACAGTCTGATCCCCCCCAAACTCCTCCCCGCTCCGTGCAGTCTGATCCTCCCCCCCCGTGCAGTCTGATCCCCCCCAAACTCCTCCCCGCTCCGTGCAGTCTGATCCTCCCCCCCCGTGCAGTCTGATCCCCCCAAACTCCTCCCCCCTCGTACAATCTGATCTCCCCAAACTCCTCTCCTCCCGTGCAGTCTGATCCCCCCCAAACTCCTCCCCGCCCCGTGCAGTCCGATCCCCCCAAACTCCTCTCCCTCCGTGCAGTCCGATCCCCCCAAACTCCTCTCCCCCCGTGCAGTATGATCCCCCCCAAACACCTCCCCGCCCCGTGCAGTCTGATCCCCCTCCAAACTCCTCCCCCCCCGTGCAGTCTGATCCTCCCCCCCGTGCAGTCTGATCCCCCCCCAAACTCCTCCCCGCTCCGTGCAGTCTGATCCTCTCCCCCGTGCAGTCTGATCCCCCCAAACTCCTCCCCGCCCCGTGCAGTCCGATCCCCCCAAACTCTTCCCCCCCGTGCAATCTGATCCCCCCAAACTCCTCTCCCCCCGTGCAGTCTGATCCCCCCCAAACTCCTCCCGCCCCGTGCAGTCCGATCCCCCCAAACTCTTCCCCGCCCCGTGCAGTCCGATCCCCCCAAACTCCTCTCCCTCCGTGCAGTACGATCCCCCCCAAACTCCTCTCCCCCCGTGCAGTCTGATCCCCCCAAACTCGTCCCCCCCGTGCAATCTGATCCCCCCAAACTCCTCTCCCCCCGTGCAGTCTGATCCCCCCCAAACTCCTCCCCGCCCCATGCAGTCCGATCCCCCCAAACTCTTCCCCGCCCCGTGCAGTCCGATCTCCCCAAACTCCTCTCCCTCCGTGCAGTCCGATCCCCCCAAACTCCTCCCCCCCGTGCAGTCTGATCCCCCCAAACTCCTCCCCGCCCCGTGCAGTCCGATCCCCCCAAACTCTTCCCCCCCGTGCAATCCGATCCCCCCAAACTCCTCTCCCCCCGTGCAGTCCGATCCCCCCCAAACTCCTCCCCGCCCCGTGCAGTCCGATCCCCCCAAACTCCTCTCCCCCCGTGCAGTCTGATCCCCCCAAACTCCTCTCCCCCCCGTGCAGTCTGATCCCCCCAAACTCCTCTCCCCCCCGTGCAGTCTGATCCCCCCCACACTCCCCTCCCCCCGTGCAGTCTGATCCCCCCAAACTCCTCTCCCCCCCGTGCAGTCTGATCCCCCCCACACTCCCCTCCCCCCCGTGCAGTCTGATCGCCCCCCAAAACTCCTCCCCGCCCCGTGCAGTCTGATCCCCCCCAAACTCCTCCTCGCCCCCTGCAGTCTGATCCCCCCCTAAACTCCTCCTCGCCCCCTGCAGTCTGATCCCCCCCAACTCCTCCCCGCCCCGTGCAGTCTGATCCCCCCCCAAACTCCTCCTCGCCCCGTGCAGTCTGATCCCCCCCAAACTCCTCCCCCCGTGCAGTCTGATCTCCTACCCCCCACGAAACTCCTCTCCGCCCCCTGCAGTCTGATCCCCTACCCGCCTAACTCCTCTCCGCGCCATGCAGTCTGATCCCCCCTCACCAAACTCCTCCCCGCCCCGTGCAGTCTGCTTCCCCCCAAACTCCTCTCCGCCCCATGCAGTATGATTCCCCTTCACCAAACTCCTCTCCGCCCCATGCAGTATGATCCCCCCTCACCAAACTCCTCCCCGCCCCGTGCAGTCTGCTTCCCCCCAAACTCCTCTCCGCTCCATGCAGTCTGATCCCCCACCACCCCCAAACTCCTCTCCGCCCCGTGCAGTCTGCTCCCCCCAACACCAAATTTCCCAGCCGGCTTGTGCAGGGACTGGCAGCGGGACAGGCTGATGCTGCTGTTGCCTTCGAAAGTGCAGCGGGGAGCGTGAGGCGGGTGGGTGGGGAGGGGGGCGGCTGCCTCTGCTGCGTCCCGTTCACAAGCCCAGAGGGGCCGCGCGAGGATTTTCCGGAGACCCCGAGGAGTTTTCTGCCGCTCACTTCTGTGTCCCAGCTGAGTTCCTGCCAGTCAGTGGCCCCGCCCCTGCCATTAATGACGGAGCCTGGGACCCGTCTGTGTGCCACACAAACCCACGTGTCACTCGCCCGGGAGCCGATAGAACGTGCCCCGCGTTCCGTCATTTGCATGCACCGCGCCAGGGCAATGACGTCACTAGCAGTGCGCTGCTGTTCGTAGCCGGCAGTGGCAGCTTCGCACCGAGCCGGGCCACGAGGCAGCGGGCGCAGCGCTGGGGGCGGAGCTACAGGGGAGCGGCCCGGCCGGGCGGGGTGCACACTGGGGCGCCCAAGGGCTGAGATCCGGGCGGGGCAGCGTCACGCTCTGACCTCCCTGCCGCCTCCCGCCGCCGCTCCCTTGGGGCCGGGTGGCGCGGACCGGAAGCCGCTGCACTGCCCGGATTTCCTGGGGAACACGCTCCCTGTGACGTCAGGACCTGCCACAGAGGCAGGGCGCCACCCCGGCCAAGCAAGGAGCAGAGCTAGGGTTGCCAGATGGTTTCACCAAAAATACCAGGCACGCCTGACATGACATCACAATCTGCATTCCATCTGATTTAGAAAATACCCGACATTTATCAGAGGAGTAGCCGCGTTAGTCTGAATCTGCAAAAGCAGCGAGGAGCCCTGTGGCACAGAACTCCTTGCCGCTTTCGCGGACATTGAGAAAATATAAATTTGTTTCCCGAAGAAAAAGCTGAAAGCCTGGACCGTCCAGTTCAAAACCGGACACCTGGCAACCATAAGCAGAGTGGTGCCTTGTCGGAGCGGTTCCAGCCTCCGCTCTGCTGTCCTTCCTCTGCCCCACGTACCACGGGAGCTGGTGGCCTACGCTGGCTGCACCGCCACAGGAAGCCTCCAACCCCAGTCGCTGTCCCAGCCAGGCACCCCGTGTCTGAACCCGTCCCGCCTGGCCCCGTGTCTCCTGCCTACCACCCGCTGACCTGGCACCAGCTGAGCGCTCGTACCTGGGCACCTTCCGGTCACGGTTCCCAGTCGGTTGCTGTCAGGCTGTGGACCGAGCAAACGTCACTTCCGGTCCGTGGGACTGAACGCACGTGGCGCCGGCATGATGCGAGGCCGCTCCTTGTTGCCCCACGTCGGATACAAAAGGAGCAGCTACCGCGCGGCAGTTAGAGCCTCGTGCTGAAACGCGCTGCAGCAGCGCTACTCTTCCCTGCCCCTCTCATCCCAGTTGCATGCTCCAGATGGGAGGGGAGGGGTGTCGCTTTCCAGGAGCTACTGCTGCCAGGGCACCGTCTGACTGGCACACGTCAGACGCACACGCCCGTACCACAGCCACTCACCCTGCCAAATGCTCACACGCAGGGATGCGTGTACACACTCACAAACGCGAATTAACAGATTAACACGCCTGGGCGCCCACTCATGCCCTCGCTCAAATGCCCACACACGCATCTGCTCAATCTGCCCGCACGCAGGCATGTGCACACACACGCAAATGGACACTTGCGGACGCACACACTTGCACTCATACTTACGTGCGCACGCATGCACACCGACTAACAGTCGCCTAGAAGGACTCACCAATAATATTAAACTCAAAAGCCAAAGATTAGATCAATTAGGAGACAACTATTCCCACGAGGCCCTAATCCATGTCTGGGGCTCCTCGGTGCTGCTGGAGACCAAGTCTTTATTTCAATCCCAGTTTTGCCAACTCTCCGCATGCGTGACGCTAGGTCAATTGGCAGCCTACTCACTTAGTTTTCCGTATGATCCTAGACACGTTAAGTATCGCCAGCCAGGAGATTCGGGGGGCGGCGGGGCGGGGGGATTAATGACATTTTTAAAAATACAAAAATCGGTGTTCAGTTTCTGTTGTAGATAAACCTATGTACTTCATATGACTTGACACTGTGCCTCTCCATATAACCTTGTAACTTTGTATTAATCCATATGACCTTGTCACTTTGTATTAGAACCTGAATCCATATAACCTTGTAACTTAGTTTTCTACATAGGGTTCTAATACAGAGTATATAGTTAAAGAGGTAAAAATGTCATTTGCTAGGAGTAGAATAAGATCTTTCCCCCACTCTCTCCCCCCACTCTGTAATCAATTGCCCAGTTGAATGAACGAGGTGTGAATGAGTAACACTTGGGAGCCAAGCACCTCCAGAGAGCTACACCAGTTGAAAAGGGGGTAGAAGCCAGACCCAAGGTGTCAAGAGGGCTCAAGAAAGAAGAGCAGACATATTGAAGGCCTTGGGGATTAGAAGCAAGCACCTTCTTTGGAAAACACCCTCTCTTAACAGACAGCACCCACAAAGGGACCAAAGGACACAGACCCAGATTTTGAATCTGGGATATATTTGCATAAGAGGGAAGCTGCTATAAAAGTGAGTTGTCTTGCAGAGGACTCCGGGTCTCATCTTGTCACCATCGGAGCATCGATCCGGATCAGCAGAAGCCCGGCTCCACCCCTCCCCCATCTAACTCACCTGGCCAGTGAAGTTAAGGGGAGCAACAAGTTGGTAACAACAGCAAGACGGAGTGTGCTTGTGCACGTGTGTGTGTGTGTGTGAGTGCGTGAGTGACACAGAATAATCAATACTTATCATATGCATGTGGTAAATAAATAAATAATTTCTATATATATATAATGTGTGTGTGTGTGATCAATAAATGTGGCGTGTTGCCTTATCCCTCTGAAAAAGATCCCGAGTACTTCTTTTAAGTACAACACTGTGACTTTTGTACTTCGTATTTTCAAGTTCTTCCACCACGAGCCAGAGGGCCTTTTCTCAGGGACCCGTACCACGCTCGCAAACGTCTGTGCGGCCCTCCCTCGATACTTACCTTGAGCCAATTGCTATTTGCTCTTCTTCCATAGATCGCTGTCTGGTTTCCATCTGCCGGCAGGGTCTCGGGGGGGGTGGCTCCTTTCGGTCTCTGCCACCACATGGCCAGCCTCTCATCTCCTCCAAGTCTACAGGGACCGAAAAAGAGACAGAGAACGGTTAGGAGCTAGGCCACCCTAGATGTGTGGAAAGGACAGACACGTGCGTCACCTGGCTGCTGCTCACTGGAGCCCAGTGTTGCCTCTAACATTTCCCCTCCAGGAGCGGAGTGAGTTTTGTCTCGTGCTCCAAGATCGAGGTCACGTGCCCTTCTTCGGATGCCTGCCACCCAGGCGAAGACATGTCTCGTCTGTGTTTTTAAAACGTTCTGGAAGAAAGAGTACTAACACAAGGGAGAATTAACAAGGTCATTTAAACTGTAAATATTTGTTTGATATGAAGTCAAATAAAAGGAAAATTAATACTGCAACATTTTCAGTGGCCAACCTCCTCTCCTCTCCTCTCCTCTCCCCTCCCCTCCCCTGCCCCCTCCAGCTGGCCTAGATGATCTCTCCGGGTCCCTTATGGTAAAGCCCGCCCCGGGACCCTGTGCTGAGGTGACAAGTTCTTCACAAGATACTGGGTATGTAAACTTTTTACGGAAAAGCGTCCGTGGCCAATCTAGTCGCGCTTTTCTGCAAAAAAGCCCCAATCGCCATTTTCGCCATCGGGGCTTTTTTGCGGAAAAGAACTCTCTGCTGTCTACACTGGCCCTTTTGCGCAGAAGTCTTTCGGAAAAAGACTTTTGCCCGAACGGGAGCAGCATAGTATTCCCGCAGAAGCACTGACAATCTTACATGAGATCGTCAGTGCTTTTGCGGAAATTCAAGCGGCCAGTGTAGACAGCTGGCAAGTTTTTCCGCAAAAGCAGATGATTAGCACACTTTCCTAGTTGAAAATCCAAGGAGAAGAAAGGGGAGAATTGCAAATCAAGACTCTCTTAAGGTGTCTGAAAGCTACTTTGGTCTGGGCCGGTACTCAGTGGTACCAAGGCAGACTTTTCTGTGGCTCGGTTGTCTAATGCCACACTAGAACAAGTCTACCACACCGAACGAAAGAGCAGACAATTACATGAAAGGGAAAAAAGGTGGCTTGGCAGAGAATTTGCTTCCGGACAAAAACAAGAGACTGCGGTGGTTAAAGAAGAACGGGAGGCATACCTGTGCATAAACCAATTCACCAGAAACCTTCTGAACAACCAGTTCAGTCACATGTCCTTACAGGGACAAGCACCTTAATGACGGTAGCCCTGACATTTTATTTTGCAGACGATTCTACTTGTGGAAGGGCTGCTGGAGTGAAACTTGAGGCCCAAGCAGGAGGAAAGTTTGATTTTCTAGTACCAAATAGAAAAACAATAATAGAACAAAAAGGCTAAAAGATGCCTAAGGGCGGAGATAGGGTCCAGAATGACTTAGACAAATTGGAGGATTGGGCCACAAGAAATCTGATGAGGTTCAACAAGGACAAGTGTAGAGTCCTGCACTTGGGATGGAAGAATCCCAAGCATAGTTACAAGCTGGGGACCAACCGGTTAAGTAGTAGTTCTGCAGACAGGACCTGGGGGTTACAGTGGATGAGAAGCTGGAGATGAGTCAACAGTGTGCCCTTGTAGCCAAGAAGGCTAATGGCATATTAGGTTGCATTAAGAGGAGCATTGCCAGTAGATCCAGAGATGTCATTATTCCCCTTTATTCGGCTTTGGTGAGGCCACATCTGGAGTACTGTGTCCAGTTCTGGGCCCCCCACTACAGAAGGGATGTGGACACATTGGAGAGGGTCCAGCAGAGGACAACCAAAATGATTAGGGGGCTGGAGCAATTGCTCTATGAAGAGGCTGAGGGATTTAGGTTTCTTTAGTCTGAAGAGGAGACCATGAGGGGGGATTTTATAGTAGCCTTCAACTTCCTTATAAGGACACAGGAACGCAAGGTAACCTGTTCTCCCAACTCTCGCTTTCAGACGGGGTGGGGAACCTTATTGGGGGGGCGGAAGGCACACACTAGTAGGGTTGCCAGATGGTTTCAGCAAAAAAAAAAAAAAAAAAAAAGGCGCCAGGAAAATTTTTGTTGAGGGAAAGAAGCCAACCAAACAAAAAAACCCCACCAGGAACATTTTTGTTGAGCAAAATCCAGTTGTGACCCCTTTAATTAGTCAGCCAATCTCCCCGCCCCGGCTTATTTCTGCTGGGCACAGAGGAAAAGCAGAAAATACTGGACATTTTGTATGTCCGGTATTTTCTAAATTTATTTACCGGACAAAAAGTGCAACTACCGGGCTGTCTGGCTCAGTGCTAGACACCTGGCAACCCTACACACAAGAGTGAAGAAAAAAAAAATCCCAAACCCCACCATCCGCATTAACACATGCCCCAACTGAGAAGGAGGAAGAGGCTTCCCACATTCCCCTCGCACACCGGAGCTTGTGAGGAGGGGGGGGCGGGGGGCGGGGCGGGGCGGGGCAGGCTAGCAGAATTTGTCTGCTCCAATCTGGCCACCCAGAGAAATAAAAAAGCAAATTGAAAGAGCCAGACGAATACCTAGAAACCATCTACTTCAAGACAGACCCAAGAAAACCAACAATAGAACACCACTTGTCATCACCTACAACCCCCAACTTAAACCTGTCCAACACATTATCAATAAACTACAGCCTATATTGGAACAGGATACCATACTCAAAGAGGCTCTGGGAGACAGACCCATAGTCTCCTATAGACAACCACCTAACCTCAAGATCATTCTTACCAACCACCACAGGACATACCACACTAATATCAACCCTGGTACCTTCCCTTGCAACAAACCCCGTTGCCAGCTTTGTCCACATATTCATTCTGCTGATACCATTATTGGACCCAACCAAGTGAGTTATAAGATCAAGAACACATATTCCTGCGCATCCAGAAATATAATCTATGCTATCGTGTGCCGAAAGTGTCCGTCTGCTATGTACATTGGACAAACATCTCAGACACTTCGCCAAAGGATTAATGCCCACAAAACAGATATCAGACAAGATCACAAAGAGAAAACAGTTTCTTGCCATTTTAACCAGAAAGGACACTCTCTCAATGACTTAACCACCTGCATTCTGCTACAAAGACCTTTTACATCTGCACTTGAAAGGGAATCCTCTGAACTGTCATTCATGTTAAAATTCGACACTTTCCAACAAGGACTTAGTTCAAATGTTTGTTATCTCACCCATTACCAAGATAGTTTCCCCAATTATCACCTCTAATACCATTAACTCACAAACATCCCACTCTCCCTACCTCTAATATCATCAATTCACAGACACTTACCTTCCTTCCCCTTCCCCCCCACCGCATCCCCCTCCTGTTCTGCAATGTGATTTGTCCTTTTCATATTTGTTCTTTTTTTTAATTGTATCCTTTGGTATATATGGTTGTGACTACTTTCTTCCACTATTTGATCTGAGGAAGTGGGTCTGGCCCACGAAAGCTCATCATCTAATAAACCATCTTGTTAGTCTTTAAAGTGCTACATTGTCCTGCATTTTGCTTCAACTACCCCAGACTAACACGGCTACATTTCTATCACCAATCTGGAGGGGAGCTAGAGCGTTAGTGTGGGAACCTTGAGTCTCGAGGGCCACACTCACGTGAGCTGGGGTATTAGGTTCCTCACCCCTGCTTTAAAAACAAAACCTCTTACTCTTAAAAATCGATCCCAGTATCTCTGGTCGGACCAGCTTCATGCAGGTCCTCGGGGATGGAAAACTGCAGCAAACTGTATGAACAGAAACAAACAGAAGCCCCAATCGCAGCTGGAGGTGGGGCGAGGCTGCCCCAGCAGGGACACAACGGGGCAGCCGCCCTCCACCAGATCAGGAAAACAACCGCGCCATTCCCCGGCCAGCAGGAAGGCGAGTGCCGCTGCAAGGCTCCGCAAGGGAGGTGGGCGGCAGAGGGGTGTTTGTGCGCGGCCGCGCGCCTTCAGCGGCAACTCCCCTGGTGCCCCCTTCTCTAGTCCAGCCAGGCCTAAAATGCTCAGTGCTTAGAAGGCGGGTGGGGAACCTAAGGCCTGGGTGCGTGGGGCTCCTCCACCGTCGCCCCCTCCCCACGCCGTGGGGCTGGAGCGCACAAAGCGACTAGGCTGGGCCCTGCAGTGCTCTGGCGCCAGGGGGACGTTTCTCCGCTCAGCTGGGGGCCAGGCAGGGAGGCTTTTCTGTCGGTTGGTTTGTCTGTCACCTGTTTGCCCCCCAATTCTCAGCCACTCCCCCCCTCTCCCCACACGCCCCCACCCAGGACGCTCTCGGCCTCTGCAGGAGGCACAGCCGGGCACTGGGCGGCACTGCGGGCAGCCAGGGCCAGAGCATCCCCCCCCACAGCGCCCCCCGCCGAACTGCCCCCCCCGGGCACAGGGGGGATTCAGCGGGCACCCGGCCCCGCCCCCAGGCAGCGAGCAGCGCGGGGAGCAGGGCTCAGGCCGCCCCGCCCCCCCGCGTGCGGGACACGTTCTGTGCGTGCCCCGCCCGCGGGAACCACCCCTCGAGGGCGCGCGGCTCCCCGGCGGGGGGAGGGGGCACGTGACACTCCCGCGCCCCGGTGGCCCGCAGCCCCCCCTCCCCGAGACACCCACGTGACTGGAGCCCGGGTCAGCTCCCGCGCCCCAAAGGGGGGGCCACAGCCCCGTTCCCCCGGCACCACGTGGGGGGGGGTCACAGGGGCGCTGCTCCCCGGGGAGGCTGCAGCGCCGGGGGGGGGGGCAGAAATCGCCCCCCCACCTCCGCCAGGGGCCGCCCCGCCGATGTCCAGCCTGGGGCCCGGAGAGAAGCAGGCGGGGGGGGGGCTCCACGTCACTGCCAGCTCCCGCCCCGCCCCCCAGGCTCCGCCCCTCAGCGCCCCCCGCAGCGTTTTCCCGCCCGCCTCGTCAGCGCGAGCGTCCCGGGAGTTTCCCGCCCAGCCAGCGCCGCCCGCGCCTGCGCTCTCCCGCGCCCTGTCCCCTCCTGCCCCCCCCAGTGCCAAGGCCCCCCCCGGCCCCTCCCTCCTGCCCCCCCAGTGCCGAGCACCCCCCCGGCCCCTCACCCCCTCCTGCCCCCCCAGTGCCAAGCGCCCCCCCCGGCCCCTCACACCCAGCCTGCTCCTACACCTCACCCCTGTCCAGACACCCCACCCCCAGCCCGCTCCCCCACCTTCCCTCGCGCCCCCTCCTCCCCCGGGCCAGACACCAACAAGGGGCGGGCTGGGGGCGGGGAGCTTCGCACTCGGACCCAGGATTCGCTCGCGCCCCCGCGCGCTCCTCGGACCTTCCTGTCATGGCGGCGCCGGCCGCCCAGTCAGACAACGCCCCCCTGCGGCAGCCCATTGGCCGAACCAGAGGCAGGATCCCCTTTGCTGACAGCCCATTGGGCGACACTATCCTCCGCCAAGGCTGTCTTCCGAAAGCCCATTGGCTGGCACACAGCCAGGAACCACCCCTAAGTCACAGACAATTCGAGGACAGAGCAGTCCATTAAGATCCACCCCGGACAGCCTATTGGTCGAGAGCAGTGGCAGGTCATTCCCCCTAGTCACACCGCATTCGCAGACAGAGCTGTCCGTTAAGATGCAGCCGGGTCAGCCTATTGGGTGCCTCTGATTCAGAACACGCCCCTTAGTCACAGCCCATTCGCGGACAGAAGAGTCTGTTATAATCCACCCCGGACAACCTATTGGCCGCCAGCAGCCCCAGAACACGCCTTGAGTCACCGCCCATTGGCGCACGGAGCAGTCCGTTAAGAGTCACCTCGGACAGCCTCAGATTGGGCGCCACAGATTCCGAACACGCCCTTTACTCTCAGCCCATTCGCGGACAGAACAGTCTGTTACGATCAGTCCGGGACAGTCTCTCGGCCAGCCTTAGTGTAGGGAGAACATAGTCAAGTATGAAACAGGATTCCCCAAGTGGAAGTGACTCCCCAGAATTTGTTCCCCACAACTACAAGTCTAAGGAGGAGAAGTTTGTTAAGTAGAAGAAGCATAGAAGTGTTTAGATTTATTCTTGTGAAAGTGTTTAGATTTAGTGTTATCAAGCTTGAGAAGTGTTTAGATTTATAATTATTATTATTATTATTATTTGTTAGGATTGTTTAATTATAAATCTAAACATTTTTGCCCCTCTAGAATATAATTGGTTAGGAATGTAATATTAGGTCATGTAACTTCAAACTGTTAAAAATATACTACTATGTAGCCAGAAACAGCTCCCCTCGCTGTGCGCCAGGGCACGCTCAAACTTACTGTTACACAATTGACAACCGTTCTCTTCAAAGCATTGTGAAGCACTTAACCCTAATCGCAAAGTGAAGCATTGTAACTATAACAGTAACTAACTCAGCGCTCAGAGAGAGAATGTTTTAAGAAATGCCACCCAGAAACGTTTGTAACTTTTTGTAACTACAACTCTTGTATTATTATGCAAAATACTGTATGGGAAACATTAATTAGGGAATGTACATAAGAGAGAGAGTGCTTGGACGATGAATGAATGGTTGTGAGAGGTGCCAGCCTGAGAATGCAGCAACAAAGGGCTGAAGAAGGCGTCAGGTGCCAGTGCAATTGGCTCCCCGTAGCCGTTTCTAACACACACATGAGCCGCTCTGATTTGGCTTCTAACACTTTTAGCTGCTCGGTTCTGCAAGCGCGGAGAGGAAGCCGCGTCCGATAGATGGAGGTTCTCCGCGACACATTTGGCAGCCTGGACCCCCTGCCTCTGGTCCAAAGAGTCTCAACCAACCCCCGACTCCATGACCCTTGTTCTCAGTGATTCCGCCAGCTGCTTGGTGCCTTTAGTACCCGGCCCCGCTTGCAAAGTCCCCCCCCCAGCAGCATGACCCGAGAGCGAAACAAGAGACCCTCCCCCCCCCCAGCAGCAAAACCCGAGAGCAGCGCGAAAGAACCCCCCCGGCATTGCGACCCGAGGGCGGCGCCAGAGACCCCCCCCAGCAGCAAGTCCCGAGGGCGGCGCCAGAGACCCTCCCCAGCAGCGTGACCCGAGAGCGAAGCCAGAGACCTCCCCCAGCAGAGTGACCCGAAAACGGTGCCAGAGACCCCCCCCAGCAGCAAGACCCGAGAGCGGCACCACAGACCCGCCCCCAGCAGTGCGACCCAAGAGTGGCGCCAGAGACCCTCCCCCCAGCAGCATCACCAGAGAACGGCGACAGAGATCTCCCCCCCCCCAGCAGCACAACCTGAGATGGGAGCCAGAGGCCCCCCCCCAGCAGCATCACCCGAGAGTGGCGCCAGAGACCCCCCCCAGCAGCATGAGATGAAAGTGGCGACAGAGACCCCACCCCCAAGGAGCGCGACCCGAGACCGGCGCCGGAGACCCCCCCAGAAGCATTACCCGAGAGTGGAGACAGAAACCCCACCCCCAGCACCGCTACCGGAGAGCGGCGCCAGAGACCTCCCCGAACAGCATCACCCGAGAGCGGCCCCAGACACCCACCCAGCAGCAAAACCCGAGAGAGGTGCCAGAGACCCCCCGCAGCAGCATCACCTGATAGCGGGGCCAGTGACACCCCCCGTCTGCAGCATGACCGGAGGGAGGCTCCAGAGACCACCCCCAGTAGTGCGACCCGAGAGCGGCGCCAGAGACCTCCCCCCAGCAGCGCGACCCGAGAGTGGAGACAGAGACCCCACCCCCAGCACCACTACCGAGAGCGGCACCAGAGACCCCCCCAACAGCGCGACCCAAAAGCGGTAACAGAGACCCCCCCCCAGCAGCACGACCGGAGAGCGAAGCCAGAGACCCCCCCAGCAGCATGATCCCAAGGAGGCGCCAGAGACCCCCCCCAGTAGCGCGACTCGAGAGCGGCACCAGAGATTCCCCGCAGCAGCATAACCCGAGAGAGGCGCCAGACTCCCTCCCAGCAGCACGACCTGAGAGTGGCCCCAAAGACCCCTCCCCCCCAGCAGCGAGACCCGAGAGCAGCGCTAGAGACACCCCCAAGCTGCACGACCCGAGAGCGGCACCAGAATCCCTCCCTGCAGCGAGATCCGAGAGCGGCGTGACTGAAGAGACCTCTCACTCACTAAGGTCTGTGGCTGTGGGAATTCTATCCTTTAGCCCTTCCCCCCCGCCCCTCGCCTATGTATAGGGCCCTCTACAAGAACACTGAGTCAGTCAGCCATGACGCGCCACCGCTCTCCCTTGCGCGACTTGCGAACCTGCAGAATTCCCGTTGGCTCCTGAGCCCTTAACCCGTGGAGATGCTCACCTGGAATGCCTGCACGTGAGCTATACAAGGACACGGCAGAAGCAGAGCAAGGACAAAGACACAGACAGAAACAGACAGACAGAACGTATTGGCCAATACGAGAGAGCAACAAGAGAGAAACACATGAGAGGCAGACGGAAACCTTACCGCCTTGCGTCTTCCTCCTCGAGCCAATCGTCTGCTGAGAAGGACACCGTGTTCCAGAGAAATCAGCACCCCTGACAAACGGAAGCCCTGTTTCTCCCACTACCAAGGAATCACCTCGCGAACCTCCGCTCGGACTCGCTGTCTAAGCAAACCTGACTTCCCTTCCTAGACCCGAGTGCGCCGTAAGCCGAGAGATTTCCAAACCCGACACTTATCTCCCTGTCAGCGATGGCTGCTCCGCTCCCAGCCGGACGGTTCTCGCCTCGCTTCGACCAAGCTCCCGAGCTCGCTGTTCTCGTTTCCGTTCCATCCCCAGACGGGAGGACACCGGGAGGGTTGACTTCTTATCGCTCACTACCGAACACAGCAGAGGGGAAAAAACAAACAAACAACTTAGCTTTTCAGTCCGCAAGGACGCGGCATCGCTTCTCCTCCCACCATCGCACCGCTGCCTCCCACCATCGGCCACCCCCTCCCGCTGCCACTCCAGGAACGCGGAGAGAACGGAGGCCTTGAATATCTATCCACGCTCTGTTGAACTGCCTATGCCCCTTCACCAGTCCCCAAGCCACCAGGCTCCGTGACCCAGCAGGAAGCTCTCTGCCTCAGAAGAAACATACTGCCAGGACGCTTAAAGATTTCAAAGCACGCACCTCTTACTCACACAGAGCCATGGGAAGGCCGAACGCTGAGGACCCTTCACATGTTCCGAGAATCACGTCCAGGCAGCTCAAGTACATCTCGGACGATTTATTCTCCGCCCACGGCCACGCACTGATTCCTCTGCAAGGGTGGCCAAAAAAGCCCAGCGTTAGCTCTCACTCACTAAAGTCTGTGGCTGTGGGAATTCTATCCTTTAGCCCTTTCCCCCCCTCTCGCCTATGTATCGGGTCCTCTACAAGAACACCGAGTCATTCAGCCATGACGCACCACCGCTCTCCCTTGCGCGACTTGCGAACCTGCTGAATTCCCGTTGGCTCCTGAGCCCTTAACCCTTGGAGATGCTCACCTGGAATGCCTGCAAGTGTGCTGTACAAGGACACGGCAGAAGCAGAGCAAGGACAAAGACACAGACAGAAACAGACAGACAGGACGTATTGGCCAATACGAGAGAGCAACAAGAGAGAAACACATGCGAGGCAGCCAGAAACCTTACCACCTTGCGTCTTCCTCCTCGAGCCAAGCGTCTGCTGAGAAGGACACCGTGTTCCAGAGAAACCAGCACCCCTGACAAACGGGAGCCCTGTTTCTCCCACTACCAAGTAAGCACCTCGGGAACCTCCGCTCGGACTCGCTGTCTAAGCAAACGTGACTTCCCTTCCTAGACCCGAGTGGGCCGTAAGCCGAGAGATTTCCAGACCCGACACTTATCTCCCGGTCAGCGATGGCTGCTCCGCTCCCAGCAGGACGGTTCTCGCCTCGCTTCGACCAAGCTGCCAAGCTCGCCGTTCTCTTTTCCGTTCCATCCCCAGACGGGAGGACACCGGGAGGGTTGACTTCTTATCGCTCGCTACCGAACACAGCTGAGGGGAAAAAACAAACAAACAACTTAGCTTTTCAGTCCGCAAGGACGCGGCATCGCTTCTCCTCCCACCATCGGCCACCCCCTCCCGCTGCCACTCCAGGAACTCGGAGAGAACGGAGGCCTTGAATATCTATCCACGCACTGTTGAACCGCCTACTGCCCCTTCACCAGTCCCCAAGCCACCAGGCTCCGTGCCCCAGCAGGAAGCTCTCTGCCTCAGAAGAAACATACTGCCAGGACGCTTGAAGATTTCAAAGCACGCACCTCTTACTCACACAGAGCCATGGGAAGGCCGAACGCTGAGGACCCTTCACGTGTTCCGAGAATCACGTCCAGGCAGCTCAAGTCCATCTCGGACGGTATCTTCTCAGCCCACTGCCCAGCCAGTTTCCCAGCTGTTACCCAGTCTGGAGCCAGCAAAGCCCTCGGGCAGGAGTGACAGCAAAGGGCTAGGACCCAGAAGTCGTGTCCAGGGGTCAGTCTGGAGTGCTGTACAAAGCCCAGGACCATCCACATATCCTGTGTGGTGCAACCTGCTGAGTGGAGACAAAGGCTCAGGGCTGCTCTCATACCCTGATCAGACACTTTACTGAATGTGGTGCAGGGAAAAGGTGGACTGATGGCTCCCATGAATGGGCGTGCAGACTGGAGTGAGGAAGGGCCCCGGGATAAGCATATGGACGGGGGTGCAGGCTGGGGAGAGGAAGGGCCCCGGGATAAGAGTATGGACGGGGTGCAGGCTGGGGTGAGGAAGCAGGAGGGGAGGGGGCTGCGCGGAGCCTGGAGTGCGGGATGAGGGGGCCATGGGCAGGAGGGGAGAGGGCTGTGCGGAGCCTGGAGTGCGGGATGAGGGGGCCGGGGGCAGGAGGGGAGAGGGCTGCGCGGAGCCTGGTGTGTGGGATGAGGGGGCCGGGGGCAGGAGGGGAGAGGGCTGCGCGGAGCCTGGAAATAACGAGCTTCTTACTTTGCCTGCTGTCAAAGGGCAAGACTGGGGCCACGTGGCGTGCGGAGCAGGGACAGCAGCTGGGGGCGATGGAATTACACGTGCATTACCTGCAATGACCACCGAGCGGCACTGTGGAGGCGCTACGGAATTACACGTGCATTACCCGCAATGACCACCGAGCGGCACTGTGGAGGCGCTTCGGAATTACACGTGCATTACCCGCAATGACCACCGAGCGGCACTGTGGAGGCGCTACGGAATTACACGTGCATTACCCGCAATGACCACCGAGCGGCACTGTGGAGGCGCTACGGAATTACACGTGCATTACCGGCAATGACCACCGAGCGGCACTGTGGAGGCGCTTCGGAATTACACGTGCATTACCCGCAATGACCACCGAGCGGCACTGTGGAGGCGCTTCGGAATTACACGTGCATTACCTGCAATGACCACCGAGCGGCACTGTGGAGGCGCTACGGAATTACACGTGCATTACCGCCGGTGACTACCGAGTGTCACTGTTGCTCTGCTAAGGGCCGTTATTTCCGAATAAAAAAGATTGTTCTTAGGGTAGAAATGCCCCATTCCGAACTAAGAACACGCTGGGCGGGGCTATGCCGGGGGGCGGGGCTATGATAGGGGCGGGGCGCGCTGCGACGTGCCCCGGGAGGCCGCACTATGAGAACTACAAGTCCCAGGATGCGTCGCTAACACTTGGAGTGACACGAGCGCGGGACCAACCGCGTCGCTCCCTGGTCAATGCCCCGTTGTGATGTCACTTCCGCTGCACCCGCCCAACCGAACAGCGCCGGGCCTGCCCTGGCCCTGCAATGGCCGATGGGAGCTGCGGACAGGGGCACTCAGTTTCCCACAAGCCACTGCGGCTACTTTCCCTACTCCCCCTCATCCCGCCCCTCCCCATTGCTGGGCGGGGCTCCTGCCTCAGAGACGGCAGCGTCCGCAGCTGATGCCCCGCCCCCACTCGGGAGAGGAGACTCCGCGGCAACCCTTCCCCCCCAAACTCCTCCCCGCCCCGTGCAGTCTGATCCCCCCAAACTCCTCCCCGCCCCGTGCAGTCTGATCCCCCCTCAAACTCCTCCCCCCCGTGCAGTCTGATCCCCCCAAACTTCCCCTCCGCCCCGTGCACTCTGATCCTCCCCCCCGTGCAGTCTGATCCCCCCAAACTCCTCTCCCCCCGTGCAGTCTGATCCCCCCAAACTCCTCCCCGCCCCGTGCAGTCCGATCCCCCCAAACTCCTCTCCCCCCGTGCAGTATGATCCCCCCCAAACACCTCCCCGCCCCGTGCAGTCCGATCCCCCCCAAACACCTCCCCGCCCCGTGCAGTCCGATCCCCCCCAAACTCCTCCCCGCCCCGTGCAGTCTGATCCCCCTCCAAACTCCTCCCCCCCCGTGCAGTCTGATCCTCCCCCCCGTACAGTCTGATCCCCCCCAAACTCCTCCCCGCTCCGTGCAGTCTGATCCTCCCCCCCCGTGCAGTCTGATCCCCCCCAAACTCCTCCCCGCTCCGTGCAGTCTGATCCTCCCCCCCCGTGCAGTCTGATCCCCCCAAACTCCTCCCCCCTCGTACAATCTGATCTCCCCAAACTCCTCTCCTCCCGTGCAGTCTGATCCCCCCCAAACTCCTCCCCGCCCCGTGCAGTCCGATCCCCCCAAACTCCTCTCCCTCCGTGCAGTCCGATCCCCCCAAACTCCTCTCCCCCCGTGCAGTATGATCCCCCCCAAACACCTCCCCGCCCCGTGCAGTCTGATCCCCCTCCAAACTCCTCCCCCCCCGTGCAGTCTGATCCTCCCCCCCGTGCAGTCTGATCCCCCCCCAAACTCCTCCCCGCTCCGTGCAGTCTGATCCTCTCCCCCGTGCAGTCTGATCCCCCCAAACTCCTCCCCGCCCCGTGCAGTCCGATCCCCCCAAACTCTTCCCCCCCGTGCAATCTGATCCCCCCAAACTCCTCTCCCCCCGTGCAGTCTGATCCCCCCCAAACTCCTCCACGCCCCGTGCAGTCCGATCCCCCCAAACTCTTCCCCGCCCCGTGCAGTCCGATCCCCCCAAACTCCTCTCCCTCCGTGCAGTACGATCCCCCCCAAACTCCTCTCCCCCCGTGCAGTCTGATCCCCCCAAACTCGTCCCCCCCGTGCAATCTGATCCCCCCAAACTCCTCTCCCCCCGTGCAGTCTGATCCCCCCCAAACTCCTCCCCGCCCCATGCAGTCCGATCCCCCCAAACTCTTCCCCGCCCCGTGCAGTCCGATCTCCCCAAACTCCTCTCCCTCCGTGCAGTCCGATCCCCCCAAACTCCTCCCCCCCGTGCAGTCTGATCCCCCCAAACTCCTCCCCGCCCCGTGCAGTCCGATCCCCCCAAACTCTTCCCCCCCGTGCAATCCGATCCCCCCAAACTCCTCTCCCCCCGTGCAGTCCGATCCCCCCCAAACTCCTCCCCGCCCCGTGCAGTCCGATCCCCCCAAACTCCTCTCCCCCCGTGCAGTCTGATCCCCCCAAACTCCTCTCCCCCCCGTGCAGTCTGATCCCCCCAAACTCCTCTCCCCCCCGTGCAGTCTGATCCCCCCCACACTCCCCTCCCCCCGTGCAGTCTGATCCCCCCAAACTCCTCTCCCCCCCGTGCAGTCTGATCCCCCCCACACTCCCCTCCCCCCCGTGCAGTCTGATCGCCCCCCAAAACTCCTCCCCGCCCCGTGCAGTCTGATCCCCCCCAAACTCCTCCTCGCCCCCTGCAGTCTGATCCCCCCCTAAACTCCTCCTCGCCCCCTGCAGTCTGATCCCCCCCAACTCCTCCCCGCCCCGTGCAGTCTGATCCCCCCCCAAACTCCTCCTCGCCCCGTGCAGTCTGATCCCCCCCAAACTCCTCCCCCCGTGCAGTCTGATCTCCTACCCCCCACGAAACTCCTCTCCGCCCCCTGCAGTCTGATCCCCTACCCGCCTAACTCCTCTCCGCGCCATGCAGTCTGATCCCCCCTCACCAAACTCCTCCCCGCCCCGTGCAGTCTGCTTCCCCCCAAACTCCTCTCCGCCCCATGCAGTATGATTCCCCTTCACCAAACTCCTCTCCGCCCCATGCAGTATGATCCCCCCTCACCAAACTCCTCCCCGCCCCGTGCAGTCTGCTTCCCCCCAAACTCCTCTCCGCTCCATGCAGTCTGATCCCCCACCACCCCCAAACTCCTCTCCGCCCCGTGCAGTCTGCTCCCCCCAACACCAAATTTCCCAGCCGGCTTGTGCAGGGACTGGCAGCGGGACAGGCTGATGCTGCTGTTGCCTTCGAAAGTGCAGCGGGGAGCGTGAGGCGGGTGGGTGGGGAGGGGGGCGGCTGCCTCTGCTGCGTCCCGTTCACAAGCCCAGAGGGGCCGCGCGAGGATTTTCCGGAGACCCCGAGGAGTTTTCTGCCGCTCACTTCTGTGTCCCAGCTGAGTTCCTGCCAGTCAGTGGCCCCGCCCCTGCCATTAATGACGGAGCCTGGGACCCGTCTGTGTGCCACACAAACCCACGTGTCACTCGCCCGGGAGCCGATAGAACGTGCCCCGCGTTCCGTCATTTGCATGCACCGCGCCAGGGCAATGACGTCACTAGCAGTGCGCTGCTGTTCGTAGCCGGCAGTGGCAGCTTCGCACCGAGCCGGGCCACGAGGCAGCGGGCGCAGCGCTGGGGGCGGAGCTACAGGGGAGCGGCCCGGCCGGGCGGGGTGCACACTGGGGCACCCAAGGGCTGAGATCCGGGCGGGGCAGCGTCACGCTCTGACCTCGCTGCCGCCTCCCGCCGCCGCTCCCTTGGGGCCGGGTGGCGCGGACCGGAAGCCGCTGCACTGCCCGGATTTCCTGGGGAACACGCTCCCTGTGACGTCAGGACCTGCCACAGAGGCAGGGCGCCACCCCGGCCAAGCAAGGAGCAGAGCTAGGGTTGCCAGATGGTTTCACCAAAAATACCAGGCACGCCTGACATGACATCACAATCTGCATTCCATCTGATTTAGAAAATACCCGACATTTATCAGAGGAGTAGCCGCGTTAGTCTGAATCTGCAAAAGCAGCGAGGAGCCCTGTGGCACAGAACTCCTTGCCGCTTTCGCGGACATTGAGAAAATATAAATTTGTTTCCCGAAGAAAAAGCTGAAAGCCTGGACCGTCCAGTTCAAAACCGGACACCTGGCAACCATAAGCAGAGTGGTGCCTTGTCGGAGCGGTTCCAGCCTCCGCTCTGCTGTCCTTCCTCTGCCCCACGTACCACGGGAGCTGGTGGCCTACGCTGGCTGCACCGCCGCAGGAAACCTCCAACCCCAGTCGCTGTCCCAGCCAGGCACCCCGTGTCTGAACCCGTCCCGCCTGGCCCCGTGTCTCCTGCCTACCACCCGCTGACCTGGCACCAGCTGAGCGCTCGTACCTGGGCACCTTCCGGTCACGGTTCCCAGTCGGTTGCTGTCAGGCTGTGGACCGAGCAAACGTCACTTCCGGTCCGTGGGACTGAACGCACGTGGCGCCGGCATGATGCGAGGCCGCTCCTTGTTGCCCCACGTCGGATACAAAAGGAGCAGCTACCGCGCGGCAGTTAGAGCCTCGTGCTGAAACGCGCTGCAGCAGTGCTACTCTTCCCTGCCCCTCTCATCCCCGTTGCATGCTCCAGATGGGAGGGGAGGGGTGTCGCTTTCCAGGAGCTACTGCTGCCAGGGCACCGTCTGACTGGCACACGTCAGACGCACACGCCCGTACCACAGCCACTCACCCTGCCAAATGCTCACACGCAGGGATGCGTGTACACACTCACAAACGCGAATTAACAGATTAACACGCCTGGGCGCCCACTCATGCCCTCGCTCAGATGCCCACACACGCATCTGCTCAATCTGCCCGCACGCAGGCATGTGCACACACACGCAAATGGACACTTGCGGACGCACACACTTGCACTCATACTTACGTGCGCACGCATGCACACCGACTAACAGTCGCCTAGAAGGACTCACCAATAATATTAAACTCAAAAGCCAAAGATTAGATCA
Organism: Pelodiscus sinensis; assembly: GCF_052426305.1. NCBI lineage: Eukaryota > Metazoa > Chordata > Testudines > Trionychidae > Pelodiscus > Pelodiscus sinensis. The sequence continues at coordinate 660,758 of NC_143059.1, forward strand.
ATTAGGAGACAACTATTCCCACGAGGCCCTAATCCATGTCTGGGGCTCCTCGGTGCTGCTGGAGACCAAGTCTTTATTTCAATCCCAGTTTTGCCAACTCTCCGCATGCGTGACGCTAGGTCAATTGGCAGCCTACTCACTTAGTTTTCCGTATGATCCTAGACACGTTAAGTATCGCCAGCCAGGAGATTCGGGGGGCGGCGGGGCGGGGGGATTAATGACATTTTTAAAAATACAAAAATCGGTGTTCAGTTTCTGTTGTAGATAAACCTATGTACTTCATATGACTTGACACTGTGCCTCTCCATATAACCTTGTAACTTTGTATTAATCCATATGACCTTGTCACTTTGTATTAGAACCTGAATCCATATAACCTTGTAACTTAGTTTTCTACATAGGGTTCTAATACAGAGTATATAGTTAAAGAGGTAAAAATGTCATTTGCTAGGAGTAGAATAAGATCTTTCCCCCACTCTCTCCCCCCACTCTGTAATCAATTGCCCAGTTGAATGAACGAGGTGTGAATGAGTAACACTTGGGAGCCAAGCACCTCCAGAGAGCTACACCAGTTGAAAAGGGGGTAGAAGCCAGACCCAAGGTGTCAAGAGGGCTCAAGAAAGAAGAGCAGACATATTGAAGGCCTTGGGGATTAGAAGCAAGCACCTTCTTTGGAAAACACCCTCTCTTAACAGACAGCACCCACAAAGGGACCAAAGGACACAGACCCAGATTTTGAATCTGGGATATATTTGCATAAGAGGAAAGCTGCTATAAAAGTGAGTTGTCTTGCAGAGGACTCCGGGTCTCATCTTGTCACCATCGGAGCATCGATCCGGATCAGCAGAAGCCCGGCTCCACCCCTCCCCCATCTAACTCACCTGGCCAGTGAAGTTAAGGGGAGCAACAAGTTGGTAACAACAGCAAGACGGAGTGTGCTTGTGCACGTGTGTGTGTGTGTGTGTGTGTGTGTGTGTGTGTGTGTGTGAGAGTGAGTGCGTGAGTGACACAGAATAATCAATACTTATCATATGCATGTGGTAAATAAATAAATAATTTCTATATATATATAATGTGTGTGTGTGTGATCAATAAATGTGGCGTGTTGCCTTATCCCTCTGAAAAAGATCCCGAGTACTTCTTTTAAGTACAACACTGTGACTTTTGTACTTCGTATTTTCAAGTTCTTCCACCACGAGCCAGAGGGCCTTTTCTCAGGGACCCGTACCACGCTCGCAAACGTCTGTGCGGCCCTCCCTCGATACTTACCTTGAGCCAATTGCTATTTGCTCTTCTTCCATAGATCGCTGTCTGGTTTCCATCTGCCGGCAGGGTCTCGGGGGGGGTGGCTCCTTTCGGTCTCTGCCACCACATGGCCAGCCTCTCATCTCCTCCAAGTCTACAGGGACCGAAAAAGAGACAGAGAACGGTTAGGAGCTAGGCCACCCTAGATGTGTGGAAAGGACAGACACGTGCGTCACCTGGCTGCTGCTCACTGGAGCCCAGTGTTGCCTCTAACATTTCCCCTCCAGGAGCGGAGTGAGTTTTGTCTCGTGCTCCAAGATCGAGGTCACGTGCCCTTCTTCGGATGCCTGCCACCCAGGCGAAGACATGTCTCGTCTGTGTTTTTAAAACGTTCTGGAAGAAAGAGTACTAACACAAGGGAGAATTAACAAGGTCATTTAAACTGTAAATATTTGTTTGATATGAAGTCAAATAAAAGGAAAATTAATACTGCAACATTTTCAGTGGCCAACCTCCTCTCCTCTCCTCTCCTCTCCCCTCCCCTCCCCTGCCCCCTCCAGCTGGCCTAGATGATCTCTCCGGGTCCCTTATGGTAAAGCCCGCCCCGGGACCCTGTGCTGAGGTGACAAGTTCTTCACAAGATACTGGGTATGTAAACTTTTTACGGAAAAGCGTCCGTGGCCAATCTAGTCGCGCTTTTCTGCAAAAAAGCCCCAATCGCCATTTTCGCCATCGGGGCTTTTTTGCGGAAAAGAACTCTCTGCTGTCTACACTGGCCCTTTTGCGCAGAAGTCTTTCGGAAAAAGACTTTTGCCCGAACGGGAGCAGCATAGTATTCCCGCAGAAGCACTGACAATCTTACATGAGATCGTCAGTGCTTTTGCGGAAATTCAAGCGGCCAGTGTAGACAGCTGGCAAGTTTTTCCGCAAAAGCAGATGATTAGCACACTTTCCTAGTTGAAAATCCAAGGAGAAGAAAGGGGAGAATTGCAAATCAAGACTCTCTTAAGGTGTCTGAAAGCTACTTTGGTCTGGGCCGGTACTCAGTGGTACCAAGGCAGACTTTTCTGTGGCTCGGTTGTCTAATGCCACACTAGAACAAGTCTACCACACCGAACGAAAGAGCAGACAATTACATGAAAGGGAAAAAAGGTGGCTTGGCAGAGAATTTGCTTCCGGACAAAAACAAGAGACTGCGGTGGTTAAAGAAGAACGGGAGGCATACCTGTGCATAAACCAATTCACCAGAAACCTTCTGAACAACCAGTTCAGTCACATGTCCTTACAGGGACAAGCACCTTAATGACGGTAGCCCTGACATTTTATTTTGCAGACGATTCTACTTGTGGAAGGGCTGCTGGAGTGAAACTTGAGGCCCAAGCAGGAGGAAAGTTTGATTTTCTAGTACCAAATAGAAAAACAATAATAGAACAAAAAGGCTAAAAGATGCCTAAGGGCGGAGATAGGGTCCAGAATGACTTAGACAAATTGGAGGATTGGGCCACAAGAAATCTGATGAGGTTCAACAAGGACAAGTGTACAGTCCTGCACTTGGGATGGAAGAATCCCAAGCATAGTTACAAGCTGGGGACCAACCGGTTAAGTAGTAGTTCTGCAGACAGGACCTGGGGGTTACAGTGGATGAGAAGCTGGAGATGAGTCAACAGTGTGCCCTTGTAGCCAAGAAGGCTAATGGCATATTAGGTTGCATTAAGAGGAGCATTGCCAGTAGATCCAGAGATGTCATTATTCCCCTTTATTCGGCTTTGGTGAGGCCACATCTGGAGTACTGTGTCCAGTTCTGGGCCCCCCACTACAGAAGGGATGTGGACACATTGGAGAGGGTCCAGCAGAGGACAACCAAAATGATTAGGGGGCTGGAGCAATTGCTCTATGAAGAGGCTGAGGGATTTAGGTTTCTTTAGTCTGAAGAGGAGACCATGAGGGGGGATTTTATAGTAGCCTTCAACTTCCTTATAAGGACACAGGAACGCAAGGTAACCTGTTCTCCCAACTCTCGCTTTCAGACGGGGTGGGGAACCTTATTGGGGGGGCGGAAGGCACACACTAGTAGGGTTGCCAGATGGTTTCAGCAAAAAAAAAAAAAAAAAAAAGGCGCCAGGAAAATTTTTGTTGAGGGAAAGAAGCCAACCAAACAAAAAAACCCCACCAGGAACATTTTTGTTGAGCAAAATCCAGTTGTGACCCCTTTAATTAGTCAGCCAATCTCCCCGCCCCGGATTATTTCTGCTGGGCACAGAGGAAAAGCAGAAAATACTGGACATTTTGTATGTCCGGTATTTTCTAAATTTATTTACCGGACAAAAAGTGCAACTACCGGGCTGTCTGGCTCAGTGCTAGACACCTGGCAACCCTACACACAAGAGTGAAGAAAAAAAAAATCCCAAACCCCACCATCCGCATTAACACATGCCCCAACTGAGAAGGAGGAAGAGGCTTCCCACATTCCCCTCGCACACCGGAGCTTGTGAGGAGGGGGGGGCGGGGGGCGGGGCGGGGCGGGGCGGGGCAGGCTAGCAGAATTTGTCTGCTCCAATCTGGCCACCCAGAGAAATAAAAAAGCAAATTGAAAGAGCCAGACGAATACCTAGAAACCATCTACTTCAAGACAGACCCAAGAAAACCAACAATAGAACACCACTTGTCATCACCTACAACCCCCAACTTAAACCTGTCCAACACATTATCAATAAACTACAGCCTATATTGGAACAGGATACCATACTCAAAGAGGCTCTGGGAGACAGACCCATAGTCTCCTATAGACAACCACCTAACCTCAAGATCATTCTTACCAACCACCACAGGACATACCACACTAATATTAACCCTGGTACCTTCCCTTGCAACAAACCCCGTTGCCAGCTTTGTCCACATATTCATTCTGCTGATACCATTATTGGACCCAACCAAGTGAGTTATAAGATCAAGAACACATATTCCTGCGCATCCAGAAATATAATCTATGCTATCGTGTGCCGAAAGTGTCCGTCTGCTATGTACATTGGACAAACATCTCAGACACTTCGCCAAAGGATTAATGCCCACAAAACAGATATCAGACAAGATCACAAAGAGAAAACAGTTTCTTGCCATTTTAACCAGAAAGGACACTCTCTCAATGACTTAACCACCTGCATTCTGCTACAAAGACCTTTTACATCTGCACTTGAAAGGGAATCCTCTGAACTGTCATTCATGTTAAAATTCGACACTTTCCAACAAGGACTTAGTTCAAATGTTTGTTATCTCACCCATTACCAAGATAGTTTCCCCAATTATCACCTCTAATACCATTAACTCACAAACATCCCACTCTCCCTACCTCTAATATCAATTCACAGACACTTACCTTCCTTCCCCTTCCCCCCCACCGCATCCCCCTCCTGTTCTGCAATGTGATTTGTCCTTTTCATATTTGTTCTTTTTTTTAATTGTATCCTTTGGTATATATGGTTGTGACTACTTTCTTCCACTATTTGATCTGAGGAAGTGGGTCTGGCCCACGAAAGCTCATCATCTAATAAACCATCTTGTTAGTCTTTAAAGTGCTACATTGTCCTGCATTTTGCTTCAACTACCCCAGACTAACACGGCTACATTTCTATCACCAATCTGGAGGGGAGCTAGAGCGTTAGTGTGGGAACCTTGAGTCTCGAGGGCCACACTCACGTGAGCTGGGGTATTAGGTTCCTCACCCCTGCTTTAAAAACAAAACCTCTTACTCTTAAAAATCGATCCCAGTATCTCTGGTCGGACCAGCTTCATGCAGGTCCTCGGGGATGGAAAACTGCAGCAAACTGTATGAACAGAAACAAACAGAAGCCCCAATCGCAGCTGGAGGTGGGGCGAGGCTGCCCCAGCAGGGACACAACGGGGCAGCCGCCCTCCACCAGATCAGGAAAACAACCGCGCCATTCCCCGGCCAGCAGGAAGGCGAGTGCCGCTGCAAGGCTCCGCAAGGGAGGTGGGCGGCAGAGGGGTGTTTGTGCGCGGCCGCGCGCCTTCAGCGGCAACTCCCCTGGTGCCCCCTTCTCTAGTCCAGCCAGGCCTAAAATGCTCAGTGCTTAGAAGGCGGGTGGGGAACCTAAGGCCTGGGTGCTTGGGGCTCCTCCACCGTCGCCCCCTCCCCACGCCGTGGGGCTGGAGCGCACAAAGCGACTAGGCTGGGCCCTGCAGTGCTCTGGCGCCAGGGGGACGTTTCTCCGCTCAGCTGGGGGCCAGGCAGGGAGGCTTTTCTGTCGGTTGGTTTGTCTGTCACCTGTTTGCCCCCCAATTCTCAGCCACTCCCCCCCTCTCCCCACACGCCCCCACCCAGGACGCTCTCGGCCTCTGCAGGAGGCACAGCCGGGCACTGGGCGGCACTGCGGGCAGCCAGGGCCAGAGCATCCCCCCCCACAGCGCCCCCCGCCGAACTGCCCCCCCCGGGCACAGGGGGGATTCAGCGGGCACCCGGCCCCGCCCCCAGGCAGCGAGCAGCGCGGGGAGCAGGGCTCAGGCCGCCCCCCCCCCCGCGTGCGGGACACGTTCTGTGCGTGCCCCGCCCGCGGGAACCACCCCTCGAGGGCGCGCGGCTCCCCGGCGGGGGGAGGGGGCACGTGACACTCCCGCGCCCCGGTGGCCCGCAGCCCCCCCTCCCCGAGACACCCACGTGACTGGAGCCCGGGTCAGCTCCCGCGCCCCAAAGGGGGGGCCACAGCCCCGTTCCCCCGGCACCACGTGGGGGGGGGTCACAGGGGCGCTGCTCCCCGGGGAGGCTGCAGCGCCGGGGGGGGGGCAGAAATCGCCCCCCCACCTCCGCCAGGGGCCGCCCCGCCGATGTCCAGCCTGGGGCCCGGAGAGAAGCAGGCGGGGGGGGGTTCTCCACGTCACTGCCAGCTCCCGCCCCGCCCCCCAGGCTCCGCCCCTCAGCGCCCCCCGCAGCGTTTTCCCGCCCGCCTCGTCAGCGCGAGCGTCCCGGGAGTTTCCCGCCCAGCCAGCGCCGCCCGCGCCTGCGCTCTCCCGCGCCCTGTCCCCTCCTGCCCCCCCCAGTGCCAAGGCCCCCCCCGGCCCCTCCCCCTCCCTCCTGCCCCCCCAGTGCCGAGCACCCCCCCGGCCCCTCACCCCCTCCTGCCCCCCCAGTGCCAAGCGCCCCCCCCGGCCCCTCACACCCAGCCTGCTCCTACACCTCACCCCTGTCCAGACACCCCACCCCCAGCCCGCTCCCCCACCTTCCCTCGCGCCCCCTCCTCCCCCGGGCCAGACACCAACAAGGGGCGGGCTGGGGGCGGGGAGCTTCGCACTCGGACCCAGGATTCGCTCGCGCCCCCGCGCGCTCCTCGGACCTTCCTGTCATGGCGGCGCCGGCCGCCCAGTCAGACAACGCCCCCCTGCGGCAGCCCATTGGCCGAACCAGAGGCAGGATCCCCTTTGCTGACAGCCCATTGGGCGACGCTATCCTCCGCCAAGGCTGTCTTCCGAAAGCCCATTGGCTGGCACACAGCCAGGAACCACCCCTAAGTCACAGACAATTCGAGGACAGAGCAGCCCATTAAGATCCACCCCGGACAGCCTATTGGTCGAGAGCAGTGGCAGGTCATTCCCCCTAGTCACACCGCATTCGCAGACAGAGCTGTCCGTTAAGATGCAGCCGGGTCAGCCTATTGGGTGCCTCTGATTCAGAACACGCCCCTTAGTCACAGCCCATTCGCGGACAGAAGAGTCTGTTATAATCCACCCCGGACAACCTATTGGCCGCCAGCAGCCCCAGAACACGCCTTGAGTCACCGCCCATTGGCGCACGGAGCAGTCCGTTAAGAGTCACCTCGGACAGCCTCAGATTGGGCGCCACAGATTCCGAACACGCCCTTTACTCTCAGCCCATTCGCGGACAGAACAGTCTGTTACGATCAGTCCGGGACAGTCTCTCGGCCAGCCTTAGTGTAGGGAGAACATAGTCAAGTATGAAACAGGATTCCCCAAGTGGAAGTGACTCCCCAGAATTTGTTCCCCACAACTACAAGTCTAAGGAGGAGAAGTTTGTTAAGTAGAAGAAGCATAGAAGTGTTTAGATTTATTCTTGTGAAAGTGTTTAGATTTAGTGTTATCAAGCTTGAGAAGTGTTTAGATTTATAATTATTATTATTATTATTATTTGTTAGGATTGTTTAATTATAAATCTAAACATTTTTGCCCCTCTAGAATATAATTGGTTAGGAATGTAATATTAGGTCATGTAACTTCAAACTGTTAAAAATATACTACTATGTAGCCAGAAACAGCTCCCCTCGCTGTGCGCCAGGGCACGCTCAAACTTACTGTTACACAATTGACAACCGTTCTCTTCAAAGCATTGTGAAGCACTTAACCCTAATCGCAAAGTGAAGCATTGTAACTATAACAGTAACTAACTCAGCGCTCAGAGAGAGAATGTTTTAAGAAATGCCACCCAGAAACGTTTGTAACTTTTTGTAACTACAACTCTTGTATTATTATGCAAAATACTGTATGGGAAACATTAATTAGGGAATGTACATAAGAGAGAGAGTGCTTGGACGATGAATGAATGGTTGTGAGAGGTGCCAGCCTGAGAATGCAGCAACAAAGGGCTGAAGAAGGCGTCAGGTGCCAGTGCAATTGGCTCCCCGTAGCCGTTTCTAACACACACATGAGCCGCTCTGATTTGGCTTCTAACACTTTTAGCTGCTCGGTTCTGCAAGCGCGGAGAGGAAGCCGCGTCCGATAGATGGAGGTTCTCCGCGACACATTTGGCAGCCTGGACCCCCTGCCTCTGGTCCAAAGAGTCTCAACCAACCCCCGACCCCATGACCCTTGTTCTCAGTGATTCCGCCAGCTGCTTGGTGCCTTTAGTACCCGGCCCCGCTTGCAAAGTCCCCCCCCCAGCAGCATGACCCGAGAGCGAAACAAGAGACCCTCCCCCCCCCAGCAGCAAAACCCGAGAGCAGCGCGAAAGAACCCCCCCGGCATTGCGACCCGAGGGCGGCGCCAGAGACCCCCCCCAGCAGCAAGTCCCGAGGGCGGCGCCAGAGACCCTCCCCAGCAGCGTGACCCGAGAGCGAAGCCAGAGACCTCCCCCAGCAGAGTGACCCGAAAACGGTGCCAGAGACCCCCCCCAGCAGCAAGACCCGAGAGCGGCACCACAGACCCGCCCCCAGCAGTGCGACCCAAGAGTGGCGCCAGAGACCCTCCCCCCAGCAGCATCACCAGAGAACGGCGACAGAGATCTCCCCCCCCCCAGCAGCACAACCTGAGATGGGAGCCAGAGGCCCCCCCCCAGCAGCATCACCCGAGAGTGGCGCCAGAGACCCCCCCCAGCAGCATGAGATGAAAGTGGCGACAGAGACCCCACCCCCAAGGAGCGCGACCCGAGACCGGCGCCGGAGACCCCCCCAGAAGCATTACCCGAGAGTGGAGACAGAAACCCCACCCCCAGCACCGCTACCGGAGAGCGGCGCCAGAGACCTCCCCGAACAGCATCACCCGAGAGCGGCCCCAGACACCCACCCAGCAGCAAAACCCGAGAGAGGTGCCAGAGACCCCCCGCAGCAGCATCACCTGATAGCGGGGCCAGTGACACCCCCCGTCTGCAGCATGACCGGAGGGAGGCTCCAGAGACCACCCCCAGTAGTGCGACCCGAGAGCGGCGCCAGAGACCTCCCCCCAGCAGCGCGACCCGAGAGTGGAGACAGAGACCCCACCCCCAGCACCACTACCGAGAGCGGCACCAGAGACCCCCCCAACAGCGCGACCCGAAAGCGGTAACAGAGACCCCCCCCCAGCAGCACGACCGGAGAGCGAAGCCAGAGACCCCCCCAGCAGCATGATCCCAAGGAGGCGCCAGAGACCCCCCCCAGTAGCGCGACTCGAGAGCGGCACCAGAGATTCCCCGCAGCAGCATAACCCGAGAGAGGCGCCAGACTCCCTCCCAGCAGCACGACCTGAGAGTGGCCCCAAAGACCCCTCCCCCCCAGCAGCGAGACCCGAGAGCAGCGCTAGAGACACCCCCAAGCTGCACGACCCGAGAGCGGCACCAGAATCCCTCCCTGCAGCGAGATCCGAGAGCGGCGTGACTGAAGAGACCTCTCACTCACTAAGGTCTGTGGCTGTGGGAATTCTATCCTTTAGCCCTTCCCCCCCGCCCCTCGCCTATGTATAGGGCCCTCTACAAGAACACTGAGTCAGTCAGCCATGACGCGCCACCGCTCTCCCTTGCGCGACTTGCGAACCTGCAGAATTCCCGTTGGCTCCTGAGCCCTTAACCCGTGGAGATGCTCACCTGGAATGCCTGCACGTGAGCTATACAAGGACACGGCAGAAGCAGAGCAAGGACAAAGACACAGACAGAAACAGACAGACAGAACGTATTGGCCAATACGAGAGAGCAACAAGAGAGAAACACATGAGAGGCAGACGGAAACCTTACCGCCTTGCGTCTTCCTCCTCGAGCCAATCGTCTGCTGAGAAGGACACCGTGTTCCAGAGAAATCAGCACCCCTGACAAACGGAAGCCCTGTTTCTCCCACTACCAAGGAATCACCTCGCGAACCTCCGCTCGGACTCGCTGTCTAAGCAAACCTGACTTCCCTTCCTAGACCCGAGTGCGCCGTAAGCCGAGAGATTTCCAAACCCGACACTTATCTCCCTGTCAGCGATGGCTGCTCCGCTCCCAGCCGGACGGTTCTCGCCTCGCTTCGACCAAGCTCCCGAGCTCGCTGTTCTCGTTTCCGTTCCATCCCCAGACGGGAGGACACCGGGAGGGTTGACTTCTTATCGCTCACTACCGAACACAGCAGAGGGGAAAAAACAAACAAACAACTTAGCTTTTCAGTCCGCAAGGACGCGGCATCGCTTCTCCTCCCACCATCGCACCGCTGCCTCCCACCATCGGCCACCCCCTCCCGCTGCCACTCCAGGAACGCGGAGAGAACGGAGGCCTTGAATATCTATCCACGCTCTGTTGAACTGCCTATGCCCCTTCACCAGTCCCCAAGCCACCAGGCTCCGTGACCCAGCAGGAAGCTCTCTGCCTCAGAAGAAACATACTGCCAGGACGCTTAAAGATTTCAAAGCACGCACCTCTTACTCACACAGAGCCATGGGAAGGCCGAACGCTGAGGACCCTTCACATGTTCCGAGAATCACGTCCAGGCAGCTCAAGTACATCTCGGACGATTTATTCTCCGCCCACGGCCACGCACTGATTCCTCTGCAAGGGTGGCCAAAAAAGCCCAGCGTTAGCTCTCACTCACTAAAGTCTGTGGCTGTGGGAATTCTATCCTTTAGCCCTTTCCCCCCCTCTCGCCTATGTATCGGGTCCTCTACAAGAACACCGAGTCATTCAGCCATGACGCACCACCGCTCTCCCTTGCGCGACTTGCGAACCTGCTGAATTCCCGTTGGCTCCTGAGCCCTTAACCCTTGGAGATGCTCACCTGGAATGCCTGCAAGTGTGCTGTACAAGGACACGGCAGAAGCAGAGCAAGGACAAAGACACAGACAGAAACAGACAGACAGGACGTATTGGCCAATACGAGAGAGCAACAAGAGAGAAACACATGCGAGGCAGCCAGAAACCTTACCACCTTGCGTCTTCCTCCTCGAGCCAAGCGTCTGCTGAGAAGGACACCGTGTTCCAGAGAAACCAGCACCCCTGACAAACGGGAGCCCTGTTTCTCCCACTACCAAGTAAGCACCTCGGGAACCTCCGCTCGGACTCGCTGTCTAAGCAAACGTGACTTCCCTTCCTAGACCCGAGTGGGCCGTAAGCCGAGAGATTTCCAGACCCGACACTTATCTCCCGGTCAGCGATGGCTGCTCCGCTCCCAGCAGGACGGTTCTCGCCTCGCTTCGACCAAGCTGCCAAGCTCGCCGTTCTCTTTTCCGTTCCATCCCCAGACGGGAGGACACCGGGAGGGTTGACTTCTTATCGCTCGCTACCGAACACAGCTGAGGGGAAAAAACAAACAAACAACTTAGCTTTTCAGTCCGCAAGGACGCGGCATCGCTTCTCCTCCCACCATCGGCCACCCCCTCCCGCTGCCACTCCAGGAACTCGGAGAGAACGGAGGCCTTGAATATCTATCCACGCACTGTTGAACCGCCTACTGCCCCTTCACCAGTCCCCAAGCCACCAGGCTCCGTGCCCCAGCAGGAAGCTCTCTGCCTCAGAAGAAACATACTGCCAGGACGCTTGAAGATTTCAAAGCACGCACCTCTTACTCACACAGAGCCATGGGAAGGCCGAACGCTGAGGACCCTTCACGTGTTCCGAGAATCACGTCCAGGCAGCTCAAGTCCATCTCGGACGGTATCTTCTCAGCCCACTGCCCAGCCAGTTTCCCAGCTGTTACCCAGTCTGGAGCCAGCAAAGCCCTCGGGCAGGAGTGACAGCAAAGGGCTAGGACCCAGAAGCCGTGTCCAGGGGTCAGTCTGGAGTGCTGTACAAAGCCCAGGACCATCCACATATCCTGTGTGGTGCAACCTGCTGAGTGGAGACAAAGGCTCAGGGCTGCTCTCATACCCTGATCAGACACTTTACTGAATGTGGTGCAGGGAAAAGGTGGACTGATGGCTCCCATGAATGGGCGTGCAGACTGGAGTGAGGAAGGGCCCCGGGATAAGCATATGGACGGGGGTGCAGGCTGGGGAGAGGAAGGGCCCCGGGATAAGAGTATGGACGGGGTGCAGGCTGGGGTGAGGAAGCAGGAGGGGAGGGGGCTGCGCGGAGCCTGGAGTGCGGGATGAGGGGGCCATGGGCAGGAGGGGAGAGGGCTGTGCGGAGCCTGGAGTGCGGGATGAGGGGGCCGGGGGCAGGAGGGGAGAGGGCTGCGCGGAGCCTGGTGTGTGGGATGAGGGGGCCGGGGGCAGGAGGGGAGAGGGCTGCGCGGAGCCTGGAAATAACGAGCTTCTTACTTTGCCTGCTGTCAAAGGGCAAGACTGGGGCCACGTGGCGTGCGGAGCAGGGACAGCAGCTGGGGGCGATGGAATTACACGTGCATTACCTGCAATGACCACCGAGCGGCACTGTGGAGGCGCTACGGAATTACACGTGCATTACCCGCAATGACCACCGAGCGGCACTGTGGAGGCGCTTCGGAATTACACGTGCATTACCCGCAATGACCACCGAGCGGCACTGTGGAGGCGCTTCGGAATTACACGTGCATTACCCGCAATGACCACCGAGCGGCACTGTGGAGGCGCTTCGGAATTACACGTGCATTACCCGCAATGACCACCGAGCGGCACTGTGGAGGCGCTACGGAATTACACGTGCATTACCCGCAATGACCACCGAGCGGCACTGTGGAGGCGCTACGGAATTACACGTGCATTACCGCCGGTGACTACCGAGTGTCACTGTTGCTCTGCTAAGGGCCGTTATTTCCGAATAAAAAAGATTGTTCTTAGGGTAGAAATGCCCCATTCCGAACTAAGAACACGCTGGGCGGGGCTATGCCGGGGGGCGGGGCTATGATAGGGGCGGGGCGCGCTGCGACGTGCCCCGGGAGGCCGCACTATGAGAACTACAAGTCCCAGGATGCGTCGCTAACACTTGGAGTGACACGAGCGCGGGACCAACCGCGTCGCTCCCTGGTCAATGCCCCGTTGTGATGTCACTTCCGCTGCACCCGCCCAACCGAACAGCGCCGGGCCTGCCCTGGCCCTGCAATGGCCGATGGGAGCTGCGGACAGGGGCACTCAGTTTCCCACAAGCCACTGCGGCTACTTTCCCTACTCCCCCTCATCCGGCCCCTCCCCATTGCTGGGCGGGGCTCCTGCCTCAGAGACGGCAGCGTCCGCAGCTGATGCCCCGCCCCCACTCGGGAGAGGAGACTCCGCGGCAACCCTTCCCCCCCAAACTCCTCCCCGCCCCGTGCAGTCTGATCCCCCCAAACTCCTCCCCGCCCCGTGCAGTCTGATCCCCCCTCAAACTCCTCCCCCCCGTGCAGTCTGATCCCCCCAAACTTCCCCTCCGCCCCGTGCACTCTGATCCTCCCCCCCGTGCAGTCTGATCCCCCCAAACTCCTCTCCCCCCGTGCAGTCTGATCCCCCCAAACTCCTCCCCGCCCCGTGCAGTCCGATCCCCCCAAACTCTTCCCCGCCCCGTGCAGTCCGATCCCCCCAAACTCCTCTCCCCCCGTGCAGTATGATCCCCCCCAAACACCTCCCCGCCCCGTGCAGTCCGATCCCCCCCAAACACCTCCCCGCCCCGTGCAGTCCGATCCCCCCCAAACTCCTCCCCGCCCCGTGCAGTCTGATCCCCCTCCAAACTCCTCCCCCCCCGTGCAGTCTGATCCTCCCCCCCGTGCAGTCTGATCCCCCCCAAACTCCTCCCCGCTCCGTGCAGTCTGATCCTCCCCCCCCGTGCAGTCTGATCCCCCCCAAACTCCTCCCCGCTCCGTGCAGTCTGATCCTCCCCCCCCCGTGCAGTCTGATCCCCCCAAACTCCTCCCCCCTCGTACAATCTGATCCCCCCAAACTCCTCTCCTCCCGTGCAGTCTGATCCCCCCCAAACTCCTCCCCGCCCCGTGCAGTCCGATCCCCCCAAACTCCTCTCCCTCCGTGCAGTCCGATCCCCCCAAACTCCTCTCCCCCCGTGCAGTATGATCCCCCCCAAACACCTCCCCGCCCCGTGCAGTCTGATCCCCCTCCAAACTCCTCCCCCCCCGTGCAGTCTGATCCTCCCCCCCGTGCAGTCTGATCCCCCCCCAAACTCCTCCCCGCTCCGTGCAGTCTGATCCTCTCCCCCGTGCAGTCTGATCCCCCCAAACTCCTCCCCGCCCCGTGCAGTCCGATCCCCCCAAACTCTTCCCCCCCGTGCAATCTGATCCCCCCAAACTCCTCTCCCCCCGTGCAGTCTGATCCCCCCCAAACTCCTCCACGCCCCGTGCAGTCCGATCCCCCCAAACTCTTCCCCGCCCCGTGCAGTCCGATCCCCCCAAACTCCTCTCCCTCCGTGCAGTACGATCCCCCCCAAACTCCTCTCCCCCCGTGCAGTCTGATCCCCCCAAACTCGTCCCCCCCGTGCAATCTGATCCCCCCAAACTCCTCTCCCCCCGTGCAGTCTGATCCCCCCCAAACTCCTCCCCGCCCCATGCAGTCCGATCCCCCCAAACTCTTCCCCGCCCCGTGCAGTCCGATCTCCCCAAACTCCTCTCCCTCCGTGCAGTCCGATCCCCCCAAACTCCTCCCCCCCGTGCAGTCTGATCCCCCCAAACTCCTCCCCGCCCCGTGCAGTCCGATCCCCCCAAACTCTTCCCCCCCGTGCAATCCGATCCCCCCAAACTCCTCTCCCCCCGTGCAGTCCGATCCCCCCCAAACTCCTCCCCGCCCCGTGCAGTCCGATCCCCCCAAACTCCTCTCCCCCCGTGCAGTCTGATCCCCCCAAACTCCTCTCCCCCCCGTGCAGTCTGATCCCCCCAAACTCCTCTCCCCCCCGTGCAGTCTGATCCCCCCCACACTCCCCTCCCCCCGTGCAGTCTGATCCCCCCCACACTCCCCTCCCCCCGTGCAGTCTGATCCCCCCAAACTCCTCTCCCCCCCGTGCAGTCTGATCCCCCCAAACTCCTCTCCCCCCCGTGCAGTCTGATCCCCCCCACACTCCCCTCCCCCCCGTGCAGTCTGATCGCCCCCCAAAACTCCTCCCCGCCCCGTGCAGTCTGATCCCCCCCAAACTCCTCCCCGCCCCATGCAGTCTGATCCCCCCCTAAACTCCTCCTCGCCCCCTGCAGTCTGATCCCCCCCAACTCCTCCCCGCCCCGTGCAGTCTGATCCCCCCCCAAACTCCTCCTCGCCCCGTGCAGTCTGATCCCCCCCAAACTCCTCCCCCCGTGCAGTCTGATCTCCTACCCCCCACGAAACTCCTCTCCGCCCCCTGCAGTCTGATCCCCTACCCCCCTAACTCCTCTCCGCGCCATGCAGTCTGATCCCCCCTCACCAAACTCCTCCCCGCCCCGTGCAGTCTGCTTCCCCCCAAACTC
This sequence comes from Pelodiscus sinensis, assembly GCF_052426305.1. Taxonomy (NCBI): domain Eukaryota; kingdom Metazoa; phylum Chordata; order Testudines; family Trionychidae; genus Pelodiscus; species Pelodiscus sinensis. The sequence goes on from NC_143059.1 coordinate 676,006, forward strand.
CTCTCCGCCCCATGCAGTATGATTCCCCTTCACCAAACTCCTCTCCGCCCCATGCAGTATGATCCCCCCTCACCAAACTCCTCCCCGCCCCGTGCAGTCTGCTTCCCCCCAAACTCCTCTCCGCTCCATGCAGTCTGATCCCCCACCACCCCCAAACTCCTCTCCGCCCCGTGCAGTCTGCTCCCCCCAACACCAAATTTCCCAGCCGGCTTGTGCAGGGACTGGCAGCGGGACAGGCTGATGCTGCTGTTGCCTTCGAAAGTGCAGCGGGGAGCGTGAGGCGGGTGGGTGGGGAGGGGGGCGGCTGCCTCTGCTGCGTCCCGTTCACAAGCCCAGAGGGGCCGCGCGAGGATTTTCCGGAGACCCCGAGGAGTTTTCTGCCGCTCACTTCTGTGTCCCAGCTGAGTTCCTGCCAGTCAGTGGCCCCGCCCCTGCCATTAATGACGGAGCCTGGGACCCGTCTGTGTGCCACACAAACCCACGTGTCACTCGCCCGGGAGCCGATAGAACGTGCCCCGCGTTCCGTCATTTGCATGCACCGCGCCAGGGCAATGACGTCACTAGCAGTGCGCTGCTGTTCGTAGCCGGCAGTGGCAGCTTCGCACCGAGCCGGGCCACGAGGCAGCGGGCGCAGCGCTGGGGGCGGAGCTACAGGGGAGCGGCCCGGCCGGGCGGGGTGCACACTGGGGCGCCCAAGGGCTGAGATCCGGGCGGGGCAGCGTCACGCTCTGACCTCGCTGCCGCCTCCCGCCGCCGCTCCCTTGGGGCCGGGTGGCGCGGACCGGAAGCCGCTGCACTGCCCGGATTTCCTGGGGAACACGCTCCCTGTGACGTCAGGACCTGCCACAGAGGCAGGGCGCCACCCCGGCCAAGCAAGGAGCAGAGCTAGGGTTGCCAGATGGTTTCACCAAAAATACCAGGCACGCCTGACATGACATCACAATCTGCATTCCATCTGATTTAGAAAATACCCGACATTTATCAGAGGAGTAGCCGCGTTAGTCTGAATCTGCAAAAGCAGCGAGGAGCCCTGTGGCACAGAACTCCTTGCCGCTTTCGCGGACATTGAGAAAATATAAATTTGTTTCCCGAAGAAAAAGCTGAAAGCCTGGACCGTCCAGTTCAAAACCGGACACCTGGCAACCATAAGCAGAGTGGTGCCTTGTCGGAGCGGTTCCAGCCTCCGCTCTGCTGTCCTTCCTCTGCCCCACGTACCACGGGAGCTGGTGGCCTACGCTGGCTGCACCGCCGCAGGAAGCCTCCAACCCCAGTCGCTGTCCCAGCCAGGCACCCCGTGTCTGAACCCGTCCCGCCTGGCCCCGTGTCTCCTGCCTACCACCCGCTGACCTGGCACCAGCTGAGCGCTCGTACCTGGGCACCTTCCGGTCACGGTTCCCAGTCGGTTGCTGTCAGGCTGTGGACCGAGCAAACGTCACTTCCGGTCCGTGGGACTGAACGCACGTGGCGCCGGCATGATGCGAGGCCGCTCCTTGTTGCCCCACGTCGGATACAAAAGGAGCAGCTACCGCGCGGCAGTTAGAGCCTCGTGCTGAAACGCGCTGCAGCAGTGCTACTCTTCCCTGCCCCTCTCATCCCAGTTGCATGCTCCAGATGGGAGGGGAGGGGTGTCGCTTTCCAGGAGCTACTGCTGCCAGGGCACCGTCTGACTGGCACACGTCAGACGCACACGCCCGTACCACAGCCACTCACCCTGCCAAATGCTCACACGCAGGGATGCGTGTACACACTCACAAACGCGAATTAACAGATTAACACGCCTGGGCGCCCACTCATGCCCTCGCTCAAATGCCCACACACGCATCTGCTCAATCTGCCCGCACGCAGGCATGTGCACACACACGCAAATGGACACTTGCGGACGCACACACTTGCACTCATACTTACGTGCGCACGCATGCACACCGACTAACAGTCGCCTAGAAGGACTCACCAATAATATTAAACTCAAAAGCCAAAGATTAGATCAATTAGGAGACAACTATTCCCACGAGGCCCTAATCCATGTCTGGGGCTCCTCGGTGCTGCTGGAGACCAAGTCTTTATTTCAATCCCAGTTTTGCCAACTCTCCGCATGCGTGACGCTAGGTCAATTGGCAGCCTACTCACTTAGTTTTCCGTATGATCCTAGACACGTTAAGTATCGCCAGCCAGGAGATTCGGGGGGCGGCGGGGCGGGGGGATTAATGACATTTTTAAAAATACAAAAATCGGTGTTCAGTTTCTGTTGTAGATAAACCTATGTACTTCATATGACTTGACACTGTGCCTCTCCATATAACCTTGTAACTTTGTATTAATCCATATGACCTTGTCACTTTGTATTAGAACCTGAATCCATATAACCTTGTAACTTAGTTTTCTACATAGGGTTCTAATACAGAGTATATAGTTAAAGAGGTAAAAATGTCATTTGCTAGGAGTAGAATAAGATCTTTCCCCCACTCTCTCCCCCCACTCTGTAATCAATTGCCCAGTTGAATGAACGAGGTGTGAATGAGTAACACTTGGGAGCCAAGCACCTCCAGAGAGCTACACCAGTTGAAAAGGGGGTAGAAGCCAGACCCAAGGTGTCAAGAGGGCTCAAGAAAGAAGAGCAGACATATTGAAGGCCTTGGGGATTAGAAGCAAGCACCTTCTTTGGAAAACACCCTCTCTTAACAGACAGCACCCACAAAGGGACCAAAGGACACAGACCCAGATTTTGAATCTGGGATATATTTGCATAAGAGGGAAGCTGCTATAAAAGTGAGTTGTCTTGCAGAGGACTCCGGGTCTCATCTTGTCACCATCGGAGCATCGATCCGGATCAGCAGAAGCCCGGCTCCACCCCTCCCCCATCTAACTCACCTGGCCAGTGAAGTTAAGGGGAGCAACAAGTTGGTAACAACAGCAAGACGGAGTGTGCTTGTGCACGTGTGTGTGTGTGTGTGTGTGTGTGTGTGTGTGTGTGAGAGTGAGTGCGTGAGTGACACAGAATAATCAATACTTATCATATGCATGTGGTAAATAAATAAATAATTTCTATATATATATATAATGTGTGTGTGTGTGATCAATAAATGTGGCGTGTTGCCTTATCCCTCTGAAAAAGATCCCGAGTACTTCTTTTAAGTACAACACTGTGACTTTTGTACTTCGTATTTTCAAGTTCTTCCACCACGAGCCAGAGGGCCTTTTCTCAGGGACCCGTACCACGCTCGCAAACGTCTGTGCGGCCCTCCCTCGATACTTACCTTGAGCCAATTGCTATTTGCTCTTCTTCCATAGATCGCTGTCTGGTTTCCATCTGCCGGCAGGGTCTCGGGGGGGGTGGCTCCTTTCGGTCTCTGCCACCACATGGCCAGCCTCTCATCTCCTCCAAGTCTACAGGGACCGAAAAAGAGACAGAGAACGGTTAGGAGCTAGGCCACCCTAGATGTGTGGAAAGGACAGACACGTGCGTCACCTGGCTGCTGCTCACTGGAGCCCAGTGTTGCCTCTAACATTTCCCCTCCAGGAGCGGAGTGAGTTTTGTCTCGTGCTCCAAGATCGAGGTCACGTGCCCTTCTTCGGATGCCTGCCACCCAGGCGAAGACATGTCTCGTCTGTGTTTTTAAAACGTTCTGGAAGAAAGAGTACTAACACAAGGGAGAATTAACAAGGTCATTTAAACTGTAAATATTTGTTTGATATGAAGTCAAATAAAAGGAAAATTAATACTGCAACATTTTCAGTGGCCAACCTCCTCTCCTCTCCTCTCCTCTCCCCTCCCCTCCCCTGCCCCCTCCAGCTGGCCTAGATGATCTCTCCGGGTCCCTTATGGTAAAGCCCGCCCCGGGACCCTGTGCTGAGGTGACAAGTTCTTCACAAGATACTGGGTATGTAAACTTTTTACGGAAAAGCGTCCGTGGCCAATCTAGTCGCGCTTTTCTGCAAAAAAGCCCCAATCGCCATTTTCGCCATCGGGGCTTTTTTGCGGAAAAGAACTCTCTGCTGTCTACACTGGCCCTTTTGCGCAGAAGTCTTTCGGAAAAAGACTTTTGCCCGAACGGGAGCAGCATAGTATTCCCGCAGAAGCACTGACAATCTTACATGAGATCGTCAGTGCTTTTGCGGAAATTCAAGCGGCCAGTGTAGACAGCTGGCAAGTTTTTCCGCAAAAGCAGATGATTAGCACACTTTCCTAGTTGAAAATCCAAGGAGAAGAAAGGGGAGAATTGCAAATCAAGACTCTCTTAAGGTGTCTGAAAGCTACTTTGGTCTGGGCCGGTACTCAGTGGTACCAAGGCAGACTTTTCTGTGGCTCGGTTGTCTAATGCCACACTAGAACAAGTCTACCACACCGAACGAAAGAGCAGACAATTACATGAAAGGGAAAAAAGGTGGCTTGGCAGAGAATTTGCTTCCGGACAAAAACAAGAGACTGCGGTGGTTAAAGAAGAACGGGAGGCATACCTGTGCATAAACCAATTCACCAGAAACCTTCTGAACAACCAGTTCAGTCACATGTCCTTACAGGGACAAGCACCTTAATGACGGTAGCCCTGACATTTTATTTTGCAGACGATTCTACTTGTGGAAGGGCTGCTGGAGTGAAACTTGAGGCCCAAGCAGGAGGAAAGTTTGATTTTCTAGTACCAAATAGAAAAACAATAATAGAACAAAAAGGCTAAAAGATGCCTAAGGGCGGAGATAGGGTCCAGAATGACTTAGACAAATTGGAGGATTGGGCCACAAGAAATCTGATGAGGTTCAACAAGGACAAGTGTACAGTCCTGCACTTGGGATGGAAGAATCCCAAGCATAGTTACAAGCTGGGGACCAACCAGTTAAGTAGTAGTTCTGCAGACAGGACCTGGGGGTTACAGTGGATGAGAAGCTGGAGATGAGTCAACAGTGTGCCCTTGTAGCCAAGAAGGCTAATGGCATATTAGGTTGCATTAAGAGGAGCATTGCCAGTAGATCCAGAGATGTCATTATTCCCCTTTATTCGGCTTTGGTGAGGCCACATCTGGAGTACTGTGTCCAGTTCTGGGCCCCCCACTACAGAAGGGATGTGGACACATTGGAGAGGGTCCAGCAGAGGACAACCAAAATGATTAGGGGGCTGGAGCAATTGCTCTATGAAGAGGCTGAGGGATTTAGGTTTCTTTAGTCTGAAGAGGAGACCATGAGGGGGGATTTTATAGTAGCCTTCAACTTCCTTATAAGGACACAGGAACGCAAGGTAACCTGTTCTCCCAACTCTCGCTTTCAGACGGGGTGGGGAACCTTATTGGGGGGGCGGAAGGCACACACTAGTAGGGTTGCCAGATGGTTTCAGCAAAAAAAAAAAAAAAAAAAAAGGCGCCAGGAAAATTTTTGTTGAGGGAAAGAAGCCAACCAAACAAAAAAACCCCACCAGGAACATTTTTGTTGAGCAAAATCCAGTTGTGACCCCTTTAATTAGTCAGCCAATCTCCCCGCCCCGGATTATTTCTGCTGGGCACAGAGGAAAAGCAGAAAATACTGGACATTTTGTATGTCCGGTATTTTCTAAATTTATTTACCGGACAAAAAGTGCAACTACCGGGCTGTCTGGCTCAGTGCTAGACACCTGGCAACCCTACACACAAGAGTGAAGAAAAAAAAAATCCCAAACCCCACCATCCGCATTAACACATGCCCCAACTGAGAAGGAGGAAGAGGCTTCCCACATTCCCCTCGCACACCGGAGCTTGTGAGGAGGGGGGGGCGGGGGGCGGGGCGGGGCGGGGCAGGCTAGCAGAATTTGTCTGCTCCAATCTGGCCACCCAGAGAAATAAAAAAGCAAATTGAAAGAGCCAGACGAATACCTAGAAACCATCTACTTCAAGACAGACCCAAGAAAACCAACAATAGAACACCACTTGTCATCACCTACAACCCCCAACTTAAACCTGTCCAACACATTATCAATAAACTACAGCCTATATTGGAACAGGATACCATACTCAAAGAGGCTCTGGGAGACAGACCCATAGTCTCCTATAGACAACCACCTAACCTCAAGATCATTCTTACCAACCACCACAGGACATACCACACTAATATCAACCCTGGTACCTTCCCTTGCAACAAACCCCGTTGCCAGCTTTGTCCACATATTCATTCTGCTGATACCATTATTGGACCCAACCAAGTGAGTTATAAGATCAAGAACACATATTCCTGCGCATCCAGAAATATAATCTATGCTATCGTGTGCCGAAAGTGTCCGTCTGCTATGTACATTGGACAAACATCTCAGACACTTCGCCAAAGGATTAATGCCCACAAAACAGATATCAGACAAGATCACAAAGAGAAAACAGTTTCTTGCCATTTTAACCAGAAAGGACACTCTCTCAATGACTTAACCACCTGCATTCTGCTACAAAGACCTTTTACATCTGCACTTGAAAGGGAATCCTCTGAACTGTCATTCATGTTAAAATTCGACACTTTCCAACAAGGACTTAGTTCAAATGTTTGTTATCTCACCCATTACCAAGATAGTTTCCCCAATTATCACCTCTAATACCATTAACTCACAAACATCCCACTCTCCCTACCTCTAATATCATCAATTCACAGACACTTACCTTCCTTCCCCCTCCCCCCCACCGCATCCCCCTCCTGTTCTGCAATGTGATTTGTCCTTTTCATATTTGTTCTTTTTTTTAATTGTATCCTTTGGTATATATGGTTGTGACTACTTTCTTCCACTATTTGATCTGAGGAAGTGGGTCTGGCCCACGAAAGCTCATCATCTAATAAACCATCTTGTTAGTCTTTAAAGTGCTACATTGTCCTGCATTTTGCTTCAACTACCCCAGACTAACACGGCTACATTTCTATCACCAATCTGGAGGGGAGCTAGAGCGTTAGTGTGGGAACCTTGAGTCTCGAGGGCCACACTCACGTGAGCTGGGGTATTAGGTTCCTCACCCCTGCTTTAAAAACAAAACCTCTTACTCTTAAAAATCGATCCCAGTATCTCTGGTCGGACCAGCTTCATGCAGGTCCTCGGGGATGGAAAACTGCAGCAAACTGTATGAACAGAAACAAACAGAAGCCCCAATCGCAGCTGGAGGTGGGGCGAGGCTGCCCCAGCAGGGACACAACGGGGCAGCCGCCCTCCACCAGATCAGGAAAACAACCGCGCCATTCCCCGGCCAGCAGGAAGGCGAGTGCCGCTGCAAGGCTCCGCAACGGAGGTGGGCGGCAGAGGGGTGTTTGTGCGCGGCCGCGCGCCTTCAGCGGCAACTCCCCTGGTGCCCCCTTCTCTAGTCCAGCCAGGCCTAAAATGCTCAGTGCTTAGAAGGCGGGTGGGGAACCTAAGGCCTGGGTGCTTGGGGCTCCTCCACCGTCGCCCCCTCCCCACGCCGTGGGGCTGGAGGCACAAAGCGACTAGGCTGGGCCCTGCAGTGCTCTGGCGCCAGGGGGACGTTTCTCCGCTCAGCCGGGGGCCAGGCAGGGAGGCTTTTCTGTCGGTTGGTTTGTCTGTCACCTGTTTGCCCCCCAATTCTCAGCCACTCCCCCCCCTCCCCACACGCCCCCACCCAGGACGCTCTCGGCCTCTGCAGGAGGCACAGCCGGGCACTGGGCGGCACTGCGGGCAGCCAGGGCCAGAGCATCCCCCCCCACAGCGCCCCCCGCCGAACTGCCCCCCGGGCACAGGGGGGATTCAGCGGGCACCCGGCCCCGCCCCCAGGCAGCGAGCAGCGCGGGGAGCAGGGCTCAGGCCGCCCCGCCCCCCGCGTGCGGGACACGTTCTGTGCGTGCCCCGCCCGCGGGAACCACCCCTCGAGGGCGCGCGGCTCCCCGGCGGGGGGAGGGGGCACGTGACACTCCCGCGCCCCGGTGGCCCGCAGCCCCCCTCCCCGAGACACCCACGTGACTGGAGCCCGGGTCAGCTCCCGCGCCCCAAAGGGGGGGCCACAGCCCCGTTCCCCCGGCACCACGTGGGGGGGGGTCACAGGGGCGCTGCTCCCCGGGGAGGCTGCAGCGCCGGGGGGGGGGGGGCAGAAATCGCCCCCCCACCTCCGCCAGGGGCCGCCCCGCCGATGTCCAGCCTGGGGCCCGGAGAGAAGCAGGCGGGGGGGGGGGGGCTCCACGTCACTGCCAGCTCCCGCCCCGCCCCCCAGGCTCCGCCCCTCAGCGCCCCCCGCAGCGTTTTCCCGCCCGCCTCGTCAGCGCGAGCGTCCCGGGAGTTTCCCGCCCAGCCAGCGCCGCCCGCGCCTGCGCTCTCCCGCGCCCTGTCCCCTCCTGCCCCCCCCCCCGTGCCAAGGCCCCCCCGGCCCCTCCCCCTCCCTCCTGCCCCCCCAGTGCCGAGCACCCCCCCGGCCCCTCACCCCCTCCTGCCCCCCCAGTGCCAAGCGCCCCCCCCGGCCCCCCACACCCAGCGTGCTCCTACACCTCACCCCTGTCCAGACACCCCACCCCCAGCCCGCTCCCCCACCTTCCCTCGCGCCCCCTTCTCCCCCAGGCCAGACACCCCACCCCCAGCCCGCTCCCCCACCTTCCCTCGCGCCCCCTCCTCCCCCGGGCCAGACACCAACAAGGGGCGGGCTGGGGGCGGGGAGCTTCGCACTCGGACCCAGGATTCGCTCGCGCCCCCGCGCGCTCCTCGGACCTTCCTGTCATGGCGGCGCCGGCCGCCCAGTCAGACAACGCCCCCCTGCGGCAGCCCATTGGCCGAACCAGAGGCAGGATCCCCTTTGCTGACAGCCCATTGGGCGACACTATCCTCCGCCAAGGCTGTCTTCCGAAAGCCCATTGGCTGGCACACAGCCAGGAACCACCCCTAAGTCACAGACAATTCGAGGACAGAGCAGCCCATTAAGATCCACCCCGGACAGCCTATTGGTCGAGAGCAGTGGCAGGTCATTCCCCCTAGTCACACCGCATTCGCAGACAGAGCTGTCCGTTAAGATGCAGCCGGGTCAGCCTATTGGGTGCCTCTGATTCAGAACACGCCCCTTAGTCACAGCCCATTCGCGGACAGAAGAGTCTGTTATAATCCACCCCGGACAACCTATTGGCCGCCAGCAGCCCCAGAACACGCCTTGAGTCACCGCCCATTGGCGCACGGAGCAGTCCGTTAAGAGTCACCTCGGACAGCCTCAGATTGGGCGCCACAGATTCCGAACACGCCCTTTACTCTCAGCCCATTCGCGGACAGAACAGTCTGTTACGATCAGTCCGGGACAGTCTCTCGGCCAGCCTTAGTGTAGGGAGAACATAGTCAAGTATGAAACAGGATTCCCCAAGTGGAAGTGACTCCCCAGAATTTGTTCCCCACAACTACAAGTCTAAGGAGGAGAAGTTTGTTAAGTAGAAGAAGCATAGAAGTGTTTAGATTTATTCTTGTGAAAGTGTTTAGATTTAGTGTTATCAAGCTTGAGAAGTGTTTAGATTTATAATTATTATTATTATTATTATTTGTTAGGATTGTTTAATTATAAATCTAAACATTTTTGCCCCTCTAGAATATAATTGGTTAGGAATGTAATATTAGGTCATGTAACTTCAAACTGTTAAAAATATACTACTATGTAGCCAGAAACAGCTCCCCTCGCTGTGCGCCAGGGCACGCTCAAACTTACTGTTACACAATTGACAACCGTTCTCTTCAAAGCATTGTGAAGCACTTAACCCTAATCGCAAAGTGAAGCATTGTAACTATAACAGTAACTAACTCAGCGCTCAGAGAGAGAATGTTTTAAGAAATGCCACCCAGAAACTTTTGTAACTTTTTGTAACTACAACTCTTGTATTATTATGCAAAATACTGTATGGGAAACATTAATTAGGGAATGTACATAAGAGAGAGAGTGCTTGGACGATGAATGAATGGTTGTGAGAGGTGCCAGCCTGAGAATGCAGCAACAAAGGGCTGAAGAAGGCGTCAGGTGCCAGTGCAATTGGCTCCCCGTAGCCGTTTCTAACACACACATGAGCCGCTCTGATTTGGCTTCTAACACTTTTAGCTGCTCGGTTCTGCAAGCGCGGAGAGGAAGCCGCGTCCGATAGATGGAGGTTCTCCGCGACACATTTGGCAGCCTGGACCCCCTGCCTCTGGTCCAAAGAGTCTCAACCAACCCCCGACCCCATGACCCTTGTTCTCAGTGATTCCGCCAGCTGCTTGGTGCCTTTAGTACCCGGCCCCGCTTGCAAAGTCCCCCCCCAGCAGCATGACCCGAGAGCGAAACAAGAGACCCCCCCCCCCAGCAGCAAAACCCGAGAGCAGCGCGAAAGAACCCCCCCGGCATTGCGACCCGAGGGCGGCGCCAGAGACCCCCCCCAGCAGCAAGTCCCGAGGGCGGCGCCAGAGACCCTCCCCAGCAGCGTGACCCGAGAGCGAAGCCAGAGACCTCCCCCAGCAGAGTGACCCGAAAACAGTGCCAGAGACCCCCCCCAGCAGCAAGACCCGAGAGCGGCACCACAGACCCGCCCCCAGCAGTGCGACCCAAGAGTGGCGCCAGAGACCCTCCCCCCAGCAGCATCACCAGAGAACGGCGACAGAGATCTCCCCCCCCCCCCAGCAGCACAACCTGAGATGGGAGCCAGAGGCCCCCCCCAGCAGCATCACCCGAGAGTGGCGCCAGAGACCCCCCCCAGCAGCATGAGATGAAAGTGGCGACAGAGACCCCACCCCCAAGGAGCGCGACCCGAGACCGGCGCCGGAGACCCCCCCAGAAGCATTACCCGAGAGTGGAGACAGAAACCCCACCCCCAGCACCGCTACCGGAGAGCGGCGCCAGAGACCTCCCCGAACAGCATCACCCGAGAGCGGCCCCAGACACCCACCCAGCAGCAAAACCCGAGAGAGGTGCCAGAGACCCCCCGCAGCAGCATCACCTGATAGCGGGGCCAGTGACACCCCCCGTCTGCAGCATGACCGGAGGGAGGCTCCAGAGACCACCCCCAGTAGTGCGACCCGAGAGCGGCGCCAGAGACCTCCCCCCAGCAGCGCGACCCGAGAGTGGAGACAGAGACCCCACCCCCAGCACCACTACCGAGAGCGGCACCAGAGACCCCCCCCAACAGCGCGACCCGAAAGCGGTAACAGAGACCCCCCCCCAGCAGCACGACCGGAGAGCGAAGCCAGAGACCCCCCCAGCAGCATGATCCCAAGGAGGCGCCAGAGACCCCCCCCAGTAGCGCGACTCGAGAGCGGCACCAGAGATTCCCCGCAGCAGCATAACCCGAGAGAGGCGCCAGACTCCCTCCCAGCAGCACGACCTGAGAGTGGCCCCAAAGACCCCTCCCCCCCAGCAGCGAGACCCGAGAGCAGCGCTAGAGACACCCCCAAGCTGCACGACCCGAGAGCGGCACCAGAATCCCTCCCTGCAGCGAGATCCGAGAGCGGCGTGACTGAAGAGACCTCTCACTCACTAAGGTCTGTGGCTGTGGGAATTCTATCCTTTAGCCCTTCCCCCCCCCTCGCCTATGTATAGGGCCCTCTACAAGAACACTGAGTCAGTCAGCCATGACGCACCACCGCTCTCCCTTGCGCGACTAGCGTACCTGCAGAATTCCCGTTGGCTCCTGAGCCCTTAACCCGTGGAGATGCTCACCTGGAATGCCTGCACGTGAGCTATACAAGGACACGGCAGAAGCAGAGCAAGGACAAAGACACAGACAGAAACAGACAGACAGAACGTATTGGCCAATACGAGAGAGCAACAAGAGAGAAACACATGAGAGGCAGACGGAAACCTTACCGCCTTGCGTCTTCCTCCTCGAGCCAAGCGTCTGCTGAGAAGGACACCGTGTTCCAGAGAAATCAGCACCCCTGACAAACGGAAGCCCTGTTTCTCCCACTACCAAGGAATCACCTCGCGAACCTCCGCTCGGACTCGCTGTCTAAGCAAACCTGACTTCCCTTCCTAGACCCGAGTGCGCCGTAAGCCGAGAGATTTCCAAACCCGACACTTATCTCCCTGTCAGCGATGGCTGCTCCGCTCCCAGCCGGACGGTTCTCGCCTCGCTTCGACCAAGCTCCCGAGCTCGCTGTTCTCGTTTCCGTTCCATCCCCAGACGGGAGGACACCGGGAGGGTTGACTTCTTATCGCTCACTACCGAACACAGCAGAGGGGAAAAAACAAACAAACAACTTAGCTTTTCAGTCCGCAAGGACGCGGCATCGCTTCTCCTCCCACCATCGCACCGCTGCCTCCCACCATCGGCCACCCCCTCCCGCTGCCACTCCAGGAACGCGGAGAGAACGGAGGCCTTGAATATCTATCCACGCTCTGTTGAACTGCCTATGCCCCTTCACCAGTCCCCAAGCCACCAGGCTCCGTGACCCAGCAGGAAGCTCTCTGCCTCAGAAGAAACATACTGCCAGGACGCTTAAAGATTTCAAAGCACGCACCTCTTACTCACACAGAGCCATGGGAAGGCCGAACGCTGAGGACCCTTCACATGTTCCGAGAATCACGTCCAGGCAGCTCAAGTACATCTCGGACGATTTATTCTCCGCCCACGGCCACGCACTGATTCCTCTGCAAGGGTGGCCAAAAAAGCCCAGCGTTAGCTCTCACTCACTAAAGTCTGTGGCTGTGGGAATTCTATCCTTTAGCCCTTTCCCCCCCTCTCGCCTATGTATCGGGTCCTCTACAAGAACACCGAGTCATTCAGCCATGACGCACCACCGCTCTCCCTTGCGCGACTTGCGAACCTGCTGAATTCCCGTTGGCTCCTGAGCCCTTAACCCTTGGAGATGCTCACCTGGAATGCCTGCAAGTGTGCTGTACAAGGACACGGCAGAAGCAGAGCAAGGACAAAGACACAGACAGAAACAGACAGACAGGACGTATTGGCCAATACGAGAGAGCAACAAGAGAGAAACACATGCGAGGCAGCCAGAAACCTTACCACCTTGCGTCTTCCTCCTCGAGCCAAGCGTCTGCTGAGAAGGACACCGTGTTCCAGAGAAACCAGCACCCCTGACAAACGGGAGCCCTGTTTCTCCCACTACCAAGTAAGCACCTCGGGAACCTCCGCTCGGACTCGCTGTCTAAGCAAACGTGACTTCCCTTCCTAGACCCGAGTGGGCCGTAAGCCGAGAGATTTCCAGACCCGACACTTATCTCCCGGTCAGCGATGGCTGCTCCGCTCCCAGCAGGACGGTTCTCGCCTCGCTTCGACCAAGCTGCCAAGCTCGCCGTTCTCTTTTCCGTTCCATCCCCAGACGGGAGGACACCGGGAGGGTTGACTTCTTATCGCTCGCTACCGAACACAGCTGAGGGGAAAAAACAAACAAACAACTTAGCTTTTCAGTCCGCAAGGACGCGGCATCGCTTCTCCTCCCACCATCGGCCACCCCCTCCCGCTGCCACTCCAGGAACTCGGAGAGAACGGAGGCCTTGAATATCTATCCACGCACTGTTGAACCGCCTACTGCCCCTTCACCAGTCCCCAAGCCACCAGGCTCCGTGCCCCAGCAGGAAGCTCTCTGCCTCAGAAGAAACATACTGCCAGGACGCTTGAAGATTTCAAAGCACGCACCTCTTACTCACACAGAGCCATGGGAAGGCCGAACGCTGAGGACCCTTCACGTGTTCCGAGAATCACGTCCAGGCAGCTCAAGTCCATCTCGGACGGTATCTTCTCAGCCCACTGCCCAGCCAGTTTCCCAGCTGTTACCCAGTCTGGAGCCAGCAAAGCCCTCGGGCAGGAGTGACAGCAAAGGGCTAGGACCCAGAAGCCGTGTCCAGGGGTCAGTCTGGAGTGCTGTACAAAGCCCAGGACCATCCACATATCCTGTGTGGTGCAACCTGCTGAGTGGAGACAAAGGCTCAGGGCTGCTCTCATACCCTGATCAGACACTTTACTGAATGTGGTGCAGGGAAAAGGTGGACTGATGGCTCCCATGAATGGGCGTGCAGACTGGAGTGAGGAAGGGCCCCGGGATAAGCATATGGACGGGGGTGCAGGCTGGGGAGAGGAAGGGCCCCGGGATAAGAGTATGGACGGGGTGCAGGCTGGGGTGAGGAAGCAGGAGGGGAGGGGGCTGCGCGGAGCCTGGAGTGCGGGATGAGGGGGCCATGGGCAGGAGGGGAGAGGGCTGTGCGGAGCCTGGAGTGCGGGATGAGGGGGCCGGGGGCAGGAGGGGAGAGGGCTGCGCGGAGCCTGGTGTGTGGGATGAGGGGGCCGGGGGCAGGAGGGGAGAGGGCTGCGCGGAGCCTGGAAATAACGAGCTTCTTACTTTGCCTGCTGTCAAAGGGCAAGACTGGGGCCACGTGGCGTGCGGAGCAGGGACAGCAGCTGGGGGCGATGGAATTACACGTGCATTACCTGCAATGACCACCGAGCGGCACTGTGGAGGCGCTACGGAATTACACGTGCATTACCCGCAATGACCACCGAGCGGCACTGTGGAGGCGCTTCGGAATTACACGTGCATTACCCGCAATGACCACCGAGCGGCACTGTGGAGGCGCTTCGGAATTACACGTGCATTACCCGCAATGACCACCGAGCGGCACTGTGGAGGCGCTTCGGAATTACACGTGCATTACCCGCAATGACCACCGAGCGGCACTGTGGAGGCGCTACGGAATTACACGTGCATTACCCGCAATGACCACCGAGCGGCACTGTGGGGGCGCTACGGAATTACACGTGCATTACCGCCGGTGACTACCGAGTGTCACTGTTGCTCTGCTAAGGGCCGTTATTTCCGAATAAAAAAGATTGTTCTTAGGGTAGAAATGCCCCATTCCGAACTAAGAACACGCTGGGCGGGGCTATGCCGGGGGGCGGGGCTATGATAGGGGCGGGGCGCGCTGCGACGTGCCCCGGGAGGCCGCACTATGAGAACTACAAGTCCCAGGATGCGTCGCTAACACTTGGAGTGACACGAGCGCGGGACCAACCGCGTCGCTCCCTGGTCAATGCCCCGTTGTGATGTCACTTCCGCTGCACCCGCCCAACCGAACAGCGCCGGGCCTGCCCTGGCCCTGCAATGGCCGATGGGAGCTGCGGACAGGGGCACTCAGTTTCCCACAAGCCACTGCGGCTACTTTCCCTACTCCCCCTCATCCCGCCCCTCCCCATTGCTGGGCGGGGCTCCTGCCTCAGAGACGGCAGCGTCCGCAGCTGATGCCCCGCCCCCACTCGGGAGAGGAGACTCCGCGGCAACCCTTCCCCCCCAAACTCCTCCCCGCCCCGTGCAGTCTGATCCCCCCAAACTCCTCCCCGCCCCGTGCAGTCTGATCCCCCCTCAAACTCCTCCCCCCCGTGCAGTCTGATCCCCCCAAACTTCCCCTCCGCCCCGTGCACTCTGATCCTCCCCCCCGTGCAGTCTGATCCCCCCAAACTCCTCTCCCCCCGTGCAGTCTGATCCCCCCAAACTCCTCCCCGCCCCGTGCAGTCCGATCCCCCCAAACTCTTCCCCGCCCCGTGCAGTCCGATCCCCCCAAACTCCTCTCCCCCCGTGCAGTATGATCCCCCCCAAACACCTCCCCGCCCCGTGCAGTCCGATCCCCCCCAAACACCTCCCCGCCCCGTGCAGTCCGATCCCCCCCAAACTCCTCCCCGCCCCGTGCAGTCTGATCCCCCTCCAAACTCCTCCCCCCCCGTGCAGTCTGATCCTCCCCCCCGTGCAGTCTGATCCCCCCCAAACTCCTCCCCGCTCCGTGCAGTCTGA
Organism: Pelodiscus sinensis; assembly: GCF_052426305.1. Classification (NCBI taxonomy): domain Eukaryota; kingdom Metazoa; phylum Chordata; order Testudines; family Trionychidae; genus Pelodiscus; species Pelodiscus sinensis. Next base: position 691,667 of record NC_143059.1, read on the forward strand.
TCCTCCCCCCCCGTGCAGTCTGATCCCCCCCAAACTCCTCCCCGCTCCGTGCAGTCTGATCCTCCCCCCCCGTGCAGTCTGATCCCCCCAAACTCCTCCCCCTCGTACAATCTGATCCCCCCAAACTCCTCTCCTCCCGTGCAGTCTGATCCCCCCCAAACTCCTCCCCGCCCCGTGCAGTCCGATCCCCCCAAACTCCTCTCCCTCCGTGCAGTCCGATCCCCCCAAACTCCTCTCCCCCGTGCAGTATGATCCCCCCCAAACACCTCCCCGCCCCGTGCAGTCTGATCCCCCTCCAAACTCCTCCCCCCCGTGCAGTCTGATCCTCCCCCCCGTGCAGTCTGATCCCCCCCAAACTCCTCCCCGCTCCGTGCAGTCTGATCCTCTCCCCCGTGCAGTCTGATCCCCCCAAACTCCTCCCCGCCCCGTGCAGTCCGATCCCCCCAAACTCTTCCCCCCCGTGCAATCTGATCCCCCCAAACTCCTCTCCCCCCGTGCAGTCTGATCCCCCCCAAACTCCTCCACGCCCCGTGCAGTCCGATCCCCCCAAACTCTTCCCCGCCCCGTGCAGTCCGATCCCCCCAAACTCCTCTCCCTCCGTGCAGTACGATCCCCCCCAAACTCCTCTCCCCCCGTGCAGTCTGATCCCCCCAAACTCGTCCCCCCCGTGCAATCTGATCCCCCCAAACTCCTCTCCCCCCGTGCAGTCTGATCCCCCCCAAACTCCTCCCCGCCCCATGCAGTCCGATCCCCCCAAACTCTTCCCCGCCCCGTGCAGTCCGATCTCCCCAAACTCCTCTCCCTCCGTGCAGTCCGATCCCCCCAAACTCCTCCCCCCCGTGCAGTCTGATCCCCCCAAACTCCTCCCCGCCCCGTGCAGTCCGATCCCCCCAAACTCTTCCCCCCCGTGCAATCCGATCCCCCCAAACTCCTCTCCCCCCGTGCAGTCCGATCCCCCCCAAACTCCTCCCCGCCCCGTGCAGTCCGATCCCCCCAAACTCCTCTCCCCCGTGCAGTCTGATCCCCCCAAACTCCTCTCCCCCCGTGCAGTCTGATCCCCCCAAACTCCTCTCCCCCCCGTGCAGTCTGATCCCCCCCACACTCCCCTCCCCCCGTGCAGTCTGATCCCCCCCACACTCCCCTCCCCCCGTGCAGTCTGATCCCCCCAAACTCCTCTCCCCCCCGTGCAGTCTGATCCCCCCAAACTCCTCTCCCCCCCGTGCAGTCTGATCCCCCCAAACTCCTCTCCCCCCGTGCAGTCTGATCCCCCCCACACTCCCCTCCCCCCCGTGCAGTCTGATCGCCCCCCAAAACTCCTCCCCGCCCCGTGCAGTCTGATCCCCCCCAAACTCCTCCCCGCCCCGTGCAGTCTGATCCCCCCCTAAACTCCTCCTCGCCCCATGCAGTCTGATCCCCCCCTAAACTCCTCCTCGCCCCCTGCAGTCTGATCCCCCCCAACTCCTCCCCGCCCCGTGCAGTCTGATCCCCCCCCAAACTCCTCCTCGCCCCGTGCAGTCTGATCCCCCCCAAACTCCTCCCCCCGTGCAGTCTGATCTCCTACCCCCCACGAAACTCCTCTCCGCCCCCTGCAGTCTGATCCCCTACCCCCCTAACTCCTCTCCGCGCCATGCAGTCTGATCCCCCCTCACCAAACTCCTCCCCGCCCCGTGCAGTCTGCTTCCCCCCAAACTCCTCTCCGCCCCATGCAGTATGATTCCCCTTCACCAAACTCCTCTCCGCCCCATGCAGTATGATCCCCCCTCACCAAACTCCTCCCCGCCCCGTGCAGTCTGCTTCCCCCCAAACTCCTCTCCGCTCCATGCAGTCTGATCCCCCACCACCCCCAAACTCCTCTCCGCCCCGTGCAGTCTGCTCCCCCCAACACCAAATTTCCCAGCCGGCTTGTGCAGGGACTGGCAGCGGGACAGGCTGATGCTGCTGTTGCCTTCGAAAGTGCAGCGGGGAGCGTGAGGCGGGTGGGTGGGGAGGGGGGCGGCTGCCTCTGCTGCGTCCCGTTCACAAGCCCAGAGGGGCCGCGCGAGGATTTTCCGGAGACCCCGAGGAGTTTTCTGCCGCTCACTTCTGTGTCCCAGCTGAGTTCCTGCCAGTCAGTGGCCCCGCCCCTGCCATTAATGACGGAGCCTGGGACCCGTCTGTGTGCCACACAAACCCACGTGTCACTCGCCCGGGAGCCGATAGAACGTGCCCCGCGTTCCGTCATTTGCATGCACCGCGCCAGGGCAATGACGTCACTAGCAGTGCGCTGCTGTTCGTAGCCGGCAGTGGCAGCTTCGCACCGAGCCGGGCCACGAGGCAGCGGGCGCAGCGCTGGGGGCGGAGCTACAGGGGAGCGGCCCGGCCGGGCGGGGTGCACACTGGGGCGCCCAAGGGCTGAGATCCGGGCGGGGCAGCGTCACGCTCTGACCTCCCTGCCGCCTCCCGCCGCCGCTCCCTTGGGGCCGGGTGGCGCGGACCGGAAGCCGCTGCACTGCCCGGATTTCCTGGGGAACACGCTCCCTGTGACGTCAGGACCTGCCACAGAGGCAGGGCGCCACCCCGGCCAAGCAAGGAGCAGAGCTAGGGTTGCCAGATGGTTTCACCAAAAATACCAGGCACGCCTGACATGACATCACAATCTGCATTCCATCTGATTTAGAAAATACCCGACATTTATCAGAGGAGTAGCCGCGTTAGTCTGAATCTGCAAAAGCAGCGAGGAGCCCTGTGGCACAGAACTCCTTGCCGCTTTCGCGGACATTGAGAAAATATAAATTTGTTTCCCGAAGAAAAAGCTGAAAGCCTGGACCGTCCAGTTCAAAACCGGACACCTGGCAACCATAAGCAGAGTGGTGCCTTGTCGGAGCGGTTCCAGCCTCCGCTCTGCTGTCCTTCCTCTGCCCCACGTACCACGGGAGCTGGTGGCCTACGCTGGCTGCACCGCCGCAGGAAGCCTCCAACCCCAGTCGCTGTCCCAGCCAGGCACCCCGTGTCTGAACCCGTCCCGCCTGGCCCCGTGTCTCCTGCCTACCACCCGCTGACCTGGCACCAGCTGAGCGCTCGTACCTGGGCACCTTCCGGTCACGGTTCCCAGTCGGTTGCTGTCAGGCTGTGGACCGAGCAAACGTCACTTCCGGTCCGTGGGACTGAACGCACGTGGCGCCGGCATGATGCGAGGCCGCTCCTTGTTGCCCCACGTCGGATACAAAAGGAGCAGCTACCGCGCGGCAGTTAGAGCCTCGTGCTGAAACGCGCTGCAGCAGTGCTACTCTTCCCTGCCCCTCTCATCCCAGTTGCATGCTCCAGATGGGAGGGGAGGGGTGTCGCTTTCCAGGAGCTACTGCTGCCAGGGCACCGTCTGACTGGCACACGTCAGACGCACACGCCCGTACCACAGCCACTCACCCTGCCAAATGCTCACACGCAGGGATGCGTGTACACACTCACAAACGCGAATTAACAGATTAACACGCCTGGGCGCCCACTCATGCCCTCGCTCAAATGCCCACACACGCATCTGCTCAATCTGCCCGCACGCAGGCATGTGCACACACACGCAAATGGACACTTGCGGACGCACACACTTGCACTCATACTTACGTGCGCACGCATGCACACCGACTAACAGTCGCCTAGAAGGACTCACCAATAATATTAAACTCAAAAGCCAAAGATTAGATCAATTAGGAGACAACTATTCCCACGAGGCCCTAATCCATGTCTGGGGCTCCTCGGTGCTGCTGGAGACCAAGTCTTTATTTCAATCCCAGTTTTGCCAACTCTCCGCATGCGTGACGCTAGGTCAATTGGCAGCCTACTCACTTAGTTTTCCGTATGATCCTAGACACGTTAAGTATCGCCAGCCAGGAGATTCGGGGGGCGGCGGGGCGGGGGGATTAATGACATTTTTAAAAATACAAAAATCGGTGTTCAGTTTCTGTTGTAGATAAACCTATGTACTTCATATGACTTGACACTGTGCCTCTCCATATAACCTTGTAACTTTGTATTAATCCATATGACCTTGTCACTTTGTATTAGAACCTGAATCCATATAACCTTGTAACTTAGTTTTCTACATAGGGTTCTAATACAGAGTATATAGTTAAAGAGGTAAAAATGTCATTTGCTAGGAGTAGAATAAGATCTTTCCCCCACTCTCTCCCCCCACTCTGTAATCAATTGCCCAGTTGAATGAACGAGGTGTGAATGAGTAACACTTGGGAGCCAAGCACCTCCAGAGAGCTACACCAGTTGAAAAGGGGGTAGAAGCCAGACCCAAGGTGTCAAGAGGGCTCAAGAAAGAAGAGCAGACATATTGAAGGCCTTGGGGATTAGAAGCAAGCACCTTCTTTGGAAAACACCCTCTCTTAACAGACAGCACCCACAAAGGGACCAAAGGACACAGACCCAGATTTTGAATCTGGGATATATTTGCATAAGAGGGAAGCTGCTATAAAAGTGAGTTGTCTTGCAGAGGACTCCGGGTCTCATCTTGTCACCATCGGAGCATCGATCCGGATCAGCAGAAGCCCGGCTCCACCCCTCCCCCATCTAACTCACCTGGCCAGTGAAGTTAAGGGGAGCAACAAGTTGGTAACAACAGCAAGACGGAGTGTGCTTGTGCACGTGTGTGTGTGTGTGTGTGTGTGTGTGTGTGTGTGTGAGAGTGAGTGCGTGAGTGACACAGAATAATCAATACTTATCATATGCATGTGGTAAATAAATAAATAATTTCTATATATATATAATGTGTGTGTGTGTGATCAATAAATGTGGCGTGTTGCCTTATCCCTCTGAAAAAGATCCCGAGTACTTCTTTTAAGTACAACACTGTGACTTTTGTACTTCGTATTTTCAAGTTCTTCCACCACGAGCCAGAGGGCCTTTTCTCAGGGACCCGTACCACGCTCGCAAACGTCTGTGCGGCCCTCCCTCGATACTTACCTTGAGCCAATTGCTATTTGCTCTTCTTCCATAGATCGCTGTCTGGTTTCCATCTGCCGGCAGGGTCTCGGGGGGGGGTGGCTCCTTTCGGTCTCTGCCACCACATGGCCAGCCTCTCATCTCCTCCAAGTCTACAGGGACCGAAAAAGAGACAGAGAACGGTTAGGAGCTAGGCCACCCTAGATGTGTGGAAAGGACAGACACGTGCGTCACCTGGCTGCTGCTCACTGGAGCCCAGTGTTGCCTCTAACATTTCCCCTCCAGGAGCGGAGTGAGTTTTGTCTCGTGCTCCAAGATCGAGGTCACGTGCCCTTCTTCGGATGCCTGCCACCCAGGCGAAGACATGTCTCGTCTGTGTTTTTAAAACGTTCTGGAAGAAAGAGTACTAACACAAGGGAGAATTAACAAGGTCATTTAAACTGTAAATATTTGTTTGATATGAAGTCAAATAAAAGGAAAATTAATACTGCAACATTTTCAGTGGCCAACCTCCTCTCCTCTCCTCTCCTCTCCCCTCCCCTCCCCTGCCCTGCCCCCTCCAGCTGGCCTAGATGATCTCTCCGGGTCCCTTATGGTAAAGCCCGCCCCGGGACCCTGTGCTGAGGTGACAAGTTCTTCACAAGATACTGGGTATGTAAACTTTTTACGGAAAAGCGTCCGTGGCCAATCTAGACGCGCTTTTCTGCAAAAAAGCCCCAATCGCCATTTTCGCCATCGGGGCTTTTTTGCGGAAAAGAACTCTCTGCTGTCTACACTGGCCCTTTTGCGCAGAAGTCTTTCGGAAAAAGACTTTTGCCCGAACGGGAGCAGCATAGTATTCCCGCAGAAGCACTGACAATCTTACATGAGATCGTCAGTGCTTTTGCGGAAATTCAAGCGGCCAGTGTAGACAGCTGGCAAGTTTTTCCGCAAAAGCAGATGATTAGCACACTTTCCTAGTTGAAAATCCAAGGAGAAGAAAGGGGAGAATTGCAAATCAAGACTCTCTTAAGGTGTCTGAAAGCTACTTTGGTCTGGGCCGGTACTCAGTGGTACCAAGGCAGACTTTTCTGTGGCTCGGTTGTCTAATGCCACACTAGAACAAGTCTACCACACCAAACGAAAGAGCAGACAATTACATGAAAGGGAAAAAAGGTGGCTTGGCAGAGAATTTGCTTCCGGACAAAAACAAGAGACTGCGGTGGTTAAAGAAGAACGGGAGGCATACCTGTGCATAAACCAATTCACCAGAAACCTTCTGAACAACCAGTTCAGTCACATGTCCTTACAGGGACAAGCACCTTAATGACGGTAGCCCTGACATTTTATTTTGCAGACGATTCTACTCGTGGAAGGGCTGCTGGAGTGAAACTTGAGGCCCAAGCAGGAGGAAAGTTTGATTTTCTAGTACCAAATAGAAAAACAATAATAGAACAAAAAGGCTAAAAGATGCCTAAGGGCGGAGATAGGGTCCAGAATGACTTAGACAAATTGGAGGATTGGGCCACAAGAAATCTGATGAGGTTCAACAAGGACAAGTGTAGAGTCCTGCACTTGGGATGGAAGAATCCCAAGCATAGTTACAAGCTGGGGACCAACCAGTTAAGTAGTAGTTCTGCAGACAGGACCTGGGGGTTACAGTGGATGAGAAGCTGGAGATGAGTCAACAGTGTGCCCTTGTAGCCAAGAAGGCTAATGGCATATTAGGTTGCATTAAGAGGAGCATTGCCAGTAGATCCAGAGATGTCATTATTCCCCTTTATTCGGCTTTGGTGGGGCCACATCTGGAGTACTGTGTCCAGTTCTGGGCCCCCCACTACAGAAGGGATGTGGACACATTGGAGAGGGTCCAGCAGAGGACAACCAAAACGATTAGGGGGCTGGAGCAATTGCTCTATGAAGAGGCTGAGGGATTTAGGTTTCTTTAGTCTGAAGAGGAGACCATGAGGGGGGATTTTATAGTAGCCTTCAACTTCCTTATAAGGACACAGGAACGCAAGGTAACCTGTTCTCCCAACTCTCGCTTTCAGACGGGGTGGGGAACCTTATTGGGGGGGCGGAAGGCACACACTAGTAGGGTTGCCAAATGGTTTCAGCAAAAAAAAAAAAAAAAAAAAAAAAAAAAAGGCGCCAGGAAAATTTTTGTTGAGGGAAAGAAGCCAACCAAACAAAAAAACCCCACCAGGAACATTTTTGTTGAGCAAAATCCAGTTGTGACCCCTTTAATTAGTCAGCCAATCTCCCCGCCCCGGATTATTTCTGCTGGGCACAGAGGAAAAGCAGAAAATACTGGACATTTTGTATGTCCGGTATTTTCTAAATTTATTTACCGGACAAAAAGTGCAACTACCGGGCTGTCTGGCTCAGTGCTAGACACCTGGCAACCCTACACACAAGTGTGAAGAAAAAAAAATCCCAAACCCCACCATCCGCATTAACACATGCCCCAACTGAGAAGGAGGAAGAGGCTTCCCACATTCCCCTCGCACACCGGAGCTTGTGAGGAGGGGGGGGCGGGGGGCGGGGCGGGGCAGGCTAGCAAAATTTGTCTGCTCCAATCTGGCCACCCAGAGAAATAAAAAAGCAAATTGAAAGAGCCAGACGAATACCTAGAAACCATCTACTTCAAGACAGACCCAAGAAAACCAACAATAGAACACCACTTGTCATCACCTACAACCCCCAACTTAAACCTGTCCAACACATTATCAATAAACTACAGCCTATATTGGAACAGGATACCATACTCAAAGAGGCTCTGGGAGACAGACCCATAGTCTCCTATAGACAACCACCTAACCTCAAGATGATTCTTACCAACCACCACAGGACATACCACACTAATACCAACCCTGGTACCTTCCCTTGCAACAAACCCCGTTGCCAGCTTTGTCCACATATTCATTCTGCTGATACCATTATTGGACCCAACCAAGTGAGTTATAAGATCAAGAACACATATTCCTGCGCATCCAGAAATATAATCTATGCTATCGTGTGCCGAAAGTGTCCGTCTGCTATGTACATTGGACAAACATCTCAGACACTTCGCCAAAGGATTAATGCCCACAAAACAGATATCAGACAAGATCACAAAGAGAAAACAGTTTCTTGCCATTTTAACCAGAAAGGACACTCTCTCAATGACTTGACCACCTGCATTCTGCTACAAAGACCTTTTACATCTGCACTTGAAAGGGAATCCTCTGAACTGTCATTCATGTTAAAATTCGACACTTTCCAACAAGGACTTAGTTCAAATGTTTGTTATCTCACCCATTACCAAGATAGTTTCCCCAATTATCACCTCTAATACCATTAACTCACAAACATCCCACTCTCCCTACCTCTAATATCATCAATTCACAGACACTTACCTTCCTTCCCCCTCCCCCCCACCGCATCCCCCTCCTGTTCTGCAATGTGATTTGTCCTTTTCATATTTGTTCTTTTTTTTAATTGTATCCTTTGGTATATACGGTTGTGACTACTTTCTTCCACTATTTGATCTGAGGAAGTGGGTCTGGCCCACGAAAGCTCATCATCTAATAAACCATCTTGTTAGTCTTTAAAGTGCTACATTGTCCTGCATTTTGCTTCAACTACCCCAGGCTAACACGGCTACATTTCTATCACCAATCTGGAGGGGAGCTAGAGCGTTAGTGTGGGAACCTTGAGTCTCGAGGGCCACACTCACGTGAGCTGGGGTATTAGGTTCCTCACCCCTGCTTTAAAAACAAAACCTCTTACTCTTAAAAATCGATCCCCGTATCTCTGGTCGGACCAGCTTCACGCAGGTCCTCCGGGATGGAAAACTGCAGCAAACTGTATGAACAGAAACAAACAGAAGCCCCAATCGCAGCTGGAGGTGGGGCGAGGCTGCCCCAGCAGGGACACAACGGGGCAGCCGCCCTCCACCAGATCAGGAAAACAACCGCGCCATTCCCCGGCCAGCAGGAAGGCGAGTGCCGCTGCAAGGCTCCGCAAGGGAGGTGGGCGGCAGAGGGGTGTTTGTGCGCGGCCGCGCGCCTTCAGCGGCAACTCCCCTGGTGCCCCCTTCTCTAGTCCAGCCAGGCCTAAAATGCTCAGTGCTTAGAAGGCGGGTGGGGAACCTAAGGCCTGGGTGCGTGGGGCTCCTCCACCGTCGCCCCCTCCCCACGCCGTGGGGCTGGAGGCACAAAGCGACTAGGCTGGGCCCTGCAGTGCTCTGGCGCCAGGGGGACGTTTCTCCGCTCAGCTGGGGGCCAGGCAGGGAGGCTTTTCTGTCGGTTGGTTTGTCTGTCACCTGTTTGCCCCCCAATTCTCAGCCACTCCCCCCCTCTCCCCACACGCCCCCACCCAGGACGCTCTCGGCCTCTGCAGGAGGCACAGCCGGGCACTGGGCGGCACTGCGGGCAGCCAGGGCCAGAGCATCCCCCCCCACAGCGCCCCCCGCCGAACTGCCCCCCCCCCCGGGCACAGGGGGGATTCAGCGGGCACCCGGCCCCGCCCCCAGACAGCGAGCAGCGCGGGGAGCAGGGCTCAGGCCGCCCGCCCCCCCGCGTGCGGGACACGTTCTGTGCGTGCCCCGCCCGCGGGAACCACCCCTCGAGGGCGCGCGGCTCCCCGGCGGGGGGAAGGGGCACGTGACACTCCCGGGCCCCGGTGGCCCGCAGCCCCCCCTCCCCGAGACACCCACGTGACTGGAGCCCGGGTCAGCTCCCGCGCCCGGCACCACCTGGGGGGGGGTCACAGGGGCGCTGCTCCCCGGGGAGGCAGCAGCGCCGGGAGGGGGGGGCAGAAATCGCCCCCCCACCTCCGCCAGGGGCCGCCCCGCCGATGTCCAGCCTGGGGCCCGGAGAGAAGCAGGGGGGGGGGGGGGGGCTCCACGTCACTGCCAGCTCCCGCCCCGCCCCCCAGGCTCCGCCCCTCAGCGCCCCCCGCAGCGTTTTCCCGCCCGCCTCGTGGGCGCGAGCGTCCCGGGAGTTTCCCGCCCAGCCAGCGCCGCCCGCGCCTGCGCTCTCCCGCGCCCTGTCCCCTCCTGCCCCCCCCAGTGCCAAGGCCCCCCCCGGCCCCTCCCCCTCCCTCCTGCCCCCCCAGTGCCGAGCACCCCCCCGGCCCCTCACCCCCTCCTGCCCCCCCAGTGCCGAGCACCCCCCGGCTCCTCACCCCCTCCTGCCCCCCCAGTGCCGAGCACCCCCCCGGCCCCTCACCCCCTCCTGCCCCCCCCAGTGCCGAGCACCCCCCCCCCGGCCCCTCACACCCAGCCTGCTCCTACACCTCACCCCTGTCCAGACACCCCACCCCCAGCCCGCTCCCCCACCTTCCCTCGCGCCCCCTTCTCCCCCAGGCCAGACACCCCACCCCCAGCCCGCTCCCCCACCTTCCCTCGCGCCCCCTCCTCCCCCGGGCCAGACACCAACAAGGGGCGGGCTGGGGGCGGGGCAGCTTCGCACTCGGACCCAGGATTCGCTCGCGCCCCCGCGCGCTCCTCGGACCTTCCTGTCATGGCGGCGCCGGCCGCCCAGTCAGACAACGCCCCCCTGCGACAGCCCATTGGCCGAACCAGAGGCAGGTTCCCCTTTGCTGACAGCCCATTGGGCGACACTATCCTCCGCCAAGGCTGTCTTCCGAAAGCCCATTGGCTGGCACACAGCCAGGAACCACCCCTAAGTCACAGACAATTCGAGGACAGAGCAGCCCATTAAGATCCACCCCGGACAGCCTATTGGTCGAGAGCAGTGGCAGGTCATTCCCCCTAGTCACACCGCATTCGCAGGCAGAGCTGTCCGTTAAGATGCAGCCGGGTCAGCCTATTGGGTGCCTCTGATTCAGAACACGCCCCTTAGTCACAGCCCATTCGCGGACAGAAGAGTCTGTTATAATCCACCCCGGACAACCTATTGGCCGCCAGCAGCCCCAGAACACGCCTTTAGTCACCGCCCATTGGCGCACGGAGCAGTCCGTTAAGAGTCACCTCGGACAGCCTCAGATTGGGCGCCACAGATTCCGAACACGCCCTTTACTCTCAGCCCATTCGCGGACAGAACAGTCTGTTACGATCAGTCCGGGACAGTCTCTCGGCCAGCCTTACTGTAGGGATAACATAGTCAAGTATGAAACAGGATTCCCCAAGTGGAAGTGACTCCCCAGAATTTGTTCCCCACAACTACAAGTCTAAGGAGGAGAAGTTTGTGTGTGGGATCCTGGCGCGGAGCCTGGTGTGTGGGATGAGGGGGCCGGGGGCAGGAGGGGAGAGGGCTGCGCGGAGCCTGGTGTGTGGGATGAGGGGGCCGCGGGCAGGAGGGGAGAGGGCTGCGCGGAGCCTGCAGTGCGGGATGAGGGGGCCGGGGGCAGGAGGGGAGAGGGCTGCGCGGAGCCTGGTGTGTGGGATGAGGGGGCCGCGGGCAGGAGGGGAGAGGGCTGCGCCGAGCCTGGAAATAACGAGCTTCTTACTTTGCCTGCTGTCAAAGGGCAAGACTGGGGCCACGTGGCGTGCGGAGCAGGGACAGCAGCTGGGGGCGATGGAATTACACGTGCATTACCCGCAATGACCACCGAGCGGCACTGTGGAGGCGCTTCGGAATTACACGTGCATTACCCGCAATGACCACCGAGCGGCACTGTGGAGGCGCTACGGAATTACACGTGCATTACCCGCAATGACCACCGAGCGGCACTGTGGAGGCGCTACGGAATTACACGTGCATTACCGCCGGTGACTACCGAGCGGCACTGTTGCTCTGCTAAGGGCCGTCATTTCCGAATAAAAAAGATTGTTCTTAGGGTAGAAATGCCCCATTCCGAACTAAGAACACGCTGGGCGGGGCTATGCCGGGGGGCGGGGCTATGATAGGGGCGGGGCGCGCTGCGACGTGCCCCGGGAGGCCGCACTCTGAGAACTACAAGTCCCAGGATGCGTCGCTAACACTTGGAGTGACAGGAGCGCGGGACCAACCGCGTCGCTCCCTGGTCAATGCCCCGTTGTGATGTCACTTCCGCTTCACCCGCCCAACCGAACAGCGCCGGGCCTGCCCTGGCCCTGCAATGGCCGATGGGAGCTGCGGACAGGGGCACTCAGTTTCCCACAAGCCACTGCGGCTACTTTCCCTACTCCCCCTCATCCGGCCCCTCCCCATTGCTGGGCGGGGCTCCTGCCTCAGAGACGGCAGCGTCCGCAGCTGATGCCCCGCCCCCACTCGGGAGAGGAGACTCCGCGGCAACCCTTCCCCCCCAAACTCCTCCCCGCCCCGTGCAGTCTGAACCCCCCAAACTCCTCCCCGCCCCGTGCAGTCTGCTCCCCCCTCAAACTACTCCCCCCCGTGCAGTCTGATCCCCCCAAACTTCCCCCCGCCCCCTGCAGTCTGCTCCCCCCCACCAAACTCCTCCCCGCCCCGTGCAGTCTCCTCCCCCCCACCAAACTCCTCCCCGCCCAATGCAGTGTGAACCCCCCCAAATTCCTCTCCGCCCCGTGCAGTCTGAACCCCCCCCAAATTCCTCTCCGCCCCGTGCAGTCTGCTCCCCCCCAACTCCTCTCCCCCAGTGCAGTCTTCTCCCCCTCACCACCAAACTCGTCCCTGCCCCGTGCAGTCTGCTCCCTCCAAACTCCTCCCCGCCCCGTGCAGTCTGCTCCCTCCAAACTCCTCCCCGCCCCATGCAGTCTGCTCCCCTCCCCAAACTCCTCCCCGCCCCCTGCAGACTGATCACCCCCAAAATTTCTCTCCGCCGCGTGCAGTCCGATCCCCCCCAACCTCCTCTCCGCCCCGTGCAGTCCGATCCCCCCCAAGCTCCTCCCCCCCCCGTGCAGTCCGCTCCCCCCCACCAAACTGCTCTCCGCCCCGTGCAGTCTGCTCCCACCCAAACTCCTCCCCGCCCCGTGCAGTCTGCTCCCCCCAACTCCTCCCCGCCCCGTGCAGTCTGCTCCCCCTCACCACCAAACTCCTCTCCGCCCCGTGCAGTCTGATCCCCCCCAAACTGCTCCCCACCCCGTGCAGTCTGCTCCCCCCCAAACTGCTCCCCACCCCGTGCAGTCTGCTCCCCCCAACTCCTCTCCGCCCCGTGCAGTCTGATCCCCCCCACGAAACTCCTCTCCGCCCCGTGCAGTCTGCTCCCCCCCAAACTCCTCTCCGCCCCGTGCAGTCTGCTCCCCCCAACTCCTCCCCGCCCCGTGCAGTCTGCTCCCCCTCACCACCAAACTCCTCTCCGCCCCGTGCAGTCTGCTCCCCCCCCAAACTCCTCCTCCCCCCGTGCAGTCTGATCCCCCCCAAACTCCTCCTCCCCCCGTGCAGTCTGATCCCCCCCAAACTCCTCGCCCCGTGCAGTCTGATCTCCTACCCCCCACAAAACGCCTCCCCCCGTGCAGTCTGATCCCCCCCAAACTCCTCGCCCCGTGCAGTCTGATCCCCCACCACCACCAAACTCCTCGCCCCGTGCAGTCTGATCTCCTACCCCCCACAAAACTCCTCCCCCCGTGCAGTCTGATCCCCCCCAAACTCCTCGCCCCGTGCAGTCTGATCCCCTACCCCCCAAACTCCTCCCCGCCCCATGCAGTCTGATCCCCCACCACCACCAAACTCCTCTCCCCCCATGCAGTCTGCTCCCCCCAACACCAAATTTCCCAGCCGGCTTGTGCGGGGACTGGCAGCGGGACAGGCTGATGCTGCTGTTGCCTTCGAAAGTGCAGCGGGGAGCGTGAGGCGGGTGGGGGGGGAGGGGGGGCGGCTGCCTCTGCTGCGTCCCGTTCACAAGCCCAGAGGGGCCGCGCGAGGATTTTCCGGAGACCCCGAGGAGTTTTCTGCCGCTCACTTCTGTGTCCCAGCTGAGTTCCTGCCAGTCAGTGGCCCCGCCCCCAGACCAGGCCACGCCCCTGCCATTAATGACGGAGCCTGGGACCCGTCTGTGTGCCCCACAAACCCACGTGTCACTCGCCGGGGAGCCGATAGAACGTGCCCCGCGTTCCATCATTTGCATGCACCGCGCCAGGGCAATGACGTCACTAGCAGTGCGCTGCTGTTCGTAGCCGGCAGTGGCAGCTTCGCACCGAGCCGGGCCACGAGGCAGCGGGCGCAGCGCTGGGGGCGGAGCTACAGGGGAGCGGCCCGGCCGGGCGGGGTGCACACTGGGGCACCCAAGGGCTGAGATCCGGGCGGGGCAGCGTCACGCTCTGACCTCGCTGCCGCCTCCCGCCGCCTCTCCCTTGGGGCCGGGTGGCGCGGACCGGAAGCCGCTGCACTGCCCGGATTTCCTGGGGAACACGCTCCCTGTGACGTCAGGGCCTGCCACAGAGGCAGGGCGCCACCCCGGCCAAGCAAGGAGCAGAGCTAGGGTTGCCAGATGGTTTCACCAAAATACCAGACACGCCTGACATGACATCACAATCTGCATTCCATCTGATTTAGAAAATACCAGACATTTATCAGAGGAGTAGCCGCGTTAGTCTGAATCTGCAAAAGCAGCGAGGAGTCCTGTGGCACAGAACTCCTTGCCGCTTTCGCGGACATTTATATTTTCTCAATTTGTTTCCCCGAAGAAAAAGCTGAAAGCCTGGACCGTCCAGTTCAAAACCGGACACCTGGCAACCATAAGCAGAGTGGTGCCTTGTCGGAGCGGTTCCAGCCTCCGCTCTGCTGTCCTTCCTCTGCCCCACGTACCACGGGAGCTGGTGGCCTACGCTGGCTGCACCGCCGCAGGAAACCTCCAACCCCAGTCGCTGTCCCAGCCGGGCACCCCGTGTCTGAACCCGTCCCGCCTGGCCCCGTGTCTCCTGCCTACCACCCGCTGACCTGGCACCAGCTGAGCGCTCGTACCTGGGCACCTTCCGGTCACGGTTCCCAGTCGGTTGCTGTCAGGCTGTGGACCGAGCAAACGTCACTTCCGGTCCGTGGGACTGAACGCACGTGGCGCCGGCATGATGCGAGGCCGCTCCTTGTTGCCCCACGTCGGATACAAAAGGAGCAGCTACCGCGCGGCAGTTAGGGCCTCGTGCTGAAACGCGCTGCAGCAGTGCTACTCTTCCCTGCCCCTCTCATCCCAGTTGCATGCTCCAGATGGGAGGGGAGGGGTGTCGCTTTCCAGGAGCTACTGCTGCCAGGGCACCGTCTGACTGGCACACGTCAGACGCACACGCCCGTGCAACAGCCACTCACCCTGCCAAATGCTCACACGCAGGGATGCGTGTACACACTCACAAACGCGAATTAACAGATTAACACGCCTGGGCGCCCACTCGTGCCCTCGCTCAGATGCCCACACACGCATCTGCTCAATCTGCCCGCACGCAGGCACGTGCACACACACGCAAATGGACACTTGCGGACGCACACACTTGCACTCATACTTACGTGCGCACGCATGCACGCCGAGTAACAGTCGCCTAGAAGGACTCACCAATAATATCAAACTCAAAAGCCAAAGATTAGATCAATTAGGAGACAACTATTCCCACGAGGCCCTAATCCATGTCTGGGGCTCCTCGGTGCTGCTGGAGACCAAGTCTTTATTTCAATCCCAGTTTTGCCAACTCTCCGCATGCGTGACGCTAGGTCAATTGGCAGCCTACTCACTTAGTTTTCCGTATGATCCTAGACACGTTAAGTATCGCCAGCCAGGAGATTCGGGGGGCGGCGGGGGGAGGGGGGGATTAATGACATTTTTAAAAATACAAAAATCGGTGTTCAGTTTCTGTTGTAGATAAACCTATGTACTTCATATGACTTGACACTGTGCCTCTCCATATAACCTTGTAACTTTGTATTAATCCATATGACCTTGTCACTTTGTATTAGAACTTGAATCCATATAACCTTGTAACTTAGTTTTCTACATAGGGTTCTAATACAGAGTATATAGTTAAAGAGGTAAAAATGTCATTTGCTAGGAGTAGAATAAGATCTTTCCCCCACTCTCTCCCCCCACTCTGTAATCAATTGCCCAGTTGAATGAACGAGGTGTGAATGAGTAACACTTGGGAGCCAAGCACCTCCAGAGAGCTACACCAGTTGAAAAGGGGGTAGAAGCCAGACCCAAGGTGTCAAGAGGGCTCAAGAAAGAAGAGCAGACATATTGAAGGCCTTGGGGATTAGAAGCAAGCACCTTCTTTGGAAAACACCCTCTCTTAACAGACAGCACCCACAAAGGGACCAAAGGACACAGACCCAGATTTTGAATCTGGGATATATTTGCATAAGAGGGAAGCTGCTATAAAAGTGAGTTGTCTTGCAGAGGACTCCGGGTCTCATCTTGTCACCATCGGAGCATCGATCCGGATCAGCAGAAGCCCGGCTCCACCCCTCCCCCATCTAACTCACCTGGCCAGTGAAGTTAAGGGGAGCAACAAGTTGGTAACAACAGCAAGACGGAGTGTGCTTGTGCACGTGTGTGTGTGTGTGTGTGTGAGAGAGTGAGTGCGTGAGTGACACAGAATAATCAATACTTATCATATGCATGTGGTAAATAAATATATATATATATATATATATATATATATAAATTAATGTGTGTGTGTGTGATCAATAAATGTGGCGTGTTGCCTTATCCCTCTGAAAAAGATCCCGAGTACTTCTTTTAAGTACAACACTGTGACTTTTGTACTTCGTATTTTCAAGTTCTTCCACCACGAGCCAGAGGGCCTTTTCTCAGGGACCCGTACCACGCTCGCAAACGTCTGTGCGGCCCTCCCTCGATACTTACCTTGAGCCAATTGCTATTTGCTCTT
Organism: Pelodiscus sinensis; assembly: GCF_052426305.1. Taxonomy (NCBI): domain Eukaryota; kingdom Metazoa; phylum Chordata; order Testudines; family Trionychidae; genus Pelodiscus; species Pelodiscus sinensis. Next base: position 708,282 of record NC_143059.1, read on the forward strand.
CTTCCATAGATCGCTGTCTGGTTTCCATCTGCCGGCAGGGTCTCGGGGGGGGTGGCTCCTTTCGGTCTCTGCCACCACATGGCCAGCCTCTCATCTCCTCCAAGTCTACAGGGACCGAAAAAGAGACAGAGAACGGTTAGGAGCTAGGCCACCCTAGATGTGTGGAAAGGACAGACACGTGCGTCACCTGGCTGCTGCTCACTGGAGCCCAGTGTTGCCTCTAACATTTCCCCTCCAGGAGCGGAGTGAGTTTTGTCTCGTGCTCCAAGATCGAGGTCACGTGCCCTTCTTCGGATGCCTGCCACCCAGGCGAAGACATGTCTCGTCTGTGTTTTTAAAACGTTCTGGAAGAAAGAGTACTAACACAAGGGAGAATTAACAAGGTCATTTAAACTGTAAATATTTGTTTGATATGAAGTCAAATAAAAGGAAAATTAATACTGCAACATTTTCAGTGGCCAACCTCCTCTCCTCTCCTCTCCTCTCCCCTCCCCTCCCCTGCCCTGCCCCCTCCAGCTGGCCTAGATGATCTCTCCGGGTCCCTTATGGTAAAGCCCGCCCCGGGACCCTGTGCTGAGGTGACAAGTTCTTCACAAGATACTGGGTATGTAAACTTTTTACGGAAAAGCGTCCGTGGCCAATCTAGACGCGCTTTTCTGCAAAAAAGCCCCAATCGCCATTTTCGCCATCGGGGCTTTTTTGCGGAAAAGAACTCTCTGCTGTCTACACTGGCCCTTTTGCGCAGAAGTCTTTCGGAAAAAGACTTTTGCCCGAACGGGAGCAGCATAGTATTCCCGCAGAAGCACTGACAATCTTACATGAGATCGTCAGTGCTTTTGCGGAAATTCAAGCGGCCAGTGTAGACAGCTGGCAAGTTTTTCCGCAAAAGCAGATGATTAGCACACTTTCCTAGTTGAAAATCCAAGGAGAAGAAAGGGGAGAATTGCAAATCAAGACTCTCTTAAGGTGTCTGAAAGCTACTTTGGTCTGGGCCGGTACTCAGTGGTACCAAGGCAGACTTTTCTGTGGCTCGGTTGTCTAATGCCACACTAGAACAAGTCTACCACACCAAACGAAAGAGCAGACAATTACATGAAAGGGAAAAAAGGTGGCTTGGCAGAGAATTTGCTTCCGGACAAAAACAAGAGACTGCGGTGGTTAAAGAAGAACGGGAGGCATACCTGTGCATAAACCAATTCACCAGAAACCTTCTGAACAACCAGTTCAGTCACATGTCCTTACAGGGACAAGCACCTTAATGACGGTAGCCCTGACATTTTATTTTGCAGACGATTCTACTCGTGGAAGGGCTGCTGGAGTGAAACTTGAGGCCCAAGCAGGAGGAAAGTTTGATTTTCTAGTACCAAATAGAAAAACAATAATAGAACAAAAAGGCTAAAAGATGCCTAAGGGCGGAGATAGGGTCCAGAATGACTTAGACAAATTGGAGGATTGGGCCACAAGAAATCTGATGAGGTTCAACAAGGACAAGTGTAGAGTCCTGCACTTGGGATGGAAGAATCCCAAGCATAGTTACAAGCTGGGGACCAACCAGTTAAGTAGTAGTTCTGCAGACAGGACCTGGGGGTTACAGTGGATGAGAAGCTGGAGATGAGTCAACAGTGTGCCCTTGTAGCCAAGAAGGCTAATGGCATATTAGGTTGCATTAAGAGGAGCATTGCCAGTAGATCCAGAGATGTCATTATTCCCCTTTATTCGGCTTTGGTGGGGCCACATCTGGAGTACTGTGTCCAGTTCTGGGCCCCCCACTACAGAAGGGATGTGGACACATTGGAGAGGGTCCAGCAGAGGACAACCAAAACGATTAGGGGGCTGGAGCAATTGCTCTATGAAGAGGCTGAGGGATTTAGGTTTCTTTAGTCTGAAGAGGAGACCATGAGGGGGGATTTTATAGTAGCCTTCAACTTCCTTATAAGGACACAGGAACGCAAGGTAACCTGTTCTCCCAACTCTCGCTTTCAGACGGGGTGGGGAACCTTATTGGGGGGGCGGAAGGCACACACTAGTAGGGTTGCCAAATGGTTTCAGCAAAAAAAAAAAAAAAAAAAAAAAAAAAAGGCGCCAGGAAAATTTTTGTTGAGGGAAAGAAGCCAACCAAACAAAAAAACCCCACCAGGAACATTTTTGTTGAGCAAAATCCAGTTGTGACCCCTTTAATTAGTCAGCCAATCTCCCCGCCCCGGATTATTTCTGCTGGGCACAGAGGAAAAGCAGAAAATACTGGACATTTTGTATGTCCGGTATTTTCTAAATTTATTTACCGGACAAAAAGTGCAACTACCGGGCTGTCTGGCTCAGTGCTAGACACCTGGCAACCCTACACACAAGTGTGAAGAAAAAAAAATCCCAAACCCCACCATCCGCATTAACACATGCCCCAACTGAGAAGGAGGAAGAGGCTTCCCACATTCCCCTCGCACACCGGAGCTTGTGAGGAGGGGGGGGCGGGGGGCGGGGCGGGGCAGGCTAGCAAAATTTGTCTGCTCCAATCTGGCCACCCAGAGAAATAAAAAAGCAAATTGAAAGAGCCAGACGAATACCTAGAAACCATCTACTTCAAGACAGACCCAAGAAAACCAACAATAGAACACCACTTGTCATCACCTACAACCCCCAACTTAAACCTGTCCAACACATTATCAATAAACTACAGCCTATATTGGAACAGGATACCATACTCAAAGAGGCTCTGGGAGACAGACCCATAGTCTCCTATAGACAACCACCTAACCTCAAGATGATTCTTACCAACCACCACAGGACATACCACACTAATACCAACCCTGGTACCTTCCCTTGCAACAAACCCCGTTGCCAGCTTTGTCCACATATTCATTCTGCTGATACCATTATTGGACCCAACCAAGTGAGTTATAAGATCAAGAACACATATTCCTGCGCATCCAGAAATATAATCTATGCTATCGTGTGCCGAAAGTGTCCGTCTGCTATGTACATTGGACAAACATCTCAGACACTTCGCCAAAGGATTAATGCCCACAAAACAGATATCAGACAAGATCACAAAGAGAAAACAGTTTCTTGCCATTTTAACCAGAAAGGACACTCTCTCAATGACTTGACCACCTGCATTCTGCTACAAAGACCTTTTACATCTGCACTTGAAAGGGAATCCTCTGAACTGTCATTCATGTTAAAATTCGACACTTTCCAACAAGGACTTAGTTCAAATGTTTGTTATCTCACCCATTACCAAGATAGTTTCCCCAATTATCACCTCTAATACCATTAACTCACAAACATCCCACTCTCCCTACCTCTAATATCATCAATTCACAGACACTTACCTTCCTTCCCCCTCCCCCCCACCGCATCCCCCTCCTGTTCTGCAATGTGATTTGTCCTTTTCATATTTGTTCTTTTTTTTAATTGTATCCTTTGGTATATACGGTTGTGACTACTTTCTTCCACTATTTGATCTGAGGAAGTGGGTCTGGCCCACGAAAGCTCATCATCTAATAAACCATCTTGTTAGTCTTTAAAGTGCTACATTGTCCTGCATTTTGCTTCAACTACCCCAGGCTAACACGGCTACATTTCTATCACCAATCTGGAGGGGAGCTAGAGCGTTAGTGTGGGAACCTTGAGTCTCGAGGGCCACACTCACGTGAGCTGGGGTATTAGGTTCCTCACCCCTGCTTTAAAAACAAAACCTCTTACTCTTAAAAATCGATCCCCGTATCTCTGGTCGGACCAGCTTCACGCAGGTCCTCCGGGATGGAAAACTGCAGCAAACTGTATGAACAGAAACAAACAGAAGCCCCAATCGCAGCTGGAGGTGGGGCGAGGCTGCCCCAGCAGGGACACAACGGGGCAGCCGCCCTCCACCAGATCAGGAAAACAACCGCGCCATTCCCCGGCCAGCAGGAAGGCGAGTGCCGCTGCAAGGCTCCGCAAGGGAGGTGGGCGGCAGAGGGGTGTTTGTGCGCGGCCGCGCGCCTTCAGCGGCAACTCCCCTGGTGCCCCCTTCTCTAGTCCAGCCAGGCCTAAAATGCTCAGTGCTTAGAAGGCGGGTGGGGAACCTAAGGCCTGGGTGCGTGGGGCTCCTCCACCGTCGCCCCCTCCCCACGCCGTGGGGCTGGAGGCACAAAGCGACTAGGCTGGGCCCTGCAGTGCTCTGGCGCCAGGGGGACGTTTCTCCGCTCAGCTGGGGGCCAGGCAGGGAGGCTTTTCTGTCGGTTGGTTTGTCTGTCACCTGTTTGCCCCCCAATTCTCAGCCACTCCCCCCCTCTCCCCACACGCCCCCACCCAGGACGCTCTCGGCCTCTGCAGGAGGCACAGCCGGGCACTGGGCGGCACTGCGGGCAGCCAGGGCCAGAGCATCCCCCCCCACAGCGCCCCCCGCCGAACTGCCCCCCCCCCCGGGCACAGGGGGGATTCAGCGGGCACCCGGCCCCGCCCCCAGACAGCGAGCAGCGCGGGGAGCAGGGCTCAGGCCGCCCCGCCCCCCCGCGTGCGGGACACGTTCTGTGCGTGCCCCGCCCGCGGGAACCACCCCTCGAGGGCGCGCGGCTCCCCGGCGGGGGGAAGGGGCACGTGACACTCCCGGGCCCCGGTGGCCCGCAGCCCCCCCTCCCCGAGACACCCACGTGACTGGAGCCCGGGTCAGCTCCCGCGCCCGGCACCACCTGGGGGGGGGTCACAGGGGCGCTGCTCCCCGGGGAGGCAGCAGCGCCGGGAGGGGGGGGCAGAAATCGCCCCCCCACCTCCGCCAGGGGCCGCCCCGCCGATGTCCAGCCTGGGGCCCGGAGAGAAGCAGGCGGGGGGGGGGGGGGCTCCACGTCACTGCCAGCTCCCGCCCCGCCCCCCAGGCTCCGCCCCTCAGCGCCCCCCGCAGCGTTTTCCCGCCCGCCTCGTGGGCGCGAGCGTCCCGGGAGTTTCCCGCCCAGCCAGCGCCGCCCGCGCCTGCGCTCTCCCGCGCCCTGTCCCCTCCTGCCCCCCCCAGTGCCAAGGCCCCCCCCGGCCCCTCCCCCTCCCTCCTGCCCCCCCAGTGCCGAGCACCCCCCCGGCCCCTCACCCCCTCCTGCCCCCCCAGTGCCGAGCACCCCCCGGCTCCTCACCCCCTCCTGCCCCCCCAGTGCCGAGCACCCCCCCGGCCCCTCACCCCCTCCTGCCCCCCCCAGTGCCGAGCACCCCCCCCCCGGCCCCTCACACCCAGCCTGCTCCTACACCTCACCCCTGTCCAGACACCCCACCCCCAGCCCGCTCCCCCACCTTCCCTCGCGCCCCCTTCTCCCCCAGGCCAGACACCCCACCCCCAGCCCGCTCCCCCACCTTCCCTCGCGCCCCCTCCTCCCCCGGGCCAGACACCAACAAGGGGCGGGCTGGGGGCGGGGCAGCTTCGCACTCGGACCCAGGATTCGCTCGCGCCCCCGCGCGCTCCTCGGACCTTCCTGTCATGGCGGCGCCGGCCGCCCAGTCAGACAACGCCCCCCTGCGACAGCCCATTGGCCGAACCAGAGGCAGGTTCCCCTTTGCTGACAGCCCATTGGGCGACACTATCCTCCGCCAAGGCTGTCTTCCGAAAGCCCATTGGCTGGCACACAGCCAGGAACCACCCCTAAGTCACAGACAATTCGAGGACAGAGCAGCCCATTAAGATCCACCCCGGACAGCCTATTGGTCGAGAGCAGTGGCAGGTCATTCCCCCTAGTCACACCGCATTCGCAGGCAGAGCTGTCCGTTAAGATGCAGCCGGGTCAGCCTATTGGGTGCCTCTGATTCAGAACACGCCCCTTAGTCACAGCCCATTCGCGGACAGAAGAGTCTGTTATAATCCACCCCGGACAACCTATTGGCCGCCAGCAGCCCCAGAACACGCCTTTAGTCACCGCCCATTGGCGCACGGAGCAGTCCGTTAAGAGTCACCTCGGACAGCCTCAGATTGGGCGCCACAGATTCCGAACACGCCCTTTACTCTCAGCCCATTCGCGGACAGAACAGTCTGTTACGATCAGTCCGGGACAGTCTCTCGGCCAGCCTTAGTGTAGGGATAACATAGTCAAGTATGAAACAGGATTCCCCAAGTGGAAGTGACTCCCCAGAATTTGTTCCCCACAACTACAAGTCTAAGGAGGAGAAGTTTGTGTGTGGGATCCTGGCGCGGAGCCTGGTGTGTGGGATGAGGGGGCCGGGGGCAGGAGGGGAGAGGGCTGCGCGGAGCCTGGTGTGTGGGATGAGGGGGCCGCGGGCAGGAGGGGAGAGGGCTGCGCGGAGCCTGCAGTGCGGGATGAGGGGGCCGGGGGCAGGAGGGGAGAGGGCTGCGCGGAGCCTGGTGTGTGGGATGAGGGGGCCGCGGGCAGGAGGGGAGAGGGCTGCGCCGAGCCTGGAAATAACGAGCTTCTTACTTTGCCTGCTGTCAAAGGGCAAGACTGGGGCCACGTGGCGTGCGGAGCAGGGACAGCAGCTGGGGGCGATGGAATTACACGTGCATTACCCGCAATGACCACCGAGCGGCACTGTGGAGGCGCTTCGGAATTACACGTGCATTACCCGCAATGACCACCGAGCGGCACTGTGGAGGCGCTACGGAATTACACGTGCATTACCCGCAATGACCACCGAGCGGCACTGTGGAGGCGCTACGGAATTACACGTGCATTACCGCCGGTGACTACCGAGCGGCACTGTTGCTCTGCTAAGGGCCGTCATTTCCGAATAAAAAAGATTGTTCTTAGGGTAGAAATGCCCCATTCCGAACTAAGAACACGCTGGGCGGGGCTATGCCGGGGGGCGGGGCTATGATAGGGGCGGGGCGCGCTGCGACGTGCCCCGGGAGGCCGCACTCTGAGAACTACAAGTCCCAGGATGCGTCGCTAACACTTGGAGTGACAGGAGCGCGGGACCAACCGCGTCGCTCCCTGGTCAATGCCCCGTTGTGATGTCACTTCCGCTTCACCCGCCCAACCGAACAGCGCCGGGCCTGCCCTGGCCCTGCAATGGCCGATGGGAGCTGCGGACAGGGGCACTCAGTTTCCCACAAGCCACTGCGGCTACTTTCCCTACTCCCCCTCATCCGGCCCCTCCCCATTGCTGGGCGGGGCTCCTGCCTCAGAGACGGCAGCGTCCGCAGCTGATGCCCCGCCCCCACTCGGGAGAGGAGACTCCGCGGCAACCCTTCCCCCCCAAACTCCTCCCCGCCCCGTGCAGTCTGAACCCCCCAAACTCCTCCCCGCCCCGTGCAGTCTGCTCCCCCCTCAAACTACTCCCCCCCGTGCAGTCTGATCCCCCCAAACTTCCCCCCGCCCCCTGCAGTCTGCTCCCCCCCACCAAACTCCTCCCCGCCCCGTGCAGTCTCCTCCCCCCCACCAAACTCCTCCCCGCCCAATGCAGTGTGAACCCCCCCAAATTCCTCTCCGCCCCGTGCAGTCTGAACCCCCCCCAAATTCCTCTCCGCCCCGTGCAGTCTGCTCCCCCCCAACTCCTCTCCCCCAGTGCAGTCTTCTCCCCCTCACCACCAAACTCGTCCCTGCCCCGTGCAGTCTGCTCCCTCCAAACTCCTCCCCGCCCCGTGCAGTCTGCTCCCTCCAAACTCCTCCCCGCCCCATGCAGTCTGCTCCCCTCCCCAAACTCCTCCCCGCCCCCTGCAGACTGATCACCCCCAAAATTTCTCTCCGCCGCGTGCAGTCCGATCCCCCCCAACCTCCTCTCCGCCCCGTGCAGTCCGATCCCCCCCAAGCTCCTCCCCCCCCGTGCAGTCCGCTCCCCCCCACCAAACTGCTCTCCGCCCCGTGCAGTCTGCTCCCACCCAAACTCCTCCCCGCCCCGTGCAGTCTGCTCCCCCCAACTCCTCCCCGCCCCGTGCAGTCTGCTCCCCCTCACCACCAAACTCCTCTCCGCCCCGTGCAGTCTGATCCCCCCCAAACTGCTCCCCACCCCGTGCAGTCTGCTCCCCCCCAAACTGCTCCCCACCCCGTGCAGTCTGCTCCCCCCAACTCCTCTCCGCCCCGTGCAGTCTGATCCCCCCCACGAAACTCCTCTCCGCCCCGTGCAGTCTGCTCCCCCCCAAACTCCTCTCCGCCCCGTGCAGTCTGCTCCCCCCAACTCCTCCCCGCCCCGTGCAGTCTGCTCCCCCTCACCACCAAACTCCTCTCCGCCCCGTGCAGTCTGCTCCCCCCCCAAACTCCTCCTCCCCCCGTGCAGTCTGATCCCCCCCAAACTCCTCCTCCCCCCGTGCAGTCTGATCCCCCCCAAACTCCTCGCCCCGTGCAGTCTGATCTCCTACCCCCCACAAAACGCCTCCCCCCGTGCAGTCTGATCCCCCCCAAACTCCTCGCCCCGTGCAGTCTGATCCCCCACCACCACCAAACTCCTCGCCCCGTGCAGTCTGATCTCCTACCCCCCACAAAACTCCTCCCCCCGTGCAGTCTGATCCCCCCCAAACTCCTCGCCCCGTGCAGTCTGATCCCCTACCCCCCAAACTCCTCCCCGCCCCATGCAGTCTGATCCCCCACCACCACCAAACTCCTCTCCCCCCATGCAGTCTGCTCCCCCCAACACCAAATTTCCCAGCCGGCTTGTGTGGGGACTGGCAGCGGGACAGGCTGATGCTGCTGTTGCCTTCGAAAGTGCAGCGGGGAGCGTGAGGCGGGTGGGGGGGGAGGGGGGGCGGCTGCCTCTGCTGCGTCCCGTTCACAAGCCCAGAGGGGCCGCGCGAGGATTTTCCGGAGACCCCGAGGAGTTTTCTGCCGCTCACTTCTGTGTCCCAGCTGAGTTCCTGCCAGTCAGTGGCCCCGCCCCCAGACCAGGCCACGCCCCTGCCATTAATGACGGAGCCTGGGACCCGTCTGTGTGCCCCACAAACCCACGTGTCACTCGCCGGGGAGCCGATAGAACGTGCCCCGCGTTCCATCATTTGCATGCACCGCGCCAGGGCAATGACGTCACTAGCAGTGCGCTGCTGTTCGTAGCCGGCAGTGGCAGCTTCGCACCGAGCCGGGCCACGAGGCAGCGGGCGCAGCGCTGGGGGCGGAGCTACAGGGGAGCGGCCCGGCCGGGCGGGGTGCACACTGGGGCACCCAAGGGCTGAGATCCGGGCGGGGCAGCGTCACGCTCTGACCTCGCTGCCGCCTCCCGCCGCCTCTCCCTTGGGGCCGGGTGGCGCGGACCGGAAGCCGCTGCACTGCCCGGATTTCCTGGGGAACACGCTCCCTGTGACGTCAGGGCCTGCCACAGAGGCAGGGCGCCACCCCGGCCAAGCAAGGAGCAGAGCTAGGGTTGCCAGATGGTTTCACCAAAATACCAGACACGCCTGACATGACATCACAATCTGCATTCCATCTGATTTAGAAAATACCAGACATTTATCAGAGGAGTAGCCGCGTTAGTCTGAATCTGCAAAAGCAGCGAGGAGTCCTGTGGCACAGAACTCCTTGCCGCTTTCGCGGACATTTATATTTTCTCAATTTGTTTCCCCGAAGAAAAAGCTGAAAGCCTGGACCGTCCAGTTCAAAACCGGACACCTGGCAACCATAAGCAGAGTGGTGCCTTGTCGGAGCGGTTCCAGCCTCCGCTCTGCTGTCCTTCCTCTGCCCCACGTACCACGGGAGCTGGTGGCCTACGCTGGCTGCACCGCCGCAGGAAACCTCCAACCCCAGTCGCTGTCCCAGCCGGGCACCCCGTGTCTGAACCCGTCCCGCCTGGCCCCGTGTCTCCTGCCTACCACCCGCTGACCTGGCACCAGCTGAGCGCTCGTACCTGGGCACCTTCCGGTCACGGTTCCCAGTCGGTTGCTGTCAGGCTGTGGACCGAGCAAACGTCACTTCCGGTCCGTGGGACTGAACGCACGTGGCGCCGGCATGATGCGAGGCCGCTCCTTGTTGCCCCACGTCGGATACAAAAGGAGCAGCTACCGCGCGGCAGTTAGGGCCTCGTGCTGAAACGCGCTGCAGCAGTGCTACTCTTCCCTGCCCCTCTCATCCCAGTTGCATGCTCCAGATGGGAGGGGAGGGGTGTCGCTTTCCAGGAGCTACTGCTGCCAGGGCACCGTCTGACTGGCACACGTCAGACGCACACGCCCGTGCAACAGCCACTCACCCTGCCAAATGCTCACACGCAGGGATGCGTGTACACACTCACAAACGCGAATTAACAGATTAACACGCCTGGGCGCCCACTCGTGCCCTCGCTCAGATGCCCACACACGCATCTGCTCAATCTGCCCGCACGCAGGCACGTGCACACACACGCAAATGGACACTTGCGGACGCACACACTTGCACTCATACTTACGTGCGCACGCATGCACGCCGAGTAACAGTCGCCTAGAAGGACTCACCAATAATATCAAACTCAAAAGCCAAAGATTAGATCAATTAGGAGACAACTATTCCCACGAGGCCCTAATCCATGTCTGGGGCTCCTCGGTGCTGCTGGAGACCAAGTCTTTATTTCAATCCCAGTTTTGCCAACTCTCCGCATGCGTGACGCTAGGTCAATTGGCAGCCTACTCACTTAGTTTTCCGTATGATCCTAGACACGTTAAGTATCGCCAGCCAGGAGATTCGGGGGGCGGCGGGGGGAGGGGGGGATTAATGACATTTTTAAAAATACAAAAATCGGTGTTCAGTTTCTGTTGTAGATAAACCTATGTACTTCATATGACTTGACACTGTGCCTCTCCATATAACCTTGTAACTTTGTATTAATCCATATGACCTTGTCACTTTGTATTAGAACTTGAATCCATATAACCTTGTAACTTAGTTTTCTACATAGGGTTCTAATACAGAGTATATAGTTAAAGAGGTAAAAATGTCATTTGCTAGGAGTAGAATAAGATCTTTCCCCCACTCTCTCCCCCCCACTCTGTAATCAATTGCCCAGTTGAATGAACGAGGTGTGAATGAGTAACACTTGGGAGCCAAGCACCTCCAGAGAGCTACACCAGTTGAAAAGGGGGTAGAAGCCAGACCCAAGGTGTCAAGAGGGCTCAAGAAAGAAGAGCAGACATATTGAAGGCCTTGGGGATTAGAAGCAAGCACCTTCTTTGGAAAACACCCTCTCTTAACAGACAGCACCCACAAAGGGACCAAAGGACACAGACCCAGATTTTGAATCTGGGATATATTTGCATAAGAGGGAAGCTGCTATAAAAGTGAGTTGTCTTGCAGAGGACTCCGGGTCTCATCTTGTCACCATCGGAGCATCGATCCGGATCAGCAGAAGCCCGGCTCCACCCCTCCCCCATCTAACTCACCTGGCCAGTGAAGTTAAGGGGAGCAACAAGTTGGTAACAACAGCAAGACGGAGTGTGCTTGTGCACGTGTGTGTGTGTGTGTGTGTGAGAGAGTGAGTGCGTGAGTGACACAGAATAATCAATACTTATCATATGCATGTGGTAAATAAATATATATATATATATATATATATATATATAAATTAATGTGTGTGTGTGTGATCAATAAATGTGGCGTGTTGCCTTATCCCTCTGAAAAAGATCCCGAGTACTTCTTTTAAGTACAACACTGTGACTTTTGTACTTCGTATTTTCAAGTTCTTCCACCACGAGCCAGAGGGCCTTTTCTCAGGGACCCGTACCACGCTCGCAAACGTCTGTGCGGCCCTCCCTCGATACTTACCTTGAGCCAATTGCTATTTGCTCTTCTTCCATAGATCGCTGTCTGGTTTCCATCTGCCGGCAGGGTCTCGGGGGGGGTGGCTCCTTTCGGTCTCTGCCACCACATGGCCAGCCTCTCATCTCCTCCAAGTCTACAGGGACCGAAAAAGAGACAGAGAACGGTTAGGAGCTAGGCCACCCTAGATGTGTGGAAAGGACAGACACGTGCGTCACCTGGCTGCTGCTCACTGGAGCCCAGTGTTGCCTCTAACATTTCCCCTCCAGGAGCGGAGTGAGTTTTGTCTCGTGCTCCAAGATCGAGGTCACGTGCCCTTCTTCGGATGCCTGCCACCCAGGCGAAGACATGTCTCGTCTGTGTTTTTAAAACGTTCTGGAAGAAAGAGTACTAACACAAGGGAGAATTAACAAGGTCATTTAAACTGTAAATATTTGTTTGATATGAAGTCAAATAAAAGGAAAATTAATACTGCAACATTTTCAGTGGCCAACCTCCTCTCCTCTCCTCTCCTCTCCTCTCCCCTCCCCTCCCCTGCCCTGCCCCCTCCAGCTGGCCTAGATGATCTCTCCGGGTCCCTTATGGTAAAGCCCGCCCCGGGACCCTGTGCTGAGGTGACAAGTTCTTCACAAGATACTGGGTATGTAAACTTTTTACGGAAAAGCGTCCGTGGCCAATCTAGACGCGCTTTTCTGCAAAAAAGCCCCAATCGCCATTTTCGCCATCGGGGCTTTTTTGCGGAAAAGAACTCTCTGCTGTCTACACTGGCCCTTTTGCGCAGAAGTCTTTCGGAAAAAGACTTTTGCCCGAACGGGAGCAGCATAGTATTCCCGCAGAAGCACTGACAATCTTACATGAGATCGTCAGTGCTTTTGCGGAAATTCAAGCGGCCAGTGTAGACAGCTGGCAAGTTTTTCCGCAAAAGCAGATGATTAGCACACTTTCCTAGTTGAAAATCCAAGGAGAAGAAAGGGGAGAATTGCAAATCAAGACTCTCTTAAGGTGTCTGAAAGCTACTTTGGTCTGGGCCGGTACTCAGTGGTACCAAGGCAGACTTTTCTGTGGCTCGGTTGTCTAATGCCACACTAGAACAAGTCTACCACACCAAACGAAAGAGCAGACAATTACATGAAAGGGAAAAAAGGTGGCTTGGCAGAGAATTTGCTTCCGGACAAAAACAAGAGACTGCGGTGGTTAAAGAAGAACGGGAGGCATACCTGTGCATAAACCAATTCACCAGAAACCTTCTGAACAACCAGTTCAGTCACATGTCCTTACAGGGACAAGCACCTTAATGACGGTAGCCCTGACATTTTATTTTGCAGACGATTCTACTCGTGGAAGGGCTGCTGGAGTGAAACTTGAGGCCCAAGCAGGAGGAAAGTTTGATTTTCTAGTACCAAATAGAAAAACAATAATAGAACAAAAAGGCTAAAAGATGCCTAAGGGCGGAGATAGGGTCCAGAATGACTTAGACAAATTGGAGGATTGGGCCACAAGAAATCTGATGAGGTTCAACAAGGACAAGTGTAGAGTCCTGCACTTGGGATGGAAGAATCCCAAGCATAGTTACAAGCTGGGGACCAACCGGTTAAGTAGTAGTTCTGCAGACAGGACCTGGGGGTTACAGTGGATGAGAAGCTGGAGATGAGTCAACAGTGTGCCCTTGTAGCCAAGAAGGCTAATGGCATATTAGGTTGCATTAAGAGGAGCATTGCCAGTAGATCCAGAGATGTCATTATTCCCCTTTATTCGGCTTTGGTGAGGCCACATCTGGAGTACTGTGTCCAGTTCTGGGCCCCCCACTACAGAAGGGATGTGGACACATTGGAGAGGGTCCAGCAGAGGACAACCAAAACGATTAGGGGGCTGGAGCAATTGCTCTATGAAGAGGCTGAGGGATTTAGGTTTCTTTAGTCTGAAGAGGAGACCATGAGGGGGGATTTTATAGTAGCCTTCAACTTCCTTATAAGGACACAGGAACGCAAGGTAACCTGTTCTCCCAACTCTCGCTTTCAGACGGGGTGGGGAACCTTATTGGGGGGGCGGAAGGCACACACTAGTAGGGTTGCCAGATGGTTTCAGCAAAAAAAAAAAAAAAAAAAAAGGCGCCAGGAAAATTTTTGTTGAGGGAAAGAAGCCAACCAAACAAAAAAACCCCACCAGGAACATTTTTGTTGAGCAAAATCCAGTTGTGACCCCTTTAATTAGTCAGCCAATCTCCCCGCCCCGGATTATTTCTGCTGGGCACAGAGGAAAAGCAGAAAATACTGGACATTTTGTATGTCCGGTATTTTCTAAATTTATTTACCGGACAAAAAGTGCAACTACCGGGCTGTCTGGCTCAGTGCTAGACACCTGGCAACCCTACACACAAGAGTGAAGAAAAAAAAAATCCCAAACCCCACCATCCGCATTAACACATGCCCCAACTGAGAAGGAGGAAGAGGCTTCCCACATTCCCCTCGCACACCGGAGCTTGTGAGGAGGGGGGGGCGGGGGGCGGGGCGGGGCGGGGCAGGCTAGCAGAATTTGTCTGCTCCAATCTGGCCACCCAGAGAAATAAAAAAGCAAATTGAAAGAGCCAGACGAATACCTAGAAACCATCTACTTCAAGACAGACCCAAGAAAACCAACAATAGAACACCACTTGTCATCACCTACAACCCCCAACTTAAACCTGTCCAACACATTATCAATAAACTACAGCCTATATTGGAACAGGATACCATACTCAAAGAGGCTCTGGGAGACAGACCCATAGTCTCCTATAGACAACCACCTAACCTCAAGATGATTCTTACCAACCACCACAGGACATACCACACTAATACCAACCCTGGTACCTTCCCTTGCAACAAACCCCGTTGCCAGCTTTGTCCACATATTCATTCTGCTGATACCATTATTGGACCCAACCAAGTGAGTTATAAGATCAAGAACACATATTCCTGCGCATCCAGAAATATAATCTATGCTATCGTGTGCCGAAAGTGTCCGTCTGCTATGTACATTGGACAAACATCTCAGACACTTCGCCAAAGGATTAATGCCCACAAAACAGATATCAGACAAGATCACAAAGAGAAAACAGTTTCTTGCCATTTTAACCAGAAAGGACACTCTCTCAATGACTTAACCACCTGCATTCTGCTACAAAGACCTTTTACATCTGCACTTGAAAGGGAATCCTCTGAACTGTCATTCATGTTAAAATTCGACACTTTCCAACAAGGACTTAGTTCAAATGTTTGTTATCTCACCCATTACCAAGATAGTTTCCCCAATTATCACCTCTAATACCATTAACTCACAAACATCCCACTCTCCCTACCTCTAATATCATCAATTCACAGACACTTACCTTCCTTCCCCCTCCCCCCCACCGCATCCCCCTCCTGTTCTGCAATGTGATTTGTCCTTTTCATATTTGTTCTTTTTTTTAATTGTATCCTTTGGTATATACGGTTGTGACTACTTTCTTCCACTATTTGATCTGAGGAAGTGGGTCTGGCCCACGAAAGCTCATCATCTAATAAACCATCTTGTTAGTCTTTAAAGTGCTACATTGTCCTGCATTTTGCTTCAACTACCCCAGACTAACACGGCTACATTTCTATCACCAATCTGGAGGGGAGCTAGAGCGTTAGTGTGGGAACCTTGAGTCTCGAGGGCCACACTCACGTGAGCTGGGGTATTAGGTTCCTCACCCCTGCTTTAAAAACAAAACCTCTTACTCTTAAAAATCGATCCCAGTATCTCTGGTCGGACCAGCTTCACGCAGGTCCTCGGGGATGGAAAACTGCAGCAAACTGTATGAACAGAAACAAACAGAAGCCCCAATCGCAGCTGGAGGTGGGGCGAGGCTGCCCCAGCAGGGACACAACGGGGCAGCCGCCCTCCACCAGATCAGGAAAACAACCGCGCCATTCCCCGGCCAGCAGGAAGGCGAGTGCCGCTGCAAGGCTCCGCAAGGGAGGTGGGCGGCAGAGGGGTGTTTGTGCGCGGCCGCGCGCCTTCAGCGGCAACTCCCCTGGTGCCCCCTTCTCTAGTCCAGCCAGGCCTAAAATGCTCAGTGCTTAGAAGGCGGGTGGGGAACCTAAGGCCTGGGTGCTTGGGGCTCCTCCACCGTCGCCCCCTCCCCACGCCGTGGGGCTGGAGCGCACAAAGCGACTAGGCTGGGCCCTGCAGTGCTCTGGCGCCAGGGGGACGTTTCTCCGCTCAGCTGGGGGCCAGGCAGGGAGGCTTTTCTGTCGGTTGGTTTGTCTGTCACCTGTTTGCCCCCCAATTCTCAGCCACTCCCCCCCCTCCCCACACGCCCCCACCCAGGACGCTCTCGGCCTCTGCAGGAGGCACAGCCGGGCACTGGGCGGCACTGCGGGCAGCCAGGGCCAGAGCATCCCCCCCCACAGCGCCCCCCGCCGAACTGCCCCCCCCCCCCGGGCACAGGGGGGATTCAGCGGGCACCCGGCCCCGCCCCCAGACAGCGAGCAGCGCGGGGAGCAGGGCTCAGGCCGCCCCGCCCCCCCGCGTGCGGGACACGTTCTGTGCGTGCCCCGCCCGCGGGAACCACCCCTCGAGGGCGCGCGGCTCCCCGGCGGGGGGAAGGGGCACGTGACACTCCCGGGCCCCGGTGGCCCGCAGCCCCCCCTCCCCGAGACACCCACGTGACTGGAGCCCGGGTCAGCTCCCGCGCCCGGCACCACCTGGGGGGGGGTCACAGGGGCGCTGCTCCCCGGGGAGGCAGCAGCGCCGGGGGGGGGGGGGCAGAAATCGCCCCCCCACCTCCGCCAGGGGCCGCCCCGCCGATGTCCAGCCTGGGGCCCGGAGAGAAGCAGGCGGGGGGGGGGGGCTCGACGTCACTGCCAGCTCCCGCCCCGCCCCCCAGGCTCCGCCCCTCAGCGCCCCCCGCAGCGTTTTCCCGCCCGCCTCGTGGGCGCGAGCGTCCCGGGAGTTTCCCGCCCAGCCAGCGCCGCCCGCGCCTGCGCTCTCCCGCGCCCTGTCCCCTCCTGCCCCCCCCAGTGCCAAGGCCCCCCCCGGCCCCTCCCCCTCCCTCCTGCCCCCCCAGTGCCGAGCACCCCCCCGGCCCCTCACCCCCTCCTGCCCCCCCAGTGCCGAGCACCCCCCGGCTCCTCACCCCCTCCTGCCCCCCCAGTGCCGAGCACCCCCCCGGCCCCTCACCCCCTCCTGCCCCCCCAGTGCCGAGCACCCCCCCGGCCCCTCACCCCCTCCTGCCCCCCCCAGTGCCGAGCACCCCCCCCCGGCCCCTCACACCCAGCCTGCTCCTACACCTCACCCCTGTCCAGACACCCCACCCCCAGCCCGCTCCCCCACCTTCCCTCGCGCCCCCTTCTCCCCCAGGCCAGACACCCCACCCCCAGCCCGCTCCCCCACCTTCCCTCGCGCCCCCTCCTCCCCCGGGCCAGACACCAACAAGGGGCGGGCTGGGGGCGGGGCAGCTTCGCACTCGGACCCAGGATTCGCTCGCGCCCCCGCGCGCTCCTCGGACCTTCCTGTCATGGCGGCGCCGGCCGCCCAGTCAGACAACGCCCCCCTGCGACAGCCCATTGGCCGAACCAGAGGCAGGTTCCCCTTTGCTGACAGCCCATTGGGCGACACTATCCTCCGCCAAGGCTGTCTTCCGAAGGCCCATTGGCTGGCACACAGCCAGGAACCACCCCTAAGTCACAGACAATTCGAGGACAGAGCAGCCCATTAAGATCCACCCCGGACAGCCTATTGGTCGAGAGCAGTGGCAGGTCATTCCCCCTAGTCACACCGCATTCGCAGGCAGAGCTGTCCGTTAAGATGCAGCCGGGTCAGCCTATTGGGTGCCTCTGATTCAGAACACGCCCCTTAGTCACAGCCCATTCGCGGACAGAAGAGTCTGTTATAATCCACCCCGGACAACCTATTGGCCGCCAGCAGCCCCAGAACACGCCTTTAGTCACCGCCCATTGGCGCACGGAGCAGTCCGTTAAGAGTCACCTCGGACAGCCTCAGATTGGGCGCCACAGATTCCGAACACGCCCTTTACTCTCAGCCCATTCGCGGACAGAACAGTCTGTTACGATCAGTCCGGGACAGTCTCTCGGCCAGCCTTAGTGTAGGGATAACATAGTCAAGTATGAAACATGATTCCCCAAGTGGAAGTGACTCCCCAGAATTTGTTCCCCACAACTACAAGTCTAAGGAGGAGAAGTTTGTGTGTGGGATCCTGGCGCGGAGCCTGGTGTGTGGGATGAGGGGGCCGGGGGCAGGAGGGGAGAGGGCTGCGCGGAGCCTGGTGTGTGGGATGAGGGGGCCGCGGGCAGGAGGGGAGAGGGCTGCGCGGAGCCTGGAAATAACGAGCTTCTTACTTTGCCTGCTGTCAAAGGGCAAGACTGGGGCCACGTGGCGTGCGGAGCAGGGACAGCAGCTGGGGGCGATGGAATTACACGTGCATTACCCGCAATGACCACCGAGCGGCACTGTGGAGGCGCTTCGGAATTACACGTGCATTACCCGCAATGACCACCGAGCGGCACTGTGGGGGCGCTACGGAATTACACGTGCATTACCGCCGGTGACTACCGAGCGGCACTGTTGCTCTGCTAAGGGCCGTCATTTCCGAATAAAAAAGATTGTTCTTAGGGTAGAAATGCCCCATTCCGAACTAAGAACACGCTGGGCGGGGCTATGCCGGGGGGCGGGGCTATGATAGGGGCGGGGCGCGCTGCGACGTGCCCCGGGAGGCCGCACTCTGAGAACTACAAGTCCCAGGATGCGTCGCTAACACTTGGAGTGACAGGAGCGCGGGACCAACCGCGTCGCTCCCTGGTCAATGCCCCGTTGTGATGTCACTTCCGCTGCACCCGCCCAACCGAACAGCGCCGGGCCTGCCCTGGCCCTGCAATGGCCGATGGGAGCTGCGGACAGGGGCACTCAGTTTCCCACAAGCCACTGCGGCTACTTTCCCTACTCCCCCTCATCCGGCCCCTCCCCATTGCTGGGCGGGGCTCCTGCCTCAGAGACGGCAGCGTCCGCAGCTGATGCCCCGCCCCCACTCGGGAGAGGAGACTCCGCGGCAACCCTTCCCCCCCAAACTCCTCCCCGCCCCGTGCAGTCTGAACCCCCCAAACTCCTCCCCGCCCCGTGCAGTCTGCTCCCCCCTCAAACTACTCCCCCCCGTGCAGTCTGATCCCCCCAAACTTCCCCCCGCCCCGTGCAGTCTGATCCTCCCCCCCGTGCAGTCTGATCCCCCCCAAACTCCTCCCCGCCCCCTGCAGTCTGCTCCCCCCCACCAAACTCCTCCCCGCCCCGTGCAGTCTCCTCCCCCCCACCAAACTCCTCCCCGCCCAATGCAGTGTGAACCCCCCCAAATTCCTGTCCGCCCCGTGCAGTCTGAACCCCCCCCAAATTCCTCTCCGCCCCGTGCAGTCTGCTCCCCCCCAACTCCTCTCCCCCAGTGCAGTCTTCTCCCCCTCACCACCAAACTCGTCCCTGCCCCGTGCAGTCTGCTCCCTCCAAACTCCTCCCCGCCCCATGCAGTCTGCTCCCCTCCCCAAACTCCTCCCCGCCCCCTGCAGACTGATCACCCCCAAAATTTCTCTCCGCCGCGTGCAGTCCGATCCCCCCCAACCTCCTCTCCGCCCCGTGCAGTCCGATCCCCCCCAAGCTCCTCCCCCCCGTGCAGTCCGCTCCCCCCCACCAAACTGCTCTCCGCCCCGTGCAGTCTGCTCCCACCCAAACTCCTCCCCGCCCCGTGCAGTCTGCTCCCCCCAACTCCTCCCCGCCCCGTGCAGTCTGCTCCCCCTCACCACCAAACTCCTCTCCGCCCCGTGCAGTCTGATCCCCCCCAAACTGCTCCCCACCCCGTGCAGTCTGCTCCCCCCCAAACTGCTCCCCACCCCGTGCAGTCTGCTCCCCCCAACTCCTCTCCGCCCCGTGCAGTCTGATCCCCCCCACGAAACTCCTCTCCGCCCCGTGCAGTCTGCTCCCCCCCAAACTCCTCTCCGCCCCGTGCAGTCTGCTCCCCCCAACTCCTCCCCGCCCCGTGCAGTCTGCTCCCCCTCACCACCAAACTCCTCTCCGCCCCGTGCAGTCTGCTCCCCCCCCAAACTCCTCCTCCCCCCGTGCAGTCTGATCCCCCCCAAACTCCTCCTCCCCCCGTGCAGTCTGATCCCCCCCAAACTCCTCCTCGCCCCGTGCAGTCTGATCTCCTACCCCCCACAAAACGCCTCCCCCCGTGCAGTCTGATCCCCCCCAAACTCCTCGCCCCGTGCAGTCTGATCCCCCACCACCACCAAACTCCTCGCCCCGTGCAGTCTGATCTCCTACCCCCCACAAAACTCCTCCCCCCGTGCAGTCTGATCCCCCCCAAACTCCTCGCCCCGTGCAGTCTGATCCCCTACCCCCCAAACTCCTCCCCGCCCCATGCAGTCTGATCCCCCACCACCACCAAACTCCTCTCCCCCCATGCAGTCTGCTCCCCCCAACACCAAATTTCCCAGCCGGCTTGTGTGGGGACTGGCAGCGGGACAGGCTGATGCTGCTGTTGCCTTCGAAAGTGCAGCGGGGAGCGTGAGGCGGGTGGGGGGGGAGGGGGGGCGGCTGCCTCTGCTGCGTCCCGTTCACAAGCCCAGAGGGGCCGCGCGAGGATTTTCCGGAGACCCCGAGGAGTTTTCTGCCGCTCACTTCTGTGTCCCAGCTGAGTTCCTGCCAGTCAGTGGCCCCGCCCCCAGACCAGGCCACGCCCCTGCCATTAATGACGGAGCCTGGGACCCGTCTGTGTGCCCCACAAACCCACGTGTCACTCGCCGGGGAGCCGATAGAACGTGCCCCGCGTTCCATCATTTGCATGCACCGCGCCAGGGCAATGACGTCACTAGCAGTGCGCTGCTGTTCGTAGCCGGCAGTGGCAGCTTCGCACCGAGCCGGGCCACGAGGCAGCGGGCGCAGCGCTGGGGGCGGAGCTACAGGGGAGCGGCCCGGCCGGGCGGGGTGCACACTGGGGCACCCAAGGGCTGAGATCCGGGCGGGGCAGCGTCACGCTCTGACCTCGCTGCCGCCTCCCGCCGCCTCTCCCTTGGGGCCGGGTGGCGCGGACCGGAAGCCGCTGCACTGCCCGGATTTCCTGGGGAACACGCTCCCTGTGACGTCAGGGCCTGCCACAGAGGCAGGGCGCCACCCCGGCCAAGCAAGGAGCAGAGCTAGGGTTGCCAGATGGTTTCACCAAAATACCAGACACGCCTGACATGACATCACAATCTGCATTCCATCTGATTTAGAAAATACCAGACATTTATCAGAGGAGTAGCCGCGTTAGTCTGAATCTGCAAAAGCAGCGAGGAGTCCTGTGGCACAGAACTCCTTGCCGCTTTCGCGGACATTTATATTTTCTCAATTTGTTTCCCCGAAGAAAAAGCTGAAAGCCTGGACCGTCCAGTTCAAAACCGGACACCTGGCAACCATAAGCAGAGTGGTGCCTTGTCGGAGCGGTTCCAGCCTCCGCTCTGCTGTCCTTCCTCTGCCCCACGTACCACGGGAGCTGGTGGCCTACGCTGGCTGCACCGCCGCAGGAAACCTCCAACCCCAGTCGCTGTCCCAGCCGGGCACCCCGTGTCTGAACCCGTCCCGCCTGGCCCCGTGTCTCCTGCCTACCACCCGCTGACCTGGCACCAGCTGAGCGCTCGTACCTGGGCACCTTCCGGTCACGGTTCCCAGTCGGTTGCTGTCAGGCTGTGGACCGAGCAAACGTCACTTCCGGTCCGTGGGACTGAACGCACGTGGCGCCGGCATGATGCGAGGCCGCTCCTTGTTGCCCCACGTCGGATACAAAAGGAGCAGCTACCGCGCGGCAGTTAGGGCCTCGTGCTGAAACGCGCTGCAGCAGTGCTACTCTTCCCTGCCCCTCTCATCCCAGTTGCATGCTCCAGATGGGAGGGGAGGGGTGTCGCTTTCCAGGAGCTACTGCTGCCAGGGCACCGTCTGACTGGCACACGTCAGACGCACACGCCCGTGCAACAGCCACTCACCCTGCCAAATGCTCACACGCAGGGATGCGTGTACACACTCACAAACGCGAATTAACAGATTAACACGCCTGGGCGCCCACTCGTGCCCTCGCTCAGATGCCCACACACGCATCTGCTCAATCTGCCCGCACGCAGGCACGTGCACACACACGCAAATGGACACTTGCGGACGCACACACTTGCACTCATACTTACGTGCGCACGCATGCACGCCGAGTAACAGTCGCCTAGAAGGACTCACCAATAATATCAAACTCAAAAGCCAAAGATTAGATCAATTAGGAGACAACTATTCCCACGAGGCCCTAATCCATGTCTGGGGCTCCTCGGTGCTGCTGGAGACCAAGTCTTTATTTCAATCCCAGTTTTGCCAACTCTCCGCATGCGTGACGCTAGGTCAATTGGCAGCCTACTCACTTAGTTTTCCGTATGATCCTAGACACGTTAAGTATCGCCAGCCAGGAGATTCGGGGGGCGGCGGGGGGAGGGGGGGATTAATGACATTTTTAAAAATACAAAAATCGGTGTTCAGTTTCTGTTGTAGATAAACCTATGTACTTCATATGACTTGACACTGTGCCTCTCCATATAACCTTGTAACTTTGTATTAATCCATATGACCTTGTCACTTTGTATTAGAACTTGAATCCATATAACCTTGTAACTTAGTTTTCTACATAGGGTTCTAATACAGAGTATATAGTTAAAGAGGTAAAAATGTCATTTGCTAGGAGTAGAATAAGATCTTTCCCCCACTCTCTCCCCCCCACTCTGTAATCAATTGCCCAGTTGAATGAACGAGGTGTGAATGAGTAACACTTGGGAGCCAAGCACCTCCAGAGAGCTACACCAGTTGAAAAGGGGGTAGAAGCCAGACCCAAGGTGTCAAGAGGGCTCAAGAAAGAAGAGCAGACATATTGAAGGCCTTGGGGATTAGAAGCAAGCACCTTCTTTGGAAAACACCCTCTCTTAACAGACAGCACCCACAAAGGGACCAAAGGACACAGACCCAGATTTTGAATCTGGGATATATTTGCATAAGAGGGAAGCTGCTATAAAAGTGAGTTGTCTTGCAGAGGACTCCGGGTCTCATCTTGTCACCATCGGAGCATCGATCCGGATCAGCAGAAGCCCGGCTCCACCCCTCCCCCATCTAACTCACCTGGCCAGTGAAGTTAAGGGGAGCAACAAGTTGGTAACAACAGCAAGACGGAGTGTGCTTGTGCACGTGTGTGTGTGTGTGTGTGTGAGAGAGTGAGTGCGTGAGTGACACAGAATAATCAATACTTATCATATGCATGTGGTAAATAAATATATATATATATATATATATATATATATAAATTAATGTGTGTGTGTGTGATCAATAAATGTGGCGTGTTGCCTTATCCCTCTGAAAAAGATCCCGAGTACTTCTTTTAAGTACAACACTGTGACTTTTGTACTTCGTATTTTCAAGTTCTTCCACCACGAGCCAGAGGGCCTTTTCTCAGGGACCCGTACCACGCTCGCAAACGTCTGTGCGGCCCTCCCTCGATACTTACCTTGAGCCAATTGCTATTTGCTCTTCTTCCATAGATCGCTGTCTGGTTTCCATCTGCCGGCAGGGTCTCGGGGGGGGTGGCTCCTTTCGGTCTCTGCCACCACATGGCCAGCCTCTCATCTCCTCCAAGTCTACAGGGACCGAAAAAGAGACAGAGAACGGTTAGGAGCTAGGCCACCCTAGATGTGTGGAAAGGACAGACACGTGCGTCACCTGGCTGCTGCTCACTGGAGCCCAGTGTTGCCTCTAACATTTCCCCTCCAGGAGCGGAGTGAGTTTTGTCTCGTGCTCCAAGATCGAGGTCACGTGCCCTTCTTCGGATGCCTGCCACCCAGGCGAAGACATGTCTCGTCTGTGTTTTTAAAACGTTCTGGAAGAAAGAGTACTAACACAAGGGAGAATTAACAAGGTCATTTAAACTGTAAATATTTGTTTGATATGAAGTCAAATAAAAGGAAAATTAATACTGCAACATTTTCAGTGGCCAACCTCCTCTCCTCTCCTCTCCTCTCCTCTCCCCTCCCCTCCCCTGCCCTGCCCCCTCCAGCTGGCCTAGATGATCTCTCCGGGTCCCTTATGGTAAAGCCCGCCCCGGGACCCTGTGCTGAGGTGACAAGTTCTTCACAAGATACTGGGTATGTAAACTTTTTACGGAAAAGCGTCCGTGGCCAATCTAGACGCGCTTTTCTGCAAAAAAGCCCCAATCGCCATTTTCGCCATCGGGGCTTTTTTGCGGAAAAGAACTCTCTGCTGTCTACACTGGCCCTTTTGCGCAGAAGTCTTTCGGAAAAAGACTTTTGCCCGAACGGGAGCAGCATAGTATTCCCGCAGAAGCACTGACAATCTTACATGAGATCGTCAGTGCTTTTGCGGAAATTCAAGCGGCCAGTGTAGACAGCTGGCAAGTTTTTCCGCAAAAGCAGATGATTAGCACACTTTCCTAGTTGAAAATCCAAGGAGAAGAAAGGGGAGAATTGCAAATCAAGACTCTCTTAAGGTGTCTGAAAGCTACTTTGGTCTGGGCCGGTACTCAGTGGTACCAAGGCAGACTTTTCTGTGGCTCGGTTGTCTAATGCCACACTAGAACAAGTCTACCACACCAAACGAAAGAGCAGACAATTACATGAAAGGGAAAAAAGGTGGCTTGGCAGAGAATTTGCTTCCGGACAAAAACAAGAGACTGCGGTGGTTAAAGAAGAACGGGAGGCATACCTGTGCATAAACCAATTCACCAGAAACCTTCTGAACAACCAGTTCAGTCACATGTCCTTACAGGGACAAGCACCTTAATGACGGTAGCCCTGACATTTTATTTTGCAGACGATTCTACTCGTGGAAGGGCTGCTGGAGTGAAACTTGAGGCCCAAGCAGGAGGAAAGTTTGATTTTCTAGTACCAAATAGAAAAACAATAATAGAACAAAAAGGCTAAAAGATGCCTAAGGGCGGAGATAGGGTCCAGAATGACTTAGACAAATTGGAGGATTGGGCCACAAGAAATCTGATGAGGTTCAACAAGGACAAGTGTAGAGTCCTGCACTTGGGATGGAAGAATCCCAAGCATAGTTACAAGCTGGGGACCAACCGGTTAAGTAGTAGTTCTGCAGACAGGACCTGGGGGTTACAGTGGATGAGAAGCTGGAGATGAGTCAACAGTGTGCCCTTGTAGCCAAGAAGGCTAATGGCATATTAGGTTGCATTAAGAGGAGCATTGCCAGTAGATCCAGAGATGTCATTATTCCCCTTTATTCGGCTTTGGTGAGGCCACATCTGGAGTACTGTGTCCAGTTCTGGGCCCCCCACTACAGAAGGGATGTGGACACATTGGAGAGGGTCCAGCAGAGGACAACCAAAACGATTAGGGGGCTGGAGCAATTGCTCTATGAAGAGGCTGAGGGATTTAGGTTTCTTTAGTCTGAAGAGGAGACCATGAGGGGGGATTTTATAGTAGCCTTCAACTTCCTTATAAGGACACAGGAACGCAAGGTAACCTGTTCTCCCAACTCTCGCTTTCAGACGGGGTGGGGAACCTTATTGGGGGGGCGGAAGGCACACACTAGTAGGGTTGCCAGATGGTTTCAGCAAAAAAAAAAAAAAAAAAAAAGGCGCCAGGAAAATTTTTGTTGAGGGAAAGAAGCCAACCAAACAAAAAAACCCCACCAGGAACATTTTTGTTGAGCAAAATCCAGTTGTGACCCCTTTAATTAGTCAGCCAATCTCCCCGCCCCGGATTATTTCTGCTGGGCACAGAGGAAAAGCAGAAAATACTGGACATTTTGTATGTCCGGTATTTTCTAAATTTATTTACCGGACAAAAAGTGCAACTACCGGGCTGTCTGGCTCAGTGCTAGACACCTGGCAACCCTACACACAAGAGTGAAGAAAAAAAAAATCCCAAACCCCACCATCCGCATTAACACATGCCCCAACTGAGAAGGAGGAAGAGGCTTCCCACATTCCCCTCGCACACCGGAGCTTGTGAGGAGGGGGGGGCGGGGGGCGGGGCGGGGCGGGGCAGGCTAGCAGAATTTGTCTGCTCCAATCTGGCCACCCAGAGAAATAAAAAAGCAAATTGAAAGAGCCAGACGAATACCTAGAAACCATCTACTTCAAGACAGACCCAAGAAAACCAACAATAGAACACCACTTGTCATCACCTACAACCCCCAACTTAAACCTGTCCAACACATTATCAATAAACTACAGCCTATATTGGAACAGGATACCATACTCAAAGAGGCTCTGGGAGACAGACCCATAGTCTCCTATAGACAACCACCTAACCTCAAGATGATTCTTACCAACCACCACAGGACATACCACACTAATACCAACCCTGGTACCTTCCCTTGCAACAAACCCCGTTGCCAGCTTTGTCCACATATTCATTCTGCTGATACCATTATTGGACCCAACCAAGTGAGTTATAAGATCAAGAACACATATTCCTGCGCATCCAGAAATATAATCTATGCTATCGTGTGCCGAAAGTGTCCGTCTGCTATGTACATTGGACAAACATCTCAGACACTTCGCCAAAGGATTAATGCCCACAAAACAGATATCAGACAAGATCACAAAGAGAAAACAGTTTCTTGCCATTTTAACCAGAAAGGACACTCTCTCAATGACTTAACCACCTGCATTCTGCTACAAAGACCTTTTACATCTGCACTTGAAAGGGAATCCTCTGAACTGTCATTCATGTTAAAATTCGACACTTTCCAACAAGGACTTAGTTCAAATGTTTGTTATCTCACCCATTACCAAGATAGTTTCCCCAATTATCACCTCTAATACCATTAACTCACAAACATCCCACTCTCCCTACCTCTAATATCATCAATTCACAGACACTTACCTTCCTTCCCCCTCCCCCCCACCGCATCCCCCTCCTGTTCTGCAATGTGATTTGTCCTTTTCATATTTGTTCTTTTTTTTAATTGTATCCTTTGGTATATACGGTTGTGACTACTTTCTTCCACTATTTGATCTGAGGAAGTGGGTCTGGCCCACGAAAGCTCATCATCTAATAAACCATCTTGTTAGTCTTTAAAGTGCTACATTGTCCTGCATTTTGCTTCAACTACCCCAGACTAACACGGCTACATTTCTATCACCAATCTGGAGGGGAGCTAGAGCGTTAGTGTGGGAACCTTGAGTCTCGAGGGCCACACTCACGTGAGCTGGGGTATTAGGTTCCTCACCCCTGCTTTAAAAACAAAACCTCTTACTCTTAAAAATCGATCCCAGTATCTCTGGTCGGACCAGCTTCACGCAGGTCCTCGGGGATGGAAAACTGCAGCAAACTGTATGAACAGAAACAAACAGAAGCCCCAATCGCAGCTGGAGGTGGGGCGAGGCTGCCCCAGCAGGGACACAACGGGGCAGCCGCCCTCCACCAGATCAGGAAAACAACCGCGCCATTCCCCGGCCAGCAGGAAGGCGAGTGCCGCTGCAAGGCTCCGCAAGGGAGGTGGGCGGCAGAGGGGTGTTTGTGCGCGGCCGCGCGCCTTCAGCGGCAACTCCCCTGGTGCCCCCTTCTCTAGTCCAGCCAGGCCTAAAATGCTCAGTGCTTAGAAGGCGGGTGGGGAACCTAAGGCCTGGGTGCTTGGGGCTCCTCCACCGTCGCCCCCTCCCCACGCCGTGGGGCTGGAGGCACAAAGCGACTAGGCTGGGCCCTGCAGTGCTCTGGCGCCAGGGGGACGTTTCTCCGCTCAGCTGGGGGCCAGGCAGGGAGGCTTTTCTGTCGGTTGGTTTGTCTGTCACCTGTTTGCCCCCCAATTCTCAGCCACTCCCCCCCCTCCCCACACGCCCCCACCCAGGACGCTCTCGGCCTCTGCAGGAGGCACAGCCGGGCACTGGGCGGCACTGCGGGCAGCCAGGGCCAGAGCATCCCCCCCCACAGCGCCCCCCGCCGAACTGCCCCCCCCCCCCGGGCACAGGGGGGATTCAGCGGGCACCCGGCCCCGCCCCCAGACAGCGAGCAGCGCGGGGAGCAGGGCTCAGGCCGCCCCGCCCCCCCGCGTGCGGGACACGTTCTGTGCGTGCCCCGCCCGCGGGAACCACCCCTCGAGGGCGCGCGGCTCCCCGGCGGGGGGAAGGGGCACGTGACACTCCCGGGCCCCGGTGGCCCGCAGCCCCCCCTCCCCGAGACACCCACGTGACTGGAGCCCGGGTCAGCTCCCGCGCCCGGCACCACCTGGGGGGGGGTCACAGGGGCGCTGCTCCCCGGGGAGGCAGCAGCGCCGGGGGGGGGGGGGGCAGAAATCGCCCCCCCACCTCCGCCAGGGGCCGCCCCGCCGATGTCCAGCCTGGGGCCCGGAGAGAAGCAGGCGGGGGGGGGGGGCTCGACGTCACTGCCAGCTCCCGCCCCGCCCCCCAGGCTCCGCCCCTCAGCGCCCCCCGCAGCGTTTTCCCGCCCGCCTCGTGGGCGCGAGCGTCCCGGGAGTTTCCCGCCCAGCCAGCGCCGCCCGCGCCTGCGCTCTCCCGCGCCCTGTCCCCTCCTGCCCCCCCCAGTGCCAAGGCCCCCCCCGGCCCCTCCCCCTCCCTCCTGCCCCCCCAGTGCCGAGCACCCCCCCGGCCCCTCACCCCCTCCTGCCCCCCCAGTGCCGAGCACCCCCCGGCTCCTCACCCCCTCCTGCCCCCCCAGTGCCGAGCACCCCCCCGGCCCCTCACCCCCTCCTGCCCCCCCAGTGCCGAGCACCCCCCCGGCCCCTCACCCCCTCCTGCCCCCCCCAGTGCCGAGCACCCCCCCCCCCCGGCCCCTCACACCCAGCCTGCTCCTACACCTCACCCCTGTCCAGACACCCCACCCCCAGCCCGCTCCCCCACCTTCCCTCGCGCCCCCTTCTCCCCCAGGCCAGACACCCCACCCCCAGCCCGCTCCCCCACCTTCCCTCGCGCCCCCTCCTCCCCCGGGCCAGACACCAACAAGGGGCGGGCTGGGGGCGGGGCAGCTTCGCACTCGGACCCAGGATTCGCTCGCGCCCCCGCGCGCTCCTCGGACCTTCCTGTCATGGCGGCGCCGGCCGCCCAGTCAGACAACGCCCCCCTGCGACAGCCCATTGGCCGAACCAGAGGCAGGTTCCCCTTTGCTGACAGCCCATTGGGCGACACTATCCTCCGCCAAGGCTGTCTTCCGAAGGCCCATTGGCTGGCACACAGCCAGGAACCACCCCTAAGTCACAGACAATTCGAGGACAGAGCAGCCCATTAAGATCCACCCCGGACAGCCTATTGGTCGAGAGCAGTGGCAGGTCATTCCCCCTAGTCACACCGCATTCGCAGGCAGAGCTGTCCGTTAAGATGCAGCCGGGTCAGCCTATTGGGTGCCTCTGATTCAGAACACGCCCCTTAGTCACAGCCCATTCGCGGACAGAAGAGTCTGTTATAATCCACCCCGGACAACCTATTGGCCGCCAGCAGCCCCAGAACACGCCTTTAGTCACCGCCCATTGGCGCACGGAGCAGTCCGTTAAGAGTCACCTCGGACAGCCTCAGATTGGGCGCCACAGATTCCGAACACGCCCTTTACTCTCAGCCCATTCGCGGACAGAACAGTCTGTTACGATCAGTCCGGGACAGTCTCTCGGCCAGCCTTAGTGTAGGGATAACATAGTCAAGTATGAAACATGATTCCCCAAGTGGAAGTGACTCCCCAGAATTTGTTCCCCACAACTACAAGTCTAAGGAGGAGAAGTTTGTGTGTGGGATCCTGGCGCGGAGCCTGGTGTGTGGGATGAGGGGGCCGGGGGCAGGAGGGGAGAGGGCTGCGCGGAGCCTGGTGTGTGGGATGAGGGGGCCGCGGGCAGGAGGGGAGAGGGCTGCGCGGAGCCTGGAAATAACGAGCTTCTTACTTTGCCTGCTGTCAAAGGGCAAGACTGGGGCCACGTGGCGTGCGGAGCAGGGACAGCAGCTGGGGGCGATGGAATTACACGTGCATTACCCGCAATGACCACCGAGCGGCACTGTGGAGGCGCTTCGGAATTACACGTGCATTACCCGCAATGACCACCGAGCGGCACTGTGGGGGCGCTACGGAATTACACGTGCATTACCGCCGGTGACTACCGAGCGGCACTGTTGCTCTGCTAAGGGCCGTCATTTCCGAATAAAAAAGATTGTTCTTAGGGTAGAAATGCCCCATTCCGAACTAAGAACACGCTGGGCGGGGCTATGCCGGGGGGCGGGGCTATGATAGGGGCGGGGCGCGCTGCGACGTGCCCCGGGAGGCCGCACTCTGAGAACTACAAGTCCCAGGATGCGTCGCTAACACTTGGAGTGACAGGAGCGCGGGACCAACCGCGTCGCTCCCTGGTCAATGCCCCGTTGTGATGTCACTTCCGCTGCACCCGCCCAACCGAACAGCGCCGGGCCTGCCCTGGCCCTGCAATGGCCGATGGGAGCTGCGGACAGGGGCACTCAGTTTCCCACAAGCCACTGCGGCTACTTTCCCTACTCCCCCTCATCCGGCCCCTCCCCATTGCTGGGCGGGGCTCCTGCCTCAGAGACGGCAGCGTCCGCAGCTGATGCCCCGCCCCCACTCGGGAGAGGAGACTCCGCGGCAACCCTTCCCCCCCAAACTCCTCCCCGCCCCGTGCAGTCTGAACCCCCCAAACTCCTCCCCGCCCCGTGCAGTCTGCTCCCCCCTCAAACTACTCCCCCCCGTGCAGTCTGATCCCCCCAAACTTCCCCCCGCCCCGTGCAGTCTGATCCTCCCCCCCGTGCAGTCTGATCCCCCCCAAACTCCTCCCCGCCCCCTGCAGTCTGCTCCCCCCCACCAAACTCCTCCCCGCCCCGTGCAGTCTCCTCCCCCCCACCAAACTCCTCCCCGCCCAATGCAGTGTGAACCCCCCCAAATTCCTGTCCGCCCCGTGCAGTCTGAACCCCCCCCAAATTCCTCTCCGCCCCGTGCAGTCTGCTCCCCCCCAACTCCTCTCCCCCAGTGCAGTCTTCTCCCCCTCACCACCAAACTCGTCCCTGCCCCGTGCAGTCTGCTCCCTCCAAACTCCTCCCCGCCCCATGCAGTCTGCTCCCCTCCCCAAACTCCTCCCCGCCCCCTGCAGACTGATCACCCCCAAAATTTCTCTCCGCCGCGTGCAGTCCGATCCCCCCCAACCTCCTCTCCGCCCCGTGCAGTCCGATCCCCCCCAAGCTCCTCCCCCCCGTGCAGTCCGCTCCCCCCCACCAAACTGCTCTCCGCCCCGTGCAGTCTGCTCCCACCCAAACTCCTCCCCGCCCCGTGCAGTCTGCTCCCCCCAACTCCTCCCCGCCCCGTGCAGTCTGCTCCCCCTCACCACCAAACTCCTCTCCGCCCCGTGCAGTCTGATCCCCCCCAAACTGCTCCCCACCCCGTGCAGTCTGCTCCCCCCCAAACTGCTCCCCACCCCGTGCAGTCTGCTCCCCCCAACTCCTCTCCGCCCCGTGCAGTCTGATCCCCCCCACGAAACTCCTCTCCGCCCCGTGCAGTCTGCTCCCCCCCAAACTCCTCTCCGCCCCGTGCAGTCTGCTCCCCCCAACTCCTCCCCGCCCCGTGCAGTCTGCTCCCCCTCACCACCAAACTCCTCTCCGCCCCGTGCAGTCTGCTCCCCCCCCAAACTCCTCCTCCCCCCGTGCAGTCTGATCCCCCCCAAACTCCTCCTCCCCCCGTGCAGTCTGATCCCCCCCAAACTCCTCCTCGCCCCGTGCAGTCTGATCTCCTACCCCCCACAAAACGCCTCCCCCCGTGCAGTCTGATCCCCCCCAAACTCCTCGCCCCGTGCAGTCTGATCCCCCACCACCACCAAACTCCTCGCCCCGTGCAGTCTGATCTCCTACCCCCCACAAAACTCCTCCCCCCGTGCAGTCTGATCCCCCCCAAACTCCTCGCCCCGTGCAGTCTGATCCCCTACCCCCCAAACTCCTCCCCGCCCCATGCAGTCTGATCCCCCACCACCACCAAACTCCTCTCCCCCCATGCAGTCTGCTCCCCCCAACACCAAATTTCCCAGCCGGCTTGTGTGGGGACTGGCAGCGGGACAGGCTGATGCTGCTGTTGCCTTCGAAAGTGCAGCGGGGAGCGTGAGGCGGGTGGGGGGGGAGGGGGGGCGGCTGCCTCTGCTGCGTCCCGTTCACAAGCCCAGAGGGGCCGCGCGAGGATTTTCCGGAGACCCCGAGGAGTTTTCTGCCGCTCACTTCTGTGTCCCAGCTGAGTTCCTGCCAGTCAGTGGCCCCGCCCCCAGACCAGGCCACGCCCCTGCCATTAATGACGGAGCCTGGGACCCGTCTGTGTGCCCCACAAACCCACGTGTCACTCGCCGGGGAGCCGATAGAACGTGCCCCGCGTTCCATCATTTGCATGCACCGCGCCAGGGCAATGACGTCACTAGCAGTGCGCTGCTGTTCGTAGCCGGCAGTGGCAGCTTCGCACCGAGCCGGGCCACGAGGCAGCGGGCGCAGCGCTGGGGGCGGAGCTACAGGGGAGCGGCCCGGCCGGGCGGGGTGCACACTGGGGCACCCAAGGGCTGAGATCCGGGCGGGGCAGCGTCACGCTCTGACCTCGCTGCCGCCTCCCGCCGCCTCTCCCTTGGGGCCGGGTGGCGCGGACCGGAAGCCGCTGCACTGCCCGGATTTCCTGGGGAACACGCTCCCTGTGACGTCAGGGCCTGCCACAGAGGCAGGGCGCCACCCCGGCCAAGCAAGGAGCAGAGCTAGGGTTGCCAGATGGTTTCACCAAAATACCAGACACGCCTGACATGACATCACAATCTGCATTCCATCTGATTTAGAAAATACCAGACATTTATCAGAGGAGTAGCCGCGTTAGTCTGAATCTGCAAAAGCAGCGAGGAGTCCTGTGGCACAGAACTCCTTGCCGCTTTCGCGGACATTTATATTTTCTCAATTTGTTTCCCCGAAGAAAAAGCTGAAAGCCTGGACCGTCCAGTTCAAAACCGGACACCTGGCAACCATAAGCAGAGTGGTGCCTTGTCGGAGCGGTTCCAGCCTCCGCTCTGCTGTCCTTCCTCTGCCCCACGTACCACGGGAGCTGGTGGCCTACGCTGGCTGCACCGCCGCAGGAAACCTCCAACCCCAGTCGCTGTCCCAGCCGGGCACCCCGTGTCTGAACCCGTCCCGCCTGGCCCCGTGTCTCCTGCCTACCACCCGCTGACCTGGCACCAGCTGAGCGCTCGTACCTGGGCACCTTCCGGTCACGGTTCCCAGTCGGTTGCTGTCAGGCTGTGGACCGAGCAAACGTCACTTCCGGTCCGTGGGACTGAACGCACGTGGCGCCGGCATGATGCGAGGCCGCTCCTTGTTGCCCCACGTCGGATACAAAAGGAGCAGCTACCGCGCGGCAGTTAGGGCCTCGTGCTGAAACGCGCTGCAGCAGTGCTACTCTTCCCTGCCCCTCTCATCCCAGTTGCATGCTCCAGATGGGAGGGGAGGGGTGTCGCTTTCCAGGAGCTACTGCTGCCAGGGCACCGTCTGACTGGCACACGTCAGACGCACACGCCCGTGCAACAGCCACTCACCCTGCCAAATGCTCACACGCAGGGATGCGTGTACACACTCACAAACGCGAATTAACAGATTAACACGCCTGGGCGCCCACTCGTGCCCTCGCTCAGATGCCCACACACGCATCTGCTCAATCTGCCCGCACGCAGGCACGTGCACACACACGCAAATGGACACTTGCGGACGCACACACTTGCACTCATACTTACGTGCGCACGCATGCACGCCGAGTAACAGTCGCCTAGAAGGACTCACCAATAATATCAAACTCAAAAGCCAAAGATTAGATCAATTAGGAGACAACTATTCCCACGAGGCCCTAATCCATGTCTGGGGCTCCTCGGTGCTGCTGGAGACCAAGTCTTTATTTCAATCCCAGTTTTGCCAACTCTCCGCATGCGTGACGCTAGGTCAATTGGCAGCCTACTCACTTAGTTTTCCGTATGATCCTAGACACGTTAAGTATCGCCAGCCAGGAGATTCGGGGGGCGGCGGGGGGAGGGGGGGATTAATGACATTTTTAAAAATACAAAAATCGGTGTTCAGTTTCTGTTGTAGATAAACCTATGTACTTCATATGACTTGACACTGTGCCTCTCCATATAACCTTGTAACTTTGTATTAATCCATATGACCTTGTCACTTTGTATTAGAACTTGAATCCATATAACCTTGTAACTTAGTTTTCTACATAGGGTTCTAATACAGAGTATATAGTTAAAGAGGTAAAAATGTCATTTGCTAGGAGTAGAATAAGATCTTTCCCCCACTCTCTCCCCCCCACTCTGTAATCAATTGCCCAGTTGAATGAACGAGGTGTGAATGAGTAACACTTGGGAGCCAAGCACCTCCAGAGAGCTACACCAGTTGAAAAGGGGGTAGAAGCCAGACCCAAGGTGTCAAGAGGGCTCAAGAAAGAAGAGCAGACATATTGAAGGCCTTGGGGATTAGAAGCAAGCACCTTCTTTGGAAAACACCCTCTCTTAACAGACAGCACCCACAAAGGGACCAAAGGACACAGACCCAGATTTTGAATCTGGGATATATTTGCATAAGAGGGAAGCTGCTATAAAAGTGAGTTGTCTTGCAGAGGACTCCGGGTCTCATCTTGTCACCATCGGAGCATCGATCCGGATCAGCAGAAGCCCGGCTCCACCCCTCCCCCATCTAACTCACCTGGCCAGTGAAGTTAAGGGGAGCAACAAGTTGGTAACAACAGCAAGACGGAGTGTGCTTGTGCACGTGTGTGTGTGTGTGTGTGTGAGAGAGTGAGTGCGTGAGTGACACAGAATAATCAATACTTATCATATGCATGTGGTAAATAAATATATATATATATATATATATATATATATAAATTAATGTGTGTGTGTGTGATCAATAAATGTGGCGTGTTGCCTTATCCCTCTGAAAAAGATCCCGAGTACTTCTTTTAAGTACAACACTGTGACTTTTGTACTTCGTATTTTCAAGTTCTTCCACCACGAGCCAGAGGGCCTTTTCTCAGGGACCCGTACCACGCTCGCAAACGTCTGTGCGGCCCTCCCTCGATACTTACCTTGAGCCAATTGCTATTTGCTCTTCTTCCATAGATCGCTGTCTGGTTTCCATCTGCCGGCAGGGTCTCGGGAGGGTGGCTCCTTTCGGTCTCTGCCACCACATGGCCAGCCTCTCATCTCCTCCAAGTCTACAGGGACCGAAAAAGAGACAGAGAACGGTTAGGAGCTAGGCCACCCTAGATGTGTGGAAAGGACAGACACGTGCGTCACCTGGCTGCTGCTCACTGGAGCCCAGTGTTGCCTCTAACATTTCCCCTCCAGGAGCGGAGTGAGTTTTGTCTCGTGCTCCAAGATCGAGGTCACGTGCCCTTCTTCGGATGCCTGCCACCCAGGCGAAGACATGTCTCGTCTGTGTTTTTAAAACGTTCTGGAAGAAAGAGTACTAACACAAGGGAGAATTAACAAGGTCATTTAAACTGTAAATATTTGTTTGATATGAAGTCAAATAAAAGGAAAATTAATACTGCAACATTTTCAGTGGCCAACCTCCTCTCCTCTCCTCTCCTCTCCCCTCCCCTCCCCTGCCCTGCCCCCTCCAGCTGGCCTAGATGATCTCTCCGGGTCCCTTATGGTAAAGCCCGCCCCGGGACCCTGTGCTGAGGTGACAAGTTCTTCACAAGATACTGGGTATGTAAACTTTTTACGGAAAAGCGTCCGTGGCCAATCTAGACGCGCTTTTCTGCAAAAAAGCCCCAATCGCCATTTTCGCCATCGGGGCTTTTTTGCGGAAAAGAACTCTCTGCTGTCTACACTGGCCCTTTTGCGCAGAAGTCTTTCGGAAAAAGACTTTTGCCCGAACGGGAGCAGCATAGTATTCCCGCAGAAGCACTGACAATCTTACATGAGATCGTCAGTGCTTTTGCGGAAATTCAAGCGGCCAGTGTAGACAGCTGGCAAGTTTTTCCGCAAAAGCAGATGATTAGCACACTTTCCTAGTTGAAAATCCAAGGAGAAGAAAGGGGAGAATTGCAAATCAAGACTCTCTTAAGGTGTCTGAAAGCTACTTTGGTCTGGGCCGGTACTCAGTGGTACCAAGGCAGACTTTTCTGTGGCTCGGTTGTCTAATGCCACACTAGAACAAGTCTACCACACCAAACGAAAGAGCAGACAATTACATGAAAGGGAAAAAAGGTGGCTTGGCAGAGAATTTGCTTCCGGACAAAAACAAGAGACTGCGGTGGTTAAAGAAGAACGGGAGGCATACCTGTGCATAAACCAATTCACCAGAAACCTTCTGAACAACCAGTTCAGTCACATGTCCTTACAGGGACAAGCACCTTAATGACGGTAGCCCTGACATTTTATTTTGCAGACGATTCTACTCGTGGAAGGGCTGCTGGAGTGAAACTTGAGGCCCAAGCAGGAGGAAAGTTTGATTTTCTAGTACCAAATAGAAAAACAATAATAGAACAAAAAGGCTAAAAGATGCCTAAGGGCGGAGATAGGGTCCAGAATGACTTAGACAAATTGGAGGATTGGGCCACAAGAAATCTGATGAGGTTCAACAAGGACAAGTGTAGAGTCCTGCACTTGGGATGGAAGAATCCCAAGCATAGTTACAAGCTGGGGACCAACCAGTTAAGTAGTAGTTCTGCAGACAGGACCTGGGGGTTACAGTGGATGAGAAGCTGGAGATGAGTCAACAGTGTGCCCTTGTAGCCAAGAAGGCTAATGGCATATTAGGTTGCATTAAGAGGAGCATTGCCAGTAGATCCAGAGATGTCATTATTCCCCTTTATTCGGCTTTGGTGGGGCCACATCTGGAGTACTGTGTCCAGTTCTGGGCCCCCCACTACAGAAGGGATGTGGACACATTGGAGAGGGTCCAGCAGAGGACAACCAAAACGATTAGGGGGCTGGAGCAATTGCTCTATGAAGAGGCTGAGGGATTTAGGTTTCTTTAGTCTGAAGAGGAGACCATGAGGGGGGATTTTATAGTAGCCTTCAACTTCCTTATAAGGACACAGGAACGCAAGGTAACCTGTTCTCCCAACTCTCGCTTTCAGACGGGGTGGGGAACCTTATTGGGGGGGCGGAAGGCACACACTAGTAGGGTTGCCAAATGGTTTCAGCAAAAAAAAAAAAAAAAAAAAAAAAAAAAGGCGCCAGGAAAATTTTTGTTGAGGGAAAGAAGCCAACCAAACAAAAAAACCCCACCAGGAACATTTTTGTTGAGCAAAATCCAGTTGTGACCCCTTTAATTAGTCAGCCAATCTCCCCGCCCCGGATTATTTCTGCTGGGCACAGAGGAAAAGCAGAAAATACTGGACATTTTGTATGTCCGGTATTTTCTAAATTTATTTACCGGACAAAAAGTGCAACTACCGGGCTGTCTGGCTCAGTGCTAGACACCTGGCAACCCTACACACAAGTGTGAAGAAAAAAAAATCCCAAACCCCACCATCCGCATTAACACATGCCCCAACTGAGAAGGAGGAAGAGGCTTCCCACATTCCCCTCGCACACCGGAGCTTGTGAGGAGGGGGGGGCGGGGGGCGGGGCGGGGCAGGCTAGCAAAATTTGTCTGCTCCAATCTGGCCACCCAGAGAAATAAAAAAGCAAATTGAAAGAGCCAGACGAATACCTAGAAACCATCTACTTCAAGACAGACCCAAGAAAACCAACAATAGAACACCACTTGTCATCACCTACAACCCCCAACTTAAACCTGTCCAACACATTATCAATAAACTACAGCCTATATTGGAACAGGATACCATACTCAAAGAGGCTCTGGGAGACAGACCCATAGTCTCCTATAGACAACCACCTAACCTCAAGATGATTCTTACCAACCACCACAGGACATACCACACTAATACCAACCCTGGTACCTTCCCTTGCAACAAACCCCGTTGCCAGCTTTGTCCACATATTCATTCTGCTGATACCATTATTGGACCCAACCAAGTGAGTTATAAGATCAAGAACACATATTCCTGCGCATCCAGAAATATAATCTATGCTATCGTGTGCCGAAAGTGTCCGTCTGCTATGTACATTGGACAAACATCTCAGACACTTCGCCAAAGGATTAATGCCCACAAAACAGATATCAGACAAGATCACAAAGAGAAAACAGTTTCTTGCCATTTTAACCAGAAAGGACACTCTCTCAATGACTTGACCACCTGCATTCTGCTACAAAGACCTTTTACATCTGCACTTGAAAGGGAATCCTCTGAACTGTCATTCATGTTAAAATTCGACACTTTCCAACAAGGACTTAGTTCAAATGTTTGTTATCTCACCCATTACCAAGATAGTTTCCCCAATTATCACCTCTAATACCATTAACTCACAAACATCCCACTCTCCCTACCTCTAATATCATCAATTCACAGACACTTACCTTCCTTCCCCCTCCCCCCCACCGCATCCCCCTCCTGTTCTGCAATGTGATTTGTCCTTTTCATATTTGTTCTTTTTTTTAATTGTATCCTTTGGTATATACGGTTGTGACTACTTTCTTCCACTATTTGATCTGAGGAAGTGGGTCTGGCCCACGAAAGCTCATCATCTAATAAACCATCTTGTTAGTCTTTAAAGTGCTACATTGTCCTGCATTTTGCTTCAACTACCCCAGGCTAACACGGCTACATTTCTATCACCAATCTGGAGGGGAGCTAGAGCGTTAGTGTGGGAACCTTGAGTCTCGAGGGCCACACTCACGTGAGCTGGGGTATTAGGTTCCTCACCCCTGCTTTAAAAACAAAACCTCTTACTCTTAAAAATCGATCCCCGTATCTCTGGTCGGACCAGCTTCACGCAGGTCCTCCGGGATGGAAAACTGCAGCAAACTGTATGAACAGAAACAAACAGAAGCCCCAATCGCAGCTGGAGGTGGGGCGAGGCTGCCCCAGCAGGGACACAACGGGGCAGCCGCCCTCCACCAGATCAGGAAAACAACCGCGCCATTCCCCGGCCAGCAGGAAGGCGAGTGCCGCTGCAAGGCTCCGCAAGGGAGGTGGGCGGCAGAGGGGTGTTTGTGCGCGGCCGCGCGCCTTCAGCGGCAACTCCCCTGGTGCCCCCTTCTCTAGTCCAGCCAGGCCTAAAATGCTCAGTGCTTAGAAGGCGGGTGGGGAACCTAAGGCCTGGGTGCGTGGGGCTCCTCCACCGTCGCCCCCTCCCCACGCCGTGGGGCTGGAGGCACAAAGCGACTAGGCTGGGCCCTGCAGTGCTCTGGCGCCAGGGGGACGTTTCTCCGCTCAGCTGGGGGCCAGGCAGGGAGGCTTTTCTGTCGGTTGGTTTGTCTGTCACCTGTTTGCCCCCCAATTCTCAGCCACTCCCCCCCTCTCCCCACACGCCCCCACCCAGGACGCTCTCGGCCTCTGCAGGAGGCACAGCCGGGCACTGGGCGGCACTGCGGGCAGCCAGGGCCAGAGCATCCCCCCCCACAGCGCCCCCCGCCGAACTGCCCCCCCCCCCCGGGCACAGGGGGGATTCAGCGTACACCCGGCCCCGCCCCCAGACAGCGAGCAGCGCGGGGAGCAGGGCTCAGGCCGCCCCGCCCCCCCGCGTGCGGGACACGTTCTGTGCGTGCCCCGCCCGCGGGAACCACCCCTCGAGGGCGCGCGGCTCCCCGGCGGGGGGAAGGGGCACGTGACACTCCCGGGCCCCGGTGGCCCGCAGCCCCCCCTCCCCGAGACACCCACGTGACTGGAGCCCGGGTCAGCTCCCGCGCCCGGCACCACCTGGGGGGGGGTCACAGGGGCGCTGCTCCCCGGGGAGGCAGCAGCGCCGGGAGGGGGGGGCAGAAATCGCCCCCCCACCTCCGCCAGGGGCCGCCCCGCCGATGTCCAGCCTGGGGCCCGGAGAGAAGCAGGCGGGGGGGGGGGGGGGGCTCCACGTCACTGCCAGCTCCCGCCCCGCCCCCCAGGCTCCGCCCCTCAGCGCCCCCCGCAGCGTTTTCCCGCCCGCCTCGTGGGCGCGAGCGTCCCGGGAGTTTCCCGCCCAGCCAGCGCCGCCCGCGCCTGCGCTCTCCCGCGCCCTGTCCCCTCCTGCCCCCCCCCAGTGCCAAGGCCCCCCCCGGCCCCTCCCCCTCCCTCCTGCCCCCCCAGTGCCGAGCACCCCCCCGGCCCCTCACCCCCTCCTGCCCCCCCAGTGCCGAGCACCCCCCGGCTCCTCACCCCCTCCTGCCCCCCCAGTGCCGAGCACCCCCCCGGCCCCTCACCCCCTCCTGCCCCCCCAGTGCCGAGCACCCCCCGACCCCTCACACGCAGCCTGCTCCTACACCTCACCCCTGTCCAGACACCCCACCCCCAGCCCGCTCCCCCACCTTCCCTCGCGCCCCCTTCTCCCCCAGGCCAGACACCCCACCCCCAGCCCGCTCCCCCACCTTCCCTCGCGCCCCCTCCTCCCCCGGGCCAGACACCTACAAGGGGCGGGCTGGGGGCGGGGCAGCTTCGCACTCGGACCCAGGATTCGCTCGCGCCCCCGCGCGCTCCTCGGACCTTCCTGTCATGGCGGCGCCGGCCGCCCAGTCAGACAACGCCCCCCTGCGACAGCCCATTGGCCGAACCAGAGGCAGGATCCCCTTTGCTGACAGCCCATTGGGCGACACTATCCTCCGCCAAGGCTGTCTTCCGAAAGCCCATTGGCTGGCACACAGCCAGGAACCACCCCTAAGTCACAGACAATTCGAGGACAGAGCAGCCCATTAAGATCCACCCCGGACAGCCTATTGGTCGAGAGCAGTGGCAGGTCATTCCCCCTAGTCACACCGCATTCGCAGACAGAGCTGTCCGTTAAGATGCAGCCGGGTCAGCCTATTGGGTGCCTCTGATTCAGAACACGCCCCTTAGTCACAGCCCATTCGCGGACAGAAGAGTCTGTTATAATCCACCCCGGACAACCTATTGGCCGCCAGCTGCCCCAGAACACGCCTTGAGTCACCGCCCATTGGCGCACGGAGCAGTCCGTTAAGAGTCACCTCGGACAGCCTCAGATTGGGCGCCACAGATTCCGAACACGCCCTTTATTCTCAGCCCATTCGCGGACAGAACAGTCTGTTACGATCAGTCCGGGACAGTCTCTCGGCCAGCCTTAGTGTAGGGATAACATAGTCAAGTATGAAACATGATTCCCCAAGTGGAAGTGACTCCCCAGAATTTGTTCCCCACAACTAAAAGTCTAAGGAGGAGAAGTTTGTGTGTGGGATCCTGGCGCGGAGCCTGGTGTGTGGGATGAGGGGGCCGGGGGCAGGAGGGGAGAGGGCTGCGCGGAGCCTGGTGTGTGGGATGAGGGGGCCGCGGGCAGGAGGGGAGAGGGCTGCGCGGAGCCTGGTGTGTGGGATGAGGGGGCCGGCGGCAGGAGGGGAGAGGGCTGCGCGGAGCCTGGTGTGTGGGATGAGGGGGCCGCGGGCAGGAGGGGAGAGGGCTGCGCGGAGCCTGGAAATAACGAGCTTCTTACTTTGCCTGCTGTCAAAGGGCAAGACTGGGGCCACGTGGCGTGCGGAGCAGGGACAGCAGCTGGGGGCGATGGAATTACACGTGCATTACCCGCAATGACCACCGAGCGGCACTGTGGAGGCGCTTCGGAATTACACGTGCATTACCCGCAATGACCACCGAGCGGCACTGTGGAGGCGCTACGGAATTACACGTGCATTACCCGCAATGACCACCGAGCGGCACTGTGGGGGCGCTTCGGAATTACACGTGCATTACCCGCAATGACCACCGAGCGGCACTGTGGAGGCGCTACGGAATTACACGTGCATTACCCGCAATGACCACCGAGCGGCACTGTGGAGGCGCTTCGGAATTACACGTGCATTACCCGCAATGACCACCGAGCGGCACTGTGGAGGCGCTACGGAATTACACGTGCATTACCCGCAATGACCACCGAGCGGCACTGTGGGGGCGCTACGGAATTACACGTGCATTACCGCCGGTGACTACCGAGCGGCACTGTTGCTCTGCTAAGGGCCGTTATTTCCGAATAAAAAAGATTGTTCTTAGGGTAGAAATGCCCCATTCCGAACTAAGAACACGCTGGGCGGGGCTATGCCGGGGGGCGGGGCTATCATAGGGGCGGGGCGCGCTGCGACGTGCCCCGGGAGGCCGCACTCTGAGAACTACAAGTCCCAGGATGCGTCGCTAACACTTGGAGTGACAGGAGCGCGGGACCAACCGCGTCGCTCCCTGGTCAATACCCCGTTGTGATGTCACTTCCGCTGCACCCGCCCAACCGAACAGCGCCGGGCCTGCCCTGGCCCTGCAATGGCCGATGGGAGCTGCGGACAGGGGCACTCAGTTTCCCACAAGCCACTGCGGCTACTTTCCCTACTCCCCCTCATCCGGCCCCTCCCCATTGCTGGGCGGGGCTCCTGCCTCAGAGACGGCAGCGTCCGCAGCTGATGCCCCGACCCCACTCGGGAAAGGAGACTCCGCGGCAACCCTTCCCCCCCAAACTCCTCCCCGCCCCGTGCAGTCTGATCCCCCCCAAACTCCTCCCCGCCCCGTGCAGTCTGATCCCCCCTCAAACTACTCCCCCCCGTGCAGTCTGATCCCCCCAAACTTCCCCCCGCCCCGTGCAGTCTGATCCTCCCCCCCGTGCAGTCTGATCCCCCCCAAACTCCTCCCCGCCCCGTGCAGTCCGATCCCCCCAAACTCTTCCCCGCCCCGTGCAGTGCGATCCCCCCAAATTCCTCTCCCCCCGTGCAGTATGATCCCCCCAAACTCCTCCCCGCCCCGTGCAGTCCGATCCCCCCCAAACTCCTCCCCCCCGTGCAGTCTGATCCTCCCCCCCGTGCAGTCTGATCCCCCCCAAACTCCTCCCCGCCCCGTGCAGTCTGATCCCCCCCAAACTCCTCCCCGCCCCGTGCAGTCTGATCCCCCCCAAACTCCTCCCCGCCCCGTGCAGTCCGATCCCCCCCAAACTCTTCCCCGCCCTGTGCAGTCCGATCCCCCCAAACTCCTCCCCGCCCCGTGTAGTCTGATCCTCCCCCCAAACTCCTCCCCGCTCCGTGCAGTCTGATCCTCCCCCCCGTGCAGTCTGATCCCCCCAAACTCCTCCCCGCTCCGTGCAGTCTGATCCCCCCAAACTCCTCTCCCCCCCGTGCAGTCTGATCCCCCCCCAAACTCCTCCCCGCTCCGTGCAGTCTGATCCCCCCCACACTCCCCTCCGCCCCGTGCAGTCTGATCCCCCCCCAAACTCCTGTCCGCCCCGTGCAGTCTGATCCCCCCCAAAGCTCCTCCCTGCCCCGTGCAGTCTGATCCTCCCCCCAAACTCCTCCCCGCTCCGTGCAGTCTGATCCTCCCCCCCGTGCAGTCTGATCCCCCCAAACTCCTCCCCGCTCCGTGCAGTCTGATCC
This sequence comes from Pelodiscus sinensis, assembly GCF_052426305.1. Taxonomy (NCBI): domain Eukaryota; kingdom Metazoa; phylum Chordata; order Testudines; family Trionychidae; genus Pelodiscus; species Pelodiscus sinensis. Next base: position 751,335 of record NC_143059.1, read on the forward strand.
CCCCAAACTCCTCTCCCCCCCGTGCAGTCTGATCCCCCCAAACTCCTCCCCGCCCCGTGCAGTCCGATGCCCCCCAAACTCCTCTCCGCCCCGTGTAGTCTGATCCCCTCCCCAAACTCCTCTCCGCCCCGTGCAGTCTGAACCCCTCCCCAAACTCCTCGCCGCCCCGTGGAGTCTGATCCTCCCCCGCGTGCAGTCTGATCCCCCCCCAAACTCCTCCCCGCCCCGTGCAGTCTGATCCTCCCCACGTGCAGTCTGATCCCCCCCAAACTCCTCTCCCCCCCGTGCAGTCTGATCCCCCCCCAAACTCCTCCCCCGCAGAGCCTGCAGTGCGGGATGAGGGGGCCGGGGGCAGGAGGGGAGAGGGCTGTGCGGAGCCTGCAGTGCGGGATGAGGGGGCCATGGGCAGGAGGGGAGAGGGCTGCGCGGAGCCTGCAGTGCGGGATGAGGGGGCCGGGGGCAGGAGGGGAGAGGGCTGTGCGGAGCCTGGAGTGCGGGATGAGGGGGCCATGGGCAGGAGGGGAGAGGGCTGCGCGGAGCCTGCAGTGCGGGATGAGGGGGCCGGGGGCAGGAGGGGAGAGGGCTGTGCGGAGCCTGGAGTGCGGGATGAGGGGGCCATGGGCAGGAGGGGAGAGGGCTGTGCGGAGCCTGCAGTGCGGGATGAGGGGGCCGGGGGCAGGAGGGGAGAGGGCTGTGCGGAGCCTGGAGTGCGGGATGAGGGGGCCATGGGCAGGAGGGGAGAGGGCTGCGCGGAGCCTGCAGTGCGGGATGAGGGGGCCGGGGGCAGGAGGGGAGAGGGCTGTGCGGAGCCTGGAGTGCGGGATGAGGGGGCCATGGGCAGGAGGGGAGAGGGCTGCGCGGAGCCTGCAGTGCGGGATGAGGGGGCCGGGGGCAGGAGGGGAGAGGGCTGTGCGGAGCCTGGAGTGCGGGATGAGGGGGCCATGGGCAGGAGGGGAGAGGGCTCCGCGGAGCCTGGAAATAACGAGCTTCTTACTTCTCACTTAAAAATCGATCCCCGTATCTCTGGTCGGACCAGCTTCACGCAGGTCCTCGGGGATGGAAAACTGCAGCAAACTGTATGAACAGAAACAAACAGAAGCCCCAATCGCAGCTGGAGGTGGGGCGAGGCTGCCCCAGCAGGGACACAACGGGGCAGCCGCCCTCCACCAGATCAGGAAAACAACCGCGCCATTCCCCGGCCAGCAGGAAGGCGAGTGCCGCTGCAAGGCTCCGCAAGGGAGGTGGGCGGCAGAGGGGTGTTTGTGCGCGGCCGCGCGCCTTCAGCGGCAACTCCCCTGGTGCCCCCTTCTCTAGTCCAGCCAGGCCTAAAATGCTCAGTGCTTAGAAGGCGGGTGGGGAACCTAAGGCCTGGGTGCTTGGGGCTCCTCCACCGTCGCCCCCTCCCCACGCCGTGGGGCTGGAGGCACAAAGCGACTAGGCTGGGCCCTGCAGTGCTCTGGCGCCAGGGGGACGTTTCTCCGCTCAGCTGGGGGCCAGGCAGGGAGGCTTTTCTGTCGGTTGGTTTGTCTGTCACCTGTTTGCCCCCCAATTCTCAGCCACTCCCCCCCTCTCCCCACACGCCCCCACCCAGGACGCTCTCGGCCTCTGCAGGAGGCACAGCCGAGCACTGGGCGGCACTGCGGGCAGCCAGGGCCAGAGCATCCCCCCCCACAGCGCCCCCCGCCGAACTGCCCCCCCCCCCGGGCACAGGGGGGATTCAGCGGGCACCCGGCCCCGCCCCCAGACAGCGAGCAGCGCGGGGAGCAGGGCTCAGGCCGCCCCGCCCCCCCCCGCGTGCGGGACACGTTCTGTGCGTGCCCCGCCCGCGGGAACCACCCCTCGAGGGCGCGCGGCTCCCCGGCGGGGGGAAGGGGCACGTGACACTCCCGGGCCCCGGTGGCCCGCAGCCCCCCCTCCCCGAGACACCCACGTGACTGGAGCCCGGGTCAGCTCCCGCGCCCGGCACCACCTGGGGGGGGGTCACAGGGGCGCTGCTCCCCGGGGAGGCAGCAGCGCCGGGGGGGGGGGGCAGAAATCGCCCCCCCCACCTCCGCCAGGGGCCGCCCCGCCGATGTCCAGCCTGGGGCCCGGAGAGAAGCAGGCGGGGGGGGGGGGGCTCCACGTCACTGCCAGCTCCCGCCCCGCCCCCCAGGCTCCGCCCCTCAGCGCCCCCCGCAGCGTTTTCCCGCCCGCCTCGTGGGCGCGAGCGTCCCGGGAGTTTCCCGCCCAGCCAGCGCCGCCCGCGCCTGCGCTCTCCCGCGCCCTGTCCCCTCCTGCCCCCCCCAGTGCCAAGGCCCCCCCCGGCCCCTCCCCCTCCCTCCTGCCCCCCCAGTGCCGAGCACCCCCCCGGCCCCTCACCCCCTCCTGCCCCCCCAGTGCCGAGCACCCCCCCGGCCCCTCACCCCCTCCTGCCCCCCCCAGTGCCGAGCACCCCCCCCCGGCCCCTCACACCCAGCCTGCTCCTACACCTCACCCCTGTCCAGACACCCCACCCCCAGCCCGCTCCCCCACCTTCCCTCGCGCCCCCTTCTCCCCCAGGCCAGACACCCCACCCCCAGCCCGCTCCCCCACCTTCCCTCGCGCCCCCTCCTCCCCCGGGCCAGACACCAACAAGGGGCGGGCTGGGGGCGGGGCAGCTTCGCACTCGGACCCAGGATTCGCTCGCGCCCCCGCGCGCTCCTCGGACCTTCCTGTCATGGCGGCGCCTGCCGCCCAGTCAGACAACGCCCCCCTGCGACAGCCCATTGGCCGAACCAGAGGCAGGTTCCCCTTTGCTGACAGCCCATTGGGCGACACTATCCTCCGCCAAGGCTGTCTTCCGAAAGCCCATTGGCTGGCACACAGCCAGGAACCACCCCTAAGTCACAGACAATTCGAGGACAGAGCAGCCCATTAAGATCCACCCCGGACAGCCTATTGGTCGAGAGCAGTGGCAGGTCATTCCCCCTAGTCACACCGCATTCGCAGGCAGAGCTGTCCGTTAAGATGCAGCCGGGTCAGCCTATTGGGTGCCTCTGATTCAGAACACGCCCCTTAGTCACAGCCCATTCGCGGACAGAAGAGTCTGTTATAATCCACCCCGGACAACCTATTGGCCGCCAGCAGCCCCAGAACACGCCTTTAGTCACCGCCCATTGGCGCACGGAGCAGTCCGTTAAGAGTCACCTCGGACAGCCTCAGATTGGGCGCCACAGATTCCGAACACGCCCTTTACTCTCAGCCCATTCGCGGACAGAACAGTCTGTTACGATCAGTCCGGGACAGTCTCTCGGCCAGCCTTACTGTAGGGATAACATAGTCAAGTATGAAACATGATTCCCCAAGTGGAAGTGACTCCCCAGAATTTGTTCCCCACAACTACAAGTCTAAGGAGGAGAAGTTTGTGTGTGGGATCCTGGCGCGGAGCCTGGTGTGTGGGATGAGGGGGCCGGGGGCAGGAGGGGAGAGGGCTGCGCGGAGCCTGGTGTGTGGGATGAGGGGGCCGCGGGCAGGAGGGGAGAGGGCTGCGCGGAGCCTGGTGTGTGGGATGAGGGGGCCGGCGGCAGGAGGGGAGAGGGCTGCGCGGAGCCTGGTGTGTGGGATGAGGGGGCCGCGGGCAGGAGGGGAGAGGGCTGCGCGGAGCCTGGAAATAACGAGCTTCTTACTTTGCCTGCTGTCAAAGGGCAAGACTGGGGCCACGTGGCGTGCGGAGCAGGGACAGCAGCTGGGGGCGATGGAATTACACGTGCATTACCCGCAATGACCACCGAGCGGCACTGTGGAGGCGCTTCGGAATTACACGTGCATTACCCGCAATGACCACCGAGCGGCACTGTGGAGGCGCTACGGAATTACACGTGCATTACCCGCAATGACCACCGAGCGGCACTGTGGGGGCGCTTCGGAATTACACGTGCATTACCCGCAATGACCACCGAGCGGCACTGTGGAGGCGCTACGGAATTACACGTGCATTACCCGCAATGACCACCGAGCGGCACTGTGGAGGCGCTTCGGAATTACACGTGCATTACCCGCAATGACCACCGAGCGGCACTGTGGAGGCGCTACGGAATTACACGTGCATTACCCGCAATGACCACCGAGCGGCACTGTGGGGGCGCTACGGAATTACACGTGCATTACCGCCGGTGACTACCGAGCGGCACTGTTGCTCTGCTAAGGGCCGTTATTTCCGAATAAAAAAGATTGTTCTTAGGGTAGAAATGCCCCATTCCGAACTAAGAACACGCTGGGCGGGGCTATGCCGGGGGGCGGGGCTATCATAGGGGCGGGGCGCGCTGCGACGTGCCCCGGGAGGCCGCACTCTGAGAACTACAAGTCCCAGGATGCGTCGCTAACACTTGGAGTGACAGGAGCGCGGGACCAACCGCGTCGCTCCCTGGTCAATACCCCGTTGTGATGTCACTTCCGCTGCACCCGCCCAACCGAACAGCGCCGGGCCTGCCCTGGCCCTGCAATGGCCGATGGGAGCTGCGGACAGGGGCACTCAGTTTCCCACAAGCCACTGCGGCTACTTTCCCTACTCCCCCTCATCCGGCCCCTCCCCATTGCTGGGCGGGGCTCCTGCCTCAGAGACGGCAGCGTCCGCAGCTGATGCCCCGACCCCACTCGGGAAAGGAGACTCCGCGGCAACCCTTCCCCCCCAAACTCCTCCCCGCCCCGTGCAGTCTGATCCCCCCCAAACTCCTCCCCGCCCCGTGCAGTCTGATCCCCCCTCAAACTACTCCCCCCCGTGCAGTCTGATCCCCCCAAACTTCCCCCCGCCCCGTGCAGTCTGATCCTCCCCCCCGTGCAGTCTGATCCCCCCCAAACTCCTCCCCGCCCCGTGCAGTCCGATCCCCCCAAACTCTTCCCCGCCCCGTGCAGTGCGATCCCCCCAAATTCCTCTCCCCCCGTGCAGTATGATCCCCCCAAACTCCTCCCCGCCCCGTGCAGTCCGATCCCCCCCAAACTCCTCCCCCCCGTGCAGTCTGATCCTCCCCCCCGTGCAGTCTGATCCCCCCCAAACTCCTCCCCGCCCCGTGCAGTCTGATCCCCCCCAAACTCCTCCCCGCCCCGTGCAGTCTGATCCCCCCCAAACTCCTCCCCGCCCCGTGCAGTCCGATCCCCCCCAAACTCTTCCCCGCCCTGTGCAGTCCGATCCCCCCAAACTCCTCCCCGCCCCGTGTAGTCTGATCCTCCCCCCAAACTCCTCCCCGCTCCGTGCAGTCTGATCCTCCCCCCCGTGCAGTCTGATCCCCCCAAACTCCTCCCCGCTCCGTGCAGTCTGATCCCCCCAAACTCCTCTCCCCCCCGTGCAGTCTGATCCCCCCCCAAACTCCTCCCCGCTCCGTGCAGTCTGATCCCCCCCACACTCCCCTCCGCCCCGTGCAGTCTGATCCCCCCCCAAACTCCTGTCCGCCCCGTGCAGTCTGATCCCCCCCAAAGCTCCTCCCTGCCCCGTGCAGTCTGATCCTCCCCCCAAACTCCTCCCCGCTCCGTGCAGTCTGATCCTCCCCCCCGTGCAGTCTGATCCCCCCAAACTCCTCCCCGCTCCGTGCAGTCTGATCCCCCCAAACTCCTCTCCCCCCCGTGCAGTCTGATCCCCCCAAACTCCTCCCCGCCCCGTGCAGTCCGATGCCCCCCAAACTCCTCTCCGCCCCGTGTAGTCTGATCCCCTCCCCAAACTCCTCTCCGCCCCGTGCAGTCTGAACCCCTCCCCAAACTCCTCGCCGCCCCGTGGAGTCTGATCCTCCCCCGCGTGCAGTCTGATCCCCCCCCAAACTCCTCCCCGCCCCGTGCAGTCTGATCCTCCCCACGTGCAGTCTGATCCCCCCCAAACTCCTCTCCCCCCCGTGCAGTCTGATCCCCCCCCAAACTCCTCCCCCGCAGAGCCTGCAGTGCGGGATGAGGGGGCCGGGGGCAGGAGGGGAGAGGGCTGTGCGGAGCCTGCAGTGCGGGATGAGGGGGCCATGGGCAGGAGGGGAGAGGGCTGCGCGGAGCCTGCAGTGCGGGATGAGGGGGCCGGGGGCAGGAGGGGAGAGGGCTGTGCGGAGCCTGGAGTGCGGGATGAGGGGGCCATGGGCAGGAGGGGAGAGGGCTGCGCGGAGCCTGCAGTGCGGGATGAGGGGGCCGGGGGCAGGAGGGGAGAGGGCTGTGCGGAGCCTGGAGTGCGGGATGAGGGGGCCATGGGCAGGAGGGGAGAGGGCTGCGCGGAGCCTGCAGTGCGGGATGAGGGGGCCGGGGGCAGGAGGGGAGAGGGCTGTGCGGAGCCTGGAGTGCGGGATGAGGGGGCCATGGGCAGGAGGGGAGAGGGCTGCGCGGAGCCTGCAGTGCGGGATGAGGGGGCCGGGGGCAGGAGGGGAGAGGGCTGTGCGGAGCCTGGAGTGCGGGATGAGGGGGCCATGGGCAGGAGGGGAGAGGGCTCCGCGGAGCCTGGAAATAACGAGCTTCTTACTTCTCACTTAAAAATCGATCCCCGTATCTCTGGTCGGACCAGCTTCACGCAGGTCCTCGGGGATGGAAAACTGCAGCAAACTGTATGAACAGAAACAAACAGAAGCCCCAATCGCAGCTGGAGGTGGGGCGAGGCTGCCCCAGCAGGGACACAACGGGGCAGCCGCCCTCCACCAGATCAGGAAAACAACCGCGCCATTCCCCGGCCAGCAGGAAGGCGAGTGCCGCTGCAAGGCTCCGCAAGGGAGGTGGGCGGCAGAGGGGTGTTTGTGCGCGGCCGCGCGCCTTCAGCGGCAACTCCCCTGGTGCCCCCTTCTCTAGTCCAGCCAGGCCTAAAATGCTCAGTGCTTAGAAGGCGGGTGGGGAACCTAAGGCCTGGGTGCTTGGGGCTCCTCCACCGTCGCCCCCTCCCCACGCCGTGGGGCTGGAGGCACAAAGCGACTAGGCTGGGCCCTGCAGTGCTCTGGCGCCAGGGGGACGTTTCTCCGCTCAGCTGGGGGCCAGGCAGGGAGGCTTTTCTGTCGGTTGGTTTGTCTGTCACCTGTTTGCCCCCCAATTCTCAGCCACTCCCCCCCTCTCCCCACACGCCCCCACCCAGGACGCTCTCGGCCTCTGCAGGAGGCACAGCCGAGCACTGGGCGGCACTGCGGGCAGCCAGGGCCAGAGCATCCCCCCCCACAGCGCCCCCCGCCGAACTGCCCCCCCCCCCGGGCACAGGGGGGATTCAGCGGGCACCCGGCCCCGCCCCCAGACAGCGAGCAGCGCGGGGAGCAGGGCTCAGGCCGCCCCGCCCCCCCCGCGTGCGGGACACGTTCTGTGCGTGCCCCGCCCGCGGGAACCACCCCTCGAGGGCGCGCGGCTCCCCGGCGGGGGGAAGGGGCACGTGACACTCCCGGGCCCCGGTGGCCCGCAGCCCCCCCTCCCCGAGACACCCACGTGACTGGAGCCCGGGTCAGCTCCCGCGCCCGGCACCACCTGGGGGGGGGTCACAGGGGCGCTGCTCCCCGGGGAGGCAGCAGCGCCGGGGGGGGGGGCAGAAATCGCCCCCCCCACCTCCGCCAGGGGCCGCCCCGCCGATGTCCAGCCTGGGGCCCGGAGAGAAGCAGGCGGGGGGGGGGGGGCTCCACGTCACTGCCAGCTCCCGCCCCGCCCCCCAGGCTCCGCCCCTCAGCGCCCCCCGCAGCGTTTTCCCGCCCGCCTCGTGGGCGCGAGCGTCCCGGGAGTTTCCCGCCCAGCCAGCGCCGCCCGCGCCTGCGCTCTCCCGCGCCCTGTCCCCTCCTGCCCCCCCCAGTGCCAAGGCCCCCCCCGGCCCCTCCCCCTCCCTCCTGCCCCCCCAGTGCCGAGCACCCCCCCGGCCCCTCACCCCCTCCTGCCCCCCCAGTGCCGAGCACCCCCCCGGCCCCTCACCCCCTCCTGCCCCCCCCAGTGCCGAGCACCCCCCCCCGGCCCCTCACACCCAGCCTGCTCCTACACCTCACCCCTGTCCAGACACCCCACCCCCAGCCCGCTCCCCCACCTTCCCTCGCGCCCCCTTCTCCCCCAGGCCAGACACCCCACCCCCAGCCCGCTCCCCCACCTTCCCTCGCGCCCCCTCCTCCCCCGGGCCAGACACCAACAAGGGGCGGGCTGGGGGCGGGGCAGCTTCGCACTCGGACCCAGGATTCGCTCGCGCCCCCGCGCGCTCCTCGGACCTTCCTGTCATGGCGGCGCCGGCCGCCCAGTCAGACAACGCCCCCCTGCGACAGCCCATTGGCCGAACCAGAGGCAGGTTCCCCTTTGCTGACAGCCCATTGGGCGACACTATCCTCCGCCAAGGCTGTCTTCCGAAAGCCCATTGGCTGGCACACAGCCAGGAACCACCCCTAAGTCACAGACAATTCGAGGACAGAGCAGCCCATTAAGATCCACCCCGGACAGCCTATTGGTCGAGAGCAGTGGCAGGTCATTCCCCCTAGTCACACCGCATTCGCAGGCAGAGCTGTCCGTTAAGATGCAGCCGGGTCAGCCTATTGGGTGCCTCTGATTCAGAACACGCCCCTTAGTCACAGCCCATTCGCGGACAGAAGAGTCTGTTATAATCCACCCCGGACAACCTATTGGCCGCCAGCAGCCCCAGAACACGCCTTTAGTCACCGCCCATTGGCGCACGGAGCAGTCCGTTAAGAGTCACCTCGGACAGCCTCAGATTGGGCGCCACAGATTCCGAACACGCCCTTTACTCTCAGCCCATTCGCGGACAGAACAGTCTGTTACGATCAGTCCGGGACAGTCTCTCGGCCAGCCTTACTGTAGGGATAACATAGTCAAGTATGAAACATGATTCCCCAAGTGGAAGTGACTCCCCAGAATTTGTTCCCCACAACTACAAGTCTAAGGAGGAGAAGTTTGTGTGTGGGATCCTGGCGCGGAGCCTGGTGTGTGGGATGAGGGGGCCGGGGGCAGGAGGGGAGAGGGCTGCGCGGAGCCTGGTGTGTGGGATGAGGGGGCCGCGGGCAGGAGGGGAGAGGGCTGCGCGGAGCCTGGTGTGTGGGATGAGGGGGCCGGCGGCAGGAGGGGAGAGGGCTGCGCGGAGCCTGGTGTGTGGGATGAGGGGGCCGCGGGCAGGAGGGGAGAGGGCTGCGCGGAGCCTGGAAATAACGAGCTTCTTACTTTGCCTGCTGTCAAAGGGCAAGACTGGGGCCACGTGGCGTGCGGAGCAGGGACAGCAGCTGGGGGCGATGGAATTACACGTGCATTACCCGCAATGACCACCGAGCGGCACTGTGGAGGCGCTTCGGAATTACACGTGCATTACCCGCAATGACCACCGAGCGGCACTGTGGAGGCGCTACGGAATTACACGTGCATTACCCGCAATGACCACCGAGCGGCACTGTGGGGGCGCTTCGGAATTACACGTGCATTACCCGCAATGACCACCGAGCGGCACTGTGGAGGCGCTACGGAATTACACGTGCATTACCCGCAATGACCACCGAGCGGCACTGTGGAGGCGCTTCGGAATTACACGTGCATTACCCGCAATGACCACCGAGCGGCACTGTGGAGGCGCTACGGAATTACACGTGCATTACCCGCAATGACCACCGAGCGGCACTGTGGGGGCGCTACGGAATTACACGTGCATTACCGCCGGTGACTACCGAGCGGCACTGTTGCTCTGCTAAGGGCCGTTATTTCCGAATAAAAAAGATTGTTCTTAGGGTAGAAATGCCCCATTCCGAACTAAGAACACGCTGGGCGGGGCTATGCCGGGGGGCGGGGCTATCATAGGGGCGGGGCGCGCTGCGACGTGCCCCGGGAGGCCGCACTCTGAGAACTACAAGTCCCAGGATGCGTCGCTAACACTTGGAGTGACAGGAGCGCGGGACCAACCGCGTCGCTCCCTGGTCAATACCCCGTTGTGATGTCACTTCCGCTGCACCCGCCCAACCGAACAGCGCCGGGCCTGCCCTGGCCCTGCAATGGCCGATGGGAGCTGCGGACAGGGGCACTCAGTTTCCCACAAGCCACTGCGGCTACTTTCCCTACTCCCCCTCATCCGGCCCCTCCCCATTGCTGGGCGGGGCTCCTGCCTCAGAGACGGCAGCGTCCGCAGCTGATGCCCCGACCCCACTCGGGAAAGGAGACTCCGCGGCAACCCTTCCCCCCCAAACTCCTCCCCGCCCCGTGCAGTCTGATCCCCCCCAAACTCCTCCCCGCCCCGTGCAGTCTGATCCCCCCTCAAACTACTCCCCCCCGTGCAGTCTGATCCCCCCAAACTTCCCCCCGCCCCGTGCAGTCTGATCCTCCCCCCCGTGCAGTCTGATCCCCCCCAAACTCCTCCCCGCCCCGTGCAGTCCGATCCCCCCAAACTCTTCCCCGCCCCGTGCAGTGCGATCCCCCCAAATTCCTCTCCCCCCGTGCAGTATGATCCCCCCAAACTCCTCCCCGCCCCGTGCAGTCCGATCCCCCCCAAACTCCTCCCCCCCGTGCAGTCTGATCCTCCCCCCCGTGCAGTCTGATCCCCCCCAAACTCCTCCCCGCCCCGTGCAGTCTGATCCCCCCCAAACTCCTCCCCGCCCCGTGCAGTCTGATCCCCCCCAAACTCCTCCCCGCCCCGTGCAGTCCGATCCCCCCCAAACTCTTCCCCGCCCTGTGCAGTCCGATCCCCCCAAACTCCTCCCCGCCCCGTGTAGTCTGATCCTCCCCCCAAACTCCTCCCCGCTCCGTGCAGTCTGATCCTCCCCCCCGTGCAGTCTGATCCCCCCAAACTCCTCCCCGCTCCGTGCAGTCTGATCCCCCCAAACTCCTCTCCCCCCCGTGCAGTCTGATCCCCCCCCAAACTCCTCCCCGCTCCGTGCAGTCTGATCCCCCCCACACTCCCCTCCGCCCCGTGCAGTCTGATCCCCCCCCAAACTCCTGTCCGCCCCGTGCAGTCTGATCCCCCCCAAAGCTCCTCCCTGCCCCGTGCAGTCTGATCCTCCCCCCAAACTCCTCCCCGCTCCGTGCAGTCTGATCCTCCCCCCCGTGCAGTCTGATCCCCCCAAACTCCTCCCCGCTCCGTGCAGTCTGATCCCCCCAAACTCCTCTCCCCCCCGTGCAGTCTGATCCCCCCAAACTCCTCCCCGCCCCGTGCAGTCCGATGCCCCCCAAACTCCTCTCCGCCCCGTGTAGTCTGATCCCCTCCCCAAACTCCTCTCCGCCCCGTGCAGTCTGAACCCCTCCCCAAACTCCTCGCCGCCCCGTGGAGTCTGATCCTCCCCCGCGTGCAGTCTGATCCCCCCCCAAACTCCTCCCCGCCCCGTGCAGTCTGATCCTCCCCACGTGCAGTCTGATCCCCCCCAAACTCCTCTCCCCCCCGTGCAGTCTGATCCCCCCCCAAACTCCTCCCCCGCAGAGCCTGCAGTGCGGGATGAGGGGGCCGGGGGCAGGAGGGGAGAGGGCTGTGCGGAGCCTGCAGTGCGGGATGAGGGGGCCATGGGCAGGAGGGGAGAGGGCTGCGCGGAGCCTGCAGTGCGGGATGAGGGGGCCGGGGGCAGGAGGGGAGAGGGCTGTGCGGAGCCTGGAGTGCGGGATGAGGGGGCCATGGGCAGGAGGGGAGAGGGCTGCGCGGAGCCTGCAGTGCGGGATGAGGGGGCCGGGGGCAGGAGGGGAGAGGGCTGTGCGGAGCCTGGAGTGCGGGATGAGGGGGCCATGGGCAGGAGGGGAGAGGGCTGCGCGGAGCCTGCAGTGCGGGATGAGGGGGCCGGGGGCAGGAGGGGAGAGGGCTGTGCGGAGCCTGGAGTGCGGGATGAGGGGGCCATGGGCAGGAGGGGAGAGGGCTGCGCGGAGCCTGCAGTGCGGGATGAGGGGGCCGGGGGCAGGAGGGGAGAGGGCTGTGCGGAGCCTGGAGTGCGGGATGAGGGGGCCATGGGCAGGAGGGGAGAGGGCTCCGCGGAGCCTGGAAATAACGAGCTTCTTACTTCTCACTTAAAAATCGATCCCCGTATCTCTGGTCGGACCAGCTTCACGCAGGTCCTCGGGGATGGAAAACTGCAGCAAACTGTATGAACAGAAACAAACAGAAGCCCCAATCGCAGCTGGAGGTGGGGCGAGGCTGCCCCAGCAGGGACACAACGGGGCAGCCGCCCTCCACCAGATCAGGAAAACAACCGCGCCATTCCCCGGCCAGCAGGAAGGCGAGTGCCGCTGCAAGGCTCCGCAAGGGAGGTGGGCGGCAGAGGGGTGTTTGTGCGCGGCCGCGCGCCTTCAGCGGCAACTCCCCTGGTGCCCCCTTCTCTAGTCCAGCCAGGCCTAAAATGCTCAGTGCTTAGAAGGCGGGTGGGGAACCTAAGGCCTGGGTGCTTGGGGCTCCTCCACCGTCGCCCCCTCCCCACGCCGTGGGGCTGGAGGCACAAAGCGACTAGGCTGGGCCCTGCAGTGCTCTGGCGCCAGGGGGACGTTTCTCCGCTCAGCTGGGGGCCAGGCAGGGAGGCTTTTCTGTCGGTTGGTTTGTCTGTCACCTGTTTGCCCCCCAATTCTCAGCCACTCCCCCCCTCTCCCCACACGCCCCCACCCAGGACGCTCTCGGCCTCTGCAGGAGGCACAGCCGAGCACTGGGCGGCACTGCGGGCAGCCAGGGCCAGAGCATCCCCCCCCACAGCGCCCCCCGCCGAACTGCCCCCCCCCCCGGGCACAGGGGGGATTCAGCGGGCACCCGGCCCCGCCCCCAGACAGCGAGCAGCGCGGGGAGCAGGGCTCAGGCCGCCCCGCCCCCCCCGCGTGCGGGACACGTTCTGTGCGTGCCCCGCCCGCGGGAACCACCCCTCGAGGGCGCGCGGCTCCCCGGCGGGGGGAAGGGGCACGTGACACTCCCGGGCCCCGGTGGCCCGCAGCCCCCCCTCCCCGAGACACCCACGTGACTGGAGCCCGGGTCAGCTCCCGCGCCCGGCACCACCTGGGGGGGGGTCACAGGGGCGCTGCTCCCCGGGGAGGCAGCAGCGCCGGGGGGGGGGGCAGAAATCGCCCCCCCCACCTCCGCCAGGGGCCGCCCCGCCGATGTCCAGCCTGGGGCCCGGAGAGAAGCAGGCGGGGGGGGGGGGGCTCCACGTCACTGCCAGCTCCCGCCCCGCCCCCCAGGCTCCGCCCCTCAGCGCCCCCCGCAGCGTTTTCCCGCCCGCCTCGTGGGCGCGAGCGTCCCGGGAGTTTCCCGCCCAGCCAGCGCCGCCCGCGCCTGCGCTCTCCCGCGCCCTGTCCCCTCCTGCCCCCCCCAGTGCCAAGGCCCCCCCCGGCCCCTCCCCCTCCCTCCTGCCCCCCCAGTGCCGAGCACCCCCCCGGCCCCTCACCCCCTCCTGCCCCCCCAGTGCCGAGCACCCCCCCGGCCCCTCACCCCCTCCTGCCCCCCCCAGTGCCGAGCACCCCCCCCCGGCCCCTCACACCCAGCCTGCTCCTACACCTCACCCCTGTCCAGACACCCCACCCCCAGCCCGCTCCCCCACCTTCCCTCGCGCCCCCTTCTCCCCCAGGCCAGACACCCCACCCCCAGCCCGCTCCCCCACCTTCCCTCGCGCCCCCTCCTCCCCCGGGCCAGACACCAACAAGGGGCGGGCTGGGGGCGGGGCAGCTTCGCACTCGGACCCAGGATTCGCTCGCGCCCCCGCGCGCTCCTCGGACCTTCCTGTCATGGCGGCGCCGGCCGCCCAGTCAGACAACGCCCCCCTGCGACAGCCCATTGGCCGAACCAGAGGCAGGTTCCCCTTTGCTGACAGCCCATTGGGCGACACTATCCTCCGCCAAGGCTGTCTTCCGAAAGCCCATTGGCTGGCACACAGCCAGGAACCACCCCTAAGTCACAGACAATTCGAGGACAGAGCAGCCCATTAAGATCCACCCCGGACAGCCTATTGGTCGAGAGCAGTGGCAGGTCATTCCCCCTAGTCACACCGCATTCGCAGGCAGAGCTGTCCGTTAAGATGCAGCCGGGTCAGCCTATTGGGTGCCTCTGATTCAGAACACGCCCCTTAGTCACAGCCCATTCGCGGACAGAAGAGTCTGTTATAATCCACCCCGGACAACCTATTGGCCGCCAGCAGCCCCAGAACACGCCTTTAGTCACCGCCCATTGGCGCACGGAGCAGTCCGTTAAGAGTCACCTCGGACAGCCTCAGATTGGGCGCCACAGATTCCGAACACGCCCTTTACTCTCAGCCCATTCGCGGACAGAACAGTCTGTTACGATCAGTCCGGGACAGTCTCTCGGCCAGCCTTACTGTAGGGATAACATAGTCAAGTATGAAACATGATTCCCCAAGTGGAAGTGACTCCCCAGAATTTGTTCCCCACAACTACAAGTCTAAGGAGGAGAAGTTTGTGTGTGGGATCCTGGCGCGGAGCCTGGTGTGTGGGATGAGGGGGCCGGGGGCAGGAGGGGAGAGGGCTGCGCGGAGCCTGGTGTGTGGGATGAGGGGGCCGCGGGCAGGAGGGGAGAGGGCTGCGCGGAGCCTGCAGTGCGGGATGAGGGGGCCGGGGGCAGGAGGGGAGAGGGCTGCGCGGAGCCTGGTGTGTGGGATGAGGGGGCCGGGGGCAGGAGGGGAGAGGGCTGCGCGGAGCCTGGTGTGTGGGATGAGGAGGCCGCGGGCAGGAGGGGAAAGGGCTGCGCCGAGCCTGGAAATAACGAGCTTCTTACTTTGCCTGCTGTCAAAGGGCAAGACTGGGGCCACGTGGCGTGCGGAGCAGGGACAGCAGCTGGGGGCGATGGAATTACACGTGCATTACCCGCAATGACCACCGAGCGGCACTGTGGAGGCGCTTCGGAATTACACGTGCATTACCCGCAATGACCACCGAGCGGCACTGTGGAGGCGCTACGGAATTACACGTGCATTACCGCCGGTGACTACCGAGCGGCACTGTGGAGGCGCTTCGGAATTACACGTGCATTACCCGCAATGACCACCGAGCGGCACTGTGGAGGCGCTTCGGAATTACACGTGCATTACCCGCAATGACCACCGAGCAGCACTGTGGGGGCGCTACGGAATTACACGTGCATTACCGCCGGTGACTACCGAGCGGCACTGTTGCTCTGCTAAGGGCCGTCATTTCCGAATAAAAAAGATTGTTCTTAGGGTAGAAATGCCCCATTCCGAACTAAGAACACGCTGGGCGGGGCTATGCCGGGGGGCGGGGCTATGATAGGGGCGGGGCGCGCTGCGACGTGCCCCGGGAGGCCGCACTCTGAGAACTACAAGTCCCAGGATGCGTCGCTAACACTTGGAGTGACAGGAGCGCGGGACCAACCGCGTCGCTCCCTGGTCAATGCCCCGTTGTGATGTCACTTCCGCTTCACCCGCCCAACCGAACAGCGCCGGGCCTGCCCTGGCCCTGCAATGGCCGATGGGAGCTGCGGACAGGGGCACTCAGTTTCCCACAAGCCACTGCGGCTACTTTCCCTACTCCCCCTCATCCGGCCCCTCCCCATTGCTGGGCGGGGCTCCTGCCTCAGAGACGGCAGCGTCCGCAGCTGATGCCCCGCCCCCACTCGGGAGAGGAGACTCCGCGGCAACCCTTCCCCCCCAAACTCCTCCCCGCCCCGTGCAGTCTGAACCCCCCAAACTCCTCCCCGCCCCGTGCAGTCTGCTCCCCCCTCAAACTACTCCCCCCCGTGCAGTCTGATCCCCCCAAACTTCCCCCCGCCCCGTGCAGTCTGATCCTCCCCCCCGTGCAGTCTGATCCCCCCCAAACTCCTCCCCGCCCCCTGCAGTCTGCTCCCCCCCACCAAACTCCTCCCCGCCCCGTGCAGTCTCCTCCCCCCCACCAAACTCCTCCCCGCCCAATGCAGTGTGAACCCCCCCAAATTCCTCTCCGCCCCGTGCAGTCTGAACCCCCCCCAAATTCCTCTCCGCCCCGTGCAGTCTGCTCCCCCCCAACTCCTCTCCCCCAGTGCAGTCTTCTCCCCCTCACCACCAAACTCGTCCCTGCCCCGTGCAGTCTGCTCCCTCCAAACTCCTCCCCGCCCCATGCAGTCTGCTCCCCTCCCCAAACTCCTCCCCGCCCCCTGCAGACTGATCACCCCCAAAATTTCTCTCCGCCGCGTGCAGTCCGATCCCCCCCAACCTCCTCTCCGCCCCGTGCAGTCCGATCCCCCCCAAGCTCCTCCCCCCCCGTGCAGTCCGCTCCCCCCCACCAAACTGCTCTCCGCCCCGTGCAGTCTGCTCCCACCCAAACTCCTCCCCGCCCCGTGCAGTCTGCTCCCCCCAACTCCTCCCCGCCCCGTGCAGTCTGCTCCCCCTCACCACCAAACTCCTCTCCGCCCCGTGCAGTCTGATCCCCCCCAAACTGCTCCCCACCCCGTGCAGTCTGCTCCCCCCCAAACTGCTCCCCACCCCGTGCAGTCTGCTCCCCCCAACTCCTCTCCGCCCCGTGCAGTCTGATCCCCCCCACGAAACTCCTCTCCGCCCCGTGCAGTCTGCTCCCCCCCAAACTCCTCTCCGCCCCGTGCAGTCTGCTCCCCCCAACTCCTCCCCGCCCCGTGCAGTCTGCTCCCCCTCACCACCAAACTCCTCTCCGCCCCGTGCAGTCTGCTCCCCCCCCAAACTCCTCCTCCCCCCGTGCAGTCTGATCCCCCCCAAACTCCTCCTCCCCCCGTGCAGTCTGATCCCCCCCAAACTCCTCCTCGCCCCGTGCAGTCTGATCTCCTACCCCCCACAAAACGCCTCCCCCCGTGCAGTCTGATCCCCCCCAAACTCCTCGCCCCGTGCAGTCTGATCCCCCACCACCACCAAACTCCTCGCCCCGTGCAGTCTGATCTCCTACCCCCCACAAAACTCCTCCCCCCGTGCAGTCTGATCCCCCCCAAACTCCTCGCCCCGTGCAGTCTGATCCCCTACCCCCCAAACTCCTCCCCGCCCCATGCAGTCTGATCCCACACCACCACCAAACTCCTCTCCCCCCATGCAGTCTGCTCCCCCCAACACCAAATTTCCCAGCCGGCTTGTGTGGGGACTGGCAGCGGGACAGGCTGATGCTGCTGTTGCCTTCGAAAGTGCAGCGGGGAGCGTGAGGCGGGTGGGGGGGGAGGGGGGGTTGCTGCCTCTGCTGCGTCCCGTTCACAAGCCCAGAGGGGCCGCGCGAGGATTTTCCGGAGACCCCGAGGAGTTTTCTGCCGCTCACTTCTGTGTCCCAGCTGAGTTCCTGCCAGTCAGTGGCCCCGCCCCCAGACCAGGCCACGCCCCTGCCATTAATGACGGAGCCTGGGACCCGTCTGTGTGCCCCACAAACCCACGTGTCACTCGCCGGGGAGCCGATAGAACGTGCCCCGCGTTCCATCATTTGCATGCACCGCGCCAGGGCAATGACGTCACTAGCAGTGCGCTGCTGTTCGTAGCCGGCAGTGGCAGCTTCGCACCGAGCCGGGCCACGAGGCAGCGGGCGCAGCGCTGGGGGCGGAGCTACAGGGGAGCGGCCCGGCCGGGCGGGGTGCACACTGGGGCACCCAAGGGCTGAGATCCGGGCGGGGCAGCGTCACGCTCTGACCTCGCTGCCGCCTCCCGCCGCCTCTCCCTTGGGGCCGGGTGGCGCGGACCGGAAGCCGCTGCACTGCCCGGATTTCCTGGGGAACACGCTCCCTGTGACGTCAGGGCCTGCCACAGAGGCAGGGCGCCACCCCGGCCAAGCAAGGAGCAGAGCTAGGGTTGCCAGATGGTTTCACCAAAATACCAGACACGCCTGACATGACATCACAATCTGCATTCCATCTGATTTAGAAAATACCAGACATTTATCAGAGGAGTAGCCGCGTTAGTCTGAATCTGCAAAAGCAGCGAGGAGTCCTGTGGCACAGAACTCCTTGCCGCTTTCGCGGACATTTATATTTTCTCAATTTGTTTCCCCGAAGAAAAAGCTGAAAGCCTGGACCGTCCAGTTCAAAACCGGACACCTGGCAACCATAAGCAGAGTGGTGCCTTGTCGGAGCGGTTCCAGCCTCCGCTCTGCTGTCCTTCCTCTGCCCCACGTACCACGGGAGCTGGTGGCCTACGCTGGCTGCACCGCCGCAGGAAACCTCCAACCCCAGTCGCTGTCCCAGCCGGGCACCCCGTGTCTGAACCCGTCCCGCCTGGCCCCGTGTCTCCTGCCTACCACCCGCTGACCTGGCACCAGCTGAGCGCTCGTACCTGGGCACCTTCCGGTCACGGTTCCCAGTCGGTTGCTGTCAGGCTGTGGACCGAGCAAACGTCACTTCCGGTCCGTGGGACTGAACGCACGTGGCGCCGGCATGATGCGAGGCCGCTCCTTGTTGCCCCACGTCGGATACAAAAGGAGCAGCTACCGCGCGGCAGTTAGGGCCTCGTGCTGAAACGCGCTGCAGCAGTGCTACTCTTCCCTGCCCCTCTCATCCCAGTTGCATGCTCCAGATGGGAGGGGAGGGGTGTCGCTTTCCAGGAGCTACTGCTGCCAGGGCACCGTCTGACTGGCACACGTCAGACGCACACGCCCGTGCAACAGCCACTCACCCTGCCAAATGCTCACACGCAGGGATGCGTGTACACACTCACAAACGCGAATTAACAGATTAACACGCCTGGGCGCCCACTCGTGCCCTCGCTCAGATGCCCACACACGCATCTGCTCAATCTGCCCGCACGCAGGCACGTGCACACACACGCAAATGGACACTTGCGGACGCACACACTTGCACTCATACTTACGTGCGCACGCATGCACGCCGAGTAACAGTCGCCTAGAAGGACTCACCAATAATATCAAACTCAAAAGCCAAAGATTAGATCAATTAGGAGACAACTATTCCCACGAGGCCCTAATCCATGTCTGGGGCTCCTCGGTGCTGCTGGAGACCAAGTCTTTATTTCAATCCCAGTTTTGCCAACTCTCCGCATGCGTGACGCTAGGTCAATTGGCAGCCTACTCACTTAGTTTTCCGTATGATCCTAGACACGTTAAGTATCGCCAGCCAGGAGATTCGGGGGGCGGCGGGGGGAGGGGGGGATTAATGACATTTTTAAAAATACAAAAATCGGTGTTCAGTTTCTGTTGTAGATAAACCTATGTACTTCATATGACTTGACACTGTGCCTCTCCATATAACCTTGTAACTTTGTATTAATCCATATGACCTTGTCACTTTGTATTAGAACTTGAATCCATATAACCTTGTAACTTAGTTTTCTACATAGGGTTCTAATACAGAGTATATAGTTAAAGAGGTAAAAATGTCATTTGCTAGGAGTAGAATAAGATCTTTCCCCCACTCTCTCCCCCCCACTCTGTAATCAATTGCCCAGTTGAATGAACGAGGTGTGAATGAGTAACACTTGGGAGCCAAGCACCTCCAGAGAGCTACACCAGTTGAAAAGGGGGTAGAAGCCAGACCCAAGGTGTCAAGAGGGCTCAAGAAAGAAGAGCAGACATATTGAAGGCCTTGGGGATTAGAAGCAAGCACCTTCTTTGGAAAACACCCTCTCTTAACAGACAGCACCCACAAAGGGACCAAAGGACACAGACCCAGATTTTGAATCTGGGATATATTTGCATAAGAGGGAAGCTGCTATAAAAGTGAGTTGTCTTGCAGAGGACTCCGGGTCTCATCTTGTCACCATCGGAGCATCGATCCGGATCAGCAGAAGCCCGGCTCCACCCCTCCCCCATCTAACTCACCTGGCCAGTGAAGTTAAGGGGAGCAACAAGTTGGTAACAACAGCAAGACGGAGTGTGCTTGTGCACGTGTGTGTGTGTGTGTGTGTGAGAGAGTGAGTGCGTGAGTGACACAGAATAATCAATACTTATCATATGCATGTGGTAAATAAATATATATATATATATATATATATATATATAAATTAATGTGTGTGTGTGTGATCAATAAATGTGGCGTGTTGCCTTATCCCTCTGAAAAAGATCCCGAGTACTTCTTTTAAGTACAACACTGTGACTTTTGTACTTCGTATTTTCAAGTTCTTCCACCACGAGCCAGAGGGCCTTTTCTCAGGGACCCGTACCACGCTCGCAAACGTCTGTGCGGCCCTCCCTCGATACTTACCTTGAGCCAATTGCTATTTGCTCTTCTTCCATAGATCGCTGTCTGGTTTCCATCTGCCGGCAGGGTCTCGGGAGGGTGGCTCCTTTCGGTCTCTGCCACCACATGGCCAGCCTCTCATCTCCTCCAAGTCTACAGGGACCGAAAAAGAGACAGAGAACGGTTAGGAGCTAGGCCACCCTAGATGTGTGGAAAGGACAGACACGTGCGTCACCTGGCTGCTGCTCACTGGAGCCCAGTGTTGCCTCTAACATTTCCCCTCCAGGAGCGGAGTGAGTTTTGTCTCGTGCTCCAAGATCGAGGTCACGTGCCCTTCTTCGGATGCCTGCCACCCAGGCGAAGACATGTCTCGTCTGTGTTTTTAAAACGTTCTGGAAGAAAGAGTACTAACACAAGGGAGAATTAACAAGGTCATTTAAACTGTAAATATTTGTTTGATATGAAGTCAAATAAAAGGAAAATTAATACTGCAACATTTTCAGTGGCCAACCTCCTCTCCTCTCCTCTCCTCTCCCCTCCCCTCCCCTGCCCTGCCCCCTCCAGCTGGCCTAGATGATCTCTCCGGGTCCCTTATGGTAAAGCCCGCCCCGGGACCCTGTGCTGAGGTGACAAGTTCTTCACAAGATACTGGGTATGTAAACTTTTTACGGAAAAGCGTCCGTGGCCAATCTAGACGCGCTTTTCTGCAAAAAAGCCCCAATCGCCATTTTCGCCATCGGGGCTTTTTTGCGGAAAAGAACTCTCTGCTGTCTACACTGGCCCTTTTGCGCAGAAGTCTTTCGGAAAAAGACTTTTGCCCGAACGGGAGCAGCATAGTATTCCCGCAGAAGCACTGACAATCTTACATGAGATCGTCAGTGCTTTTGCGGAAATTCAAGCGGCCAGTGTAGACAGCTGGCAAGTTTTTCCGCAAAAGCAGATGATTAGCACACTTTCCTAGTTGAAAATCCAAGGAGAAGAAAGGGGAGAATTGCAAATCAAGACTCTCTTAAGGTGTCTGAAAGCTACTTTGGTCTGGGCCGGTACTCAGTGGTACCAAGGCAGACTTTTCTGTGGCTCGGTTGTCTAATGCCACACTAGAACAAGTCTACCACACCAAACGAAAGAGCAGACAATTACATGAAAGGGAAAAAAGGTGGCTTGGCAGAGAATTTGCTTCCGGACAAAAACAAGAGACTGCGGTGGTTAAAGAAGAACGGGAGGCATACCTGTGCATAAACCAATTCACCAGAAACCTTCTGAACAACCAGTTCAGTCACATGTCCTTACAGGGACAAGCACCTTAATGACGGTAGCCCTGACATTTTATTTTGCAGACGATTCTACTCGTGGAAGGGCTGCTGGAGTGAAACTTGAGGCCCAAGCAGGAGGAAAGTTTGATTTTCTAGTACCAAATAGAAAAACAATAATAGAACAAAAAGGCTAAAAGATGCCTAAGGGCGGAGATAGGGTCCAGAATGACTTAGACAAATTGGAGGATTGGGCCACAAGAAATCTGATGAGGTTCAACAAGGACAAGTGTAGAGTCCTGCACTTGGGATGGAAGAATCCCAAGCATAGTTACAAGCTGGGGACCAACCAGTTAAGTAGTAGTTCTGCAGACAGGACCTGGGGGTTACAGTGGATGAGAAGCTGGAGATGAGTCAACAGTGTGCCCTTGTAGCCAAGAAGGCTAATGGCATATTAGGTTGCATTAAGAGGAGCATTGCCAGTAGATCCAGAGATGTCATTATTCCCCTTTATTCGGCTTTGGTGGGGCCACATCTGGAGTACTGTGTCCAGTTCTGGGCCCCCCACTACAGAAGGGATGTGGACACATTGGAGAGGGTCCAGCAGAGGACAACCAAAACGATTAGGGGGCTGGAGCAATTGCTCTATGAAGAGGCTGAGGGATTTAGGTTTCTTTAGTCTGAAGAGGAGACCATGAGGGGGGATTTTATAGTAGCCTTCAACTTCCTTATAAGGACACAGGAACGCAAGGTAACCTGTTCTCCCAACTCTCGCTTTCAGACGGGGTGGGGAACCTTATTGGGGGGGCGGAAGGCACACACTAGTAGGGTTGCCAAATGGTTTCAGCAAAAAAAAAAAAAAAAAAAAAAAAAAAAGGCGCCAGGAAAATTTTTGTTGAGGGAAAGAAGCCAACCAAACAAAAAAACCCCACCAGGAACATTTTTGTTGAGCAAAATCCAGTTGTGACCCCTTTAATTAGTCAGCCAATCTCCCCGCCCCGGATTATTTCTGCTGGGCACAGAGGAAAAGCAGAAAATACTGGACATTTTGTATGTCCGGTATTTTCTAAATTTATTTACCGGACAAAAAGTGCAACTACCGGGCTGTCTGGCTCAGTGCTAGACACCTGGCAACCCTACACACAAGTGTGAAGAAAAAAAAATCCCAAACCCCACCATCCGCATTAACACATGCCCCAACTGAGAAGGAGGAAGAGGCTTCCCACATTCCCCTCGCACACCGGAGCTTGTGAGGAGGGGGGGGCGGGGGGCGGGGCGGGGCAGGCTAGCAAAATTTGTCTGCTCCAATCTGGCCACCCAGAGAAATAAAAAAGCAAATTGAAAGAGCCAGACGAATACCTAGAAACCATCTACTTCAAGACAGACCCAAGAAAACCAACAATAGAACACCACTTGTCATCACCTACAACCCCCAACTTAAACCTGTCCAACACATTATCAATAAACTACAGCCTATATTGGAACAGGATACCATACTCAAAGAGGCTCTGGGAGACAGACCCATAGTCTCCTATAGACAACCACCTAACCTCAAGATGATTCTTACCAACCACCACAGGACATACCACACTAATACCAACCCTGGTACCTTCCCTTGCAACAAACCCCGTTGCCAGCTTTGTCCACATATTCATTCTGCTGATACCATTATTGGACCCAACCAAGTGAGTTATAAGATCAAGAACACATATTCCTGCGCATCCAGAAATATAATCTATGCTATCGTGTGCCGAAAGTGTCCGTCTGCTATGTACATTGGACAAACATCTCAGACACTTCGCCAAAGGATTAATGCCCACAAAACAGATATCAGACAAGATCACAAAGAGAAAACAGTTTCTTGCCATTTTAACCAGAAAGGACACTCTCTCAATGACTTGACCACCTGCATTCTGCTACAAAGACCTTTTACATCTGCACTTGAAAGGGAATCCTCTGAACTGTCATTCATGTTAAAATTCGACACTTTCCAACAAGGACTTAGTTCAAATGTTTGTTATCTCACCCATTACCAAGATAGTTTCCCCAATTATCACCTCTAATACCATTAACTCACAAACATCCCACTCTCCCTACCTCTAATATCATCAATTCACAGACACTTACCTTCCTTCCCCCTCCCCCCCACCGCATCCCCCTCCTGTTCTGCAATGTGATTTGTCCTTTTCATATTTGTTCTTTTTTTTAATTGTATCCTTTGGTATATACGGTTGTGACTACTTTCTTCCACTATTTGATCTGAGGAAGTGGGTCTGGCCCACGAAAGCTCATCATCTAATAAACCATCTTGTTAGTCTTTAAAGTGCTACATTGTCCTGCATTTTGCTTCAACTACCCCAGGCTAACACGGCTACATTTCTATCACCAATCTGGAGGGGAGCTAGAGCGTTAGTGTGGGAACCTTGAGTCTCGAGGGCCACACTCACGTGAGCTGGGGTATTAGGTTCCTCACCCCTGCTTTAAAAACAAAACCTCTTACTCTTAAAAATCGATCCCCGTATCTCTGGTCGGACCAGCTTCACGCAGGTCCTCCGGGATGGAAAACTGCAGCAAACTGTATGAACAGAAACAAACAGAAGCCCCAATCGCAGCTGGAGGTGGGGCGAGGCTGCCCCAGCAGGGACACAACGGGGCAGCCGCCCTCCACCAGATCAGGAAAACAACCGCGCCATTCCCCGGCCAGCAGGAAGGCGAGTGCCGCTGCAAGGCTCCGCAAGGGAGGTGGGCGGCAGAGGGGTGTTTGTGCGCGGCCGCGCGCCTTCAGCGGCAACTCCCCTGGTGCCCCCTTCTCTAGTCCAGCCAGGCCTAAAATGCTCAGTGCTTAGAAGGCGGGTGGGGAACCTAAGGCCTGGGTGCGTGGGGCTCCTCCACCGTCGCCCCCTCCCCACGCCGTGGGGCTGGAGGCACAAAGCGACTAGGCTGGGCCCTGCAGTGCTCTGGCGCCAGGGGGACGTTTCTCCGCTCAGCTGGGGGCCAGGCAGGGAGGCTTTTCTGTCGGTTGGTTTGTCTGTCACCTGTTTGCCCCCCAATTCTCAGCCACTCCCCCCCTCTCCCCACACGCCCCCACCCAGGACGCTCTCGGCCTCTGCAGGAGGCACAGCCGGGCACTGGGCGGCACTGCGGGCAGCCAGGGCCAGAGCATCCCCCCCCACAGCGCCCCCCGCCGAACTGCCCCCCCCCCCCGGGCACAGGGGGGATTCAGCGTACACCCGGCCCCGCCCCCAGACAGCGAGCAGCGCGGGGAGCAGGGCTCAGGCCGCCCCGCCCCCCCGCGTGCGGGACACGTTCTGTGCGTGCCCCGCCCGCGGGAACCACCCCTCGAGGGCGCGCGGCTCCCCGGCGGGGGGAAGGGGCACGTGACACTCCCGGGCCCCGGTGGCCCGCAGCCCCCCCTCCCCGAGACACCCACGTGACTGGAGCCCGGGTCAGCTCCCGCGCCCGGCACCACCTGGGGGGGTCACAGGGGCGCTGCTCCCCGGGGAGGCAGCAGCGCCGGGAGGGGGGGGCAGAAATCGCCCCCCCACCTCCGCCAGGGGCCGCCCCGCCGATGTCCAGCCTGGGGCCCGGAGAGAAGCAGGCGGGGGGGGGGGGGGGCTCCACGTCACTGCCAGCTCCCGCCCCGCCCCCCAGGCTCCGCCCCTCAGCGCCCCCCGCAGCGTTTTCCCGCCCGCCTCGTGGGCGCGAGCGTCCCGGGAGTTTCCCGCCCAGCCAGCGCCGCCCGCGCCTGCGCTCTCCCGCGCCCTGTCCCCTCCTGCCCCCCCCCAGTGCCAAGGCCCCCCCCGGCCCCTCCCCCTCCCTCCTGCCCCCCCAGTGCCGAGCACCCCCCCGGCCCCTCACCCCCTCCTGCCCCCCCAGTGCCGAGCACCCCCCGGCTCCTCACCCCCTCCTGCCCCCCCAGTGCCGAGCACCCCCCCGGCCCCTCACCCCCTCCTGCCCCCCCCAGTGCCGAGCACCCCCCCCCGGCCCCTCACACCCAGCCTGCTCCTACACCTCACCCCTGTCCAGACACCCCACCCCCAGCCCGCTCCCCCACCTTCCCTCGCGCCCCCTTCTCCCCCAGGCCAGACACCCCACCCCCAGCCCGCTCCCCCACCTTCCCTCGCGCCCCCTCCTCCCCCGGGCCAGACACCTACAAGGGGCGGGCTGGGGGCGGGGCAGCTTCGCACTCGGACCCAGGATTCGCTCGCGCCCCCGCGCGCTCCTCGGACCTTCCTGTCATGGCGGCGCCGGCCGCCCAGTCAGACAACGCCCCCCTGCGACAGCCCATTGGCCGAACCAGAGGCAGGATCCCCTTTGCTGACAGCCCATTGGGCGACACTATCCTCCGCCAAGGCTGTCTTCCGAAAGCCCATTGGCTGGCACACAGCCAGGAACCACCCCTAAGTCACAGACAATTCGAGGACAGAGCAGCCCATTAAGATCCACCCCGGACAGCCTATTGGTCGAGAGCAGTGGCAGGTCATTCCCCCTAGTCACACCGCATTCGCAGACAGAGCTGTCCGTTAAGATGCAGCCGGGTCAGCCTATTGGGTGCCTCTGATTCAGAACACGCCCCTTAGTCACAGCCCATTCGCGGACAGAAGAGTCTGTTATAATCCACCCCGGACAACCTATTGGCCGCCAGCTGCCCCAGAACACGCCTTGAGTCACCGCCCATTGGCGCACGGAGCAGTCCGTTAAGAGTCACCTCGGACAGCCTCAGATTGGGCGCCACAGATTCCGAACACGCCCTTTATTCTCAGCCCATTCGCGGACAGAACAGTCTGTTACGATCAGTCCGGGACAGTCTCTCGGCCAGCCTTAGTGTAGGGATAACATAGTCAAGTATGAAACATGATTCCCCAAGTGGAAGTGACTCCCCAGAATTTGTTCCCCACAACTAAAAGTCTAAGGAGGAGAAGTTTGTGTGTGGGATCCTGGCGCGGAGCCTGGTGTGTGGGATGAGGGGGCCGGGGGCAGGAGGGGAGAGGGCTGCGCGGAGCCTGGTGTGTGGGATGAGGGGGCCGCGGGCAGGAGGGGAGAGGGCTGCGCGGAGCCTGGTGTGTGGGATGAGGGGGCCGGCGGCAGGAGGGGAGAGGGCTGCGCGGAGCCTGGTGTGTGGGATGAGGGGGCCGCGGGCAGGAGGGGAGAGGGCTGCGCGGAGCCTGGAAATAACGAGCTTCTTACTTTGCCTGCTGTCAAAGGGCAAGACTGGGGCCACGTGGCGTGCGGAGCAGGGACAGCAGCTGGGGGCGATGGAATTACACGTGCATTACCCGCAATGACCACCGAGCGGCACTGTGGAGGCGCTTCGGAATTACACGTGCATTACCCGCAATGACCACCGAGCGGCACTGTGGAGGCGCTACGGAATTACACGTGCATTACCCGCAATGACCACCGAGCGGCACTGTGGGGGCGCTTCGGAATTACACGTGCATTACCCGCAATGACCACCGAGCGGCACTGTGGAGGCGCTACGGAATTACACGTGCATTACCCGCAATGACCACCGAGCGGCACTGTGGAGGCGCTTCGGAATTACACGTGCATTACCCGCAATGACCACCGAGCGGCACTGTGGAGGCGCTACGGAATTACACGTGCATTACCCGCAATGACCACCGAGCGGCACTGTGGGGGCGCTACGGAATTACACGTGCATTACCGCCGGTGACTACCGAGCGGCACTGTTGCTCTGCTAAGGGCCGTTATTTCCGAATAAAAAAGATTGTTCTTAGGGTAGAAATGCCCCATTCCGAACTAAGAACACGCTGGGCGGGGCTATGCCGGGGGGCGGGGCTATCATAGGGGCGGGGCGCGCTGCGACGTGCCCCGGGAGGCCGCACTCTGAGAACTACAAGTCCCAGGATGCGTCGCTAACACTTGGAGTGACAGGAGCGCGGGACCAACCGCGTCGCTCCCTGGTCAATACCCCGTTGTGATGTCACTTCCGCTGCACCCGCCCAACCGAACAGCGCCGGGCCTGCCCTGGCCCTGCAATGGCCGATGGGAGCTGCGGACAGGGGCACTCAGTTTCCCACAAGCCACTGCGGCTACTTTCCCTACTCCCCCTCATCCGGCCCCTCCCCATTGCTGGGCGGGGCTCCTGCCTCAGAGACGGCAGCGTCCGCAGCTGATGCCCCGACCCCACTCGGGAAAGGAGACTCCGCGGCAACCCTTCCCCCCCAAACTCCTCCCCGCCCCGTGCAGTCTGATCCCCCCCAAACTCCTCCCCGCCCCGTGCAGTCTGATCCCCCCTCAAACTACTCCCCCCCGTGCAGTCTGATCCCCCCAAACTTCCCCCCGCCCCGTGCAGTCTGATCCTCCCCCCCGTGCAGTCTGATCCCCCCCAAACTCCTCCCCGCCCCGTGCAGTCCGATCCCCCCAAACTCTTCCCCGCCCCGTGCAGTGCGATCCCCCCAAATTCCTCTCCCCCCGTGCAGTATGATCCCCCCAAACTCCTCCCCGCCCCGTGCAGTCCGATCCCCCCCAAACTCCTCCCCCCCGTGCAGTCTGATCCTCCCCCCCGTGCAGTCTGATCCCCCCCAAACTCCTCCCCGCCCCGTGCAGTCTGATCCCCCCCAAACTCCTCCCCGCCCCGTGCAGTCTGATCCCCCCCAAACTCCTCCCCGCCCCGTGCAGTCCGATCCCCCCCAAACTCTTCCCCGCCCTGTGCAGTCCGATCCCCCCAAACTCCTCCCCGCCCCGTGTAGTCTGATCCTCCCCCCAAACTCCTCCCCGCTCCGTGCAGTCTGATCCTCCCCCCCGTGCAGTCTGATCCCCCCAAACTCCTCCCCGCTCCGTGCAGTCTGATCCCCCCAAACTCCTCTCCCCCCCGTGCAGTCTGATCCCCCCCCAAACTCCTCCCCGCTCCGTGCAGTCTGATCCCCCCCACACTCCCCTCCGCCCCGTGCAGTCTGATCCCCCCCCAAACTCCTGTCCGCCCCGTGCAGTCTGATCCCCCCCAAAGCTCCTCCCTGCCCCGTGCAGTCTGATCCTCCCCCCAAACTCCTCCCCGCTCCGTGCAGTCTGATCCTCCCCCCCGTGCAGTCTGATCCCCCCAAACTCCTCCCCGCTCCGTGCAGTCTGATCCCCCCAAACTCCTCTCCCCCCCGTGCAGTCTGATCCCCCCAAACTCCTCCCCGCCCCGTGCAGTCCGATGCCCCCCAAACTCCTCTCCGCCCCGTGTAGTCTGATCCCCTCCCCAAACTCCTCTCCGCCCCGTGCAGTCTGAACCCCTCCCCAAACTCCTCGCCGCCCCGTGGAGTCTGATCCTCCCCCGCGTGCAGTCTGATCCCCCCCCAAACTCCTCCCCGCCCCGTGCAGTCTGATCCTCCCCACGTGCAGTCTGATCCCCCCCAAACTCCTCTCCCCCCCGTGCAGTCTGATCCCCCCCCAAACTCCTCCCCCGCAGAGCCTGCAGTGCGGGATGAGGGGGCCGGGGGCAGGAGGGGAGAGGGCTGTGCGGAGCCTGCAGTGCGGGATGAGGGGGCCATGGGCAGGAGGGGAGAGGGCTGCGCGGAGCCTGCAGTGCGGGATGAGGGGGCCGGGGGCAGGAGGGGAGAGGGCTGTGCGGAGCCTGGAGTGCGGGATGAGGGGGCCATGGGCAGGAGGGGAGAGGGCTGCGCGGAGCCTGCAGTGCGGGATGAGGGGGCCGGGGGCAGGAGGGGAGAGGGCTGTGCGGAGCCTGGAGTGCGGGATGAGGGGGCCATGGGCAGGAGGGGAGAGGGCTGTGCGGAGCCTGCAGTGCGGGATGAGGGGGCCGGGGGCAGGAGGGGAGAGGGCTGTGCGGAGCCTGGAGTGCGGGATGAGGGGGCCATGGGCAGGAGGGGAGAGGGCTGCGCGGAGCCTGCAGTGCGGGATGAGGGGGCCGGGGGCAGGAGGGGAGAGGGCTGTGCGGAGCCTGGAGTGCGGGATGAGGGGGCCATGGGCAGGAGGGGAGAGGGCTGCGCGGAGCCTGCAGTGCGGGATGAGGGGGCCGGGGGCAGGAGGGGAGAGGGCTGTGCGGAGCCTGGAGTGCGGGATGAGGGGGCCATGGGCAGGAGGGGAGAGGGCTCCGCGGAGCCTGGAAATAACGAGCTTCTTACTTCTCACTTAAAAATCGATCCCCGTATCTCTGGTCGGACCAGCTTCACGCAGGTCCTCGGGGATGGAAAACTGCAGCAAACTGTATGAACAGAAACAAACAGAAGCCCCAATCGCAGCTGGAGGTGGGGCGAGGCTGCCCCAGCAGGGACACAACGGGGCAGCCGCCCTCCACCAGATCAGGAAAACAACCGCGCCATTCCCCGGCCAGCAGGAAGGCGAGTGCCGCTGCAAGGCTCCGCAAGGGAGGTGGGCGGCAGAGGGGTGTTTGTGCGCGGCCGCGCGCCTTCAGCGGCAACTCCCCTGGTGCCCCCTTCTCTAGTCCAGCCAGGCCTAAAATGCTCAGTGCTTAGAAGGCGGGTGGGGAACCTAAGGCCTGGGTGCTTGGGGCTCCTCCACCGTCGCCCCCTCCCCACGCCGTGGGGCTGGAGGCACAAAGCGACTAGGCTGGGCCCTGCAGTGCTCTGGCGCCAGGGGGACGTTTCTCCGCTCAGCTGGGGGCCAGGCAGGGAGGCTTTTCTGTCGGTTGGTTTGTCTGTCACCTGTTTGCCCCCCAATTCTCAGCCACTCCCCCCCTCTCCCCACACGCCCCCACCCAGGACGCTCTCGGCCTCTGCAGGAGGCACAGCCGAGCACTGGGCGGCACTGCGGGCAGCCAGGGCCAGAGCATCCCCCCCCACAGCGCCCCCCGCCGAACTGCCCCCCGGGCACAGGGGGGATTCAGCGGGCACCCGGCCCCGCCCCCAGACAGCGAGCAGCGCGGGGAGCAGGGCTCAGGCCGCCCCGCCCCCCCCCGCGTGCGGGACACGTTCTGTGCGTGCCCCGCCCGCGGGAACCACCCCTCGAGGGCGCGCGGCTCCCCGGCGGGGGGAAGGGGCACGTGACACTCCCGGGCCCCGGTGGCCCGCAGCCCCCCCTCCCCGAGACACCCACGTGACTGGAGCCCGGGTCAGCTCCCGCGCCCGGCACCACCTGGGGGGGGGTCACAGGGGCGCTGCTCCCCGGGGAGGCAGCAGCGCCGGGGGGGGGGGGCAGAAATCGCCCCCCCCACCTCCGCCAGGGGCCGCCCCGCCGATGTCCAGCCTGGGGCCCGGAGAGAAGCAGGCGGGGGGGGGGGGGGCTCCACGTCACTGCCAGCTCCCGCCCCGCCCCCCAGGCTCCGCCCCTCAGCGCCCCCCGCAGCGTTTTCCCGCCCGCCTCGTGGGCGCGAGCGTCCCGGGAGTTTCCCGCCCAGCCAGCGCCGCCCGCGCCTGCGCTCTCCCGCGCCCTGTCCCCTCCTGCCCCCCCCAGTGCCAAGGCCCCCCCCGGCCCCTCCCCCTCCCTCCTGCCCCCCCAGTGCCGAGCACCCCCCCGGCCCCTCACCCCCTCCTGCCCCCCCAGTGCCGAGCACCCCCCCGGCCCCTCACCCCCTCCTGCCCCCCCCAGTGCCGAGCACCCCCCCCCGGCCCCTCACACCCAGCCTGCTCCTACACCTCACCCCTGTCCAGACACCCCACCCCCAGCCCGCTCCCCCACCTTCCCTCGCGCCCCCTTCTCCCCCAGGCCAGACACCCCACCCCCAGCCCGCTCCCCCACCTTCCCTCGCGCCCCCTCCTCCCCCGGGCCAGACACCAACAAGGGGCGGGCTGGGGGCGGGGCAGCTTCGCACTCGGACCCAGGATTCGCTCGCGCCCCCGCGCGCTCCTCGGACCTTCCTGTCATGGCGGCGCCTGCCGCCCAGTCAGACAACGCCCCCCTGCGACAGCCCATTGGCCGAACCAGAGGCAGGTTCCCCTTTGCTGACAGCCCATTGGGCGACACTATCCTCCGCCAAGGCTGTCTTCCGAAAGCCCATTGGCTGGCACACAGCCAGGAACCACCCCTAAGTCACAGACAATTCGAGGACAGAGCAGCCCATTAAGATCCACCCCGGACAGCCTATTGGTCGAGAGCAGTGGCAGGTCATTCCCCCTAGTCACACCGCATTCGCAGGCAGAGCTGTCCGTTAAGATGCAGCCGGGTCAGCCTATTGGGTGCCTCTGATTCAGAACACGCCCCTTAGTCACAGCCCATTCGCGGACAGAAGAGTCTGTTATAATCCACCCCGGACAACCTATTGGCCGCCAGCAGCCCCAGAACACGCCTTTAGTCACCGCCCATTGGCGCACGGAGCAGTCCGTTAAGAGTCACCTCGGACAGCCTCAGATTGGGCGCCACAGATTCCGAACACGCCCTTTACTCTCAGCCCATTCGCGGACAGAACAGTCTGTTACGATCAGTCCGGGACAGTCTCTCGGCCAGCCTTACTGTAGGGATAACATAGTCAAGTATGAAACATGATTCCCCAAGTGGAAGTGACTCCCCAGAATTTGTTCCCCACAACTACAAGTCTAAGGAGGAGAAGTTTGTGTGTGGGATCCTGGCGCGGAGCCTGGTGTGTGGGATGAGGGGGCCGGGGGCAGGAGGGGAGAGGGCTGCGCGGAGCCTGGTGTGTGGGATGAGGGGGCCGCGGGCAGGAGGGGAGAGGGCTGCGCGGAGCCTGGTGTGTGGGATGAGGGGGCCGGCGGCAGGAGGGGAGAGGGCTGCGCGGAGCCTGGTGTGTGGGATGAGGGGGCCGCGGGCAGGAGGGGAGAGGGCTGCGCGGAGCCTGGAAATAACGAGCTTCTTACTTTGCCTGCTGTCAAAGGGCAAGACTGGGGCCACGTGGCGTGCGGAGCAGGGACAGCAGCTGGGGGCGATGGAATTACACGTGCATTACCCGCAATGACCACCGAGCGGCACTGTGGAGGCGCTTCGGAATTACACGTGCATTACCCGCAATGACCACCGAGCGGCACTGTGGAGGCGCTACGGAATTACACGTGCATTACCCGCAATGACCACCGAGCGGCACTGTGGGGGCGCTTCGGAATTACACGTGCATTACCCGCAATGACCACCGAGCGGCACTGTGGAGGCGCTACGGAATTACACGTGCATTACCCGCAATGACCACCGAGCGGCACTGTGGAGGCGCTTCGGAATTACACGTGCATTACCCGCAATGACCACCGAGCGGCACTGTGGAGGCGCTACGGAATTACACGTGCATTACCCGCAATGACCACCGAGCGGCACTGTGGGGGCGCTACGGAATTACACGTGCATTACCGCCGGTGACTACCGAGCGGCACTGTTGCTCTGCTAAGGGCCGTTATTTCCGAATAAAAAAGATTGTTCTTAGGGTAGAAATGCCCCATTCCGAACTAAGAACACGCTGGGCGGGGCTATGCCGGGGGGCGGGGCTATCATAGGGGCGGGGCGCGCTGCGACGTGCCCCGGGAGGCCGCACTCTGAGAACTACAAGTCCCAGGATGCGTCGCTAACACTTGGAGTGACAGGAGCGCGGGACCAACCGCGTCGCTCCCTGGTCAATACCCCGTTGTGATGTCACTTCCGCTGCACCCGCCCAACCGAACAGCGCCGGGCCTGCCCTGGCCCTGCAATGGCCGATGGGAGCTGCGGACAGGGGCACTCAGTTTCCCACAAGCCACTGCGGCTACTTTCCCTACTCCCCCTCATCCGGCCCCTCCCCATTGCTGGGCGGGGCTCCTGCCTCAGAGACGGCAGCGTCCGCAGCTGATGCCCCGACCCCACTCGGGAAAGGAGACTCCGCGGCAACCCTTCCCCCCCAAACTCCTCCCCGCCCCGTGCAGTCTGATCCCCCCCAAACTCCTCCCCGCCCCGTGCAGTCTGATCCCCCCTCAAACTACTCCCCCCCGTGCAGTCTGATCCCCCCAAACTTCCCCCCGCCCCGTGCAGTCTGATCCTCCCCCCCGTGCAGTCTGATCCCCCCCAAACTCCTCCCCGCCCCGTGCAGTCCGATCCCCCCAAACTCTTCCCCGCCCCGTGCAGTGCGATCCCCCCAAATTCCTCTCCCCCCGTGCAGTATGATCCCCCCAAACTCCTCCCCGCCCCGTGCAGTCCGATCCCCCCCAAACTCCTCCCCCCCGTGCAGTCTGATCCTCCCCCCCGTGCAGTCTGATCCCCCCCAAACTCCTCCCCGCCCCGTGCAGTCTGATCCCCCCCAAACTCCTCCCCGCCCCGTGCAGTCTGATCCCCCCCAAACTCCTCCCCGCCCCGTGCAGTCCGATCCCCCCCAAACTCTTCCCCGCCCTGTGCAGTCCGATCCCCCCAAACTCCTCCCCGCCCCGTGTAGTCTGATCCTCCCCCCAAACTCCTCCCCGCTCCGTGCAGTCTGATCCTCCCCCCCGTGCAGTCTGATCCCCCCAAACTCCTCCCCGCTCCGTGCAGTCTGATCCCCCCAAACTCCTCTCCCCCCCGTGCAGTCTGATCCCCCCCCAAACTCCTCCCCGCTCCGTGCAGTCTGATCCCCCCCACACTCCCCTCCGCCCCGTGCAGTCTGATCCCCCCCAAACTCCTGTCCGCCCCGTGCAGTCTGATCCCCCCCAAAGCTCCTCCCTGCCCCGTGCAGTCTGATCCTCCCCCCAAACTCCTCCCCGCTCCGTGCAGTCTGATCCTCCCCCCCGTGCAGTCTGATCCCCCCAAACTCCTCCCCGCTCCGTGCAGTCTGATCCCCCCAAACTCCTCTCCCCCCCGTGCAGTCTGATCCCCCCAAACTCCTCCCCGCCCCGTGCAGTCCGATGCCCCCCAAACTCCTCTCCGCCCCGTGTAGTCTGATCCCCTCCCCAAACTCCTCTCCGCCCCGTGCAGTCTGAACCCCTCCCCAAACTCCTCGCCGCCCCGTGGAGTCTGATCCTCCCCCGCGTGCAGTCTGATCCCCCCCCAAACTCCTCCCCGCCCCGTGCAGTCTGATCCTCCCCACGTGCAGTCTGATCCCCCCAAACTCCTCTCCCCCCCGTGCAGTCTGATCCCCCCCCAAACTCCTCCCCCGCAGAGCCTGCAGTGCGGGATGAGGGGGCCGGGGGCAGGAGGGGAGAGGGCTGTGCGGAGCCTGCAGTGCGGGATGAGGGGGCCATGGGCAGGAGGGGAGAGGGCTGCGCGGAGCCTGCAGTGCGGGATGAGGGGGCCGGGGGCAGGAGGGGAGAGGGCTGTGCGGAGCCTGGAGTGCGGGATGAGGGGGCCATGGGCAGGAGGGGAGAGGGCTGCGCGGAGCCTGCAGTGCGGGATGAGGGGGCCGGGGGCAGGAGGGGAGAGGGCTGTGCGGAGCCTGGAGTGCGGGATGAGGGGGCCATGGGCAGGAGGGGAGAGGGCTGCGCGGAGCCTGCAGTGCGGGATGAGGGGGCCGGGGGCAGGA
Source organism: Pelodiscus sinensis (assembly GCF_052426305.1). NCBI lineage: Eukaryota > Metazoa > Chordata > Testudines > Trionychidae > Pelodiscus > Pelodiscus sinensis. The sequence goes on from NC_143059.1 coordinate 785,839, forward strand.
GGGGAGAGGGCTGTGCGGAGCCTGGAGTGCGGGATGAGGGGGCCATGGGCAGGAGGGGAGAGGGCTGCGCGGAGCCTGCAGTGCGGGATGAGGGGGCCGGGGGCAGGAGGGGAGAGGGCTGTGCGGAGCCTGGAGTGCGGGATGAGGGGGCCATGGGCAGGAGGGGAGAGGGCTCCGCGGAGCCTGGAAATAACGAGCTTCTTACTTCTCACTTAAAAATCGATCCCCGTATCTCTGGTCGGACCAGCTTCACGCAGGTCCTCGGGGATGGAAAACTGCAGCAAACTGTATGAACAGAAACAAACAGAAGCCCCAATCGCAGCTGGAGGTGGGGCGAGGCTGCCCCAGCAGGGACACAACGGGGCAGCCGCCCTCCACCAGATCAGGAAAACAACCGCGCCATTCCCCGGCCAGCAGGAAGGCGAGTGCCGCTGCAAGGCTCCGCAAGGGAGGTGGGCGGCAGAGGGGTGTTTGTGCGCGGCCGCGCGCCTTCAGCGGCAACTCCCCTGGTGCCCCCTTCTCTAGTCCAGCCAGGCCTAAAATGCTCAGTGCTTAGAAGGCGGGTGGGGAACCTAAGGCCTGGGTGCTTGGGGCTCCTCCACCGTCGCCCCCTCCCCACGCCGTGGGGCTGGAGGCACAAAGCGACTAGGCTGGGCCCTGCAGTGCTCTGGCGCCAGGGGGACGTTTCTCCGCTCAGCTGGGGGCCAGGCAGGGAGGCTTTTCTGTCGGTTGGTTTGTCTGTCACCTGTTTGCCCCCCAATTCTCAGCCACCCCCCCCTCTCCCCACACGCCCCCACCCAGGACGCTCTCGGCCTCTGCAGGAGGCACAGCCGAGCACTGGGCGGCACTGCGGGCAGCCAGGGCCAGAGCATCCCCCCCCACAGCGCCCCCCGCCGAACTGCCCCCCCCCCCGGGCACAGGGGGGATTCAGCGGGCACCCGGCCCCGCCCCCAGACAGCGAGCAGCGCGGGGAGCAGGGCTCAGGCCGCCCCGCCCCCCCGCGTGCGGGACACGTTCTGTGCGTGCCCCGCCCGCGGGAACCACCCCTCGAGGGCGCGCGGCTCCCCGGCGGGGGGAAGGGGCACGTGACACTCCCGGGCCCCGGTGGCCCGCAGCCCCCCCTCCCCGAGACACCCACGTGACTGGAGCCCGGGTCAGCTCCCGCGCCCGGCACCACCTGGGGGGGGGTCACAGGGGCGCTGCTCCCCGGGGAGGCAGCAGCGCCGGGGGGGGGGGCAGAAATCGCCCCCCCACCTCCGCCAGGGGCCGCCCCGCCGATGTCCAGCCTGGGGCCCGGAGAGAAGCAGGCGGGGGGGGGGGGGCTCCACGTCACTGCCAGCTCCCGCCCCGCCCCCCAGGCTCCGCCCCTCAGCGCCCCCCGCAGCGTTTTCCCGCCCGCCTCGTGGGCGCGAGCGTCCCGGGAGTTTCCCGCCCAGCCAGCGCCGCCCGCGCCTGCGCTCTCCCGCGCCCTGTCCCCTCCTGCCCCCCCCAGTGCCAAGGCCCCCCCCGGCCCCTCCCCCTCCCTCCTGCCCCCCCAGTGCCGAGCACCCCCCCGGCCCCTCACCCCCTCCTGCCCCCCCAGTGCCGAGCACCCCCCCGGCCCCTCACCCCCTCCTGCCCCCCCAGTGCCGAGCACCCCCCCCCGGCCCCTCACACCCAGCCTGCTCCTACACCTCACCCCTGTCCAGACACCCCACCCCCAGCCCGCTCCCCCACCTTCCCTCGCGCCCCCTTCTCCCCCAGGCCAGACACCCCACCCCCAGCCCGCTCCCCCACCTTCCCTCGCGCCCCCTCCTCCCCCGGGCCAGACACCAACAAGGGGCGGGCTGGGGGCGGGGCAGCTTCGCACTCGGACCCAGGATTCGCTCGCGCCCCCGCGCGCTCCTCGGACCTTCCTGTCATGGCGGCGCCGGCCGCCCAGTCAGACAACGCCCCCCTGCGACAGCCCATTGGCCGAACCAGAGGCAGGTTCCCCTTTGCTGACAGCCCATTGGGCGACACTATCCTCCGCCAAGGCTGTCTTCCGAAAGCCCATTGGCTGGCACACAGCCAGGAACCACCCCTAAGTCACAGACAATTCGAGGACAGAGCAGCCCATTAAGATCCACCCCGGACAGCCTATTGGTCGAGAGCAGTGGCAGGTCATTCCCCCTAGTCACACCGCATTCGCAGGCAGAGCTGTCCGTTAAGATGCAGCCGGGTCAGCCTATTGGGTGCCTCTGATTCAGAACACGCCCCTTAGTCACAGCCCATTCGCGGACAGAAGAGTCTGTTATAATCCACCCCGGACAACCTATTGGCCGCCAGCAGCCCCAGAACACGCCTTTAGTCACCGCCCATTGGCGCACGGAGCAGTCCGTTAAGAGTCACCTCGGACAGCCTCAGATTGGGCGCCACAGATTCCGAACACGCCCTTTACTCTCAGCCCATTCGCGGACAGAACAGTCTGTTACGATCAGTCCGGGACAGTCTCTCGGCCAGCCTTACTGTAGGGATAACATAGTCAAGTATGAAACATGATTCCCCAAGTGGAAGTGACTCCCCAGAATTTGTTCCCCACAACTACAAGTCTAAGGAGGAGAAGTTTGTGTGTGGGATCCTGGCGCGGAGCCTGGTGTGTGGGATGAGGGGGCCGGGGGCAGGAGGGGAGAGGGCTGCGCGGAGCCTGGTGTGTGGGATGAGGGGGCCGCGGGCAGGAGGGGAGAGGGCTGCGCGGAGCCTGGTGTGTGGGATGAGGGGGCCGGCGGCAGGAGGGGAGAGGGCTGCGCGGAGCCTGGTGTGTGGGATGAGGGGGCCGCGGGCAGGAGGGGAGAGGGCTGCGCGGAGCCTGGAAATAACGAGCTTCTTACTTTGCCTGCTGTCAAAGGGCAAGACTGGGGCCACGTGGCGTGCGGAGCAGGGACAGCAGCTGGGGGCGATGGAATTACACGTGCATTACCCGCAATGACCACCGAGCGGCACTGTGGAGGCGCTTCGGAATTACACGTGCATTACCCGCAATGACCACCGAGCGGCACTGTGGAGGCGCTACGGAATTACACGTGCATTACCCGCAATGACCACCGAGCGGCACTGTGGGGGCGCTTCGGAATTACACGTGCATTACCCGCAATGACCACCGAGCGGCACTGTGGAGGCGCTACGGAATTACACGTGCATTACCCGCAATGACCACCGAGCGGCACTGTGGAGGCGCTTCGGAATTACACGTGCATTACCCGCAATGACCACCGAGCGGCACTGTGGAGGCGCTACGGAATTACACGTGCATTACCCGCAATGACCACCGAGCGGCACTGTGGGGGCGCTACGGAATTACACGTGCATTACCGCCGGTGACTACCGAGCGGCACTGTTGCTCTGCTAAGGGCCGTTATTTCCGAATAAAAAAGATTGTTCTTAGGGTAGAAATGCCCCATTCCGAACTAAGAACACGCTGGGCGGGGCTATGCCGGGGGGCGGGGCTATCATAGGGGCGGGGCGCGCTGCGACGTGCCCCGGGAGGCCGCACTCTGAGAACTACAAGTCCCAGGATGCGTCGCTAACACTTGGAGTGACAGGAGCGCGGGACCAACCGCGTCGCTCCCTGGTCAATACCCCGTTGTGATGTCACTTCCGCTGCACCCGCCCAACCGAACAGCGCCGGGCCTGCCCTGGCCCTGCAATGGCCGATGGGAGCTGCGGACAGGGGCACTCAGTTTCCCACAAGCCACTGCGGCTACTTTCCCTACTCCCCCTCATCCGGCCCCTCCCCATTGCTGGGCGGGGCTCCTGCCTCAGAGACGGCAGCGTCCGCAGCTGATGCCCCGACCCCACTCGGGAAAGGAGACTCCGCGGCAACCCTTCCCCCCCAAACTCCTCCCCGCCCCGTGCAGTCTGATCCCCCCCAAACTCCTCCCCGCCCCGTGCAGTCTGATCCCCCCTCAAACTACTCCCCCCCGTGCAGTCTGATCCCCCCAAACTTCCCCCCGCCCCGTGCAGTCTGATCCTCCCCCCCGTGCAGTCTGATCCCCCCCAAACTCCTCCCCGCCCCGTGCAGTCCGATCCCCCCAAACTCTTCCCCGCCCCGTGCAGTGCGATCCCCCCAAATTCCTCTCCCCCCGTGCAGTATGATCCCCCCAAACTCCTCCCCGCCCCGTGCAGTCCGATCCCCCCCAAACTCCTCCCCCCCGTGCAGTCTGATCCTCCCCCCCGTGCAGTCTGATCCCCCCCAAACTCCTCCCCGCCCCGTGCAGTCTGATCCCCCCCAAACTCCTCCCCGCCCCGTGCAGTCTGATCCCCCCCAAACTCCTCCCCGCCCCGTGCAGTCCGATCCCCCCCAAACTCTTCCCCGCCCTGTGCAGTCCGATCCCCCCAAACTCCTCCCCGCCCCGTGTAGTCTGATCCTCCCCCCAAACTCCTCCCCGCTCCGTGCAGTCTGATCCTCCCCCCCGTGCAGTCTGATCCCCCCAAACTCCTCCCCGCTCCGTGCAGTCTGATCCCCCCAAACTCCTCTCCCCCCCGTGCAGTCTGATCCCCCCCCAAACTCCTCCCCGCTCCGTGCAGTCTGATCCCCCCCACACTCCCCTCCGCCCCGTGCAGTCTGATCCCCCCCCAAACTCCTGTCCGCCCCGTGCAGTCTGATCCCCCCCAAAGCTCCTCCCTGCCCCGTGCAGTCTGATCCTCCCCCCAAACTCCTCCCCGCTCCGTGCAGTCTGATCCTCCCCCCCGTGCAGTCTGATCCCCCCAAACTCCTCCCCGCTCCGTGCAGTCTGATCCCCCCAAACTCCTCTCCCCCCCGTGCAGTCTGATCCCCCCAAACTCCTCCCCGCCCCGTGCAGTCCGATGCCCCCCAAACTCCTCTCCGCCCCGTGTAGTCTGATCCCCTCCCCAAACTCCTCTCCGCCCCGTGCAGTCTGAACCCCTCCCCAAACTCCTCGCCGCCCCGTGGAGTCTGATCCTCCCCCGCGTGCAGTCTGATCCCCCCCCAAACTCCTCCCCGCCCCGTGCAGTCTGATCCTCCCCACGTGCAGTCTGATCCCCCCCAAACTCCTCTCCCCCCCGTGCAGTCTGATCCCCCCCCAAACTCCTCCCCCGCAGAGCCTGCAGTGCGGGATGAGGGGGCCGGGGGCAGGAGGGGAGAGGGCTGTGCGGAGCCTGCAGTGCGGGATGAGGGGGCCATGGGCAGGAGGGGAGAGGGCTGCGCGGAGCCTGCAGTGCGGGATGAGGGGGCCGGGGGCAGGAGGGGAGAGGGCTGTGCGGAGCCTGGAGTGCGGGATGAGGGGGCCATGGGCAGGAGGGGAGAGGGCTGCGCGGAGCCTGCAGTGCGGGATGAGGGGGCCGGGGGCAGGAGGGGAGAGGGCTGTGCGGAGCCTGGAGTGCGGGATGAGGGGGCCATGGGCAGGAGGGGAGAGGGCTGCGCGGAGCCTGCAGTGCGGGATGAGGGGGCCGGGGGCAGGAGGGGAGAGGGCTGTGCGGAGCCTGGAGTGCGGGATGAGGGGGCCATGGGCAGGAGGGGAGAGGGCTGCGCGGAGCCTGCAGTGCGGGATGAGGGGGCCGGGGGCAGGAGGGGAGAGGGCTGTGCGGAGCCTGGAGTGCGGGATGAGGGGGCCATGGGCAGGAGGGGAGAGGGCTCCGCGGAGCCTGGAAATAACGAGCTTCTTACTTCTCACTTAAAAATCGATCCCCGTATCTCTGGTCGGACCAGCTTCACGCAGGTCCTCGGGGATGGAAAACTGCAGCAAACTGTATGAACAGAAACAAACAGAAGCCCCAATCGCAGCTGGAGGTGGGGCGAGGCTGCCCCAGCAGGGACACAACGGGGCAGCCGCCCTCCACCAGATCAGGAAAACAACCGCGCCATTCCCCGGCCAGCAGGAAGGCGAGTGCCGCTGCAAGGCTCCGCAAGGGAGGTGGGCGGCAGAGGGGTGTTTGTGCGCGGCCGCGCGCCTTCAGCGGCAACTCCCCTGGTGCCCCCTTCTCTAGTCCAGCCAGGCCTAAAATGCTCAGTGCTTAGAAGGCGGGTGGGGAACCTAAGGCCTGGGTGCTTGGGGCTCCTCCACCGTCGCCCCCTCCCCACGCCGTGGGGCTGGAGGCACAAAGCGACTAGGCTGGGCCCTGCAGTGCTCTGGCGCCAGGGGGACGTTTCTCCGCTCAGCTGGGGGCCAGGCAGGGAGGCTTTTCTGTCGGTTGGTTTGTCTGTCACCTGTTTGCCCCCCACTTCTCAGCCACTCCCCCCTCTCCCCACACGCCCCCACCCAGGACGCTCTCGGCCTCTGCAGGAGGCACAGCCGAGCACTGGGCGGCACTGCGGGCAGCCAGGGCCAGAGCATCCCCCCCCACAGCGCCCCCCGCCGAACTGCCCCCCCCCCCGGGCACAGGGGGGATTCAGCGGGCACCCGGCCCCGCCCCCAGACAGCGAGCAGCGCGGGGAGCAGGGCTCAGGCCGCCCCGCCCCCCCCGCGTGCGGGACACGTTCTGTGCGTGCCCCGCCCGCGGGAACCACCCCTCGAGGGCGCGCGGCTCCCCGGCGGGGGGAAGGGGCACGTGACACTCCCGGGCCCCGGTGGCCCGCAGCCCCCCCTCCCCGAGACACCCACGTGACTGGAGCCCGGGTCAGCTCCCGCGCCCGGCACCACCTGGGGGGGGGTCACAGGGGCGCTGCTCCCCGGGGAGGCAGCAGCGCCGGGGGGGGGGGCAGAAATCGCCCCCCCCACCTCCGCCAGGGGCCGCCCCGCCGATGTCCAGCCTGGGGCCCGGAGAGAAGCAGGCGGGGGGGGGGGGGCTCCACGTCACCGCCAGCTCCCGCCCCGCCCCCCAGGCTCCGCCCCTCAGCGCCCCCCGCAGCGTTTTCCCGCCCGCCTCGTGGGCGCGAGCGTCCCGGGAGTTTCCCGCCCAGCCAGCGCCGCCCGCGCCTGCGCTCTCCCGCGCCCTGTCCCCTCCTGCCCCCCCCAGTGCCAAGGCCCCCCCCGGCCCCTCCCCCTCCCTCCTGCCCCCCCAGTGCCGAGCACCCCCCCGGCCCCTCACCCCCTCCTGCCCCCCCAGTGCCGAGCACCCCCCCGGCCCCTCACCCCCTCCTGCCCCCCCCAGTGCCGAGCACCCCCCCCCGGCCCCTCACACCCAGCCTGCTCCTACACCTCACCCCTGTCCAGACACCCCACCCCCAGCCCGCTCCCCCACCTTCCCTCGCGCCCCCTTCTCCCCCAGGCCAGACACCCCACCCCCAGCCCGCTCCCCCACCTTCCCTCGCGCCCCCTCCTCCCCCGGGCCAGACACCAACAAGGGGCGGGCTGGGGGCGGGGCAGCTTCGCACTCGGACCCAGGATTCGCTCGCGCCCCCGCGCGCTCCTCGGACCTTCCTGTCATGGCGGCGCCGGCCGCCCAGTCAGACAACGCCCCCCTGCGACAGCCCATTGGCCGAACCAGAGGCAGGTTCCCCTTTGCTGACAGCCCATTGGGCGACACTATCCTCCGCCAAGGCTGTCTTCCGAAAGCCCATTGGCTGGCACACAGCCAGGAACCACCCCTAAGTCACAGACAATTCGAGGACAGAGCAGCCCATTAAGATCCACCCCGGACAGCCTATTGGTCGAGAGCAGTGGCAGGTCATTCCCCCTAGTCACACCGCATTCGCAGGCAGAGCTGTCCGTTAAGATGCAGCCGGGTCAGCCTATTGGGTGCCTCTGATTCAGAACACGCCCCTTAGTCACAGCCCATTCGCGGACAGAAGAGTCTGTTATAATCCACCCCGGACAACCTATTGGCCGCCAGCAGCCCCAGAACACGCCTTTAGTCACCGCCCATTGGCGCACGGAGCAGTCCGTTAAGAGTCACCTCGGACAGCCTCAGATTGGGCGCCACAGATTCCGAACACGCCCTTTACTCTCAGCCCATTCGCGGACAGAACAGTCTGTTACGATCAGTCCGGGACAGTCTCTCGGCCAGCCTTACTGTAGGGATAACATAGTCAAGTATGAAACATGATTCCCCAAGTGGAAGTGACTCCCAGAATTTGTTCCCCACAACTACAAGTCTAAGGAGGAGAAGTTTGTGTGTGGGATCCTGGCGCGGAGCCTGGTGTGTGGGATGAGGGGGCCGGGGGCAGGAGGGGAGAGGGCTGCGCGGAGCCTGGTGTGTGGGATGAGGGGGCCGCGGGCAGGAGGGGAGAGGGCTGCGCGGAGCCTGCAGTGCGGGATGAGGGGGCCGGGGGCAGGAGGGGAGAGGGCTGCGCGGAGCCTGGTGTGTGGGATGAGGGGGCCGGGGGCAGGAGGGGAGAGGGCTGCGCGGAGCCTGGTGTGTGGGATGAGGAGGCCGCGGGCAGGAGGGGAAAGGGCTGCGCCGAGCCTGGAAATAACGAGCTTCTTACTTTGCCTGCTGTCAAAGGGCAAGACTGGGGCCACGTGGCGTGCGGAGCAGGGACAGCAGCTGGGGGCGATGGAATTACACGTGCATTACCCGCAATGACCACCGAGCGGCACTGTGGAGGCGCTTCGGAATTACACGTGCATTACCCGCAATGACCACCGAGCGGCACTGTGGAGGCGCTACGGAATTACACGTGCATTACCGCCGGTGACTACCGAGCGGCACTGTGGAGGCGCTTCGGAATTACACGTGCATTACCCGCAATGACCACCGAGCGGCACTGTGGAGGCGCTTCGGAATTACACGTGCATTACCCGCAATGACCACCGAGCAGCACTGTGGGGGCGCTACGGAATTACACGTGCATTACCGCCGGTGACTACCGAGCGGCACTGTTGCTCTGCTAAGGGCCGTCATTTCCGAATAAAAAAGATTGTTCTTAGGGTAGAAATGCCCCATTCCGAACTAAGAACACGCTGGGCGGGGCTATGCCGGGGGGCGGGGCTATGATAGGGGCGGGCGCGCTGCGACGTGCCCCGGGAGGCCGCACTCTGAGAACTACAAGTCCCAGGATGCGTCGCTAACACTTGGAGTGACAGGAGCGCGGGACCAACCGCGTCGCTCCCTGGTCAATGCCCCGTTGTGATGTCACTTCCGCTTCACCCGCCCAACCGAACAGCGCCGGGCCTGCCCTGGCCCTGCAATGGCCGATGGGAGCTGCGGACAGGGGCACTCAGTTTCCCACAAGCCACTGCGGCTACTTTCCCTACTCCCCCTCATCCGGCCCCTCCCCATTGCTGGGCGGGGCTCCTGCCTCAGAGACGGCAGCGTCCGCAGCTGATGCCCCGCCCCCACTCGGGAGAGGAGACTCCGCGGCAACCCTTCCCCCCCAAACTCCTCCCCGCCCCGTGCAGTCTGAACCCCCCAAACTCCTCCCCGCCCCGTGCAGTCTGCTCCCCCCTCAAACTACTCCCCCCCGTGCAGTCTGATCCCCCCAAACTTCCCCCCGCCCCGTGCAGTCTGATCCTCCCCCCCGTGCAGTCTGATCCCCCCCAAACTCCTCCCCGCCCCCTGCAGTCTGCTCCCCCCCACCAAACTCCTCCCCGCCCCGTGCAGTCTCCTCCCCCCCACCAAACTCCTCCCCGCCCAATGCAGTGTGAACCCCCCCAAATTCCTCTCCGCCCCGTGCAGTCTGAACCCCCCCCAAATTCCTCTCCGCCCCGTGCAGTCTGCTCCCCCCCAACTCCTCTCCCCCAGTGCAGTCTTCTCCCCCTCACCACCAAACTCGTCCCTGCCCCGTGCAGTCTGCTCCCTCCAAACTCCTCCCCGCCCCATGCAGTCTGCTCCCCTCCCCAAACTCCTCCCCGCCCCCTGCAGACTGATCACCCCCAAAATTTCTCTCCGCCGCGTGCAGTCCGATCCCCCCCAACCTCCTCTCCGCCCCGTGCAGTCCGATCCCCCCCAAGCTCCTCCCCCCCGTGCAGTCCGCTCCCCCCCACCAAACTGCTCTCCGCCCCGTGCAGTCTGCTCCCACCCAAACTCCTCCCCGCCCCGTGCAGTCTGCTCCCCCCAACTCCTCCCCGCCCCGTGCAGTCTGCTCCCCCTCACCACCAAACTCCTCTCCGCCCCGTGCAGTCTGATCCCCCCCAAACTGCTCCCCACCCCGTGCAGTCTGCTCCCCCCCAAACTGCTCCCCACCCCGTGCAGTCTGCTCCCCCCAACTCCTCTCCGCCCCGTGCAGTCTGATCCCCCCCACGAAACTCCTCTCCGCCCCGTGCAGTCTGCTCCCCCCCAAACTCCTCTCCGCCCCGTGCAGTCTGCTCCCCCCAACTCCTCCCCGCCCCGTGCAGTCTGCTCCCCCTCACCACCAAACTCCTCTCCGCCCCGTGCAGTCTGCTCCCCCCCCAAACTCCTCCTCCCCCCGTGCAGTCTGATCCCCCCCAAACTCCTCCTCCCCCCGTGCAGTCTGATCCCCCCCAAACTCCTCCTCGCCCCGTGCAGTCTGATCTCCTACCCCCCACAAAACGCCCCCCCCGTGCAGTCTGATCCCCCCCAAACTCCTCGCCCCGTGCAGTCTGATCCCCCACCACCACCAAACTCCTCGCCCCGTGCAGTCTGATCTCCTACCCCCCACAAAACTCCTCCCCCCGTGCAGTCTGATCCCCCCCAAACTCCTCGCCCCGTGCAGTCTGATCCCCTACCCCCCAAACTCCTCCCCGCCCCATGCAGTCTGATCCCACACCACCACCAAACTCCTCTCCCCCCATGCAGTCTGCTCCCCCCAACACCAAATTTCCCAGCCGGCTTGTGTGGGGACTGGCAGCGGGACAGGCTGATGCTGCTGTTGCCTTCGAAAGTGCAGCGGGGAGCGTGAGGCGGGGGGGGGGGAGGGGGGGTTGCTGCCTCTGCTGCGTCCCGTTCACAAGCCCAGAGGGGCCGCGCGAGGATTTTCCGGAGACCCCGAGGAGTTTTCTGCCGCTCACTTCTGTGTCCCAGCTGAGTTCCTGCCAGTCAGTGGCCCCGCCCCCAGACCAGGCCACGCCCCTGCCATTAATGACGGAGCCTGGGACCCGTCTGTGTGCCCCACAAACCCACGTGTCACTCGCCGGGGAGCCGATAGAACGTGCCCCGCGTTCCATCATTTGCATGCACCGCGCCAGGGCAATGACGTCACTAGCAGTGCGCTGCTGTTCGTAGCCGGCAGTGGCAGCTTCGCACCGAGCCGGGCCACGAGGCAGCGGGCGCAGCGCTGGGGGCGGAGCTACAGGGGAGCGGCCCGGCCGGGCGGGGTGCACACTGGGGCACCCAAGGGCTGAGATCCGGGCGGGGCAGCGTCACGCTCTGACCTCGCTGCCGCCTCCCGCCGCCTCTCCCTTGGGGCCGGGTGGCGCGGACCGGAAGCCGCTGCACTGCCCGGATTTCCTGGGGAACACGCTCCCTGTGACGTCAGGGCCTGCCACAGAGGCAGGGCGCCACCCCGGCCAAGCAAGGAGCAGAGCTAGGGTTGCCAGATGGTTTCACCAAAATACCAGACACGCCTGACATGACATCACAATCTGCATTCCATCTGATTTAGAAAATACCAGACATTTATCAGAGGAGTAGCCGCGTTAGTCTGAATCTGCAAAAGCAGCGAGGAGTCCTGTGGCACAGAACTCCTTGCCGCTTTCGCGGACATTTATATTTTCTCAATTTGTTTCCCCGAAGAAAAAGCTGAAAGCCTGGACCGTCCAGTTCAAAACCGGACACCTGGCAACCATAAGCAGAGTGGTGCCTTGTCGGAGCGGTTCCAGCCTCCGCTCTGCTGTCCTTCCTCTGCCCCACGTACCACGGGAGCTGGTGGCCTACGCTGGCTGCACCGCCGCAGGAAACCTCCAACCCCAGTCGCTGTCCCAGCCGGGCACCCCGTGTCTGAACCCGTCCCGCCTGGCCCCGTGTCTCCTGCCTACCACCCGCTGACCTGGCACCAGCTGAGCGCTCGTACCTGGGCACCTTCCGGTCACGGTTCCCAGTCGGTTGCTGTCAGGCTGTGGACCGAGCAAACGTCACTTCCGGTCCGTGGGACTGAACGCACGTGGCGCCGGCATGATGCGAGGCCGCTCCTTGTTGCCCCACGTCGGATACAAAAGGAGCAGCTACCGCGCGGCAGTTAGGGCCTCGTGCTGAAACGCGCTGCAGCAGTGCTACTCTTCCCTGCCCCTCTCATCCCAGTTGCATGCTCCAGATGGGAGGGGAGGGGTGTCGCTTTCCAGGAGCTACTGCTGCCAGGGCACCGTCTGACTGGCACACGTCAGACGCACACGCCCGTGCAACAGCCACTCACCCTGCCAAATGCTCACACGCAGGGATGCGTGTACACACTCACAAACGCGAATTAACAGATTAACACGCCTGGGCGCCCACTCGTGCCCTCGCTCAGATGCCCACACACGCATCTGCTCAATCTGCCCGCACGCAGGCACGTGCACACACACGCAAATGGACACTTGCGGACGCACACACTTGCACTCATACTTACGTGCGCACGCATGCACGCCGAGTAACAGTCGCCTAGAAGGACTCACCAATAATATCAAACTCAAAAGCCAAAGATTAGATCAATTAGGAGACAACTATTCCCACGAGGCCCTAATCCATGTCTGGGGCTCCTCGGTGCTGCTGGAGACCAAGTCTTTATTTCAATCCCAGTTTTGCCAACTCTCCGCATGCGTGACGCTAGGTCAATTGGCAGCCTACTCACTTAGTTTTCCGTATGATCCTAGACACGTTAAGTATCGCCAGCCAGGAGATTCGGGGGGCGGCGGGGGAGGGGGGGATTAATGACATTTTTAAAAATACAAAAATCGGTGTTCAGTTTCTGTTGTAGATAAACCTATGTACTTCATATGACTTGACACTGTGCCTCTCCATATAACCTTGTAACTTTGTATTAATCCATATGACCTTGTCACTTTGTATTAGAACTTGAATCCATATAACCTTGTAACTTAGTTTTCTACATAGGGTTCTAATACAGAGTATATAGTTAAAGAGGTAAAAATGTCATTTGCTAGGAGTAGAATAAGATCTTTCCCCCACTCTCTCCCCCCACTCTGTAATCAATTGCCCAGTTGAATGAACGAGGTGTGAATGAGTAACACTTGGGAGCCAAGCACCTCCAGAGAGCTACACCAGTTGAAAAGGGGGTAGAAGCCAGACCCAAGGTGTCAAGAGGGCTCAAGAAAGAAGAGCAGACATATTGAAGGCCTTGGGGATTAGAAGCAAGCACCTTCTTTGGAAAACACCCTCTCTTAACAGACAGCACCCACAAAGGGACCAAAGGACACAGACCCAGATTTTGAATCTGGGATATATTTGCATAAGAGGGAAGCTGCTATAAAAGTGAGTTGTCTTGCAGAGGACTCCGGGTCTCATCTTGTCACCATCGGAGCATCGATCCGGATCAGCAGAAGCCTGGCTCCACCCCTCCCCCATCTAACTCACCTGGCCAGTGAAGTTAAGGGGAGCAACAAGTTGGTAACAACAGCAAGACGGAGTGTGCTTGTGCACGTGTGTGTGTGTGTGTGTGTGAGAGAGTGAGTGCGTGAGTGACACAGAATAATCAATACTTATCATATGCATGTGGTAAATAAATATATATATATATATATATATATATATATATATATATAAATTAATGTGTGTGTGTGTGATCAATAAATGTGGCGTGTTGCCTTATCCCTCTGAAAAAGATCCCGAGTACTTCTTTTAAGTACAACACTGTGACTTTTGTACTTCGTATTTTCAAGTTCTTCCACCACGAGCCAGAGGGCCTTTTCTCAGGGACCCGTACCACGCTCGCAAACGTCTGTGCGGCCCTCCCTCGATACTTACCTTGAGCCAATTGCTATTTGCTCTTCTTCCATAGATCGCTGTCTGGTTTCCATCTGCCGGCAGGGTCTCGGGAGGGTGGCTCCTTTCGGTCTCTGCCACCACATGGCCAGCCTCTCATCTCCTCCAAGTCTACAGGGACCGAAAAAGAGACAGAGAACGGTTAGGAGCTAGGCCACCCTAGATGTGTGGAAAGGACAGACACGTGCGTCACCTGGCTGCTGCTCACTGGAGCCCAGTGTTGCCTCTAACATTTCCCCTCCAGGAGCGGAGTGAGTTTTGTCTCGTGCTCCAAGATCGAGGTCACGTGCCCTTCTTCGGATGCCTGCCACCCAGGCGAAGACATGTCTCGTCTGTGTTTTTAAAACGTTCTGGAAGAAAGAGTACTAACACAAGGGAGAATTAACAAGGTCATTTAAACTGTAAATATTTGTTTGATATGAAGTCAAATAAAAGGAAAATTAATACTGCAACATTTTCAGTGGCCAACCTCCTCTCCTCTCCTCTCCTCTCCCCTCCCCTCCCCTGCCCTGCCCCCTCCAGCTGGCCTAGATGATCTCTCCGGGTCCCTTATGGTAAAGCCCGCCCCGGGACCCTGTGCTGAGGTGACAAGTTCTTCACAAGATACTGGGTATGTAAACTTTTTACGGAAAAGCGTCCGTGGCCAATCTAGACGCGCTTTTCTGCAAAAAGCCCCAATCGCCATTTTCGCCATCGGGGCTTTTTTGCGGAAAAGAACTCTCTGCTGTCTACACTGGCCCTTTTGCGCAGAAGTCTTTCGGAAAAGACTTTTGCCCGAACGGGAGCAGCATAGTATTCCCGCAGAAGCACTGACAATCTTACATGAGATCGTCAGTGCTTTTGCGGAAATTCAAGCGGCCAGTGTAGACAGCTGGCAAGTTTTTCCGCAAAAGCAGATGATTAGCACACTTTCCTAGTTGAAAATCCAAGGAGAAGAAAGGGGAGAATTGCAAATCAAGACTCTCTTAAGGTGTCTGAAAGCTACTTTGGTCTGGGCCGGTACTCAGTGGTACCAAGGCAGACTTTTCTGTGGCTCGGTTGTCTAATGCCACACTAGAACAAGTCTACCACACCAAACGAAAGAGCAGACAATTACATGAAAGGGAAAAAAGGTGGCTTGGCAGAGAATTTGCTTCCGGACAAAAACAAGAGACTGCGGTGGTTAAAGAAGAACGGGAGGCATACCTGTGCATAAACCAATTCACCAGAAACCTTCTGAACAACCAGTTCAGTCACATGTCCTTACAGGGACAAGCACCTTAATGACGGTAGCCCTGACATTTTATTTTGCAGACGATTCTACTCGTGGAAGGGCTGCTGGAGTGAAACTTGAGGCCCAAGCAGGAGGAAAGTTTGATTTTCTAGTACCAAATAGAAAAACAATAATAGAACAAAAAGGCTAAAAGATGCCTAAGGGCGGAGATAGGGTCCAGAATGACTTAGACAAATTGGAGGATTGGGCCACAAGAAATCTGATGAGGTTCAACAAGGACAAGTGTAGAGTCCTGCACTTGGGATGGAAGAATCCCAAGCATAGTTACAAGCTGGGGACCAACCAGTTAAGTAGTAGTTCTGCAGACAGGACCTGGGGGTTACAGTGGATGAGAAGCTGGAGATGAGTCAACAGTGTGCCCTTGTAGCCAAGAAGGCTAATGGCATATTAGGTTGCATTAAGAGGAGCATTGCCAGTAGATCCAGAGATGTCATTATTCCCCTTTATTCGGCTTTGGTGGGGCCACATCTGGAGTACTGTGTCCAGTTCTGGGCCCCCCACTACAGAAGGGATGTGGACACATTGGAGAGGGTCCAGCAGAGGACAACCAAAACGATTAGGGGGCTGGAGCAATTGCTCTATGAAGAGGCTGAGGGATTTAGGTTTCTTTAGTCTGAAGAGGAGACCATGAGGGGGGATTTTATAGTAGCCTTCAACTTCCTTATAAGGACACAGGAACGCAAGGTAACCTGTTCTCCCAACTCTCGCTTTCAGACGGGGTGGGGAACCTTATTGGGGGGGCGGAAGGCACACACTAGTAGGGTTGCCAAATGGTTTCAGCAAAAAAAAAAAAAAAAAAAAAAAAAAAAGGCGCCAGGAAAATTTTTGTTGAGGGAAAGAAGCCAACCAAACAAAAAAACCCCACCAGGAACATTTTTGTTGAGCAAAATCCAGTTGTGACCCCTTTAATTAGTCAGCCAATCTCCCCGCCCCGGATTATTTCTGCTGGGCACAGAGGAAAAGCAGAAAATACTGGACATTTTGTATGTCCGGTATTTTCTAAATTTATTTACCGGACAAAAAGTGCAACTACCGGGCTGTCTGGCTCAGTGCTAGACACCTGGCAACCCTACACACAAGTGTGAAGAAAAAAAATCCCAAACCCCACCATCCGCATTAACACATGCCCCAACTGAGAAGGAGGAAGAGGCTTCCCACATTCCCCTCGCACACCGGAGCTTGTGAGGAGGGGGGCGGGGGGCGGGGCGGGGCAGGCTAGCAAAATTTGTCTGCTCCAATCTGGCCACCCAGAGAAATAAAAAAGCAAATTGAAAGAGCCAGACGAATACCTAGAAACCATCTACTTCAAGACAGACCCAAGAAAACCAACAATAGAACACCACTTGTCATCACCTACAACCCCCAACTTAAACCTGTCCAACACATTATCAATAAACTACAGCCTATATTGGAACAGGATACCATACTCAAAGAGGCTCTGGGAGACAGACCCATAGTCTCCTATAGACAACCACCTAACCTCAAGATGATTCTTACCAACCACCACAGGACATACCACACTAATACCAACCCTGGTACCTTCCCTTGCAACAAACCCCGTTGCCAGCTTTGTCCACATATTCATTCTGCTGATACCATTATTGGACCCAACCAAGTGAGTTATAAGATCAAGAACACATATTCCTGCGCATCCAGAAATATAATCTATGCTATCGTGTGCCGAAAGTGTCCGTCTGCTATGTACATTGGACAAACATCTCAGACACTTCGCCAAAGGATTAATGCCCACAAAACAGATATCAGACAAGATCACAAAGAGAAAACAGTTTCTTGCCATTTTAACCAGAAAGGACACTCTCTCAATGACTTGACCACCTGCATTCTGCTACAAAGACCTTTTACATCTGCACTTGAAAGGGAATCCTCTGAACTGTCATTCATGTTAAAATTCGACACTTTCCAACAAGGACTTAGTTCAAATGTTTGTTATCTCACCCATTACCAAGATAGTTTCCCCAATTATCACCTCTAATACCATTAACTCACAAACATCCCACTCTCCCTACCTCTAATATCATCAATTCACAGACACTTACCTTCCTTCCCCCTCCCCCCCACCGCATCCCCCTCCTGTTCTGCAATGTGATTTGTCCTTTTCATATTTGTTCTTTTTTTTAATTGTATCCTTTGGTATATACGGTTGTGACTACTTTCTTCCACTATTTGATCTGAGGAAGTGGGTCTGGCCCACGAAAGCTCATCATCTAATAAACCATCTTGTTAGTCTTTAAAGTGCTACATTGTCCTGCATTTTGCTTCAACTACCCCAGGCTAACACGGCTACATTTCTATCACCAATCTGGAGGGGAGCTAGAGCGTTAGTGTGGGAACCTTGAGTCTCGAGGGCCACACTCACGTGAGCTGGGGTATTAGGTTCCTCACCCCTGCTTTAAAAACAAAACCTCTTACTCTTAAAAATCGATCCCCGTATCTCTGGTCGGACCAGCTTCACGCAGGTCCTCCGGGATGGAAAACTGCAGCAAACTGTATGAACAGAAACAAACAGAAGCCCCAATCGCAGCTGGAGGTGGGGCGAGGCTGCCCCAGCAGGGACACAACGGGGCAGCCGCCCTCCACCAGATCAGGAAAACAACCGCGCCATTCCCCGGCCAGCAGGAAGGCGAGTGCCGCTGCAAGGCTCCGCAAGGGAGGTGGGCGGCAGAGGGGTGTTTGTGCGCGGCCGCGCGCCTTCAGCGGCAACTCCCCTGGTGCCCCCTTCTCTAGTCCAGCCAGGCCTAAAATGCTCAGTGCTTAGAAGGCGGGTGGGGAACCTAAGGCCTGGGTGCGTGGGGCTCCTCCACCGTCGCCCCCTCCCCACGCCGTGGGGCTGGAGGCACAAAGCGACTAGGCTGGGCCCTGCAGTGCTCTGGCGCCAGGGGGACGTTTCTCCGCTCAGCTGGGGGCCAGGCAGGGAGGCTTTTCTGTCGGTTGGTTTGTCTGTCACCTGTTTGCCCCCCAATTCTCAGCCACTCCCCCCCTCTCCCCACACGCCCCCACCCAGGACGCTCTCGGCCTCTGCAGGAGGCACAGCCGGGCACTGGGCGGCACTGCGGGCAGCCAGGGCCAGAGCATCCCCCCCCACAGCGCCCCCCGCCGAACTGCCCCCCCCCCCGGGCACAGGGGGGATTCAGCGTACACCCGGCCCCGCCCCCAGACAGCGAGCAGCGCGGGGAGCAGGGCTCAGGCCGCCCGCCCCCCCGCGTGCGGGACACGTTCTGTGCGTGCCCCGCCCGCGGGAACCACCCCTCGAGGGCGCGCGGCTCCCCGGCGGGGGGAAGGGGCACGTGACACTCCCGGGCCCCGGTGGCCCGCAGCCCCCCCTCCCCGAGACACCCACGTGACTGGAGCCCGGGTCAGCTCCCGCGCCCGGCACCACCTGGGGGGGGGTCACAGGGGCGCTGCTCCCCGGGGAGGCAGCAGCGCCGGGAGGGGGGGGCAGAAATCGCCCCCCCACCTCCGCCAGGGGCCGCCCCGCCGATGTCCAGCCTGGGGCCCGGAGAGAAGCAGGCGGGGGGGGCTCCACGTCACTGCCAGCTCCCGCCCCGCCCCCCAGGCTCCGCCCCTCAGCGCCCCCCGCAGCGTTTTCCCGCCCGCCTCGTGGGCGCGAGCGTCCCGGGAGTTTCCCGCCCAGCCAGCGCCGCCCGCGCCTGCGCTCTCCCGCGCCCTGTCCCCTCCTGCCCCCCCCCAGTGCCAAGGCCCCCCCCGGCCCCTCCCCCTCCCTCCTGCCCCCCCAGTGCCGAGCACCCCCCCGGCCCCTCACCCCCTCCTGCCCCCCCAGTGCCGAGCACCCCCCGGCTCCTCACCCCCTCCTGCCCCCCCAGTGCCGAGCACCCCCCCGGCCCCTCACCCCCTCCTGCCCCCCCCAGTGCCGAGCACCCCCCCCCCGGCCCCTCACACCCAGCCTGCTCCTACACCTCACCCCTGTCCAGACACCCCACCCCCAGCCCGCTCCCCCACCTTCCCTCGCGCCCCCTTCTCCCCCAGGCCAGACACCCCACCCCCAGCCCGCTCCCCCACCTTCCCTCGCGCCCCCTCCTCCCCCGGGCCAGACACCTACAAGGGGCGGGCTGGGGGCGGGGCAGTTTCGCACTCGGACCCAGGATTCGCTCGCGCCCCGCGCGCTCCTCGGACCTTCCTGTCATGGCGGCGCCGGCCGCCCAGTCAGACAACGCCCCCTGCGACAGCCCATTGGCCGAACCAGAGGCAGGATCCCCTTTGCTGACAGCCCATTGGGCGACACTATCCTCCGCCAAGGCTGTCTTCCGAAAGCCCATTGGCTGGCACACAGCCAGGAACCACCCCTAAGTCACAGACAATTCGAGGACAGAGCAGCCCATTAAGATCCACCCCGGACAGCCTATTGGTCGAGAGCAGTGGCAGGTCATTCCCCCTAGTCACACCGCATTCGCAGACAGAGCTGTCCGTTAAGATGCAGCCGGGTCAGCCTATTGGGTGCCTCTGATTCAGAACACGCCCCTTAGTCACAGCCCATTCGCGGACAGAAGAGTCTGTTATAATCCACCCCGGACAACCTATTGGCCGCCAGCTGCCCCAGAACACGCCTTGAGTCACCGCCCATTGGCGCACGGAGCAGTCCGTTAAGAGTCACCTCGGACAGCCTCAGATTGGGCGCCACAGATTCCGAACACGCCCTTTATTCTCAGCCCATTCGCGGACAGAACAGTCTGTTACGATCAGTCCGGGACAGTCTCTCGGCCAGCCTTAGTGTAGGGATAACATAGTCAAGTATGAAACATGATTCCCCAAGTGGAAGTGACTCCCCAGAATTTGTTCCCCACAACTAAAAGTCTAAGGAGGAGAAGTTTGTGTGTGGGATCCTGGCGCGGAGCCTGGTGTGTGGGATGAGGGGGCCGGGGGCAGGAGGGGAGAGGGCTGCGCGGAGCCTGGTGTGTGGGATGAGGGGGCCGCGGGCAGGAGGGGAGAGGGCTGCGCGGAGCCTGGTGTGTGGGATGAGGGGGCCGGCGGCAGGAGGGGAGAGGGCTGCGCGGAGCCTGGTGTGTGGGATGAGGGGGCCGCGGGCAGGAGGGGAGAGGGCTGCGCGGAGCCTGGAAATAACGAGCTTCTTACTTTGCCTGCTGTCAAAGGGCAAGACTGGGGCCACGTGGCGTGCGGAGCAGGGACAGCAGCTGGGGGCGATGGAATTACACGTGCATTACCCGCAATGACCACCGAGCGGCACTGTGGAGGCGCTTCGGAATTACACGTGCATTACCCGCAATGACCACCGAGCGGCACTGTGGAGGCGCTACGGAATTACACGTGCATTACCCGCAATGACCACCGAGCGGCACTGTGGGGGCGCTTCGGAATTACACGTGCATTACCCGCAATGACCACCGAGCGGCACTGTGGAGGCGCTACGGAATTACACGTGCATTACCCGCAATGACCACCGAGCGGCACTGTGGA
Organism: Pelodiscus sinensis; assembly: GCF_052426305.1. Lineage (NCBI taxonomy): Eukaryota > Metazoa > Chordata > Testudines > Trionychidae > Pelodiscus > Pelodiscus sinensis. The sequence goes on from NC_143059.1 coordinate 806,297, forward strand.
GGCGCTTCGGAATTACACGTGCATTACCCGCAATGACCACCGAGCGGCACTGTGGAGGCGCTACGGAATTACACGTGCATTACCCGCAATGACCACCGAGCGGCACTGTGGGGGCGCTACGGAATTACACGTGCATTACCGCCGGTGACTACCGAGCGGCACTGTTGCTCTGCTAAGGGCCGTTATTTCCGAATAAAAAAGATTGTTCTTAGGGTAGAAATGCCCCATTCCGAACTAAGAACACGCTGGGCGGGGCTATGCCGGGGGGCGGGGCTATCATAGGGGCGGGGCGCGCTGCGACGTGCCCCGGGAGGCCGCACTCTGAGAACTACAAGTCCCAGGATGCGTCGCTAACACTTGGAGTGACAGGAGCGCGGGACCAACCGCGTCGCTCCCTGGTCAATACCCCGTTGTGATGTCACTTCCGCTGCACCCGCCCAACCGAACAGCGCCGGGCCTGCCCTGGCCCTGCAATGGCCGATGGGAGCTGCGGACAGGGGCACTCAGTTTCCCACAAGCCACTGCGGCTACTTTCCCTACTCCCCCTCATCCGGCCCCTCCCCATTGCTGGGCGGGGCTCCTGCCTCAGAGACGGCAGCGTCCGCAGCTGATGCCCCGACCCCACTCGGGAAAGGAGACTCCGCGGCAACCCTTCCCCCCCAAACTCCTCCCCGCCCCGTGCAGTCTGATCCCCCCCAAACTCCTCCCCGCCCCGTGCAGTCTGATCCCCCCTCAAACTACTCCCCCCCGTGCAGTCTGATCCCCCCAAACTTCCCCCCGCCCCGTGCAGTCTGATCCTCCCCCCCGTGCAGTCTGATCCCCCCCAAACTCCTCCCCGCCCCGTGCAGTCCGATCCCCCCAAACTCTTCCCCGCCCCGTGCAGTGCGATCCCCCCAAATTCCTCTCCCCCCGTGCAGTATGATCCCCCCAAACTCCTCCCCGCCCCGTGCAGTCCGATCCCCCCCAAACTCCTCCCCCCCGTGCAGTCTGATCCTCCCCCCCGTGCAGTCTGATCCCCCCCAAACTCCTCCCCGCCCCGTGCAGTCTGATCCCCCCCAAACTCCTCCCCGCCCCGTGCAGTCTGATCCCCCCCAAACTCCTCCCCGCCCCGTGCAGTCCGATCCCCCCCAAACTCTTCCCCGCCCTGTGCAGTCCGATCCCCCCAAACTCCTCCCCGCCCCGTGTAGTCTGATCCTCCCCCCAAACTCCTCCCCGCTCCGTGCAGTCTGATCCTCCCCCCCGTGCAGTCTGATCCCCCCAAACTCCTCCCCGCTCCGTGCAGTCTGATCCCCCCAAACTCCTCTCCCCCCCGTGCAGTCTGATCCCCCCCCAAACTCCTCCCCGCTCCGTGCAGTCTGATCCCCCCCACACTCCCCTCCGCCCCGTGCAGTCTGATCCCCCCCCAAACTCCTGTCCGCCCCGTGCAGTCTGATCCCCCCCAAAGCTCCTCCCTGCCCCGTGCAGTCTGATCCTCCCCCCAAACTCCTCCCCGCTCCGTGCAGTCTGATCCTCCCCCCCGTGCAGTCTGATCCCCCCAAACTCCTCCCCGCTCCGTGCAGTCTGATCCCCCCAAACTCCTCTCCCCCCCGTGCAGTCTGATCCCCCCAAACTCCTCCCCGCCCCGTGCAGTCCGATGCCCCCCAAACTCCTCTCCGCCCCGTGTAGTCTGATCCCCTCCCCAAACTCCTCTCCGCCCCGTGCAGTCTGAACCCCTCCCCAAACTCCTCGCCGCCCCGTGGAGTCTGATCCTCCCCCGCGTGCAGTCTGATCCCCCCCCAAACTCCTCCCCGCCCCGTGCAGTCTGATCCTCCCCACGTGCAGTCTGATCCCCCCCAAACTCCTCTCCCCCCCGTGCAGTCTGATCCCCCCCCAAACTCCTCCCCCGCAGAGCCTGCAGTGCGGGATGAGGGGGCCGGGGGCAGGAGGGGAGAGGGCTGTGCGGAGCCTGCAGTGCGGGATGAGGGGGCCATGGGCAGGAGGGGAGAGGGCTGCGCGGAGCCTGCAGTGCGGGATGAGGGGGCCGGGGGCAGGAGGGGAGAGGGCTGTGCGGAGCCTGGAGTGCGGGATGAGGGGGCCATGGGCAGGAGGGGAGAGGGCCGCGCGGAGCCTGCAGTGCGGGATGAGGGGGCCGGGGGCAGGAGGGGAGAGGGCTGTGCGGAGCCTGGAGTGCGGGATGAGGGGGCCATGGGCAGGAGGGGAGAGGGCTGTGCGGAGCCTGCAGTGCGGGATGAGGGGGCCGGGGGCAGGAGGGGAGAGGGCTGTGCGGAGCCTGGAGTGCGGGATGAGGGGGCCATGGGCAGGAGGGGAGAGGGCTGCGCGGAGCCTGCAGTGCGGGATGAGGGGGCCATGGGCAGGAGGGGAGAGGGCTGTGCGGAGCCTGGAGTGCGGGATGAGGGGGCCATGGGCAGGAGGGGAGAGGGCTGCGCGGAGCCTGCAGTGCGGGATGAGGGGGCCGGGGGCAGGAGGGGAGAGGGCTGTGCGGAGCCTGGAGTGCGGGATGAGGGGGCCATGGGCAGGAGGGGAGAGGGCTCCGCGGAGCCTGGAAATAACGAGCTTCTTACTTCTCACTTAAAAATCGATCCCCGTATCTCTGGTCGGACCAGCTTCACGCAGGTCCTCGGGGATGGAAAACTGCAGCAAACTGTATGAACAGAAACAAACAGAAGCCCCAATCGCAGCTGGAGGTGGGGCGAGGCTGCCCCAGCAGGGACACAACGGGGCAGCCGCCCTCCACCAGATCAGGAAAACAACCGCGCCATTCCCCGGCCAGCAGGAAGGCGAGTGCCGCTGCAAGGCTCCGCAAGGGAGGTGGGCGGCAGAGGGGTGTTTGTGCGCGGCCGCGCGCCTTCAGCGGCAACTCCCCTGGTGCCCCCTTCTCTAGTCCAGCCAGGCCTAAAATGCTCAGTGCTTAGAAGGCGGGTGGGGAACCTAAGGCCTGGGTGCTTGGGGCTCCTCCACCGTCGCCCCCTCCCCACGCCGTGGGGCTGGAGGCACAAAGCGACTAGGCTGGGCCCTGCAGTGCTCTGGCGCCAGGGGGACGTTTCTCCGCTCAGCTGGGGGCCAGGCAGGGAGGCTTTTCTGTCGGTTGGTTTGTCTGTCACCTGTTTGCCCCCCAATTCTCAGCCACTCCCCCCCTCTCCCCACACGCCCCCACCCAGGACGCTCTCGGCCTCTGCAGGAGGCACAGCCGAGCACTGGGCGGCACTGCGGGCAGCCAGGGCCAGAGCATCCCCCCCCACAGCGCCCCCCGCCGAACTGCCCCCCCCCCCGGGCACAGGGGGGATTCAGCGGGCACCCGGCCCCGCCCCCAGACAGCGAGCAGCGCGGGGAGCAGGGCTCAGGCCGCCCCGCCCCCCCCCGCGTGCGGGACACGTTCTGTGCGTGCCCCGCCCGCGGGAACCACCCCTCGAGGGCGCGCGGCTCCCCGGCGGGGGGAAGGGGCACGTGACACTCCCGGGCCCCGGTGGCCCGCAGCCCCCCCTCCCCGAGACACCCACGTGACTGGAGCCCGGGTCAGCTCCCGCGCCCGGCACCACCTGGGGGGGGGTCACAGGGGCGCTGCTCCCCGGGGAGGCAGCAGCGCCGGGGGGGGGGGCAGAAATCGCCCCCCCCACCTCCGCCAGGGGCCGCCCCGCCGATGTCCAGCCTGGGGCCCGGAGAGAAGCAGGCGGGGGGGGGGGGGCTCCACGTCACCGCCAGCTCCCGCCCCGCCCCCCAGGCTCCGCCCCTCAGCGCCCCCCGCAGCGTTTTCCCGCCCGCCTCGTGGGCGCGAGCGTCCCGGGAGTTTCCCGCCCAGCCAGCGCCGCCCGCGCCTGCGCTCTCCCGCGCCCTGTCCCCTCCTGCCCCCCCCAGTGCCAAGGCCCCCCCCGGCCCCTCCCCCTCCCTCCTGCCCCCCCAGTGCCGAGCACCCCCCCGGCCCCTCACCCCCTCCTGCCCCCCCAGTGCCGAGCACCCCCCCGGCCCCTCACCCCCTCCTGCCCCCCCCAGTGCCGAGCACCCCCCCCCGGCCCCTCACACCCAGCCTGCTCCTACACCTCACCCCTGTCCAGACACCCCACCCCCAGCCCGCTCCCCCACCTTCCCTCGCGCCCCCTTCTCCCCCAGGCCAGACACCCCACCCCCAGCCCGCTCCCCCACCTTCCCTCGCGCCCCCTCCTCCCCCGGGCCAGACACCAACAAGGGGCGGGCTGGGGGGGGGCAGCTTCGCACTCGGACCCAGGATTCGCTCGCGCCCCCGCGCGCTCCTCGGACCTTCCTGTCATGGCGGCGCCGGCCGCCCAGTCAGACAACGCCCCCCTGCGACAGCCCATTGGCCGAACCAGAGGCAGGTTCCCCTTTGCTGACAGCCCATTGGGCGACACTATCCTCCGCCAAGGCTGTCTTCCGAAAGCCCATTGGCTGGCACACAGCCAGGAACCACCCCTAAGTCACAGACAATTCGAGGACAGAGCAGCCCATTAAGATCCACCCCGGACAGCCTATTGGTCGAGAGCAGTGGCAGGTCATTCCCCCTAGTCACACCGCATTCGCAGGCAGAGCTGTCCGTTAAGATGCAGCCGGGTCAGCCTATTGGGTGCCTCTGATTCAGAACACGCCCCTTAGTCACAGCCCATTCGCGGACAGAAGAGTCTGTTATAATCCACCCCGGACAACCTATTGGCCGCCAGCAGCCCCAGAACACGCCTTTAGTCACCGCCCATTGGCGCACGGAGCAGTCCGTTAAGAGACACCTCGGACAGCCTCAGATTGGGCGCCACAGATTCCGAACACGCCCTTTACTCTCAGCCCATTCGCGGACAGAACAGTCTGTTACGATCAGTCCGGGACAGTCTCTCGGCCAGCCTTACTGTAGGGATAACATAGTCAAGTATGAAACATGATTCCCCAAGTGGAAGTGACTCCCCAGAATTTGTTCCCCACAACTACAAGTCTAAGGAGGAGAAGTTTGTGTGTGGGATCCTGGCGCGGAGCCTGGTGTGTGGGATGAGGGGGCCGGGGGCAGGAGGGGAGAGGGCTGCGCGGAGCCTGGTGTGTGGGATGAGGGGGCCGCGGGCAGGAGGGGAGAGGGCTGCGCGGAGCCTGGTGTGTGGGATGAGGGGGCCGGCGGCAGGAGGGGAGAGGGCTGCGCGGAGCCTGGTGTGTGGGATGAGGGGGCCGCGGGCAGGAGGGGAGAGGGCTGCGCGGAGCCTGGAAATAACGAGCTTCTTACTTTGCCTGCTGTCAAAGGGCAAGACTGGGGCCACGTGGCGTGCGGAGCAGGGACAGCAGCTGGGGGCGATGGAATTACACGTGCATTACCCGCAATGACCACCGAGCGGCACTGTGGAGGCGCTTCGGAATTACACGTGCATTACCCGCAATGACCACCGAGCGGCACTGTGGAGGCGCTACGGAATTACACGTGCATTACCCGCAATGACCACCGAGCGGCACTGTGGGGGCGCTTCGGAATTACACGTGCATTACCCGCAATGACCACCGAGCGGCACTGTGGAGGCGCTACGGAATTACACGTGCATTACCCGCAATGACCACCGAGCGGCACTGTGGAGGCGCTTCGGAATTACACGTGCATTACCCGCAATGACCACCGAGCGGCACTGTGGAGGCGCTACGGAATTACACGTGCATTACCCGCAATGACCACCGAGCGGCACTGTGGGGGCGCTACGGAATTACACGTGCATTACCGCCGGTGACTACCGAGCGGCACTGTTGCTCTGCTAAGGGCCGTTATTTCCGAATAAAAAAGATTGTTCTTAGGGTAGAAATGCCCCATTCCGAACTAAGAACACGCTGGGCGGGGCTATGCCGGGGGGCGGGGCTATCATAGGGGCGGGGCGCGCTGCGACGTGCCCCGGGAGGCCGCACTCTGAGAACTACAAGTCCCAGGATGCGTCGCTAACACTTGGAGTGACAGGAGCGCGGGACCAACCGCGTCGCTCCCTGGTCAATACCCCGTTGTGATGTCACTTCCGCTGCACCCGCCCAACCGAACAGCGCCGGGCCTGCCCTGGCCCTGCAATGGCCGATGGGAGCTGCGGACAGGGGCACTCAGTTTCCCACAAGCCACTGCGGCTACTTTCCCTACTCCCCCTCATCCGGCCCCTCCCCATTGCTGGGCGGGGCTCCTGCCTCAGAGACGGCAGCGTCCGCAGCTGATGCCCCGACCCCACTCGGGAAAGGAGACTCCGCGGCAACCCTTCCCCCCCAAACTCCTCCCCGCCCCGTGCAGTCTGATCCCCCCCAAACTCCTCCCCGCCCCGTGCAGTCTGATCCCCCCTCAAACTACTCCCCCCCGTGCAGTCTGATCCCCCCAAACTTCCCCCCGCCCCGTGCAGTCTGATCCTCCCCCCCGTGCAGTCTGATCCCCCCCAAACTCCTCCCCGCCCCGTGCAGTCCGATCCCCCCAAACTCTTCCCCGCCCCGTGCAGTGCGATCCCCCCAAATTCCTCTCCCCCCGTGCAGTATGATCCCCCCAAACTCCTCCCCGCCCCGTGCAGTCCGATCCCCCCCAAACTCCTCCCCCCCGTGCAGTCTGATCCTCCCCCCCGTGCAGTCTGATCCCCCCCAAACTCCTCCCCGCCCCGTGCAGTCTGATCCCCCCCAAACTCCTCCCCGCCCCGTGCAGTCTGATCCCCCCCAAACTCCTCCCCGCCCCGTGCAGTCCGATCCCCCCCAAACTCTTCCCCGCCCTGTGCAGTCCGATCCCCCCAAACTCCTCCCCGCCCCGTGTAGTCTGATCCTCCCCCCAAACTCCTCCCCGCTCCGTGCAGTCTGATCCTCCCCCCCGTGCAGTCTGATCCCCCCAAACTCCTCCCCGCTCCGTGCAGTCTGATCCCCCCAAACTCCTCTCCCCCCCGTGCAGTCTGATCCCCCCCCAAACTCCTCCCCGCTCCGTGCAGTCTGATCCCCCCCACACTCCCCTCCGCCCCGTGCAGTCTGATCCCCCCCCAAACTCCTGTCCGCCCCGTGCAGTCTGATCCCCCCCAAAGCTCCTCCCTGCCCCGTGCAGTCTGATCCTCCCCCCAAACTCCTCCCCGCTCCGTGCAGTCTGATCCTCCCCCCCGTGCAGTCTGATCCCCCCAAACTCCTCCCCGCTCCGTGCAGTCTGATCCCCCCAAACTCCTCTCCCCCCCGTGCAGTCTGATCCCCCCAAACTCCTCCCCGCCCCGTGCAGTCCGATGCCCCCCAAACTCCTCTCCGCCCCGTGTAGTCTGATCCCCTCCCCAAACTCCTCTCCGCCCCGTGCAGTCTGAACCCCTCCCCAAACTCCTCGCCGCCCCGTGGAGTCTGATCCTCCCCCGCGTGCAGTCTGATCCCCCCCCAAACTCCTCCCCGCCCCGTGCAGTCTGATCCTCCCCACGTGCAGTCTGATCCCCCCCAAACTCCTCTCCCCCCCGTGCAGTCTGATCCCCCCCCAAACTCCTCCCCCGCAGAGCCTGCAGTGCGGGATGAGGGGGCCGGGGGCAGGAGGGGAGAGGGCTGTGCGGAGCCTGCAGTGCGGGATGAGGGGGCCATGGGCAGGAGGGGAGAGGGCTGCGCGGAGCCTGCAGTGCGGGATGAGGGGGCCGGGGGCAGGAGGGGAGAGGGCTGTGCGGAGCCTGGAGTGCGGGATGAGGGGGCCATGGGCAGGAGGGGAGAGGGCTGCGCGGAGCCTGCAGTGCGGGATGAGGGGGCCGGGGGCAGGAGGGGAGAGGGCTGTGCGGAGCCTGGAGTGCGGGATGAGGGGGCCATGGGCAGGAGGGGAGAGGGCTGCGCGGAGCCTGCAGTGCGGGATGAGGGGGCCGGGGGCAGGAGGGGAGAGGGCTGTGCGGAGCCTGGAGTGCGGGATGAGGGGGCCATGGGCAGGAGGGGAGAGGGCTGCGCGGAGCCTGCAGTGCGGGATGAGGGGGCCGGGGGCAGGAGGGGAGAGGGCTGTGCGGAGCCTGGAGTGCGGGATGAGGGGGCCATGGGCAGGAGGGGAGAGGGCTCCGCGGAGCCTGGAAATAACGAGCTTCTTACTTCTCACTTAAAAATCGATCCCCGTATCTCTGGTCGGACCAGCTTCACGCAGGTCCTCGGGGATGGAAAACTGCAGCAAACTGTATGAACAGAAACAAACAGAAGCCCCAATCGCAGCTGGAGGTGGGGCGAGGCTGCCCCAGCAGGGACACAACGGGGCAGCCGCCCTCCACCAGATCAGGAAAACAACCGCGCCATTCCCCGGCCAGCAGGAAGGCGAGTGCCGCTGCAAGGCTCCGCAAGGGAGGTGGGCGGCAGAGGGGTGTTTGTGCGCGGCCGCGCGCCTTCAGCGGCAACTCCCCTGGTGCCCCCTTCTCTAGTCCAGCCAGGCCTAAAATGCTCAGTGCTTAGAAGGCGGGTGGGGAACCTAAGGCCTGGGTGCTTGGGGCTCCTCCACCGTCGCCCCCTCCCCACGCCGTGGGGCTGGAGGCACAAAGCGACTAGGCTGGGCCCTGCAGTGCTCTGGCGCCAGGGGGACGTTTCTCCGCTCAGCTGGGGGCCAGGCAGGGAGGCTTTTCTGTCGGTTGGTTTGTCTGTCACCTGTTTGCCCCCCAATTCTCAGCCACTCCCCCCCTCTCCCCACACGCCCCCACCCAGGACGCTCTCGGCCTCTGCAGGAGGCACAGCCGAGCACTGGGCGGCACTGCGGGCAGCCAGGGCCAGAGCATCCCCCCCCACAGCGCCCCCCGCCGAACTGCCCCCCCCCCCGGGCACAGGGGGGATTCAGCGGGCACCCGGCCCCGCCCCCAGACAGCGAGCAGCGCGGGGAGCAGGGCTCAGGCCGCCCCGCCCCCCCCGCGTGCGGGACACGTTCTGTGCGTGCCCCGCCCGCGGGAACCACCCCTCGAGGGCGCGCGGCTCCCCGGCGGGGGGAAGGGGCACGTGACACTCCCGGGCCCCGGTGGCCCGCAGCCCCCCCTCCCCGAGACACCCACGTGACTGGAGCCCGGGTCAGCTCCCGCGCCCGGCACCACCTGGGGGGGGGTCACAGGGGCGCTGCTCCCCGGGGAGGCAGCAGCGCCGGGGGGGGGGGCAGAAATCGCCCCCCCCACCTCCGCCAGGGGCCGCCCCGCCGATGTCCAGCCTGGGGCCCGGAGAGAAGCAGGCGGGGGGGGGGGGGCTCCACGTCACTGCCAGCTCCCGCCCCGCCCCCCAGGCTCCGCCCCTCAGCGCCCCCCGCAGCGTTTTCCCGCCCGCCTCGTGGGCGCGAGCGTCCCGGGAGTTTCCCGCCCAGCCAGCGCCGCCCGCGCCTGCGCTCTCCCGCGCCCTGTCCCCTCCTGCCCCCCCCAGTGCCAAGGCCCCCCCCGGCCCCTCCCCCTCCCTCCTGCCCCCCCAGTGCCGAGCACCCCCCCGGCCCCTCACCCCCTCCTGCCCCCCCAGTGCCGAGCACCCCCCCGGCCCCTCACCCCCTCCTGCCCCCCCCAGTGCCGAGCACCCCCCCCCGGCCCCTCACACCCAGCCTGCTCCTACACCTCACCCCTGTCCAGACACCCCACCCCCAGCCCGCTCCCCCACCTTCCCTCGCGCCCCCTTCTCCCCCAGGCCAGACACCCCACCCCCAGCCCGCCCCCCCACCTTCCCTCGCGCCCCCTCCTCCCCCGGGCCAGACACCAACAAGGGGCGGGCTGGGGGCGGGGCAGCTTCGCACTCGGACCCAGGATTCGCTCGCGCCCCCGCGCGCTCCTCGGACCTTCCTGTCATGGCGGCGCCGGCCGCCCAGTCAGACAACGCCCCCCTGCGACAGCCCATTGGCCGAACCAGAGGCAGGTTCCCCTTTGCTGACAGCCCATTGGGCGACACTATCCTCCGCCAAGGCTGTCTTCCGAAAGCCCATTGGCTGGCACACAGCCAGGAACCACCCCTAAGTCACAGACAATTCGAGGACAGAGCAGCCCATTAAGATCCACCCCGGACAGCCTATTGGTCGAGAGCAGTGGCAGGTCATTCCCCCTAGTCACACCGCATTCGCAGGCAGAGCTGTCCGTTAAGATGCAGCCGGGTCAGCCTATTGGGTGCCTCTGATTCAGAACACGCCCCTTAGTCACAGCCCATTCGCGGACAGAAGAGTCTGTTATAATCCACCCCGGACAACCTATTGGCCGCCAGCAGCCCCAGAACACGCCTTTAGTCACCGCCCATTGGCGCACGGAGCAGTCCGTTAAGAGTCACCTCGGACAGCCTCAGATTGGGCGCCACAGATTCCGAACACGCCCTTTACTCTCAGCCCATTCGCGGACAGAACAGTCTGTTACGATCAGTCCGGGACAGTCTCTCGGCCAGCCTTACTGTAGGGATAACATAGTCAAGTATGAAACATGATTCCCCAAGTGGAAGTGACTCCCCAGAATTTGTTCCCCACAACTACAAGTCTAAGGAGGAGAAGTTTGTGTGTGGGATCCTGGCGCGGAGCCTGGTGTGTGGGATGAGGGGGCCGGGGGCAGGAGGGGAGAGGGCTGCGCGGAGCCTGGTGTGTGGGATGAGGGGGCCGCGGGCAGGAGGGGAGAGGGCTGCGCGGAGCCTGCAGTGCGGGATGAGGGGGCCGGGGGCAGGAGGGGAGAGGGCTGCGCGGAGCCTGGTGTGTGGGATGAGGGGGCCGGGGGCAGGAGGGGAGAGGGCTGCGCGGAGCCTGGTGTGTGGGATGAGGAGGCCGCGGGCAGGAGGGGAAAGGGCTGCGCCGAGCCTGGAAATAACGAGCTTCTTACTTTGCCTGCTGTCAAAGGGCAAGACTGGGGCCACGTGGCGTGCGGAGCAGGGACAGCAGCTGGGGGCGATGGAATTACACGTGCATTACCCGCAATGACCACCGAGCGGCACTGTGGAGGCGCTTCGGAATTACACGTGCATTACCCGCAATGACCACCGAGCGGCACTGTGGAGGCGCTACGGAATTACACGTGCATTACCGCCGGTGACTACCGAGCGGCACTGTGGAGGCGCTTCGGAATTACACGTGCATTACCCGCAATGACCACCGAGCGGCACTGTGGAGGCGCTTCGGAATTACACGTGCATTACCCGCAATGACCACCGAGCAGCACTGTGGGGGCGCTACGGAATTACACGTGCATTACCGCCGGTGACTACCGAGCGGCACTGTTGCTCTGCTAAGGGCCGTCATTTCCGAATAAAAAAGATTGTTCTTAGGGTAGAAATGCCCCATTCCGAACTAAGAACACGCTGGGCGGGGCTATGCCGGGGGGCGGGGCTATGATAGGGGCGGGGCGCGCTGCGACGTGCCCCGGGAGGCCGCACTCTGAGAACTACAAGTCCCAGGATGCGTCGCTAACACTTGGAGTGACAGGAGCGCGGGACCAACCGCGTCGCTCCCTGGTCAATGCCCCGTTGTGATGTCACTTCCGCTTCACCCGCCCAACCGAACAGCGCCGGGCCTGCCCTGGCCCTGCAATGGCCGATGGGAGCTGCGGACAGGGGCACTCAGTTTCCCACAAGCCACTGCGGCTACTTTCCCTACTCCCCCTCATCCGGCCCCTCCCCATTGCTGGGCGGGGCTCCTGCCTCAGAGACGGCAGCGTCCGCAGCTGATGCCCCGCCCCCACTCGGGAGAGGAGACTCCGCGGCAACCCTTCCCCCCCAAACTCCTCCCCGCCCCGTGCAGTCTGAACCCCCCAAACTCCTCCCCGCCCCGTGCAGTCTGCTCCCCCCTCAAACTACTCCCCCCCGTGCAGTCTGATCCCCCCAAACTTCCCCCCGCCCCGTGCAGTCTGATCCTCCCCCCCGTGCAGTCTGATCCCCCCCAAACTCCTCCCCGCCCCCTGCAGTCTGCTCCCCCCCACCAAACTCCTCCCCGCCCCGTGCAGTCTCCTCCCCCCCACCAAACTCCTCCCCGCCCAATGCAGTGTGAACCCCCCCAAATTCCTCTCCGCCCCGTGCAGTCTGAACCCCCCCCAAATTCCTCTCCGCCCCGTGCAGTCTGCTCCCCCCCAACTCCTCTCCCCCAGTGCAGTCTTCTCCCCCTCACCACCAAACTCGTCCCTGCCCCGTGCAGTCTGCTCCCTCCAAACTCCTCCCCGCCCCATGCAGTCTGCTCCCCTCCCCAAACTCCTCCCCGCCCCCTGCAGACTGATCACCCCCAAAATTTCTCTCCGCCGCGTGCAGTCCGATCCCCCCCAACCTCCTCTCCGCCCCGTGCAGTCCGATCCCCCCCAAGCTCCTCCCCCCCCGTGCAGTCCGCTCCCCCCCACCAAACTGCTCTCCGCCCCGTGCAGTCTGCTCCCACCCAAACTCCTCCCCGCCCCGTGCAGTCTGCTCCCCCCAACTCCTCCCCGCCCCGTGCAGTCTGCTCCCCCTCACCACCAAACTCCTCTCCGCCCCGTGCAGTCTGATCCCCCCCAAACTGCTCCCCACCCCGTGCAGTCTGCTCCCCCCCAAACTGCTCCCCACCCCGTGCAGTCTGCTCCCCCCAACTCCTCTCCGCCCCGTGCAGTCTGATCCCCCCCACGAAACTCCTCTCCGCCCCGTGCAGTCTGCTCCCCCCCAAACTCCTCTCCGCCCCGTGCAGTCTGCTCCCCCCAACTCCTCCCCGCCCCGTGCAGTCTGCTCCCCCTCACCACCAAACTCCTCTCCGCCCCGTGCAGTCTGCTCCCCCCCCAAACTCCTCCTCCCCCCGTGCAGTCTGATCCCCCCCAAACTCCTCCTCCCCCCGTGCAGTCTGATCCCCCCCAAACTCCTCCTCGCCCCGTGCAGTCTGATCTCCTACCCCCCACAAAACGCCTCCCCCCGTGCAGTCTGATCCCCCCCAAACTCCTCGCCCCGTGCAGTCTGATCCCCCACCACCACCAAACTCCTCGCCCCGTGCAGTCTGATCTCCTACCCCCCACAAAACTCCTCCCCCCGTGCAGTCTGATCCCCCCCAAACTCCTCGCCCCGTGCATTCTGATCCCCTACCCCCCAAACTCCTCCCCGCCCCATGCAGTCTGATCCCACACCACCACCAAACTCCTCTCCCCCCATGCAGTCTGCTCCCCCCAACACCAAATTTCCCAGCCGGCTTGTGTGGGGACTGGCAGCGGGACAGGCTGATGCTGCTGTTGCCTTCGAAAGTGCAGCGGGGAGCGTGAGGCGGGTGGGGGGGGAGGGGGGGGCGGCTGCCTCTGCTGCGTCCCGTTCACAAGCCCAGAGGGGCCGCGCGAGGATTTTCCGGAGACCCCGAGGAGTTTTCTGCCGCTCACTTCTGTGTCCCAGCTGAGTTCCTGCCAGTCAGTGGCCCCGCCCCCAGACCAGGCCACGCCCCTGCCATTAATGACGGAGCCTGGGACCCGTCTGTGTGCCCCACAAACCCACGTGTCACTCGCCGGGGAGCCGATAGAACGTGCCCCGCGTTCCATCATTTGCATGCACCGCGCCAGGGCAATGACGTCACTAGCAGTGCGCTGCTGTTCGTAGCCGGCAGTGGCAGCTTCGCACCGAGCCGGGCCACGAGGCAGCGGGCGCAGCGCTGGGGGCGGAGCTACAGGGGAGCGGCCCGGCCGGGCGGGGTGCACACTGGGGCACCCAAGGGCTGAGATCCGGGCGGGGCAGCGTCACGCTCTGACCTCGCTGCCGCCTCCCGCCGCCTCTCCCTTGGGGCCGGGTGGCGCGGACCGGAAGCCGCTGCACTGCCCGGATTTCCTGGGGAACACGCTCCCTGTGACGTCAGGGCCTGCCACAGAGGCAGGGCGCCACCCCGGCCAAGCAAGGAGCAGAGCTAGGGTTGCCAGATGGTTTCACCAAAATACCAGACACGCCTGACATGACATCACAATCTGCATTCCATCTGATTTAGAAAATACCAGACATTTATCAGAGGAGTAGCCGCGTTAGTCTGAATCTGCAAAAGCAGCGAGGAGTCCTGTGGCACAGAACTCCTTGCCGCTTTCGCGGACATTTATATTTTCTCAATTTGTTTCCCCGAAGAAAAAGCTGAAAGCCTGGACCGTCCAGTTCAAAACCGGACACCTGGCAACCATAAGCAGAGTGGTGCCTTGTCGGAGCGGTTCCAGCCTCCGCTCTGCTGTCCTTCCTCTGCCCCACGTACCACGGGAGCTGGTGGCCTACGCTGGCTGCACCGCCGCAGGAAACCTCCAACCCCAGTCGCTGTCCCAGCCGGGCACCCCGTGTCTGAACCCGTCCCGCCTGGCCCCGTGTCTCCTGCCTACCACCCGCTGACCTGGCACCAGCTGAGCGCTCGTACCTGGGCACCTTCCGGTCACGGTTCCCAGTCGGTTGCTGTCAGGCTGTGGACCGAGCAAACGTCACTTCCGGTCCGTGGGACTGAACGCACGTGGCGCCGGCATGATGCGAGGCCGCTCCTTGTTGCCCCACGTCGGATACAAAAGGAGCAGCTACCGCGCGGCAGTTAGGGCCTCGTGCTGAAACGCGCTGCAGCAGTGCTACTCTTCCCTGCCCCTCTCATCCCAGTTGCATGCTCCAGATGGGAGGGGAGGGGTGTCGCTTTCCAGGAGCTACTGCTGCCAGGGCACCGTCTGACTGGCACACGTCAGACGCACACGCCCGTGCAACAGCCACTCACCCTGCCAAATGCTCACACGCAGGGATGCGTGTACACACTCACAAACGCGAATTAACAGATTAACACGCCTGGGCGCCCACTCGTGCCCTCGCTCAGATGCCCACACACGCATCTGCTCAATCTGCCCGCACGCAGGCACGTGCACACACACGCAAATGGACACTTGCGGACGCACACACTTGCACTCATACTTACGTGCGCACGCATGCACGCCGAGTAACAGTCGCCTAGAAGGACTCACCAATAATATCAAACTCAAAAGCCAAAGATTAGATCAATTAGGAGACAACTATTCCCACGAGGCCCTAATCCATGTCTGGGGCTCCTCGGTGCTGCTGGAGACCAAGTCTTTATTTCAATCCCAGTTTTGCCAACTCTCCGCATGCGTGACGCTAGGTCAATTGGCAGCCTACTCACTTAGTTTTCCGTATGATCCTAGACACGTTAAGTATCGCCAGCCAGGAGATTCGGGGGGCGGCGGGGGGAGGGGGGGATTAATGACATTTTTAAAAATACAAAAATCGGTGTTCAGTTTCTGTTGTAGATAAACCTATGTACTTCATATGACTTGACACTGTGCCTCTCCATATAACCTTGTAACTTTGTATTAATCCATATGACCTTGTCACTTTGTATTAGAACTTGAATCCATATAACCTTGTAACTTAGTTTTCTACATAGGGTTCTAATACAGAGTATATAGTTAAAGAGGTAAAAATGTCATTTGCTAGGAGTAGAATAAGATCTTTCCCCCACTCTCTCCCCCCCACTCTGTAATCAATTGCCCAGTTGAATGAACGAGGTGTGAATGAGTAACACTTGGGAGCCAAGCACCTCCAGAGAGCTACACCAGTTGAAAAGGGGGTAGAAGCCAGACCCAAGGTGTCAAGAGGGCTCAAGAAAGAAGAGCAGACATATTGAAGGCCTTGGGGATTAGAAGCAAGCACCTTCTTTGGAAAACACCCTCTCTTAACAGACAGCACCCACAAAGGGACCAAAGGACACAGACCCAGATTTTGAATCTGGGATATATTTGCATAAGAGGGAAGCTGCTATAAAAGTGAGTTGTCTTGCAGAGGACTCCGGGTCTCATCTTGTCACCATCGGAGCATCGATCCGGATCAGCAGAAGCCCGGCTCCACCCCTCCCCCATCTAACTCACCTGGCCAGTGAAGTTAAGGGGAGCAACAAGTTGGTAACAACAGCAAGACGGAGTGTGCTTGTGCACGTGTGTGTGTGTGTGTGTGTGTGAGAGAGTGAGTGCGTGAGTGACACAGAATAATCAATACTTATCATATGCATGTGGTAAATAAATATATATATATATATATATATATATATATAAATTAATGTGTGTGTGTGTGATCAATAAATGTGGCGTGTTGCCTTATCCCTCTGAAAAAGATCCCGAGTACTTCTTTTAAGTACAACACTGTGACTTTTGTACTTCGTATTTTCAAGTTCTTCCACCACGAGCCAGAGGGCCTTTTCTCAGGGACCCGTACCACGCTCGCAAACGTCTGTGCGGCCCTCCCTCGATACTTACCTTGAGCCAATTGCTATTTGCTCTTCTTCCATAGATCGCTGTCTGGTTTCCATCTGCCGGCAGGGTCTCGGGGGGGGTGGCTCCTTTCGGTCTCTGCCACCACATGGCCAGCCTCTCATCTCCTCCAAGTCTACAGGGACCGAAAAAGAGACAGAGAACGGTTAGGAGCTAGGCCACCCTAGATGTGTGGAAAGGACAGACACGTGCGTCACCTGGCTGCTGCTCACTGGAGCCCAGTGTTGCCTCTAACATTTCCCCTCCAGGAGCGGAGTGAGTTTTGTCTCGTGCTCCAAGATCGAGGTCACGTGCCCTTCTTCGGATGCCTGCCACCCAGGCGAAGACATGTCTCGTCTGTGTTTTTAAAACGTTCTGGAAGAAAGAGTACTAACACAAGGGAGAATTAACAAGGTCATTTAAACTGTAAATATTTGTTTGATATGAAGTCAAATAAAAGGAAAATTAATACTGCAACATTTTCAGTGGCCAACCTCCTCTCCTCTCCTCTCCTCTCCCCTCCCCTCCCCTGCCCCCTCCAGCTGGCCTAGATGATCTCTCCGGGTCCCTTATGGTAAAGCCCGCCCCGGGACCCTGTGCTGAGGTGACAAGTTCTTCACAAGATACTGGGTATGTAAACTTTTTACGGAAAAGCGTCCGTGGCCAATCTAGTCGCGCTTTTCTGCAAAAAAGCCCCAATCGCCATTTTCGCCATCGGGGCTTTTTTGCGGAAAAGAACTCTCTGCTGTCTACACTGGCCCTTTTGCGCAGAAGTCTTTCGGAAAAAGACTTTTGCCCGAACGGGAGCAGCATAGTATTCCCGCAGAAGCACTGACAATCTTACATGAGATCGTCAGTGCTTTTGCGGAAATTCAAGCGGCCAGTGTAGACAGCTGGCAAGTTTTTCCGCAAAAGCAGATGATTAGCACACTTTCCTAGTTGAAAATCCAAGGAGAAGAAAGGGGAGAATTGCAAATCAAGACTCTCTTAAGGTGTCTGAAAGCTACTTTGGTCTGGGCCGGTACTCAGTGGTACCAAGGCAGACTTTTCTGTGGCTCGGTTGTCTAATGCCACACTAGAACAAGTCTACCACACCGAACGAAAGAGCAGACAATTACATGAAAGGGAAAAAAGGTGGCTTGGCAGAGAATTTGCTTCCGGACAAAAACAAGAGACTGCGGTGGTTAAAGAAGAACGGGAGGCATACCTGTGCATAAACCAATTCACCAGAAACCTTCTGAACAACCAGTTCAGTCACATGTCCTTACAGGGACAAGCACCTTAATGACGGTAGCCCTGACATTTTATTTTGCAGACGATTCTACTCGTGGAAGGGCTGCTGGAGTGAAACTTGAGGCCCAAGCAGGAGGAAAGTTTGATTTTCTAGTACCAAATAGAAAAACAATAATAGAACAAAAAGGCTAAAAGATGCCTAAGGGCGGAGATAGGGTCCAGAATGACTTAGACAAATTGGAGGATTGGGCCACAAGAAATCTGATGAGGTTCAACAAGGACAAGTGTAGAGTCCTGCACTTGGGATGGAAGAATCCCAAGCATAGTTACAAGCTGGGGACCAACCGGTTAAGTAGTAGTTCTGCAGACAGGACCTGGGGGTTACAGTGGATGAGAAGCTGGAGATGAGTCAACAGTGTGCCCTTGTAGCCAAGAAGGCTAATGGCATATTAGGTTGCATTAAGAGGAGCATTGCCAGTAGATCCAGAGATGTCATTATTCCCCTTTATTCGGCTTTGGTGAGGCCACATCTGGAGTACTGTGTCCAGTTCTGGGCCCCCCACTACAGAAGGGATGTGGACACATTGGAGAGGGTCCAGCAGAGGACAACCAAAACGATTAGGGGGCTGGAGCAATTGCTCTATGAAGAGGCTGAGGGATTTAGGTTTCTTTAGTCTGAAGAGGAGACCATGAGGGGGGATTTTATAGTAGCCTTCAACTTCCTTATAAGGACACAGGAACGCAAGGTAACCTGTTCTCCCAACTCTCGCTTTCAGACGGGGTGGGGAACCTTATTGGGGGGGCGGAAGGCACACACTAGTAGGGTTGCCAGATGGTTTCAGCAAAAAAAAAAAAAAAAAAAAAGGCGCCAGGAAAATTTTTGTTGAGGGAAAGAAGCCAACCAAACAAAAAAACCCCACCAGGAACATTTTTGTTGAGCAAAATCCAGTTGTGACCCCTTTAATTAGTCAGCCAATCTCCCCGCCCCGGATTATTTCTGCTGGGCACAGAGGAAAAGCAGAAAATACTGGACATTTTGTATGTCCGGTATTTTCTAAATTTATTTACCGGACAAAAAGTGCAACTACCGGGCTGTCTGGCTCAGTGCTAGACACCTGGCAACCCTACACACAAGAGTGAAGAAAAAAAAAATCCCAAACCCCACCATCCGCATTAACACATGCCCCAACTGAGAAGGAGGAAGAGGCTTCCCACATTCCCCTCGCACACCGGAGCTTGTGAGGAGGGGGGGGCGGGGGGCGGGGCGGGGCGGGGCAGGCTAGCAGAATTTGTCTGCTCCAATCTGGCCACCCAGAGAAATAAAAAAGCAAATTGAAAGAGCCAGACGAATACCTAGAAACCATCTACTTCAAGACAGACCCAAGAAAACCAACAATAGAACACCACTTGTCATCACCTACAACCCCCAACTTAAACCTGTCCAACACATTATCAATAAACTACAGCCTATATTGGAACAGGATACCATACTCAAAGAGGCTCTGGGAGACAGACCCATAGTCTCCTATAGACAACCACCTAACCTCAAGATGATTCTTACCAACCACCACAGGACATACCACACTAATACCAACCCTGGTACCTTCCCTTGCAACAAACCCCGTTGCCAGCTTTGTCCACATATTCATTCTGCTGATACCATTATTGGACCCAACCAAGTGAGTTATAAGATCAAGAACACATATTCCTGCGCATCCAGAAATATAATCTATGCTATCGTGTGCCGAAAGTGTCCGTCTGCTATGTACATTGGACAAACATCTCAGACACTTCGCCAAAGGATTAATGCCCACAAAACAGATATCAGACAAGATCACAAAGAGAAAACAGTTTCTTGCCATTTTAACCAGAAAGGACACTCTCTCAATGACTTAACCACCTGCATTCTGCTACAAAGACCTTTTACATCTGCACTTGAAAGGGAATCCTCTGAACTGTCATTCATGTTAAAATTCGACACTTTCCAACAAGGACTTAGTTCAAATGTTTGTTATCTCACCCATTACCAAGATAGTTTCCCCAATTATCACCTCTAATACCATTAACTCACAAACATCCCACTCTCCCTACCTCTAATATCATCAATTCACAGACACTTACCTTCCTTCCCCCTCCCCCCCACCGCATCCCCCTCCTGTTCTGCAATGTGATTTGTCCTTTTCATATTTGTTCTTTTTTTTAATTGTATCCTTTGGTATATACGGTTGTGACTACTTTCTTCCACTATTTGATCTGAGGAAGTGGGTCTGGCCCACGAAAGCTCATCATCTAATAAACCATCTTGTTAGTCTTTAAAGTGCTACATTGTCCTGCATTTTGCTTCAACTACCCCAGACTAACACGGCTACATTTCTATCACCAATCTGGAGGGGAGCTAGAGCGTTAGTGTGGGAACCTTGAGTCTCGAGGGCCACACTCACGTGAGCTGGGGTATTAGGTTCCTCACCCCTGCTTTAAAAACAAAACCTCTTACTCTTAAAAATCGATCCCAGTATCTCTGGTCGGACCAGCTTCACGCAGGTCCTCGGGGATGGAAAACTGCAGCAAACTGTATGAACAGAAACAAACAGAAGCCCCAATCGCAGCTGGAGGTGGGGCGAGGCTGCCCCAGCAGGGACACAACGGGGCAGCCGCCCTCCACCAGATCAGGAAAACAACCGCGCCATTCCCCGGCCAGCAGGAAGGCGAGTGCCGCTGCAAGGCTCCGCAAGGGAGGTGGGCGGCAGAGGGGTGTTTGTGCGCGGCCGCGCGCCTTCAGCGGCAACTCCCCTGGTGCCCCCTTCTCTAGTCCAGCCAGGCCTAAAATGCTCAGTGCTTAGAAGGCGGGTGGGGAACCTAAGGCCTGGGTGCTTGGGGCTCCTCCACCGTCGCCCCCTCCCCACGCCGTGGGGCTGGAGCGCACAAAGCGACTAGGCTGGGCCCTGCAGTGCTCTGGCGCCAGGGGGACGTTTCTCCGCTCAGCTGGGGGCCAGGCAGGGAGGCTTTTCTGTCGGTTGGTTTGTCTGTCACCTGTTTGCCCCCCAATTCTCAGCCACTCCCCCCCCTCCCCACACGCCCCCACCCAGGACGCTCTCGGCCTCTGCAGGAGGCACAGCCGGGCACTGGGCGGCACTGCGGGCAGCCAGGGCCAGAGCATCCCCCCCCACAGCGCCCCCCGCCGAACTGCCCCCCCCCCCGGGCACAGGGGGGATTCAGCGGGCACCCGGCCCCGCCCCCAGACAGCGAGCAGCGCGGGGAGCAGGGCTCAGGCCGCCCCTCCCCCCCGCGTGCGGGACACGTTCTGTGCGTGCCCCGCCCGCGGGAACCACCCCTCGAGGGCGCGCGGCTCCCCGGCGGGGGGAAGGGGCACGTGACACTCCCGGGCCCCGGTGGCCCGCAGCCCCCCCTCCCCGAGACACCCACGTGACTGGAGCCCGGGTCAGCTCCCGCGCCCGGCACCACCTGGGGGGGGGTCACAGGGGCGCTGCTCCCCGGGGAGGCAGCAGCGCCGGGGGGGGGGGGGGGCAGAAATCGCCCCCCCACCTCCGCCAGGGGCCGCCCCGCCGATGTCCAGCCTGGGGCCCGGAGAGAAGCAGGCGGGGGGGGGGGCTCGACGTCACTGCCAGCTCCCGCCCCGCCCCCCAGGCTCCGCCCCTCAGCGCCCCCCGCAGCGTTTTCCCGCCCGCCTCGTGGGCGCGAGCGTCCCGGGAGTTTCCCGCCCAGCCAGCGCCGCCCGCGCCTGCGCTCTCCCGCGCCCTGTCCCCTCCTGCCCCCCCCAGTGCCAAGGCCCCCCCCGGCCCCTCCCCCTCCCTCCTGCCCCCCCAGTGCCGAGCACCCCCCCGGCCCCTCACCCCCTCCTGCCCCCCCAGTGCCGAGCACCCCCCGGCTCCTCACCCCCTCCTGCCCCCCCAGTGCCGAGCACCCCCCCGGCCCCTCACCCCCTCCTGCCCCCCCAGTGCCGAGCACCCCCCCGGCCCCTCACCCCCTCCTGCCCCCCCCAGTGCCGAGCACCCCCCCCCGGCCCCTCACACCCAGCCTGCTCCTACACCTCACCCCTGTCCAGACACCCCACCCCCAGCCCGCTCCCCCACCTTCCCTCGCGCCCCCTTCTCCCCCAGGCCAGACACCCCACCCCCAGCCCGCTCCCCCACCTTCCCTCGCGCCCCCTCCTCCCCCGGGCCAGACACCAACAAGGGGCGGGCTGGGGGCGGGGCAGCTTCGCACTCGGACCCAGGATTCGCTCGCGCCCCCGCGCGCTCCTCGGACCTTCCTGTCATGGCGGCGCCGGCCGCCCAGTCAGACAACGCCCCCCTGCGACAGCCCATTGGCCGAACCAGAGGCAGGTTCCCCTTTGCTGACAGCCCATTGGGCGACACTATCCTCCGCCAAGGCTGTCTTCCGAAGGCCCATTGGCTGGCACACAGCCAGGAACCACCCCTAAGTCACAGACAATTCGAGGACAGAGCAGCCCATTAAGATCCACCCCGGACAGCCTATTGGTCGAGAGCAGTGGCAGGTCATTCCCCCTAGTCACACCGCATTCGCAGGCAGAGCTGTCCGTTAAGATGCAGCCGGGTCAGCCTATTGGGTGCCTCTGATTCAGAACACGCCCCTTAGTCACAGCCCATTCGCGGACAGAAGAGTCTGTTATAATCCACCCCGGACAACCTATTGGCCGCCAGCAGCCCCAGAACACGCCTTTAGTCACCGCCCATTGGCGCACGGAGCAGTCCGTTAAGAGTCACCTCGGACAGCCTCAGATTGGGCGCCACAGATTCCGAACACGCCCTTTACTCTCAGCCCATTCGCGGACAGAACAGTCTGTTACGATCAGTCCGGGACAGTCTCTCGGCCAGCCTTAGTGTAGGGATAACATAGTCAAGTATGAAACATGATTCCCCAAGTGGAAGTGACTCCCCAGAATTTGTTCCCCACAACTACAAGTCTAAGGAGGAGAAGTTTGTGTGTGGGATCCTGGCGCGGAGCCTGGTGTGTGGGATGAGGGGGCCGGGGCAGGAGGGGAGAGGGCTGCGCGGAGCCTGGTGTGTGGGATGAGGGGGCCGCGGGCAGGAGGGGAGAGGGCTGCGCGGAGCCTGGAAATAACGAGCTTCTTACTTTGCCTGCTGTCAAAGGGCAAGACTGGGGCCACGTGGCGTGCGGAGCAGGGACAGCAGCTGGGGGCGATGGAATTACACGTGCATTACCCGCAATGACCACCGAGCGGCACTGTGGAGGCGCTTCGGAATTACACGTGCATTACCCGCAATGACCACCGAGCGGCACTGTGGGGGCGCTACGGAATTACACGTGCATTACCCGCAATGACCACCGAGCGGCACTGTGGAGGCGCTACGGAATTACACGTGCATTACCGCCGGTGACTACCGAGCGGCACTGTTGCTCTGCTAAGGGCCGTCATTTCCGAATAAAAAAGATTGTTCTTAGGGTAGAAATGCCCCATTCCGAACTAAGAACACGCTGGGCGGGGCTATGCCGGGGGGCGGGGCTATGATAGGGGCGGGGCGCGCTGCGACGTGCCCCGGGAGGCCGCACTCTGAGAACTACAAGTCCCAGGATGCGTCGCTAACACTTGGAGTGACAGGAGCGCGGGACCAACCGCGTCGCTCCCTGGTCAATGCCCCGTTGTGATGTCACTTCCGCTGCACCCGCCCAACCGAACAGCGCCGGGCCTGCCCTGGCCCTGCAATGGCCGATGGGAGCTGCGGACAGGGGCACTCAGTTTCCCACAAGCCACTGCGGCTACTTTCCCTACTCCCCCTCATCCGGCCCCTCCCCATTGCTGGGCGGGGCTCCTGCCTCAGAGACGGCAGCGTCCGCAGCTGATGCCCCGCCCCCACTCGGGAGAGGAGACTCCGCGGCAACCCTTCCCCCCCAAACTCCTCCCCGCCCCGTGCAGTCTGAACCCCCCAAACTCCTCCCCGCCCCGTGCAGTCTGCTCCCCCCTCAAACTACTCCCCCCCGTGCAGTCTGATCCCCCCAAACTTCCCCCCGCCCCGTGCAGTCTGATCCTCCCCCCCGTGCAGTCTGATCCCCCCCAAACTCCTCCCCGCCCCCTGCAGTCTGCTCCCCCCCACCAAACTCCTCCCCGCCCCGTGCAGTCTCCTCCCCCCCACCAAACTCCTCCCCGCCCAATGCAGTGTGAACCCCCCCAAATTCCTGTCCGCCCCGTGCAGTCTGAACCCCCCCCAAATTCCTCTCCGCCCCGTGCAGTCTGCTCCCCCCCAACTCCTCTCCCCCAGTGCAGTCTTCTCCCCCTCACCACCAAACTCGTCCCTGCCCCGTGCAGTCTGCTCCCTCCAAACTCCTCCCCGCCCCATGCAGTCTGCTCCCCTCCCCAAACTCCTCCCCGCCCCCTGCAGACTGATCACCCCCAAAATTTCTCTCCGCCGCGTGCAGTCCGATCCCCCCCAACCTCCTCTCCGCCCCGTGCAGTCCGATCCCCCCCAAGCTCCTCCCCCCCGTGCAGTCCGCTCCCCCCCACCAAACTGCTCTCCGCCCCGTGCAGTCTGCTCCCACCCAAACTCCTCCCCGCCCCGTGCAGTCTGCTCCCCCCAACTCCTCCCCGCCCCGTGCAGTCTGCTCCCCCTCACCACCAAACTCCTCTCCGCCCCGTGCAGTCTGATCCCCCCCAAACTGCTCCCCACCCCGTGCAGTCTGCTCCCCCCCAAACTGCTCCCCACCCCGTGCAGTCTGCTCCCCCCAACTCCTCTCCGCCCCGTGCAGTCTGATCCCCCCCACGAAACTCCTCTCCGCCCCGTGCAGTCTGCTCCCCCCCAAACTCCTCTCCGCCCCGTGCAGTCTGCTCCCCCCAACTCCTCCCCGCCCCGTGCAGTCTGCTCCCCCTCACCACCAAACTCCTCTCCGCCCCGTGCAGTCTGCTCCCCCCCCAAACTCCTCCTCCCCCCGTGCAGTCTGATCCCCCCCAAACTCCTCCTCCCCCCGTGCAGTCTGATCCCCCCCAAACTCCTCCTCGCCCCGTGCAGTCTGATCTCCTACCCCCCACAAAACGCCTCCCCCCGTGCAGTCTGATCCCCCCCAAACTCCTCGCCCCGTGCAGTCTGATCCCCCACCACCACCAAACTCCTCGCCCCGTGCAGTCTGATCTCCTACCCCCCACAAAACTCCTCCCCCCGTGCAGTCTGATCCCCCCCAAACTCCTCGCCCCGTGCAGTCTGATCCCCTACCCCCCAAACTCCTCCCCGCCCCATGCAGTCTGATCCCCCACCACCACCAAACTCCTCTCCCCCCATGCAGTCTGCTCCCCCCAACACCAAATTTCCCAGCCGGCTTGTGTGGGGACTGGCAGCGGGACAGGCTGATGCTGCTGTTGCCTTCGAAAGTGCAGCGGGGAGCGTGAGGCGGGTGGGGGGGGAGGGGGGGCGGCTGCCTCTGCTGCGTCCCGTTCACAAGCCCAGAGGGGCCGCGCGAGGATTTTCCGGAGACCCCGAGGAGTTTTCTGCCGCTCACTTCTGTGTCCCAGCTGAGTTCCTGCCAGTCAGTGGCCCCGCCCCCAGACCAGGCCACGCCCCTGCCATTAATGACGGAGCCTGGGACCCGTCTGTGTGCCCCACAAACCCACGTGTCACTCGCCGGGGAGCCGATAGAACGTGCCCCGCGTTCCATCATTTGCATGCACCGCGCCAGGGCAATGACGTCACTAGCACTGCGCTGCTGTTCGTAGCCGGCAGTGGCAGCTTCGCACCGAGCCGGGCCACGAGGCAGCGGGCGCAGCGCTGGGGGCGGAGCTACAGGGGAGCGGCCCGGCCGGGCGGGGTGCACACTGGGGCACCCAAGGGCTGAGATCCGGGCGGGGCAGCGTCACGCTCTGACCTCGCTGCCGCCTCCCGCCGCCTCTCCCTTGGGGCCGGGTGGCGCGGACCGGAAGCCGCTGCACTGCCCGGATTTCCTGGGGAACACGCTCCCTGTGACGTCAGGGCCTGCCACAGAGGCAGGGCGCCACCCCGGCCAAGCAAGGAGCAGAGCTAGGGTTGCCAGATGGTTTCACCAAAATACCAGACACGCCTGACATGACATCACAATCTGCATTCCATCTGATTTAGAAAATACCAGACATTTATCAGAGGAGTAGCCGCGTTAGTCTGAATCTGCAAAAGCAGCGAGGAGTCCTGTGGCACAGAACTCCTTGCCGCTTTCGCGGACATTTATATTTTCTCAATTTGTTTCCCCGAAGAAAAAGCTGAAAGCCTGGACCGTCCAGTTCAAAACCGGACACCTGGCAACCATAAGCAGAGTGGTGCCTTGTCGGAGCGGTTCCAGCCTCCGCTCTGCTGTCCTTCCTCTGCCCCACGTACCACGGGAGCTGGTGGCCTACGCTGGCTGCACCGCCGCAGGAAACCTCCAACCCCAGTCGCTGTCCCAGCCGGGCACCCCGTGTCTGAACCCGTCCCGCCTGGCCCCGTGTCTCCTGCCTACCACCCGCTGACCTGGCACCAGCTGAGCGCTCGTACCTGGGCACCTTCCGGTCACGGTTCCCAGTCGGTTGCTGTCAGGCTGTGGACCGAGCAAACGTCACTTCCGGTCCGTGGGACTGAACGCACGTGGCGCCGGCATGATGCGAGGCCGCTCCTTGTTGCCCCACGTCGGATACAAAAGGAGCAGCTACCGCGCGGCAGTTAGGGCCTCGTGCTGAAACGCGCTGCAGCAGTGCTACTCTTCCCTGCCCCTCTCATCCCAGTTGCATGCTCCAGATGGGAGGGGAGGGGTGTCGCTTTCCAGGAGCTACTGCTGCCAGGGCACCGTCTGACTGGCACACGTCAGACGCACACGCCCGTGCAACAGCCACTCACCCTGCCAAATGCTCACACGCAGGGATGCGTGTACACACTCACAAACGCGAATTAACAGATTAACACGCCTGGGCGCCCACTCGTGCCCTCGCTCAGATGCCCACACACGCATCTGCTCAATCTGCCCGCACGCAGGCACGTGCACACACACGCAAATGGACACTTGCGGACGCACACACTTGCACTCATACTTACGTGCGCACGCATGCACGCCGAGTAACAGTCGCCTAGAAGGACTCACCAATAATATCAAACTCAAAAGCCAAAGATTAGATCAATTAGGAGACAACTATTCCCACGAGGCCCTAATCCATGTCTGGGGCTCCTCGGTGCTGCTGGAGACCAAGTCTTTATTTCAATCCCAGTTTTGCCAACTCTCCGCATGCGTGACGCTAGGTCAATTGGCAGCCTACTCACTTAGTTTTCCGTATGATCCTAGACACGTTAAGTATCGCCAGCCAGGAGATTCGGGGGGCGGCGGGGGAGGGGGGGATTAATGACATTTTTAAAAATACAAAAATCGGTGTTCAGTTTCTGTTGTAGATAAACCTATGTACTTCATATGACTTGACACTGTGCCTCTCCATATAACCTTGTAACTTTGTATTAATCCATATGACCTTGTCACTTTGTATTAGAACTTGAATCCATATAACCTTGTAACTTAGTTTTCTACATAGGGTTCTAATACAGAGTATATAGTTAAAGAGGTAAAAATGTCATTTGCTAGGAGTAGAATAAGATCTTTCCCCCACTCTCTCCCCCCACTCTGTAATCAATTGCCCAGTTGAATGAACGAGGTGTGAATGAGTAACACTTGGGAGCCAAGCACCTCCAGAGAGCTACACCAGTTGAAAAGGGGGTAGAAGCCAGACCCAAGGTGTCAAGAGGGCTCAAGAAAGAAGAGCAGACATATTGAAGGCCTTGGGGATTAGAAGCAAGCACCTTCTTTGGAAAACACCCTCTCTTAACAGACAGCACCCACAAAGGGACCAAAGGACACAGACCCAGATTTTGAATCTGGGATATATTTGCATAAGAGGGAAGCTGCTATAAAAGTGAGTTGTCTTGCAGAGGACTCCGGGTCTCATCTTGTCACCATCGGAGCATCGATCCGGATCAGCAGAAGCCCGGCTCCACCCCCTCCCCCATCTAACTCACCTGGCCAGTGAAGTTAAGGGGAGCAACAAGTTGGTAACAACAGCAAGACGGAGTGTGCTTGTGCACGTGTGTGTGTGTGTGTGTGTGAGAGAGTGAGTGCGTGAGTGACACAGAATAATCAATACTTATCATATGCATGTGGTAAATAAATATATATATATATATATATATATATATATATATATATATATATATATATAAATTAATGTGTGTGTGTGTGATCAATAAATGTGGCGTGTTGCCTTATCCCTCTGAAAAAGATCCCGAGTACTTCTTTTAAGTACAACACTGTGACTTTTGTACTTCGTATTTTCAAGTTCTTCCACCACGAGCCAGAGGGCCTTTTCTCAGGGACCCGTACCACGCTCGCAAACGTCTGTGCGGCCCTCCCTCGATACTTACCTTGAGCCAATTGCTATTTGCTCTTCTTCCATAGATCGCTGTCTGGTTTCCATCTGCCGGCAGGGTCTCGGGAGGGTGGCTCCTTTCGGTCTCTGCCACCACATGGCCAGCCTCTCATCTCCTCCAAGTCTACAGGGACCGAAAAAGAGACAGAGAACGGTTAGGAGCTAGGCCACCCTAGATGTGTGGAAAGGACAGACACGTGCGTCACCTGGCTGCTGCTCACTGGAGCCCAGTGTTGCCTCTAACATTTCCCCTCCAGGAGCGGAGTGAGTTTTGTCTCGTGCTCCAAGATCGAGGTCACGTGCCCTTCTTCGGATGCCTGCCACCCAGGCGAAGACATGTCTCGTCTGTGTTTTTAAAACGTTCTGGAAGAAAGAGTACTAACACAAGGGAGAATTAACAAGGTCATTTAAACTGTAAATATTTGTTTGATATGAAGTCAAATAAAAGGAAAATTAATACTGCAACATTTTCAGTGGCCAACCTCCTCTCCTCTCCTCTCCTCTCCCCTCCCCTCCCCTGCCCTGCCCCCTCCAGCTGGCCTAGATGATCTCTCCGGGTCCCTTATGGTAAAGCCCGCCCCGGGACCCTGTGCTGAGGTGACAAGTTCTTCACAAGATACTGGGTATGTAAACTTTTTACGGAAAAGCGTCCGTGGCCAATCTAGACGCGCTTTTCTGCAAAAAAGCCCCAATCGCCATTTTCGCCATCGGGGCTTTTTTGCGGAAAAGAACTCTCTGCTGTCTACACTGGCCCTTTTGCGCAGAAGTCTTTCGGAAAAAGACTTTTGCCCGAACGGGAGCAGCATAGTATTCCCGCAGAAGCACTGACAATCTTACATGAGATCGTCAGTGCTTTGCGGAAATTCAAGCGGCCAGTGTAGACAGCTGGCAAGTTTTTCCGCAAAAGCAGATGATTAGCACACTTTCCTAGTTGAAAATCCAAGGAGAAGAAAGGGGAGAATTGCAAATCAAGACTCTCTTAAGGTGTCTGAAAGCTACTTTGGTCTGGGCCGGTACTCAGTGGTACCAAGGCAGACTTTTCTGTGGCTCGGTTGTCTAATGCCACACTAGAACAAGTCTACCACACCAAACGAAAGAGCAGACAATTACATGAAAGGGAAAAAAGGTGGCTTGGCAGAGAATTTGCTTCCGGACAAAAACAAGAGACTGCGGTGGTTAAAGAAGAACGGGAGGCATACCTGTGCATAAACCAATTCACCAGAAACCTTCTGAACAACCAGTTCAGTCACATGTCCTTACAGGGACAAGCACCTTAATGACGGTAGCCCTGACATTTTATTTTGCAGACGATTCTACTCGTGGAAGGGCTGCTGGAGTGAAACTTGAGGCCCAAGCAGGAGGAAAGTTTGATTTTCTAGTACCAAATAGAAAAACAATAATAGAACAAAAAGGCTAAAAGATGCCTAAGGGCGGAGATAGGGTCCAGAATGACTTAGACAAATTGGAGGATTGGGCCACAAGAAATCTGATGAGGTTCAACAAGGACAAGTGTAGAGTCCTGCACTTGGGATGGAAGAATCCCAAGCATAGTTACAAGCTGGGGACCAACCAGTTAAGTAGTAGTTCTGCAGACAGGACCTGGGGGTTACAGTGGATGAGAAGCTGGAGATGAGTCAACAGTGTGCCCTTGTAGCCAAGAAGGCTAATGGCATATTAGGTTGCATTAAGAGGAGCATTGCCAGTAGATCCAGAGATGTCATTATTCCCCTTTATTCGGCTTTGGTGGGGCCACATCTGGAGTACTGTGTCCAGTTCTGGGCCCCCCACTACAGAAGGGATGTGGACACATTGGAGAGGGTCCAGCAGAGGACAACCAAAACGATTAGGGGGCTGGAGCAATTGCTCTATGAAGAGGCTGAGGGATTTAGGTTTCTTTAGTCTGAAGAGGAGACCATGAGGGGGGATTTTATAGTAGCCTTCAACTTCCTTATAAGGACACAGGAACGCAAGGTAACCTGTTCTCCCAACTCTCGCTTTCAGACGGGGTGGGGAACCTTATTGGGGGGGCGGAAGGCACACACTAGTAGGGTTGCCAGATGGTTTCAGCAAAAAAAAAAAAAAAAAAAAAGGCGCCAGGAAAATTTTTGTTGAGGGAAAGAAGCCAACCAAACAAAAAAACCCCACCAGGAACATTTTTGTTGAGCAAAATCCAGTTGTGACCCCTTTAATTAGTCAGCCAATCTCCCCGCCCCGGATTATTTCTGCTGGGCACAGAGGAAAAGCAGAAAATACTGGACATTTTGTATGTCCGGTATTTTCTAAATTTATTTACCGGACAAAAAGTGCAACTACCGGGCTGTCTGGCTCAGTGCTAGACACCTGGCAACCCTACACACAAGAGTGAAGAAAAAAAAAAAATCCCAAACCCCACCATCCGCATTAACACATGCCCCAACTGAGAAGGAGGAAGAGGCTTCCCACATTCCCCTCGCACACCGGAGCTTGTGAGGAGGGGGGGCGGGGGGCGGGGCGGGGCGGGGCAGGCTAGCAGAATTTGTCTGCTCCAATCTGGCCACCCAGAGAAATAAAAAAGCAAATTGAAAGAGCCAGACGAATACCTAGAAACCATCTACTTCAAGACAGACCCAAGAAAAACCAACAATAGAACACCACTTGTCATCACCTACAACCCCCAACTTAAACCTGTCCAACACATTATCAATAAACTACAGCCTATATTGGAACAGGATACCATACTCAAAGAGGCTCTGGGAGACAGACCCATAGTCTCCTATAGACAACCACCTAACCTCAAGATGATTCTTACCAACCACCACAGGACATACCACACTAATACCAACCCTGGTACCTTCCCTTGCAACAAACCCCGTTGCCAGCTTTGTCCACATATTCATTCTGCTGATACCATTATTGGACCCAACCAAGTGAGTTATAAGATCAAGAACACATATTCCTGCGCATCCAGAAATATAATCTATGCTATCGTGTGCCGAAAGTGTCCGTCTGCTATGTACATTGGACAAACATCTCAGACACTTCGCCAAAGGATTAATGCCCACAAAACAGATATCAGACAAGATCACAAAGAGAAAACAGTTTCTTGCCATTTTAACCAGAAAGGACACTCTCTCAATGACTTGACCACCTGCATTCTGCTACAAAGACCTTTTACATCTGCACTTGAAAGGGAATCCTCTGAACTGTCATTCATGTTAAAATTCGACACTTTCCAACAAGGACTTAGTTCAAATGTTTGTTATCTCACCCATTACCAAGATAGTTTCCCCAATTATCACCTCTAATACCATTAACTCACAAACATCCCACTCTCCCTACCTCTAATATCATCAATTCACAGACACTTACCTTCCTTCCCCCTCCCCCCCACCGCATCCCCCTCCTGTTCTGCAATGTGATTTGTCCTTTTCATATTTGTTCTTTTTTTTAATTGTATCCTTTGGTATATACGGTTGTGACTACTTTCTTCCACTATTTGATCTGAGGAAGTGGGTCTGGCCCACGAAAGCTCATCATCTAATAAACCATCTTGTTAGTCTTTAAAGTGCTACATTGTCCTGCATTTTGCTTCAACTACCCCAGGCTAACACGGCTACATTTCTATCACCAATCTGGAGGGGAGCTAGAGCGTTAGTGTGGGAACCTTGAGTCTCGAGGGCCACACTCACGTGAGCTGGGGTATTAGGTTCCTCACCCCTGCTTTAAAAACAAAACCTCTTACTCTTAAAAATCGATCCCCGTATCTCTGGTCGGACCAGCTTCACGCAGGTCCTCCGGGATGGAAAACTGCAGCAAACTGTATGAACAGAAACAAACAGAAGCCCCAATCGCAGCTGGAGGTGGGGCGAGGCTGCCCCAGCAGGGACACAACGGGGCAGCCGCCCTCCACCAGATCAGGAAAACAACCGCGCCATTCCCCGGCCAGCAGGAAGGCGAGTGCCGCTGCAAGGCTCCGCAAGGGAGGTGGGCGGCAGAGGGGTGTTTGTGCGCGGCCGCGCGCCTTCAGCGGCAACTCCCCTGGTGCCCCCTTCTCTAGTCCAGCCAGGCCTAAAATGCTCAGTGCTTAGAAGGCGGGTGGGGAACCTAAGGCCTGGGTGCTTGGGGCTCCTCCACCGTCGCCCCCTCCCCACGCCGTGGGGCTGGAGGCACAAAGCGACTAGGCTGGGCCCTGCAGTGCTCTGGCGCCAGGGGGACGTTTCTCCGCTCAGCTGGGGGCCAGGCAGGGAGGCTTTTCTGTCGGTTGGTTTGTCTGTCACCTGTTTGCCCCCCAATTCTCAGCCACCCCCCCCTCTCCCCACACGCCCCCACCCAGGACGCTCTCGGCCTCTGCAGGAGGCACAGCCGGGCACTGGGCGGCACTGCGGGCAGCCAGGGCCAGAGCATCCCCCCCCACAGCGCCCCCCGCCGAACTGCCCCCCCCCCCGGGCACAGGGGGGATTCAGCGGGCACCCGGCCCCGCCCCCAGACAGCGAGCAGCGCGGGGAGCAGGGCTCAGGCCGCCCCGCCCCCCCGCGTGCGGGACACGTTCTGTGCGTGCCCCGCCCGCGGGAACCACCCCTCGAGGGCGCGCGGCTCCCCGGCGGGGGGAAGGGGCACGTGACACTCCCGGGCCCCGGTGGCCCGCAGCCCCCCCTCCCCGAGACACCCACGTGACTGGAGCCCGGGTCAGCCCCCGCGCCCGGCACCACCTGGGGGGGGGTCACAGGGGCGCTGCTCCCCGGGGAGGCAGCAGCGCCGGGAGGGGGGGGCAGAAATCGCCCCCCCACCTCCGCCAGGGGCCGCCCCGCCGATGTCCAGCCTGGGGCCCGGAGAGAAGCAGGCGGGGGGGGGGGGGCTCCACGTCACTGCCAGCTCCCGCCCCGCCCCCCAGGCTCCGCCCCTCAGCGCCCCCCGCAGCGTTTTCCCGCCCGCCTCGTGGGCGCGAGCGTCCCGGGAGTTTCCCGCCCAGCCAGCGCCGCCCGCGCCTGCGCTCTCCCGCGCCCTGTCCCCTCCTGCCCCCCCCAGTGCCAAGGCCCCCCCCGGCCCCTCCCCCTCCCTCCTGCCCCCCCAGTGCCGAGCACCCCCCCGGCCCCTCACCCCCTCCTGCCCCCCCAGTGCCGAGCACCCCCCGGCTCCTCACCCCCTCCTGCCCCCCCAGTGCCGAGCACCCCCCCGGCCCCTCACCCCCTCCTGCCCCCCCCAGTGCCGAGCACCCCCCCCCCGGCCCCTCACACCCAGCCTGCTCCTACACCTCACCCCTGTCCAGACACCCCACCCCCAGCCCGCTCCCCCACCTTCCCTCGCGCCCCCTTCTCCCCCAGGCCAGACACCCCACCCCCAGCCCGCTCCCCCACCTTCCCTCGCGCCCCCTCCTCCCCCGGGCCAGACACCTACAAGGGGCGGGCTGGGGGCGGGGCAGCTTCGCACTCGGACCCAGGATTCGCTCGCGCCCCCGCGCGCTCCTCGGACCTTCCTGTCATGGCGGCGCCGGCCGCCCAGTCAGACAACGCCCCCCTGCGACAGCCCATTGGCCGAACCAGAGGCAGGATCCCCTTTGCTGACAGCCCATTGGGCGACACTATCCTCCGCCAAGGCTGTCTTCCGAAAGCCCATTGGCTGGCACACAGCCAGGAACCACCCCTAAGTCACAGACAATTCGAGGACAGAGCAGCCCATTAAGATCCACCCCGGACAGCCTATTGGTCGAGAGCAGTGGCAGGTCATTCCCCCTAGTCACACCGCATTCGCAGACAGAGCTGTCCGTTAAGATGCAGCCGGGTCAGCCTATTGGGTGCCTCTGATTCAGAACACGCCCCTTAGTCACAGCCCATTCGCGGACAGAAGAGTCTGTTATAATCCACCCCGGACAACCTATTGGCCGCCAGCTGCCCCAGAACACGCCTTGAGTCACCGCCCATTGGCGCACGGAGCAGTCCGTTAAGAGTCACCTCGGACAGCCTCAGATTGGGCGCCACAGATTCCGAACACGCCCTTTATTCTCAGCCCATTCGCGGACAGAACAGTCTGTTACGATCAGTCCGGGACAGTCTCTCGGCCAGCCTTAGTGTAGGGAGAACATAGTCAAGTATGAAACATGATTCCCCAAGTGGAAGTGACTCCCCAGAATTTGTTCCCCACAACTAAAAGTCTAAGGAGGAGAAGTTTGTGTGTGGGATCCTGGCGCGGAGCCTGGTGTGTGGGATGAGGGGGCCGGGGGCAGGAGGGGAGAGGGCTGCGCGGAGCCTGGTGTGTGGGATGAGGGGGCCGCGGGCAGGAGGGGAGAGGGCTGCGCGGAGCCTGGTGTGTGGGATGAGGGGGCCGGCGGCAGGAGGGGAGAGGGCTGCGCGGAGCCTGGTGTGTGGGATGAGGGGGCCGCGGGCAGGAGGGGAGAGGGCTGCGCGGAGCCTGGAAATAACGAGCTTCTTACTTTGCCTGCTGTCAAAGGGCAAGACTGGGGCCACGTGGCGTGCGGAGCAGGGACAGCAGCTGGGGGCGATGGAATTACACGTGCATTACCCGCAATGACCACCGAGCGGCACTGTGGAGGCGCTTCGGAATTACACGTGCATTACCCGCAATGACCACCGAGCGGCACTGTGGAGGCGCTTCGGAATTACACGTGCATTACCCGCAATGACCACCGAGCGGCACTGTGGAGGCGCTACGGAATTACACGTGCATTACCCGCAATGACCACCGAGCGGCACTGTGGAGGCGCTACGGAATTACACGTGCATTACCCGCAATGACCACCGAGCGGCACTGTGGGGGCGCTTCGGAATTACACGTGCATTACCCGCAATGACCACCGAGCGGCACTGTGGAGGCGCTACGGAATTACACGTGCATTACCCGCAATGACCACCGAGCGGCACTGTGGAGGCGCTTCGGAATTACACGTGCATTACCCGCAATGACCACCGAGCGGCACTGTGGAGGCGCTACGGAATTACACGTGCATTACCCGCAATGACCACCGAGCGGCACTGTGGGGGCGCTACGGAATTACACGTGCATTACCGCCGGTGACTACCGAGCGGCACTGTTGCTCTGCTAAGGGCCGTTATTTCCGAATAAAAAAGATTGTTCTTAGGGTAGAAATGCCCCATTCCGAACTAAGAACACGCTGGGCGGGGCTATGCCGGGGGGCGGGGCTATCATAGGGGCGGGGCGCGCTGCGACGTGCCCCGGGAGGCCGCACTCTGAGAACTACAAGTCCCAGGATGCGTCGCTAACACTTGGAGTGACAGGAGCGCGGGACCAACCGCGTCGCTCCCTGGTCAATACCCCGTTGTGATGTCACTTCCGCTGCACCCGGCCAACCGAACAGCGCCGGGCCTGCCCTGGCCCTGCAATGGCCGATGGGAGCTGCGGACAGGGGCACTCAGTTTCCCACAAGCCACTGCGGCTACTTTCCCTACTCCCCCTCATCCGGCCCCTCCCCATTGCTGGGCGGGGCTCCTGCCTCAGAGACGGCAGCGTCCGCAGCTGATGCCCCGACCCCACTCGGGAAAGGAGACTCCGCGGCAACCCTTCCCCCCCAAACTCCTCCCCGCCCCGTGCAGTCTGATCCCCCCCAAACTCCTCCCCGCCCCGTGCAGTCTGATCCCCCCTCAAACTACTCCCCCCCGTGCAGTCTGATCCCCCCAAACTTCCCCCCGCCCCGTGCAGTCTGATCCTCCCCCCCGTGCAGTCTGATCCCCCCCAAACTCCTCCCCGCCCCGTGCAGTCCGATCCCCCCAAACTCTTCCCCGCCCCGTGCAGTGCGATCCCCCCAAATTCCTCTCCCCCCGTGCAGTATGATCCCCCCAAACTCCTCCCCGCCCCGTGCAGTCCGATCCCCCCCAAACTCCTCCCCCCCGTGCAGTCTGATCCTCCCCCCCGTGCAGTCTGATCCCCCCCAAACTCCTCCCCGCCCCGTGCAGTCTGATCCCCCCCAAACTCCTCCCCGCCCCGTGCAGTCCGATCCCCCCCAAACTCTTCCCCGCCCTGTGCAGTCCGATCCCCCCAAACTCCTCCCCGCCCCGTGTAGTCTGATCCTCCCCCCAAACTCCTCCCCGCTCCGTGCAGTCTGATCCTCCCCCCCGTGCAGTCTGATCCCCCCAAACTCCTCCCCGCTCCGTGCAGTCTGATCCCCCCAAACTCCTCTCCCCCCCGTGCAGTCTGATCCCCCCAAACTCCTCCCCGCCCCGTGCAGTCCGATGCCCCCCAAACTCCTCTCCGCCCCGTGTAGTCTGATCCCCTCCCCAAACTCCTCTCCGCCCCGTGCAGTCTGAACCCCTCCCCAAACTCCTCGCCGCCCCGTGGAGTCTGATCCTCCCCCGCGTGCAGTCTGATCCCCCCCCAAACTCCTCCCCGCCCCGTGCAGTCTGATCCTCCCCACGTGCAGTCTGATCCCCCCCAAACTCCTCTCCCCCCCGTGCAGTCTGATCCCCCCCCAAACTCCTCCCCCGCAGAGCCTGCAGTGCGGGATGAGGGGGCCGGGGGCAGGAGGGGAGAGGGCTGTGCGGAGCCTGCAGTGCGGGATGAGGGGGCCATGGGCAGGAGGGGAGAGGGCTGCGCGGAGCCTGCAGTGCGGGATGAGGGGGCCGGGGGCAGGAGGGGAGAGGGCTGTGCGGAGCCTGGAGTGCGGGATGAGGGGGCCATGGGCAGGAGGGGAGAGGGCTGCGCGGAGCCTGCAGTGCGGGATGAGGGGGCCGGGGGCAGGAGGGGAGAGGGCTGTGCGGAGCCTGGAGTGCGGGATGAGGGGGCCATGGGCAGGAGGGGAGAGGGCTGTGCGGAGCCTGCAGTGCGGGATGAGGGGGCCGGGGGCAGGAGGGGAGAGGGCTGTGCGGAGCCTGGAGTGCGGGATGAGGGGGCCATGGGCAGGAGGGGAGAGGGCTGCGCGGAGCCTGCAGTGCGGGATGAGGGGGCCGGGGGCAGGAGGGGAGAGGGCTGTGCGGAGCCTGGAGTGCGGGATGAGGGGGCCATGGGCAGGAGGGGAGAGGGCTGCGCGGAGCCTGCAGTGCGGGATGAGGGGGCCGGGGGCAGGAGGGGAGAGGGCTGTGCGGAGCCTGGAGTGCGGGATGAGGGGGCCATGGGCAGGAGGGGAGAGGGCTCCGCGGAGCCTGGAAATAACGAGCTTCTTACTTCTCACTTAAAAATCGATCCCCGTATCTCTGGTCGGACCAGCTTCACGCAGGTCCTCGGGGATGGAAAACTGCAGCAAACTGTATGAACAGAAACAAACAGAAGCCCCAATCGCAGCTGGAGGTGGGGCGAGGCTGCCCCAGCAGGGACACAACGGGGCAGCCGCCCTCCACCAGATCAGGAAAACAACCGCGCCATTCCCCGGCCAGCAGGAAGGCGAGTGCCGCTGCAAGGCTCCGCAAGGGAGGTGGGCGGCAGAGGGGTGTTTGTGCGCGGCCGCGCGCCTTCAGCG
Source organism: Pelodiscus sinensis (assembly GCF_052426305.1). NCBI lineage: Eukaryota > Metazoa > Chordata > Testudines > Trionychidae > Pelodiscus > Pelodiscus sinensis. The sequence goes on from NC_143059.1 coordinate 843,399, forward strand.
GCAACTCCCCTGGTGCCCCCTTCTCTAGTCCAGCCAGGCCTAAAATGCTCAGTGCTTAGAAGGCGGGTGGGGAACCTAAGGCCTGGGTGCTTGGGGCTCCTCCACCGTCGCCCCCTCCCCACGCCGTGGGGCTGGAGGCACAAAGCGACTAGGCTGGGCCCTGCAGTGCTCTGGCGCCAGGGGGACGTTTCTCCGCTCAGCTGGGGGCCAGGCAGGGAGGCTTTTCTGTCGGTTGGTTTGTCTGTCACCTGTTTGCCCCCCAATTCTCAGCCACTCCCCCCCTCTCCCCACACGCCCCCACCCAGGACGCTCTCGGCCTCTGCAGGAGGCACAGCCGAGCACTGGGCGGCACTGCGGGCAGCCAGGGCCAGAGCATCCCCCCCCACAGCGCCCCCCGCCGAACTGCCCCCCCCCCCGGGCACAGGGGGGATTCAGCGGGCACCCGGCCCCGCCCCCAGACAGCGAGCAGCGCGGGGAGCAGGGCTCAGGCCGCCCCCCCCCCCCCGCGTGCGGGACACGTTCTGTGCGTGCCCCGCCCGCGGGAACCACCCCTCGAGGGCGCGCGGCCCCCCGGCGGGGGGAAGGGGCACGTGACACTCCCGGGCCCCGGTGGCCCGCAGCCCCCCCTCCCCGAGACACCCACGTGACTGGAGCCCGGGTCAGCTCCCGCGCCCGGCACCACCTGGGGGGGGGTCACAGGGGCGCTGCTCCCCGGGGAGGCAGCAGCGCCGGGGGGGGGGGCAGAAATCGCCCCCCCCACCTCCGCCAGGGGCCGCCCCGCCGATGTCCAGCCTGGGGCCCGGAGAGAAGCAGGCGGGGGGGGGGGGGCTCCACGTCACTGCCAGCTCCCGCCCCGCCCCCCAGGCTCCGCCCCTCAGCGCCCCCCGCAGCGTTTTCCCGCCCGCCTCGTGGGCGCGAGCGTCCCGGGAGTTTCCCGCCCAGCCAGCGCCGCCCGCGCCTGCGCTCTCCCGCGCCCTGTCCCCTCCTGCCCCCCCCAGTGCCAAGGCCCCCCCCGGCCCCTCCCCCTCCCTCCTGCCCCCCCAGTGCCGAGCACCCCCCCGGCCCCTCACCCCCTCCTGCCCCCCCAGTGCCGAGCACCCCCCCGGCCCCTCACCCCCTCCTGCCCCCCCCAGTGCCGAGCACCCCCCCCCGGCCCCTCACACCCAGCCTGCTCCTACACCTCACCCCTGTCCAGACACCCCACCCCCAGCCCGCTCCCCCACCTTCCCTCGCGCCCCCTTCTCCCCCAGGCCAGACACCCCACCCCCAGCCCGCTCCCCCACCTTCCCTCGCGCCCCCTCCTCCCCCGGGCCAGACACCAACAAGGGGCGGGCTGGGGGCGGGGCAGCTTCGCACTCGGACCCAGGATTCGCTCGCGCCCCCGCGCGCTCCTCGGACCTTCCTGTCATGGCGGCGCCGGCCGCCCAGTCAGACAACGCCCCCCTGCGACAGCCCATTGGCCGAACCAGAGGCAGGTTCCCCTTTGCTGACAGCCCATTGGGCGACACTATCCTCCGCCAAGGCTGTCTTCCGAAAGCCCATTGGCTGGCACACAGCCAGGAACCACCCCTAAGTCACAGACAATTCGAGGACAGAGCAGCCCATTAAGATCCACCCCGGACAGCCTATTGGTCGAGAGCAGTGGCAGGTCATTCCCCCTAGTCACACCGCATTCGCAGGCAGAGCTGTCCGTTAAGATGCAGCCGGGTCAGCCTATTGGGTGCCTCTGATTCAGAACACGCCCCTTAGTCACAGCCCATTCGCGGACAGAAGAGTCTGTTATAATCCACCCCGGACAACCTATTGGCCGCCAGCAGCCCCAGAACACGCCTTTAGTCACCGCCCATTGGCGCACGGAGCAGTCCGTTAAGAGTCACCTCGGACAGCCTCAGATTGGGCGCCACAGATTCCGAACACGCCCTTTACTCTCAGCCCATTCGCGGACAGAACAGTCTGTTACGATCAGTCCGGGACAGTCTCTCGGCCAGCCTTAGTGTAGGGATAACATAGTCAAGTATGAAACATGATTCCCCAAGTGGAAGTGACTCCCCAGAATTTGTTCCCCACAACTACAAGTCTAAGGAGGAGAAGTTTGTGTGTGGGATCCTGGCGCGGAGCCTGGTGTGTGGGATGAGGGGGCCGGGGCAGGAGGGGAGAGGGCTGCGCGGAGCCTGGTGTGTGGGATGAGGGGGCCGCGGGCAGGAGGGGAGAGGGCTGCGCGGAGCCTGGTGTGTGGGATGAGGGGGCCGGCGGCAGGAGGGGAGAGGGCTGCGCGGAGCCTGGTGTGTGGGATGAGGGGGCCGCGGGCAGGAGGGGAGAGGGCTGCGCGGAGCCTGGAAATAACGAGCTTCTTACTTTGCCTGCTGTCAAAGGGCAAGACTGGGGCCACGTGGCGTGCGGAGCAGGGACAGCAGCTGGGGGCGATGGAATTACACGTGCATTACCCGCAATGACCACCGAGCGGCACTGTGGAGGCGCTTCGGAATTACACGTGCATTACCCGCAATGACCACCGAGCGGCACTGTGGAGGCGCTACGGAATTACACGTGCATTACCCGCAATGACCACCGAGCGGCACTGTGGGGGCGCTTCGGAATTACACGTGCATTACCCGCAATGACCACCGAGCGGCACTGTGGAGGCGCTACGGAATTACACGTGCATTACCCGCAATGACCACCGAGCGGCACTGTGGAGGCGCTTCGGAATTACACGTGCATTACCCGCAATGACCACCGAGCGGCACTGTGGAGGCGCTACGGAATTACACGTGCATTACCCGCAATGACCACCGAGCGGCACTGTGGGGGCGCTACGGAATTACACGTGCATTACCGCCGGTGACTACCGAGCGGCACTGTTGCTCTGCTAAGGGCCGTTATTTCCGAATAAAAAAGATTGTTCTTAGGGTAGAAATGCCCCATTCCGAACTAAGAACACGCTGGGCGGGGCTATGCCGGGGGGCGGGGCTATCATAGGGGCGGGGCGCGCTGCGACGTGCCCCGGGAGGCCGCACTCTGAGAACTACAAGTCCCAGGATGCGTCGCTAACACTTGGAGTGACAGGAGCGCGGGACCAACCGCGTCGCTCCCTGGTCAATACCCCGTTGTGATGTCACTTCCGCTGCACCCGCCCAACCGAACAGCGCCGGGCCTGCCCTGGCCCTGCAATGGCCGATGGGAGCTGCGGACAGGGGCACTCAGTTTCCCACAAGCCACTGCGGCTACTTTCCCTACTCCCCCTCATCCGGCCCCTCCCCATTGCTGGGCGGGGCTCCTGCCTCAGAGACGGCAGCGTCCGCAGCTGATGCCCCGACCCCACTCGGGAAAGGAGACTCCGCGGCAACCCTTCCCCCCCAAACTCCTCCCCGCCCCGTGCAGTCTGATCCCCCCCAAACTCCTCCCCGCCCCGTGCAGTCTGATCCCCCCTCAAACTACTCCCCCCCGTGCAGTCTGATCCCCCCAAACTTCCCCCCGCCCCGTGCAGTCTGATCCTCCCCCCCGTGCAGTCTGATCCCCCCCAAACTCCTCCCCGCCCCGTGCAGTCCGATCCCCCCAAACTCTTCCCCGCCCCGTGCAGTGCGATCCCCCCAAATTCCTCTCCCCCCGTGCAGTATGATCCCCCCAAACTCCTCCCCGCCCCGTGCAGTCCGATCCCCCCCAAACTCCTCCCCCCCGTGCAGTCTGATCCTCCCCCCCGTGCAGTCTGATCCCCCCCAAACTCCTCCCCGCCCCGTGCAGTCTGATCCCCCCCAAACTCCTCCCCGCCCCGTGCAGTCTGATCCCCCCCAAACTCCTCCCCGCCCCGTGCAGTCCGATCCCCCCCAAACTCTTCCCCGCCCTGTGCAGTCCGATCCCCCCAAACTCCTCCCCGCCCCGTGTAGTCTGATCCTCCCCCCAAACTCCTCCCCGCTCCGTGCAGTCTGATCCTCCCCCCCGTGCAGTCTGATCCCCCCAAACTCCTCCCCGCTCCGTGCAGTCTGATCCCCCCAAACTCCTCTCCCCCCCGTGCAGTCTGATCCCCCCCCAAACTCCTCCCCGCTCCGTGCAGTCTGATCCCCCCCACACTCCCCTCCGCCCCGTGCAGTCTGATCCCCCCCCAAACTCCTGTCCGCCCCGTGCAGTCTGATCCCCCCCAAAGCTCCTCCCTGCCCCGTGCAGTCTGATCCTCCCCCCAAACTCCTCCCCGCTCCGTGCAGTCTGATCCTCCCCCCCGTGCAGTCTGATCCCCCCAAACTCCTCCCCGCTCCGTGCAGTCTGATCCCCCCAAACTCCTCTCCCCCCCGTGCAGTCTGATCCCCCCAAACTCCTCCCCGCCCCGTGCAGTCCGATGCCCCCCAAACTCCTCTCCGCCCCGTGTAGTCTGATCCCCTCCCCAAACTCCTCTCCGCCCCGTGCAGTCTGAACCCCTCCCCAAACTCCTCGCCGCCCCGTGGAGTCTGATCCTCCCCCGCGTGCAGTCTGATCCCCCCCCAAACTCCTCCCCGCCCCGTGCAGTCTGATCCTCCCCACGTGCAGTCTGATCCCCCCCAAACTCCTCTCCCCCCCGTGCAGTCTGATCCCCCCCCAAACTCCTCCCCCGCAGAGCCTGCAGTGCGGGATGAGGGGGCCGGGGGCAGGAGGGGAGAGGGCTGTGCGGAGCCTGCAGTGCGGGATGAGGGGGCCATGGGCAGGAGGGGAGAGGGCTGCGCGGAGCCTGCAGTGCGGGATGAGGGGGCCGGGGGCAGGAGGGGAGAGGGCTGTGCGGAGCCTGGAGTGCGGGATGAGGGGGCCATGGGCAGGAGGGGAGAGGGCTGCGCGGAGCCTGCAGTGCGGGATGAGGGGGCCGGGGGCAGGAGGGGAGAGGGCTGTGCGGAGCCTGGAGTGCGGGATGAGGGGGCCATGGGCAGGAGGGGAGAGGGCTGCGCGGAGCCTGCAGTGCGGGATGAGGGGGCCGGGGGCAGGAGGGGAGAGGGCTGTGCGGAGCCTGGAGTGCGGGATGAGGGGGCCATGGGCAGGAGGGGAGAGGGCTCCGCGGAGCCTGGAAATAACGAGCTTCTTACTTCTTACTTAAAAATCGATCCCCGTATCTCTGGTCGGACCAGCTTCACGCAGGTCCTCGGGGATGGAAAACTGCAGCAAACTGTATGAACAGAAACAAACAGAAGCCCCAATCGCAGCTGGAGGTGGGGCGAGGCTGCCCCAGCAGGGACACAACGGGGCAGCCGCCCTCCACCAGATCAGGAAAACAACCGCGCCATTCCCCGGCCAGCAGGAAGGCGAGTGCCGCTGCAAGGCTCCGCAAGGGAGGTGGGCGGCAGAGGGGTGTTTGTGCGCGGCCGCGCGCCTTCAGCGGCAACTCCCCTGGTGCCCCCTTCTCTAGTCCAGCCAGGCCTAAAATGCTCAGTGCTTAGAAGGCGGGTGGGGAACCTAAGGCCTGGGTGCTTGGGGCTCCTCCACCGTCGCCCCCTCCCCACGCCGTGGGGCTGGAGGCACAAAGCGACTAGGCTGGGCCCTGCAGTGCTCTGGCGCCAGGGGGACGTTTCTCCGCTCAGCTGGGGGCCAGGCAGGGAGGCTTTTCTGTCGGTTGGTTTGTCTGTCACCTGTTTGCCCCCCAATTCTCAGCCACTCCCCCCCTCTCCCCACACGCCCCCACCCAGGACGCTCTCGGCCTCTGCAGGAGGCACAGCCGAGCACTGGGCGGCACTGCGGGCAGCCAGGGCCAGAGCATCCCCCCCCACAGCGCCCCCCGCCGAACTGCCCCCCCCCCCGGGCACAGGGGGGATTCAGCGGGCACCCGGCCCCGCCCCCAGACAGCGAGCAGCGCGGGGAGCAGGGCTCAGGCCGCCCCCCCCCCCCGCGTGCGGGACACGTTCTGTGCGTGCCCCGCCCGCGGGAACCACCCCTCGAGGGCGCGCGGCTCCCCGGCGGGGGGAAGGGGCACGTGACACTCCCGGGCCCCGGTGGCCCGCAGCCCCCCCTCCCCGAGACACCCACGTGACTGGAGCCCGGGTCAGCTCCCGCGCCCGGCACCACCTGGGGGGGGGGTCACAGGGGCGCTGCTCCCCGGGGAGGCAGCAGCGCCGGGGGGGGGGGCAGAAATCGCCCCCCCCACCTCCGCCAGGGGCCGCCCCGCCGATGTCCAGCCTGGGGCCCGGAGAGAAGCAGGCGGGGGGGGGGGGGCTCCACGTCACTGCCAGCTCCCGCCCCGCCCCCCAGGCTCCGCCCCTCAGCGCCCCCCGCAGCGTTTTCCCGCCCGCCTCGTGGGCGCGAGCGTCCCGGGAGTTTCCCGCCCAGCCAGCGCCGCCCGCGCCTGCGCTCTCCCGCGCCCTGTCCCCTCCTGCCCCCCCCAGTGCCAAGGCCCCCCCCGGCCCCTCCCCCTCCCTCCTGCCCCCCCAGTGCCGAGCACCCCCCCGGCCCCTCACCCCCTCCTGCCCCCCCAGTGCCGAGCACCCCCCCGGCCCCTCACCCCCTCCTGCCCCCCCCAGTGCCGAGCACCCCCCCCCGGCCCCTCACACCCAGCCTGCTCCTACACCTCACCCCTGTCCAGACACCCCACCCCCAGCCCGCTCCCCCACCTTCCCTCGCGCCCCCTTCTCCCCCAGGCCAGACACCCCACCCCCAGCCCGCTCCCCCACCTTCCCTCGCGCCCCCTCCTCCCCCGGGCCAGACACCAACAAGGGGCGGGCTGGGGGCGGGGCAGCTTCGCACTCGGACCCAGGATTCGCTCGCGCCCCCGCGCGCTCCTCGGACCTTCCTGTCATGGCGGCGCCGGCCGCCCAGTCAGACAACGCCCCCCTGCGACAGCCCATTGGCCGAACCAGAGGCAGGTTCCCCTTTGCTGACAGCCCATTGGGCGACACTATCCTCCGCCAAGGCTGTCTTCCGAAAGCCCATTGGCTGGCACACAGCCAGGAACCACCCCTAAGTCACAGACAATTCGAGGACAGAGCAGCCCATTAAGATCCACCCCGGACAGCCTATTGGTCGAGAGCAGTGGCAGGTCATTCCCCCTAGTCACACCGCATTCGCAGGCAGAGCTGTCCGTTAAGATGCAGCCGGGTCAGCCTATTGGGTGCCTCTGATTCAGAACACGCCCCTTAGTCACAGCCCATTCGCGGACAGAAGAGTCTGTTATAATCCACCCCGGACAACCTATTGGCCGCCAGCAGCCCCAGAACACGCCTTTAGTCACCGCCCATTGGCGCACGGAGCAGTCCGTTAAGAGTCACCTCGGACAGCCTCAGATTGGGCGCCACAGATTCCGAACACGCCCTTTACTCTCAGCCCATTCGCGGACAGAACAGTCTGTTACGATCAGTCCGGGACAGTCTCTCGGCCAGCCTTACTGTAGGGATAACATAGTCAAGTATGAAACATGATTCCCCAAGTGGAAGTGACTCCCCAGAATTTGTTCCCCACAACTACAAGTCTAAGGAGGAGAAGTTTGTGTGTGGGATCCTGGCGCGGAGCCTGGTGTGTGGGATGAGGGGGCCGGGGGCAGGAGGGGAGAGGGCTGCGCGGAGCCTGGTGTGTGGGATGAGGGGGCCGCGGGCAGGAGGGGAGAGGGCTGCGCGGAGCCTGCAGTGCGGGATGAGGGGGCCGGGGGCAGGAGGGGAGAGGGCTGCGCGGAGCCTGGTGTGTGGGATGAGGGGGCCGGGGGCAGGAGGGGAGAGGGCTGCGCGGAGCCTGGTGTGTGGGATGAGGGGGCCGCGGGCAGGAGGGGAGAGGGCTGCGCCGAGCCTGGAAATAACGAGCTTCTTACTTTGCCTGCTGTCAAAGGGCAAGACTGGGGCCACGTGGCGTGCGGAGCAGGGACAGCAGCTGGGGGCGATGGAATTACACGTGCATTACCCGCAATGACCACCGAGCGGCACTGTGGAGGCGCTTCGGAATTACACGTGCATTACCCGCAATGACCACCGAGCGGCACTGTGGAGGCGCTACGGAATTACACGTGCATTACCGCCGGTGACTACCGAGCGGCACTGTTGCTCTGCTAAGGGCCGTCATTTCCGAATAAAAAAGATTGTTCTTAGGGTAGAAATGCCCCATTCCGAACTAAGAACACGCTGGGCGGGGCTATGCCGGGGGGCGGGGCTATGATAGGGGCGGGGCGCGCTGCGACGTGCCCCGGGAGGCCGCACTCTGAGAACTACAAGTCCCAGGATGCGTCGCTAACACTTGGAGTGACAGGAGCGCGGGACCAACCGCGTCGCTCCCTGGTCAATGCCCCGTTGTGATGTCACTTCCGCTTCACCCGCCCAACCGAACAGCGCCGGGCCTGCCCTGGCCCTGCAATGGCCGATGGGAGCTGCGGACAGGGGCACTCAGTTTCCCACAAGCCACTGCGGCTACTTTCCCTACTCCCCCTCATCCGGCCCCTCCCCATTGCTGGGCGGGGCTCCTGCCTCAGAGACGGCAGCGTCCGCAGCTGATGCCCCGACCCCACTCGGGAAAGGAGACTCCGCGGCAACCCTTCCCCCCCAAACTCCTCCCCGCCCCGTGCAGTCTGATCCCCCCCAAACTCCTCCCCGCCCCGTGCAGTCTGATCCCCCCTCAAACTACTCCCCCCCGTGCAGTCTGATCCCCCCAAACTTCCCCCCGCCCCGTGCAGTCTGATCCTCCCCCCCGTGCAGTCTGATCCCCCCCAAACTCCTCCCCGCCCCGTGCAGTCCGATCCCCCCAAACTCTTCCCCGCCCCGTGCAGTGCGATCCCCCCAAATTCCTCTCCCCCCGTGCAGTATGATCCCCCCAAACTCCTCCCCGCCCCGTGCAGTCCGATCCCCCCCAAACTCCTCCCCCCCGTGCAGTCTGATCCTCCCCCCCGTGCAGTCTGATCCCCCCCAAACTCCTCCCCGCCCCGTGCAGTCTGATCCCCCCCAAACTCCTCCCCGCCCCGTGCAGTCCGATCCCCCCCAAACTCTTCCCCGCCCTGTGCAGTCCGATCCCCCCAAACTCCTCCCCGCCCCGTGTAGTCTGATCCTCCCCCCAAACTCCTCCCCGCTCCGTGCAGTCTGATCCTCCCCCCCGTGCAGTCTGATCCCCCCAAACTCCTCCCCGCTCCGTGCAGTCTGATCCCCCCAAACTCCTCTCCCCCCCGTGCAGTCTGATCCCCCCAAACTCCTCCCCGCCCCGTGCAGTCCGATGCCCCCCAAACTCCTCTCCGCCCCGTGTAGTCTGATCCCCTCCCCAAACTCCTCTCCGCCCCGTGCAGTCTGAACCCCTCCCCAAACTCCTCGCCGCCCCGTGGAGTCTGATCCTCCCCCGCGTGCAGTCTGATCCCCCCCCAAACTCCTCCCCGCCCCGTGCAGTCTGATCCTCCCCACGTGCAGTCTGATCCCCCCCAAACTCCTCTCCCCCCCGTGCAGTCTGATCCCCCCCCAAACTCCTCCCCCGCAGAGCCTGCAGTGCGGGATGAGGGGGCCGGGGGCAGGAGGGGAGAGGGCTGTGCGGAGCCTGCAGTGCGGGATGAGGGGGCCATGGGCAGGAGGGGAGAGGGCTGCGCGGAGCCTGCAGTGCGGGATGAGGGGGCCGGGGGCAGGAGGGGAGAGGGCTGTGCGGAGCCTGGAGTGCGGGATGAGGGGGCCATGGGCAGGAGGGGAGAGGGCTGCGCGGAGCCTGCAGTGCGGGATGAGGGGGCCGGGGGCAGGAGGGGAGAGGGCTGTGCGGAGCCTGGAGTGCGGGATGAGGGGGCCATGGGCAGGAGGGGAGAGGGCTGTGCGGAGCCTGCAGTGCGGGATGAGGGGGCCGGGGGCAGGAGGGGAGAGGGCTGTGCGGAGCCTGGAGTGCGGGATGAGGGGGCCATGGGCAGGAGGGGAGAGGGCTGCGCGGAGCCTGCAGTGCGGGATGAGGGGGCCGGGGGCAGGAGGGGAGAGGGCTGTGCGGAGCCTGGAGTGCGGGATGAGGGGGCCATGGGCAGGAGGGGAGAGGGCTGCGCGGAGCCTGCAGTGCGGGATGAGGGGGCCGGGGGCAGGAGGGGAGAGGGCTGTGCGGAGCCTGGAGTGCGGGATGAGGGGGCCATGGGCAGGAGGGGAGAGGGCTCCGCGGAGCCTGGAAATAACGAGCTTCTTACTTCTCACTTAAAAATCGATCCCCGTATCTCTGGTCGGACCAGCTTCACGCAGGTCCTCGGGGATGGAAAACTGCAGCAAACTGTATGAACAGAAACAAACAGAAGCCCCAATCGCAGCTGGAGGTGGGGCGAGGCTGCCCCAGCAGGGACACAACGGGGCAGCCGCCCTCCACCAGATCAGGAAAACAACCGCGCCATTCCCCGGCCAGCAGGAAGGCGAGTGCCGCTGCAAGGCTCCGCAAGGGAGGTGGGCGGCAGAGGGGTGTTTGTGCGCGGCCGCGCGCCTTCAGCGGCAACTCCCCTGGTGCCCCCTTCTCTAGTCCAGCCAGGCCTAAAATGCTCAGTGCTTAGAAGGCGGGTGGGGAACCTAAGGCCTGGGTGCTTGGGGCTCCTCCACCGTCGCCCCCTCCCCACGCCGTGGGGCTGGAGGCACAAAGCGACTAGGCTGGGCCCTGCAGTGCTCTGGCGCCAGGGGGACGTTTCTCCGCTCAGCTGGGGGCCAGGCAGGGAGGCTTTTCTGTCGGTTGGTTTGTCTGTCACCTGTTTGCCCCCCAATTCTCAGCCACTCCCCCCCTCTCCCCACACGCCCCCACCCAGGACGCTCTCGGCCTCTGCAGGAGGCACAGCCGAGCACTGGGCGGCACTGCGGGCAGCCAGGGCCAGAGCATCCCCCCCCACAGCGCCCCCCGCCGAACTGCCCCCCCCCCCGGGCACAGGGGGGATTCAGCGGGCACCCGGCCCCGCCCCCAGACAGCGAGCAGCGCGGGGAGCAGGGCTCAGGCCGCCCCGCCCCCCCCCGCGTGCGGGACACGTTCTGTGCGTGCCCCGCCCGCGGGAACCACCCCTCGAGGGCGCGCGGCTCCCCGGCGGGGGGAAGGGGCACGTGACACTCCCGGGCCCCGGTGGCCCGCAGCCCCCCCTCCCCGAGACACCCACGTGACTGGAGCCCGGGTCAGCTCCCGCGCCCGGCACCACCTGGGGGGGGGTCACAGGGGCGCTGCTCCCCGGGGAGGCAGCAGCGCCGGGGGGGGGGGCAGAAATCGCCCCCCCCACCTCCGCCAGGGGCCGCCCCGCCGATGTCCAGCCTGGGGCCCGGAGAGAAGCAGGCGGGGGGGGGGGGGCTCCACGTCACTGCCAGCTCCCGCCCCGCCCCCCAGGCTCCGCCCCTCAGCGCCCCCCGCAGCGTTTTCCCGCCCGCCTCGTGGGCGCGAGCGTCCCGGGAGTTTCCCGCCCAGCCAGCGCCGCCCGCGCCTGCGCTCTCCCGCGCCCTGTCCCCTCCTGCCCCCCCCAGTGCCAAGGCCCCCCCCGGCCCCTCCCCCTCCCTCCTGCCCCCCCAGTGCCGAGCACCCCCCCGGCCCCTCACCCCCTCCTGCCCCCCCAGTGCCGAGCACCCCCCCGGCCCCTCACCCCCTCCTGCCCCCCCCAGTGCCGAGCACCCCCCCCCGGCCCCTCACACCCAGCCTGCTCCTACACCTCACCCCTGTCCAGACACCCCACCCCCAGCCCGCTCCCCCACCTTCCCTCGCGCCCCCTTCTCCCCCAGGCCAGACACCCCACCCCCAGCCCGCTCCCCCACCTTCCCTCGCGCCCCCTCCTCCCCCGGGCCAGACACCAACAAGGGGCGGGCTGGGGGCGGGGCAGCTTCGCACTCGGACCCAGGATTCGCTCGCGCCCCCGCGCGCTCCTCGGACCTTCCTGTCATGGCGGCGCCGGCCGCCCAGTCAGACAACGCCCCCCTGCGACAGCCCATTGGCCGAACCAGAGGCAGGTTCCCCTTTGCTGACAGCCCATTGGGCGACACTATCCTCCGCCAAGGCTGTCTTCCGAAAGCCCATTGGCTGGCACACAGCCAGGAACCACCCCTAAGTCACAGACAATTCGAGGACAGAGCAGCCCATTAAGATCCACCCCGGACAGCCTATTGGTCGAGAGCAGTGGCAGGTCATTCCCCCTAGTCACACCGCATTCGCAGGCAGAGCTGTCCGTTAAGATGCAGCCGGGTCAGCCTATTGGGTGCCTCTGATTCAGAACACGCCCCTTAGTCACAGCCCATTCGCGGACAGAAGAGTCTGTTATAATCCACCCCGGACAACCTATTGGCCGCCAGCAGCCCCAGAACACGCCTTTAGTCACCGCCCATTGGCGCACGGAGCAGTCCGTTAAGAGTCACCTCGGACAGCCTCAGATTGGGCGCCACAGATTCCGAACACGCCCTTTACTCTCAGCCCATTCGCGGACAGAACAGTCTGTTACGATCAGTCCGGGACAGTCTCTCGGCCAGCCTTAGTGTAGGGATAACATAGTCAAGTATGAAACATGATTCCCCAAGTGGAAGTGACTCCCCAGAATTTGTTCCCCACAACTACAAGTCTAAGGAGGAGAAGTTTGTGTGTGGGATCCTGGCGCGGAGCCTGGTGTGTGGGATGAGGGGGCCGGGGGCAGGAGGGGAGAGGGCTGCGCGGAGCCTGGTGTGTGGGATGAGGGGGCCGCGGGCAGGAGGGGAGAGGGCTGCGCGGAGCCTGGTGTGTGGGATGAGGGGGCCGGCGGCAGGAGGGGAGAGGGCTGCGCGGAGCCTGGTGTGTGGGATGAGGGGGCCGCGGGCAGGAGGGGAGAGGGCTGCGCGGAGCCTGGAAATAACGAGCTTCTTACTTTGCCTGCTGTCAAAGGGCAAGACTGGGGCCACGTGGCGTGCGGAGCAGGGACAGCAGCTGGGGGCGATGGAATTACACGTGCATTACCCGCAATGACCACCGAGCGGCACTGTGGAGGCGCTTCGGAATTACACGTGCATTACCCGCAATGACCACCGAGCGGCACTGTGGAGGCGCTACGGAATTACACGTGCATTACCCGCAATGACCACCGAGCGGCACTGTGGGGGCGCTTCGGAATTACACGTGCATTACCCGCAATGACCACCGAGCGGCACTGTGGAGGCGCTACGGAATTACACGTGCATTACCCGCAATGACCACCGAGCGGCACTGTGGAGGCGCTTCGGAATTACACGTGCATTACCCGCAATGACCACCGAGCGGCACTGTGGAGGCGCTACGGAATTACACGTGCATTACCCGCAATGACCACCGAGCGGCACTGTGGGGGCGCTACGGAATTACACGTGCATTACCGCCGGTGACTACCGAGCGGCACTGTTGCTCTGCTAAGGGCCGTTATTTCCGAATAAAAAAGATTGTTCTTAGGGTAGAAATGCCCCATTCCGAACTAAGAACACGCTGGGCGGGGCTATGCCGGGGGGCGGGGCTATCATAGGGGCGGGGCGCGCTGCGACGTGCCCCGGGAGGCCGCACTCTGAGAACTACAAGTCCCAGGATGCGTCGCTAACACTTGGAGTGACAGGAGCGCGGGACCAACCGCGTCGCTCCCTGGTCAATACCCCGTTGTGATGTCACTTCCGCTGCACCCGCCCAACCGAACAGCGCCGGGCCTGCCCTGGCCCTGCAATGGCCGATGGGAGCTGCGGACAGGGGCACTCAGTTTCCCACAAGCCACTGCGGCTACTTTCCCTACTCCCCCTCATCCGGCCCCTCCCCATTGCTGGGCGGGGCTCCTGCCTCAGAGACGGCAGCGTCCGCAGCTGATGCCCCGACCCCACTCGGGAAAGGAGACTCCGCGGCAACCCTTCCCCCCCAAACTCCTCCCCGCCCCGTGCAGTCTGATCCCCCCCAAACTCCTCCCCGCCCCGTGCAGTCTGATCCCCCCTCAAACTACTCCCCCCCGTGCAGTCTGATCCCCCCAAACTTCCCCCCGCCCCGTGCAGTCTGATCCTCCCCCCCGTGCAGTCTGATCCCCCCCAAACTCCTCCCCGCCCCGTGCAGTCCGATCCCCCCAAACTCTTCCCCGCCCCGTGCAGTGCGATCCCCCCAAATTCCTCTCCCCCCGTGCAGTATGATCCCCCCAAACTCCTCCCCGCCCCGTGCAGTCCGATCCCCCCCAAACTCCTCCCCCCCGTGCAGTCTGATCCTCCCCCCCGTGCAGTCTGATCCCCCCCAAACTCCTCCCCGCCCCGTGCAGTCTGATCCCCCCCAAACTCCTCCCCGCCCCGTGCAGTCTGATCCCCCCCAAACTCCTCCCCGCCCCGTGCAGTCCGATCCCCCCCAAACTCTTCCCCGCCCTGTGCAGTCCGATCCCCCCAAACTCCTCCCCGCCCCGTGTAGTCTGATCCTCCCCCCAAACTCCTCCCCGCTCCGTGCAGTCTGATCCTCCCCCCCGTGCAGTCTGATCCCCCCAAACTCCTCCCCGCTCCGTGCAGTCTGATCCCCCCAAACTCCTCTCCCCCCCGTGCAGTCTGATCCCCCCCCAAACTCCTCCCCGCTCCGTGCAGTCTGATCCCCCCCACACTCCCCTCCGCCCCGTGCAGTCTGATCCCCCCCCAAACTCCTGTCCGCCCCGTGCAGTCTGATCCCCCCCAAAGCTCCTCCCTGCCCCGTGCAGTCTGATCCTCCCCCCAAACTCCTCCCCGCTCCGTGCAGTCTGATCCTCCCCCCCGTGCAGTCTGATCCCCCCAAACTCCTCCCCGCTCCGTGCAGTCTGATCCCCCCAAACTCCTCTCCCCCCCGTGCAGTCTGATCCCCCCAAACTCCTCCCCGCCCCGTGCAGTCCGATGCCCCCCAAACTCCTCTCCGCCCCGTGTAGTCTGATCCCCTCCCCAAACTCCTCTCCGCCCCGTGCAGTCTGAACCCCTCCCCAAACTCCTCGCCGCCCCGTGGAGTCTGATCCTCCCCCGCGTGCAGTCTGATCCCCCCCCAAACTCCTCCCCGCCCCGTGCAGTCTGATCCTCCCCACGTGCAGTCTGATCCCCCCCAAACTCCTCTCCCCCCCGTGCAGTCTGATCCCCCCCCAAACTCCTCCCCCGCAGAGCCTGCAGTGCGGGATGAGGGGGCCGGGGGCAGGAGGGGAGAGGGCTGTGCGGAGCCTGCAGTGCGGGATGAGGGGGCCATGGGCAGGAGGGGAGAGGGCTGCGCGGAGCCTGCAGTGCGGGATGAGGGGGCCGGGGGCAGGAGGGGAGAGGGCTGTGCGGAGCCTGGAGTGCGGGATGAGGGGGCCATGGGCAGGAGGGGAGAGGGCTGCGCGGAGCCTGCAGTGCGGGATGAGGGGGCCGGGGGCAGGAGGGGAGAGGGCTGTGCGGAGCCTGGAGTGCGGGATGAGGGGGCCATGGGCAGGAGGGGAGAGGGCTGCGCGGAGCCTGCAGTGCGGGATGAGGGGGCCGGGGGCAGGAGGGGAGAGGGCTGTGCGGAGCCTGGAGTGCGGGATGAGGGGGCCATGGGCAGGAGGGGAGAGGGCTCCGCGGAGCCTGGAAATAACGAGCTTCTTACTTCTTACTTAAAAATCGATCCCCGTATCTCTGGTCGGACCAGCTTCACGCAGGTCCTCGGGGATGGAAAACTGCAGCAAACTGTATGAACAGAAACAAACAGAAGCCCCAATCGCAGCTGGAGGTGGGGCGAGGCTGCCCCAGCAGGGACACAACGGGGCAGCCGCCCTCCACCAGATCAGGAAAACAACCGCGCCATTCCCCGGCCAGCAGGAAGGCGAGTGCCGCTGCAAGGCTCCGCAAGGGAGGTGGGCGGCAGAGGGGTGTTTGTGCGCGGCCGCGCGCCTTCAGCGGCAACTCCCCTGGTGCCCCCTTCTCTAGTCCAGCCAGGCCTAAAATGCTCAGTGCTTAGAAGGCGGGTGGGGAACCTAAGGCCTGGGTGCTTGGGGCTCCTCCACCGTCGCCCCCTCCCCACGCCGTGGGGCTGGAGGCACAAAGCGACTAGGCTGGGCCCTGCAGTGCTCTGGCGCCAGGGGGACGTTTCTCCGCTCAGCTGGGGGCCAGGCAGGGAGGCTTTTCTGTCGGTTGGTTTGTCTGTCACCTGTTTGCCCCCCAATTCTCAGCCACTCCCCCCCTCTCCCCACACGCCCCCACCCAGGACGCTCTCGGCCTCTGCAGGAGGCACAGCCGAGCACTGGGCGGCACTGCGGGCAGCCAGGGCCAGAGCATCCCCCCCCACAGCGCCCCCCGCCGAACTGCCCCCCCCCCCGGGCACAGGGGGGATTCAGCGGGCACCCGGCCCCGCCCCCAGACAGCGAGCAGCGCGGGGAGCAGGGCTCAGGCCGCCCCGCCCCCCCCGCGTGCGGGACACGTTCTGTGCGTGCCCCGCCCGCGGGAACCACCCCTCGAGGGCGCGCGGCTCCCCGGCGGGGGGAAGGGGCACGTGACACTCCCGGGCCCCGGTGGCCCGCAGCCCCCCCTCCCCGAGACACCCACGTGACTGGAGCCCGGGTCAGCTCCCGCGCCCGGCACCACCTGGGGGGGGGGTCACAGGGGCGCTGCTCCCCGGGGAGGCAGCAGCGCCGGGGGGGGGGGCAGAAATCGCCCCCCCCACCTCCGCCAGGGGCCGCCCCGCCGATGTCCAGCCTGGGGCCCGGAGAGAAGCAGGCGGGGGGGGGGGGGCTCCACGTCACTGCCAGCTCCCGCCCCGCCCCCCAGGCTCCGCCCCTCAGCGCCCCCCGCAGCGTTTTCCCGCCCGCCTCGTGGGCGCGAGCGTCCCGGGAGTTTCCCGCCCAGCCAGCGCCGCCCGCGCCTGCGCTCTCCCGCGCCCTGTCCCCTCCTGCCCCCCCCAGTGCCAAGGCCCCCCCCGGCCCCTCCCCCTCCCTCCTGCCCCCCCAGTGCCGAGCACCCCCCCGGCCCCTCACCCCCTCCTGCCCCCCCAGTGCCGAGCACCCCCCCGGCCCCTCACCCCCTCCTGCCCCCCCCAGTGCCGAGCACCCCCCCCCGGCCCCTCACACCCAGCCTGCTCCTACACCTCACCCCTGTCCAGACACCCCACCCCCAGCCCGCTCCCCCACCTTCCCTCGCGCCCCCTTCTCCCCCAGGCCAGACACCCCACCCCCAGCCCGCTCCCCCACCTTCCCTCGCGCCCCCTCCTCCCCCGGGCCAGACACCAACAAGGGGCGGGCTGGGGGCGGGGCAGCTTCGCACTCGGACCCAGGATTCGCTCGCGCCCCCGCGCGCTCCTCGGACCTTCCTGTCATGGCGGCGCCGGCCGCCCAGTCAGACAACGCCCCCCTGCGACAGCCCATTGGCCGAACCAGAGGCAGGTTCCCCTTTGCTGACAGCCCATTGGGCGACACTATCCTCCGCCAAGGCTGTCTTCCGAAAGCCCATTGGCTGGCACACAGCCAGGAACCACCCCTAAGTCACAGACAATTCGAGGACAGAGCAGCCCATTAAGATCCACCCCGGACAGCCTATTGGTCGAGAGCAGTGGCAGGTCATTCCCCCTAGTCACACCGCATTCGCAGGCAGAGCTGTCCGTTAAGATGCAGCCGGGTCAGCCTATTGGGTGCCTCTGATTCAGAACACGCCCCTTAGTCACAGCCCATTCGCGGACAGAAGAGTCTGTTATAATCCACCCCGGACAACCTATTGGCCGCCAGCAGCCCCAGAACACGCCTTTAGTCACCGCCCATTGGCGCACGGAGCAGTCCGTTAAGAGTCACCTCGGACAGCCTCAGATTGGGCGCCACAGATTCCGAACACGCCCTTTACTCTCAGCCCATTCGCGGACAGAACAGTCTGTTACGATCAGTCCGGGACAGTCTCTCGGCCAGCCTTACTGTAGGGATAACATAGTCAAGTATGAAACATGATTCCCCAAGTGGAAGTGACTCCCCAGAATTTGTTCCCCACAACTACAAGTCTAAGGAGGAGAAGTTTGTGTGTGGGATCCTGGCGCGGAGCCTGGTGTGTGGGATGAGGGGGCCGGGGGCAGGAGGGGAGAGGGCTGCGCGGAGCCTGGTGTGTGGGATGAGGGGGCCGCGGGCAGGAGGGGAGAGGGCTGCGCGGAGCCTGCAGTGCGGGATGAGGGGGCCGGGGGCAGGAGGGGAGAGGGCTGCGCGGAGCCTGGTGTGTGGGATGAGGGGGCCGGGGGCAGGAGGGGAGAGGGCTGCGCGGAGCCTGGTGTGTGGGATGAGGGGGCCGCGGGCAGGAGGGGAGAGGGCTGCGCCGAGCCTGGAAATAACGAGCTTCTTACTTTGCCTGCTGTCAAAGGGCAAGACTGGGGCCACGTGGCGTGCGGAGCAGGGACAGCAGCTGGGGGCGATGGAATTACACGTGCATTACCCGCAATGACCACCGAGCGGCACTGTGGAGGCGCTTCGGAATTACACGTGCATTACCCGCAATGACCACCGAGCGGCACTGTGGAGGCGCTACGGAATTACACGTGCATTACCGCCGGTGACTACCGAGCGGCACTGTTGCTCTGCTAAGGGCCGTCATTTCCGAATAAAAAAGATTGTTCTTAGGGTAGAAATGCCCCATTCCGAACTAAGAACACGCTGGGCGGGGCTATGCCGGGGGGCGGGGCTATGATAGGGGCGGGGCGCGCTGCGACGTGCCCCGGGAGGCCGCACTCTGAGAACTACAAGTCCCAGGATGCGTCGCTAACACTTGGAGTGACAGGAGCGCGGGACCAACCGCGTCGCTCCCTGGTCAATGCCCCGTTGTGATGTCACTTCCGCTTCACCCGCCCAACCGAACAGCGCCGGGCCTGCCCTGGCCCTGCAATGGCCGATGGGAGCTGCGGACAGGGGCACTCAGTTTCCCACAAGCCACTGCGGCTACTTTCCCTACTCCCCCTCATCCGGCCCCTCCCCATTGCTGGGCGGGGCTCCTGCCTCAGAGACGGCAGCGTCCGCAGCTGATGCCCCGCCCCCACTCGGGAGAGGAGACTCCGCGGCAACCCTTCCCCCCCAAACTCCTCCCCGCCCCGTGCAGTCTGAACCCCCCAAACTCCTCCCCGCCCCGTGCAGTCTGCTCCCCCCTCAAACTACTCCCCCCCGTGCAGTCTGATCCCCCCAAACTTCCCCCCGCCCCGTGCAGTCTGATCCTCCCCCCCGTGCAGTCTGATCCCCCCCAAACTCCTCCCCGCCCCCTGCAGTCTGCTCCCCCCCACCAAACTCCTCCCCGCCCCGTGCAGTCTCCTCCCCCCCACCAAACTCCTCCCCGCCCAATGCAGTGTGAACCCCCCCAAATTCCTCTCCGCCCCGTGCAGTCTGAACCCCCCCCAAATTCCTCTCCGCCCCGTGCAGTCTGCTCCCCCCCAACTCCTCTCCCCCAGTGCAGTCTTCTCCCCCTCACCACCAAACTCGTCCCTGCCCCGTGCAGTCTGCTCCCTCCAAACTCCTCCCCGCCCCATGCAGTCTGCTCCCCTCCCCAAACTCCTCCCCGCCCCCTGCAGACTGATCACCCCCAAAATTTCTCTCCGCCGCGTGCAGTCCGATCCCCCCCAACCTCCTCTCCGCCCCGTGCAGTCCGATCCCCCCCAAGCTCCTCCCCCCCCGTGCAGTCCGCTCCCCCCCACCAAACTGCTCTCCGCCCCGTGCAGTCTGCTCCCACCCAAACTCCTCCCCGCCCCGTGCAGTCTGCTCCCCCCAACTCCTCCCCGCCCCGTGCAGTCTGCTCCCCCTCACCACCAAACTCCTCTCCGCCCCGTGCAGTCTGATCCCCCCCAAACTGCTCCCCACCCCGTGCAGTCTGCTCCCCCCCAAACTGCTCCCCACCCCGTGCAGTCTGCTCCCCCCAACTCCTCTCCGCCCCGTGCAGTCTGATCCCCCCCACGAAACTCCTCTCCGCCCCGTGCAGTCTGCTCCCCCCCAAACTCCTCTCCGCCCCGTGCAGTCTGCTCCCCCCAACTCCTCCCCGCCCCGTGCAGTCTGCTCCCCCTCACCACCAAACTCCTCTCCGCCCCGTGCAGTCTGCTCCCCCCCCAAACTCCTCCTCCCCCCGTGCAGTCTGATCCCCCCCAAACTCCTCCTCCCCCCGTGCAGTCTGATCCCCCCCAAACTCCTCCTCGCCCCGTGCAGTCTGATCTCCTACCCCCCACAAAACGCCTCCCCCCGTGCAGTCTGATCCCCCCCAAACTCCTCGCCCCGTGCAGTCTGATCCCCCACCACCACCAAACTCCTCGCCCCGTGCAGTCTGATCTCCTACCCCCCACAAAACTCCTCCCCCCGTGCAGTCTGATCCCCCCCAAACTCCTCGCCCCGTGCAGTCTGATCCCCTACCCCCCAAACTCCTCCCCGCCCCATGCAGTCTGATCCCCCACCACCACCAAACTCCTCTCCCCCCATGCAGTCTGCTCCCCCCAACACCAAATTTCCCAGCCGGCTTGTGTGGGGACTGGCAGCGGGACAGGCTGATGCTGCTGTTGCCTTCGAAAGTGCAGCGGGGAGCGTGAGGCGGGTGGGGGGGGAGGGGGGGCGGCTGCCTCTGCTGCGTCCCGTTCACAAGCCCAGAGGGGCCGCGCGAGGATTTTCCGGAGACCCCGAGGAGTTTTCTGCCGCTCACTTCTGTGTCCCAGCTGAGTTCCTGCCAGTCAGTGGCCCCGCCCCCAGACCAGGCCACGCCCCTGCCATTAATGACGGAGCCTGGGACCCGTCTGTGTGCCCCACAAACCCACGTGTCACTCGCCGGGGAGCCGATAGAACGTGCCCCGCGTTCCATCATTTGCATGCACCGCGCCAGGGCAATGACGTCACTAGCAGTGCGCTGCTGTTCGTAGCCGGCAGTGGCAGCTTCGCACCGAGCCGGGCCACGAGGCAGCGGGCGCAGCGCTGGGGGCGGAGCTACAGGGGAGCGGCCCGGCCGGGCGGGGTGCACACTGGGGCACCCAAGGGCTGAGATCCGGGCGGGGCAGCGTCACGCTCTGACCTCGCTGCCGCCTCCCGCCGCCTCTCCCTTGGGGCCGGGTGGCGCGGACCGGAAGCCGCTGCACTGCCCGGATTTCCTGGGGAACACGCTCCCTGTGACGTCAGGGCCTGCCACAGAGGCAGGGCGCCACCCCGGCCAAGCAAGGAGCAGAGCTAGGGTTGCCAGATGGTTTCACCAAAATACCAGACACGCCTGACATGACATCACAATCTGCATTCCATCTGATTTAGAAAATACCAGACATTTATCAGAGGAGTAGCCGCGTTAGTCTGAATCTGCAAAAGCAGCGAGGAGTCCTGTGGCACAGAACTCCTTGCCGCTTTCGCGGACATTTATATTTTCTCAATTTGTTTCCCCGAAGAAAAAGCTGAAAGCCTGGACCGTCCAGTTCAAAACCGGACACCTGGCAACCATAAGCAGAGTGGTGCCTTGTCGGAGCGGTTCCAGCCTCCGCTCTGCTGTCCTTCCTCTGCCCCACGTACCACGGGAGCTGGTGGCCTACGCTGGCTGCACCGCCGCAGGAAACCTCCAACCCCAGTCGCTGTCCCAGCCGGGCACCCCGTGTCTGAACCCGTCCCGCCTGGCCCCGTGTCTCCTGCCTACCACCCGCTGACCTGGCACCAGCTGAGCGCTCGTACCTGGGCACCTTCCGGTCACGGTTCCCAGTCGGTTGCTGTCAGGCTGTGGACCGAGCAAACGTCACTTCCGGTCCGTGGGACTGAACGCACGTGGCGCCGGCATGATGCGAGGCCGCTCCTTGTTGCCCCACGTCGGATACAAAAGGAGCAGCTACCGCGCGGCAGTTAGGGCCTCGTGCTGAAACGCGCTGCAGCAGTGCTACTCTTCCCTGCCCCTCTCATCCCAGTTGCATGCTCCAGATGGGAGGGGAGGGGTGTCGCTTTCCAGGAGCTACTGCTGCCAGGGCACCGTCTGACTGGCACACGTCAGACGCACACGCCCGTGCAACAGCCACTCACCCTGCCAAATGCTCACACGCAGGGATGCGTGTACACACTCACAAACGCGAATTAACAGATTAACACGCCTGGGCGCCCACTCGTGCCCTCGCTCAGATGCCCACACACGCATCTGCTCAATCTGCCCGCACGCAGGCACGTGCACACACACGCAAATGGACACTTGCGGACGCACACACTTGCACTCATACTTACGTGCGCACGCATGCACGCCGAGTAACAGTCGCCTAGAAGGACTCACCAATAATATCAAACTCAAAAGCCAAAGATTAGATCAATTAGGAGACAACTATTCCCACGAGGCCCTAATCCATGTCTGGGGCTCCTCGGTGCTGCTGGAGACCAAGTCTTTATTTCAATCCCAGTTTTGCCAACTCTCCGCATGCGTGACGCTAGGTCAATTGGCAGCCTACTCACTTAGTTTTCCGTATGATCCTAGACACGTTAAGTATCGCCAGCCAGGAGATTCGGGGGGCGGCGGGGGGAGGGGGGGATTAATGACATTTTTAAAAATACAAAAATCGGTGTTCAGTTTCTGTTGTAGATAAACCTATGTACTTCATATGACTTGACACTGTGCCTCTCCATATAACCTTGTAACTTTGTATTAATCCATATGACCTTGTCACTTTGTATTAGAACTTGAATCCATATAACCTTGTAACTTAGTTTTCTACATAGGGTTCTAATACAGAGTATATAGTTAAAGAGGTAAAAATGTCATTTGCTAGGAGTAGAATAAGATCTTTCCCCCACTCTCTCCCCCCCACTCTGTAATCAATTGCCCAGTTGAATGAACGAGGTGTGAATGAGTAACACTTGGGAGCCAAGCACCTCCAGAGAGCTACACCAGTTGAAAAGGGGGTAGAAGCCAGACCCAAGGTGTCAAGAGGGCTCAAGAAAGAAGAGCAGACATATTGAAGGCCTTGGGGATTAGAAGCAAGCACCTTCTTTGGAAAACACCCTCTCTTAACAGACAGCACCCACAAAGGGACCAAAGGACACAGACCCAGATTTTGAATCTGGGATATATTTGCATAAGAGGGAAGCCGCTATAAAAGTGAGTTGTCTTGCAGAGGACTCCGGGTCTCATCTTGTCACCATCGGAGCATCGATCCGGATCAGCAGAAGCCCGGCTCCACCCCTCCCCCATCTAACTCACCTGGCCAGTGAAGTTAAGGGGAGCAACAAGTTGGTAACAACAGCAAGACGGAGTGTGCTTGTGCACGTGTGTGTGTGTGTGTGTGTGTGTGTGTGTGTGTGTGTGTGTGAGAGTGAGTGCGTGAGTGACACAGAATAATCAATACTTATCATATGCATGTGGTAAATAAATAAATAATTTCTATATATATATAATGTGTGTGTGTGTGATCAATAAATGTGGCGTGTTGCCTTATCCCTCTGAAAAAGATCCCGAGTACTTCTTTTAAGTACAACACTGTGACTTTTGTACTTCGTATTTTCAAGTTCTTCCACCACGAGCCAGAGGGCCTTTTCTCAGGGACCCGTACCACGCTCGCAAACGTCTGTGCGGCCCTCCCTCGATACTTACCTTGAGCCAATTGCTATTTGCTCTTCTTCCATAGATCGCTGTCTGGTTTCCATCTGCCGGCAGGGTCTCGGGGGGGGTGGCTCCTTTCGGTCTCTGCCACCACCTGGCCAGCCTCTCATCTCCTCCAAGTCTACAGGGACCGAAAAAGAGACAGAGAACGGTTAGGAGCTAGGCCACCCTAGATGTGTGGAAAGGACAGACACGTGCGTCACCTGGCTGCTGCTCACTGGAGCCCAGTGTTGCCTCTAACATTTCCCCTCCAGGAGCGGAGTGAGTTTTGTCTCGTGCTCCAAGATCGAGGTCACGTGCCCTTCTTCGGATGCCTGCCACCCAGGCGAAGACATGTCTCGTCTGTGTTTTTAAAACGTTCTGGAAGAAAGAGTACTAACACAAGGGAGAATTAACAAGGTCATTTAAACTGTAAATATTTGTTTGATATGAAGTCAAATAAAAGGAAAATTAATACTGCAACATTTTCAGTGGCCAACCTCCTCTCCTCTCCTCTCCTCTCCCCTCCCCTCCCCTGCCCCCTCCAGCTGGCCTAGATGATCTCTCCGGGTCCCTTATGGTAAAGCCCGCCCCGGGACCCTGTGCTGAGGTGACAAGTTCTTCACAAGATACTGGGTATGTAAACTTTTTACGGAAAAGCGTCCGTGGCCAATCTAGTCGCGCTTTTCTGCAAAAAAGCCCCAATCGCCATTTTCGCCATCGGGGCTTTTTTGCGGAAAAGAACTCTCTGCTGTCTACACTGGCCCTTTTGCGCAGAAGTCTTTCGGAAAAAGACTTTTGCCCGAACGGGAGCAGCATAGTATTCCCGCAGAAGCACTGACAATCTTACATGAGATCGTCAGTGCTTTTGCGGAAATTCAAGCGGCCAGTGTAGACAGCTGGCAAGTTTTTCCGCAAAAGCAGATGATTAGCACACTTTCCTAGTTGAAAATCCAAGGAGAAGAAAGGGGAGAATTGCAAATCAAGACTCTCTTAAGGTGTCTGAAAGCTACTTTGGTCTGGGCCGGTACTCAGTGGTACCAAGGCAGACTTTTCTGTGGCTCGGTTGTCTAATGCCACACTAGAACAAGTCTACCACACCGAACGAAAGAGCAGACAATTACATGAAAGGGAAAAAAGGTGGCTTGGCAGAGAATTTGCTTCCGGACAAAAACAAGAGACTGCGGTGGTTAAAGAAGAACGGGAGGCATACCTGTGCATAAACCAATTCACCAGAAACCTTCTGAACAACCAGTTCAGTCACATGTCCTTACAGGGACAAGCACCTTAATGACGGTAGCCCTGACATTTTATTTTGCAGACGATTCTACTCGTGGAAGGGCTGCTGGAGTGAAACTTGAGGCCCAAGCAGGAGGAAAGTTTGATTTTCTAGTACCAAATAGAAAAACAATAATAGAACAAAAAGGCTAAAAGATGCCTAAGGGCGGAGATAGGGTCCAGAATGACTTAGACAAATTGGAGGATTGGGCCACAAGAAATCTGATGAGGTTCAACAAGGACAAGTGTAGAGTCCTGCACTTGGGATGGAAGAATCCCAAGCATAGTTACAAGCTGGGGACCAACCGGTTAAGTAGTAGTTCTGCAGACAGGACCTGGGGGTTACAGTGGATGAGAAGCTGGAGATGAGTCAACAGTGTGCCCTTGTAGCCAAGAAGGCTAATGGCATATTAGGTTGCATTAAGAGGAGCATTGCCAGTAGATCCAGAGATGTCATTATTCCCCTTTATTCGGCTTTGGTGGGGCCACATCTGGAGTACTGTGTCCAGTTCTGGGCCCCCCACTACAGAAGGGATGTGGACACATTGGAGAGGGTCCAGCAGAGGACAACCAAAACGATTAGGGGGCTGGAGCAATTGCTCTATGAAGAGGCTGAGGGATTTAGGTTTCTTTAGTCTGAAGAGGAGACCATGAGGGGGGATTTTATAGTAGCCTTCAACTTCCTTATAAGGACACAGGAACGCAAGGTAACCTGTTCTCCCAACTCTCGCTTTCAGACGGGGTGGGGAACCTTATTGGGGGGGCGGAAGGCACACACTAGTAGGGTTGCCAGATGGTTTCAGCAAAAAAAAAAAAAAAAAAAAAGGCGCCAGGAAAATTTTTGTTGAGGGAAAGAAGCCAACCAAACAAAAAAACCCCACCAGGAACATTTTTGTTGAGCAAAATCCAGTTGTGACCCCTTTAATTAGTCAGCCAATCTCCCCGCCCCGGATTATTTCTGCTGGGCACAGAGGAAAAGCAGAAAATACTGGACATTTTGTATGTCCGGTATTTTCTAAATTTATTTACCGGACAAAAAGTGCAACTACCGGGCTGTCTGGCTCAGTGCTAGACACCTGGCAACCCTACACACAAGAGTGAAGAAAAAAAAAATCCCAAACCCCACCATCCGCATTAACACATGCCCCAACTGAGAAGGAGGAAGAGGCTTCCCACATTCCCCTCGCACACCGGAGCTTGTGAGGAGGGGGGGGCGGGGGGCGGGGCGGGGCGGGGCAGGCTAGCAGAATTTGTCTGCTCCAATCTGGCCACCCAGAGAAATAAAAAAGCAAATTGAAAGAGCCAGACGAATACCTAGAAACCATCTACTTCAAGACAGACCCAAGAAAACCAACAATAGAACACCACTTGTCATCACCTACAACCCCCAACTTAAACCTGTCCAACACATTATCAATAAACTACAGCCTATATTGGAACAGGATACCATACTCAAAGAGGCTCTGGGAGACAGACCCATAGTCTCCTATAGACAACCACCTAACCTCAAGATGATTCTTACCAACCACCACAGGACATACCACACTAATACCAACCCTGGTACCTTCCCTTGCAACAAACCCCGTTGCCAGCTTTGTCCACATATTCATTCTGCTGATACCATTATTGGACCCAACCAAGTGAGTTATAAGATCAAGAACACATATTCCTGCGCATCCAGAAATATAATCTATGCTATCGTGTGCCGAAAGTGTCCGTCTGCTATGTACATTGGACAAACATCTCAGACACTTCGCCAAAGGATTAATGCCCACAAAACAGATATCAGACAAGATCACAAAGAGAAAACAGTTTCTTGCCATTTTAACCAGAAAGGACACTCTCTCAATGACTTAACCACCTGCATTCTGCTACAAAGACCTTTTACATCTGCACTTGAAAGGGAATCCTCTGAACTGTCATTCATGTTAAAATTCGACACTTTCCAACAAGGACTTAGTTCAAATGTTTGTTATCTCACCCATTACCAAGATAGTTTCCCCAATTATCACCTCTAATACCATTAACTCACAAACATCCCACTCTCCCTACCTCTAATATCATCAATTCACAGACACTTACCTTCCTTCCCCCTCCCCCCCACCGCATCCCCCTCCTGTTCTGCAATGTGATTTGTCCTTTTCATATTTGTTCTTTTTTTTAATTGTATCCTTTGGTATATACGGTTGTGACTACTTTCTTCCACTATTTGATCTGAGGAAGTGGGTCTGGCCCACGAAAGCTCATCATCTAATAAACCATCTTGTTAGTCTTTAAAGTGCTACATTGTCCTGCATTTTGCTTCAACTACCCCAGACTAACACGGCTACATTTCTATCACCAATCTGGAGGGGAGCTAGAGCGTTAGTGTGGGAACCTTGAGTCTCGAGGGCCACACTCACGTGAGCTGGGGTATTAGGTTCCTCACCCCTGCTTTAAAAACAAAACCTCTTACTCTTAAAAATCGATCCCAGTATCTCTGGTCGGACCAGCTTCACGCAGGTCCTCGGGGATGGAAAACTGCAGCAAACTGTATGAACAGAAACAAACAGAAGCCCCAATCGCAGCTGGAGGTGGGGCGAGGCTGCCCCAGCAGGGACACAACGGGGCAGCCGCCCTCCACCAGATCAGGAAAACAACCGCGCCATTCCCCGGCCAGCAGGAAGGCGAGTGCCGCTGCAAGGCTCCGCAACGGAGGTGGGCGGCAGAGGGGTGTTTGTGCGCGGCCGCGCGCCTTCAGCGGCAACTCCCCTGGTGCCCCCTTCTCTAGTCCAGCCAGGCCTAAAATGCTCAGTGCTTAGAAGGCGGGTGGGGAACCTAAGGCCTGGGTGCTTGGGGCTCCTCCACCGTCGCCCCCTCCCCACGCCGTGGGGCTGGAGGCACAAAGCGACTAGGCTGGGCCCTGCAGTGCTCTGGCGCCAGGGGGACGTTTCTCCGCTCAGCTGGGGGCCAGGCAGGGAGGCTTTTCTGTCGGTTGGTTTGTCTGTCACCTGTTTGCCCCCCAATTCTCAGCCACCCCCCCCCCTCCCCACACGCCCCCACCCAGGACGCTCTCGGCCTCTGCAGGAGGCACAGCCGGGCACTGGGCGGCACTGCGGGCAGCCAGGGCCAGAGCATCCCCCCCCACAGCGCCCCCCGCCGAACTGCCCCCCCCCCCGGGCACAGGGGGGATTCAGCGGGCACCCGGCCCCGCCCCCAGACAGCGAGCAGCGCGGGGAGCAGGGCTCAGGCCGCCCCGCCCCCCCGCGTGCGGGACACGTTCTGTGCGTGCCCCGCCCGCGGGAACCACCCCTCGAGGGCGCGCGGCTCCCCGGCGGGGGGAAGGGGCACGTGACACTCCCGGGCCCCGGTGGCCCGCAGCCCCCCCTCCCCGAGACACCCACGTGACTGGAGCCCGGGTCAGCTCCCGCGCCCGGCACCACCTGGGGGGGTCACAGGGGCGCTGCTCCCCGGGGAGGCAGCAGCGCCGGGGGGGGGGGCAGAAATCGCCCCCCCCCCTCCGCCAGGGGCCGCCCCGCCGATGTCCAGCCTGGGGCCCGGAGAGAAGCAGGCGGGGGGGGGGGGCTCGACGTCACTGCCAGCTCCCGCCCCGCCCCCCAGGCTCCGCCCCTCAGCGCCCCCCGCAGCGTTTTCCCGCCCGCCTCGTGGGCGCGAGCGTCCCGGGAGTTTCCCGCCCAGCCAGCGCCGCCCGCGCCTGCGCTCTCCCGCGCCCTGTCCCCTCCTGCCCCCCCCAGTGCCAAGGCCCCCCCCGGCCCCTCCCCCTCCCTCCTGCCCCCCCAGTGCCGAGCACCCCCCCGGCCCCTCACCCCCTCCTGCCCCCCCAGTGCCGAGCACCCCCCGGCTCCTCACCCCCTCCTGCCCCCCCAGTGCCGAGCACCCCCCCGGCCCCTCACCCCCTCCTGCCCCCCCAGTGCCGAGCACCCCCCCGGCCCCTCACCCCCTCCTGCCCCCCCCAGTGCCGAGCACCCCCCCCCCGGCCCCTCACACCCAGCCTGCTCCTACACCTCACCCCTGTCCAGACACCCCACCCCCAGCCCGCTCCCCCACCTTCCCTCGCGCCCCCTTCTCCCCCAGGCCAGACACCCCACCCCCAGCCCGCTCCCCCACCTTCCCTCGCGCCCCCTCCTCCCCCGGGCCAGACACCAACAAGGGGCGGGCTGGGGGCGGGGCAGCTTCGCACTCGGACCCAGGATTCGCTCGCGCCCCCGCGCGCTCCTCGGACCTTCCTGTCATGGCGGCGCCGGCCGCCCAGTCAGACAACGCCCCCCTGCGACAGCCCATTGGCCGAACCAGAGGCAGGTTCCCCTTTGCTGACAGCCCATTGGGCGACACTATCCTCCGCCAAGGCTGTCTTCCGAAGGCCCATTGGCTGGCACACAGCCAGGAACCACCCCTAAGTCACAGACAATTCGAGGACAGAGCAGCCCATTAAGATCCACCCCGGACAGCCTATTGGTCGAGAGCAGTGGCAGGTCATTCCCCCTAGTCACACCGCATTCGCAGGCAGAGCTGTCCGTTAAGATGCAGCCGGGTCAGCCTATTGGGTGCCTCTGATTCAGAACACGCCCCTTAGTCACAGCCCATTCGCGGACAGAAGAGTCTGTTATAATCCACCCCGGACAACCTATTGGCCGCCAGCAGCCCCAGAACACGCCTTTAGTCACCGCCCATTGGCGCACGGAGCAGTCCGTTAAGAGTCACCTCGGACAGCCTCAGATTGGGCGCCACAGATTCCGAACACGCCCTTTACTCTCAGCCCATTCGCGGACAGAACAGTCTGTTACGATCAGTCCGGGACAGTCTCTCGGCCAGCCTTAGTGTAGGGATAACATAGTCAAGTATGAAACATGATTCCCCAAGTGGAAGTGACTCCCCAGAATTTGTTCCCCACAACTACAAGTCTAAGGAGGAGAAGTTTGTGTGTGGGATCCTGGCGCGGAGCCTGGTGTGTGGGATGAGGGGGCCGGGGGCAGGAGGGGAGAGGGCTGCGCGGAGCCTGGTGTGTGGGATGAGGGGGCCGCGGGCAGGAGGGGAGAGGGCTGCGCGGAGCCTGCAGTGCGGGATGAGGGGGCCGGGGGCAGGAGGGGAGAGGGCTGCGCGGAGCCTGGTGTGTGGGATGAGGGGGCCGGGGGCAGGAGGGGAGAGGGCTGCGCGGAGCCTGGTGTGTGGGATGAGGGGGCCGCGGGCAGGAGGGGAGAGGGCTGCGCCGAGCCTGGAAATAACGAGCTTCTTACTTTGCCTGCTGTCAAAGGGCAAGACTGGGGCCACGTGGCGTGCGGAGCAGGGACAGCAGCTGGGGGCGATGGAATTACACGTGCATTACCCGCAATGACCACCGAGCGGCACTGTGGAGGCGCTTCGGAATTACACGTGCATTACCCGCAATGACCACCGAGCGGCACTGTGGAGGCGCTACGGAATTACACGTGCATTACCGCCGGTGACTACCGAGCGGCACTGTTGCTCTGCTAAGGGCCGTCATTTCCGAATAAAAAAGATTGTTCTTAGGGTAGAAATGCCCCATTCCGAACTAAGAACACGCTGGGCGGGGCTATGCCGGGGGGCGGGGCTATGATAGGGGCGGGGCGCGCTGCGACGTGCCCCGGGAGGCCGCACTCTGAGAACTACAAGTCCCAGGATGCGTCGCTAACACTTGGAGTGACAGGAGCGCGGGACCAACCGCGTCGCTCCCTGGTCAATGCCCCGTTGTGATGTCACTTCCGCTTCACCCGCCCAA
Source organism: Pelodiscus sinensis (assembly GCF_052426305.1). Taxonomy (NCBI): domain Eukaryota; kingdom Metazoa; phylum Chordata; order Testudines; family Trionychidae; genus Pelodiscus; species Pelodiscus sinensis. The sequence continues at coordinate 873,705 of NC_143059.1, forward strand.
CCGAACAGCGCCGGGCCTGCCCTGGCCCTGCAATGGCCGATGGGAGCTGCGGACAGGGGCACTCAGTTTCCCACAAGCCACTGCGGCTACTTTCCCTACTCCCCCTCATCCGGCCCCTCCCCATTGCTGGGCGGGGCTCCTGCCTCAGAGACGGCAGCGTCCGCAGCTGATGCCCCGCCCCCACTCGGGAGAGGAGACTCCGCGGCAACCCTTCCCCCCCAAACTCCTCCCCGCCCCGTGCAGTCTGAACCCCCCAAACTCCTCCCCGCCCCGTGCAGTCTGCTCCCCCCTCAAACTACTCCCCCCCGTGCAGTCTGATCCCCCCAAACTTCCCCCCGCCCCGTGCAGTCTGATCCTCCCCCCCGTGCAGTCTGATCCCCCCCAAACTCCTCCCCGCCCCCTGCAGTCTGCTCCCCCCCACCAAACTCCTCCCCGCCCCGTGCAGTCTCCTCCCCCCCACCAAACTCCTCCCCGCCCAATGCAGTGTGAACCCCCCCAAATTCCTGTCCGCCCCGTGCAGTCTGAACCCCCCCCAAATTCCTCTCCGCCCCGTGCAGTCTGCTCCCCCCCAACTCCTCTCCCCCAGTGCAGTCTTCTCCCCCTCACCACCAAACTCGTCCCTGCCCCGTGCAGTCTGCTCCCTCCAAACTCCTCCCCGCCCCATGCAGTCTGCTCCCCTCCCCAAACTCCTCCCCGCCCCCTGCAGACTGATCACCCCCAAAATTTCTCTCCGCCGCGTGCAGTCCGATCCCCCCCAACCTCCTCTCCGCCCCGTGCAGTCCGATCCCCCCCAAGCTCCTCCCCCCCGTGCAGTCCGCTCCCCCCCACCAAACTGCTCTCCGCCCCGTGCAGTCTGCTCCCACCCAAACTCCTCCCCGCCCCGTGCAGTCTGCTCCCCCCAACTCCTCCCCGCCCCGTGCAGTCTGCTCCCCCTCACCACCAAACTCCTCTCCGCCCCGTGCAGTCTGATCCCCCCCAAACTGCTCCCCACCCCGTGCAGTCTGCTCCCCCCCAAACTGCTCCCCACCCCGTGCAGTCTGCTCCCCCCAACTCCTCTCCGCCCCGTGCAGTCTGATCCCCCCCACGAAACTCCTCTCCGCCCCGTGCAGTCTGCTCCCCCCCAAACTCCTCTCCGCCCCGTGCAGTCTGCTCCCCCCAACTCCTCCCCGCCCCGTGCAGTCTGCTCCCCCTCACCACCAAACTCCTCTCCGCCCCGTGCAGTCTGCTCCCCCCCCAAACTCCTCCTCCCCCCGTGCAGTCTGATCCCCCCCAAACTCCTCCTCCCCCCGTGCAGTCTGATCCCCCCCAAACTCCTCGCCCCGTGCAGTCTGATCTCCTACCCCCCACAAAACGCCTCCCCCCGTGCAGTCTGATCCCCCCCAAACTCCTCGCCCCGTGCAGTCTGATCCCCCACCACCACCAAACTCCTCGCCCCGTGCAGTCTGATCTCCTACCCCCCACAAAACTCCTCCCCCCGTGCAGTCTGATCCCCCCCAAACTCCTCGCCCCGTGCAGTCTGATCCCCTACCCCCCAAACTCCTCCCCGCCCCATGCAGTCTGATCCCCCACCACCACCAAACTCCTCTCCCCCCATGCAGTCTGCTCCCCCCAACACCAAATTTCCCAGCCGGCTTGTGTGGGGACTGGCAGCGGGACAGGCTGATGCTGCTGTTGCCTTCGAAAGTGCAGCGGGGAGCGTGAGGCGGGTGGGGGGGGAGGGGGGGCGGCTGCCTCTGCTGCGTCCCGTTCACAAGCCCAGAGGGGCCGCGCGAGGATTTTCCGGAGACCCCGAGGAGTTTTCTGCCGCTCACTTCTGTGTCCCAGCTGAGTTCCTGCCAGTCAGTGGCCCCGCCCCCAGACCAGGCCACGCCCCTGCCATTAATGACGGAGCCTGGGACCCGTCTGTGTGCCCCACAAACCCACGTGTCACTCGCCGGGGAGCCGATAGAACGTGCCCCGCGTTCCATCATTTGCATGCACCGCGCCAGGGCAATGACGTCACTAGCAGTGCGCTGCTGTTCGTAGCCGGCAGTGGCAGCTTCGCACCGAGCCGGGCCACGAGGCAGCGGGCGCAGCGCTGGGGGCGGAGCTACAGGGGAGCGGCCCGGCCGGGCGGGGTGCACACTGGGGCACCCAAGGGCTGAGATCCGGGCGGGGCAGCGTCACGCTCTGACCTCGCTGCCGCCTCCCGCCGCCTCTCCCTTGGGGCCGGGTGGCGCGGACCGGAAGCCGCTGCACTGCCCGGATTTCCTGGGGAACACGCTCCCTGTGACGTCAGGGCCTGCCACAGAGGCAGGGCGCCACCCCGGCCAAGCAAGGAGCAGAGCTAGGGTTGCCAGATGGTTTCACCAAAATACCAGACACGCCTGACATGACATCACAATCTGCATTCCATCTGATTTAGAAAATACCAGACATTTATCAGAGGAGTAGCCGCGTTAGTCTGAATCTGCAAAAGCAGCGAGGAGTCCTGTGGCACAGAACTCCTTGCCGCTTTCGCGGACATTTATATTTTCTCAATTTGTTTCCCCGAAGAAAAAGCTGAAAGCCTGGACCGTCCAGTTCAAAACCGGACACCTGGCAACCATAAGCAGAGTGGTGCCTTGTCGGAGCGGTTCCAGCCTCCGCTCTGCTGTCCTTCCTCTGCCCCACGTACCACGGGAGCTGGTGGCCTACGCTGGCTGCACCGCCGCAGGAAACCTCCAACCCCAGTCGCTGTCCCAGCCGGGCACCCCGTGTCTGAACCCGTCCCGCCTGGCCCCGTGTCTCCTGCCTACCACCCGCTGACCTGGCACCAGCTGAGCGCTCGTACCTGGGCACCTTCCGGTCACGGTTCCCAGTCGGTTGCTGTCAGGCTGTGGACCGAGCAAACGTCACTTCCGGTCCGTGGGACTGAACGCACGTGGCGCCGGCATGATGCGAGGCCGCTCCTTGTTGCCCCACGTCGGATACAAAAGGAGCAGCTACCGCGCGGCAGTTAGGGCCTCGTGCTGAAACGCGCTGCAGCAGTGCTACTCTTCCCTGCCCCTCTCATCCCAGTTGCATGCTCCAGATGGGAGGGGAGGGGTGTCGCTTTCCAGGAGCTACTGCTGCCAGGGCACCGTCTGACTGGCACACGTCAGACGCACACGCCCGTGCAACAGCCACTCACCCTGCCAAATGCTCACACGCAGGGATGCGTGTACACACTCACAAACGCGAATTAACAGATTAACACGCCTGGGCGCCCACTCGTGCCCTCGCTCAGATGCCCACACACGCATCTGCTCAATCTGCCCGCACGCAGGCACGTGCACACACACGCAAATGGACACTTGCGGACGCACACACTTGCACTCATACTTACGTGCGCACGCATGCACGCCGAGTAACAGTCGCCTAGAAGGACTCACCAATAATATCAAACTCAAAAGCCAAAGATTAGATCAATTAGGAGACAACTATTCCCACGAGGCCCTAATCCATGTCTGGGGCTCCTCGGTGCTGCTGGAGACCAAGTCTTTATTTCAATCCCAGTTTTGCCAACTCTCCGCATGCGTGACGCTAGGTCAATTGGCAGCCTACTCACTTAGTTTTCCGTATGATCCTAGACACGTTAAGTATCGCCAGCCAGGAGATTCGGGGGGCGGCGGGGGGAGGGGGGGATTAATGACATTTTTAAAAATACAAAAATCGGTGTTCAGTTTCTGTTGTAGATAAACCTATGTACTTCATATGACTTGACACTGTGCCTCTCCATATAACCTTGTAACTTTGTATTAATCCATATGACCTTGTCACTTTGTATTAGAACTTGAATCCATATAACCTTGTAACTTAGTTTTCTACATAGGGTTCTAATACAGAGTATATAGTTAAAGAGGTAAAAATGTCATTTGCTAGGAGTAGAATAAGATCTTTCCCCCACTCTCTCCCCCCCACTCTGTAATCAATTGCCCAGTTGAATGAACGAGGTGTGAATGAGTAACACTTGGGAGCCAAGCACCTCCAGAGAGCTACACCAGTTGAAAAGGGGGTAGAAGCCAGACCCAAGGTGTCAAGAGGGCTCAAGAAAGAAGAGCAGACATATTGAAGGCCTTGGGGATTAGAAGCAAGCACCTTCTTTGGAAAACACCCTCTCTTAACAGACAGCACCCACAAAGGGACCAAAGGACACAGACCCAGATTTTGAATCTGGGATATATTTGCATAAGAGGGAAGCTGCTATAAAAGTGAGTTGTCTTGCAGAGGACTCCGGGTCTCATCTTGTCACCATCGGAGCATCGATCCGGATCAGCAGAAGCCCGGCTCCACCCCTCCCCCATCTAACTCACCTGGCCAGTGAAGTTAAGGGGAGCAACAAGTTGGTAACAACAGCAAGACGGAGTGTGCTTGTGCACGTGTGTGTGTGTGTGTGTGTGTGTGTGTGTGTGTGTGTGTGAGAGTGAGTGCGTGAGTGACACAGAATAATCAATACTTATCATATGCATGTGGTAAATAAATAAATAATTTCTATATATATATAATGTGTGTGTGTGTGATCAATAAATGTGGCGTGTTGCCTTATCCCTCTGAAAAAGATCCCGAGTACTTCTTTTAAGTACAACACTGTGACTTTTGTACTTCGTATTTTCAAGTTCTTCCACCACGAGCCAGAGGGCCTTTTCTCAGGGACCCGTACCACGCTCGCAAACGTCTGTGCGGCCCTCCCTCGATACTTACCTTGAGCCAATTGCTATTTGCTCTTCTTCCATAGATCGCTGTCTGGTTTCCATCTGCCGGCAGGGTCTCGGGGGGGGTGGCTCCTTTCGGTCTCTGCCACCACATGGCCAGCCTCTCATCTCCTCCAAGTCTACAGGGACCGAAAAAGAGACAGAGAACGGTTAGGAGCTAGGCCACCCTAGATGTGTGGAAAGGACAGACACGTGCGTCACCTGGCTGCTGCTCACTGGAGCCCAGTGTTGCCTCTAACATTTCCCCTCCAGGAGCGGAGTGAGTTTTGTCTCGTGCTCCAAGATCGAGGTCACGTGCCCTTCTTCGGATGCCTGCCACCCAGGCGAAGACATGTCTCGTCTGTGTTTTTAAAACGTTCTGGAAGAAAGAGTACTAACACAAGGGAGAATTAACAAGGTCATTTAAACTGTAAATATTTGTTTGATATGAAGTCAAATAAAAGGAAAATTAATACTGCAACATTTTCAGTGGCCAACCTCCTCTCCTCTCCTCTCCTCTCCCCTCCCCTCCCCTGCCCCCTCCAGCTGGCCTAGATGATCTCTCCGGGTCCCTTATGGTAAAGCCCGCCCCGGGACCCTGTGCTGAGGTGACAAGTTCTTCACAAGATACTGGGTATGTAAACTTTTTACGGAAAAGCGTCCGTGGCCAATCTAGTCGCGCTTTTCTGCAAAAAAGCCCCAATCGCCATTTTCGCCATCGGGGCTTTTTTGCGGAAAAGAACTCTCTGCTGTCTACACTGGCCCTTTTGCGCAGAAGTCTTTCGGAAAAAGACTTTTGCCCGAACGGGAGCAGCATAGTATTCCCGCAGAAGCACTGACAATCTTACATGAGATCGTCAGTGCTTTTGCGGAAATTCAAGCGGCCAGTGTAGACAGCTGGCAAGTTTTTCCGCAAAAGCAGATGATTAGCACACTTTCCTAGTTGAAAATCCAAGGAGAAGAAAGGGGAGAATTGCAAATCAAGACTCTCTTAAGGTGTCTGAAAGCTACTTTGGTCTGGGCCGGTACTCAGTGGTACCAAGGCAGACTTTTCTGTGGCTCGGTTGTCTAATGCCACACTAGAACAAGTCTACCACACCGAACGAAAGAGCAGACAATTACATGAAAGGGAAAAAAGGTGGCTTGGCAGAGAATTTGCTTCCGGACAAAAACAAGAGACTGCGGTGGTTAAAGAAGAACGGGAGGCATACCTGTGCATAAACCAATTCACCAGAAACCTTCTGAACAACCAGTTCAGTCACATGTCCTTACAGGGACAAGCACCTTAATGACGGTAGCCCTGACATTTTATTTTGCAGACGATTCTACTCGTGGAAGGGCTGCTGGAGTGAAACTTGAGGCCCAAGCAGGAGGAAAGTTTGATTTTCTAGTACCAAATAGAAAAACAATAATAGAACAAAAAGGCTAAAAGATGCCTAAGGGCGGAGATAGGGTCCAGAATGACTTAGACAAATTGGAGGATTGGGCCACAAGAAATCTGATGAGGTTCAACAAGGACAAGTGTAGAGTCCTGCACTTGGGATGGAAGAATCCCAAGCATAGTTACAAGCTGGGGACCAACCGGTTAAGTAGTAGTTCTGCAGACAGGACCTGGGGGTTACAGTGGATGAGAAGCTGGAGATGAGTCAACAGTGTGCCCTTGTAGCCAAGAAGGCTAATGGCATATTAGGTTGCATTAAGAGGAGCATTGCCAGTAGATCCAGAGATGTCATTATTCCCCTTTATTCGGCTTTGGTGAGGCCACATCTGGAGTACTGTGTCCAGTTCTGGGCCCCCCACTACAGAAGGGATGTGGACACATTGGAGAGGGTCCAGCAGAGGACAACCAAAACGATTAGGGGGCTGGAGCAATTGCTCTATGAAGAGGCTGAGGGATTTAGGTTTCTTTAGTCTGAAGAGGAGACCATGAGGGGGGATTTTATAGTAGCCTTCAACTTCCTTATAAGGACACAGGAACGCAAGGTAACCTGTTCTCCCAACTCTCGCTTTCAGACGGGGTGGGGAACCTTATTGGGGGGGCGGAAGGCACACACTAGTAGGGTTGCCAGATGGTTTCAGCAAAAAAAAAAAAAAAAAAAAAGGCGCCAGGAAAATTTTTGTTGAGGGAAAGAAGCCAACCAAACAAAAAAACCCCACCAGGAACATTTTTGTTGAGCAAAATCCAGTTGTGACCCCTTTAATTAGTCAGCCAATCTCCCCGCCCCGGATTATTTCTGCTGGGCACAGAGGAAAAGCAGAAAATACTGGACATTTTGTATGTCCGGTATTTTCTAAATTTATTTACCGGACAAAAAGTGCAACTACCGGGCTGTCTGGCTCAGTGCTAGACACCTGGCAACCCTACACACAAGAGTGAAGAAAAAAAAAATCCCAAACCCCACCATCCGCATTAACACATGCCCCAACTGAGAAGGAGGAAGAGGCTTCCCACATTCCCCTCGCACACCGGAGCTTGTGAGGAGGGGGGGGCGGGGGGCGGGGCGGGGCGGGGCAGGCTAGCAGAATTTGTCTGCTCCAATCTGGCCACCCAGAGAAATAAAAAAGCAAATTGAAAGAGCCAGACGAATACCTAGAAACCATCTACTTCAAGACAGACCCAAGAAAACCAACAATAGAACACCACTTGTCATCACCTACAACCCCCAACTTAAACCTGTCCAACACATTATCAATAAACTACAGCCTATATTGGAACAGGATACCATACTCAAAGAGGCTCTGGGAGACAGACCCATAGTCTCCTATAGACAACCACCTAACCTCAAGATGATTCTTACCAACCACCACAGGACATACCACACTAATACCAACCCTGGTACCTTCCCTTGCAACAAACCCCGTTGCCAGCTTTGTCCACATATTCATTCTGCTGATACCATTATTGGACCCAACCAAGTGAGTTATAAGATCAAGAACACATATTCCTGCGCATCCAGAAATATAATCTATGCTATCGTGTGCCGAAAGTGTCCGTCTGCTATGTACATTGGACAAACATCTCAGACACTTCGCCAAAGGATTAATGCCCACAAAACAGATATCAGACAAGATCACAAAGAGAAAACAGTTTCTTGCCATTTTAACCAGAAAGGACACTCTCTCAATGACTTAACCACCTGCATTCTGCTACAAAGACCTTTTACATCTGCACTTGAAAGGGAATCCTCTGAACTGTCATTCATGTTAAAATTCGACACTTTCCAACAAGGACTTAGTTCAAATGTTTGTTATCTCACCCATTACCAAGATAGTTTCCCCAATTATCACCTCTAATACCATTAACTCACAAACATCCCACTCTCCCTACCTCTAATATCATCAATTCACAGACACTTACCTTCCTTCCCCCTCCCCCCCACCGCATCCCCCTCCTGTTCTGCAATGTGATTTGTCCTTTTCATATTTGTTCTTTTTTTTAATTGTATCCTTTGGTATATACGGTTGTGACTACTTTCTTCCACTATTTGATCTGAGGAAGTGGGTCTGGCCCACGAAAGCTCATCATCTAATAAACCATCTTGTTAGTCTTTAAAGTGCTACATTGTCCTGCATTTTGCTTCAACTACCCCAGACTAACACGGCTACATTTCTATCACCAATCTGGAGGGGAGCTAGAGCGTTAGTGTGGGAACCTTGAGTCTCGAGGGCCACACTCACGTGAGCTGGGGTATTAGGTTCCTCACCCCTGCTTTAAAAACAAAACCTCTTACTCTTAAAAATCGATCCCAGTATCTCTGGTCGGACCAGCTTCACGCAGGTCCTCGGGGATGGAAAACTGCAGCAAACTGTATGAACAGAAACAAACAGAAGCCCCAATCGCAGCTGGAGGTGGGGCGAGGCTGCCCCAGCAGGGACACAACGGGGCAGCCGCCCTCCACCAGATCAGGAAAACAACCGCGCCATTCCCCGGCCAGCAGGAAGGCGAGTGCCGCTGCAAGGCTCCGCAAGGGAGGTGGGCGGCAGAGGGGTGTTTGTGCGCGGCCGCGCGCCTTCAGCGGCAACTCCCCTGGTGCCCCCTTCTCTAGTCCAGCCAGGCCTAAAATGCTCAGTGCTTAGAAGGCGGGTGGGGAACCTAAGGCCTGGGTGCTTGGGGCTCCTCCACCGTCGCCCCCTCCCCACGCCGTGGGGCTGGAGGCACAAAGCGACTAGGCTGGGCCCTGCAGTGCTCTGGCGCCAGGGGGACGTTTCTCCGCTCAGCTGGGGGCCAGGCAGGGAGGCTTTTCTGTCGGTTGGTTTGTCTGTCACCTGTTTGCCCCCCAATTCTCAGCCACTCCCCCCCCTCCCCACACGCCCCCACCCAGGACGCTCTCGGCCTCTGCAGGAGGCACAGCCGGGCACTGGGCGGCACTGCGGGCAGCCAGGGCCAGAGCATCCCCCCCCACAGCGCCCCCCGCCGAACTGCCCCCCCCCCCGGGCACAGGGGGGATTCAGCGGGCACCCGGCCCCGCCCCCAGACAGCGAGCAGCGCGGGGAGCAGGGCTCAGGCCGCCCCGCCCCCCCGCGTGCGGGACACGTTCTGTGCGTGCCCCGCCCGCGGGAACCACCCCTCGAGGGCGCGCGGCTCCCCGGCGGGGGGAAGGGGCACGTGACACTCCCGGGCCCCGGTGGCCCGCAGCCCCCCCTCCCCGAGACACCCACGTGACTGGAGCCCGGGTCAGCTCCCGCGCCCGGCACCACCTGGGGGGGTCACAGGGGCGCTGCTCCCCGGGGAGGCAGCAGCGCCGGGGGGGGGGGGGGGCAGAAATCGCCCCCCCACCTCCGCCAGGGGCCGCCCCGCCGATGTCCAGCCTGGGGCCCGGAGAGAAGCAGGCGGGGGGGGGGGCTCGACGTCACTGCCAGCTCCCGCCCCGCCCCCCAGGCTCCGCCCCTCAGCGCCCCCCGCAGCGTTTTCCCGCCCGCCTCGTGGGCGCGAGCGTCCCGGGAGTTTCCCGCCCAGCCAGCGCCGCCCGCGCCTGCGCTCTCCCGCGCCCTGTCCCCTCCTGCCCCCCCCAGTGCCAAGGCCCCCCCCGGCCCCTCCCCCTCCCTCCTGCCCCCCCAGTGCCGAGCACCCCCCCGGCCCCTCACCCCCTCCTGCCCCCCCAGTGCCGAGCACCCCCCGGCTCCTCACCCCCTCCTGCCCCCCCAGTGCCGAGCACCCCCCCGGCCCCTCACCCCCTCCTGCCCCCCCAGTGCCGAGCACCCCCCCGGCCCCTCACCCCCTCCTGCCCCCCCCAGTGCCGAGCACCCCCCCCCCCCGGCCCCTCACACCCAGCCTGCTCCTACACCTCACCCCTGTCCAGACACCCCACCCCCAGCCCGCTCCCCCACCTTCCCTCGCGCCCCCTTCTCCCCCAGGCCAGACACCCCACCCCCAGCCCGCTCCCCCACCTTCCCTCGCGCCCCCTCCTCCCCCGGGCCAGACACCAACAAGGGGCGGGCTGGGGGCGGGGCAGCTTCGCACTCGGACCCAGGATTCGCTCGCGCCCCCGCGCGCTCCTCGGACCTTCCTGTCATGGCGGCGCCGGCCGCCCAGTCAGACAACGCCCCCCTGCGACAGCCCATTGGCCGAACCAGAGGCAGGTTCCCCTTTGCTGACAGCCCATTGGGCGACACTATCCTCCGCCAAGGCTGTCTTCCGAAGGCCCATTGGCTGGCACACAGCCAGGAACCACCCCTAAGTCACAGACAATTCGAGGACAGAGCAGCCCATTAAGATCCACCCCGGACAGCCTATTGGTCGAGAGCAGTGGCAGGTCATTCCCCCTAGTCACACCGCATTCGCAGGCAGAGCTGTCCGTTAAGATGCAGCCGGGTCAGCCTATTGGGTGCCTCTGATTCAGAACACGCCCCTTAGTCACAGCCCATTCGCGGACAGAAGAGTCTGTTATAATCCACCCCGGACAACCTATTGGCCGCCAGCAGCCCCAGAACACGCCTTTAGTCACCGCCCATTGGCGCACGGAGCAGTCCGTTAAGAGTCACCTCGGACAGCCTCAGATTGGGCGCCACAGATTCCGAACACGCCCTTTACTCTCAGCCCATTCGCGGACAGAACAGTCTGTTACGATCAGTCCGGGACAGTCTCTCGGCCAGCCTTAGTGTAGGGATAACATAGTCAAGTATGAAACATGATTCCCCAAGTGGAAGTGACTCCCCAGAATTTGTTCCCCACAACTACAAGTCTAAGGAGGAGAAGTTTGTGTGTGGGATCCTGGCGCGGAGCCTGGTGTGTGGGATGAGGGGGCCGGGGGCAGGAGGGGAGAGGGCTGCGCGGAGCCTGGTGTGTGGGATGAGGGGGCCGCGGGCAGGAGGGGAGAGGGCTGCGCGGAGCCTGGAAATAACGAGCTTCTTACTTTGCCTGCTGTCAAAGGGCAAGACTGGGGCCACGTGGCGTGCGGAGCAGGGACAGCAGCTGGGGGCGATGGAATTACACGTGCATTACCCGCAATGACCACCGAGCGGCACTGTGGAGGCGCTTCGGAATTACACGTGCATTACCCGCAATGACCACCGAGCGGCACTGTGGGGGCGCTACGGAATTACACGTGCATTACCCGCAATGACCACCGAGCGGCACTGTGGAGGCGCTACGGAATTACACGTGCATTACCGCCGGTGACTACCGAGCGGCACTGTTGCTCTGCTAAGGGCCGTCATTTCCGAATAAAAAAGATTGTTCTTAGGGTAGAAATGCCCCATTCCGAACTAAGAACACGCTGGGCGGGGCTATGCCGGGGGGCGGGGCTATGATAGGGGCGGGGCGCGCTGCGACGTGCCCCGGGAGGCCGCACTCTGAGAACTACAAGTCCCAGGATGCGTCGCTAACACTTGGAGTGACAGGAGCGCGGGACCAACCGCGTCGCTCCCTGGTCAATGCCCCGTTGTGATGTCACTTCCGCTGCACCCGCCCAACCGAACAGCGCCGGGCCTGCCCTGGCCCTGCAATGGCCGATGGGAGCTGCGGACAGGGGCACTCAGTTTCCCACAAGCCACTGCGGCTACTTTCCCTACTCCCCCTCATCCGGCCCCTCCCCATTGCTGGGCGGGGCTCCTGCCTCAGAGACGGCAGCGTCCGCAGCTGATGCCCCGCCCCCACTCGGGAGAGGAGACTCCGCGGCAACCCTTCCCCCCCAAACTCCTCCCCGCCCCGTGCAGTCTGAACCCCCCAAACTCCTCCCCGCCCCGTGCAGTCTGCTCCCCCCTCAAACTACTCCCCCCCGTGCAGTCTGATCCCCCCAAACTTCCCCCCGCCCCGTGCAGTCTGATCCTCCCCCCCGTGCAGTCTGATCCCCCCCAAACTCCTCCCCGCCCCCTGCAGTCTGCTCCCCCCCACCAAACTCCTCCCCGCCCCGTGCAGTCTCCTCCCCCCCACCAAACTCCTCCCCGCCCAATGCAGTGTGAACCCCCCCAAATTCCTGTCCGCCCCGTGCAGTCTGAACCCCCCCCAAATTCCTCTCCGCCCCGTGCAGTCTGCTCCCCCCCAACTCCTCTCCCCCAGTGCAGTCTTCTCCCCCTCACCACCAAACTCGTCCCTGCCCCGTGCAGTCTGCTCCCTCCAAACTCCTCCCCGCCCCATGCAGTCTGCTCCCCTCCCCAAACTCCTCCCCGCCCCCTGCAGACTGATCACCCCCAAAATTTCTCTCCGCCGCGTGCAGTCCGATCCCCCCCAACCTCCTCTCCGCCCCGTGCAGTCCGATCCCCACCAAGCTCCTCCCCCCCGTGCAGTCCGCTCCCCCCCACCAAACTGCTCTCCGCCCCGTGCAGTCTGCTCCCACCCAAACTCCTCCCCGCCCCGTGCAGTCTGCTCCCCCCAACTCCTCCCCGCCCCGTGCAGTCTGCTCCCCCTCACCACCAAACTCCTCTCCGCCCCGTGCAGTCTGATCCCCCCCAAACTGCTCCCCACCCCGTGCAGTCTGCTCCCCCCCAAACTGCTCCCCACCCCGTGCAGTCTGCTCCCCCCAACTCCTCTCCGCCCCGTGCAGTCTGATCCCCCCCACGAAACTCCTCTCCGCCCCGTGCAGTCTGCTCCCCCCCAAACTCCTCTCCGCCCCGTGCAGTCTGCTCCCCCCAACTCCTCCCCGCCCCGTGCAGTCTGCTCCCCCTCACCACCAAACTCCTCTCCGCCCCGTGCAGTCTGCTCCCCCCCCAAACTCCTCCTCCCCCCGTGCAGTCTGATCCCCCCCAAACTCCTCCTCCCCCCGTGCAGTCTGATCCCCCCCAAACTCCTCCTCGCCCCGTGCAGTCTGATCTCCTACCCCCCACAAAACGCCTCCCCCCGTGCAGTCTGATCCCCCCCAAACTCCTCGCCCCGTGCAGTCTGATCCCCCACCACCACCAAACTCCTCGCCCCGTGCAGTCTGATCTCCTACCCCCCACAAAACTCCTCCCCCCGTGCAGTCTGATCCCCCCCAAACTCCTCGCCCCGTGCAGTCTGATCCCCTACCCCCCAAACTCCTCCCCGCCCCATGCAGTCTGATCCCCCACCACCACCAAACTCCTCTCCCCCCATGCAGTCTGCTCCCCCCAACACCAAATTTCCCAGCCGGCTTGTGTGGGGACTGGCAGCGGGACAGGCTGATGCTGCTGTTGCCTTCGAAAGTGCAGCGGGGAGCGTGAGGCGGGTGGGGGGGGAGGGGGGGCGGCTGCCTCTGCTGCGTCCCGTTCACAAGCCCAGAGGGGCCGCGCGAGGATTTTCCGGAGACCCCGAGGAGTTTTCTGCCGCTCACTTCTGTGTCCCAGCTGAGTTCCTGCCAGTCAGTGGCCCCGCCCCCAGACCAGGCCACGCCCCTGCCATTAATGACGGAGCCTGGGACCCGTCTGTGTGCCCCACAAACCCACGTGTCACTCGCCGGGGAGCCGATAGAACGTGCCCCGCGTTCCATCATTTGCATGCACCGCGCCAGGGCAATGACGTCACTAGCAGTGCGCTGCTGTTCGTAGCCGGCAGTGGCAGCTTCGCACCGAGCCGGGCCACGAGGCAGCGGGCGCAGCGCTGGGGGCGGAGCTACAGGGGAGCGGCCCGGCCGGGCGGGGTGCACACTGGGGCACCCAAGGGCTGAGATCCGGGCGGGGCAGCGTCACGCTCTGACCTCGCTGCCGCCTCCCGCCGCCTCTCCCTTGGGGCCGGGTGGCGCGGACCGGAAGCCGCTGCACTGCCCGGATTTCCTGGGGAACACGCTCCCTGTGACGTCAGGGCCTGCCACAGAGGCAGGGCGCCACCCCGGCCAAGCAAGGAGCAGAGCTAGGGTTGCCAGATGGTTTCACCAAAATACCAGACACGCCTGACATGACATCACAATCTGCATTCCATCTGATTTAGAAAATACCAGACATTTATCAGAGGAGTAGCCGCGTTAGTCTGAATCTGCAAAAGCAGCGAGGAGTCCTGTGGCACAGAACTCCTTGCCGCTTTCGCGGACATTTATATTTTCTCAATTTGTTTCCCCGAAGAAAAAGCTGAAAGCCTGGACCGTCCAGTTCAAAACCGGACACCTGGCAACCATAAGCAGAGTGGTGCCTTGTCGGAGCGGTTCCAGCCTCCGCTCTGCTGTCCTTCCTCTGCCCCACGTACCACGGGAGCTGGTGGCCTACGCTGGCTGCACCGCCGCAGGAAACCTCCAACCCCAGTCGCTGTCCCAGCCGGGCACCCCGTGTCTGAACCCGTCCCGCCTGGCCCCGTGTCTCCTGCCTACCACCCGCTGACCTGGCACCAGCTGAGCGCTCGTACCTGGGCACCTTCCGGTCACGGTTCCCAGTCGGTTGCTGTCAGGCTGTGGACCGAGCAAACGTCACTTCCGGTCCGTGGGACTGAACGCACGTGGCGCCGGCATGATGCGAGGCCGCTCCTTGTTGCCCCACGTCGGATACAAAAGGAGCAGCTACCGCGCGGCAGTTAGGGCCTCGTGCTGAAACGCGCTGCAGCAGTGCTACTCTTCCCTGCCCCTCTCATCCCAGTTGCATGCTCCAGATGGGAGGGGAGGGGTGTCGCTTTCCAGGAGCTACTGCTGCCAGGGCACCGTCTGACTGGCACACGTCAGACGCACACGCCCGTGCAACAGCCACTCACCCTGCCAAATGCTCACACGCAGGGATGCGTGTACACACTCACAAACGCGAATTAACAGATTAACACGCCTGGGCGCCCACTCGTGCCCTCGCTCAGATGCCCACACACGCATCTGCTCAATCTGCCCGCACGCAGGCACGTGCACACACACGCAAATGGACACTTGCGGACGCACACACTTGCACTCATACTTACGTGCGCACGCATGCACGCCGAGTAACAGTCGCCTAGAAGGACTCACCAATAATATCAAACTCAAAAGCCAAAGATTAGATCAATTAGGAGACAACTATTCCCACGAGGCCCTAATCCATGTCTGGGGCTCCTCGGTGCTGCTGGAGACCAAGTCTTTATTTCAATCCCAGTTTTGCCAACTCTCCGCATGCGTGACGCTAGGTCAATTGGCAGCCTACTCACTTAGTTTTCCGTATGATCCTAGACACGTTAAGTATCGCCAGCCAGGAGATTCGGGGGGCGGCGGGGGGAGGGGGGGATTAATGACATTTTTAAAAATACAAAAATCGGTGTTCAGTTTCTGTTGTAGATAAACCTATGTACTTCATATGACTTGACACTGTGCCTCTCCATATAACCTTGTAACTTTGTATTAATCCATATGACCTTGTCACTTTGTATTAGAACTTGAATCCATATAACCTTGTAACTTAGTTTTCTACATAGGGTTCTAATACAGAGTATATAGTTAAAGAGGTAAAAATGTCATTTGCTAGGAGTAGAATAAGATCTTTCCCCCACTCTCTCCCCCCCACTCTGTAATCAATTGCCCAGTTGAATGAACGAGGTGTGAATGAGTAACACTTGGGAGCCAAGCACCTCCAGAGAGCTACACCAGTTGAAAAGGGGGTAGAAGCCAGACCCAAGGTGTCAAGAGGGCTCAAGAAAGAAGAGCAGACATATTGAAGGCCTTGGGGATTAGAAGCAAGCACCTTCTTTGGAAAACACCCTCTCTTAACAGACAGCACCCACAAAGGGACCAAAGGACACAGACCCAGATTTTGAATCTGGGATATATTTGCATAAGAGGGAAGCTGCTATAAAAGTGAGTTGTCTTGCAGAGGACTCCGGGTCTCATCTTGTCACCATCGGAGCATCGATCCGGATCAGCAGAAGCCCGGCTCCACCCCTCCCCCATCTAACTCACCTGGCCAGTGAAGTTAAGGGGAGCAACAAGTTGGTAACAACAGCAAGACGGAGTGTGCTTGTGCACGTGTGTGTGTGTGTGTGTGTGAGAGAGTGAGTGCGTGAGTGACACAGAATAATCAATACTTATCATATGCATGTGGTAAATAAATATATATATATATATATATATATATATATATATATATATATATATATAAATTAATGTGTGTGTGTGTGATCAATAAATGTGGCGTGTTGCCTTATCCCTCTGAAAAAGATCCCGAGTACTTCTTTTAAGTACAACACTGTGACTTTTGTACTTCGTATTTTCAAGTTCTTCCACCACGAGCCAGAGGGCCTTTTCTCAGGGACCCGTACCACGCTCGCAAACGTCTGTGCGGCCCTCCCTCGATACTTACCTTGAGCCAATTGCTATTTGCTCTTCTTCCATAGATCGCTGTCTGGTTTCCATCTGCCGGCAGGGTCTCGGGAGGGTGGCTCCTTTCGGTCTCTGCCACCACATGGCCAGCCTCTCATCTCCTCCAAGTCTACAGGGACCGAAAAAGAGACAGAGAACGGTTAGGAGCTAGGCCACCCTAGATGTGTGGAAAGGACAGACACGTGCGTCACCTGGCTGCTGCTCACTGGAGCCCAGTGTTGCCTCTAACATTTCCCCTCCAGGAGCGGAGTGAGTTTTGTCTCGTGCTCCAAGATCGAGGTCACGTGCCCTTCTTCGGATGCCTGCCACCCAGGCGAAGACATGTCTCGTCTGTGTTTTTAAAACGTTCTGGAAGAAAGAGTACTAACACAAGGGAGAATTAACAAGGTCATTTAAACTGTAAATATTTGTTTGATATGAAGTCAAATAAAAGGAAAATTAATACTGCAACATTTTCAGTGGCCAACCTCCTCTCCTCTCCTCTCCTCTCCCCTCCCCTCCCCTGCCCTGCCCCCTCCAGCTGGCCTAGATGATCTCTCCGGGTCCCTTATGGTAAAGCCCGCCCCGGGACCCTGTGCTGAGGTGACAAGTTCTTCACAAGATACTGGGTATGTAAACTTTTTACGGAAAAGCGTCCGTGGCCAATCTAGACGCGCTTTTCTGCAAAAAAGCCCCAATCGCCATTTTCGCCATCGGGGCTTTTTTGCGGAAAAGAACTCTCTGCTGTCTACACTGGCCCTTTTGCGCAGAAGTCTTTCGGAAAAAGACTTTTGCCCGAACGGGAGCAGCATAGTATTCCCGCAGAAGCACTGACAATCTTACATGAGATCGTCAGTGCTTTTGCGGAAATTCAAGCGGCCAGTGTAGACAGCTGGCAAGTTTTTCCGCAAAAGCAGATGATTAGCACACTTTCCTAGTTGAAAATCCAAGGAGAAGAAAGGGGAGAATTGCAAATCAAGACTCTCTTAAGGTGTCTGAAAGCTACTTTGGTCTGGGCCGGTACTCAGTGGTACCAAGGCAGACTTTTCTGTGGCTCGGTTGTCTAATGCCACACTAGAACAAGTCTACCACACCAAACGAAAGAGCAGACAATTACATGAAAGGGAAAAAAGGTGGCTTGGCAGAGAATTTGCTTCCGGACAAAAACAAGAGACTGCGGTGGTTAAAGAAGAACGGGAGGCATACCTGTGCATAAACCAATTCACCAGAAACCTTCTGAACAACCAGTTCAGTCACATGTCCTTACAGGGACAAGCACCTTAATGACGGTAGCCCTGACATTTTATTTTGCAGACGATTCTACTCGTGGAAGGGCTGCTGGAGTGAAACTTGAGGCCCAAGCAGGAGGAAAGTTTGATTTTCTAGTACCAAATAGAAAAACAATAATAGAACAAAAAGGCTAAAAGATGCCTAAGGGCGGAGATAGGGTCCAGAATGACTTAGACAAATTGGAGGATTGGGCCACAAGAAATCTGATGAGGTTCAACAAGGACAAGTGTAGAGTCCTGCACTTGGGATGGAAGAATCCCAAGCATAGTTACAAGCTGGGGACCAACCAGTTAAGTAGTAGTTCTGCAGACAGGACCTGGGGGTTACAGTGGATGAGAAGCTGGAGATGAGTCAACAGTGTGCCCTTGTAGCCAAGAAGGCTAATGGCATATTAGGTTGCATTAAGAGGAGCATTGCCAGTAGATCCAGAGATGTCATTATTCCCCTTTATTCGGCTTTGGTGGGGCCACATCTGGAGTACTGTGTCCAGTTCTGGGCCCCCCACTACAGAAGGGATGTGGACACATTGGAGAGGGTCCAGCAGAGGACAACCAAAACGATTAGGGGGCTGGAGCAATTGCTCTATGAAGAGGCTGAGGGATTTAGGTTTCTTTAGTCTGAAGAGGAGACCATGAGGGGGGATTTTATAGTAGCCTTCAACTTCCTTATAAGGACACAGGAACGCAAGGTAACCTGTTCTCCCAACTCTCGCTTTCAGACGGGGTGGGGAACCTTATTGGGGGGGCGGAAGGCACACACTAGTAGGGTTGCCAGATGGTTTCAGCAAAAAAAAAAAAAAAAAAAAAGGCGCCAGGAAAATTTTTGTTGAGGGAAAGAAGCCAACCAAACAAAAAAACCCCACCAGGAACATTTTTGTTGAGCAAAATCCAGTTGTGACCCCTTTAATTAGTCAGCCAATCTCCCCGCCCCGGATTATTTCTGCTGGGCACAGAGGAAAAGCAGAAAATACTGGACATTTTGTATGTCCGGTATTTTCTAAATTTATTTACCGGACAAAAAGTGCAACTACCGGGCTGTCTGGCTCAGTGCTAGACACCTGGCAACCCTACACACAAGAGTGAAGAAAAAAAAAATCCCAAACCCCACCATCCGCATTAACACATGCCCCAACTGAGAAGGAGGAAGAGGCTTCCCACATTCCCCTCGCACACCGGAGCTTGTGAGGAGGGGGGGGCGGGGGGCGGGGCGGGGCGGGGCAGGCTAGCAGAATTTGTCTGCTCCAATCTGGCCACCCAGAGAAATAAAAAAGCAAATTGAAAGAGCCAGACGAATACCTAGAAACCATCTACTTCAAGACAGACCCAAGAAAACCAACAATAGAACACCACTTGTCATCACCTACAACCCCCAACTTAAACCTGTCCAACACATTATCAATAAACTACAGCCTATATTGGAACAGGATACCATACTCAAAGAGGCTCTGGGAGACAGACCCATAGTCTCCTATAGACAACCACCTAACCTCAAGATGATTCTTACCAACCACCACAGGACATACCACACTAATACCAACCCTGGTACCTTCCCTTGCAACAAACCCCGTTGCCAGCTTTGTCCACATATTCATTCTGCTGATACCATTATTGGACCCAACCAAGTGAGTTATAAGATCAAGAACACATATTCCTGCGCATCCAGAAATATAATCTATGCTATCGTGTGCCGAAAGTGTCCGTCTGCTATGTACATTGGACAAACATCTCAGACACTTCGCCAAAGGATTAATGCCCACAAAACAGATATCAGACAAGATCACAAAGAGAAAACAGTTTCTTGCCATTTTAACCAGAAAGGACACTCTCTCAATGACTTGACCACCTGCATTCTGCTACAAAGACCTTTTACATCTGCACTTGAAAGGGAATCCTCTGAACTGTCATTCATGTTAAAATTCGACACTTTCCAACAAGGACTTAGTTCAAATGTTTGTTATCTCACCCATTACCAAGATAGTTTCCCCAATTATCACCTCTAATACCATTAACTCACAAACATCCCACTCTCCCTACCTCTAATATCATCAATTCACAGACACTTACCTTCCTTCCCCCTCCCCCCCACCGCATCCCCCTCCTGTTCTGCAATGTGATTTGTCCTTTTCATATTTGTTCTTTTTTTTAATTGTATCCTTTGGTATATACGGTTGTGACTACTTTCTTCCACTATTTGATCTGAGGAAGTGGGTCTGGCCCACGAAAGCTCATCATCTAATAAACCATCTTGTTAGTCTTTAAAGTGCTACATTGTCCTGCATTTTGCTTCAACTACCCCAGGCTAACACGGCTACATTTCTATCACCAATCTGGAGGGGAGCTAGAGCGTTAGTGTGGGAACCTTGAGTCTCGAGGGCCACACTCACGTGAGCTGGGGTATTAGGTTCCTCACCCCTGCTTTAAAAACAAAACCTCTTACTCTTAAAAATCGATCCCCGTATCTCTGGTCGGACCAGCTTCACGCAGGTCCTCCGGGATGGAAAACTGCAGCAAACTGTATGAACAGAAACAAACAGAAGCCCCAATCGCAGCTGGAGGTGGGGCGAGGCTGCCCCAGCAGGGACACAACGGGGCAGCCGCCCTCCACCAGATCAGGAAAACAACCGCGCCATTCCCCGGCCAGCAGGAAGGCGAGTGCCGCTGCAAGGCTCCGCAAGGGAGGTGGGCGGCAGAGGGGTGTTTGTGCGCGGCCGCGCGCCTTCAGCGGCAACTCCCCTGGTGCCCCCTTCTCTAGTCCAGCCAGGCCTAAAATGCTCAGTGCTTAGAAGGCGGGTGGGGAACCTAAGGCCTGGGTGCTTGGGGCTCCTCCACCGTCGCCCCCTCCCCACGCCGTGGGGCTGGAGGCACAAAGCGACTAGGCTGGGCCCTGCAGTGCTCTGGCGCCAGGGGGACGTTTCTCCGCTCAGCTGGGGGCCAGGCAGGGAGGCTTTTCTGTCGGTTGGTTTGTCTGTCACCTGTTTGCCCCCCAATTCTCAGCCACTCCCCCCCTCTCCCCACACGCCCCCACCCAGGACGCTCTCGGCCTCTGCAGGAGGCACAGCCGGGCACTGGGCGGCACTGCGGGCAGCCAGGGCCAGAGCATCCCCCCCCACAGCGCCCCCCGCCGAACTGCCCCCCCCCCCGGGCACAGGGGGGATTCAGCGGGCACCCGGCCCCGCCCCCAGACAGCGAGCAGCGCGGGGAGCAGGGCTCAGGCCGCCCCGCCCCCCCGCGTGCGGGACACGTTCTGTGCGTGCCCCGCCCGCGGGAACCACCCCTCGAGGGCGCGCGGCTCCCCGGCGGGGGGAAGGGGCACGTGACACTCCCGGGCCCCGGTGGCCCGCAGCCCCCCCTCCCCGAGACACCCACGTGACTGGAGCCCGGGTCAGCTCCCGCGCCCGGCACCACCTGGGGGGGGGTCACAGGGGCGCTGCTCCCCGGGGAGGCAGCAGCGCCGGGAGGGGGGGGCAGAAATCGCCCCCCCACCTCCGCCAGGGGCCGCCCCGCCGATGTCCAGCCTGGGGCCCGGAGAGAAGCAGGCGGGGGGGGGGGGGCTCCACGTCACTGCCAGCTCCCGCCCCGCCCCCCAGGCTCCGCCCCTCAGCGCCCCCCGCAGCGTTTTCCCGCCCGCCTCGTGGGCGCGAGCGTCCCGGGAGTTTCCCGCCCAGCCAGCGCCGCCCGCGCCTGCGCTCTCCCGCGCCCTGTCCCCTCCTGCCCCCCCCAGTGCCAAGGCCCCCCCCGGCCCCTCCCCCTCCCTCCTGCCCCCCCAGTGCCGAGCACCCCCCCGGCCCCTCACCCCCTCCTGCCCCCCCAGTGCCGAGCACCCCCCGGCTCCTCACCCCCTCCTGCCCCCCCAGTGCCGAGCACCCCCCCGGCCCCTCACCCCCTCCTGCCCCCCCCAGTGCCGAGCACCCCCCCCCCGGCCCCTCACACCCAGCCTGCTCCTACACCTCACCCCTGTCCAGACACCCCACCCCCAGCCCGCTCCCCCACCTTCCCTCGCGCCCCCTTCTCCCCCAGGCCAGACACCCCACCCCCAGCCCGCTCCCCCACCTTCCCTCGCGCCCCCTCCTCCCCCGGGCCAGACACCTACAAGGGGCGGGCTGGGGGCGGGGCAGCTTCGCACTCGGACCCAGGATTCGCTCGCGCCCCCGCGCGCTCCTCGGACCTTCCTGTCATGGCGGCGCCGGCCGCCCAGTCAGACAACGCCCCCCTGCGACAGCCCATTGGCCGAACCAGAGGCAGGATCCCCTTTGCTGACAGCCCATTGGGCGACACTATCCTCCGCCAAGGCTGTCTTCCGAAAGCCCATTGGCTGGCACACAGCCAGGAACCACCCCTAAGTCACAGACAATTCGAGGACAGAGCAGCCCATTAAGATCCACCCCGGACAGCCTATTGGTCGAGAGCAGTGGCAGGTCATTCCCCCTAGTCACACCGCATTCGCAGACAGAGCTGTCCGTTAAGATGCAGCCGGGTCAGCCTATTGGGTGCCTCTGATTCAGAACACGCCCCTTAGTCACAGCCCATTCGCGGACAGAAGAGTCTGTTATAATCCACCCCGGACAACCTATTGGCCGCCAGCTGCCCCAGAACACGCCTTGAGTCACCGCCCATTGGCGCACGGAGCAGTCCGTTAAGAGTCACCTCGGACAGCCTCAGATTGGGCGCCACAGATTCCGAACACGCCCTTTATTCTCAGCCCATTCGCGGACAGAACAGTCTGTTACGATCAGTCCGGGACAGTCTCTCGGCCAGCCTTAGTGTAGGGAGAACATAGTCAAGTATGAAACATGATTCCCCAAGTGGAAGTGACTCCCCAGAATTTGTTCCCCACAACTAAAAGTCTAAGGAGGAGAAGTTTGTGTGTGGGATCCTGGCGCGGAGCCTGGTGTGTGGGATGAGGGGGCCGGGGGCAGGAGGGGAGAGGGCTGCGCGGAGCCTGGTGTGTGGGATGAGGGGGCCGCGGGCAGGAGGGGAGAGGGCTGCGCGGAGCCTGGTGTGTGGGATGAGGGGGCCGGCGGCAGGAGGGGAGAGGGCTGCGCGGAGCCTGGTGTGTGGGATGAGGGGGCCGCGGGCAGGAGGGGAGAGGGCTGCGCGGAGCCTGGAAATAACGAGCTTCTTACTTTGCCTGCTGTCAAAGGGCAAGACTGGGGCCACGTGGCGTGCGGAGCAGGGACAGCAGCTGGGGGCGATGGAATTACACGTGCATTACCCGCAATGACCACCGAGCGGCACTGTGGAGGCGCTTCGGAATTACACGTGCATTACCCGCAATGACCACCGAGCGGCACTGTGGAGGCGCTTCGGAATTACACGTGCATTACCCGCAATGACCACCGAGCGGCACTGTGGAGGCGCTACGGAATTACACGTGCATTACCCGCAATGACCACCGAGCGGCACTGTGGAGGCGCTACGGAATTACACGTGCATTACCCGCAATGACCACCGAGCGGCACTGTGGGGGCGCTTCGGAATTACACGTGCATTACCCGCAATGACCACCGAGCGGCACTGTGGAGGCGCTACGGAATTACACGTGCATTACCCGCAATGACCACCGAGCGGCACTGTGGAGGCGCTTCGGAATTACACGTGCATTACCCGCAATGACCACCGAGCGGCACTGTGGAGGCGCTACGGAATTACACGTGCATTACCCGCAATGACCACCGAGCGGCACTGTGGGGGCGCTACGGAATTACACGTGCATTACCGCCGGTGACTACCGAGCGGCACTGTTGCTCTGCTAAGGGCCGTTATTTCCGAATAAAAAAGATTGTTCTTAGGGTAGAAATGCCCCATTCCGAACTAAGAACACGCTGGGCGGGGCTATGCCGGGGGGCGGGGCTATCATAGGGGCGGGGCGCGCTGCGACGTGCCCCGGGAGGCCGCACTCTGAGAACTACAAGTCCCAGGATGCGTCGCTAACACTTGGAGTGACAGGAGCGCGGGACCAACCGCGTCGCTCCCTGGTCAATACCCCGTTGTGATGTCACTTCCGCTGCACCCGCCCAACCGAACAGCGCCGGGCCTGCCCTGGCCCTGCAATGGCCGATGGGAGCTGCGGACAGGGGCACTCAGTTTCCCACAAGCCACTGCGGCTACTTTCCCTACTCCCCCTCATCCGGCCCCTCCCCATTGCTGGGCGGGGCTCCTGCCTCAGAGACGGCAGCGTCCGCAGCTGATGCCCCGACCCCACTCGGGAAAGGAGACTCCGCGGCAACCCTTCCCCCCCAAACTCCTCCCCGCCCCGTGCAGTCTGATCCCCCCCAAACTCCTCCCCGCCCCGTGCAGTCTGATCCCCCCTCAAACTACTCCCCCCCGTGCAGTCTGATCCCCCCAAACTTCCCCCCGCCCCGTGCAGTCTGATCCTCCCCCCCGTGCAGTCTGATCCCCCCCAAACTCCTCCCCGCCCCGTGCAGTCCGATCCCCCCAAACTCTTCCCCGCCCCGTGCAGTGCGATCCCCCCAAATTCCTCTCCCCCCGTGCAGTATGATCCCCCCAAACTCCTCCCCGCCCCGTGCAGTCCGATCCCCCCCAAACTCCTCCCCCCCGTGCAGTCTGATCCTCCCCCCCGTGCAGTCTGATCCCCCCCAAACTCCTCCCCGCCCCGTGCAGTCTGATCCCCCCCAAACTCCTCCCCGCCCCGTGCAGTCCGATCCCCCCCAAACTCTTCCCCGCCCTGTGCAGTCCGATCCCCCCAAACTCCTCCCCGCCCCGTGTAGTCTGATCCTCCCCCCAAACTCCTCCCCGCTCCGTGCAGTCTGATCCTCCCCCCCGTGCAGTCTGATCCCCCCAAACTCCTCCCCGCTCCGTGCAGTCTGATCCCCCCAAACTCCTCTCCCCCCCGTGCAGTCTGATCCCCCCAAACTCCTCCCCGCCCCGTGCAGTCCGATGCCCCCCAAACTCCTCTCCGCCCCGTGTAGTCTGATCCCCTCCCCAAACTCCTCTCCGCCCCGTGCAGTCTGAACCCCTCCCCAAACTCCTCGCCGCCCCGTGGAGTCTGATCCTCCCCCGCGTGCAGTCTGATCCCCCCCCAAACTCCTCCCCGCCCCGTGCAGTCTGATCCTCCCCACGTGCAGTCTGATCCCCCCCAAACTCCTCTCCCCCCCGTGCAGTCTGATCCCCCCCCAAACTCCTCCCCCGCAGAGCCTGCAGTGCGGGATGAGGGGGCCGGGGGCAGGAGGGGAGAGGGCTGTGCGGAGCCTGCAGTGCGGGATGAGGGGGCCATGGGCAGGAGGGGAGAGGGCTGCGCGGAGCCTGCAGTGCGGGATGAGGGGGCCGGGGGCAGGAGGGGAGAGGGCTGTGCGGAGCCTGGAGTGCGGGATGAGGGGGCCATGGGCAGGAGGGGAGAGGGCTGCGCGGAGCCTGCAGTGCGGGATGAGGGGGCCGGGGGCAGGAGGGGAGAGGGCTGTGCGGAGCCTGGAGTGCGGGATGAGGGGGCCATGGGCAGGAGGGGAGAGGGCTGTGCGGAGCCTGCAGTGCGGGATGAGGGGGCCGGGGGCAGGAGGGGAGAGGGCTGTGCGGAGCCTGGAGTGCGGGATGAGGGGGCCATGGGCAGGAGGGGAGAGGGCTGCGCGGAGCCTGCAGTGCGGGATGAGGGGGCCGGGGGCAGGAGGGGAGAGGGCTGTGCGGAGCCTGGAGTGCGGGATGAGGGGGCCATGGGCAGGAGGGGAGAGGGCTGCGCGGAGCCTGCAGTGCGGGATGAGGGGGCCGGGGGCAGGAGGGGAGAGGGCTGTGCGGAGCCTGGAGTGCGGGATGAGGGGGCCATGGGCAGGAGGGGAGAGGGCTCCGCGGAGCCTGGAAATAACGAGCTTCTTACTTCTCACTTAAAAATCGATCCCCGTATCTCTGGTCGGACCAGCTTCACGCAGGTCCTCGGGGATGGAAAACTGCAGCAAACTGTATGAACAGAAACAAACAGAAGCCCCAATCGCAGCTGGAGGTGGGGCGAGGCTGCCCCAGCAGGGACACAACGGGGCAGCCGCCCTCCACCAGATCAGGAAAACAACCGCGCCATTCCCCGGCCAGCAGGAAGGCGAGTGCCGCTGCAAGGCTCCGCAAGGGAGGTGGGCGGCAGAGGGGTGTTTGTGCGCGGCCGCGCGCCTTCAGCGGCAACTCCCCTGGTGCCCCCTTCTCTAGTCCAGCCAGGCCTAAAATGCTCAGTGCTTAGAAGGCGGGTGGGGAACCTAAGGCCTGGGTGCTTGGGGCTCCTCCACCGTCGCCCCCTCCCCACGCCGTGGGGCTGGAGGCACAAAGCGACTAGGCTGGGCCCTGCAGTGCTCTGGCGCCAGGGGGACGTTTCTCCGCTCAGCTGGGGGCCAGGCAGGGAGGCTTTTCTGTCGGTTGGTTTGTCTGTCACCTGTTTGCCCCCCAATTCTCAGCCACTCCCCCCCTCTCCCCACACGCCCCCACCCAGGACGCTCTCGGCCTCTGCAGGAGGCACAGCCGAGCACTGGGCGGCACTGCGGGCAGCCAGGGCCAGAGCATCCCCCCCCACAGCGCCCCCCGCCGAACTGCCCCCCCCCCCGGGCACAGGGGGGATTCAGCGGGCACCCGGCCCCGCCCCCAGACAGCGAGCAGCGCGGGGAGCAGGGCTCAGGCCGCCCCGCCCCCCCCCCGCGTGCGGGACACGTTCTGTGCGTGCCCCGCCCGCGGGAACCACCCCTCGAGGGCGCGCGGCTCCCCGGCGGGGGGAAGGGGCACGTGACACTCCCGGGCCCCGGTGGCCCGCAGCCCCCCCTCCCCGAGACACCCACGTGACTGGAGCCCGGGTCAGCTCCCGCGCCCGGCACCACCTGGGGGGGGGTCACAGGGGCGCTGCTCCCCGGGGAGGCAGCAGCGCCGGGGGGGGGGGCAGAAATCGCCCCCCCCACCTCCGCCAGGGGCCGCCCCGCCGATGTCCAGCCTGGGGCCCGGAGAGAAGCAGGCGGGGGGGGGGGGGCTCCACGTCACTGCCAGCTCCCGCCCCGCCCCCCAGGCTCCGCCCCTCAGCGCCCCCCGCAGCGTTTTCCCGCCCGCCTCGTGGGCGCGAGCGTCCCGGGAGTTTCCCGCCCAGCCAGCGCCGCCCGCGCCTGCGCTCTCCCGCGCCCTGTCCCCTCCTGCCCCCCCCAGTGCCAAGGCCCCCCCCGGCCCCTCCCCCTCCCTCCTGCCCCCCCAGTGCCGAGCACCCCCCCGGCCCCTCACCCCCTCCTGCCCCCCCAGTGCCGAGCACCCCCCCGGCCCCTCACCCCCTCCTGCCCCCCCCAGTGCCGAGCACCCCCCCCCGGCCCCTCACACCCAGCCTGCTCCTACACCTCACCCCTGTCCAGACACCCCACCCCCAGCCCGCTCCCCCACCTTCCCTCGCGCCCCCTTCTCCCCCAGGCCAGACACCCCACCCCCAGCCCGCTCCCCCACCTTCCCTCGCGCCCCCTCCTCCCCCGGGCCAGACACCAACAAGGGGCGGGCTGGGGGCGGGGCAGCTTCGCACTCGGACCCAGGATTCGCTCGCGCCCCCGCGCGCTCCTCGGACCTTCCTGTCATGGCGGCGCCGGCCGCCCAGTCAGACAACGCCCCCCTGCGACAGCCCATTGGCCGAACCAGAGGCAGGTTCCCCTTTGCTGACAGCCCATTGGGCGACACTATCCTCCGCCAAGGCTGTCTTCCGAAAGCCCATTGGCTGGCACACAGCCAGGAACCACCCCTAAGTCACAGACAATTCGAGGACAGAGCAGCCCATTAAGATCCACCCCGGACAGCCTATTGGTCGAGAGCAGTGGCAGGTCATTCCCCCTAGTCACACCGCATTCGCAGGCAGAGCTGTCCGTTAAGATGCAGCCGGGTCAGCCTATTGGGTGCCTCTGATTCAGAACACGCCCCTTAGTCACAGCCCATTCGCGGACAGAAGAGTCTGTTATAATCCACCCCGGACAACCTATTGGCCGCCAGCAGCCCCAGAACACGCCTTTAGTCACCGCCCATTGGCGCACGGAGCAGTCCGTTAAGAGTCACCTCGGACAGCCTCAGATTGGGCGCCACAGATTCCGAACACGCCCTTTACTCTCAGCCCATTCGCGGACAGAACAGTCTGTTACGATCAGTCCGGGACAGTCTCTCGGCCAGCCTTAGTGTAGGGATAACATAGTCAAGTATGAAACATGATTCCCCAAGTGGAAGTGACTCCCCAGAATTTGTTCCCCACAACTACAAGTCTAAGGAGGAGAAGTTTGTGTGTGGGATCCTGGCGCGGAGCCTGGTGTGTGGGATGAGGGGGCCGGGGGCAGGAGGGGAGAGGGCTGCGCGGAGCCTGGTGTGTGGGATGAGGGGGCCGCGGGCAGGAGGGGAGAGGGCTGCGCGGAGCCTGGTGTGTGGGATGAGGGGGCCGGCGGCAGGAGGGGAGAGGGCTGCGCGGAGCCTGGTGTGTGGGATGAGGGGGCCGCGGGCAGGAGGGGAGAGGGCTGCGCGGAGCCTGGAAATAACGAGCTTCTTACTTTGCCTGCTGTCAAAGGGCAAGACTGGGGCCACGTGGCGTGCGGAGCAGGGACAGCAGCTGGGGGCGATGGAATTACACGTGCATTACCCGCAATGACCACCGAGCGGCACTGTGGAGGCGCTTCGGAATTACACGTGCATTACCCGCAATGACCACCGAGCGGCACTGTGGAGGCGCTACGGAATTACACGTGCATTACCCGCAATGACCACCGAGCGGCACTGTGGGGGCGCTTCGGAATTACACGTGCATTACCCGCAATGACCACCGAGCGGCACTGTGGAGGCGCTACGGAATTACACGTGCATTACCCGCAATGACCACCGAGCGGCACTGTGGAGGCGCTTCGGAATTACACGTGCATTACCCGCAATGACCACCGAGCGGCACTGTGGAGGCGCTACGGAATTACACGTGCATTACCCGCAATGACCACCGAGCGGCACTGTGGGGGCGCTACGGAATTACACGTGCATTACCGCCGGTGACTACCGAGCGGCACTGTTGCTCTGCTAAGGGCCGTTATTTCCGAATAAAAAAGATTGTTCTTAGGGTAGAAATGCCCCATTCCGAACTAAGAACACGCTGGGCGGGGCTATGCCGGGGGGCGGGGCTATCATAGGGGCGGGGCGCGCTGCGACGTGCCCCGGGAGGCCGCACTCTGAGAACTACAAGTCCCAGGATGCGTCGCTAACACTTGGAGTGACAGGAGCGCGGGACCAACCGCGTCGCTCCCTGGTCAATACCCCGTTGTGATGTCACTTCCGCTGCACCCGCCCAACCGAACAGCGCCGGGCCTGCCCTGGCCCTGCAATGGCCGATGGGAGCTGCGGACAGGGGCACTCAGTTTCCCACAAGCCACTGCGGCTACTTTCCCTACTCCCCCTCATCCGGCCCCTCCCCATTGCTGGGCGGGGCTCCTGCCTCAGAGACGGCAGCGTCCGCAGCTGATGCCCCGACCCCACTCGGGAAAGGAGACTCCGCGGCAACCCTTCCCCCCCAAACTCCTCCCCGCCCCGTGCAGTCTGATCCCCCCCAAACTCCTCCCCGCCCCGTGCAGTCTGATCCCCCCTCAAACTACTCCCCCCCGTGCAGTCTGATCCCCCCAAACTTCCCCCCGCCCCGTGCAGTCTGATCCTCCCCCCCGTGCAGTCTGATCCCCCCCAAACTCCTCCCCGCCCCGTGCAGTCCGATCCCCCCAAACTCTTCCCCGCCCCGTGCAGTGCGATCCCCCCAAATTCCTCTCCCCCCGTGCAGTATGATCCCCCCAAACTCCTCCCCGCCCCGTGCAGTCCGATCCCCCCCAAACTCCTCCCCCCCGTGCAGTCTGATCCTCCCCCCCGTGCAGTCTGATCCCCCCCAAACTCCTCCCCGCCCCGTGCAGTCTGATCCCCCCCAAACTCCTCCCCGCCCCGTGCAGTCTGATCCCCCCCAAACTCCTCCCCGCCCCGTGCAGTCCGATCCCCCCCAAACTCTTCCCCGCCCTGTGCAGTCCGATCCCCCCAAACTCCTCCCCGCCCCGTGTAGTCTGATCCTCCCCCCAAACTCCTCCCCGCTCCGTGCAGTCTGATCCTCCCCCCCGTGCAGTCTGATCCCCCCAAACTCCTCCCCGCTCCGTGCAGTCTGATCCCCCCAAACTCCTCTCCCCCCCGTGCAGTCTGATCCCCCCCCAAACTCCTCCCCGCTCCGTGCAGTCTGATCCCCCCCACACTCCCCTCCGCCCCGTGCAGTCTGATCCCCCCCCAAACTCCTGTCCGCCCCGTGCAGTCTGATCCCCCCCAAAGCTCCTCCCTGCCCCGTGCAGTCTGATCCTCCCCCCAAACTCCTCCCCGCTCCGTGCAGTCTGATCCTCCCCCCCGTGCAGTCTGATCCCCCCAAACTCCTCCCCGCTCCGTGCAGTCTGATCCCCCCAAACTCCTCTCCCCCCCGTGCAGTCTGATCCCCCCAAACTCCTCCCCGCCCCGTGCAGTCCGATGCCCCCCAAACTCCTCTCCGCCCCGTGTAGTCTGATCCCCTCCCCAAACTCCTCTCCGCCCCGTGCAGTCTGAACCCCTCCCCAAACTCCTCGCCGCCCCGTGGAGTCTGATCCTCCCCCGCGTGCAGTCTGATCCCCCCCCAAACTCCTCCCCGCCCCGTGCAGTCTGATCCTCCCCACGTGCAGTCTGATCCCCCCCAAACTCCTCTCCCCCCCGTGCAGTCTGATCCCCCCCCAAACTCCTCCCCCGCAGAGCCTGCAGTGCGGGATGAGGGGGCCGGGGGCAGGAGGGGAGAGGGCTGTGCGGAGCCTGCAGTGCGGGATGAGGGGGCCATGGGCAGGAGGGGAGAGGGCTGCGCGGAGCCTGCAGTGCGGGATGAGGGGGCCGGGGGCAGGAGGGGAGAGGGCTGTGCGGAGCCTGGAGTGCGGGATGAGGGGGCCATGGGCAGGAGGGGAGAGGGCTGCGCGGAGCCTGCAGTGCGGGATGAGGGGGCCGGGGGCAGGAGGGGAGAGGGCTGTGCGGAGCCTGGAGTGCGGGATGAGGGGGCCATGGGCAGGAGGGGAGAGGGCTGCGCGGAGCCTGCAGTGCGGGATGAGGGGGCCGGGGGCAGGAGGGGAGAGGGCTGTGCGGAGCCTGGAGTGCGGGATGAGGGGGCCATGGGCAGGAGGGGAGAGGGCTCCGCGGAGCCTGGAAATAACGAGCTTCTTACTTCTTACTTAAAAATCGATCCCCGTATCTCTGGTCGGACCAGCTTCACGCAGGTCCTCGGGGATGGAAAACTGCAGCAAACTGTATGAACAGAAACAAACAGAAGCCCCAATCGCAGCTGGAGGTGGGGCGAGGCTGCCCCAGCAGGGACACAACGGGGCAGCCGCCCTCCACCAGATCAGGAAAACAACCGCGCCATTCCCCGGCCAGCAGGAAGGCGAGTGCCGCTGCAAGGCTCCGCAAGGGAGGTGGGCGGCAGAGGGGTGTTTGTGCGCGGCCGCGCGCCTTCAGCGGCAACTCCCCTGGTGCCCCCTTCTCTAGTCCAGCCAGGCCTAAAATGCTCAGTGCTTAGAAGGCGGGTGGGGAACCTAAGGCCTGGGTGCTTGGGGCTCCTCCACCGTCGCCCCCTCCCCACGCCGTGGGGCTGGAGGCACAAAGCGACTAGGCTGGGCCCTGCAGTGCTCTGGCGCCAGGGGGACGTTTCTCCGCTCAGCTGGGGGCCAGGCAGGGAGGCTTTTCTGTCGGTTGGTTTGTCTGTCACCTGTTTGCCCCCCAATTCTCAGCCACTCCCCCCCTCTCCCCACACGCCCCCACCCAGGACGCTCTCGGCCTCTGCAGGAGGCACAGCCGAGCACTGGGCGGCACTGCGGGCAGCCAGGGCCAGAGCATCCCCCCCCACAGCGCCCCCCGCCGAACTGCCCCCCCCCCCGGGCACAGGGGGGATTCAGCGGGCACCCGGCCCCGCCCCCAGACAGCGAGCAGCGCGGGGAGCAGGGCTCAGGCCGCCCCGCCCCCCCCGCGTGCGGGACACGTTCTGTGCGTGCCCCGCCCGCGGGAACCACCCCTCGAGGGCGCGCGGCTCCCCGGCGGGGGGAAGGGGCACGTGACACTCCCGGGCCCCGGTGGCCCGCAGCCCCCCCTCCCCGAGACACCCACGTGACTGGAGCCCGGGTCAGCTCCCGCGCCCGGCACCACCTGGGGGGGGGGTCACAGGGGCGCTGCTCCCCGGGGAGGCAGCAGCGCCGGGGGGGGGGGCAGAAATCGCCCCCCCCCACCTCCGCCAGGGGCCGCCCCGCCGATGTCCAGCCTGGGGCCCGGAGAGAAGCAGGCGGGGGGGGGGGGGCTCCACGTCACTGCCAGCTCCCGCCCCGCCCCCCAGGCTCCGCCCCTCAGCGCCCCCCGCAGCGTTTTCCCGCCCGCCTCGTGGGCGCGAGCGTCCCGGGAGTTTCCCGCCCAGCCAGCGCCGCCCGCGCCTGCGCTCTCCCGCGCCCTGTCCCCTCCTGCCCCCCCCAGTGCCAAGGCCCCCCCCGGCCCCTCCCCCTCCCTCCTGCCCCCCCAGTGCCGAGCACCCCCCCGGCCCCTCACCCCCTCCTGCCCCCCCAGTGCCGAGCACCCCCCCGGCCCCTCACCCCCTCCTGCCCCCCCCAGTGCCGAGCACCCCCCCCCGGCCCCTCACACCCAGCCTGCTCCTACACCTCACCCCTGTCCAGACACCCCACCCCCAGCCCGCTCCCCCACCTTCCCTCGCGCCCCCTTCTCCCCCAGGCCAGACACCCCACCCCCAGCCCGCTCCCCCACCTTCCCTCGCGCCCCCTCCTCCCCCGGGCCAGACACCAACAAGGGGCGGGCTGGGGGCGGGGCAGCTTCGCACTCGGACCCAGGATTCGCTCGCGCCCCCGCGCGCTCCTCGGACCTTCCTGTCATGGCGGCGCCGGCCGCCCAGTCAGACAACGCCCCCCTGCGACAGCCCATTGGCCGAACCAGAGGCAGGTTCCCCTTTGCTGACAGCCCATTGGGCGACACTATCCTCCGCCAAGGCTGTCTTCCGAAAGCCCATTGGCTGGCACACAGCCAGGAACCACCCCTAAGTCACAGACAATTCGAGGACAGAGCAGCCCATTAAGATCCACCCCGGACAGCCTATTGGTCGAGAGCAGTGGCAGGTCATTCCCCCTAGTCACACCGCATTCGCAGGCAGAGCTGTCCGTTAAGATGCAGCCGGGTCAGCCTATTGGGTGCCTCTGATTCAGAACACGCCCCTTAGTCACAGCCCATTCGCGGACAGAAGAGTCTGTTATAATCCACCCCGGACAACCTATTGGCCGCCAGCAGCCCCAGAACACGCCTTTAGTCACCGCCCATTGGCGCACGGAGCAGTCCGTTAAGAGTCACCTCGGACAGCCTCAGATTGGGCGCCACAGATTCCGAACACGCCCTTTACTCTCAGCCCATTCGCGGACAGAACAGTCTGTTACGATCAGTCCGGGACAGTCTCTCGGCCAGCCTTACTGTAGGGATAACATAGTCAAGTATGAAACATGATTCCCCAAGTGGAAGTGACTCCCCAGAATTTGTTCCCCACAACTACAAGTCTAAGGAGGAGAAGTTTGTGTGTGGGATCCTGGCGCGGAGCCTGGTGTGTGGGATGAGGGGGCCGGGGGCAGGAGGGGAGAGGGCTGCGCGGAGCCTGGTGTGTGGGATGAGGGGGCCGCGGGCAGGAGGGGAGAGGGCTGCGCGGAGCCTGCAGTGCGGGATGAGGGGGCCGGGGGCAGGAGGGGAGAGGGCTGCGCGGAGCCTGGTGTGTGGGATGAGGGGGCCGGGGGCAGGAGGGGAGAGGGCTGCGCGGAGCCTGGTGTGTGGGATGAGGGGGCCGCGGGCAGGAGGGGAGAGGGCTGCGCCGAGCCTGGAAATAACGAGCTTCTTACTTTGCCTGCTGTCAAAGGGCAAGACTGGGGCCACGTGGCGTGCGGAGCAGGGACAGCAGCTGGGGGCGATGGAATTACACGTGCATTACCCGCAATGACCACCGAGCGGCACTGTGGAGGCGCTTCGGAATTACACGTGCATTACCCGCAATGACCACCGAGCGGCACTGTGGAGGCGCTACGGAATTACACGTGCATTACCGCCGGTGACTACCGAGCGGCACTGTTGCTCTGCTAAGGGCCGTCATTTCCGAATAAAAAAGATTGTTCTTAGGGTAGAAATGCCCCATTCCGAACTAAGAACACGCTGGGCGGGGCTATGCCGGGGGGCGGGGCTATGATAGGGGCGGGGCGCGCTGCGACGTGCCCCGGGAGGCCGCACTCTGAGAACTACAAGTCCCAGGATGCGTCGCTAACACTTGGAGTGACAGGAGCGCGGGACCAACCGCGTCGCTCCCTGGTCAATGCCCCGTTGTGATGTCACTTCCGCTTCACCCGCCCAACCGAACAGCGCCGGGCCTGCCCTGGCCCTGCAATGGCCGATGGGAGCTGCGGACAGGGGCACTCAGTTTCCCACAAGCCACTGCGGCTACTTTCCCTACTCCCCCTCATCCGGCCCCTCCCCATTGCTGGGCGGGGCTCCTGCCTCAGAGACGGCAGCGTCCGCAGCTGATGCCCCGCCCCCACTCGGGAGAGGAGACTCCGCGGCAACCCTTCCCCCCCAAACTCCTCCCCGCCCCGTGCAGTCTGAACCCCCCAAACTCCTCCCCGCCCCGTGCAGTCTGCTCCCCCCTCAAACTACTCCCCCCCGTGCAGTCTGATCCCCCCAAACTTCCCCCCGCCCCGTGCAGTCTGATCCTCCCCCCCGTGCAGTCTGATCCCCCCCAAACTCCTCCCCGCCCCCTGCAGTCTGCTCCCCCCCACCAAACTCCTCCCCGCCCCGTGCAGTCTCCTCCCCCCCACCAAACTCCTCCCCGCCCAATGCAGTGTGAACCCCCCCAAATTCCTCTCCGCCCCGTGCAGTCTGAACCCCCCCCAAATTCCTCTCCGCCCCGTGCAGTCTGCTCCCCCCCAACTCCTCTCCCCCAGTGCAGTCTTCTCCCCCTCACCACCAAACTCGTCCCTGCCCCGTGCAGTCTGCTCCCTCCAAACTCCTCCCCGCCCCATGCAGTCTGCTCCCCTCCCCAAACTCCTCCCCGCCCCCTGCAGACTGATCACCCCCAAAATTTCTCTCCGCCGCGTGCAGTCCGATCCCCCCCAACCTCCTCTCCGCCCCGTGCAGTCCGATCCCCCCCAAGCTCCTCCCCCCCCGTGCAGTCCGCTCCCCCCCACCAAACTGCTCTCCGCCCCGTGCAGTCTGCTCCCACCCAAACTCCTCCCCGCCCCGTGCAGTCTGCTCCCCCCAACTCCTCCCCGCCCCGTGCAGTCTGCTCCCCCTCACCACCAAACTCCTCTCCGCCCCGTGCAGTCTGATCCCCCCCAAACTGCTCCCCACCCCGTGCAGTCTGCTCCCCCCCAAACTGCTCCCCACCCCGTGCAGTCTGCTCCCCCCAACTCCTCTCCGCCCCGTGCAGTCTGATCCCCCCCACGAAACTCCTCTCCGCCCCGTGCAGTCTGCTCCCCCCCAAACTCCTCTCCGCCCCGTGCAGTCTGCTCCCCCCAACTCCTCCCCGCCCCGTGCAGTCTGCTCCCCCTCACCACCAAACTCCTCTCCGCCCCGTGCAGTCTGCTCCCCCCCCAAACTCCTCCTCCCCCCGTGCAGTCTGATCCCCCCCAAACTCCTCCTCCCCCCGTGCAGTCTGATCCCCCCCAAACTCCTCCTCGCCCCGTGCAGTCTGATCTCCTACCCCCCACAAAACGCCTCCCCCCGTGCAGTCTGATCCCCCCCAAACTCCTCGCCCCGTGCAGTCTGATCCCCCACCACCACCAAACTCCTCGCCCCGTGCAGTCTGATCTCCTACCCCCCACAAAACTCCTCCCCCCGTGCAGTCTGATCCCCCCCAAACTCCTCGCCCCGTGCAGTCTGATCCCCTACCCCCCAAACTCCTCCCCGCCCCATGCAGTCTGATCCCCCACCACCACCAAACTCCTCTCCCCCCATGCAGTCTGCTCCCCCCAACACCAAATTTCCCAGCCGGCTTGTGTGGGGACTGGCAGCGGGACAGGCTGATGCTGCTGTTGCCTTCGAAAGTGCAGCGGGGAGCGTGAGGCGGGTGGGGGGGGAGGGGGGGCGGCTGCCTCTGCTGCGTCCCGTTCACAAGCCCAGAGGGGCCGCGCGAGGATTTTCCGGAGACCCCGAGGAGTTTTCTGCCGCTCACTTCTGTGTCCCAGCTGAGTTCCTGCCAGTCAGTGGCCCCGCCCCCAGACCAGGCCACGCCCCTGCCATTAATGACGGAGCCTGGGACCCGTCTGTGTGCCCCACAAACCCACGTGTCACTCGCCGGGGAGCCGATAGAACGTGCCCCGCGTTCCATCATTTGCATGCACCGCGCCAGGGCAATGACGTCACTAGCAGTGCGCTGCTGTTCGTAGCCGGCAGTGGCAGCTTCGCACCGAGCCGGGCCACGAGGCAGCGGGCGCAGCGCTGGGGGCGGAGCTACAGGGGAGCGGCCCGGCCGGGCGGGGTGCACACTGGGGCACCCAAGGGCTGAGATCCGGGCGGGGCAGCGTCACGCTCTGACCTCGCTGCCGCCTCCCGCCGCCTCTCCCTTGGGGCCGGGTGGCGCGGACCGGAAGCCGCTGCACTGCCCGGATTTCCTGGGGAACACGCTCCCTGTGACGTCAGGGCCTGCCACAGAGGCAGGGCGCCACCCCGGCCAAGCAAGGAGCAGAGCTAGGGTTGCCAGATGGTTTCACCAAAATACCAGACACGCCTGACATGACATCACAATCTGCATTCCATCTGATTTAGAAAATACCAGACATTTATCAGAGGAGTAGCCGCGTTAGTCTGAATCTGCAAAAGCAGCGAGGAGTCCTGTGGCACAGAACTCCTTGCCGCTTTCGCGGACATTTATATTTTCTCAATTTGTTTCCCCGAAGAAAAAGCTGAAAGCCTGGACCGTCCAGTTCAAAACCGGACACCTGGCAACCATAAGCAGAGTGGTGCCTTGTCGGAGCGGTTCCAGCCTCCGCTCTGCTGTCCTTCCTCTGCCCCACGTACCACGGGAGCTGGTGGCCTACGCTGGCTGCACCGCCGCAGGAAACCTCCAACCCCAGTCGCTGTCCCAGCCGGGCACCCCGTGTCTGAACCCGTCCCGCCTGGCCCCGTGTCTCCTGCCTACCACCCGCTGACCTGGCACCAGCTGAGCGCTCGTACCTGGGCACCTTCCGGTCACGGTTCCCAGTCGGTTGCTGTCAGGCTGTGGACCGAGCAAACGTCACTTCCGGTCCGTGGGACTGAACGCACGTGGCGCCGGCATGATGCGAGGCCGCTCCTTGTTGCCCCACGTCGGATACAAAAGGAGCAGCTACCGCGCGGCAGTTAGGGCCTCGTGCTGAAACGCGCTGCAGCAGTGCTACTCTTCCCTGCCCCTCTCATCCCAGTTGCATGCTCCAGATGGGAGGGGAGGGGTGTCGCTTTCCAGGAGCTACTGCTGCCAGGGCACCGTCTGACTGGCACACGTCAGACGCACACGCCCGTGCAACAGCCACTCACCCTGCCAAATGCTCACACGCAGGGATGCGTGTACACACTCACAAACGCGAATTAACAGATTAACACGCCTGGGCGCCCACTCGTGCCCTCGCTCAGATGCCCACACACGCATCTGCTCAATCTGCCCGCACGCAGGCACGTGCACACACACGCAAATGGACACTTGCGGACGCACACACTTGCACTCATACTTACGTGCGCACGCATGCACGCCGAGTAACAGTCGCCTAGAAGGACTCACCAATAATATCAAACTCAAAAGCCAAAGATTAGATCAATTAGGAGACAACTATTCCCACGAGGCCCTAATCCATGTCTGGGGCTCCTCGGTGCTGCTGGAGACCAAGTCTTTATTTCAATCCCAGTTTTGCCAACTCTCCGCATGCGTGACGCTAGGTCAATTGGCAGCCTACTCACTTAGTTTTCCGTATGATCCTAGACACGTTAAGTATCGCCAGCCAGGAGATTCGGGGGGCGGCGGGGGGAGGGGGGGATTAATGACATTTTTAAAAATACAAAAATCGGTGTTCAGTTTCTGTTGTAGATAAACCTATGTACTTCATATGACTTGACACTGTGCCTCTCCATATAACCTTGTAACTTTGTATTAATCCATATGACCTTGTCACTTTGTATTAGAACTTGAATCCATATAACCTTGTAACTTAGTTTTCTACATAGGGTTCTAATACAGAGTATATAGTTAAAGAGGTAAAAATGTCATTTGCTAGGAGTAGAATAAGATCTTTCCCCCACTCTCTCCCCCCCACTCTGTAATCAATTGCCCAGTTGAATGAACGAGGTGTGAATGAGTAACACTTGGGAGCCAAGCACCTCCAGAGAGCTACACCAGTTGAAAAGGGGGTAGAAGCCAGACCCAAGGTGTCAAGAGGGCTCAAGAAAGAAGAGCAGACATATTGAAGGCCTTGGGGATTAGAAGCAAGCACCTTCTTTGGAAAACACCCTCTCTTAACAGACAGCACCCACAAAGGGACCAAAGGACACAGACCCAGATTTTGAATCTGGGATATATTTGCATAAGAGGGAAGCTGCTATAAAAGTGAGTTGTCTTGCAGAGGACTCCGGGTCTCATCTTGTCACCATCGGAGCATCGATCCGGATCAGCAGAAGCCCGGCTCCACCCCTCCCCCATCTAACTCACCTGGCCAGTGAAGTTAAGGGGAGCAACAAGTTGGTAACAACAGCAAGACGGAGTGTGCTTGTGCACGTGTGTGTGTGTGTGTGTGTGAGAGAGTGAGTGCGTGAGTGACACAGAATAATCAATACTTATCATATGCATGTGGTAAATAAATATATATATATATATATATATATATATATATAAATTAATGTGTGTGTGTGTGATCAATAAATGTGGCGTGTTGCCTTATCCCTCTGAAAAAGATCCCGAGTACTTCTTTTAAGTACAACACTGTGACTTTTGTACTTCGTATTTTCAAGTTCTTCCACCACGAGCCAGAGGGCCTTTTCTCAGGGACCCGTACCACGCTCGCAAACGTCTGTGCGGCCCTCCCTCGATACTTACCTTGAGCCAATTGCTATTTGCTCTTCTTCCATAGATCGCTGTCTGGTTTCCATCTGCCGGCAGGGTCTCGGGAGGGTGGCTCCTTTCGGTCTCTGCCACCACATGGCCAGCCTCTCATCTCCTCCAAGTCTACAGGGACCGAAAAAGAGACAGAGAACGGTTAGGAGCTAGGCCACCCTAGATGTGTGGAAAGGACAGACACGTGCGTCACCTGGCTGCTGCTCACTGGAGCCCAGTGTTGCCTCTAACATTTCCCCTCCAGGAGCGGAGTGAGTTTTGTCTCGTGCTCCAAGATCGAGGTCACGTGCCCTTCTTCGGATGCCTGCCACCCAGGCGAAGACATGTCTCGTCTGTGTTTTTAAAACGTTCTGGAAGAAAGAGTACTAACACAAGGGAGAATTAACAAGGTCATTTAAACTGTAAATATTTGTTTGATATGAAGTCAAATAAAAGGAAAATTAATACTGCAACATTTTCAGTGGCCAACCTCCTCTCCTCTCCTCTCCTCTCCCCTCCCCTCCCCTGCCCTGCCCCCTCCAGCTGGCCTAGATGATCTCTCCGGGTCCCTTATGGTAAAGCCCGCCCCGGGACCCTGTGCTGAGGTGACAAGTTCTTCACAAGATACTGGGTATGTAAACTTTTTACGGAAAAGCGTCCGTGGCCAATCTAGACGCGCTTTTCTGCAAAAAAGCCCCAATCGCCATTTTCGCCATCGGGGCTTTTTTGCGGAAAAGAACTCTCTGCTGTCTACACTGGCCCTTTTGCGCAGAAGTCTTTCGGAAAAAGACTTTTGCCCGAACGGGAGCAGCATAGTATTCCCGCAGAAGCACTGACAATCTTACATGAGATCGTCAGTGCTTTTGCGGAAATTCAAGCGGCCAGTGTAGACAGCTGGCAAGTTTTTCCGCAAAAGCAGATGATTAGCACACTTTCCTAGTTGAAAATCCAAGGAGAAGAAAGGGGAGAATTGCAAATCAAGACTCTCTTAAGGTGTCTGAAAGCTACTTTGGTCTGGGCCGGTACTCAGTGGTACCAAGGCAGACTTTTCTGTGGCTCGGTTGTCTAATGCCACACTAGAACAAGTCTACCACACCAAACGAAAGAGCAGACAATTACATGAAAGGGAAAAAAGGTGGCTTGGCAGAGAATTTGCTTCCGGACAAAAACAAGAGACTGCGGTGGTTAAAGAAGAACGGGAGGCATACCTGTGCATAAACCAATTCACCAGAAACCTTCTGAACAACCAGTTCAGTCACATGTCCTTACAGGGACAAGCACCTTAATGACGGTAGCCCTGACATTTTATTTTGCAGACGATTCTACTCGTGGAAGGGCTGCTGGAGTGAAACTTGAGGCCCAAGCAGGAGGAAAGTTTGATTTTCTAGTACCAAATAGAAAAACAATAATAGAACAAAAAGGCTAAAAGATGCCTAAGGGCGGAGATAGGGTCCAGAATGACTTAGACAAATTGGAGGATTGGGCCACAAGAAATCTGATGAGGTTCAACAAGGACAAGTGTAGAGTCCTGCACTTGGGATGGAAGAATCCCAAGCATAGTTACAAGCTGGGGACCAACCAGTTAAGTAGTAGTTCTGCAGACAGGACCTGGGGGTTACAGTGGATGAGAAGCTGGAGATGAGTCAACAGTGTGCCCTTGTAGCCAAGAAGGCTAATGGCATATTAGGTTGCATTAAGAGGAGCATTGCCAGTAGATCCAGAGATGTCATTATTCCCCTTTATTCGGCTTTGGTGGGGCCACATCTGGAGTACTGTGTCCAGTTCTGGGCCCCCCACTACAGAAGGGATGTGGACACATTGGAGAGGGTCCAGCAGAGGACAACCAAAACGATTAGGGGGCTGGAGCAATTGCTCTATGAAGAGGCTGAGGGATTTAGGTTTCTTTAGTCTGAAGAGGAGACCATGAGGGGGGATTTTATAGTAGCCTTCAACTTCCTTATAAGGACACAGGAACGCAAGGTAACCTGTTCTCCCAACTCTCGCTTTCAGACGGGGTGGGGAACCTTATTGGGGGGGCGGAAGGCACACACTAGTAGGGTTGCCAAATGGTTTCAGCAAAAAAAAAAAAAAAAAAAAAAAAAAAAAGGCGCCAGGAAAATTTTTGTTGAGGGAAAGAAGCCAACCAAACAAAAAAACCCCACCAGGAACATTTTTGTTGAGCAAAATCCAGTTGTGACCCCTTTAATTAGTCAGCCAATCTCCCCGCCCCGGATTATTTCTGCTGGGCACAGAGGAAAAGCAGAAAATACTGGACATTTTGTATGTCCGGTATTTTCTAAATTTATTTACCGGACAAAAAGTGCAACTACCGGGCTGTCTGGCTCAGTGCTAGACACCTGGCAACCCTACACACAAGTGTGAAGAAAAAAAAATCCCAAACCCCACCATCCGCATTAACACATGCCCCAACTGAGAAGGAGGAAGAGGCTTCCCACATTCCCCTCGCACACCGGAGCTTGTGAGGAGGGGGGGGCGGGGGGCGGGGCGGGGCAGGCTAGCAAAATTTGTCTGCTCCAATCTGGCCACCCAGAGAAATAAAAAAGCAAATTGAAAGAGCCAGACGAATACCTAGAAACCATCTACTTCAAGACAGACCCAAGAAAACCAACAATAGAACACCACTTGTCATCACCTACAACCCCCAACTTAAACCTGTCCAACACATTATCAATAAACTACAGCCTATATTGGAACAGGATACCATACTCAAAGAGGCTCTGGGAGACAGACCCATAGTCTCCTATAGACAACCACCTAACCTCAAGATGATTCTTACCAACCACCACAGGACATACCACACTAATACCAACCCTGGTACCTTCCCTTGCAACAAACCCCGTTGCCAGCTTTGTCCACATATTCATTCTGCTGATACCATTATTGGACCCAACCAAGTGAGTTATAAGATCAAGAACACATATTCCTGCGCATCCAGAAATATAATCTATGCTATCGTGTGCCGAAAGTGTCCGTCTGCTATGTACATTGGACAAACATCTCAGACACTTCGCCAAAGGATTAATGCCCACAAAACAGATATCAGACAAGATCACAAAGAGAAAACAGTTTCTTGCCATTTTAACCAGAAAGGACACTCTCTCAATGACTTGACCACCTGCATTCTGCTACAAAGACCTTTTACATCTGCACTTGAAAGGGAATCCTCTGAACTGTCATTCATGTTAAAATTCGACACTTTCCAACAAGGACTTAGTTCAAATGTTTGTTATCTCACCCATTACCAAGATAGTTTCCCCAATTATCACCTCTAATACCATTAACTCACAAACATCCCACTCTCCCTACCTCTAATATCATCAATTCACAGACACTTACCTTCCTTCCCCCTCCCCCCCACCGCATCCCCCTCCTGTTCTGCAATGTGATTTGTCCTTTTCATATTTGTTCTTTTTTTTAATTGTATCCTTTGGTATATACGGTTGTGACTACTTTCTTCCACTATTTGATCTGAGGAAGTGGGTCTGGCCCACGAAAGCTCATCATCTAATAAACCATCTTGTTAGTCTTTAAAGTGCTACATTGTCCTGCATTTTGCTTCAACTACCCCAGGCTAACACGGCTACATTTCTATCACCAATCTGGAGGGGAGCTAGAGCGTTAGTGTGGGAACCTTGAGTCTCGAGGGCCACACTCACGTGAGCTGGGGTATTAGGTTCCTCACCCCTGCTTTAAAAACAAAACCTCTTACTCTTAAAAATCGATCCCCGTATCTCTGGTCGGACCAGCTTCACGCAGGTCCTCCGGGATGGAAAACTGCAGCAAACTGTATGAACAGAAACAAACAGAAGCCCCAATCGCAGCTGGAGGTGGGGCGAGGCTGCCCCAGCAGGGACACAACGGGGCAGCCGCCCTCCACCAGATCAGGAAAACAACCGCGCCATTCCCCGGCCAGCAGGAAGGCGAGTGCCGCTGCAAGGCTCCGCAAGGGAGGTGGGCGGCAGAGGGGTGTTTGTGCGCGGCCGCGCGCCTTCAGCGGCAACTCCCCTGGTGCCCCCTTCTCTAGTCCAGCCAGGCCTAAAATGCTCAGTGCTTAGAAGGCGGGTGGGGAACCTAAGGCCTGGGTGCGTGGGGCTCCTCCACCGTCGCCCCCTCCCCACGCCGTGGGGCTGGAGGCACAAAGCGACTAGGCTGGGCCCTGCAGTGCTCTGGCGCCAGGGGGACGTTTCTCCGCTCAGCTGGGGGCCAGGCAGGGAGGCTTTTCTGTCGGTTGGTTTGTCTGTCACCTGTTTGCCCCCCAATTCTCAGCCACTCCCCCCCTCTCCCCACACGCCCCCACCCAGGACGCTCTCGGCCTCTGCAGGAGGCACAGCCGGGCACTGGGCGGCACTGCGGGCAGCCAGGGCCAGAGCATCCCCCCCCACAGCGCCCCCCGCCGAACTGCCCCCCCCCCCCCCGGGCACAGGGGGGATTCAGCGGGCACCCGGCCCCGCCCCCAGACAGCGAGCAGCGCGGGGAGCAGGGCTCAGGCCGCCCCGCCCCCCCGCGTGCGGGACACGTTCTGTGCGTGCCCCGCCCGCGGGAACCACCCCTCGAGGGCGCGCGGCTCCCCGGCGGGGGGAAGGGGCACGTGACACTCCCGGGCCCCGGTGGCCCGCAGCCCCCCCTCCCCGAGACACCCACGTGACTGGAGCCCGGGTCAGCTCCCGCGCCCGGCACCACCTGGGGGGGGGTCACAGGGGCGCTGCTCCCCGGGGAGGCAGCAGCGCCGGGAGGGGGGGGCAGAAATCGCCCCCCCACCTCCGCCAGGGGCCGCCCCGCCGATGTCCAGCCTGGGGCCCGGAGAGAAGCAGGCGGGGGGGGGGGGGGCTCCACGTCACTGCCAGCTCCCGCCCCGCCCCCCAGGCTCCGCCCCTCAGCGCCCCCCGCAGCGTTTTCCCGCCCGCCTCGTGGGCGCGAGCGTCCCGGGAGTTTCCCGCCCAGCCAGCGCCGCCCGCGCCTGCGCTCTCCCGCGCCCTGTCCCCTCCTGCCCCCCCCAGTGCCAAGGCCCCCCCCGGCCCCTCCCCCTCCCTCCTGCCCCCCCAGTGCCGAGCACCCCCCCGGCCCCTCACCCCCTCCTGCCCCCCCAGTGCCGAGCACCCCCCGGCTCCTCACCCCCTCCTGCCCCCCCAGTGCCGAGCACCCCCCCGGCCCCTCACCCCCTCCTGCCCCCCCCAGTGCCGAGCACCCCCCCCCGGCCCCTCACACCCAGCCTGCTCCTACACCTCACCCCTGTCCAGACACCCCACCCCCAGCCCGCTCCCCCACCTTCCCTCGCGCCCCCTTCTCCCCCAGGCCAGACACCCCACCCCCAGCCCGCTCCCCCACCTTCCCTCGCGCCCCCTCCTCCCCCGGGCCAGACACCTACAAGGGGCGGGCTGGGGGCGGGGCAGCTTCGCACTCGGACCCAGGATTCGCTCGCGCCCCCGCGCGCTCCTCGGACCTTCCTGTCATGGCGGCGCCGGCCGCCCAGTCAGACAACGCCCCCCTGCGACAGCCCATTGGCCGAACCAGAGGCAGGATCCCCTTTGCTGACAGCCCATTGGGCGACACTATCCTCCGCCAAGGCTGTCTTCCGAAAGCCCATTGGCTGGCACACAGCCAGGAACCACCCCTAAGTCACAGACAATTCGAGGACAGAGCAGCCCATTAAGATCCACCCCGGACAGCCTATTGGTCGAGAGCAGTGGCAGGTCATTCCCCCTAGTCACACCGCATTCGCAGACAGAGCTGTCCGTTAAGATGCAGCCGGGTCAGCCTATTGGGTGCCTCTGATTCAGAACACGCCCCTTAGTCACAGCCCATTCGCGGACAGAAGAGTCTGTTATAATCCACCCCGGACAACCTATTGGCCGCCAGCTGCCCCAGAACACGCCTTGAGTCACCGCCCATTGGCGCACGGAGCAGTCCGTTAAGAGTCACCTCGGACAGCCTCAGATTGGGCGCCACAGATTCCGAACACGCCCTTTATTCTCAGCCCATTCGCGGACAGAACAGTCTGTTACGATCAGTCCGGGACAGTCTCTCGGCCAGCCTTAGTGTAGGGAGAACATAGTCAAGTATGAAACATGATTCCCCAAGTGGAAGTGACTCCCCAGAATTTGTTCCCCACAACTAAAAGTCTAAGGAGGAGAAGTTTGTGTGTGGGATCCTGGCGCGGAGCCTGGTGTGTGGG
The DNA here is from genome assembly GCF_052426305.1 of Pelodiscus sinensis. Classification (NCBI taxonomy): domain Eukaryota; kingdom Metazoa; phylum Chordata; order Testudines; family Trionychidae; genus Pelodiscus; species Pelodiscus sinensis. The sequence goes on from NC_143059.1 coordinate 918,572, forward strand.
ATGAGGGGGCCGGGGGCAGGAGGGGAGAGGGCTGCGCGGAGCCTGGTGTGTGGGATGAGGGGGCCGCGGGCAGGAGGGGAGAGGGCTGCGCGGAGCCTGGTGTGTGGGATGAGGGGGCCGGCGGCAGGAGGGGAGAGGGCTGCGCGGAGCCTGGTGTGTGGGATGAGGGGGCCGCGGGCAGGAGGGGAGAGGGCTGCGCGGAGCCTGGAAATAACGAGCTTCTTACTTTGCCTGCTGTCAAAGGGCAAGACTGGGGCCACGTGGCGTGCGGAGCAGGGACAGCAGCTGGGGGCGATGGAATTACACGTGCATTACCCGCAATGACCACCGAGCGGCACTGTGGAGGCGCTTCGGAATTACACGTGCATTACCCGCAATGACCACCGAGCGGCACTGTGGAGGCGCTACGGAATTACACGTGCATTACCCGCAATGACCACCGAGCGGCACTGTGGGGGCGCTTCGGAATTACACGTGCATTACCCGCAATGACCACCGAGCGGCACTGTGGAGGCGCTACGGAATTACACGTGCATTACCCGCAATGACCACCGAGCGGCACTGTGGAGGCGCTTCGGAATTACACGTGCATTACCCGCAATGACCACCGAGCGGCACTGTGGAGGCGCTACGGAATTACACGTGCATTACCCGCAATGACCACCGAGCGGCACTGTGGGGGCGCTACGGAATTACACGTGCATTACCGCCGGTGACTACCGAGCGGCACTGTTGCTCTGCTAAGGGCCGTTATTTCCGAATAAAAAAGATTGTTCTTAGGGTAGAAATGCCCCATTCCGAACTAAGAACACGCTGGGCGGGGCTATGCCGGGGGGCGGGGCTATCATAGGGGCGGGGCGCGCTGCGACGTGCCCCGGGAGGCCGCACTCTGAGAACTACAAGTCCCAGGATGCGTCGCTAACACTTGGAGTGACAGGAGCGCGGGACCAACCGCGTCGCTCCCTGGTCAATACCCCGTTGTGATGTCACTTCCGCTGCACCCGCCCAACCGAACAGCGCCGGGCCTGCCCTGGCCCTGCAATGGCCGATGGGAGCTGCGGACAGGGGCACTCAGTTTCCCACAAGCCACTGCGGCTACTTTCCCTACTCCCCCTCATCCGGCCCCTCCCCATTGCTGGGCGGGGCTCCTGCCTCAGAGACGGCAGCGTCCGCAGCTGATGCCCCGACCCCACTCGGGAAAGGAGACTCCGCGGCAACCCTTCCCCCCCAAACTCCTCCCCGCCCCGTGCAGTCTGATCCCCCCCAAACTCCTCCCCGCCCCGTGCAGTCTGATCCCCCCTCAAACTACTCCCCCCCGTGCAGTCTGATCCCCCCAAACTTCCCCCCGCCCCGTGCAGTCTGATCCTCCCCCCCGTGCAGTCTGATCCCCCCCAAACTCCTCCCCGCCCCGTGCAGTCCGATCCCCCCAAACTCTTCCCCGCCCCGTGCAGTGCGATCCCCCCAAATTCCTCTCCCCCCGTGCAGTATGATCCCCCCAAACTCCTCCCCGCCCCGTGCAGTCCGATCCCCCCCAAACTCCTCCCCCCCGTGCAGTCTGATCCTCCCCCCCGTGCAGTCTGATCCCCCCCAAACTCCTCCCCGCCCCGTGCAGTCTGATCCCCCCCAAACTCCTCCCCGCCCCGTGCAGTCTGATCCCCCCCAAACTCCTCCCCGCCCCGTGCAGTCCGATCCCCCCCAAACTCTTCCCCGCCCTGTGCAGTCCGATCCCCCCAAACTCCTCCCCGCCCCGTGTAGTCTGATCCTCCCCCCAAACTCCTCCCCGCTCCGTGCAGTCTGATCCTCCCCCCCGTGCAGTCTGATCCCCCCAAACTCCTCCCCGCTCCGTGCAGTCTGATCCCCCCAAACTCCTCTCCCCCCCGTGCAGTCTGATCCCCCCAAACTCCTCCCCGCCCCGTGCAGTCCGATGCCCCCCAAACTCCTCTCCGCCCCGTGTAGTCTGATCCCCTCCCCAAACTCCTCTCCGCCCCGTGCAGTCTGAACCCCTCCCCAAACTCCTCGCCGCCCCGTGGAGTCTGATCCTCCCCCGCGTGCAGTCTGATCCCCCCCCAAACTCCTCCCCGCCCCGTGCAGTCTGATCCTCCCCACGTGCAGTCTGATCCCCCCCAAACTCCTCTCCCCCCCGTGCAGTCTGATCCCCCCCCAAACTCCTCCCCCGCAGAGCCTGCAGTGCGGGATGAGGGGGCCGGGGGCAGGAGGGGAGAGGGCTGTGCGGAGCCTGCAGTGCGGGATGAGGGGGCCATGGGCAGGAGGGGAGAGGGCTGCGCGGAGCCTGCAGTGCGGGATGAGGGGGCCGGGGGCAGGAGGGGAGAGGGCTGTGCGGAGCCTGGAGTGCGGGATGAGGGGGCCATGGGCAGGAGGGGAGAGGGCTGCGCGGAGCCTGCAGTGCGGGATGAGGGGGCCGGGGGCAGGAGGGGAGAGGGCTGTGCGGAGCCTGGAGTGCGGGATGAGGGGGCCATGGGCAGGAGGGGAGAGGGCTGTGCGGAGCCTGCAGTGCGGGATGAGGGGGCCGGGGGCAGGAGGGGAGAGGGCTGTGCGGAGCCTGGAGTGCGGGATGAGGGGGCCATGGGCAGGAGGGGAGAGGGCTGCGCGGAGCCTGCAGTGCGGGATGAGGGGGCCGGGGGCAGGAGGGGAGAGGGCTGTGCGGAGCCTGGAGTGCGGGATGAGGGGGCCATGGGCAGGAGGGGAGAGGGCTGCGCGGAGCCTGCAGTGCGGGATGAGGGGGCCGGGGGCAGGAGGGGAGAGGGCTGTGCGGAGCCTGGAGTGCGGGATGAGGGGGCCATGGGCAGGAGGGGAGAGGGCTCCGCGGAGCCTGGAAATAACGAGCTTCTTACTTCTCACTTAAAAATCGATCCCCGTATCTCTGGTCGGACCAGCTTCACGCAGGTCCTCGGGGATGGAAAACTGCAGCAAACTGTATGAACAGAAACAAACAGAAGCCCCAATCGCAGCTGGAGGTGGGGCGAGGCTGCCCCAGCAGGGACACAACGGGGCAGCCGCCCTCCACCAGATCAGGAAAACAACCGCGCCATTCCCCGGCCAGCAGGAAGGCGAGTGCCGCTGCAAGGCTCCGCAAGGGAGGTGGGCGGCAGAGGGGTGTTTGTGCGCGGCCGCGCGCCTTCAGCGGCAACTCCCCTGGTGCCCCCTTCTCTAGTCCAGCCAGGCCTAAAATGCTCAGTGCTTAGAAGGCGGGTGGGGAACCTAAGGCCTGGGTGCTTGGGGCTCCTCCACCGTCGCCCCCTCCCCACGCCGTGGGGCTGGAGGCACAAAGCGACTAGGCTGGGCCCTGCAGTGCTCTGGCGCCAGGGGGACGTTTCTCCGCTCAGCTGGGGGCCAGGCAGGGAGGCTTTTCTGTCGGTTGGTTTGTCTGTCACCTGTTTGCCCCCCAATTCTCAGCCACTCCCCCCCTCTCCCCACACGCCCCCACCCAGGACGCTCTCGGCCTCTGCAGGAGGCACAGCCGAGCACTGGGCGGCACTGCGGGCAGCCAGGGCCAGAGCATCCCCCCCCACAGCGCCCCCCGCCGAACTGCCCCCCCCCCGGGCACAGGGGGGATTCAGCGGGCACCCGGCCCCGCCCCCAGACAGCGAGCAGCGCGGGGAGCAGGGCTCAGGCCGCCCCGCCCCCCCCGCGTGCGGGACACGTTCTGTGCGTGCCCCGCCCGCGGGAACCACCCCTCGAGGGCGCGCGGCTCCCCGGCGGGGGGAAGGGGCACGTGACACTCCCGGGCCCCGGTGGCCCGCAGCCCCCCCTCCCCGAGACACCCACGTGACTGGAGCCCGGGTCAGCTCCCGCGCCCGGCACCACCTGGGGGGGTCACAGGGGCGCTGCTCCCCGGGGAGGCAGCAGCGCCGGGGGGGGGGCAGAAATCGCCCCCCCCACCTCCGCCAGGGGCCGCCCCGCCGATGTCCAGCCTGGGGCCCGGAGAGAAGCAGGCGGGGGGGGGGGGCTCCACGTCACTGCCAGCTCCCGCCCCGCCCCCCAGGCTCCGCCCCTCAGCGCCCCCCGCAGCGTTTTCCCGCCCGCCTCGTGGGCGCGAGCGTCCCGGGAGTTTCCCGCCCAGCCAGCGCCGCCCGCGCCTGCGCTCTCCCGCGCCCTGTCCCCTCCTGCCCCCCCCAGTGCCAAGGCCCCCCCCGGCCCCTCCCCCTCCCTCCTGCCCCCCCAGTGCCGAGCACCCCCCCGGCCCCTCACCCCCTCCTGCCCCCCCAGTGCCGAGCACCCCCCCGGCCCCTCACCCCCTCCTGCCCCCCCCAGTGCCGAGCACCCCCCCCCGGCCCCTCACACCCAGCCTGCTCCTACACCTCACCCCTGTCCAGACACCCCACCCCCAGCCCGCTCCCCCACCTTCCCTCGCGCCCCCTTCTCCCCCAGGCCAGACACCCCACCCCCAGCCCGCTCCCCCACCTTCCCTCGCGCCCCCTCCTCCCCCGGGCCAGACACCAACAAGGGGCGGGCTGGGGGCGGGGCAGCTTCGCACTCGGACCCAGGATTCGCTCGCGCCCCCGCGCGCTCCTCGGACCTTCCTGTCATGGCGGCGCCGGCCGCCCAGTCAGACAACGCCCCCCTGCGACAGCCCATTGGCCGAACCAGAGGCAGGTTCCCCTTTGCTGACAGCCCATTGGGCGACACTATCCTCCGCCAAGGCTGTCTTCCGAAAGCCCATTGGCTGGCACACAGCCAGGAACCACCCCTAAGTCACAGACAATTCGAGGACAGAGCAGCCCATTAAGATCCACCCCGGACAGCCTATTGGTCGAGAGCAGTGGCAGGTCATTCCCCCTAGTCACACCGCATTCGCAGGCAGAGCTGTCCGTTAAGATGCAGCCGGGTCAGCCTATTGGGTGCCTCTGATTCAGAACACGCCCCTTAGTCACAGCCCATTCGCGGACAGAAGAGTCTGTTATAATCCACCCCGGACAACCTATTGGCCGCCAGCAGCCCCAGAACACGCCTTTAGTCACCGCCCATTGGCGCACGGAGCAGTCCGTTAAGAGTCACCTCGGACAGCCTCAGATTGGGCGCCACAGATTCCGAACACGCCCTTTACTCTCAGCCCATTCGCGGACAGAACAGTCTGTTACGATCAGTCCGGGACAGTCTCTCGGCCAGCCTTACTGTAGGGATAACATAGTCAAGTATGAAACATGATTCCCCAAGTGGAAGTGACTCCCCAGAATTTGTTCCCCACAACTACAAGTCTAAGGAGGAGAAGTTTGTGTGTGGGATCCTGGCGCGGAGCCTGGTGTGTGGGATGAGGGGGCCGGGGGCAGGAGGGGAGAGGGCTGCGCGGAGCCTGGTGTGTGGGATGAGGGGGCCGCGGGCAGGAGGGGAGAGGGCTGCGCGGAGCCTGGTGTGTGGGATGAGGGGGCCGGCGGCAGGAGGGGAGAGGGCTGCGCGGAGCCTGGTGTGTGGGATGAGGGGGCCGCGGGCAGGAGGGGAGAGGGCTGCGCGGAGCCTGGAAATAACGAGCTTCTTACTTTGCCTGCTGTCAAAGGGCAAGACTGGGGCCACGTGGCGTGCGGAGCAGGGACAGCAGCTGGGGGCGATGGAATTACACGTGCATTACCCGCAATGACCACCGAGCGGCACTGTGGAGGCGCTTCGGAATTACACGTGCATTACCCGCAATGACCACCGAGCGGCACTGTGGAGGCGCTACGGAATTACACGTGCATTACCCGCAATGACCACCGAGCGGCACTGTGGAGGCGCTACGGAATTACACGTGCATTACCCGCAATGACCACCGAGCGGCACTGTGGGGGCGCTTCGGAATTACACGTGCATTACCCGCAATGACCACCGAGCGGCACTGTGGAGGCGCTACGGAATTACACGTGCATTACCCGCAATGACCACCGAGCGGCACTGTGGAGGCGCTTCGGAATTACACGTGCATTACCCGCAATGACCACCGAGCGGCACTGTGGAGGCGCTACGGAATTACACGTGCATTACCCGCAATGACCACCGAGCGGCACTGTGGGGGCGCTACGGAATTACACGTGCATTACCGCCGGTGACTACCGAGCGGCACTGTTGCTCTGCTAAGGGCCGTTATTTCCGAATAAAAAAGATTGTTCTTAGGGTAGAAATGCCCCATTCCGAACTAAGAACACGCTGGGCGGGGCTATGCCGGGGGGCGGGGCTATCATAGGGGCGGGGCGCGCTGCGACGTGCCCCGGGAGGCCGCACTCTGAGAACTACAAGTCCCAGGATGCGTCGCTAACACTTGGAGTGACAGGAGCGCGGGACCAACCGCGTCGCTCCCTGGTCAATACCCCGTTGTGATGTCACTTCCGCTGCACCCGCCCAACCGAACAGCGCCGGGCCTGCCCTGGCCCTGCAATGGCCGATGGGAGCTGCGGACAGGGGCACTCAGTTTCCCACAAGCCACTGCGGCTACTTTCCCTACTCCCCCTCATCCGGCCCCTCCCCATTGCTGGGCGGGGCTCCTGCCTCAGAGACGGCAGCGTCCGCAGCTGATGCCCCGACCACACTCGGGAAAGGAGACTCCGCGGCAACCCTTCCCCCCCAAACTCCTCCCCGCCCCGTGCAGTCTGATCCCCCCCAAACTCCTCCCCGCCCCGTGCAGTCTGATCCCCCCTCAAACTACTCCCCCCCGTGCAGTCTGATCCCCCCAAACTTCCCCCCGCCCCGTGCAGTCTGATCCTCCCCCCCGTGCAGTCTGATCCCCCCCAAACTCCTCCCCGCCCCGTGCAGTCCGATCCCCCCAAACTCTTCCCCGCCCCGTGCAGTGCGATCCCCCCAAATTCCTCTCCCCCCGTGCAGTATGATCCCCCCAAACTCCTCCCCGCCCCGTGCAGTCCGATCCCCCCCAAACTCCTCCCCCCCGTGCAGTCTGATCCTCCCCCCCGTGCAGTCTGATCCCCCCCAAACTCCTCCCCGCCCCGTGCAGTCTGATCCCCCCCAAACTCCTCCCCGCCCCGTGCAGTCTGATCCCCCCCAAACTCCTCCCCGCCCCGTGCAGTCCGATCCCCCCCAAACTCTTCCCCGCCCTGTGCAGTCCGATCCCCCCAAACTCCTCCCCGCCCCGTGTAGTCTGATCCTCCCCCCAAACTCCTCCCCGCTCCGTGCAGTCTGATCCTCCCCCCCGTGCAGTCTGATCCCCCCAAACTCCTCCCCGCTCCGTGCAGTCTGATCCCCCCAAACTCCTCTCCCCCCCGTGCAGTCTGATCCCCCCCCAAACTCCTCCCCGCTCCGTGCAGTCTGATCCCCCCCACACTCCCCTCCGCCCCGTGCAGTCTGATCCCCCCCCAAACTCCTGTCCGCCCCGTGCAGTCTGATCCCCCCCAAAGCTCCTCCCTGCCCCGTGCAGTCTGATCCTCCCCCCAAACTCCTCCCCGCTCCGTGCAGTCTGATCCTCCCCCCCGTGCAGTCTGATCCCCCCAAACTCCTCCCCGCTCCGTGCAGTCTGATCCCCCCAAACTCCTCTCCCCCCCGTGCAGTCTGATCCCCCCAAACTCCTCCCCGCCCCGTGCAGTCCGATGCCCCCCAAACTCCTCTCCGCCCCGTGTAGTCTGATCCCCTCCCCAAACTCCTCTCCGCCCCGTGCAGTCTGAACCCCTCCCCAAACTCCTCGCCGCCCCGTGGAGTCTGATCCTCCCCCGCGTGCAGTCTGATCCCCCCCCAAACTCCTCCCCGCCCCGTGCAGTCTGATCCTCCCCACGTGCAGTCTGATCCCCCCCAAACTCCTCTCCCCCCCGTGCAGTCTGATCCCCCCCCAAACTCCCCCCCCGCAGAGCCTGCAGTGCGGGATGAGGGGGCCGGGGGCAGGAGGGGAGAGGGCTGTGCGGAGCCTGCAGTGCGGGATGAGGGGGCCATGGGCAGGAGGGGAGAGGGCTGCGCGGAGCCTGCAGTGCGGGATGAGGGGGCCGGGGGCAGGAGGGGAGAGGGCTGTGCGGAGCCTGGAGTGCGGGATGAGGGGGCCATGGGCAGGAGGGGAGAGGGCTGCGCGGAGCCTGCAGTGCGGGATGAGGGGGCCGGGGGCAGGAGGGGAGAGGGCTGTGCGGAGCCTGGAGTGCGGGATGAGGGGGCCATGGGCAGGAGGGGAGAGGGCTGCGCGGAGCCTGCAGTGCGGGATGAGGGGGCCGGGGGCAGGAGGGGAGAGGGCTGTGCGGAGCCTGGAGTGCGGGATGAGGGGGCCATGGGCAGGAGGGGAGAGGGCTGCGCGGAGCCTGCAGTGCGGGATGAGGGGGCCGGGGGCAGGAGGGGAGAGGGCTGTGCGGAGCCTGGAGTGCGGGATGAGGGGGCCATGGGCAGGAGGGGAGAGGGCTCCGCGGAGCCTGGAAATAACGAGCTTCTTACTTCTCACTTAAAAATCGATCCCCGTATCTCTGGTCGGACCAGCTTCACGCAGGTCCTCGGGGATGGAAAACTGCAGCAAACTGTATGAACAGAAACAAACAGAAGCCCCAATCGCAGCTGGAGGTGGGGCGAGGCTGCCCCAGCAGGGACACAACGGGGCAGCCGCCCTCCACCAGATCAGGAAAACAACCGCGCCATTCCCCGGCCAGCAGGAAGGCGAGTGCCGCTGCAAGGCTCCGCAAGGGAGGTGGGCGGCAGAGGGGTGTTTGTGCGCGGCCGCGCGCCTTCAGCGGCAACTCCCCTGGTGCCCCCTTCTCTAGTCCAGCCAGGCCTAAAATGCTCAGTGCTTAGAAGGCGGGTGGGGAACCTAAGGCCTGGGTGCTTGGGGCTCCTCCACCGTCGCCCCCTCCCCACGCCGTGGGGCTGGAGGCACAAAGCGACTAGGCTGGGCCCTGCAGTGCTCTGGCGCCAGGGGGACGTTTCTCCGCTCAGCTGGGGGCCAGGCAGGGAGGCTTTTCTGTCGGTTGGTTTGTCTGTCACCTGTTTGCCCCCCAATTCTCAGCCACCCCCCCCCTCTCCCCACACGCCCCCACCCAGGACGCTCTCGGCCTCTGCAGGAGGCACAGCCGAGCACTGGGCGGCACTGCGGGCAGCCAGGGCCAGAGCATCCCCCCCCACAGCGCCCCCCGCCGAACTGCCCCCCCCCCCGGGCACAGGGGGGATTCAGCGGGCACCCGGCCCCGCCCCCAGACAGCGAGCAGCGCGGGGAGCAGGGCTCAGGCCGCCCCGCCCCCCCCGCGTGCGGGACACGTTCTGTGCGTGCCCCGCCCGCGGGAACCACCCCTCGAGGGCGCGCGGCTCCCCGGCGGGGGGAAGGGGCACGTGACACTCCCGGGCCCCGGTGGCCCGCAGCCCCCCCTCCCCGAGACACCCACGTGACTGGAGCCCGGGTCAGCTCCCGCGCCCGGCACCACCTGGGGGGGGGTCACAGGGGCGCTGCTCCCCGGGGAGGCAGCAGCGCCGGGGGGGGGGGCAGAAATCGCCCCCCCCACCTCCGCCAGGGGCCGCCCCGCCGATGTCCAGCCTGGGGCCCGGAGAGAAGCAGGCGGGGGGGGGGGGGCTCCACGTCACTGCCAGCTCCCGCCCCGCCCCCCAGGCTCCGCCCCTCAGCGCCCCCCGCAGCGTTTTCCCGCCCGCCTCGTGGGCGCGAGCGTCCCGGGAGTTTCCCGCCCAGCCAGCGCCGCCCGCGCCTGCGCTCTCCCGCGCCCTGTCCCCTCCTGCCCCCCCCAGTGCCAAGGCCCCCCCCGGCCCCTCCCCCTCCCTCCTGCCCCCCCAGTGCCGAGCACCCCCCCGGCCCCTCACCCCCTCCTGCCCCCCCAGTGCCGAGCACCCCCCCGGCCCCTCACCCCCTCCTGCCCCCCCCAGTGCCGAGCACCCCCCCCCGGCCCCTCACACCCAGCCTGCTCCTACACCTCACCCCTGTCCAGACACCCCACCCCCAGCCCGCTCCCCCACCTTCCCTCGCGCCCCCTTCTCCCCCAGGCCAGACACCCCACCCCCAGCCCGCTCCCCCACCTTCCCTCGCGCCCCCTCCTCCCCCGGGCCAGACACCAACAAGGGGCGGGCTGGGGGCGGGGCAGCTTCGCACTCGGACCCAGGATTCGCTCGCGCCCCCGCGCGCTCCTCGGACCTTCCTGTCATGGCGGCGCCGGCCGCCCAGTCAGACAACGCCCCCCTGCGACAGCCCATTGGCCGAACCAGAGGCAGGTTCCCCTTTGCTGACAGCCCATTGGGCGACACTATCCTCCGCCAAGGCTGTCTTCCGAAAGCCCATTGGCTGGCACACAGCCAGGAACCACCCCTAAGTCACAGACAATTCGAGGACAGAGCAGCCCATTAAGATCCACCCCGGACAGCCTATTGGTCGAGAGCAGTGGCAGGTCATTCCCCCTAGTCACACCGCATTCGCAGGCAGAGCTGTCCGTTAAGATGCAGCCGGGTCAGCCTATTGGGTGCCTCTGATTCAGAACACGCCCCTTAGTCACAGCCCATTCGCGGACAGAAGAGTCTGTTATAATCCACCCCGGACAACCTATTGGCCGCCAGCAGCCCCAGAACACGCCTTTAGTCACCGCCCATTGGCGCACGGAGCAGTCCGTTAAGAGTCACCTCGGACAGCCTCAGATTGGGCGCCACAGATTCCGAACACGCCCTTTACTCTCAGCCCATTCGCGGACAGAACAGTCTGTTACGATCAGTCCGGGACAGTCTCTCGGCCAGCCTTACTGTAGGGATAACATAGTCAAGTATGAAACATGATTCCCCAAGTGGAAGTGACTCCCCAGAATTTGTTCCCCACAACTACAAGTCTAAGGAGGAGAAGTTTGTGTGTGGGATCCTGGCGCGGAGCCTGGTGTGTGGGATGAGGGGGCCGGGGGCAGGAGGGGAGAGGGCTGCGCGGAGCCTGGTGTGTGGGATGAGGGGGCCGCGGGCAGGAGGGGAGAGGGCTGCGCGGAGCCTGCAGTGCGGGATGAGGGGGCCGGGGGCAGGAGGGGAGAGGGCTGCGCGGAGCCTGGTGTGTGGGATGAGGGGGCCGCGGGCAGGAGGGGAGAGGGCTGCGCCGAGCCTGGAAATAACGAGCTTCTTACTTTGCCTGCTGTCAAAGGGCAAGACTGGGGCCACGTGGCGTGCGGAGCAGGGACAGCAGCTGGGGGCGATGGAATTACACGTGCATTACCCGCAATGACCACCGAGCGGCACTGTGGAGGCGCTTCGGAATTACACGTGCATTACCCGCAATGACCACCGAGCGGCACTGTGGAGGCGCTACGGAATTACACGTGCATTACCCGCAATGACCACCGAGCGGCACTGTGGAGGCGCTACGGAATTACATGTGCATTACCCGCAATGACCACCGAGCGGCACTGTGGGGGCGCTACGGAATTACACGTGCATTACCGCCGGTGACTACCGAGCGGCACTGTTGCTCTGCTAAGGGCCGTCATTTCCGAATAAAAAAGATTGTTCTTAGGGTAGAAATGCCCCATTCCGAACTAAGAACACGCTGGGCGGGGCTATGCCGGGGGGCGGGGCTATGATAGGGGCGGGGCGCGCTGCGACGTGCCCCGGGAGGCCGCACTCTGAGAACTACAAGTCCCAGGATGCGTCGCTAACACTTGGAGTGACAGGAGCGCGGGACCAACCGCGTCGCTCCCTGGTCAATGCCCCGTTGTGATGTCACTTCCGCTTCACCCGCCCAACCGAACAGCGCCGGGCCTGCCCTGGCCCTGCAATGGCCGATGGGAGCTGCGGACAGGGGCACTCAGTTTCCCACAAGCCACTGCGGCTACTTTCCCTACTCCCCCTCATCCGGCCCCTCCCCATTGCTGGGCGGGGCTCCTGCCTCAGAGACGGCAGCGTCCGCAGCTGATGCCCCGCCCCCACTCGGGAGAGGAGACTCCGCGGCAACCCTTCCCCCCCAAACTCCTCCCCGCCCCGTGCAGTCTGAACCCCCCAAACTCCTCCCCGCCCCGTGCAGTCTGCTCCCCCCTCAAACTACTCCCCCCCGTGCAGTCTGATCCCCCCAAACTTCCCCCCGCCCCGTGCAGTCTGATCCTCCCCCCCGTGCAGTCTGATCCCCCCCAAACTCCTCCCCGCCCCCTGCAGTCTGCTCCCCCCCACCAAACTCCTCCCCGCCCCGTGCAGTCTCCTCCCCCCCACCAAACTCCTCCCCGCCCAATGCAGTGTGAACCCCCCCAAATTCCTCTCCGCCCCGTGCAGTCTGAACCCCCCCCAAATTCCTCTCCGCCCCGTGCAGTCTGCTCCCCCCCAACTCCTCTCCCCCAGTGCAGTCTTCTCCCCCTCACCACCAAACTCGTCCCTGCCCCGTGCAGTCTGCTCCCTCCAAACTCCTCCCCGCCCCATGCAGTCTGCTCCCCTCCCCAAACTCCTCCCCGCCCCCTGCAGACTGATCACCCCCAAAATTTCTCTCCGCCGCGTGCAGTCCGATCCCCCCCAACCTCCTCTCCGCCCCGTGCAGTCCGATCCCCCCCAAGCTCCTCCCCCCCCGTGCAGTCCGCTCCCCCCCACCAAACTGCTCTCCGCCCCGTGCAGTCTGCTCCCACCCAAACTCCTCCCCGCCCCGTGCAGTCTGCTCCCCCCAACTCCTCCCCGCCCCGTGCAGTCTGCTCCCCCTCACCACCAAACTCCTCTCCGCCCCGTGCAGTCTGATCCCCCCCAAACTGCTCCCCACCCCGTGCAGTCTGCTCCCCCCCAAACTGCTCCCCACCCCGTGCAGTCTGCTCCCCCCAACTCCTCTCCGCCCCGTGCAGTCTGATCCCCCCCACGAAACTCCTCTCCGCCCCGTGCAGTCTGCTCCCCCCCAAACTCCTCTCCGCCCCGTGCAGTCTGCTCCCCCCAACTCCTCCCCGCCCCGTGCAGTCTGCTCCCCCTCACCACCAAACTCCTCTCCGCCCCGTGCAGTCTGCTCCCCCCCCAAACTCCTCCTCCCCCCGTGCAGTCTGATCCCCCCCAAACTCCTCCTCCCCCCGTGCAGTCTGATCCCCCCCAAACTCCTCCTCGCCCCGTGCAGTCTGATCTCCTACCCCCCACAAAACGCCTCCCCCCGTGCAGTCTGATCCCCCCCAAACTCCTCGCCCCGTGCAGTCTGATCCCCCACCACCACCAAACTCCTCGCCCCGTGCAGTCTGATCTCCTACCCCCCACAAAACTCCTCCCCCCGTGCAGTCTGATCCCCCCCAAACTCCTCGCCCCGTGCAGTCTGATCCCCTACCCCCCAAACTCCTCCCCGCCCCATGCAGTCTGATCCCACACCACCACCAAACTCCTCTCCCCCCATGCAGTCTGCTCCCCCCAACACCAAATTTCCCAGCCGGCTTGTGTGGGGACTGGCAGCGGGACAGGCTGATGCTGCTGTTGCCTTCGAAAGTGCAGCGGGGAGCGTGAGGCGGGTGGGGGGGGAGGGGGGGCGGCTGCCTCTGCTGCGTCCCGTTCACAAGCCCAGAGGGGCCGCGCGAGGATTTTCCGGAGACCCCGAGGAGTTTTCTGCCGCTCACTTCTGTGTCCCAGCTGAGTTCCTGCCAGTCAGTGGCCCCGCCCCCAGACCAGGCCACGCCCCTGCCATTAATGACGGAGCCTGGGACCCGTCTGTGTGCCCCACAAACCCACGTGTCACTCGCCGGGGAGCCGATAGAACGTGCCCCGCGTTCCATCATTTGCATGCACCGCGCCAGGGCAATGACGTCACTAGCAGTGCGCTGCTGTTCGTAGCCGGCAGTGGCAGCTTCGCACCGAGCCGGGCCACGAGGCAGCGGGCGCAGCGCTGGGGGCGGAGCTACAGGGGAGCGGCCCGGCCGGGCGGGGTGCACACTGGGGCACCCAAGGGCTGAGATCCGGGCGGGGCAGCGTCACGCTCTGACCTCGCTGCCGCCTCCCGCCGCCTCTCCCTTGGGGCCGGGTGGCGCGGACCGGAAGCCGCTGCACTGCCCGGATTTCCTGGGGAACACGCTCCCTGTGACGTCAGGGCCTGCCACAGAGGCAGGGCGCCACCCCGGCCAAGCAAGGAGCAGAGCTAGGGTTGCCAGATGGTTTCACCAAAATACCAGACACGCCTGACATGACATCACAATCTGCATTCCATCTGATTTAGAAAATACCAGACATTTATCAGAGGAGTAGCCGCGTTAGTCTGAATCTGCAAAAGCAGCGAGGAGTCCTGTGGCACAGAACTCCTTGCCGCTTTCGCGGACATTTATATTTTCTCAATTTGTTTCCCCGAAGAAAAAGCTGAAAGCCTGGACCGTCCAGTTCAAAACCGGACACCTGGCAACCATAAGCAGAGTGGTGCCTTGTCGGAGCGGTTCCAGCCTCCGCTCTGCTGTCCTTCCTCTGCCCCACGTACCACGGGAGCTGGTGGCCTACGCTGGCTGCACCGCCGCAGGAAACCTCCAACCCCAGTCGCTGTCCCAGCCGGGCACCCCGTGTCTGAACCCGTCCCGCCTGGCCCCGTGTCTCCTGCCTACCACCCGCTGACCTGGCACCAGCTGAGCGCTCGTACCTGGGCACCTTCCGGTCACGGTTCCCAGTCGGTTGCTGTCAGGCTGTGGACCGAGCAAACGTCACTTCCGGTCCGTGGGACTGAACGCACGTGGCGCCGGCATGATGCGAGGCCGCTCCTTGTTGCCCCACGTCGGATACAAAAGGAGCAGCTACCGCGCGGCAGTTAGGGCCTCGTGCTGAAACGCGCTGCAGCAGTGCTACTCTTCCCTGCCCCTCTCATCCCAGTTGCATGCTCCAGATGGGAGGGGAGGGGTGTCGCTTTCCAGGAGCTACTGCTGCCAGGGCACCGTCTGACTGGCACACGTCAGACGCACACGCCCGTGCAACAGCCACTCACCCTGCCAAATGCTCACACGCAGGGATGCGTGTACACACTCACAAACGCGAATTAACAGATTAACACGCCTGGGCGCCCACTCGTGCCCTCGCTCAGATGCCCACACACGCATCTGCTCAATCTGCCCGCACGCAGGCACGTGCACACACACGCAAATGGACACTTGCGGACGCACACACTTGCACTCATACTTACGTGCGCACGCATGCACGCCGAGTAACAGTCGCCTAGAAGGACTCACCAATAATATCAAACTCAAAAGCCAAAGATTAGATCAATTAGGAGACAACTATTCCCACGAGGCCCTAATCCATGTCTGGGGCTCCTCGGTGCTGCTGGAGACCAAGTCTTTATTTCAATCCCAGTTTTGCCAACTCTCCGCATGCGTGACGCTAGGTCAATTGGCAGCCTACTCACTTAGTTTTCCGTATGATCCTAGACACGTTAAGTATCGCCAGCCAGGAGATTCGGGGGGCGGCGGGGGGAGGGGGGGATTAATGACATTTTTAAAAATACAAAAATCGGTGTTCAGTTTCTGTTGTAGATAAACCTATGTACTTCATATGACTTGACACTGTGCCTCTCCATATAACCTTGTAACTTTGTATTAATCCATATGACCTTGTCACTTTGTATTAGAACTTGAATCCATATAACCTTGTAACTTAGTTTTCTACATAGGGTTCTAATACAGAGTATATAGTTAAAGAGGTAAAAATGTCATTTGCTAGGAGTAGAATAAGATCTTTCCCCCACTCTCTCCCCCCCACTCTGTAATCAATTGCCCAGTTGAATGAACGAGGTGTGAATGAGTAACACTTGGGAGCCAAGCACCTCCAGAGAGCTACACCAGTTGAAAAGGGGGTAGAAGCCAGACCCAAGGTGTCAAGAGGGCTCAAGAAAGAAGAGCAGACATATTGAAGGCCTTGGGGATTAGAAGCAAGCACCTTCTTTGGAAAACACCCTCTCTTAACAGACAGCACCCACAAAGGGACCAAAGGACACAGACCCAGATTTTGAATCTGGGATATATTTGCATAAGAGGGAAGCCGCTATAAAAGTGAGTTGTCTTGCAGAGGACTCCGGGTCTCATCTTGTCACCATCGGAGCATCGATCCGGATCAGCAGAAGCCCGGCTCCACCCCTCCCCCATCTAACTCACCTGGCCAGTGAAGTTAAGGGGAGCAACAAGTTGGTAACAACAGCAAGACGGAGTGTGCTTGTGCACGTGTGTGTGTGTGTGTGTGTGTGTGTGTGTGTGTGTGTGTGTGTGTGAGAGTGAGTGCGTGAGTGACACAGAATAATCAATACTTATCATATGCATGTGGTAAATAAATAAATAATTTCTATATATATATAATGTGTGTGTGTGTGATCAATAAATGTGGCGTGTTGCCTTATCCCTCTGAAAAAGATCCCGAGTACTTCTTTTAAGTACAACACTGTGACTTTTGTACTTCGTATTTTCAAGTTCTTCCACCACGAGCCAGAGGGCCTTTTCTCAGGGACCCGTACCACGCTCGCAAACGTCTGTGCGGCCCTCCCTCGATACTTACCTTGAGCCAATTGCTATTTGCTCTTCTTCCATAGATCGCTGTCTGGTTTCCATCTGCCGGCAGGGTCTCGGGGGGGGTGGCTCCTTTCGGTCTCTGCCACCACCTGGCCAGCCTCTCATCTCCTCCAAGTCTACAGGGACCGAAAAAGAGACAGAGAACGGTTAGGAGCTAGGCCACCCTAGATGTGTGGAAAGGACAGACACGTGCGTCACCTGGCTGCTGCTCACTGGAGCCCAGTGTTGCCTCTAACATTTCCCCTCCAGGAGCGGAGTGAGTTTTGTCTCGTGCTCCAAGATCGAGGTCACGTGCCCTTCTTCGGATGCCTGCCACCCAGGCGAAGACATGTCTCGTCTGTGTTTTTAAAACGTTCTGGAAGAAAGAGTACTAACACAAGGGAGAATTAACAAGGTCATTTAAACTGTAAATATTTGTTTGATATGAAGTCAAATAAAAGGAAAATTAATACTGCAACATTTTCAGTGGCCAACCTCCTCTCCTCTCCTCTCCTCTCCCCTCCCCTCCCCTGCCCCCTCCAGCTGGCCTAGATGATCTCTCCGGGTCCCTTATGGTAAAGCCCGCCCCGGGACCCTGTGCTGAGGTGACAAGTTCTTCACAAGATACTGGGTATGTAAACTTTTTACGGAAAAGCGTCCGTGGCCAATCTAGTCGCGCTTTTCTGCAAAAAAGCCCCAATCGCCATTTTCGCCATCGGGGCTTTTTTGCGGAAAAGAACTCTCTGCTGTCTACACTGGCCCTTTTGCGCAGAAGTCTTTCGGAAAAAGACTTTTGCCCGAACGGGAGCAGCATAGTATTCCCGCAGAAGCACTGACAATCTTACATGAGATCGTCAGTGCTTTTGCGGAAATTCAAGCGGCCAGTGTAGACAGCTGGCAAGTTTTTCCGCAAAAGCAGATGATTAGCACACTTTCCTAGTTGAAAATCCAAGGAGAAGAAAGGGGAGAATTGCAAATCAAGACTCTCTTAAGGTGTCTGAAAGCTACTTTGGTCTGGGCCGGTACTCAGTGGTACCAAGGCAGACTTTTCTGTGGCTCGGTTGTCTAATGCCACACTAGAACAAGTCTACCACACCGAACGAAAGAGCAGACAATTACATGAAAGGGAAAAAAGGTGGCTTGGCAGAGAATTTGCTTCCGGACAAAAACAAGAGACTGCGGTGGTTAAAGAAGAACGGGAGGCATACCTGTGCATAAACCAATTCACCAGAAACCTTCTGAACAACCAGTTCAGTCACATGTCCTTACAGGGACAAGCACCTTAATGACGGTAGCCCTGACATTTTATTTTGCAGACGATTCTACTCGTGGAAGGGCTGCTGGAGTGAAACTTGAGGCCCAAGCAGGAGGAAAGTTTGATTTTCTAGTACCAAATAGAAAAACAATAATAGAACAAAAAGGCTAAAAGATGCCTAAGGGCGGAGATAGGGTCCAGAATGACTTAGACAAATTGGAGGATTGGGCCACAAGAAATCTGATGAGGTTCAACAAGGACAAGTGTAGAGTCCTGCACTTGGGATGGAAGAATCCCAAGCATAGTTACAAGCTGGGGACCAACCGGTTAAGTAGTAGTTCTGCAGACAGGACCTGGGGGTTACAGTGGATGAGAAGCTGGAGATGAGTCAACAGTGTGCCCTTGTAGCCAAGAAGGCTAATGGCATATTAGGTTGCATTAAGAGGAGCATTGCCAGTAGATCCAGAGATGTCATTATTCCCCTTTATTCGGCTTTGGTGAGGCCACATCTGGAGTACTGTGTCCAGTTCTGGGCCCCCCACTACAGAAGGGATGTGGACACATTGGAGAGGGTCCAGCAGAGGACAACCAAAACGATTAGGGGGCTGGAGCAATTGCTCTATGAAGAGGCTGAGGGATTTAGGTTTCTTTAGTCTGAAGAGGAGACCATGAGGGGGGATTTTATAGTAGCCTTCAACTTCCTTATAAGGACACAGGAACGCAAGGTAACCTGTTCTCCCAACTCTCGCTTTCAGACGGGGTGGGGAACCTTATTGGGGGGGCGGAAGGCACACACTAGTAGGGTTGCCAGATGGTTTCAGCAAAAAAAAAAAAAAAAAAAAAGGCGCCAGGAAAATTTTTGTTGAGGGAAAGAAGCCAACCAAACAAAAAAACCCCACCAGGAACATTTTTGTTGAGCAAAATCCAGTTGTGACCCCTTTAATTAGTCAGCCAATCTCCCCGCCCCGGATTATTTCTGCTGGGCACAGAGGAAAAGCAGAAAATACTGGACATTTTGTATGTCCGGTATTTTCTAAATTTATTTACCGGACAAAAAGTGCAACTACCGGGCTGTCTGGCTCAGTGCTAGACACCTGGCAACCCTACACACAAGAGTGAAGAAAAAAAAAATCCCAAACCCCACCATCCGCATTAACACATGCCCCAACTGAGAAGGAGGAAGAGGCTTCCCACATTCCCCTCGCACACCGGAGCTTGTGAGGAGGGGGGGGCGGGGGGCGGGGCGGGGCGGGGCAGGCTAGCAGAATTTGTCTGCTCCAATCTGGCCACCCAGAGAAATAAAAAAGCAAATTGAAAGAGCCAGACGAATACCTAGAAACCATCTACTTCAAGACAGACCCAAGAAAACCAACAATAGAACACCACTTGTCATCACCTACAACCCCCAACTTAAACCTGTCCAACACATTATCAATAAACTACAGCCTATATTGGAACAGGATACCATACTCAAAGAGGCTCTGGGAGACAGACCCATAGTCTCCTATAGACAACCACCTAACCTCAAGATGATTCTTACCAACCACCACAGGACATACCACACTAATACCAACCCTGGTACCTTCCCTTGCAACAAACCCCGTTGCCAGCTTTGTCCACATATTCATTCTGCTGATACCATTATTGGACCCAACCAAGTGAGTTATAAGATCAAGAACACATATTCCTGCGCATCCAGAAATATAATCTATGCTATCGTGTGCCGAAAGTGTCCGTCTGCTATGTACATTGGACAAACATCTCAGACACTTCGCCAAAGGATTAATGCCCACAAAACAGATATCAGACAAGATCACAAAGAGAAAACAGTTTCTTGCCATTTTAACCAGAAAGGACACTCTCTCAATGACTTGACCACCTGCATTCTGCTACAAAGACCTTTTACATCTGCACTTGAAAGGGAATCCTCTGAACTGTCATTCATGTTAAAATTCGACACTTTCCAACAAGGACTTAGTTCAAATGTTTGTTATCTCACCCATTACCAAGATAGTTTCCCCAATTATCACCTCTAATACCATTAACTCACAAACATCCCACTCTCCCTACCTCTAATATCATCAATTCACAGACACTTACCTTCCTTCCCCCTCCCCCCCACCGCATCCCCCTCCTGTTCTGCAATGTGATTTGTCCTTTTCATATTTGTTCTTTTTTTTAATTGTATCCTTTGGTATATACGGTTGTGACTACTTTCTTCCACTATTTGATCTGAGGAAGTGGGTCTGGCCCACGAAAGCTCATCATCTAATAAACCATCTTGTTAGTCTTTAAAGTGCTACATTGTCCTGCATTTTGCTTCAACTACCCCAGGCTAACACGGCTACATTTCTATCACCAATCTGGAGGGGAGCTAGAGCGTTAGTGTGGGAACCTTGAGTCTCGAGGGCCACACTCACGTGAGCTGGGGTATTAGGTTCCTCACCCCTGCTTTAAAAACAAAACCTCTTACTCTTAAAAATCGATCCCCGTATCTCTGGTCGGACCAGCTTCACGCAGGTCCTCCGGGATGGAAAACTGCAGCAAACTGTATGAACAGAAACAAACAGAAGCCCCAATCGCAGCTGGAGGTGGGGCGAGGCTGCCCCAGCAGGGACACAACGGGGCAGCCGCCCTCCACCAGATCAGGAAAACAACCGCGCCATTCCCCGGCCAGCAGGAAGGCGAGTGCCGCTGCAAGGCTCCGCAAGGGAGGTGGGCGGCAGAGGGGTGTTTGTGCGCGGCCGCGCGCCTTCAGCGGCAACTCCCCTGGTGCCCCCTTCTCTAGTCCAGCCAGGCCTAAAATGCTCAGTGCTTAGAAGGCGGGTGGGGAACCTAAGGCCTGGGTGCGTGGGGCTCCTCCACCGTCGCCCCCTCCCCACGCCGTGGGGCTGGAGGCACAAAGCGACTAGGCTGGGCCCTGCAGTGCTCTGGCGCCAGGGGGACGTTTCTCCGCTCAGCTGGGGGCCAGGCAGGGAGGCTTTTCTGTCGGTTGGTTTGTCTGTCACCTGTTTGCCCCCCAATTCTCAGCCACTCCCCCCCTCTCCCCACACGCCCCCACCCAGGACGCTCTCGGCCTCTGCAGGAGGCACAGCCGGGCACTGGGCGGCACTGCGGGCAGCCAGGGCCAGAGCATCCCCCCCCACAGCGCCCCCCGCCGAACTGCCCCCCCCCCCGGGCACAGGGGGGATTCAGCGGGCACCCGGCCCCGCCCCCAGACAGCGAGCAGCGCGGGGAGCAGGGCTCAGGCCGCCCCGCCCCCCCGCGTGCGGGACACGTTCTGTGCGTGCCCCGCCCGCGGGAACCACCCCTCGAGGGCGCGCGGCTCCCCGGCGGGGGGAAGGGGCACGTGACACTCCCGGGCCCCGGTGGCCCGCAGCCCCCCCTCCCCGAGACACCCACGTGACTGGAGCCCGGGTCAGCTCCCGCGCCCGGCACCACCTGGGGGGGGGTCACAGGGGCGCTGCTCCCCGGGGAGGCAGCAGCGCCGGGAGGGGGGGGCAGAAATCGCCCCCCCACCTCCGCCAGGGGCCGCCCCGCCGATGTCCAGCCTGGGGCCCGGAGAGAAGCAGGCGGGGGGGGGGGGGCTCCACGTCACTGCCAGCTCCCGCCCCGCCCCCCAGGCTCCGCCCCTCAGCGCCCCCCGCAGCGTTTTCCCGCCCGCCTCGTGGGCGCGAGCGTCCCGGGAGTTTCCCGCCCAGCCAGCGCCGCCCGCGCCTGCGCTCTCCCGCGCCCTGTCCCCTCCTGCCCCCCCCAGTGCCAAGGCCCCCCCCGGCCCCTCCCCCTCCCTCCTGCCCCCCCAGTGCCGAGCACCCCCCCGGCCCCTCACCCCCTCCTGCCCCCCCAGTGCCGAGCACCCCCCGGCTCCTCACCCCCTCCTGCCCCCCCAGTGCCGAGCACCCCCCCGGCCCCTCACCCCCTCCTGCCCCCCCCAGTGCCGAGCACCCCCCCCCCGGCCCCTCACACCCAGCCTGCTCCTACACCTCACCCCTGTCCAGACACCCCACCCCCAGCCCGCTCCCCCACCTTCCCTCGCGCCCCCTTCTCCCCCAGGCCAGACACCCCACCCCCAGCCCGCTCCCCCACCTTCCCTCGCGCCCCCTCCTCCCCCGGGCCAGACACCTACAAGGGGCGGGCTGGGGGCGGGGCAGCTTCGCACTCGGACCCAGGATTCGCTCGCGCCCCCGCGCGCTCCTCGGACCTTCCTGTCATGGCGGCGCCGGCCGCCCAGTCAGACAACGCCCCCCTGCGACAGCCCATTGGCCGAACCAGAGGCAGGATCCCCTTTGCTGACAGCCCATTGGGCGACACTATCCTCCGCCAAGGCTGTCTTCCGAAAGCCCATTGGCTGGCACACAGCCAGGAACCACCCCTAAGTCACAGACAATTCGAGGACAGAGCAGCCCATTAAGATCCACCCCGGACAGCCTATTGGTCGAGAGCAGTGGCAGGTCATTCCCCCTAGTCACACCGCATTCGCAGACAGAGCTGTCCGTTAAGATGCAGCCGGGTCAGCCTATTGGGTGCCTCTGATTCAGAACACGCCCCTTAGTCACAGCCCATTCGCGGACAGAAGAGTCTGTTATAATCCACCCCGGACAACCTATTGGCCGCCAGCAGCCCCAGAACACGCCTTTAGTCACCGCCCATTGGCGCACGGAGCAGTCCGTTAAGAGTCACCTCGGACAGCCTCAGATTGGGCGCCACAGATTCCGAACACGCCCTTTATTCTCAGCCCATTCGCGGACAGAACAGTCTGTTACGATCAGTCCGGGACAGTCTCTCGGCCAGCCTTAGTGTAGGGATAACAGAGTCAAGTATGAAACAGGATTCCCCAAGTGGAAGTGACTCCCCAGAATTTGTTCCCCACAACTAAAAGTCTAAGGAGGAGAAGTTTGTGTGTGGGATCCTGGCGCGGAGCCTGGTGTGTGGGATGAGGGGGCCGGGGGCAGGAGGGGAGAGGGCTGCGCGGAGCCTGGTGTGTGGGATGAGGGGGCCGCGGGCAGGAGGGGAGAGGGCTGCGCGGAGCCTGGTGTGTGGGATGAGGGGGCCGGCGGCAGGAGGGGAGAGGGCTGCGCGGAGCCTGGTGTGTGGGATGAGGGGGCCGCGGGCAGGAGGGGAGAGGGCTGCGCGGAGCCTGGAAATAACGAGCTTCTTACTTTGCCTGCTGTCAAAGGGCAAGACTGGGGCCACGTGGCGTGCGGAGCAGGGACAGCAGCTGGGGGCGATGGAATTACACGTGCATTACCCGCAATGACCACCGAGCGGCACTGTGGAGGCGCTTCGGAATTACACGTGCATTACCCGCAATGACCACCGAGCGGCACTGTGGAGGCGCTACGGAATTACACGTGCATTACCCGCAATGACCACCGAGCGGCACTGTGGGGGCGCTTCGGAATTACACGTGCATTACCCGCAATGACCACCGAGCGGCACTGTGGAGGCGCTACGGAATTACACGTGCATTACCCGCAATGACCACCGAGCGGCACTGTGGAGGCGCTTCGGAATTACACGTGCATTACCCGCAATGACCACCGAGCGGCACTGTGGAGGCGCTACGGAATTACACGTGCATTACCCGCAATGACCACCGAGCGGCACTGTGGGGGCGCTACGGAATTACACGTGCATTACCGCCGGTGACTACCGAGCGGCACTGTTGCTCTGCTAAGGGCCGTTATTTCCGAATAAAAAAGATTGTTCTTAGGGTAGAAATGCCCCATTCCGAACTAAGAACACGCTGGGCGGGGCTATGCCGGGGGGCGGGGCTATCATAGGGGCGGGGCGCGCTGCGACGTGCCCCGGGAGGCCGCACTCTGAGAACTACAAGTCCCAGGATGCGTCGCTAACACTTGGAGTGACAGGAGCGCGGGACCAACCGCGTCGCTCCCTGGTCAATACCCCGTTGTGATGTCACTTCCGCTGCACCCGCCCAACCGAACAGCGCCGGGCCTGCCCTGGCCCTGCAATGGCCGATGGGAGCTGCGGACAGGGGCACTCAGTTTCCCACAAGCCACTGCGGCTACTTTCCCTACTCCCCCTCATCCGGCCCCTCCCCATTGCTGGGCGGGGCTCCTGCCTCAGAGACGGCAGCGTCCGCAGCTGATGCCCCGACCCCACTCGGGAAAGGAGACTCCGCGGCAACCCTTCCCCCCAAACTCCTCCCCGCCCCGTGCAGTCTGATCCCCCCCAAACTCCTCCCCGCCCCGTGCAGTCTGATCCCCCCTCAAACTACTCCCCCCCGTGCAGTCTGATCCCCCCAAACTTCCCCCCGCCCCGTGCAGTCTGATCCTCCCCCCCGTGCAGTCTGATCCCCCCCAAACTCCTCCCCGCCCCGTGCAGTCCGATCCCCCCAAACTCTTCCCCGCCCCGTGCAGTGCGATCCCCCCAAATTCCTCTCCCCCCGTGCAGTATGATCCCCCCAAACTCCTCCCCGCCCCGTGCAGTCCGATCCCCCCCAAACTCCTCCCCCCCGTGCAGTCTGATCCTCCCCCCCGTGCAGTCTGATCCCCCCAAACTCCTCCCCGCCCCGTGCAGTCTGATCCCCCCCAAACTCCTCCCCGCCCCGTGCAGTCTGATCCCCCCCAAACTCCTCCCCGCCCCGTGCAGTCCGATCCCCCCCAAACTCTTCCCCGCCCTGTGCAGTCCGATCCCCCCAAACTCCTCCCCGCCCCGTGTAGTCTGATCCTCCCCCCAAACTCCTCCCCGCTCCGTGCAGTCTGATCCTCCCCCCCGTGCAGTCTGATCCCCCCAAACTCCTCCCCGCTCCGTGCAGTCTGATCCCCCCAAACTCCTCTCCCCCCCGTGCAGTCTGATCCCCCCAAACTCCTCCCCGCCCCGTGCAGTCCGATGCCCCCCAAACTCCTCTCCGCCCCGTGTAGTCTGATCCCCTCCCCAAACTCCTCTCCGCCCCGTGCAGTCTGAACCCCTCCCCAAACTCCTCGCCGCCCCGTGGAGTCTGATCCTCCCCCGCGTGCAGTCTGATCCCCCCCAAACTCCTCCCCGCCCCGTGCAGTCTGATCCTCCCCACGTGCAGTCTGATCCCCCCAAACTCCTCTCCCCCCCGTGCAGTCTGATCCCCCCCAAACTCCTCCCCCGCAGAGCCTGCAGTGCGGGATGAGGGGGCCGGGGGCAGGAGGGGAGAGGGCTGTGCGGAGCCTGCAGTGCGGGATGAGGGGGCCATGGGCAGGAGGGGAGAGGGCTGCGCGGAGCCTGCAGTGCGGGATGAGGGGGCCGGGGGCAGGAGGGGAGAGGGCTGTGCGGAGCCTGGAGTGCGGGATGAGGGGGCCATGGGCAGGAGGGGAGAGGGCTGCGCGGAGCCTGCAGTGCGGGATGAGGGGGCCGGGGGCAGGAGGGGAGAGGGCTGTGCGGAGCCTGGAGTGCGGGATGAGGGGGCCATGGGCAGGAGGGGAGAGGGCTGCGCGGAGCCTGCAGTGCGGGATGAGGGGGCCGGGGGCAGGAGGGGAGAGGGCTGTGCGGAGCCTGGAGTGCGGGATGAGGGGGCCATGGGCAGGAGGGGAGAGGGCTGCGCGGAGCCTGCAGTGCGGGATGAGGGGGCCGGGGGCAGGAGGGGAGAGGGCTGTGCGGAGCCTGGAGTGCGGGATGAGGGGGCCATGGGCAGGAGGGGAGAGGGCTGCGCGGAGCCTGCAGTGCGGGATGAGGGGGCCGGGGGCAGGAGGGGAGAGGGCTGTGCGGAGCCTGGAGTGCGGGATGAGGGGGCCATGGGCAGGAGGGGAGAGGGCTGCGCGGAGCCTGCAGTGCGGGATGAGGGGGCCGGGGGCAGGAGGGGAGAGGGCTGTGCGGAGCCTGGAGTGCGGGATGAGGGGGCCATGGGCAGGAGGGGAGAGGGCTCCGCGGAGCCTGGAAATAACGAGCTTCTTACTTCTCACTTAAAAATCGATCCCCGTATCTCTGGTCGGACCAGCTTCACGCAGGTCCTCGGGGATGGAAAACTGCAGCAAACTGTATGAACAGAAACAAACAGAAGCCCCAATCGCAGCTGGAGGTGGGGCGAGGCTGCCCCAGCAGGGACACAACGGGGCAGCCGCCCTCCACCAGATCAGGAAAACAACCGCGCCATTCCCCGGCCAGCAGGAAGGCGAGTGCCGCTGCAAGGCTCCGCAAGGGAGGTGGGCGGCAGAGGGGTGTTTGTGCGCGGCCGCGCGCCTTCAGCGGCAACTCCCCTGGTGCCCCCTTCTCTAGTCCAGCCAGGCCTAAAATGCTCAGTGCTTAGAAGGCGGGTGGGGAACCTAAGGCCTGGGTGCTTGGGGTTCCTCCACCGTCGCCCCCTCCCCACGCCGTGGGGCTGGAGGCACAAAGCGACTAGGCTGGGCCCTGCAGTGCTCTGGCGCCAGGGGGACGTTTCTCCGCTCAGCTGGGGGCCAGGCAGGGAGGCTTTTCTGTCGGTTGGTTTGTCTGTCACCTGTTTGCCCCCCAATTCTCAGCCACTCCCCCCCTCTCCCCACACGCCCCCACCCAGGACGCTCTCGGCCTCTGCAGGAGGCACAGCCGAGCACTGGGCGGCACTGCGGGCAGCCAGGGCCAGAGCATCCCCCCCCACAGCGCCCCCCGCCGAACTGCCCCCCCCCCCGGGCACAGGGGGGATTCAGCGGGCACCCGGCCCCGCCCCCAGACAGCGAGCAGCGCGGGGAGCAGGGCTCAGGCCGCCCCGCCCCCCCCCCCGCGTGCGGGACACGTTCTGTGCGTGCCCCGCCCGCGGGAACCACCCCTCGAGGGCGCGCGGCTCCCCGGCGGGGGGAAGGGGCACGTGACACTCCCGGGCCCCGGTGGCCCGCAGCCCCCCCTCCCCGAGACACCCACGTGACTGGAGCCCGGGTCAGCTCCCGCGCCCGGCACCACCTGGGGGGGGGTCACAGGGGCGCTGCTCCCCGGGGAGGCAGCAGCGCCGGGGGGGGGGGCAGAAATCGCCCCCCCCACCTCCGCCAGGGGCCGCCCCGCCGATGTCCAGCCTGGGGCCCGGAGAGAAGCAGGCGGGGGGGGGGGGGGCTCCACGTCACTGCCAGCTCCCGCCCCGCCCCCCAGGCTCCGCCCCTCAGCGCCCCCCGCAGCGTTTTCCCGCCCGCCTCGTGGGCGCGAGCGTCCCGGGAGTTTCCCGCCCAGCCAGCGCCGCCCGCGCCTGCGCTCTCCCGCGCCCTGTCCCCTCCTGCCCCCCCCAGTGCCAAGGCCCCCCCCGGCCCCTCCCCCTCCCTCCTGCCCCCCCAGTGCCGAGCACCCCCCCGGCCCCTCACCCCCTCCTGCCCCCCCAGTGCCGAGCACCCCCCCGGCCCCTCACCCCCTCCTGCCCCCCCCAGTGCCGAGCACCCCCCCCCCGGCCCCTCACACCCAGCCTGCTCCTACACCTCACCCCTGTCCAGACACCCCACCCCCAGCCCGCTCCCCCACCTTCCCTCGCGCCCCCTTCTCCCCCAGGCCAGACACCCCACCCCCAGCCCGCTCCCCCACCTTCCCTCGCGCCCCCTCCTCCCCCGGGCCAGACACCAACAAGGGGCGGGCTGGGGGCGGGGCAGCTTCGCACTCGGACCCAGGATTCGCTCGCGCCCCCGCGCGCTCCTCGGACCTTCCTGTCATGGCGGCGCCGGCCGCCCAGTCAGACAACGCCCCCCTGCGACAGCCCATTGGCCGAACCAGAGGCAGGTTCCCCTTTGCTGACAGCCCATTGGGCGACACTATCCTCCGCCAAGGCTGTCTTCCGAAAGCCCATTGGCTGGCACACAGCCAGGAACCACCCCTAAGTCACAGACAATTCGAGGACAGAGCAGCCCATTAAGATCCACCCCGGACAGCCTATTGGTCGAGAGCAGTGGCAGGTCATTCCCCCTAGTCACACCGCATTCGCAGGCAGAGCTGTCCGTTAAGATGCAGCCGGGTCAGCCTATTGGGTGCCTCTGATTCAGAACACGCCCCTTAGTCACAGCCCATTCGCGGACAGAAGAGTCTGTTATAATCCACCCCGGACAACCTATTGGCCGCCAGCAGCCCCAGAACACGCCTTTAGTCACCGCCCATTGGCGCACGGAGCAGTCCGTTAAGAGTCACCTCGGACAGCCTCAGATTGGGCGCCACAGATTCCGAACACGCCCTTTACTCTCAGCCCATTCGCGGACAGAACAGTCTGTTACGATCAGTCCGGGACAGTCTCTCGGCCAGCCTTACTGTAGGGATAACATAGTCAAGTATGAAACATGATTCCCCAAGTGGAAGTGACTCCCCAGAATTTGTTCCCCACAACTACAAGTCTAAGGAGGAGAAGTTTGTGTGTGGGATCCTGGCGCGGAGCCTGGTGTGTGGGATGAGGGGGCCGGGGGCAGGAGGGGAGAGGGCTGCGCGGAGCCTGGTGTGTGGGATGAGGGGGCCGCGGGCAGGAGGGGAGAGGGCTGCGCGGAGCCTGGTGTGTGGGATGAGGGGGCCGGCGGCAGGAGGGGAGAGGGCTGCGCGGAGCCTGGTGTGTGGGATGAGGGGGCCGCGGGCAGGAGGGGAGAGGGCTGCGCGGAGCCTGGAAATAACGAGCTTCTTACTTTGCCTGCTGTCAAAGGGCAAGACTGGGGCCACGTGGCGTGCGGAGCAGGGACAGCAGCTGGGGGCGATGGAATTACACGTGCATTACCCGCAATGACCACCGAGCGGCACTGTGGAGGCGCTTCGGAATTACACGTGCATTACCCGCAATGACCACCGAGCGGCACTGTGGAGGCGCTACGGAATTACACGTGCATTACCCGCAATGACCACCGAGCGGCACTGTGGGGGCGCTTCGGAATTACACGTGCATTACCCGCAATGACCACCGAGCGGCACTGTGGAGGCGCTACGGAATTACACGTGCATTACCCGCAATGACCACCGAGCGGCACTGTGGAGGCGCTTCGGAATTACACGTGCATTACCCGCAATGACCACCGAGCGGCACTGTGGAGGCGCTACGGAATTACACGTGCATTACCCGCAATGACCACCGAGCGGCACTGTGGGGGCGCTACGGAATTACACGTGCATTACCGCCGGTGACTACCGAGCGGCACTGTTGCTCTGCTAAGGGCCGTTATTTCCGAATAAAAAAGATTGTTCTTAGGGTAGAAATGCCCCATTCCGAACTAAGAACACGCTGGGCGGGGCTATGCCGGGGGGCGGGGCTATCATAGGGGCGGGGCGCGCTGCGACGTGCCCCGGGAGGCCGCACTCTGAGAACTACAAGTCCCAGGATGCGTCGCTAACACTTGGAGTGACAGGAGCGCGGGACCAACCGCGTCGCTCCCTGGTCAATACCCCGTTGTGATGTCACTTCCGCTGCACCCGCCCAACCGAACAGCGCCGGGCCTGCCCTGGCCCTGCAATGGCCGATGGGAGCTGCGGACAGGGGCACTCAGTTTCCCACAAGCCACTGCGGCTACTTTCCCTACTCCCCCTCATCCGGCCCCTCCCCATTGCTGGGCGGGGCTCCTGCCTCAGAGACGGCAGCGTCCGCAGCTGATGCCCCGACCCCACTCGGGAAAGGAGACTCCGCGGCAACCCTTCCCCCCCAAACTCCTCCCCGCCCCGTGCAGTCTGATCCCCCCCAAACTCCTCCCCGCCCCGTGCAGTCTGATCCCCCCTCAAACTACTCCCCCCCGTGCAGTCTGATCCCCCCAAACTTCCCCCCGCCCCGTGCAGTCTGATCCTCCCCCCCGTGCAGTCTGATCCCCCCCAAACTCCTCCCCGCCCCGTGCAGTCCGATCCCCCCAAACTCTTCCCCGCCCCGTGCAGTGCGATCCCCCCAAATTCCTCTCCCCCCGTGCAGTATGATCCCCCCAAACTCCTCCCCGCCCCGTGCAGTCCGATCCCCCCCAAACTCCTCCCCCCCGTGCAGTCTGATCCTCCCCCCCGTGCAGTCTGATCCCCCCAAACTCCTCCCCGCCCCGTGCAGTCTGATCCCCCCCAAACTCCTCCCCGCCCCGTGCAGTCTGATCCCCCCCAAACTCCTCCCCGCCCCGTGCAGTCCGATCCCCCCCAAACTCTTCCCCGCCCTGTGCAGTCCGATCCCCCCAAACTCCTCCCCGCCCCGTGTAGTCTGATCCTCCCCCCAAACTCCTCCCCGCTCCGTGCAGTCTGATCCTCCCCCCCGTGCAGTCTGATCCCCCCAAACTCCTCCCCGCTCCGTGCAGTCTGATCCCCCCAAACTCCTCTCCCCCCCGTGCAGTCTGATCCCCCCAAACTCCTCCCCGCCCCGTGCAGTCCGATGCCCCCCAAACTCCTCTCCGCCCCGTGTAG
Organism: Pelodiscus sinensis; assembly: GCF_052426305.1. Taxonomy (NCBI): domain Eukaryota; kingdom Metazoa; phylum Chordata; order Testudines; family Trionychidae; genus Pelodiscus; species Pelodiscus sinensis. Next base: position 948,410 of record NC_143059.1, read on the forward strand.
TCTGATCCCCTCCCCCAAACTCCTCTCCGCCCCGTGCAGTCTGAACCCCTCCCCAAACTCCTCGCCGCCCCGTGGAGTCTGATCCTCCCCCGCGTGCAGTCTGATCCCCCCCCAAACTCCTCCCCGCCCCGTGCAGTCTGATCCTCCCCACGTGCAGTCTGATCCCCCCAAACTCCTCTCCCCCCGTGCAGTCTGATCCCCCCCCAAACTCCTCCCCCGCAGAGCCTGCAGTGCGGGATGAGGGGGCCGGGGGCAGGAGGGGAGAGGGCTGTGCGGAGCCTGCAGTGCGGGATGAGGGGGCCATGGGCAGGAGGGGAGAGGGCTGCGCGGAGCCTGCAGTGCGGGATGAGGGGGCCGGGGGCAGGAGGGGAGAGGGCTGTGCGGAGCCTGGAGTGCGGGATGAGGGGGCCATGGGCAGGAGGGGAGAGGGCTGCGCGGAGCCTGCAGTGCGGGATGAGGGGGCCGGGGGCAGGAGGGGAGAGGGCTGTGCGGAGCCTGGAGTGCGGGATGAGGGGGCCATGGGCAGGAGGGGAGAGGGCTGTGCGGAGCCTGCAGTGCGGGATGAGGGGGCCGGGGGCAGGAGGGGAGAGGGCTGTGCGGAGCCTGGAGTGCGGGATGAGGGGGCCATGGGCAGGAGGGGAGAGGGCTGCGCGGAGCCTGCAGTGCGGGATGAGGGGGCCGGGGGCAGGAGGGGAGAGGGCTGTGCGGAGCCTGGAGTGCGGGATGAGGGGGCCATGGGCAGGAGGGGAGAGGGCTGCGCGGAGCCTGCAGTGCGGGATGAGGGGGCCGGGGGCAGGAGGGGAGAGGGCTGTGCGGAGCCTGGAGTGCGGGATGAGGGGGCCATGGGCAGGAGGGGAGAGGGCTCCGCGGAGCCTGGAAATAACGAGCTTCTTACTTCTCACTTAAAAATCGATCCCCGTATCTCTGGTCGGACCAGCTTCACGCAGGTCCTCGGGGATGGAAAACTGCAGCAAACTGTATGAACAGAAACAAACAGAAGCCCCAATCGCAGCTGGAGGTGGGGCGAGGCTGCCCCAGCAGGGACACAACGGGGCAGCCGCCCTCCACCAGATCAGGAAAACAACCGCGCCATTCCCCGGCCAGCAGGAAGGCGAGTGCCGCTGCAAGGCTCCGCAACGGAGGTGGGCGGCAGAGGGGTGTTTGTGCGCGGCCGCGCGCCTTCAGCGGCAACTCCCCTGGTGCCCCCTTCTCTAGTCCAGCCAGGCCTAAAATGCTCAGTGCTTAGAAGGCGGGTGGGGAACCTAAGGCCTGGGTGCTTGGGGCTCCTCCACCGTCGCCCCCTCCCCACGCCGTGGGGCTGGAGGCACAAAGCGACTAGGCTGGGCCCTGCAGTGCTCTGGCGCCAGGGGGACGTTTCTCCGCTCAGCTGGGGGCCAGGCAGGGAGGCTTTTCTGTCGGTTGGTTTGTCTGTCACCTGTTTGCCCCCCAATTCTCAGCCACTCCCCCCCTCTCCCCACACGCCCCCACCCAGGACGCTCTCGGCCTCTGCAGGAGGCACAGCCGAGCACTGGGCGGCACTGCGGGCAGCCAGGGCCAGAGCATCCCCCCCCACAGCGCCCCCCGCCGAACTGCCCCCCCCCCCGGGCACAGGGGGGATTCAGCGGGCACCCGGCCCCGCCCCCAGACAGCGAGCAGCGCGGGGAGCAGGGCTCAGGCCGCCCCGCCCCCCCCGCGTGCGGGACACGTTCTGTGCGTGCCCCGCCCGCGGGAACCACCCCTCGAGGGCGCGCGGCTCCCCGGCGGGGGGAAGGGGCACGTGACACTCCCGGGCCCCGGTGGCCCGCAGCCCCCCCTCCCCGAGACACCCACGTGACTGGAGCCCGGGTCAGCTCCCGCGCCCGGCACCACCTGGGGGGGGGTCACAGGGGCGCTGCTCCCCGGGGAGGCAGCAGCGCCGGGGGGGGGGGCAGAAATCGCCCCCCCCACCTCCGCCAGGGGCCGCCCCGCCGATGTCCAGCCTGGGGCCCGGAGAGAAGCAGGCGGGGGGGGGGGGCTCCACGTCACTGCCAGCTCCCGCCCCGCCCCCCAGGCTCCGCCCCTCAGCGCCCCCCGCAGCGTTTTCCCGCCCGCCTCGTGGGCGCGAGCGTCCCGGGAGTTTCCCGCCCAGCCAGCGCCGCCCGCGCCTGCGCTCTCCCGCGCCCTGTCCCCTCCTGCCCCCCCCAGTGCCAAGGCCCCCCCCGGCCCCTCCCCCTCCCTCCTGCCCCCCCAGTGCCGAGCACCCCCCCGGCCCCTCACCCCCTCCTGCCCCCCCAGTGCCGAGCACCCCCCGGCCCCTCACCCCCTCCTGCCCCCCCCAGTGCCGAGCACCCCCCCCCGGCCCCTCACACCCAGCCTGCTCCTACACCTCACCCCTGTCCAGACACCCCACCCCCAGCCCGCTCCCCCACCTTCCCTCGCGCCCCCTTCTCCCCCAGGCCAGACACCCCACCCCCAGCCCGCTCCCCCACCTTCCCTCGCGCCCCCTCCTCCCCCGGGCCAGACACCAACAAGGGGCGGGCTGGGGGCGGGGCAGCTTCGCACTCGGACCCAGGATTCGCTCGCGCCCCCGCGCGCTCCTCGGACCTTCCTGTCATGGCGGCGCCGGCCGCCCAGTCAGACAACGCCCCCCTGCGACAGCCCATTGGCCGAACCAGAGGCAGGTTCCCCTTTGCTGACAGCCCATTGGGCGACACTATCCTCCGCCAAGGCTGTCTTCCGAAAGCCCATTGGCTGGCACACAGCCAGGAACCACCCCTAAGTCACAGACAATTCGAGGACAGAGCAGCCCATTAAGATCCACCCCGGACAGCCTATTGGTCGAGAGCAGTGGCAGGTCATTCCCCCTAGTCACACCGCATTCGCAGGCAGAGCTGTCCGTTAAGATGCAGCCGGGTCAGCCTATTGGGTGCCTCTGATTCAGAACACGCCCCTTAGTCACAGCCCATTCGCGGACAGAAGAGTCTGTTATAATCCACCCCGGACAACCTATTGGCCGCCAGCAGCCCCAGAACACGCCTTTAGTCACCGCCCATTGGCGCACGGAGCAGTCCGTTAAGAGTCACCTCGGACAGCCTCAGATTGGGCGCCACAGATTCCGAACACGCCCTTTACTCTCAGCCCATTCGCGGACAGAACAGTCTGTTACGATCAGTCCGGGACAGTCTCTCGGCCAGCCTTACTGTAGGGATAACATAGTCAAGTATGAAACATGATTCCCCAAGTGGAAGTGACTCCCCAGAATTTGTTCCCCACAACTACAAGTCTAAGGAGGAGAAGTTTGTGTGTGGGATCCTGGCGCGGAGCCTGGTGTGTGGGATGAGGGGGCCGGGGGCAGGAGGGGAGAGGGCTGCGCGGAGCCTGGTGTGTGGGATGAGGGGGCCGCGGGCAGGAGGGGAGAGGGCTGCGCGGAGCCTGGTGTGTGGGATGAGGGGGCCGGCGGCAGGAGGGGAGAGGGCTGCGCGGAGCCTGGTGTGTGGGATGAGGGGGCCGCGGGCAGGAGGGGAGAGGGCTGCGCGGAGCCTGGAAATAACGAGCTTCTTACTTTGCCTGCTGTCAAAGGGCAAGACTGGGGCCACGTGGCGTGCGGAGCAGGGACAGCAGCTGGGGGCGATGGAATTACACGTGCATTACCCGCAATGACCACCGAGCGGCACTGTGGAGGCGCTTCGGAATTACACGTGCATTACCCGCAATGACCACCGAGCGGCACTGTGGAGGCGCTACGGAATTACACGTGCATTACCCGCAATGACCACCGAGCGGCACTGTGGGGGCGCTTCGGAATTACACGTGCATTACCCGCAATGACCACCGAGCGGCACTGTGGAGGCGCTACGGAATTACACGTGCATTACCCGCAATGACCACCGAGCGGCACTGTGGAGGCGCTTCGGAATTACACGTGCATTACCCGCAATGACCACCGAGCGGCACTGTGGAGGCGCTACGGAATTACACGTGCATTACCCGCAATGACCACCGAGCGGCACTGTGGGGGCGCTACGGAATTACACGTGCATTACCGCCGGTGACTACCGAGCGGCACTGTTGCTCTGCTAAGGGCCGTTATTTCCGAATAAAAAAGATTGTTCTTAGGGTAGAAATGCCCCATTCCGAACTAAGAACACGCTGGGCGGGGCTATGCCGGGGGGCGGGGCTATCATAGGGGCGGGGCGCGCTGCGACGTGCCCCGGGAGGCCGCACTCTGAGAACTACAAGTCCCAGGATGCGTCGCTAACACTTGGAGTGACAGGAGCGCGGGACCAACCGCGTCGCTCCCTGGTCAATACCCCGTTGTGATGTCACTTCCGCTGCACCCGCCCAACCGAACAGCGCCGGGCCTGCCCTGGCCCTGCAATGGCCGATGGGAGCTGCGGACAGGGGCACTCAGTTTCCCACAAGCCACTGCGGCTACTTTCCCTACTCCCCCTCATCCGGCCCCTCCCCATTGCTGGGCGGGGCTCCTGCCTCAGAGACGGCAGCGTCCGCAGCTGATGCCCCGACCCCACTCGGGAAAGGAGACTCCGCGGCAACCCTTCCCCCCCAAACTCCTCCCCGCCCCGTGCAGTCTGATCCCCCCCAAACTCCTCCCCGCCCCGTGCAGTCTGATCCCCCCTCAAACTACTCCCCCCCGTGCAGTCTGATCCCCCCAAACTTCCCCCCGCCCCGTGCAGTCTGATCCTCCCCCCCGTGCAGTCTGATCCCCCCCAAACTCCTCCCCGCCCCGTGCAGTCCGATCCCCCCAAACTCTTCCCCGCCCCGTGCAGTGCGATCCCCCCAAATTCCTCTCCCCCCGTGCAGTATGATCCCCCCAAACTCCTCCCCGCCCCGTGCAGTCCGATCCCCCCCAAACTCCTCCCCCCCGTGCAGTCTGATCCTCCCCCCCGTGCAGTCTGATCCCCCCCAAACTCCTCCCCGCCCCGTGCAGTCTGATCCCCCCCAAACTCCTCCCCGCCCCGTGCAGTCTGATCCCCCCCAAACTCCTCCCCGCCCCGTGCAGTCCGATCCCCCCCAAACTCTTCCCCGCCCTGTGCAGTCCGATCCCCCCAAACTCCTCCCCGCCCCGTGTAGTCTGATCCTCCCCCCAAACTCCTCCCCGCTCCGTGCAGTCTGATCCTCCCCCCCGTGCAGTCTGATCCCCCCAAACTCCTCCCCGCTCCGTGCAGTCTGATCCCCCCAAACTCCTCTCCCCCCCGTGCAGTCTGATCCCCCCAAACTCCTCCCCGCCCCGTGCAGTCCGATGCCCCCCAAACTCCTCTCCGCCCCGTGTAGTCTGATCCCCTCCCCAAACTCCTCTCCGCCCCGTGCAGTCTGAACCCCTCCCCAAACTCCTCGCCGCCCCGTGGAGTCTGATCCTCCCCCGCGTGCAGTCTGATCCCCCCCCAAACTCCTCCCCGCCCCGTGCAGTCTGATCCTCCCCACGTGCAGTCTGATCCCCCCCAAACTCCTCTCCCCCCCGTGCAGTCTGATCCCCCCCCAAACTCCTCCCCCGCAGAGCCTGCAGTGCGGGATGAGGGGGCCGGGGGCAGGAGGGGAGAGGGCTGTGCGGAGCCTGCAGTGCGGGATGAGGGGGCCATGGGCAGGAGGGGAGAGGGCTGCGCGGAGCCTGCAGTGCGGGATGAGGGGGCCGGGGGCAGGAGGGGAGAGGGCTGTGCGGAGCCTGGAGTGCGGGATGAGGGGGCCATGGGCAGGAGGGGAGAGGGCTGCGCGGAGCCTGCAGTGCGGGATGAGGGGGCCGGGGGCAGGAGGGGAGAGGGCTGTGCGGAGCCTGGAGTGCGGGATGAGGGGGCCATGGGCAGGAGGGGAGAGGGCTGTGCGGAGCCTGCAGTGCGGGATGAGGGGGCCGGGGGCAGGAGGGGAGAGGGCTGTGCGGAGCCTGGAGTGCGGGATGAGGGGGCCATGGGCAGGAGGGGAGAGGGCTGCGCGGAGCCTGCAGTGCGGGATGAGGGGGCCGGGGGCAGGAGGGGAGAGGGCTGTGCGGAGCCTGGAGTGCGGGATGAGGGGGCCATGGGCAGGAGGGGAGAGGGCTGCGCGGAGCCTGCAGTGCGGGATGAGGGGGCCGGGGGCAGGAGGGGAGAGGGCTGTGCGGAGCCTGGAGTGCGGGATGAGGGGGCCATGGGCAGGAGGGGAGAGGGCTCCGCGGAGCCTGGAAATAACGAGCTTCTTACTTCTCACTTAAAAATCGATCCCCGTATCTCTGGTCGGACCAGCTTCACGCAGGTCCTCGGGGATGGAAAACTGCAGCAAACTGTATGAACAGAAACAAACAGAAGCCCCAATCGCAGCTGGAGGTGGGGCGAGGCTGCCCCAGCAGGGACACAACGGGGCAGCCGCCCTCCACCAGATCAGGAAAACAACCGCGCCATTCCCCGGCCAGCAGGAAGGCGAGTGCCGCTGCAAGGCTCCGCAAGGGAGGTGGGCGGCAGAGGGGTGTTTGTGCGCGGCCGCGCGCCTTCAGCGGCAACTCCCCTGGTGCCCCCTTCTCTAGTCCAGCCAGGCCTAAAATGCTCAGTGCTTAGAAGGCGGGTGGGGAACCTAAGGCCTGGGTGCTTGGGGCTCCTCCACCGTCGCCCCCTCCCCACGCCGTGGGGCTGGAGGCACAAAGCGACTAGGCTGGGCCCTGCAGTGCTCTGGCGCCAGGGGGACGTTTCTCCGCTCAGCTGGGGGCCAGGCAGGGAGGCTTTTCTGTCGGTTGGTTTGTCTGTCACCTGTTTGCCCCCCAATTCTCAGCCACTCCCCCCCTCTCCCCACACGCCCCCACCCAGGACGCTCTCGGCCTCTGCAGGAGGCACAGCCGAGCACTGGGCGGCACTGCGGGCAGCCAGGGCCAGAGCATCCCCCCCCACAGCGCCCCCCGCCGAACTGCCCCCCCCCCCGGGCACAGGGGGGATTCAGCGGGCACCCGGCCCCGCCCCCAGACAGCGAGCAGCGCGGGGAGCAGGGCTCAGGCCGCCCCGCCCCCCCCGCGTGCGGGACACGTTCTGTGCGTGCCCCGCCCGCGGGAACCACCCCTCGAGGGCGCGCGGCTCCCCGGCGGGGGGAAGGGGCACGTGACACTCCCGGGCCCCGGTGGCCCGCAGCCCCCCCTCCCCGAGACACCCACGTGACTGGAGCCCGGGTCAGCTCCCGCGCCCGGCACCACCTGGGGGGGGGTCACAGGGGCGCTGCTCCCCGGGGAGGCAGCAGCGCCGGGGGGGGGGGCAGAAATCGCCCCCCCCACCTCCGCCAGGGGCCGCCCCGCCGATGTCCAGCCTGGGGCCCGGAGAGAAGCAGGCGGGGGGGGGGGGCTCCACGTCACTGCCAGCTCCCGCCCCGCCCCCCAGGCTCCGCCCCTCAGCGCCCCCCGCAGCGTTTTCCCGCCCGCCTCGTGGGCGCGAGCGTCCCGGGAGTTTCCCGCCCAGCCAGCGCCGCCCGCGCCTGCGCTCTCCCGCGCCCTGTCCCCTCCTGCCCCCCCCAGTGCCAAGGCCCCCCCCGGCCCCTCCCCCTCCCTCCTGCCCCCCCAGTGCCGAGCACCCCCCCGGCCCCTCACCCCCTCCTGCCCCCCCAGTGCCGAGCACCCCCCCGGCCCCTCACCCCCTCCTGCCCCCCCCAGTGCCGAGCACCCCCCCCCGGCCCCTCACACCCAGCCTGCTCCTACACCTCACCCCTGTCCAGACACCCCACCCCCAGCCCGCTCCCCCACCTTCCCTCGCGCCCCCTTCTCCCCCAGGCCAGACACCCCACCCCCAGCCCGCTCCCCCACCTTCCCTCGCGCCCCCTCCTCCCCCGGGCCAGACACCAACAAGGGGCGGGCTGGGGGCGGGGCAGCTTCGCACTCGGACCCAGGATTCGCTCGCGCCCCCGCGCGCTCCTCGGACCTTCCTGTCATGGCGGCGCCGGCCGCCCAGTCAGACAACGCCCCCCTGCGACAGCCCATTGGCCGAACCAGAGGCAGGTTCCCCTTTGCTGACAGCCCATTGGGCGACACTATCCTCCGCCAAGGCTGTCTTCCGAAAGCCCATTGGCTGGCACACAGCCAGGAACCACCCCTAAGTCACAGACAATTCGAGGACAGAGCAGCCCATTAAGATCCACCCCGGACAGCCTATTGGTCGAGAGCAGTGGCAGGTCATTCCCCCTAGTCACACCGCATTCGCAGGCAGAGCTGTCCGTTAAGATGCAGCCGGGTCAGCCTATTGGGTGCCTCTGATTCAGAACACGCCCCTTAGTCACAGCCCATTCGCGGACAGAAGAGTCTGTTATAATCCACCCCGGACAACCTATTGGCCGCCAGCAGCCCCAGAACACGCCTTTAGTCACCGCCCATTGGCGCACGGAGCAGTCCGTTAAGAGTCACCTCGGACAGCCTCAGATTGGGCGCCACAGATTCCGAACACGCCCTTTACTCTCAGCCCATTCGCGGACAGAACAGTCTGTTACGATCAGTCCGGGACAGTCTCTCGGCCAGCCTTACTGTAGGGATAACATAGTCAAGTATGAAACATGATTCCCCAAGTGGAAGTGACTCCCCAGAATTTGTTCCCCACAACTACAAGTCTAAGGAGGAGAAGTTTGTGTGTGGGATCCTGGCGCGGAGCCTGGTGTGTGGGATGAGGGGGCCGGGGGCAGGAGGGGAGAGGGCTGCGCGGAGCCTGGTGTGTGGGATGAGGGGGCCGCGGGCAGGAGGGGAGAGGGCTGCGCGGAGCCTGGTGTGTGGGATGAGGGGGCCGGCGGCAGGAGGGGAGAGGGCTGCGCGGAGCCTGGTGTGTGGGATGAGGGGGCCGCGGGCAGGAGGGGAGAGGGCTGCGCGGAGCCTGGAAATAACGAGCTTCTTACTTTGCCTGCTGTCAAAGGGCAAGACTGGGGCCACGTGGCGTGCGGAGCAGGGACAGCAGCTGGGGGCGATGGAATTACACGTGCATTACCCGCAATGACCACCGAGCGGCACTGTGGAGGCGCTTCGGAATTACACGTGCATTACCCGCAATGACCACCGAGCGGCACTGTGGAGGCGCTACGGAATTACACGTGCATTACCCGCAATGACCACCGAGCGGCACTGTGGGGGCGCTTCGGAATTACACGTGCATTACCCGCAATGACCACCGAGCGGCACTGTGGAGGCGCTACGGAATTACACGTGCATTACCCGCAATGACCACCGAGCGGCACTGTGGAGGCGCTTCGGAATTACACGTGCATTACCCGCAATGACCACCGAGCGGCACTGTGGAGGCGCTACGGAATTACACGTGCATTACCCGCAATGACCACCGAGCGGCACTGTGGGGGCGCTACGGAATTACACGTGCATTACCGCCGGTGACTACCGAGCGGCACTGTTGCTCTGCTAAGGGCCGTTATTTCCGAATAAAAAAGATTGTTCTTAGGGTAGAAATGCCCCATTCCGAACTAAGAACACGCTGGGCGGGGCTATGCCGGGGGGCGGGGCTATCATAGGGGCGGGGCGCGCTGCGACGTGCCCCGGGAGGCCGCACTCTGAGAACTACAAGTCCCAGGATGCGTCGCTAACACTTGGAGTGACAGGAGCGCGGGACCAACCGCGTCGCTCCCTGGTCAATACCCCGTTGTGATGTCACTTCCGCTGCACCCGCCCAACCGAACAGCGCCGGGCCTGCCCTGGCCCTGCAATGGCCGATGGGAGCTGCGGACAGGGGCACTCAGTTTCCCACAAGCCACTGCGGCTACTTTCCCTACTCCCCCTCATCCGGCCCCTCCCCATTGCTGGGCGGGGCTCCTGCCTCAGAGACGGCAGCGTCCGCAGCTGATGCCCCGACCCCACTCGGGAAAGGAGACTCCGCGGCAACCCTTCCCCCCCAAACTCCTCCCCGCCCCGTGCAGTCTGATCCCCCCCAAACTCCTCCCCGCCCCGTGCAGTCTGATCCCCCCTCAAACTACTCCCCCCCGTGCAGTCTGATCCCCCCAAACTTCCCCCCGCCCCGTGCAGTCTGATCCTCCCCCCCGTGCAGTCTGATCCCCCCCAAACTCCTCCCCGCCCCGTGCAGTCCGATCCCCCCAAACTCTTCCCCGCCCCGTGCAGTGCGATCCCCCCAAATTCCTCTCCCCCCGTGCAGTATGATCCCCCCAAACTCCTCCCCGCCCCGTGCAGTCCGATCCCCCCCAAACTCCTCCCCCCCGTGCAGTCTGATCCTCCCCCCCGTGCAGTCTGATCCCCCCCAAACTCCTCCCCGCCCCGTGCAGTCTGATCCCCCCCAAACTCCTCCCCGCCCCGTGCAGTCTGATCCCCCCCAAACTCCTCCCCGCCCCGTGCAGTCCGATCCCCCCCAAACTCTTCCCCGCCCTGTGCAGTCCGATCCCCCCAAACTCCTCCCCGCCCCGTGTAGTCTGATCCTCCCCCCAAACTCCTCCCCGCTCCGTGCAGTCTGATCCTCCCCCCGTGCAGTCTGATCCCCCCAAACTCCTCCCCGCTCCGTGCAGTCTGATCCCCCCAAACTCCTCTCCCCCCCGTGCAGTCTGATCCCCCCAAACTCCTCCCCGCCCCGTGCAGTCCGATGCCCCCCAAACTCCTCTCCGCCCCGTGTAGTCTGATCCCCTCCCCAAACTCCTCTCCGCCCCGTGCAGTCTGAACCCCTCCCCAAACTCCTCGCCGCCCCGTGGAGTCTGATCCTCCCCCGCGTGCAGTCTGATCCCCCCCCAAACTCCTCCCCGCCCCGTGCAGTCTGATCCTCCCCACGTGCAGTCTGATCCCCCCCAAACTCCTCTCCCCCCCGTGCAGTCTGATCCCCCCCCAAACTCCTCCCCCGCAGAGCCTGCAGTGCGGGATGAGGGGGCCGGGGGCAGGAGGGGAGAGGGCTGTGCGGAGCCTGCAGTGCGGGATGAGGGGGCCATGGGCAGGAGGGGAGAGGGCTGCGCGGAGCCTGCAGTGCGGGATGAGGGGGCCGGGGGCAGGAGGGGAGAGGGCTGTGCGGAGCCTGGAGTGCGGGATGAGGGGGCCATGGGCAGGAGGGGAGAGGGCTGTGCGGAGCCTGCAGTGCGGGATGAGGGGGCCGGGGGCAGGAGGGGAGAGGGCTGTGCGGAGCCTGGAGTGCGGGATGAGGGGGCCATGGGCAGGAGGGGAGAGGGCTCCGCGGAGCCTGGAAATAACGAGCTTCTTACTTCTCACTTAAAAATCGATCCCCGTATCTCTGGTCGGACCAGCTTCACGCAGGTCCTCGGGGATGGAAAACTGCAGCAAACTGTATGAACAGAAACAAACAGAAGCCCCAATCGCAGCTGGAGGTGGGGCGAGGCTGCCCCAGCAGGGACACAACGGGGCAGCCGCCCTCCACCAGATCAGGAAAACAACCGCGCCATTCCCCGGCCAGCAGGAAGGCGAGTGCCGCTGCAAGGCTCCGCAAGGGAGGTGGGCGGCAGAGGGGTGTTTGTGCGCGGCCGCGCGCCTTCAGCGGCAACTCCCCTGGTGCCCCCTTCTCTAGTCCAGCCAGGCCTAAAATGCTCAGTGCTTAGAAGGCGGGTGGGGAACCTAAGGCCTGGGTGCTTGGGGCTCCTCCACCGTCGCCCCCTCCCCACGCCGTGGGGCTGGAGGCACAAAGCGACTAGGCTGGGCCCTGCAGTGCTCTGGCGCCAGGGGGACGTTTCTCCGCTCAGCTGGGGGCCAGGCAGGGAGGCTTTTCTGTCGGTTGGTTTGTCTGTCACCTGTTTGCCCCCCAATTCTCAGCCACTCCCCCCCTCTCCCCACACGCCCCCACCCAGGACGCTCTCGGCCTCTGCAGGAGGCACAGCCGAGCACTGGGCGGCACTGCGGGCAGCCAGGGCCAGAGCATCCCCCCCCACAGCGCCCCCCGCCGAACTGCCCCCCCCCCGGGCACAGGGGGGATTCAGCGGGCACCCGGCCCCGCCCCCAGACAGCGAGCAGCGCGGGGAGCAGGGCTCAGGCCGCCCCGCCCCCCCCGCGTGCGGGACACGTTCTGTGCGTGCCCCGCCCGCGGGAACCACCCCTCGAGGGCGCGCGGCTCCCCGGCGGGGGGAAGGGGCACGTGACACTCCCGGGCCCCGGTGGCCCGCAGCCCCCCCTCCCCGAGACACCCACGTGACTGGAGCCCGGGTCAGCTCCCGCGCCCGGCACCACCTGGGGGGGGGTCACAGGGGCGCTGCTCCCCGGGGAGGCAGCAGCGCCGGGGGGGGGGGCAGAAATCGCCCCCCCCACCTCCGCCAGGGGCCGCCCCGCCGATGTCCAGCCTGGGGCCCGGAGAGAAGCAGGCGGGGGGGGGGGGGCTCCACGTCACTGCCAGCTCCCGCCCCGCCCCCCAGGCTCCGCCCCTCAGCGCCCCCCGCAGCGTTTTCCCGCCCGCCTCGTGGGCGCGAGCGTCCCGGGAGTTTCCCGCCCAGCCAGCGCCGCCCGCGCCTGCGCTCTCCCGCGCCCTGTCCCCTCCTGCCCCCCCCAGTGCCAAGGCCCCCCCCGGCCCCTCCCCCTCCCTCCTGCCCCCCCAGTGCCGAGCACCCCCCCGGCCCCTCACCCCCTCCTGCCCCCCCAGTGCCGAGCACCCCCCCGGCCCCTCACCCCCTCCTGCCCCCCCCAGTGCCGAGCACCCCCCCCCCGGCCCCTCACACCCAGCCTGCTCCTACACCTCACCCCTGTCCAGACACCCCACCCCCAGCCCGCTCCCCCACCTTCCCTCGCGCCCCCTTCTCCCCCAGGCCAGACACCCCACCCCCAGCCCGCTCCCCCACCTTCCCTCGCGCCCCCTCCTCCCCCGGGCCAGACACCAACAAGGGGCGGGCTGGGGGCGGGGCAGCTTCGCACTCGGACCCAGGATTCGCTCGCGCCCCCGCGCGCTCCTCGGACCTTCCTGTCATGGCGGCGCCGGCCGCCCAGTCAGACAACGCCCCCCTGCGACAGCCCATTGGCCGAACCAGAGGCAGGTTCCCCTTTGCTGACAGCCCATTGGGCGACACTATCCTCCGCCAAGGCTGTCTTCCGAAAGCCCATTGGCTGGCACACAGCCAGGAACCACCCCTAAGTCACAGACAATTCGAGGACAGAGCAGCCCATTAAGATCCACCCCGGACAGCCTATTGGTCGAGAGCAGTGGCAGGTCATTCCCCCTAGTCACACCGCATTCGCAGGCAGAGCTGTCCGTTAAGATGCAGCCGGGTCAGCCTATTGGGTGCCTCTGATTCAGAACACGCCCCTTAGTCACAGCCCATTCGCGGACAGAAGAGTCTGTTATAATCCACCCCGGACAACCTATTGGCCGCCAGCAGCCCCAGAACACGCCTTTAGTCACCGCCCATTGGCGCACGGAGCAGTCCGTTAAGAGTCACCTCGGACAGCCTCAGATTGGGCGCCACAGATTCCGAACACGCCCTTTACTCTCAGCCCATTCGCGGACAGAACAGTCTGTTACGATCAGTCCGGGACAGTCTCTCGGCCAGCCTTACTGTAGGGATAACATAGTCAAGTATGAAACATGATTCCCCAAGTGGAAGTGACTCCCCAGAATTTGTTCCCCACAACTACAAGTCTAAGGAGGAGAAGTTTGTGTGTGGGATCCTGGCGCGGAGCCTGGTGTGTGGGATGAGGGGGCCGGGGGCAGGAGGGGAGAGGGCTGCGCGGAGCCTGGTGTGTGGGATGAGGGGGCCGCGGGCAGGAGGGGAGAGGGCTGCGCGGAGCCTGGTGTGTGGGATGAGGGGGCCGGCGGCAGGAGGGGAGAGGGCTGCGCGGAGCCTGGTGTGTGGGATGAGGGGGCCGCGGGCAGGAGGGGAGAGGGCTGCGCGGAGCCTGGAAATAACGAGCTTCTTACTTTGCCTGCTGTCAAAGGGCAAGACTGGGGCCACGTGGCGTGCGGAGCAGGGACAGCAGCTGGGGGCGATGGAATTACACGTGCATTACCCGCAATGACCACCGAGCGGCACTGTGGAGGCGCTTCGGAATTACACGTGCATTACCCGCAATGACCACCGAGCGGCACTGTGGAGGCGCTACGGAATTACACGTGCATTACCCGCAATGACCACCGAGCGGCACTGTGGGGGCGCTTCGGAATTACACGTGCATTACCCGCAATGACCACCGAGCGGCACTGTGGAGGCGCTACGGAATTACACGTGCATTACCCGCAATGACCACCGAGCGGCACTGTGGAGGCGCTTCGGAATTACACGTGCATTACCCGCAATGACCACCGAGCGGCACTGTGGAGGCGCTACGGAATTACACGTGCATTACCCGCAATGACCACCGAGCGGCACTGTGGGGGCGCTACGGAATTACACGTGCATTACCGCCGGTGACTACCGAGCGGCACTGTTGCTCTGCTAAGGGCCGTTATTTCCGAATAAAAAAGATTGTTCTTAGGGTAGAAATGCCCCATTCCGAACTAAGAACACGCTGGGCGGGGCTATGCCGGGGGGCGGGGCTATCATAGGGGCGGGGCGCGCTGCGACGTGCCCCGGGAGGCCGCACTCTGAGAACTACAAGTCCCAGGATGCGTCGCTAACACTTGGAGTGACAGGAGCGCGGGACCAACCGCGTCGCTCCCTGGTCAATACCCCGTTGTGATGTCACTTCCGCTGCACCCGCCCAACCGAACAGCGCCGGGCCTGCCCTGGCCCTGCAATGGCCGATGGGAGCTGCGGACAGGGGCACTCAGTTTCCCACAAGCCACTGCGGCTACTTTCCCTACTCCCCCTCATCCGGCCCCTCCCCATTGCTGGGCGGGGCTCCTGCCTCAGAGACGGCAGCGTCCGCAGCTGATGCCCCGACCCCACTCGGGAAAGGAGACTCCGCGGCAACCCTTCCCCCCCAAACTCCTCCCCGCCCCGTGCAGTCTGATCCCCCCCAAACTCCTCCCCGCCCCGTGCAGTCTGATCCCCCCTCAAACTACTCCCCCCCGTGCAGTCTGATCCCCCCAAACTTCCCCCCGCCCCGTGCAGTCTGATCCTCCCCCCCGTGCAGTCTGATCCCCCCCAAACTCCTCCCCGCCCCGTGCAGTCCGATCCCCCCCAAACTCCTCCCCGCCCCGTGCAGTGCGATCCCCCCAAATTCCTCTCCCCCCGTGCAGTATGATCCCCCCAAACTCCTCCCCGCCCCGTGCAGTCCGATCCCCCCCAAACTCCTCCCCCCCGTGCAGTCTGATCCTCCCCCCCGTGCAGTCTGATCCCCCCCAAACTCCTCCCCGCCCCGTGCAGTCTGATCCCCCCCAAACTCCTCCCCGCCCCGTGCAGTCCGATCCCCCCCAAACTCTTCCCCGCCCTGTGCAGTCCGATCCCCCCAAACTCCTCCCCGCCCCGTGTAGTCTGATCCTCCCCCCAAACTCCTCCCCGCTCCGTGCAGTCTGATCCTCCCCCCCGTGCAGTCTGATCCCCCCAAACTCCTCCCCGCTCCGTGCAGTCTGATCCCCCCAAACTCCTCTCCCCCCCGTGCAGTCTGATCCCCCCCCAAACTCCTCCCCGCTCCGTGCAGTCTGATCCCCCCCACACTCCCCTCCGCCCCGTGCAGTCTGATCCCCCCCCAAACTCCTGTCCGCCCCGTGCAGTCTGATCCCCCCCAAAGCTCCTCCCTGCCCCGTGCAGTCTGATCCTCCCCCCAAACTCCTCCCCGCTCCGTGCAGTCTGATCCTCCCCCCCGTGCAGTCTGATCCCCCCAAACTCCTCCCCGCTCCGTGCAGTCTGATCCCCCCAAACTCCTCTCCCCCCCGTGCAGTCTGATCCCCCCAAACTCCTCCCCGCCCCGTGCAGTCCGATGCCCCCCAAACTCCTCTCCGCCCCGTGTAGTCTGATCCCCTCCCCAAACTCCTCTCCGCCCCGTGCAGTCTGAACCCCTCCCCAAACTCCTCGCCGCCCCGTGGAGTCTGATCCTCCCCCGCGTGCAGTCTGATCCCCCCCCAAACTCCTCCCCGCCCCGTGCAGTCTGATCCTCCCCACGTGCAGTCTGATCCCCCCCAAACTCCTCTCCCCCCCGTGCAGTCTGATCCCCCCCCAAACTCCTCCCCCGCAGAGCCTGCAGTGCGGGATGAGGGGGCCGGGGGCAGGAGGGGAGAGGGCTGTGCGGAGCCTGCAGTGCGGGATGAGGGGGCCATGGGCAGGAGGGGAGAGGGCTGCGCGGAGCCTGCAGTGCGGGATGAGGGGGCCGGGGGCAGGAGGGGAGAGGGCTGTGCGGAGCCTGGAGTGCGGGATGAGGGGGCCATGGGCAGGAGGGGAGAGGGCTGCGCGGAGCCTGCAGTGCGGGATGAGGGGGCCGGGGGCAGGAGGGGAGAGGGCTGTGCGGAGCCTGGAGTGCGGGATGAGGGGGCCATGGGCAGGAGGGGAGAGGGCTGCGCGGAGCCTGCAGTGCGGGATGAGGGGGCCGGGGGCAGGAGGGGAGAGGGCTGTGCGGAGCCTGGAGTGCGGGATGAGGGGGCCATGGGCAGGAGGGGAGAGGGCTGCGCGGAGCCTGCAGTGCGGGATGAGGGGGCCGGGGGCAGGAGGGGAGAGGGCTGTGCGGAGCCTGGAGTGCGGGATGAGGGGGCCATGGGCAGGAGGGGAGAGGGCTCCGCGGAGCCTGGAAATAACGAGCTTCTTACTTCTCACTTAAAAATCGATCCCCGTATCTCTGGTCGGACCAGCTTCACGCAGGTCCTCGGGGATGGAAAACTGCAGCAAACTGTATGAACAGAAACAAACAGAAGCCCCAATCGCAGCTGGAGGTGGGGCGAGGCTGCCCCAGCAGGGACACAACGGGGCAGCCGCCCTCCACCAGATCAGGAAAACAACCGCGCCATTCCCCGGCCAGCAGGAAGGCGAGTGCCGCTGCAAGGCTCCGCAAGGGAGGTGGGCGGCAGAGGGGTGTTTGTGCGCGGCCGCGCGCCTTCAGCGGCAACTCCCCTGGTGCCCCCTTCTCTAGTCCAGCCAGGCCTAAAATGCTCAGTGCTTAGAAGGCGGGTGGGGAACCTAAGGCCTGGGTGCTTGGGGCTCCTCCACCGTCGCCCCCTCCCCACGCCGTGGGGCTGGAGGCACAAAGCGACTAGGCTGGGCCCTGCAGTGCTCTGGCGCCAGGGGGACGTTTCTCCGCTCAGCTGGGGGCCAGGCAGGGAGGCTTTTCTGTCGGTTGGTTTGTCTGTCACCTGTTTGCCCCCCAATTCTCAGCCACTCCCCCCCTCTCCCCACACGCCCCCACCCAGGACGCTCTCGGCCTCTGCAGGAGGCACAGCCGAGCACTGGGCGGCACTGCGGGCAGCCAGGGCCAGAGCATCCCCCCCCACAGCGCCCCCCGCCGAACTGCCCCCCCCCCCCGGGCACAGGGGGGATTCAGCGGGCACCCGGCCCCGCCCCCAGACAGCGAGCAGCGCGGGGAGCAGGGCTCAGGCCGCCCCGCCCCCCCCGCGTGCGGGACACGTTCTGTGCGTGCCCCGCCCGCGGGAACCACCCCTCGAGGGCGCGCGGCTCCCCGGCGGGGGGAAGGGGCACGTGACACTCCCGGGCCCCGGTGGCCCGCAGCCCCCCCTCCCCGAGACACCCACGTGACTGGAGCCCGGGTCAGCTCCCGCGCCCGGCACCACCTGGGGGGGGGTCACAGGGGCGCTGCTCCCCGGGGAGGCAGCAGCGCCGGGGGGGGGGGGCAGAAATCGCCCCCCCCACCTCCGCCAGGGGCCGCCCCGCCGATGTCCAGCCTGGGGCCCGGAGAGAAGCAGGCGGGGGGGGGGGGGGCTCCACGTCACTGCCAGCTCCCGCCCCGCCCCCCAGGCTCCGCCCCTCAGCGCCCCCCGCAGCGTTTTCCCGCCCGCCTCGTGGGCGCGAGCGTCCCGGGAGTTTCCCGCCCAGCCAGCGCCGCCCGCGCCTGCGCTCTCCCGCGCCCTGTCCCCTCCTGCCCCCCCCAGTGCCAAGGCCCCCCCCGGCCCCTCCCCCTCCCTCCTGCCCCCCCAGTGCCGAGCACCCCCCCGGCCCCTCACCCCCTCCTGCCCCCCCAGTGCCGAGCACCCCCCCGGCCCCTCACCCCCTCCTGCCCCCCCCAGTGCCGAGCACCCCCCCCCGGCCCCTCACACCCAGCCTGCTCCTACACCTCACCCCTGTCCAGACACCCCACCCCCAGCCCGCTCCCCCACCTTCCCTCGCGCCCCCTTCTCCCCCAGGCCAGACACCCCACCCCCAGCCCGCTCCCCCACCTTCCCTCGCGCCCCCTCCTCCCCCGGGCCAGACACCAACAAGGGGCGGGCTGGGGGCGGGGCAGCTTCGCACTCGGACCCAGGATTCGCTCGCGCCCCCGCGCGCTCCTCGGACCTTCCTGTCATGGCGGCGCCGGCCGCCCAGTCAGACAACGCCCCCCTGCGACAGCCCATTGGCCGAACCAGAGGCAGGTTCCCCTTTGCTGACAGCCCATTGGGCGACACTATCCTCCGTCAAGGCTGTCTTCCGAAAGCCCATTGGCTGGCACACAGCCAGGAACCACCCCTAAGTCACAGACAATTCGAGGACAGAGCAGCCCATTAAGATCCACCCCGGACAGCCTATTGGTCGAGAGCAGTGGCAGGTCATTCCCCCTAGTCACACCGCATTCGCAGGCAGAGCTGTCCGTTAAGATGCAGCCGGGTCAGCCTATTGGGTGCCTCTGATTCAGAACACGCCCCTTAGTCACAGCCCATTCGCGGACAGAAGAGTCTGTTATAATCCACCCCGGACAACCTATTGGCCGCCAGCAGCCCCAGAACACGCCTTTAGTCACCGCCCATTGGCGCACGGAGCAGTCCGTTAAGAGTCACCTCGGACAGCCTCAGATTGGGCGCCACAGATTCCGAACACGCCCTTTACTCTCAGCCCATTCGCGGACAGAACAGTCTGTTACGATCAGTCCGGGACAGTCTCTCGGCCAGCCTTACTGTAGGGATAACATAGTCAAGTATGAAACATGATTCCCCAAGTGGAAGTGACTCCCCAGAATTTGTTCCCCACAACTACAAGTCTAAGGAGGAGAAGTTTGTGTGTGGGATCCTGGCGCGGAGCCTGGTGTGTGGGATGAGGGGGCCGGGGGCAGGAGGGGAGAGGGCTGCGCGGAGCCTGGTGTGTGGGATGAGGGGGCCGCGGGCAGGAGGGGAGAGGGCTGCGCGGAGCCTGCAGTGCGGGATGAGGGGGCCGGGGGCAGGAGGGGAGAGGGCTGCGCGGAGCCTGGTGTGTGGGATGAGGGGGCCGCGGGCAGGAGGGGAGAGGGCTGCGCCGAGCCTGGAAATAACGAGCTTCTTACTTTGCCTGCTGTCAAAGGGCAAGACTGGGGCCACGTGGCGTGCGGAGCAGGGACAGCAGCTGGGGGCGATGGAATTACACGTGCATTACCCGCAATGACCACCGAGCGGCACTGTGGAGGCGCTTCGGAATTACACGTGCATTACCCGCAATGACCACCGAGCGGCACTGTGGAGGCGCTACGGAATTACACGTGCATTACCCGCAATGACCACCGAGCGGCACTGTGGAGGCGCTACGGAATTACACGTGCATTACCGCCGGTGACTACCGAGCGGCACTGTTGCTCTGCTAAGGGCCGTCATTTCCGAATAAAAAAGATTGTTCTTAGGGTAGAAATGCCCCATTCCGAACTAAGAACACGCTGGGCGGGGCTATGCCGGGGGGCGGGGCTATGATAGGGGCGGGGCGCGCTGCGACGTGCCCCGGGAGGCCGCACTCTGAGAACTACAAGTCCCAGGATGCGTCGCTAACACTTGGAGTGACAGGAGCGCGGGACCAACCGCGTCGCTCCCTGGTCAATGCCCCGTTGTGATGTCACTTCCGCTTCACCCGCCCAACCGAACAGCGCCGGGCCTGCCCTGGCCCTGCAATGGCCGATGGGAGCTGCGGACAGGGGCACTCAGTTTCCCACAAGCCACTGCGGCTACTTTCCCTACTCCCCCTCATCCGGCCCCTCCCCATTGCTGGGCGGGGCTCCTGCCTCAGAGACGGCAGCGTCCGCAGCTGATGCCCCGCCCCCACTCGGGAGAGGAGACTCCGCGGCAACCCTTCCCCCCCAAACTCCTCCCCGCCCCGTGCAGTCTGAACCCCCCAAACTCCTCCCCGCCCCGTGCAGTCTGCTCCCCCCTCAAACTACTCCCCCCCGTGCAGTCTGATCCCCCCAAACTTCCCCCCGCCCCGTGCAGTCTGATCCTCCCCCCCGTGCAGTCTGATCCCCCCCAAACTCCTCCCCGCCCCCTGCAGTCTGCTCCCCCCCACCAAACTCCTCCCCGCCCCGTGCAGTCTCCTCCCCCCCACCAAACTCCTCCCCGCCCAATGCAGTGTGAACCCCCCCAAATTCCTCTCCGCCCCGTGCAGTCTGAACCCCCCCCAAATTCCTCTCCGCCCCGTGCAGTCTGCTCCCCCCCAACTCCTCTCCCCCAGTGCAGTCTTCTCCCCCTCACCACCAAACTCGTCCCTGCCCCGTGCAGTCTGCTCCCTCCAAACTCCTCCCCGCCCCATGCAGTCTGCTCCCCTCCCCAAACTCCTCCCCGCCCCCTGCAGACTGATCACCCCCAAAATTTCTCTCCGCCGCGTGCAGTCCGATCCCCCCCAACCTCCTCTCCGCCCCGTGCAGTCCGATCCCCCCCAAGCTCCTCCCCCCCCGTGCAGTCCGCTCCCCCCCACCAAACTGCTCTCCGCCCCGTGCAGTCTGCTCCCACCCAAACTCCTCCCCGCCCCGTGCAGTCTGCTCCCCCCAACTCCTCCCCGCCCCGTGCAGTCTGCTCCCCCTCACCACCAAACTCCTCTCCGCCCCGTGCAGTCTGATCCCCCCCAAACTGCTCCCCACCCCGTGCAGTCTGCTCCCCCCCAAACTGCTCCCCACCCCGTGCAGTCTGCTCCCCCCAACTCCTCTCCGCCCCGTGCAGTCTGATCCCCCCCACGAAACTCCTCTCCGCCCCGTGCAGTCTGCTCCCCCCCAAACTCCTCTCCGCCCCGTGCAGTCTGCTCCCCCCAACTCCTCCCCGCCCCGTGCAGTCTGCTCCCCCTCACCACCAAACTCCTCTCCGCCCCGTGCAGTCTGCTCCCCCCCAAACTCCTCCTCCCCCCGTGCAGTCTGATCCCCCCCAAACTCCTCCTCCCCCCGTGCAGTCTGATCCCCCCCAAACTCCTCCTCGCCCCGTGCAGTCTGATCTCCTACCCCCCACAAAACGCCTCCCCCCGTGCAGTCTGATCCCCCCCAAACTCCTCGCCCCGTGCAGTCTGATCCCCCACCACCACCAAACTCCTCGCCCCGTGCAGTCTGATCTCCTACCCCCCACAAAACTCCTCCCCCCGTGCAGTCTGATCCCCCCCAAACTCCTCGCCCCGTGCAGTCTGATCCCCTACCCCCCAAACTCCTCCCCGCCCCATGCAGTCTGATCCCACACCACCACCAAACTCCTCTCCCCCCATGCAGTCTGCTCCCCCCAACACCAAATTTCCCAGCCGGCTTGTGTGGGGACTGGCAGCGGGACAGGCTGATGCTGCTGTTGCCTTCGAAAGTGCAGCGGGGAGCGTGAGGCGGGTGGGGGGGGAGGGGGGGCGGCTGCCTCTGCTGCGTCCCGTTCACAAGCCCAGAGGGGCCGCGCGAGGATTTTCCGGAGACCCCGAGGAGTTTTCTGCCGCTCACTTCTGTGTCCCAGCTGAGTTCCTGCCAGTCAGTGGCCCCGCCCCCAGACCAGGCCACGCCCCTGCCATTAATGACGGAGCCTGGGACCCGTCTGTGTGCCCCACAAACCCACGTGTCACTCGCCGGGGAGCCGATAGAACGTGCCCCGCGTTCCATCATTTGCATGCACCGCGCCAGGGCAATGACGTCACTAGCAGTGCGCTGCTGTTCGTAGCCGGCAGTGGCAGCTTCGCACCGAGCCGGGCCACGAGGCAGCGGGCGCAGCGCTGGGGGCGGAGCTACAGGGGAGCGGCCCGGCCGGGCGGGGTGCACACTGGGGCACCCAAGGGCTGAGATCCGGGCGGGGCAGCGTCACGCTCTGACCTCGCTGCCGCCTCCCGCCGCCTCTCCCTTGGGGCCGGGTGGCGCGGACCGGAAGCCGCTGCACTGCCCGGATTTCCTGGGGAACACGCTCCCTGTGACGTCAGGGCCTGCCACAGAGGCAGGGCGCCACCCCGGCCAAGCAAGGAGCAGAGCTAGGGTTGCCAGATGGTTTCACCAAAATACCAGACACGCCTGACATGACATCACAATCTGCATTCCATCTGATTTAGAAAATACCAGACATTTATCAGAGGAGTAGCCGCGTTAGTCTGAATCTGCAAAAGCAGCGAGGAGTCCTGTGGCACAGAACTCCTTGCCGCTTTCGCGGACATTTATATTTTCTCAATTTGTTTCCCCGAAGAAAAAGCTGAAAGCCTGGACCGTCCAGTTCAAAACCGGACACCTGGCAACCATAAGCAGAGTGGTGCCTTGTCGGAGCGGTTCCAGCCTCCGCTCTGCTGTCCTTCCTCTGCCCCACGTACCACGGGAGCTGGTGGCCTACGCTGGCTGCACCGCCGCAGGAAACCTCCAACCCCAGTCGCTGTCCCAGCCGGGCACCCCGTGTCTGAACCCGTCCCGCCTGGCCCCGTGTCTCCTGCCTACCACCCGCTGACCTGGCACCAGCTGAGCGCTCGTACCTGGGCACCTTCCGGTCACGGTTCCCAGTCGGTTGCTGTCAGGCTGTGGACCGAGCAAACGTCACTTCCGGTCCGTGGGACTGAACGCACGTGGCGCCGGCATGATGCGAGGCCGCTCCTTGTTGCCCCACGTCGGATACAAAAGGAGCAGCTACCGCGCGGCAGTTAGGGCCTCGTGCTGAAACGCGCTGCAGCAGTGCTACTCTTCCCTGCCCCTCTCATCCCAGTTGCATGCTCCAGATGGGAGGGGAGGGGTGTCGCTTTCCAGGAGCTACTGCTGCCAGGGCACCGTCTGACTGGCACACGTCAGACGCACACGCCCGTGCAACAGCCACTCACCCTGCCAAATGCTCACACGCAGGGATGCGTGTACACACTCACAAACGCGAATTAACAGATTAACACGCCTGGGCGCCCACTCGTGCCCTCGCTCAGATGCCCACACACGCATCTGCTCAATCTGCCCGCACGCAGGCACGTGCACACACACGCAAATGGACACTTGCGGACGCACACACTTGCACTCATACTTACGTGCGCACGCATGCACGCCGAGTAACAGTCGCCTAGAAGGACTCACCAATAATATCAAACTCAAAAGCCAAAGATTAGATCAATTAGGAGACAACTATTCCCACGAGGCCCTAATCCATGTCTGGGGCTCCTCGGTGCTGCTGGAGACCAAGTCTTTATTTCAATCCCAGTTTTGCCAACTCTCCGCATGCGTGACGCTAGGTCAATTGGCAGCCTACTCACTTAGTTTTCCGTATGATCCTAGACACGTTAAGTATCGCCAGCCAGGAGATTCGGGGGGCGGCGGGGGGAGGGGGGGATTAATGACATTTTTAAAAATACAAAAATCGGTGTTCAGTTTCTGTTGTAGATAAACCTATGTACTTCATATGACTTGACACTGTGCCTCTCCATATAACCTTGTAACTTTGTATTAATCCATATGACCTTGTCACTTTGTATTAGAACTTGAATCCATATAACCTTGTAACTTAGTTTTCTACATAGGGTTCTAATACAGAGTATATAGTTAAAGAGGTAAAAATGTCATTTGCTAGGAGTAGAATAAGATCTTTCCCCCACTCTCTCCCCCCCACTCTGTAATCAATTGCCCAGTTGAATGAACGAGGTGTGAATGAGTAACACTTGGGAGCCAAGCACCTCCAGAGAGCTACACCAGTTGAAAAGGGGGTAGAAGCCAGACCCAAGGTGTCAAGAGGGCTCAAGAAAGAAGAGCAGACATATTGAAGGCCTTGGGGATTAGAAGCAAGCACCTTCTTTGGAAAACACCCTCTCTTAACAGACAGCACCCACAAAGGGACCAAAGGACACAGACCCAGATTTTGAATCTGGGATATATTTGCATAAGAGGGAAGCCGCTATAAAAGTGAGTTGTCTTGCAGAGGACTCCGGGTCTCATCTTGTCACCATCGGAGCATCGATCCGGATCAGCAGAAGCCCGGCTCCACCCCTCCCCCATCTAACTCACCTGGCCAGTGAAGTTAAGGGGAGCAACAAGTTGGTAACAACAGCAAGACGGAGTGTGCTTGTGCACGTGTGTGTGTGTGTGTGTGTGTGTGTGTGTGTGTGTGTGTGAGAGTGAGTGCGTGAGTGACACAGAATAATCAATACTTATCATATGCATGTGGTAAATAAATAAATAATTTCTATATATATATAATGTGTGTGTGTGTGATCAATAAATGTGGCGTGTTGCCTTATCCCTCTGAAAAAGATCCCGAGTACTTCTTTTAAGTACAACACTGTGACTTTTGTACTTCGTATTTTCAAGTTCTTCCACCACGAGCCAGAGGGCCTTTTCTCAGGGACCCGTACCACGCTCGCAAACGTCTGTGCGGCCCTCCCTCGATACTTACCTTGAGCCAATTGCTATTTGCTCTTCTTCCATAGATCGCTGTCTGGTTTCCATCTGCCGGCAGGGTCTCGGGGGGGGTGGCTCCTTTCGGTCTCTGCCACCACCTGGCCAGCCTCTCATCTCCTCCAAGTCTACAGGGACCGAAAAAGAGACAGAGAACGGTTAGGAGCTAGGCCACCCTAGATGTGTGGAAAGGACAGACACGTGCGTCACCTGGCTGCTGCTCACTGGAGCCCAGTGTTGCCTCTAACATTTCCCCTCCAGGAGCGGAGTGAGTTTTGTCTCGTGCTCCAAGATCGAGGTCACGTGCCCTTCTTCGGATGCCTGCCACCCAGGCGAAGACATGTCTCGTCTGTGTTTTTAAAACGTTCTGGAAGAAAGAGTACTAACACAAGGGAGAATTAACAAGGTCATTTAAACTGTAAATATTTGTTTGATATGAAGTCAAATAAAAGGAAAATTAATACTGCAACATTTTCAGTGGCCAACCTCCTCTCCTCTCCTCTCCTCTCCCCTCCCCTCCCCTGCCCCCTCCAGCTGGCCTAGATGATCTCTCCGGGTCCCTTATGGTAAAGCCCGCCCCGGGACCCTGTGCTGAGGTGACAAGTTCTTCACAAGATACTGGGTATGTAAACTTTTTACGGAAAAGCGTCCGTGGCCAATCTAGTCGCGCTTTTCTGCAAAAAAGCCCCAATCGCCATTTTCGCCATCGGGGCTTTTTTGCGGAAAAGAACTCTCTGCTGTCTACACTGGCCCTTTTGCGCAGAAGTCTTTCGGAAAAAGACTTTTGCCCGAACGGGAGCAGCATAGTATTCCCGCAGAAGCACTGACAATCTTACATGAGATCGTCAGTGCTTTTGCGGAAATTCAAGCGGCCAGTGTAGACAGCTGGCAAGTTTTTCCGCAAAAGCAGATGATTAGCACACTTTCCTAGTTGAAAATCCAAGGAGAAGAAAGGGGAGAATTGCAAATCAAGACTCTCTTAAGGTGTCTGAAAGCTACTTTGGTCTGGGCCGGTACTCAGTGGTACCAAGGCAGACTTTTCTGTGGCTCGGTTGTCTAATGCCACACTAGAACAAGTCTACCACACCGAACGAAAGAGCAGACAATTACATGAAAGGGAAAAAAGGTGGCTTGGCAGAGAATTTGCTTCCGGACAAAAACAAGAGACTGCGGTGGTTAAAGAAGAACGGGAGGCATACCTGTGCATAAACCAATTCACCAGAAACCTTCTGAACAACCAGTTCAGTCACATGTCCTTACAGGGACAAGCACCTTAATGACGGTAGCCCTGACATTTTATTTTGCAGACGATTCTACTCGTGGAAGGGCTGCTGGAGTGAAACTTGAGGCCCAAGCAGGAGGAAAGTTTGATTTTCTAGTACCAAATAGAAAAACAATAATAGAACAAAAAGGCTAAAAGATGCCTAAGGGCGGAGATAGGGTCCAGAATGACTTAGACAAATTGGAGGATTGGGCCACAAGAAATCTGATGAGGTTCAACAAGGACAAGTGTAGAGTCCTGCACTTGGGATGGAAGAATCCCAAGCATAGTTACAAGCTGGGGACCAACCAGTTAAGTAGTAGTTCTGCAGACAGGACCTGGGGGTTACAGTGGATGAGAAGCTGGAGATGAGTCAACAGTGTGCCCTTGTAGCCAAGAAGGCTAATGGCATATTAGGTTGCATTAAGAGGAGCATTGCCAGTAGATCCAGAGATGTCATTATTCCCCTTTATTCGGCTTTGGTGGGGCCACATCTGGAGTACTGTGTCCAGTTCTGGGCCCCCCACTACAGAAGGGATGTGGACACATTGGAGAGGGTCCAGCAGAGGACAACCAAAACGATTAGGGGGCTGGAGCAATTGCTCTATGAAGAGGCTGAGGGATTTAGGTTTCTTTAGTCTGAAGAGGAGACCATGAGGGGGGATTTTATAGTA
The DNA here is from genome assembly GCF_052426305.1 of Pelodiscus sinensis. Lineage (NCBI taxonomy): Eukaryota > Metazoa > Chordata > Testudines > Trionychidae > Pelodiscus > Pelodiscus sinensis. Next base: position 974,784 of record NC_143059.1, read on the forward strand.
GCCTTCAACTTCCTTATAAGGACACAGGAACGCAAGGTAACCTGTTCTCCCAACTCTCGCTTTCAGACGGGGTGGGGAACCTTATTGGGGGGGCGGAAGGCACACACTAGTAGGGTTGCCAAATGGTTTCAGCAAAAAAAAAAAAAAAAAAAAAAAAAAAAAGGCGCCAGGAAAATTTTTGTTGAGGGAAAGAAGCCAACCAAACAAAAAAACCCCACCAGGAACATTTTTGTTGAGCAAAATCCAGTTGTGACCCCTTTAATTAGTCAGCCAATCTCCCCGCCCCGGATTATTTCTGCTGGGCACAGAGGAAAAGCAGAAAATACTGGACATTTTGTATGTCCGGTATTTTCTAAATTTATTTACCGGACAAAAAGTGCAACTACCGGGCTGTCTGGCTCAGTGCTAGACACCTGGCAACCCTACACACAAGTGTGAAGAAAAAAAAATCCCAAACCCCACCATCCGCATTAACACATGCCCCAACTGAGAAGGAGGAAGAGGCTTCCCACATTCCCCTCGCACACCGGAGCTTGTGAGGAGGGGGGGGCGGGGGGCGGGGCGGGGCAGGCTAGCAAAATTTGTCTGCTCCAATCTGGCCACCCAGAGAAATAAAAAAGCAAATTGAAAGAGCCAGACGAATACCTAGAAACCATCTACTTCAAGACAGACCCAAGAAAACCAACAATAGAACACCACTTGTCATCACCTACAACCCCCAACTTAAACCTGTCCAACACATTATCAATAAACTACAGCCTATATTGGAACAGGATACCATACTCAAAGAGGCTCTGGGAGACAGACCCATAGTCTCCTATAGACAACCACCTAACCTCAAGATGATTCTTACCAACCACCACAGGACATACCACACTAATACCAACCCTGGTACCTTCCCTTGCAACAAACCCCGTTGCCAGCTTTGTCCACATATTCATTCTGCTGATACCATTATTGGACCCAACCAAGTGAGTTATAAGATCAAGAACACATATTCCTGCGCATCCAGAAATATAATCTATGCTATCGTGTGCCGAAAGTGTCCGTCTGCTATGTACATTGGACAAACATCTCAGACACTTCGCCAAAGGATTAATGCCCACAAAACAGATATCAGACAAGATCACAAAGAGAAAACAGTTTCTTGCCATTTTAACCAGAAAGGACACTCTCTCAATGACTTGACCACCTGCATTCTGCTACAAAGACCTTTTACATCTGCACTTGAAAGGGAATCCTCTGAACTGTCATTCATGTTAAAATTCGACACTTTCCAACAAGGACTTAGTTCAAATGTTTGTTATCTCACCCATTACCAAGATAGTTTCCCCAATTATCACCTCTAATACCATTAACTCACAAACATCCCACTCTCCCTACCTCTAATATCATCAATTCACAGACACTTACCTTCCTTCCCCCTCCCCCCCACCGCATCCCCCTCCTGTTCTGCAATGTGATTTGTCCTTTTCATATTTGTTCTTTTTTTTAATTGTATCCTTTGGTATATACGGTTGTGACTACTTTCTTCCACTATTTGATCTGAGGAAGTGGGTCTGGCCCACGAAAGCTCATCATCTAATAAACCATCTTGTTAGTCTTTAAAGTGCTACATTGTCCTGCATTTTGCTTCAACTACCCCAGGCTAACACGGCTACATTTCTATCACCAATCTGGAGGGGAGCTAGAGCGTTAGTGTGGGAACCTTGAGTCTCGAGGGCCACACTCACGTGAGCTGGGGTATTAGGTTCCTCACCCCTGCTTTAAAAACAAAACCTCTTACTCTTAAAAATCGATCCCCGTATCTCTGGTCGGACCAGCTTCACGCAGGTCCTCCGGGATGGAAAACTGCAGCAAACTGTATGAACAGAAACAAACAGAAGCCCCAATCGCAGCTGGAGGTGGGGCGAGGCTGCCCCAGCAGGGACACAACGGGGCAGCCGCCCTCCACCAGATCAGGAAAACAACCGCGCCATTCCCCGGCCAGCAGGAAGGCGAGTGCCGCTGCAAGGCTCCGCAAGGGAGGTGGGCGGCAGAGGGGTGTTTGTGCGCGGCCGCGCGCCTTCAGCGGCAACTCCCCTGGTGCCCCCTTCTCTAGTCCAGCCAGGCCTAAAATGCTCAGTGCTTAGAAGGCGGGTGGGGAACCTAAGGCCTGGGTGCTTGGGGCTCCTCCACCGTCGCCCCCTCCCCACGCCGTGGGGCTGGAGGCACAAAGCGACTAGGCTGGGCCCTGCAGTGCTCTGGCGCCAGGGGGACGTTTCTCCGCTCAGCTGGGGGCCAGGCAGGGAGGCTTTTCTGTCGGTTGGTTTGTCTGTCACCTGTTTGCCCCCCAATTCTCAGCCACTCCCCCCCTCTCCCCACACGCCCCCACCCAGGACGCTCTCGGCCTCTGCAGGAGGCACAGCCGGGCACTGGGCGGCACTGCGGGCAGCCAGGGCCAGAGCATCCCCCCCCACAGCGCCCCCCGCCGAACTGCCCCCCCCCCGGGCACAGGGGGGATTCAGCGGGCACCCGGCCCCGCCCCCAGGCAGCGAGCAGCGCGGGGAGCAGGGCTCAGGCCGCCCCGCCCCCCCCCGCGTGCGGGACACGTTCTGTGCGTGCCCCGCCCGCGGGAACCACCCCTCGAGGGCGCGCGGCTCCCCGGCGGGGGGAAGGGGCACGTGACACTCCCGGGCCCCGGTGGCCCGCAGCCCCCCCTCCCCGAGACACCCACGTGACTGGAGCCCGGGTCAGCTCCCGCGCCCGGCACCACCTGGGGGGGGGTCACAGGGGCGCTGCTCCCCGGGGAGGCAGCAGCGCCGGGGGGGGGGGGCAGAAATCGCCCCCCCACCTCCGCCAGGGGCCGCCCCGCCGATGTCCAGCCTGGGGCCCGGAGAGAAGCAGGCGGGGGGGGGGGGGCTCCACGTCACTGCCAGCTCCCGCCCCGCCCCCCAGGCTCCGCCCCTCAGCGCCCCCCGCAGCGTTTTCCCGCCCGCCTCGTGGGCGCGAGCGTCCCGGGAGTTTCCCGCCCAGCCAGCGCCGCCCGCGCCTGCGCTCTCCCGCGCCCTGTCCCCTCCTGCCCCCCCCAGTGCCAAGGCCCCCCCCGGCCCCTCCCCCTCCCTCCTGCCCCCCCAGTGCCGAGCACCCCCCCGGCCCCTCACCCCCTCCTGCCCCCCCAGTGCCGAGCACCCCCCGGCTCCTCACCCCCTCCTGCCCCCCCAGTGCCGAGCACCCCCCCGGCCCCTCACCCCCTCCTGCCCCCCCCAGTGCCGAGCACCCCCCCCCGGCCCCTCACACCCAGCCTGCTCCTACACCTCACCCCTGTCCAGACACCCCACCCCCAGCCCGCTCCCCCACCTTCCCTCGCGCCCCCTTCTCCCCCAGGCCAGACACCCCACCCCCAGCCCGCTCCCCCACCTTCCCTCGCGCCCCCTCCTCCCCCGGGCCAGACACCTACAAGGGGCGGGCTGGGGGCGGGGCAGCTTCGCACTCGGACCCAGGATTCGCTCGCGCCCCCGCGCGCTCCTCGGACCTTCCTGTCATGGCGGCGCCGGCCGCCCAGTCAGACAACGCCCCCCTGCGACAGCCCATTGGCCGAACCAGAGGCAGGATCCCCTTTGCTGACAGCCCATTGGGCGACACTATCCTCCGCCAAGGCTGTCTTCCGAAAGCCCATTGGCTGGCACACAGCCAGGAACCACCCCTAAGTCACAGACAATTCGAGGACAGAGCAGCCCATTAAGATCCACCCCGGACAGCCTATTGGTCGAGAGCAGTGGCAGGTCATTCCCCCTAGTCACACCGCATTCGCAGACAGAGCTGTCCGTTAAGATGCAGCCGGGTCAGCCTATTGGGTGCCTCTGATTCAGAACACGCCCCTTAGTCACAGCCCATTCGCGGACAGAAGAGTCTGTTATAATCCACCCCGGACAACCTATTGGCCGCCAGCTGCCCCAGAACACGCCTTGAGTCACCGCCCATTGGCGCACGGAGCAGTCCGTTAAGAGTCACCTCGGACAGCCTCAGATTGGGCGCCACAGATTCCGAACACGCCCTTTACTCTCAGCCCATTCGCGGACAGAACAGTCTGTTACGATCAGTCCGGGACAGTCTCTCGGCCAGCCTTACTGTAGGGATAACATAGTCAAGTATGAAACATGATTCCCCAAGTGGAAGTGACTCCCCAGAATTTGTTCCCCACAACTACAAGTCTAAGGAGGAGAAGTTTGTGTGTGGGATCCTGGCGCGGAGCCTGGTGTGTGGGATGAGGGGGCCGGGGGCAGGAGGGGAGAGGGCTGCGCGGAGCCTGGTGTGTGGGATGAGGGGGCCGCGGGCAGGAGGGGAGAGGGCTGCGCGGAGCCTGGTGTGTGGGATGAGGGGGCCGGCGGCAGGAGGGGAGAGGGCTGCGCGGAGCCTGGTGTGTGGGATGAGGGGGCCGGCGGCAGGAGGGGAGAGGGCTGCGCGGAGCCTGGTGTGTGGGATGAGGGGGCCGGCGGCAGGAGGGGAGAGGGCTGCGCGGAGCCTGGTGTGTGGGATGAGGGGGCCGGCGGCAGGAGGGGAGAGGGCTGCGCGGAGCCTGGTGTGTGGGATGAGGGGGCCGCGGGCAGGAGGGGAGAGGGCTGCGCGGAGCCTGGAAATAACGAGCTTCTTACTTTGCCTGCTGTCAAAGGGCAAGACTGGGGCCACGTGGCGTGCGGAGCAGGGACAGCAGCTGGGGGCGATGGAATTACACGTGCATTACCCGCAATGACCACCGAGCGGCACTGTGGAGGCGCTACGGAATTACACGTGCATTACCCGCAATGACCACCGAGCGGCACTGTGGGGGCGCTTCGGAATTACACGTGCATTACCCGCAATGACCACCGAGCGGCACTGTGGAGGCGCTACGGAATTACACGTGCATTACCCGCAATGACCACCGAGCGGCACTGTGGAGGCGCTTCGGAATTACACGTGCATTACCCGCAATGACCACCGAGCGGCACTGTGGAGGCGCTACGGAATTACACGTGCATTACCCGCAATGACCACCGAGCGGCACTGTGGGGGCGCTACGGAATTACACGTGCATTACCGCCGGTGACTACCGAGCGGCACTGTTGCTCTGCTAAGGGCCGTTATTTCCGAATAAAAAAGATTGTTCTTAGGGTAGAAATGCCCCATTCCGAACTAAGAACACGCTGGGCGGGGCTATGCCGGGGGGCGGGGCTATCATAGGGGCGGGGCGCGCTGCGACGTGCCCCGGGAGGCCGCACTCTGAGAACTACAAGTCCCAGGATGCGTCGCTAACACTTGGAGTGACAGGAGCGCGGGACCAACCGCGTCGCTCCCTGGTCAATACCCCGTTGTGATGTCACTTCCGCTGCACCCGCCCAACCGAACAGCGCCGGGCCTGCCCTGGCCCTGCAATGGCCGATGGGAGCTGCGGACAGGGGCACTCAGTTTCCCACAAGCCACTGCGGCTACTTTCCCTACTCCCCCTCATCCGGCCCCTCCCCATTGCTGGGCGGGGCTCCTGCCTCAGAGACGGCAGCGTCCGCAGCTGATGCCCCGACCCCACTCGGGAAAGGAGACTCCGCGGCAACCCTTCCCCCCCAAACTCCTCCCCGCCCCGTGCAGTCTGATCCCCCCCAAACTCCTCCCCGCCCCGTGCAGTCTGATCCCCCCTCAAACTACTCCCCCCCGTGCAGTCTGATCCCCCCAAACTTCCCCCCGCCCCGTGCAGTCTGATCCCCCCCAAACTCCTCCCCGCCCCCTGCAGTCCGATCCCCCCAAACTCTTCCCCGCCCCGTGCAGTGCGATCCCCCCAAATTCCTCTCCCCCCGTGCAGTATGATCCCCCCAAACTCCTCCCCGCCCCGTGCAGTCCGATCCCCCCCAAACTCCTCCCCCCCGTGCAGTCTGATCCTCCCCCCCGTGCAGTCTGATCCCCCCCAAACTCCTCCCCGCCCCGTGCAGTCTGATCCCCCCCAAACTCCTCCCCGCCCCGTGCAGTCTGATCCCCCCCAAACTCCTCCCCGCCCCGTGCAGTCCGATCCCCCCCAAACTCTTCCCCGCCCTGTGCAGTCCGATCCCCCCAAACTCCTCCCCGCCCCGTGTAGTCTGATCCTCCCCCCAAACTCCTCCCCGCTCCGTGCAGTCTGATCCTCCCCCCCGTGCAGTCTGATCCCCCCAAACTCCTCCCCGCTCCGTGCAGTCTGATCCCCCCAAACTCCTCTCCCCCCCGTGCAGTCTGATCCCCCCCCAAACTCCTCCCCGCTCCGTGCAGTCTGATCCCCCCCACACTCCCCTCCGCCCCGTGCAGTCTGATCCCCCCCCAAACTCCTGTCCGCCCCGTGCAGTCTGATCCCCCCCAAAGCTCCTCCCTGCCCCGTGCAGTCTGATCCTCCCCCCAAACTCCTCCCCGCTCCGTGCAGTCTGATCCTCCCCCCCGTGCAGTCTGATCCCCCCAAACTCCTCCCCGCTCCGTGCAGTCTGATCCCCCCAAACTCCTCTCCCCCCCGTGCAGTCTGATCCCCCCAAACTCCTCCCCGCCCCGTGCAGTCCGATGCCCCCCAAACTCCTCTCCGCCCCGTGTAGTCTGATCCCCTCCCCAAACTCCTCTCCGCCCCGTGCAGTCTGAACCCCTCCCCAAACTCCTCGCCGCCCCGTGGAGTCTGATCCTCCCCCGCGTGCAGTCTGATCCCCCCCAAAACTCCTCCCCGCCCCGTGCAGTCTGATCCTCCCCACGTGCAGTCTGATCCCCCCCAAACTCCTCTCCCCCCCGTGCAGTCTGATCCCCCCCCAAACTCCTCCCCCGCAGAGCCTGCAGTGCGGGATGAGAGGGCTGTGCGGAGCCTGCAGTGCGGGATGAGGGGGCCATGGGCAGGAGGGGAGAGGGCTGCGCGGAGCCTGCAGTGCGGGATGAGGGGGCCGGGGGCAGGAGGGGAGAGGGCTGTGCGGAGCCTGGAGTGCGGGATGAGGGGGCCATGGGCAGGAGGGGAGAGGGCTGCGCGGAGCCTGCAGTGCGGGATGAGGGGGCCGGGGGCAGGAGGGGAGAGGGCTGTGCGGAGCCTGGAGTGCGGGATGAGGGGGCCATGGGCAGGAGGGGAGAGGGCTGTGCGGAGCCTGCAGTGCGGGATGAGGGGGCCGGGGGCAGGAGGGGAGAGGGCTGTGCGGAGCCTGGAGTGCGGGATGAGGGGGCCATGGGCAGGAGGGGAGAGGGCTGCGCGGAGCCTGCAGTGCGGGATGAGGGGGCCGGGGGCAGGAGGGGAGAGGGCTGTGCGGAGCCTGGAGTGCGGGATGAGGGGGCCATGGGCAGGAGGGGAGAGGGCTGCGCGGAGCCTGCAGTGCGGGATGAGGGGGCCGGGGGCAGGAGGGGAGAGGGCTGTGCGGAGCCTGGAGTGCGGGATGAGGGGGCCATGGGCAGGAGGGGAGAGGGCTGCGCGGAGCCTGCAGTGCGGGATGAGGGAGCCGGGGGCAGGAGGGGAGAGGGCTGTGCGGAGCCTGGAGTGCGGGATGAGGGGGCCATGGGCAGGAGGGGAGAGGGCTGCGCGGAGCCTGCAGTGCGGGATGAGGGGGCCGGGGGCAGGAGGGGAGAGGGCTGTGCGGAGCCTGGAGTGCGGGATGAGGGGGCCATGGGCAGGAGGGGAGAGGGCTCCGCGGAGCCTGGAAATAACGAGCTTCTTACTTCTCACTTAAAAATCGATCCCCGTATCTCTGGTCGGACCAGCTTCACGCAGGTCCTCGGGGATGGAAAACTGCAGCAAACTGTATGAACAGAAACAAACAGAAGCCCCAATCGCAGCTGGAGGTGGGGCGAGGCTGCCCCAGCAGGGACACAACGGGGCAGCCGCCCTCCACCAGATCAGGAAAACAACCGCGCCATTCCCCGGCCAGCAGGAAGGCGAGTGCCGCTGCAAGGCTCCGCAAGGGAGGTGGGCGGCAGAGGGGTGTTTGTGCGCGGCCGCGCACCTTCAGCGGCAACTCCCCTGGTGCCCCCTTCTCTAGTCCAGCCAGGCCTAAAATGCTCAGTGCTTAGAAGGCGGGTGGGGAACCTAAGGCCTGGGTGCGTGGGGCTCCTCCACCGTCGCCCCCTCCCCACGCCGTGGGGCTGGAGGCACAAAGCGACTAGGCTGGGCCCTGCAGTGCTCTGGCGCCAGGGGGACGTTTCTCCGCTCAGCTGGGGGCCAGGCAGGGAGGCTTTTCTGTCGGTTGGTTTGTCTGTCACCTGTTTGCCCCCCAATTCTCAGCCACTCCCCCCCTCTCCCCACACGCCCCCACCCAGGACGCTCTCGGCCTCTGCAGGAGGCACAGCCGAGCACTGGGCGGCACTGCGGGCAGCCAGGGCCAGAGCATCCCCCCCCACAGCGCCCCCCGCCGAACTGCCCCCCCCCCCGGGCACAGGGGGGATTCAGCGGGCACCCGGCCCCGCCCCCAGACAGCGAGCAGCGCGGGGAGCAGGGCTCAGGCCGCCCCGCCCCCCCCGCGTGCGGGACACGTTCTGTGCGTGCCCCGCCCGCGGGAACCACCCCTCGAGGGCGCGCGGCTCCCCGGCGGGGGGAAGGGGCACGTGACACTCCCGGGCCCCGGTGGCCCGCAGCCCCCCCTCCCCGAGACACCCACGTGACTGGAGCCCGGGTCAGCTCCCGCGCCCGGCACCACCGGGGGGGGGGGTCACAGGGGCGCTGCTCCCCGGGGAGGCAGCAGCGCCGGGGGGGGGGGCAGAAATCGCCCCCCCCACCTCCGCCAGGGGCCGCCCCGCCGATGTCCAGCCTGGGGCCCGGAGAGAAGCAGGCGGGGGGGGGGGGGCTCCACGTCACTGCCAGCTCCCGCCCCGCCCCCCAGGCTCCGCCCCTCAGCGCCCCCCGCAGCGTTTTCCCGCCCGCCTCGTGGGCGCGAGCGTCCCGGGAGTTTCCCGCCCAGCCAGCGCCGCCCGCGCCTGCGCTCTCCCGCGCCCTGTCCCCTCCTGCCCCCCCCAGTGCCAAGGCCCCCCCCGGCCCCTCCCCCTCCCTCCTGCCCCCCCAGTGCCGAGCACCCCCCCGGCCCCTCACCCCCTCCTGCCCCCCCAGTGCCGAGCACCCCCCCGGCCCCTCACCCCCTCCTGCCCCCCCCAGTGCCGAGCACCCCCCCCCCGGCCCCTCACACCCAGCCTGCTCCTACACCTCACCCCTGTCCAGACACCCCACCCCCAGCCCGCTCCCCCACCTTCCCTCGCGCCCCCTTCTCCCCCAGGCCAGACACCCCACCCCCAGCCCGCTCCCCCACCTTCCCTCGCGCCCCCTCCTCCCCCGGGCCAGACACCAACAAGGGGCGGGCTGGGGGCGGGGCAGCTTCGCACTCGGACCCAGGATTCGCTCGCGCCCCCGCGCGCTCCTCGGACCTTCCTGTCATGGCGGCGCCGGCCGCCCAGTCAGACAACGCCCCCCTGCGACAGCCCATTGGCCGAACCAGAGGCAGGTTCCCCTTTGCTGACAGCCCATTGGGCGACACTATCCTCCGCCAAGGCTGTCTTCCGAAAGCCCATTGGCTGGCACACAGCCAGGAACCACCCCTAAGTCACAGACAATTCGAGGACAGAGCAGCCCATTAAGATCCACCCCGGACAGCCTATTGGTCGAGAGCAGTGGCAGGTCATTCCCCCTAGTCACACCGCATTCGCAGGCAGAGCTGTCCGTTAAGATGCAGCCGGGTCAGCCTATTGGGTGCCTCTGATTCAGAACACGCCCCTTAGTCACAGCCCATTCGCGGACAGAAGAGTCTGTTATAATCCACCCCGGACAACCTATTGGCCGCCAGCAGCCCCAGAACACGCCTTGAGTCACCGCCCATTGGCGCACGGAGCAGTCCGTTAAGAGTCACCTCGGACAGCCTCAGATTGGGCGCCACAGATTCCGAACACGCCCTTTACTCTCAGCCCATTCGCGGACAGAACAGTCTGTTACGATCAGTCCGGGACAGTCTCTCGGCCAGCCTTAGTGTAGGGAGAACATAGTCAAGTATGAAACATGATTCCCCAAGTGGAAGTGACTCCCCAGAATTTGTTCCCCACAACTACAAGTCTAAGGAGGAGAAGTTTGTGTGTGGGATCCTGGCGCGGAGCCTGGTGTGTGGGATGAGGGGGCCGGGGGCAGGAGGGGAGAGGGCTGCGCGGAGCCTGGTGTGTGGGATGAGGGGGCCGCGGGCAGGAGGGGAGAGGGCTGCGCGGAGCCTGGAAATAACGAGCTTCTTACTTTGCCTGCTGTCAAAGGGCAAGACTGGGGCCACGTGGCGTGCGGAGCAGGGACAGCAGCTGGGGGCGATGGAATTACACGTGCATTACCCGCAATGACCACCGAGCGGCACTGTGGAGGCGCTTCGGAATTACACGTGCATTACCCGCAATGACCACCGAGCGGCACTGTGGGGGCGCTACGGAATTACACGTGCATTACCGCCGGTGACTACCGAGCGGCACTGTTGCTCTGCTAAGGGCCGTCATTTCCGAATAAAAAAGATTGTTCTTAGGGTAGAAATGCCCCATTCCGAACTAAGAACACGCTGGGCGGGGCTATGCCGGGGGGCGGGGCTATGATAGGGGCGGGGCGCGCTGCGACGTGCCCCGGGAGGCCGCACTCTGAGAACTACAAGTCCCAGGATGCGTCGCTAACACTTGGAGTGACAGGAGCGCGGGACCAACCGCGTCGCTCCCTGGTCAATGCCCCGTTGTGATGTCACTTACGCTGCACCCGCCCAACCGAACAGCGCCGGGCCTGCCCTGGCCCTGCAATGGCCGATGGGAGCTGCGGACAGGGGCACTCAGTTTCCCACAAGCCACTGCGGCTACTTTCCCTACTCCCCCTCATCCGGCCCCTCCCCATTGCTGGGCGGGGCTCCTGCCTCAGAGACGGCAGCGTCCGCAGCTGATGCCCCGCCCCCACTCGGGAGAGGAGACTCCGCGGCAACCCTTCCCCCCCAAACTCCTCCCCGCCCCGTGCAGTCTGAACCCCCCAAACTCCTCCCCGCCCCGTGCAGTCTGCTCCCCCCTCAAACTACTCCCCCCCGTGCAGTCTGATCCCCCCAAACTTCCCCCCGCCCCGTGCAGTCTGATCCTCCCCCCCGTGCAGTCTGATCCCCCCCAAACTCCTCCCCGCCCCCTGCAGTCTGCTCCCCCCCACCAAACTCCTCCCCGCCCCGTGCAGTCTCCTCCCCCCCACCAAACTCCTCCCCGCCCAATGCAGTGTGAACCCCCCCAAATTCCTGTCCGCCCCGTGCAGTCTGAACCCCCCCCAAATTCCTCTCCGCCCCGTGCAGTCTGCTCCCCCCCAACTCCTCTCCCCCAGTGCAGTCTTCTCCCCCTCACCACCAAACTCGTCCCTGCCCCGTGCAGTCTGCTCCCTCCAAACTCCTCCCCGCCCCATGCAGTCTGCTCCCCTCCCCAAACTCCTCCCCGCCCCCTGCAGACTGATCACCCCCAAAATTTCTCTCCGCCGCGTGCAGTCCGATCCCCCCCAACCTCCTCTCCGCCCCGTGCAGTCCGATCCCCCCCAAGCTCCTCCCCCCCGTGCAGTCCGCTCCCCCCCACCAAACTGCTCTCCGCCCCGTGCAGTCTGCTCCCACCCAAACTCCTCCCCGCCCCGTGCAGTCTGCTCCCCCCAACTCCTCCCCGCCCCGTGCAGTCTGCTCCCCCTCACCACCAAACTCCTCTCCGCCCCGTGCAGTCTGATCCCCCCCAAACTGCTCCCCACCCCGTGCAGTCTGCTCCCCCCCAAACTGCTCCCCACCCCGTGCAGTCTGCTCCCCCCAACTCCTCTCCGCCCCGTGCAGTCTGATCCCCCCCACGAAACTCCTCTCCGCCCCGTGCAGTCTGCTCCCCCCCAAACTCCTCTCCGCCCCGTGCAGTCTGCTCCCCCCAACTCCTCCCCGCCCCGTGCAGTCTGCTCCCCCTCACCACCAAACTCCTCTCCGCCCCGTGCAGTCTGCTCCCCCCCCAAACTCCTCCTCCCCCCGTGCAGTCTGATCCCCCCCAAACTCCTCCTCGCCCCGTGCAGTCTGATCCCCCCCAAACTCCTCCTCGCCCCGTGCAGTCTGATCTCCTACCCCCCACAAAACGCCTCCCCCCGTGCAGTCTGATCCCCCCCAAACTCCTCGCCCCGTGCAGTCTGCTCCCCCCCCAAACTCCTCCTCCCCCCGTGCAGTCTGATCCCCCCCAAACTCCTCCTCGCCCCGTGCAGTCTGATCTCCTACCCCCCACAAAACGCCTCCCCCCGTGCAGTCTGATCCCCCCCAAACTCCTCGCCCCGTGCAGTCTGATCCCCCACCACCACCAAACTCCTCGCCCCGTGCAGTCTGATCTCCTACCCCCCACAAAACTCCTCCCCCCGTGCAGTCTGATCCCCCCCAAACTCCTCGCCCCGTGCAGTCTGATCCCCTACCCCCCAAACTCCTCCCCGCCCCATGCAGTCTGATCCCCCACCACCACCAAACTCCTCTCCCCCCATGCAGTCTGCTCCCCCCAACACCAAATTTCCCAGCCGGCTTGTGTGGGGACTGGCAGCGGGACAGGCTGATGCTGCTGTTGCCTTCAAAAGTGCAGCGGGGAGCGTGAGGCGGGTGGGGGGGGAGGGGGGGCGGCTGCCTCTGCTGCGTCCCGTTCACAAGCCCAGAGGGGCCGCGCGAGGATTTTCCGGAGACCCCGAGGAGTTTTCTGCCGCTCACTTCTGTGTCCCAGCTGAGTTCCTGCCAGTCAGTGGCCCCGCCCCCAGACCAGGCCACGCCCCTGCCATTAATGACGGAGCCTGGGACCCGTCTGTGTGCCCCACAAACCCACGTGTCACTCGCCGGGGAGCCGATAGAACGTGCCCCGCGTTCCATCATTTGCATGCACCGCGCCAGGGCAATGACGTCACTAGCAGTGCGCTGCTGTTCGTAGCCGGCAGTGGCAGCTTCGCACCGAGCCGGGCCACGAGGCAGCGGGCGCAGCGCTGGGGGCGGAGCTACAGGGGAGCGGCCCGGCCGGGCGGGGTGCACACTGGGGCACCCAAGGGCTGAGATCCGGGCGGGGCAGCGTCACGCTCTGACCTCGCTGCCGCCTCCCGCCGCCTCTCCCTTGGGGCCGGGTGGCGCGGACCGGAAGCCGCTGCACTGCCCGGATTTCCTGGGGAACACGCTCCCTGTGACGTCAGGGCCTGCCACAGAGGCAGGGCGCCACCCCGGCCAAGCAAGGAGCAGAGCTAGGGTTGCCAGATGGTTTCACCAAAATACCAGACACGCCTGACATGACATCACAATCTGCATTCCATCTGATTTAGAAAATACCAGACATTTATCAGAGGAGTAGCCGCGTTAGTCTGAATCTGCAAAAGCAGCGAGGAGTCCTGTGGCACAGAACTCCTTGCCGCTTTCGCGGACATTTATATTTTCTCAATTTGTTTCCCCGAAGAAAAAGCTGAAAGCCTGGACCGTCCAGTTCAAAACCGGACACCTGGCAACCATAAGCAGAGTGGTGCCTTGTCGGAGCGGTTCCAGCCTCCGCTCTGCTGTCCTTCCTCTGCCCCACGTACCACGGGAGCTGGTGGCCTACGCTGGCTGCACCGCCGCAGGAAACCTCCAACCCCAGTCGCTGTCCCAGCCGGGCACCCCGTGTCTGAACCCGTCCCGCCTGGCCCCGTGTCTCCTGCCTACCACCCGCTGACCTGGCACCAGCTGAGCGCTCGTACCTGGGCACCTTCCGGTCACGGTTCCCAGTCGGTTGCTGTCAGGCTGTGGACCGAGCAAACGTCACTTCCGGTCCGTGGGACTGAACGCACGTGGCGCCGGCATGATGCGAGGCCGCTCCTTGTTGCCCCACGTCGGATACAAAAGGAGCAGCTACCGCGCGGCAGTTAGGGCCTCGTGCTGAAACGCGCTGCAGCAGTGCTACTCTTCCCTGCCCCTCTCATCCCAGTTGCATGCTCCAGATGGGAGGGGAGGGGTGTCGCTTTCCAGGAGCTACTGCTGCCAGGGCACCGTCTGACTGGCACACGTCAGACGCACACGCCCGTGCAACAGCCACTCACCCTGCCAAATGCTCACACGCAGGGATGCGTGTACACACTCACAAACGCGAATTAACAGATTAACACGCCTGGGCGCCCACTCGTGCCCTCGCTCAGATGCCCACACACGCATCTGCTCAATCTGCCCGCACGCAGGCACGTGCACACACACGCAAATGGACACTTGCGGACGCACACACTTGCACTCATACTTACGTGCGCACGCATGCACGCCGAGTAACAGTCGCCTAGAAGGACTCACCAATAATATCAAACTCAAAAGCCAAAGATTAGATCAATTAGGAGACAACTATTCCCACGAGGCCCTAATCCATGTCTGGGGCTCCTCGGTGCTGCTGGAGACCAAGTCTTTATTTCAATCCCAGTTTTGCCAACTCTCCGCATGCGTGACGCTAGGTCAATTGGCAGCCTACTCACTTAGTTTTCCGTATGATCCTAGACACGTTAAGTATCGCCAGCCAGGAGATTCGGGGGGCGGCGGGGGGAGGGGGGGATTAATGACATTTTTAAAAATACAAAAATCGGTGTTCAGTTTCTGTTGTAGATAAACCTATGTACTTCATATGACTTGACACTGTGCCTCTCCATATAACCTTGTAACTTTGTATTAATCCATATGACCTTGTCACTTTGTATTAGAACTTGAATCCATATAACCTTGTAACTTAGTTTTCTACATAGGGTTCTAATACAGAGTATATAGTTAAAGAGGTAAAAATGTCATTTGCTAGGAGTAGAATAAGATCTTTCCCCCACTCTCTCCCCCCCACTCTGTAATCAATTGCCCAGTTGAATGAACGAGGTGTGAATGAGTAACACTTGGGAGCCAAGCACCTCCAGAGAGCTACACCAGTTGAAAAGGGGGTAGAAGCCAGACCCAAGGTGTCAAGAGGGCTCAAGAAAGAAGAGCAGACATATTGAAGGCCTTGGGGATTAGAAGCAAGCACCTTCTTTGGAAAACACCCTCTCTTAACAGACAGCACCCACAAAGGGACCAAAGGACACAGACCCAGATTTTGAATCTGGGATATATTTGCATAAGAGGGAAGCTGCTATAAAAGTGAGTTGTCTTGCAGAGGACTCCGGGTCTCATCTTGTCACCATCGGAGCATCGATCCGGATCAGCAGAAGCCCGGCTCCACCCCTCCCCCATCTAACTCACCTGGCCAGTGAAGTTAAGGGGAGCAACAAGTTGGTAACAACAGCAAGACGGAGTGTGCTTGTGCACGTGTGTGTGTGTGTGTGTGTGAGAGAGTGAGTGCGTGAGTGACACAGAATAATCAATACTTATCATATGCATGTGGTAAATAAATATATATATATATATATATATATATATATATATAAATTAATGTGTGTGTGTGTGATCAATAAATGTGGCGTGTTGCCTTATCCCTCTGAAAAAGATCCCGAGTACTTCTTTTAAGTACAACACTGTGACTTTTGTACTTCGTATTTTCAAGTTCTTCCACCACGAGCCAGAGGGCCTTTTCTCAGGGACCCGTACCACGCTCGCAAACGTCTGTGCGGCCCTCCCTCGATACTTACCTTGAGCCAATTGCTATTTGCTCTTCTTCCATAGATCGCTGTCTGGTTTCCATCTGCCGGCAGGGTCTCGGGAGGGTGGCTCCTTTCGGTCTCTGCCACCACATGGCCAGCCTCTCATCTCCTCCAAGTCTACAGGGACCGAAAAAGAGACAGAGAACGGTTAGGAGCTAGGCCACCCTAGATGTGTGGAAAGGACAGACACGTGCGTCACCTGGCTGCTGCTCACTGGAGCCCAGTGTTGCCTCTAACATTTCCCCTCCAGGAGCGGAGTGAGTTTTGTCTCGTGCTCCAAGATCGAGGTCACGTGCCCTTCTTCGGATGCCTGCCACCCAGGCGAAGACATGTCTCGTCTGTGTTTTTAAAACGTTCTGGAAGAAAGAGTACTAACACAAGGGAGAATTAACAAGGTCATTTAAACTGTAAATATTTGTTTGATATGAAGTCAAATAAAAGGAAAATTAATACTGCAACATTTTCAGTGGCCAACCTCCTCTCCTCTCCTCTCCTCTCCCCTCCCCTCCCCTGCCCTGCCCCCTCCAGCTGGCCTAGATGATCTCTCCGGGTCCCTTATGGTAAAGCCCGCCCCGGGACCCTGTGCTGAGGTGACAAGTTCTTCACAAGATACTGGGTATGTAAACTTTTTACGGAAAAGCGTCCGTGGCCAATCTAGACGCGCTTTTCTGCAAAAAAGCCCCAATCGCCATTTTCGCCATCGGGGCTTTTTTGCGGAAAAGAACTCTCTGCTGTCTACACTGGCCCTTTTGCGCAGAAGTCTTTCGGAAAAAGACTTTTGCCCGAACGGGAGCAGCATAGTATTCCCGCAGAAGCACTGACAATCTTACATGAGATCGTCAGTGCTTTTGCGGAAATTCAAGCGGCCAGTGTAGACAGCTGGCAAGTTTTTCCGCAAAAGCAGATGATTAGCACACTTTCCTAGTTGAAAATCCAAGGAGAAGAAAGGGGAGAATTGCAAATCAAGACTCTCTTAAGGTGTCTGAAAGCTACTTTGGTCTGGGCCGGTACTCAGTGGTACCAAGGCAGACTTTTCTGTGGCTCGGTTGTCTAATGCCACACTAGAACAAGTCTACCACACCGAACGAAAGAGCAGACAATTACATGAAAGGGAAAAAAGGTGGCTTGGCAGAGAATTTGCTTCCGGACAAAAACAAGAGACTGCGGTGGTTAAAGAAGAACGGGAGGCATACCTGTGCATAAACCAATTCACCAGAAACCTTCTGAACAACCAGTTCAGTCACATGTCCTTACAGGGACAAGCACCTTAATGACGGTAGCCCTGACATTTTATTTTGCAGACGATTCTACTCGTGGAAGGGCTGCTGGAGTGAAACTTGAGGCCCAAGCAGGAGGAAAGTTTGATTTTCTAGTACCAAATAGAAAAACAATAATAGAACAAAAAGGCTAAAAGATGCCTAAGGGCGGAGATAGGGTCCAGAATGACTTAGACAAATTGGAGGATTGGGCCACAAGAAATCTGATGAGGTTCAACAAGGACAAGTGTAGAGTCCTGCACTTGGGATGGAAGAATCCCAAGCATAGTTACAAGCTGGGGACCAACCAGTTAAGTAGTAGTTCTGCAGACAGGACCTGGGGGTTACAGTGGATGAGAAGCTGGAGATGAGTCAACAGTGTGCCCTTGTAGCCAAGAAGGCTAATGGCATATTAGGTTGCATTAAGAGGAGCATTGCCAGTAGATCCAGAGATGTCATTATTCCCCTTTATTCGGCTTTGGTGGGGCCACATCTGGAGTACTGTGTCCAGTTCTGGGCCCCCCACTACAGAAGGGATGTGGACACATTGGAGAGGGTCCAGCAGAGGACAACCAAAACGATTAGGGGGCTGGAGCAATTGCTCTATGAAGAGGCTGAGGGATTTAGGTTTCTTTAGTCTGAAGAGGAGACCATGAGGGGGGATTTTATAGTAGCCTTCAACTTCCTTATAAGGACACAGGAACGCAAGGTAACCTGTTCTCCCAACTCTCGCTTTCAGACGGGGTGGGGAACCTTATTGGGGGGGCGGAAGGCACACACTAGTAGGGTTGCCAGATGGTTTCAGCAAAAAAAAAAAAAAAAAAAAAAAAAAAAAAGGCGCCAGGAAAATTTTTGTTGAGGGAAAGAAGCCAACCAAACAAAAAAACCCCACCAGGAACATTTTTGTTGAGCAAAATCCAGTTGTGACCCCTTTAATTAGTCAGCCAATCTCCCCGCCCCGGATTATTTCTGCTGGGCACAGAGGAAAAGCAGAAAATACTGGACATTTTGTATGTCCGGTATTTTCTAAATTTATTTACCGGACAAAAAGTGCAACTACCGGGCTGTCTGGCTCAGTGCTAGACACCTGGCAACCCTACACACAAGTGTGAAGAAAAAAAAATCCCAAACCCCACCATCCGCATTAACACATGCCCCAACTGAGAAGGAGGAAGAGGCTTCCCACATTCCCCTCGCACACCGGAGCTTGTGAGGAGGGGGGGGCGGGGGGCGGGGCGGGGCAGGCTAGCAAAATTTGTCTGCTCCAATCTGGCCACCCAGAGAAATAAAAAAGCAAATTGAAAGAGCCAGACGAATACCTAGAAACCATCTACTTCAAGACAGACCCAAGAAAACCAACAATAGAACACCACTTGTCATCACCTACAACCCCCAACTTAAACCTGTCCAACACATTATCAATAAACTACAGCCTATATTGGAACAGGATACCATACTCAAAGAGGCTCTGGGAGACAGACCCATAGTCTCCTATAGACAACCACCTAACCTCAAGATGATTCTTACCAACCACCACAGGACATACCACACTAATACCAACCCTGGTACCTTCCCTTGCAACAAACCCCGTTGCCAGCTTTGTCCACATATTCATTCTGCTGATACCATTATTGGACCCAACCAAGTGAGTTATAAGATCAAGAACACATATTCCTGCGCATCCAGAAATATAATCTATGCTATCGTGTGCCGAAAGTGTCCGTCTGCTATGTACATTGGACAAACATCTCAGACACTTCGCCAAAGGATTAATGCCCACAAAACAGATATCAGACAAGATCACAAAGAGAAAACAGTTTCTTGCCATTTTAACCAGAAAGGACACTCTCTCAATGACTTGACCACCTGCATTCTGCTACAAAGACCTTTTACATCTGCACTTGAAAGGGAATCCTCTGAACTGTCATTCATGTTAAAATTCGACACTTTCCAACAAGGACTTAGTTCAAATGTTTGTTATCTCACCCATTACCAAGATAGTTTCCCCAATTATCACCTCTAATACCATTAACTCACAAACATCCCACTCTCCCTACCTCTAATATCATCAATTCACAGACACTTACCTTCCTTCCCCCTCCCCCCCACCGCATCCCCCTCCTGTTCTGCAATGTGATTTGTCCTTTTCATATTTGTTCTTTTTTTTAATTGTATCCTTTGGTATATACGGTTGTGACTACTTTCTTCCACTATTTGATCTGAGGAAGTGGGTCTGGCCCACGAAAGCTCATCATCTAATAAACCATCTTGTTAGTCTTTAAAGTGCTACATTGTCCTGCATTTTGCTTCAACTACCCCAGGCTAACACGGCTACATTTCTATCACCAATCTGGAGGGGAGCTAGAGCGTTAGTGTGGGAACCTTGAGTCTCGAGGGCCACACTCACGTGAGCTGGGGTATTAGGTTCCTCACCCCTGCTTTAAAAACAAAACCTCTTACTCTTAAAAATCGATCCCCGTATCTCTGGTCGGACCAGCTTCACGCAGGTCCTCCGGGATGGAAAACTGCAGCAAACTGTATGAACAGAAACAAACAGAAGCCCCAATCGCAGCTGGAGGTGGGGCGAGGCTGCCCCAGCAGGGACACAACGGGGCAGCCGCCCTCCACCAGATCAGGAAAACAACCGCGCCATTCCCCGGCCAGCAGGAAGGCGAGTGCCGCTGCAAGGCTCCGCAAGGGAGGTGGGCGGCAGAGGGGTGTTTGTGCGCGGCCGCGCGCCTTCAGCGGCAACTCCCCTGGTGCCCCCTTCTCTAGTCCAGCCAGGCCTAAAATGCTCAGTGCTTAGAAGGCGGGTGGGGAACCTAAGGCCTGGGTGCTTGGGGCTCCTCCACCGTCGCCCCCTCCCCACGCCGTGGGGCTGGAGGCACAAAGCGACTAGGCTGGGCCCTGCAGTGCTCTGGCGCCAGGGGGACGTTTCTCCGCTCAGCTGGGGGCCAGGCAGGGAGGCTTTTCTGTCGGTTGGTTTGTCTGTCACCTGTTTGCCCCCCAATTCTCAGCCACTCCCCCCCTCTCCCCACACGCCCCCACCCAGGACGCTCTCGGCCTCTGCAGGAGGCACAGCCGGGCACTGGGCGGCACTGCGGGCAGCCAGGGCCAGAGCATCCCCCCCCACAGCGCCCCCCGCCGAACTGCCCCCCCCCCCGGGCACAGGGGGGATTCAGCGGGCACCCGGCCCCGCCCCCAGGCAGCGAGCAGCGCGGGGAGCAGGGCTCAGGCCGCCCCGCCCCCCCCCGCGTGCGGGACACGTTCTGTGCGTGCCCCGCCCGCGGGAACCACCCCTCGAGGGCGCGCGGCTCCCCGGCGGGGGGAAGGGGCACGTGACACTCCCGGGCCCCGGTGGCCCGCAGCCCCCCCTCCCCGAGACACCCACGTGACTGGAGCCCGGGTCAGCTCCCGCGCCCGGCACCACCTGGGGGGGGGTCACAGGGGCGCTGCTCCCCGGGGAGGCAGCAGCGCCGGGGGGGGGGGGGCAGAAATCGCCCCCCCACCTCCGCCAGGGGCCGCCCCGCCGATGTCCAGCCTGGGGCCCGGAGAGAAGCAGGCGGGGGGGGGGGGGGCTCCACGTCACTGCCAGCTCCCGCCCCGCCCCCCAGGCTCCGCCCCTCAGCGCCCCCCGCAGCGTTTTCCCGCCCGCCTCGTGGGCGCGAGCGTCCCGGGAGTTTCCCGCCCAGCCAGCGCCGCCCGCGCCTGCGCTCTCCCGCGCCCTGTCCCCTCCTGCCCCCCCCAGTGCCAAGGCCCCCCCCGGCCCCTCCCCCTCCCTCCTGCCCCCCCAGTGCCGAGCACCCCCCCGGCCCCTCACCCCCTCCTGCCCCCCCAGTGCCGAGCACCCCCCCGGCCCCTCACCCCCTCCTGCCCCCCCAGTGCCGAGCACCCCCCCCCGGCCCCTCACACCCAGCCTGCTCCTACACCTCACCCCTGTCCAGACACCCCACCCCCCCCCCAGCCCCCACCCCCAGCCCGCTCCCCCACCTTCCCTCGCGCCCCCTTCTCCCCCAGGCCAGACACCCCACCCCCAGCCCGCTCCCCCACCTTCCCTCGCGCCCCCTCCTCCCCCGGGCCAGACACCAACAAGGGGCGGGCTGGGGGCGGGGCAGCTTCGCACTCGGACCCAGGATTCGCTCGCGCCCCCGCGCGCTCCTCGGACCTTCCTGTCATGGCGGCGCCGGCCGCCCAGTCAGACAACGCCCCCCTGCGACAGCCCATTGGCCGAACCAGAGGCAGGATCCCCTTTGCTGACAGCCCATTGGGCGACACTATCCTCCGCCAAGGCTGTCTTCCGAAAGCCCATTGGCTGGCACACAGCCAGGAACCACCCCTAAGTCACAGACAATTCGAGGACAGAGCAGCCCATTAAGATCCACCCCGGACAGCCTATTGGTCGAGAGCAGTGGCAGGTCATTCCCCCTAGTCACACCGCATTCGCAGACAGAGCTGTCCGTTAAGATGCAGCCGGGTCAGCCTATTGGGTGCCTCTGATTCAGAACACGCCCCTTAGTCACAGCCCATTCGCGGACAGAAGAGTCTGTTATAATCCACCCCGGACAACCTATTGGCCGCCAGCAGCCCCAGAACACGCCTTGAGTCACCGCCCATTGGCGCACGGAGCAGTCCGTTAAGAGTCACCTCGGACAGCCTCAGATTGGGCGCCACAGATTCCGAACACGCCCTTTACTCTCAGCCCATTCGCGGACAGAACAGTCTGTTACGATCAGTCCGGGACAGTCTCTCGGCCAGCCTTAGTGTAGGGATAACAGAGTCAAGTATGAAACAGGATTCCCCAAGTGGAAGTGACTCCCCAGAATTTGTTCCCCACAAATAAAAGTCTAAGGAGGAGAAGTTTGTGTGTGGGATCCTGGCGCGGAGCCTGGTGTGTGGGATGAGGGGGCCGGGGGCAGGAGGGGAGAGGGCTGCGCGGAGCCTGGTGTGTGGGATGAGGGGGCCGGGGGCAGGAGGGGAGAGGGCTGCGCGGAGCCTGGTGTGTGGGATGAGGGGGCCGCGGGCAGGAGGGGAGAGGGCTGCGCGGAGCCTGGAAATAACGAGCTTCTTACTTTGCCTGCTGTCAAAGGGCAAGACTGGGGCCACGTGGCGTGCGGAGCAGGGACAGCAGCTGGGGGCGATGGAATTACACGTGCATTACCCGCAATGACCACCGAGCGGCACTGTGGAGGCGCTACGGAATTACACGTGCATTACCCGCAATGACCACCGAGCGGCACTGTGGGGGCGCTACGGAATTACACGTGCATTACCGCCGGTGACTACCGAGCGGCACTGTTGCTCTGCTAAGGGCCGTTATTTCCGAATAAAAAAGATTGTTCTTAGGGTAGAAATGCCCCATTCCGAACTAAGAACACGCTGGGCGGGGCTATGCCGGGGGGCGGGGCTATGATAGGGGCGGGGCGCGCTGCGACGTGCCCCGGGAGGCCGCACTATGAGAACTACAAGTCCCAGGATGCGTCGCTAACACTTGGAGTGACAGGAGCGCGGGACCAACCGCGTCGCTCCCTGGTCAATGCCCCGTTGTGATGTCACTTCCGCTGCACCCGCCCAACCGAACAGCGCCGGGCCTGCCCTGGCCCTGCAATGGCCGATGGGAGCTGCGGACAGGGGCACTCAGTTTCCCACAAGCCACTGCGGCTACTTTCCCTACTCCCCCTCATCCGGCCCCTCCCCATTGCTGGGCGGGGCTCCTGCCTCAGAGACGGCAGCGTCCGCAGCTGATGCCCCGCCCCCACTCGGGAGAGGAGACTCCGCGGCAACCCTTCCCCCCCAAACTCCTCCCCGCCCCGTGCAGTCTGATCCCCCCAAACTCCTCCCCGCCCCGTGCAGTCTGATCCCCCCTCAAACTACTCCCCCCCGTGCAGTCTGATCCCCCCCAAACTCCTCCCCGCCCCGTGCAGTACGATCCCCCCAAACTCTTCCCCGCCCCGTGCAGTGCGATCCCCCCAAATTCCTCTCCCCCCGTGCAGTATGATCCCCCCAAACTCCTCCCCGCCCCGTGCAGTCCGATCCCCCCCAAACTCCTCCCCCCCGTGCAGTCTGATCCTCCCCCCCGTGCAGTCTGATCCCCCCCAAACTCCTCCCCGCCCCGTGCAGTCTGATCCCCCCCAAACTCCTCCCCGCCCCGTGCAGTCCGATCCCCCCCAAACTCTTCCCCGCCCTGTGCAGTCCGATCCCCCCAAACTCCTCCCCGCCCCGTGCAGTCTGATCTCCCCCAAAACTCCTCCCCGCCCCGTGCAGTCTGATCCCCCCCAAACTGCGCTCCGCCCCGTGCAGTCTGAACCCCTCCCCAAACTCCTCCCCGCCCCGTGCAGTCTGATCCTCCCCCCCGTGCAGTCTGATCCCCCCCCAAACTCCTCCCCGCTCCGTGCAGTCTGATCCCCCCCAAACTCCTCTCCCCCCCGTGCAGTCTGATCCCCCCCACACTCCCCTCCGCCCCGTGCAGTCTGATCCCCCCCCCAAACTCCTGTCCGCCCCGTGCAGTCTGATCCCCCCCAAAGCTCCTCCCTGCCCCGTGCAGTCTGATCCTCCCCCCAAAGTCCTCCCCGCTCCGTGCAGTCTGATCCTCCCCCCCGTGCAGTCTGATCCCCCCAAACTCCTCCCCGCTCCGTGCAGTCTGATCCCCCCAAGCTCCTCTCCCCCCCGTGCAGTCTGATCCCCCCAAACTCCTCCCCGCCCCGTGCAGTCCGATGCCCCCCAAACTCCTCTCCGCCCCGTGTAGTCTGATCCCCTCCCCAAACTCCTCTCCGCCCCGTGCAGTCTGAACCCCTCCCCAAACTCCTCGCCGCCCCGTGGAGTCTGATCCCCCCCCAAACTCCTCCCCGCCCCGTGCAGTCTGATCCTCCCCACGTGCAGTCTGATCCCCCCCAAACTCCTCTCCCCCCCGTGCAGTCTGATCCCCCCCAAACTCCTCCCCCGCAGAGCCTGCAGTGCGGGATGAGGGGGCCGGGGGCAGGAGGGGAGAGGGCTGTGCGGAGCCTGCAGTGCGGGATGAGGGGGCCATGGGCAGGAGGGGAGAGGGCTGCGCGGAGCCTGCAGTGCGGGATGAGGGGGCCGGGGGCAGGAGGGGAGAGGGCTGTGCGGAGCCTGGAGTGCGGGATGAGGGGGCCATGGGCAGGAGGGGAGAGGGCTCCGCGGAGCCTGGAAATAACGAGCTTCTTACTTTGCCTGCTGTCAAAGGGCAAGACTGGGGCCACGTGGCGTGCGGAGCAGGGACAGCAGCTGGGGGCGATGGAATTACACGTGCATTACCCGCAATGACCACCGAGCGGCACTGTGGAGGCGCTACGGAATTACACGTGCATTACCCGCAATGACCACCGAGCGGCACTGTGGAGGCGCTACGGAATTACACGTGCATTACCCGCAATGACCACCGAGCGGCACTGTGGAGGCGCTACGGAATTACACGTGCATTACCCGCAATGACCACCGAGCGGCACTGTGGGGGCGCTACGGAATTACACGTGCATTACCGCCGGTGACTACCGAGCGGCACTGTTGCTCTGCTAAGGGCCGTTATTTCCAAATAAAAAAGATTGTTCTTAGGGTAGAAATGCCCCATTCGGAACTAAGAACACGCTGGGCGGGGCTATGCCGGGGGGCGGGGCTATGATAGGGGCGGGGCGCGCTGCGACGTGCCCCGGGAGGCCGCACTCTGAGAACTACAAGTCCCAGGATGCGTCGCTAACACTTGGAGTGACACGAGCGCGGGACCAACCGCGTCGCTCCCTGGTCAATGCCCCGTTGTGATGTCACTTCCGCTGCACCCGCCCAACCGAACAGCGCCGGGCCTGCCCAGGCCCTGCAATGGCCGATGGGAGCTGCGGACAGGGGCACTCAGTTTCCCACAAGCCACTGCGGCTACTTTCCCTACTCCCCCTCATCCCGCCCCTCCCCATTGTTGGGCGGGGCTCCTGCCTCAGAGACGGCAGCGTCCTTAGCTGATGCCCCGCCCCCACTCGGGAGAGGAGACTCCGCGGCAACCCCTCCCCCCCAAACTCCTCCCCGCCCCGTGCAGTCTGCTCCCCCCCACCAAACTCCTCCCCGCCCCATGCAGTCTGCTCCCCCCCACCAAACTCCTCCCCGCCCCGTGCAGTCTCCTCCCCCCCAAACTCCTCCCCGCCCCGTGCAGTCTGAACCCCCCAAACTCCTCCCCGCCCCGTGCAGTCTGCTCCCCCCACCAAACTCCTCCCCGCCCCGTGCAGTCTCCCCCCCCCCCCAAACTCCTCCCCGCCCCGTGCAGTCTGCTCCCCCCCCCCAAACTCCTCCCCGCCCCGTGCAGTCTGCTCCCCCCCACCAAACTCCTCCCCGCCCCGTGCAGTCTCCTCCCCCCCACCAAACTCCTCCCCGCCCAATGCAGTGTGAACCCCCCCAAATTCCTCTCCG
Source organism: Pelodiscus sinensis (assembly GCF_052426305.1). Classification (NCBI taxonomy): domain Eukaryota; kingdom Metazoa; phylum Chordata; order Testudines; family Trionychidae; genus Pelodiscus; species Pelodiscus sinensis. Next base: position 1,000,008 of record NC_143059.1, read on the forward strand.
CCCCGTGCAGTCTGAACCCCCCCCAAATTCCTCTCCGCCGCGTGCAGTCCGATCCCCCCCAACCTCCTCTCCGCCCCGTGCAGTCCGATCCCCCCCAAGCTCCTCCCCCCCGTGCAGTCCGCTCCCCCCCACCAAACTGCTCTCCGCCCCGTGCAGTCTGCTCCCTCCAAACTCCTCCCCGCCCCGTGCAGTCTGCTCCCCCTCACCACCAAACTCCTCTCCGCCCCGTGCAGTCTGATCCCCCCCAAACTCCTCCCCCCCGTGCAGTCTGATCCCCCCAAACTGCTCCCCACCCCGTGCAGTCTGATCCCCCCCACCAAACTCCTCTCCGCCCCGTGCAGTCTGATCCCCCCCACCAAACTCCTCTCCGCCCCGTGCAGTCTGCTCCCTCCAACTCCTCCCCGCCCCGTGCAGTCTGCTCCCCCTCACCACCAAACTCCTCTCCGCCCCGTGCAGTCTGCTCCCCCCCAAACTCCTCCTCCCCCCGTGCAGTCTGATCCCCCCAAACTCCTCCCCCCGTGCAGTCTGATCCCCCCCAAACTCCTCGCCCCGTGCAGTCTGATCTCCTACCCCCCACAAAACTCCTCCCCCCGTGCAGTCTGATCCCCCCCAAACTCCTCGCCCCGTGCAGTCTGCTCCCCCCAACACCAAATTTCCCAGCCGGCTTGTGTGGGGACTGGCAGCGGGACAGGCTGATGCTGCTGTTGCCTTCGAAAGTGCAGCGGGGAGCGTGAGGCGGGTGGGGGGGAGGGGGGGGGCGGCTGCCTCTGCTGCGTCTCGTTCACAAGCCCAGAGGGGCCCCGCGAGGATTTTCCGGAGACCCCGAGGAGTTTTCTGCCGCTCACTTCTGTGTCCCAGCTGAGTTCCTGCCGGTCAGTGGCCCCGCCCCCAGATCAGGCCCCGCCCCTGCCATTAATGACGGAGCCTGGGACCCGTCTGTGTGCCCCACAAACCCACGTGTCACTCGCCCGGGAGCCGATAGAACGTGCCCCGCGTTCCATCATTTGCATGCACCGCGCCAGGGCAATGACGTCACTAGCAGTGCGCTGCTGTTCGTAGCCGGCAGTGGCAGCTTCGCACCGAGCCGGGCCACGAGGCAGCGGGCGCAGCGCTGGGGGCGGAGCTACAGGGGAGCGGCCCGGCCGGGCGGGGTGCACACTGGGGCGCCCAAGGGCTGAGATCCGGGCGGGGCAGCGTCACGCTCTGACCTCGCTGCCGCCTCCCGCCGCCTCTCCCTTGGGGCCGGGTGGCGCGGACCGGAAGCCGCTGCACTGCCCGGATTTCCTGGGGAACACGCTCCCTGTGATGTCAGGGCCTGCCACAGAGGCAGGGCGCCACCCCGGCCAAGCAAGGAGCAGAGCTAAGGTTGCCAGATGGTTTCACCAAAATACCAGACACGCCTGACATGACATCACAATCTGCATTCCATCTGATTTAGAAAATACCAGACATTTATCAGAGGAGTAGCCGCGTTAGTCTGAATCTGCAAAAGCAGCGAGGAGTCCTGTGGCACAGAACTCCTTGCCGCTTTCGCGGACATTTATATTTTCTCAATTTGTTTCCCCGAAGAAAAAGCTGAAAGCCTGGACCGTCCAGTTCAAAACCGGACACCTGGCAACCATAAGCAGAGTGGTGCCTTGTCGGAGCGGTTCCAGCCTCCGCTCTGCTGTCCTTCCTCTGCCCCACGTACCACGGGAGCTGGTGGCCTACGCTGGCTGCACCGCCGCAGGAAACCTCCAACCCCAGTCGCTGTCCCAGCCGGGCACCCCGTGTCTGAACCCGTCCCGCCTGGCCCCGTGTCTCCTGCCTACTACCCGCTGACCTGGCACCAGCTGAGCGCTCGTACCTGGGCACCTTCCGGTCACGGTTCCCAGTCGGTTGCTGTCAGGCTGTGGACCGAGCAAACGTCACTTCCGGTCCGTGGGACTGAACGCACGTGGCGCCGGCATGATGCGAGGCCGCTCCTTGTTGCCCCACGTCGGATACAAAAGGAGCAGCTACCGCGCGGCAGTTAGGGCCTCGTGCTGAAACGCGCTGCAGCAGTGCTACTCTTCCCTGCCCCTCTCATCCCAGTTGCATGCTCCAGATGGGAGGGGAGGGGTGTCGCTTTCCAGGAGCTACTGCTGCCAGGGCACCGTCTGACTGGCACACGTCAGACGCACACGCCCGTGCAACAGCCACTCACCCTGCCAAATGCTCACACGCAGGGATGCGTGTACACACTCACAAACGCGAATTAACAGATTAACACGCCTGGGCGCCCACTCGTGCCCTCGCTCAGATGCCCACACACGCATCTGCTCAATCTGCCCGCACGCAGGCACGTGCACACACACGCAAATGGACACTTGCGGACGCACACACTTGCACTCATACTTACGTGCGCACGCATGCACGCCGAGTAACAGTCGCCTAGAAGGACTCACCAATAATATCAAACTCAAAAGCCAAAGATTAGATCAATTAGGAGACAACTATTCCCACGAGGCCCTAATCCATGGCTGGGGCTCCTCGGTGCTGCTGGGAGACCAAGTCTTTATTTCAATCCCAGTTTTGCCAACTCTCGGCATGCGTGACGCTAGGTCAATTGGCAGCCTACTCACTTAGTTTTCCGTATGATCCTAGACACGTTAAGTATCGCCAGCCAGGAGATTCGGGGAGGGTGGCGGGGGGGGGGGGGGGGGGATTAATGACATTTTTAAAAATACAAAAATCGGTGTTCAGTTTCTGTTGTAGATAAACCTATGTACTTCATATGACTTGACACTGTGCCTCTCCATATAACCTTGTAACTTTGTATTAATCCATATGACCTTGTCACTTTGTATTAGAACTTGAATCCATATAACCTTGTAACTTAGTTTTCTACATAGGGTTCTAATACAGAGTATATAGTTAAAGAGGTAAAAATGTCATTTGCTAGGAGTAGAATAAGATCTTTCCCCCACTCTCTCCCCCCACTCTGTAATCAATTGCCCAGTTGAATGAACGAGGTGTGAATGAGTAACACTTGGGAGCCAAGCACCTCCAGAGAGCTACACCAGTTGAAAAGGGGGTAGAAGCCAGACCCAAGGTGTCAAGAGGGCTCAAGAAAGAAGAGCAGACATATTGAAGGCCTTGGGGATTAGAAGCAAGCACCTTCTTTGGAAAACACCCTCTCTTAACAGACAGCACCCACAAAGGGACCAAAGGACACAGACCCAGATTTTGAATCTGGGATATATTTGCATAAGAGGGAAGCTGCTATAAAAGTGAGTTGTCTTGCAGAGGACTCCGGGTCTCATCTTGTCACCATCGGAGCATCGATCCGGATCAGCAGAAGCCCGGCTCCACCCCTCCCTCATCTAACTCACCTGGCCAGTGAAGTTAAGGGGAGCAACAAGTTGGTAACAACAGCAAGACGGAGTGTGCTTGTGCACGTGTGTGTGTGTGTGTGTGTGAGAGAGAGTGAGTGACACAGAATAATCAATACTTATCATATGCATGTGGTAAATAAAAATATATATATATATATATATATATATATATATATATAAAAATTAATGTGTGTGTGTGTGATCAATAAATGTGGCGTGTTGCCTTATCCCTCTGAAAAAGATCCCGAGTACTTCTTTTAAGTACAACACTGTGACTTTTGTACTTCGTATTTTCAAGTTCTTCCACCACGAGCCAGAGGGCCTTTTCTCAGGGACCCGTACCACGCTCGCAAACGTCTGTGCGGCCCTCCCTCGATACTTACCTTGAGCCAATTGCTATTTGCTCTTCTTCCATAGATCGCTGTCTGGTTTCCATCTGCCGGCAGGGTCTCGGGAGGGTGGCTCCTTTCGGTCTCTGCCACCACATGGCCAGCCTCTCATCTCCTCCAAGTCTACAGGGACCGAAAAAGAGACAGAGAACGGTTAGGAGCTAGGCCACCCTAGATGTGTGGAAAGGACAGACACGTGCGTCACCTGGCTGCTGCTCACTGGAGCCCAGTGTTGCCTCTAACATTTCCCCTCCAGGAGCGGAGTGAGTTTTGTCTCGTGCTCCAAGATCGAGGTCACGTGCCCTTCTTCGGATGCCTGCCACCCAGGCGAAGACATGTCTCGTCTGTGTTTTTAAAACGTTCTGGAAGAAAGAGTACTAACACAAGGGAGAATTAACAAGGTCATTTAAACTGTAAATATTTGTTTGATATGAAGTCAAATAAAAGGAAAATTAATACTGCAACATTTTCAGTGGCCAACCTCCTCTCCTCTCCTCTCCCCTCCCCTCCCCTGCCCTGCCCCCTCCAGCTGGCCTAGATGATCTCTCCGGGTCCCTTATGGTAAAGCCCGCCCCGGGACCCTGTGCTGAGGTGACAAGTTCTTCACAAGATACTGGGTATGTAAACTTTTTACGGAAAAGCGTCCGTGGCCAATCTAGTCGCGCTTTTCTGCAAAAAAGCCCCAATCGCCATTTTCGCCATCGGGGCTTTTTTGCGGAAAAGAACTCTCTGCTGTCTACACTGGCCCTTTTGCGCAGAAGTCTTTCGGAAAAAGACTTTTGCCCGAACGGGAGCAGCATAGTATTCCCGCAGAAGCACTGACAATCTTACATGAGATCGTCAGTGCTTTTGCGGAAATTCAAGCGGCCAGTGTAGACAGCTGGCAAGTTTTTCCGCAAAAGCAGATGATTAGCACACTTTCCTAGTTGAAAATCCAAGGAGAAGAAAGGGGAGAATTGCAAATCAAGACTCTCTTAAGGTGTCTGAAAGCTACTTTGGTCTGGGCCGGTACTCAGTGGTACCAAGGCAGACTTTTCTGTGGCTCGGTTGTCTAATGCCACACTAGAACAAGTCTACCACACCGAACGAAAGAGCAGACAATTACATGAAAGGGAAAAAAGGTGGCTTGGCAGAGAATTTGCTTCCGGACAAAAACAAGAGACTGCGGTGGTTAAAGAAGAACGGGAGGCATACCTGTGCATAAACCAATTCACCAGAAACCTTCTGAACAACCAGTTCAGTCACATGTCCTTACAGGGACAAGCACCTTAATGACGGTAGCCCTGACATTTTATTTTGCAGACGATTCTACTTGTGGAAGAGCTGCTGGAGTGAAACTTGAGGCCCAAGCAGGAGGAAAGTTTGATTTTCTAGTACCAAATAGAAAAACAATAATAGAACAAAAAGGCTAAAAGATGCCTAAGGGCGGAGATAGGGTCCAGAATGACTTAGACAAATTGGAGGATTGGGCCACAAGAAATCTGATGAGGTTCAACAAGGACAAGTGTACAGTCCTGCACTTGGGATGGAAGAATCCCAAGCATAGTTACAAGCTGGGGACCAACCAGTTAAGTAGTAGTTCTGCAGACAGGACCTGGGGGTTACAGTGGATGAGAAGCTGGAGATGAGTCAACAGTGTGCCCTTGTAGCCAAGAAGGCTAATGGCATATTAGGTTGCATTAAGAGGAGCATTGCCAGTAGATCCAGAGATGTCATTATTCCCCTTTATTCGGCTTTGGTGGGGCCACATCTGGAGTACTGTGTCCAGTTCTGGGCCCCCCACTACAGAAGGGATGTGGACACATTGGAGAGGGTCCAGCAGAGGACAACCAAAACGATTAGGGGGCTGGAGCAATTGCTCTATGAAGAGGCTGAGGGATTTAGGTTTCTTTAGTCTGAAGAGGAGACCATGAGGGGGGATTTTATAGCAGCCTTCAACTTCCTTATAAGGACACAGGAACGCAAGGTAACCTGTTCTCCCAACTCTCGCTTTCAGACGGGGTGGGGAACCTTATTGGGGGGGCGGAAGGCACACACTAGTAGGGTTGCCAGATGGTTTCAGCAAAAAAAAAAAAAAAAAAAAAAAAAAAAAGGGGCCAGGAAAATTTTTGTTGAGGGAAAGAAGCCAACCAAACAAAAAAACCCCACCAGGAACATTTTTGTTGAGCAAAATCCAGTTGTGACCCCTTTAATTAGTCAGCCAATCTCCCCGCCCCGGCTTATTTCTGCTGGGCACAGAGGAAAAGCAGAAAATACTGGACATTTTGTATGTCCGGTATTTTCTAAATTTATTTACCGGACAAAAAGTGCAACTACCGGGCTGTCTGGCTCAGTGCTAGACACCTGGCAACCCTACACACAAGTGTGAAGAAAAAAAAATCCCAAACCCCACCATCCGCATTAACACATGCCCCAACTGAGAAGGAGGAAGAGGCTTCCCACATTCCCCTCGCACACAAGGCTTCCCTTGTGAGGAGGGGGGGGGCGGGGCGGGGCGGGGCAGGCTAGCAGAATTTGTCTGCTCCAATCAGGCCACCCAGAGAAATAAAAAAGCAAATTGAAAGAGCCAGACGAATACCTAGAAACCATCTACTTCAAGACAGACCCAAGAAAACCAACAATAGAACACCACTTGTCATCACCTACAACCCCCAACTTAAACCTGTCCAACACATTATCAATAAACTACAGCCTATATTGGAACAGGATACCATACTCAAAGAGGCTCTGGGAGACAGACCCATAGTCTCCTATAGACAACCACCTAACCTCAAGATGATTCTTACCAACCACCACAGGACATACCACACTAATACCAACCCTGGTACCTTCCCTTGCAACAAACCCCGTTGCCAGCTTTGTCCACATATTCATTCTGCTGATACCATTATTGGACCCAACCAAGTGAGTTATAAGATCAAGAACACATATTCCTGCGCATCCAGAAATATAATCTATGCTATCGTCTGCCGAAAGTGTCCGTCTGCTATGTACATTGGACAAACATCTCAGACACTTCGCCAAAGGATTAATGCCCACAAAACAGATATCAGACAAGATCACAAAGAGAAAACAGTTTCTTGCCATTTTAACCAGAAAGGACACTCTCTCAATGACTTGACCACCTGCATTCTGCTACAAAGACCTTTTACATCTGCACTTGAAAGGGAATCCTCTGAACTGTCATTCATGTTAAAATTCGACACTTTCCAACAAGGACTTAGTTCAAATGTTTGTTATCTCACCCATTACCAAGATAGTTTCCCCAATTATCACCTCTAATACCATTAACTCACAAACATCCCACTCTCCCTACCTCTAATATCATCAATTCACAGACACTTACCTTCCTTCCCCCTCCCCCCCACCGCATCCCCCTCCTGTTCTGCAATGTGATTTGTCCTTTTCATATTTGTTCTTTTTTTTAATTGTATCCTTTGGTATATACGGTTGTGACTACTTTCTTCCACTATTTGATCTGAGGAAGTGGGTCTGGCCCACGAAAGCTCATCATCTAATAAACCATCTTGTTAGTCTTTAAAGTGCTACATTGTCCTGCATTTTGCTTCAACTACCCCAGGCTAACACGGCTACATTTCTATCACCAATCTGGAGGGGAGCTAGAGCGTTAGTGTGGGAACCTTGAGTCTCGAGGGCCACACTCACGTGAGCTGGGGTATTAGGTTCCTCACCCCTGCTTTAAAAACAAAACCTCTTACTCTTAAAAATCGATCCCCGTATCTCTGGTCGGACCAGCTTCACGCAGGTCCTCGGGGATGGAAAACTGCAGCAAACTGTATGAACAGAAACAAACAGAAGCCCCAATCGCAGCTGGAGGTGGGGCGAGGCTGCCCCAGCAGGGACACAACGGGGCAGCCGCCCTCCACCAGATCAGGAAAACAACCGCGCCATTCCCCGGCCAGCAGGAAGGCGAGTGCCGCTGCAATGCTCCGCAAGGGAGGTGGGCGGCAGAGGGGTGTTTGTGCGCGGCCGCGCGCCTTCAGCGGCAACTCCCCTGGTGCCCCCTTCTCTAGTCCAGCCAGGCCTAAAATGCTCAGTGCTTAGAAGGCGGGTGGGGAACCTAAGGCCTGGGTGCTTGGGGCTCCTCCACCGTCGCCCCCTCCCCACGCCGTGGGGCTGGAGCGCACAAAGCGACTAGGCTGGGCCCTGCAGTGCTCTGGCGCCAGGGGGACGTTTCTCCGCTCAGCTGGGGGCCAGGCAGGGAGGCTTTTCTGTCGGTTGGTTTGTCTGTCACCTGTTTGCCCCCCAATTCTCAGCCACTCCCCCCCTCTCCCCACACGCCCCCACCCAGGACGCTCTCGGCCTCTGCAGGAGGCACAGCCGGGCACTGGGCGGCACTGCGGGCAGCCAGGGCCAGAGCATCCCCCCCCACAGCGCCCCCCGCCGAACTGCCCCCCCCGGGCACAGGGGGGATTCAGCGGGCACCCGGCCCCGCCCCCAGACAGCGAGCAGCGCGGGGAGCAGGGCTCAGGCCGCCCCGCCCCCCCGCGTGCGGGACACGTTCTGTGCGTGCCCCGCCCGCGGGAACCACCCCTCGAGGGCGCGCGGCTCCCCGGCGGGGGGAAGGGGCACGTGACACTCCCGGGCCCCGGTGGCCCGCAGCCCCCCCTCCCCGAGACACCCACGTGACTGGAGCCCGGGTCAGCTCCCGCGCCCGGCACCACCGGGGGGGGGGGGTCACAGGGGCGCTGCTCCCCGGGGAGGCAGCGCCGCCGGGGGGGGCCAGAAATCGCCCCCCCACCTCCGCCAGGGGCCGCCCCGCCGATGTCCAGCCTGGGGCCCGGAGAGAAGCAGGCGGGGGGGGGGGGCTCCACGTCACTGCCAGCTCCCGCCCCGCCCCCCAGGCTCCGCCCCTCAGCGCCCCCCGCAGCGTTTTCCCGCCCGCCTCGTGGGCGCGAGCGTCCCGAGAGTTTCCCGCCCAGCCAGCGCCGCCCGCGCCTGCGCTCTCCCGCGCCCTGTCCCCTCCTGCCCCCCCCAGTGCCAAGGCCCCCCCCGGCCCCTCCCCCTCCCTCCTGCCCCCCCAGTGCCGAGCACCCCCCCGGCCCCTCACCCCCTCCTGCCCCCCCAGTGCCGAGCACCCCCCCCGGCCCCTCACACCCAGCCTGCTCCTACACCTCACCCCTGTCCAGACACCCCACCCCCAGCCCGCTCCCCCACCTTCCCTCGCGCCCCCTTCTCCCCCAGGCCAGACACCCCACCCCCAGCCCGCTCCCCCACCTTCCCTCGCGCCCCCTCCTCCCCCGGGCCAGACACCAACAAGGGGCGGGCTGGGGGCGGGGCAGCTTCGCACTCGGACCCAGGATTCGCTCGCGCCCCCGCGCGCTCCTCGGACCTTCCTGTCATGGCGGCGCCGGCCGCCCAGTCAGACAACGCCCCCCTGCGACAGCCCATTGGCCGAACCAGAGGCAGGATCCCCTTTGCTGACAGCCCATTGGGCGACACTATCCTCCGCCAAGGCTGTCTTCCGAAAGCCCATTGGCTGGCACACAGCCAGGAACCACCCCTAAGTCACAGACAATTCGAGGACAGAGCAGCCCATTAAGATCCACCCCGGACAGCCTATTGGTCGAGAGCAGTGGCAGGTCATTCCCCCTAGTCACACCGCATTCGCAGACAGAGCTGTCCGTTAAGATGCAGCCGGGTCAGCCTATTGGGTGCCTCTGATTCAGAACACGCCCCTTAGTCACAGCCCATTCGCGGACAGAAGAGTCTGTTATAATCCACCCCGGACAACCTATTGGCCGCCAGCAGCCCCAGAACACGCCTTTAGTCACCGCCCATTGGCGCACGGAGCAGTCCGTTAAGAGTCACCTCGGACAGCCTCAGATTGGGCGCCACAGATTCCGAACACGCCCTTTACTCTCAGCCCATTCGCGGACAGAACAGTCTGTTACGATCAGTCCGGGACAGTCTCTCGGCCAGCCTTACTGTAGGGATAACATAGTCAAGTATGAAACATGATTCCCCAAGTGGAAGTGACTCCCCAGAATTTGTTCCCCACAACTACAAGTCTAAGGAGGAGAAGTTTGTGTGTGGGATCCTGGCGCGGAGCCTGGTGTGTGGGATGAGGGGGCCGGGGGCAGGAGGGGAGAGGGCTGCGCGGAGCCTGGTGTGTGGGATGAGGGGGCCGGGGGCAGGAGGGGAGAGGGCTGCGCGGAGCCTGGTGTGTGGGATGAGGGGGCCGGCGGCAGGAGGGGAGAGGGCTGCGCGGAGCCTGGTGTGTGGGATGAGGGGGCCGCGGGCAGGAGGGGAGAGGGCTGCGCGGAGCCTGGAAATAACGAGCTTCTTACTTTGCCTGCTGTCAAAGGGCAAGACTGGGGCCACGTGGCGTGCGGAGCAGGGACAGCAGCTGGGGGCGATGGAATTACACGTGCATTACCCGCAATGACCACCGAGCGGCACTGTGGAGGCGCTTCGGAATTACACGTGCATTACCCGCAATGACCACCGAGCGGCACTGTGGAGGCGCTACGGAATTACACGTGCATTACCCGCAATGACCACCGAGCGGCACTGTGGGGGCGCTACGGAATTACACGTGCATTACCCGCAATGACCACCGAGCGGCACTGTGGGGGCGCTACGGAATTACACGTGCATTACCCGCAATGACCACCGAGCGGCACTGTGGAGGCGCTACGGAATTACACGTGCATTACCGCCGGTGACTACCGAGCGGCACTGTGGAGGCGCTTCGGAATTACACGTGCATTACCCGCAATGACCACCGAGCGGCACTGTGGAGGCGCTACGGAATTACACGTGCATTACCGCCGGTGACTACCGAGCGGCACTGTTGCTCTGCTAAGGGCCGTTATTTCCGAATAAAAAAGATTGTTCTTAGGGTAGAAATGCCCCATTCCGAACTAAGAACACGCTGGGCGGGGCTATGCCGGGGGGCGGGGCTATGATAGGGGCGGGGCGCGCTGCGACGTGCCCCGGGAGGCCGCACTCTGAGAACTACAAGTCCCAGGATGCGTCGCTAACACTTGGAGTGACACGAACGCGGGACCAACCGCGTCGCTCCCTGGTCAATGCCCCGTTGTGATGTCACTTCCGCTGCACCCGCCCAACCGAACAGCGCCGGGCCTGCCCTGGCCCTGCAATGGCCGATGGGAGCTGCGGACAGGGGCACTCAGTTTCCCACAAGCCACTGCGGCTACTTTCCCTACTCCCCCTCATCCGGCCCCTCCCCATTGCTGGGCGGGGCTCCTGCCTCAGAGACGGCAGCGTCCGCAGCTGATGCCCCGCCCCCACTCGGGAGAGGAGACTCCGCGGCAACCCTTCCCCCCCAAACTCCTCCCCGCCCCGTGCAGTCTGATCCCCCCAAACTCCTCCCCGCCCCGTGCAGTCTGATCCCCCCTCAAACTACTCCCCCCCGTGCAGTCTGATCCTCCCCCCCGTGCAGTCTGATCCCCCCCAAACTCCTCCCCGCCCCGTGCAGTCCGATCCCCCCCAAACTCTTCCCCGCCCTGTGCAGTCCGATCCCCCCAAACTCCTCCCCGCCCCGTGCAGTCTGATCCCCCCCAAACTCCTCCCCGCCCCGTGCAGTCCGATCCCCCCCAAACTCCTCCCCGCCCCGTGCAGTCTGATCCCCCCCAAACTCCTCCCCGCCCCGTGCAGTCTGATCCCCCCCAAACTCCTCCCCGCCCCGTGCAGTCCGATCCCCCCCAAACTCTTCCCCGCCCTGTGCAGTCCGATCCCCCCAAACTCCTCCCCGCCCCGTGCAGTCTGATCCCCCCAAACTCCTCCCCGCCCCGTGCAGTCTGATCCCCCCCAAACTCCTCCCCGCCCCGTGCAGTCCGATCCCCCCCAAACTCTTCCCCGCCCTGTGCAGTCCGATCCCCCCAAACTCCTCCCCGCCCCGTGCAGTCTGATCTCCCCCAAAACTCCTCCCCGCCCCGTGCAGTCTGATCCCCCCCAAACGGCGCTCCGCCCCGTGCAGTCTGAACCCCTCCCCAAACTCCTCCCCGCCCCGTGCAGTCTGATCCTCCCCCCCGTGCAGTCTGATCCCCCCAAACTCCTCCCCGCCCCGTGCAGTCCGATCCCCCCAAACTCTTCCCCGCCCCGTGCAGTGCGATCCCCCCAAATTCCTCTCCCCCCGTGCAGTATGATCCCCCCAAACTCCTCCCCGCCCCGTGCAGTCCGATCCCCCCCAAACTCCTCCCCCCCGTGCAGTCTGATCCTCCCCCCCGTGCAGTCTGATCCCCCCCAAACTCCTCCCCGCCCCGTGCAGTCTGATCCCCCCAAACTCCTCCCCGCCCCGTGCAGTCTGATCTCCCCCAAAACTCCTCCCCGCCCCGTGCAGTCTGATCCCCCCCAAACTGCGCTCCGCCCCGTGCAGTCTGAACCCCTCCCCAAACTCCTCCCCGCCCCGTGAAGTCTGATCCCCCCCCAAACTCCTCCCCGCTCCGTGCAGTCTGATCCCCCCCAAACTCCTCTCCCCCCCGTGCAGTCTGATCCCCCCCACACTCCCCTCCGCCCCGTGCAGTCTGATCCCCCCCCAAACTCCTGTCCGCCCCGTGCAGTCTGATCCCCCCCAAAGCTCCTCCCTGCCCCGTGCAGTCTGATCCTCCCCCCAAAGTCCTCCCCGCTCCGTGCAGTCTGATCCTCCCCCCCGTGCAGTCTGATCCCCCCAAACTCCTCCCCGCTCCGTGCAGTCTGATCCCCCCAAACTCCTCTCCCCCCCGTGCAGTCTGATCCCCCCAAACTCCTCCCCGCCCCGTGCAGTCCGATGCCCCCCAAACTCCTCTCCGCCCCGTGTAGTCTGATCCCCTCCCCAAACTCCTCTCCGCCCCGTGCAGTCTGAACCCCTCCCCAAACTCCTCGCCGCCCCGTGGAGTCTGATCCTCCCCCCCGTGCAGTCTGATCCCCCCCCAAACTCCTCCCCGCCCCGTGCAGTCTGATCCTCCCCACGTGCAGTCTGATCCCCCCCAAACTCCTCTCCCCCCCGTGCAGTCTGATCCCCCCCAAACTCCTCCCCCGCAGAGCCTGCAGTGCGGGATGAGGGGGCCGGGGGCAGGAGGGGAGAGGGCTGTGCGGAGCCTGCAGTGCGGGATGAGGGGGCCATGGGCAGGAGGGGAGAGGGCTGCGCGGAGCCTGCAGTGCGGGATGAGGGGGCCGGGGGCAGGAGGGGAGAGGGCTGTGCGGAGCCTGGAGTGCGGGATGAGGGGGCCATGGGCAGGAGGGGAGAGGGCTCCGCGGAGCCTGGAAATAACGAGCTTCTTACTTTGCCTGCTGTCAAAGGGCAAGACTGGGGCCACGTGGCGTGCGGAGCAGGGACAGCAGCTGGGGGCGATGGAATTACACGTGCATTACCCGCAATGACCACCGAGCGGCACTGTGGAGGCGCTACGGAATTACACGTGCATTACCCGCAATGACCACCGAGCGGCACTGTGGAGGCGCTTCGGAATTACACGTGCATTACCCGCAATGACCACCGAGCGGCACTGTGGAGGCGCTACGGAATTACACGTGCATTACCCGCAATGACCACCGAGCGGCACTGTGGGGGCGCTACGGAATTACACGTGCATTACCGCCGGTGACTACCGAGCGGCACTGTTGCTCTGCTAAGGGCCGTTATTTCCAAATAAAAAAGATTGTTCTTAGGGTAGAAATGCCCCATTCGGAACTAAGAACACGCTGGACGGGGCTATGCCGGGGGGCGGGGCTATGATAGGGGCGGGGCGCGCTGCGACGTGCCCCGGGAGGCCGCACTCTGAGAACTACAAGTCCCAGGATGCGTCGCTAACACTTGGAGTGACAGGAGCGCGGGACCAACCGCGTCGCTCCCTGGTCAATGCCCCGTTGTGATGTCACTTCCGCTGCACCCGCCCAACCGAACAGCGCCGGGCCTGCCCTGGCCCTGCAATGGCCGATGGGAGCTGCGGACAGGGGCACTCAGTTTCCCACAAGCCACTGCGGCTACTTTCCCTACTCCCCCTCATCCCGCCCCTCCCCATTGTTGGGCGGGGCTCCTGCCTCAGAGACGGCAGCGTCCTTAGCTGATGCCCCGCCCCCACTCGGGAGAGGAGACTCCGCGGCAACCCTTCCCCCCCAAACTCCTCCCCACCCCGTGCAGTCTGAACCCCCCAAACTCCTCCCCGCCCCGTGCAGTCTGATCCCCCCAAACTCCTCCCCGCCCCGTGCAGTCTGATCCCCCCAACTCCTCTCCGCCCCATGCAGTCTGATCCCCCCCACCAAACTCCTCCCCGCCCCATGCAGTCTGATCCCCCCAAACTCCTCCCCGCCCCGTGCAGTCTCCTCCCCCCCACCAAACTCCTCCCCGCCCAATGCAGTGTGAACCCCCCCAAATTCCTCTCCGCCCCGTGCAGTCTGAACCCCCCCCAAATTCCTCTCCGCCCCGTGCAGTCTGCTCCCCTCCCCAAACTCCTCCCCGCCCCCTGCAGACTGATCACCCCCAAAATTTCTCTCCGCCGCGTGCAGTCCGATCCCCCCCAACCTCCTCTCCGCCCCGTGCAGTCCGATCCCCCCCAAGCTCCTCCCCCCCGTGCAGTCCGCTCCCCCCCACCAAACTGCTCTCCGCCCCGTGCAGTCTGCTCCCCCCAAACTCCTCCCCGCCCCGTGCAGTCTGCTCCCCCCCCAAACTCCTCCTCCCCCCGTGCAGTCTGATCCCCCCAAACTCCTCCCCCCGTGCAGTCTGATCCCCCCCAAACTCCTCGCCCCGTGCAGTCTGATCTCCTACCCCCCTCAAAACTCCTCCCCCCGTGCAGTCTGATCCCCCCCAAACTCCTCGCCCCATGCAGTCTGATCTCCTACCCTCCACAAAACTCCCCCCGTGCAGTCTGATCCCCTCCTGCATGAACTGTCATTCATGTTAAAATTCGACACTTTCCAACAAGGACTTAGTTCAAATGTTTGTTATCTCACCCATTACCAAGATAGTTTCCCCAATTATCACCTCTAATACCATTAACTCACAAACATCCCACTCTCCCTACCTCTAATATCATCAATTCACAGACACTTACCTTCCTTCCCCCTCCCCCCCACCGCATCCCCCTCCTGTTCTGCAATGTGATTTGTCCTTTTCATATTTGTTCTTTTTTTTAATTGTATCCTTTGGTATATACGGTTGTGACTACTTTCTTCCACTATTTGATCTGAGGAAGTGGGTCTGGCCCACGAAAGCTCATCATCTAATAAACCATCTTGTTAGTCTTTAAAGTGCTACATTGTCCTGCATTTTGCTTCAACTACCCCAGGCTAACACGGCTACATTTCTATCACCAATCTGGAGGGGAGCTAGAGCGTTAGTGTGGGAACCTTGAGTCTCGAGGGCCACACTCACGTGAGCTGGGGTATTAGGTTCCTCACCCCTGCTTTAAAAACAAAACCTCTTACTCTTAAAAATCGATCCCCGTATCTCTGGTCGGACCAGCTTCACGCAGGTCCTCGGGGATGGAAAACTGCAGCAAACTGTATGAACAGAAACAAACAGAAGCCCCAATCGCAGCTGGAGGTGGGGCGAGGCTGCCCCAGCAGGGACACAACGGGGCAGCCGCCCTCCACCAGATCAGGAAAACAACCGCGCCATTCCCCGGCCAGCAGGAAGGCGAGTGCCGCTGCAAGGCTCCGCAAGGGAGGTGGGCGGCAGAGGGGTGTTTGTGCGCGGCCGCGCGCCTTCAGCGGCAACTCCCCTGGTGCCCCCTTCTCTAGTCCAGCCAGGCCTAAAATGCTCAGTGCTTAGAAGGCGGGTGGGGAACCTAAGGCCTGGGTGCGTGGGGCTCCTCCACCGTCGCCCCCTCCCCACGCCGTGGGGCTGGAGCGCACAAAGCGACTAGGCTGGGCCCTGCAGTGCTCTGGCGCCAGGGGGACGTTTCTCCGCTCAGCTGGGGGCCAGGCAGGGAGGCTTTTCTGTCGGTTGGTTTGTCTGTCACCTGTTTGCCCCCCAATTCTCAGCCACTCCCCCCCCTCTCCCCACACGCCCCCACCCAGGACGCTCTCGGCCTCTGCAGGAGGCACAGCCGGGCACTGGGCGGCACTGCGGGCAGCCAGGGCCAGAGCATCCCCCCCCACAGCGACCCCCGCCGAACTGACCCCCCCCCCCGCACAGGGGGGATTCAGCGGGCACCCGGCCCCGCCCCCAGACAGCGAGCAGCGCGGGGAGCAGGGCTCAGGCCGCCCCGCCCCGCCCCCCCGCGTGCGGGACACGTTCTGTGCGTGCCCCGCCCGCGGGAACCACCCCTCGAGGGCGCGCGGCTCCCCGGCGGGGGGAAGGGGCACGTGACACTCCCGGGCCCCGGTGGCCCGCAGCCCCCCCTCCCCGAGACACCCACGTGACTGGAGCCCGGGTCAGCTCCCGCGCCCGGCACCACCGGGGGGGGGGGGTCACAGGGGCGCTGCTCCCCGGGGAGGCAGCAGCGCCGGGGGGGGCCAGAAATCGCCCCCCCACCTCCGCCAGGGGCCGCCCCGCCGATGTCCAGCCTGGGGCCCGGAGAGAAGCAGGCGGGGGGGGGGCTCGACGTCACTGCCAGCTCCCGCCCCGCCCCCCAGGCTCCGCCCCTCAGCGCCCCCCGCAGCGTTTTCCCGCCCGCCTCGTGGGCGCGAGCGTCCCGGGAGTTTCCCGCCCAGCCAGCGCCGCCCGCGCCTGCGCTCTCCCGCGCCCTGTCCCCTCCTGCCCCCCCCAGTGCCAAGGCCCCCCCCGGCCCCTCCCCCTCCCTCCTGCCCCCCCAGTGCCGAGCACCCCCCCGGCCCCTCACCCCCTCCTGCCCCCCCAGTGCCGAGCACCCCCCCGGCCCCTCACCCCCTCCTGCCCCCCCAGTGCCGAGCACCCCCCCGGCCCCTCACCCCCTCCTGCCCCCCCAGTGCCGAGCACCCCCCGGCCCCTCACCCCCTCCTGCCCCCCCAGTGCCGAGCACCACCCCCCGGCCCCTCACACCCAGCCTGCTCCTACACCTCACCCCTGTCCAGACACCCCACCCCCAGCCCGCTCCCCCACCTTCCCTCGCGCCCCCTTCTCCCCCAGGCCAGACACCCCACCCCCAGCCCGCTCCCCCACCTTCCCTCGCGCCCCCTTCTCCCCCAGGCCAGACACCCCACCCCCAGCCCGCTCCCCCACCTTCCCTCGCGCCCCCTCCTCCCCCGGGCCAGACACCTACAAGGGGCGGGCTGGGGGCGGGGCAGCTTCGCACTCGGACCCAGGATTCGCTCGCGCCCCCGCGCGCTCCTCGGACCTTCCTGTCATGGCGGCGCCGGCCGCCCAGTCAGACAACGCCCCCCTGCGACAGCCCATTGGCCGAACCAGAGGCAGGATCCCCTTTGCTGACAGCCCATTGGGCGACACTATCCTCCGCCAAGGCTGTCTTCCGAAAGCCCATTGGCTGGCACACAGCCAGGAACCACCCCTAAGTCACAGACAATTCGAGGACAGAGCAGCCCATTAAGATCCACCCCGGACAGCCTATTGGTCGAGAGCAGTGGCAGGTCATTCCCCCTAGTCACACCGCATTCGCAGACAGAGCTGTCCGTTAAGATGCAGCCGGGTCAGCCTATTGGGTGCCTCTGATTCAGAACACGCCCCTTAGTCACAGCCCATTCGCGGACAGAAGAGTCTGTTATAATCCACCCCGGACAACCTATTGGCCGCCAGCAGCCCCAGAACACGCCTTGAGTCACCGCCCATTGGCGCACGGAGCAGTCCGTTAAGAGTCACCTCGGACAGCCTCAGATTGGGCGCCACAGATTCCGAACACGCCCTTTACTCTCAGCCCATTCGCGGACAGAACAGTCTGTTACGATCAGTCCGGGACAGTCTCTCGGCCAGCCTTAGTGTAGGGATAACATAGTCAAGTATGAAACATGATTCCCCAAGTGGAAGTGACTCCCCAGAATTTGTTCCCCACAACTAAAAGTCTAAGGAGGAGAAGTTTGTTAAGTAGAAGAAGCATAGAAGTGTTTAGATTTATTCTTGTGAAAGTGTTTAGATTTAGCGTTATCAAGCTTGAGAAGTGTTTAGATTTATAATTATTATTATTATTATTTGTTAGGATTGTTTAATTATAAATCTAAACATTTTTGCCCCTCTAGAATATAATTGGTTAGGAATGTAATATTAGGTCATGTAACTTCAAACTGTTAAAAATATACTACTATGTAGCCAGAAACAGCTCCCCTCGCTGTGTGCCAGGGCACGCTCAAACTTACTGTTACACAATTGACAACCGTTCTCTTCAAAGCATTGTGAAGCACTTAACCCTAATCGCAAAGTGAAGCATTGTAACTATAACAGTAACTAACTCAGCGCTCAGAGAGAGAATGTTTTAAGAAATGCCACCCAGAAACTTTTGTAACTTTTTGTAACTACAACTCTTGTATTATTATGCAAAATACTGTATGGGAAACATTCATTAGGGAATGTACATAAGAGAGAGAGTGCTTGGACGATGAATGAATGGTTGTGAGAGGTGCCAGCCTGAGAATGCAGCAACAAAGGGCTGAAGAAGGCGTCAGGTGCCAGTGCAACCAAAAGGTGTCAAGTGGAGAAAACCAAGTACTGGAGATCCACCCGATGAGATCACTGACGAGCACCTGGCAGCCACCCTGGACATCAGCATGATGCAGCAATTCCCATAGACTGGCATAGGAAGAAATTCCTATAAGAACTGGACTAAAAGACTATGGAGTCAGAGTCCAAGGTTCTGCTGCCAGCCCATCAGGAGCTTGAGATGCGCATCCGATCAGGACTTCGCTCCCCACTCCCATCACTAGTGTACAGAATACCTGGCCAGTATTCTGTCACAAGCAACTTCCAGGCTGGGAACTATAACAAATACACAGAACTTGAATGAATGGATGAACGATTGACTGAATATTTATCTATATAAGTGTATAAGGGTTAAGCAGTGATAGGACTAAGTAGCTAAACAACGTTGTTTGCTTCTATCTTTTCTTTATTCTTTATCTTTACAATAAATGTGGCTTTTTGCCTTATCCCCCTCATAAGATCCTGCTTGCTTTTATTGGTACAACATTTGCATTAGGACACGCCCCTGAGTCACGCTCCATTGGCGGACAGAGCAGTCCGTTAAGATCCACCAGAGACAGCCTTTTGGCCGACAGCAGTGTCAGGATGCGCCCCTTAGTTACACCCCATTCGCGGACAGAGCAGTCCGTTAAGATCATTCCCGGGTCAGCGTATTGGTCGCCTCAGATAAAGGACACGCCCTTTAATCACAGCCCATTTGCTGACAGAGCAGTCCGTTAAGATTGACTGGTTGGAGCTGGGCAGCACCACCGGCCACGGCGCAGTTTAGGGGGCGGGACCGCGGCTGGTCCTGCGGGTGACGGGCGGGAGTGGCCGGCCAGGCTGAAGCGCAGCCTGGGCCCCACTGGGGAGCGAGAGGCAGGTGCCAGGTCCAGGGGAGGGGATGAGGTGATTGCAGAGGAGGAAACTGAGGCACGGGGGGGAGAGCCAGGGAAAGCAGAGCTGGTGGGGCTGAGGCCGGTCCATGTCTGTTCACAGAGCAGCCGATGGACTTGTGAATTCTCAGCGGCTACTCGATGACGCCGCAGTCCCGGGGCCGGTGTGACGTCACAAACAGCTGCCGTCGCAATTGGCTCCCTGTAGCCGTTTCTGACACACACACGAGCCGCTCTGATTTGGCTTCTAACACTTTTAGCTGCTCGGTTCTGCAAGCGCGGAGAGGAAGCCGCGTCCGATAGATGGAGGTTCTCCGCGACACATTTGGCAGCCTGGACCCCCTGCCTCTGGTCCAAAGAGTCTCAACCAACCCCCGACCCCATGACCCTTGTTCTCAGTGATTCCGCCAGCTGCTTGGTGCCTTTAGTACCCGGCCCCGCTTGCAAAGTCCCCCCCCAGCAGCGCGACCGGAGAGCGGCGCTAGAGACCTCCCCCGAGCAGCGTGACTCGAGAGCGGCCCCAGAGACCCCCCCCAGCAGCGCGAACTGAGAGCGGCCCCCAGACACCCACCCAGCAGCAAAACCCGAGAGAGGTGCCAGAGACCCCCCCGCAGCAGCATCACCTGATAGCGGGGCCAGTGACACCCCCCCCTCTGCAGCGCGACTGGAGAGAGGCTCCAGAGACCAGCATGATCCCAAGGAGGCGCCGGAGACCCTCCCAGCAGCGTGACTCGAGAGCGGCGCCAGAGATTCCCCGCAGCAGCACGACCCGAGAGTGGAGACAGAGACCCCACCCCCAGCACCACTACTGGAGAGCGGCACCAGAGACCCCTCCCAACAGCGCGACCCAAGAGCGGTACCAGAGACCCCCCCAGCACCACTACTGGAGAGCGGTACCAGAGACCCCCACTAACAGCGCGACCCAAGAGCGGTACCAGAGACCCCCCCCAGCAGCATGACCGGAGAGCGAAGCCAGAGACCCCCCCCAGCAGCATGATCCCAAGGAGGCGCCAGAGACCCCCCCAGCAGCGCGACTCGAGAGCGGCACCAGAGATTCCCCGCAGCAGCATAACCCGAGAGAGGCGCCAGACTCCCTCCCAGCAGCATGACCTGAGAGTGGCCCCAAAGACCCCTCCCCCCCAGCAGCGAGACCCGAGAGCAGCGCTAGAGACACCCCCAAGCTGCACGACCCGAGAGCGGCACCAGAATCCCTCCCTACAGCGAGATCCGAGAGCGGCGTGACTGAAGAGACCTCTCACTCACTAAGGTCTGTGGCTGTGGGAATTCTATCCTTTAGCCCTTCCCCCCCGCCCCTCGCCTATGTATAGGGCCCTCTACAAGAACACTGAGTCAGTCAGCCATGACGCACCACCGCTCTCCCTTGCGCGACTGGCGTACCTGCAGAATTCCCGTTGGCTCCTGAGCCCTTAACCCGTGGAGATGCTCACCTGGAATGCCTGCAAGTGTGCTGTACAAAGACACGGCAGAAGCAGAGCAAGGACAAAGACACAGACAGAAACAGACAGACAGAACGTATTGGCCAATACGAGAGAGCAACAAGAGAGAAACACATGAGAGACAGTTTGGGTGGGAAGGGAGGGGTTGAATACACTTGGTGGTCAGGGAAGGGGGTGCAGGTTGAGGAGGGGGTGTTGAATGGACTGGGGGTGGGGAAGGGAGTGCAGGTTAGGCAGGGGGTGTTGTATGGACTGGGGGGTGGGGGAAGAGGGTTGCAGATTGGGCAGAGGGTGTAGAATGGACTGGGGGTGGGGAAGGGAGTGCAGATTGTGCAGGGGGTGTTGTATGGACTGGGGGGAGGGGGAAGAGGGTTGTAGGTTGGGCAGGGGGTGTTGTATGGACTGGGGGGTGGGGAAAGGGGTGCAGATTGTGCAGGGGGTGTTGTATGGACTAGGGGCTGGGGGAAGAGGGTTGCAGGTTGGGCAGGGGGTGCAGAATGGACTGGGGGTGGGGAAAGGGGTGCAGATTGGGCAGGGGGTGTTGTATGGACTGGAGGGTGGGGAAAGGGGTGCAGATTGGGAAGGGGGTGCAGAATGGACTGGGGGGTGGGGAAGGGAGTGCAGATTGGGCAGGGGGTGCAGAATGGACTGGGGGTGTGGAAAGGGGTGCAGATTGGGCAG
This sequence comes from Pelodiscus sinensis, assembly GCF_052426305.1. Taxonomy (NCBI): domain Eukaryota; kingdom Metazoa; phylum Chordata; order Testudines; family Trionychidae; genus Pelodiscus; species Pelodiscus sinensis. The sequence continues at coordinate 1,021,299 of NC_143059.1, forward strand.
GGGGTGTAGAATGGACTGGGGGTGGGGAAAGGGGTGCAGATTGGGCAGGGGGTGCAGAATTGACTGGGGGTGGGGAAAGGGGGTGCAGGTTGAGCAGGGGGTGCAGAATGGACTGGGGGGTGGGGAAGGGGGTTCAGGTTGGGCTGGGAGTGTGGAATGCACTGAGGTGGGAGAAGGGGGATCAGGTCGGGCGGGGGGGGCCGTGCAGAGGGCGCGGGCAGACGTGAGCAGGGCCTGAGTAGCGCTGCGGGGACGTCCTGAGATGCAGGTGGGGGCGGAGAGAAGCTGGAACATGCTGGGCGGGGCTATGCCCGGGGGGCGGGGCTATTATAGGGGCGGGGCGGACTGCGACATGCCCCAGGAGGCCGCACTATGAGAACTACAAGTCCCAGGATGCATCGCTGACACTTGGAGTGACACGAGCACGGGACCAACCGCGTCGCTCCCTCGTCAATGCCCCGTTGTGATGTCACTTCCGCTGCACCCGCCCAACTGAACAGCGCGGGTCTTCCCAAGCTCTGCAATGGCCGATGGGAGCTGCGGACAGGGGCACTCAGTTTCCCACAAGCCACTGCGGTTACTTTCCCTACTCCCCCTCATCCCGGCTCGCCCCGCCCCATACTCCTCCACACCCCATGCAGTCTGCTCCCCCCACCACCAAACTCCTCTCTGCCCCATGCAGTCTGCTCCCCCCAAAAGGGCCAGCGTAGACAGCTCAGATTTGTTTTCCACAAAAGAGCCCCAATCGCGAAAATGGTGATCGGGGCTTTTTTGCAGAAAAGCCCGTCTAGATTGGCACAGACACTTTTCTGCAAAAGCACTTTTTGTGGAAAAGCTTCCTTGTCAATCTAGACGTTCTGTTCTGAAAATGCTTTTAATGGAAAACTTTTCCATTAAAAGCATTTCCGGACAATCATGCCAGTCTAGACGTAGCCTAAAGGTGCATCTAGACTGGCAAGATTTTGCGCAAAAGTGGCTGCTTTTGCACAAAATCTTGTCAGCTGTCTAAACTGGCCACGAGAATTTGTGCAAGAACACTGACGATCAACTATAAGATTGTCAGTGTTCTTGTGCAAGAACTGTGATGCTCCTGCTTAGAAAAAAGCCCTCTTGTGCCAATGTAGACAGTTTACACCAGTGGTCCCCAACACGGTGCCCGTGGGTGTCATGGCACCCGCCAGGGCATTTGTGTGTGCCTGCTGACAACCTGTTCCGGCCCCGCCCCCCCCCGTGCACAGCGCACGGGAGCCGCCGACCCCAGACATGCGACACGCACCGGCACCTGGTGTGCGGCGCTCGGGCGGCCCCAGCCCCGGGGCACATGCGGGCGTGAGGCGCTGGTGCCAGCTGCAGGCATGTGGCTTGGGCGGCGGCGCCTGCCCCGGGACCATGGCACAAGGCGCTCGGGAGGCCCCGGCCCTGGCCCTGGCCCTGGGGCACATGCCGGCACCGGGTGCAAGGGCATCCCCGCCTCTGGCGTGCCCCAGGACGCGCGGCTCCACCCCCTGGATGCCCAGCACGTAAGTGGCCCAGCCCCTGGGCGCCCGGCGCATGAGTGGCCCTGCCCCCAGGCGCCCAGGAGCCTGTAAAGGTTGGGGACACCTGGTCTAGACACAGCCTTCCAGAATTGTGACCGCAATACCGAAAATGGTCACCGACTGTCAGCATTGCTCCATTATAACTTGCATAGCCGTGGGTGGCCGGTACTGCGTGGGTGTGCATGCATTACCGGCAATGAGCACCGAGTGGCACTGTGGAGGCGCTACAGTATTACACGTGCATTACCCTCAATGACCACCGAGCGGCACTGTGGAGGCGCTTCGGAATTACACGTGCATTACCGGCAATGACCACCGAGCGGCACTGTGGGGGCGCTACAGTATTATACGTGCATTGCCCGCAATGACCACCGAGCGGCACTGTGGAGGCGCTACGGAATTACACGTGCATTACCTGCAATGACCACCGAGCGGCACTGTGGAGGCGCTACGGAATTACACGTGCATTACCCGCAATGACCACCGAGCGGCACTGTGGAGGCGCTACGGAATTACACGTGCATTACCTGCAATGACCACCGAGCGGCACTGTGGAGGCGCTTCGGAATTACACGTGCATTACCGGCAATGACCACCGAGCGGCACTGTGGGGGCGCTACAGTATTATACGTGCATTGCCCGCAATGACCACCGAGCGGCACTGTGGAGGCGCTACGGAATTACACGTGCATTACCCGCAATGACCACCGAGCGGCACTGTGGAGGCGCTACGGAATTACACGTGCATTACCCGCAATGACCACCGAGCGGCACTGTGGAGGCGCTTCGGAATTACACGTGCATTACCTGCAATGACCACCGAGCGGCACTGTGGAGGCGCTACGGAATTACACGTGCATTACCTGCAATGACCACCGAGCGGCACTGTGGAGGCGCTATGGAATTACACGTGCATTACCCGCAATGACCACCGAGCGGCACTGTGGAGGCGCTATGGAATTACACGTGCATTACCTGCAATGACCACCGAGCGGCACTGTGGAGGCGCTACGGAATTACACGTGCATTACCCGCAATGACCACCGAGCGGCACTGTGGAGGCGCTACGGAATTACACGTGCATTACCCGCAATGAGCACCGAGTGTCACTGTTGCTCTGCTAAGGGCAGTTCATTTTTGGGTAGAAATGCCCCTTTCCCAAATAAGACCATCTGAGCATATACACTGAATCCTTGTCAAACAGGAAGGCTGTGTCTTGACTGGCAGGTTTTTCCGCAAAAGCAGCTGCTTTTGTGGAAAAACTTGCCAGCTGTCTACACTGGCCACTTGAATTTCCGCAAGAACCCTGATGATCTTGTGTAAGATTGTCAGTGTTCTTGCGGAAATGCTGTGCTGCTCCCGTTCGGGCAAAGGCCCTTTTCCGGAAATGCTTTTGCGCAAGAGGGCCAGTGTAGACAGCTGAAAACTGTTTTGCGCAAAAAAGCCCTGATGGCGAAAATGGCGATCGGGGCTTTCTTGCACAAAACCGCGTGTAGATTGGCACGGACGATTTTCTGCAAAAAGTGCTTTTGCGGAAAAGCATCCGTGCCAATCTAGACGCTCTTTTCCGCACATGCTTTTAACGGAAAACTTTTCGGCTACGTCTAGACTAGCATGATTTTTCCACAAATGCTTTTAATTGAAATGTTACTTTGTTATAAAGCACAACCCTTATTTTAATTTAAATGTAAGTACTCCCCACAGTCACTCAAAATGGAGTCCCAGGAAGCGCTGGGGAGTAACTCACAGCACCTCTATAAGACATCACTTTAGAAAAGTGGTAACGTGAGCATCCAGAGGGGAAGCCCGTTATTTTGAACGTATTTCAGAATAACAGGCTTCTTATTTTTGTGACATGAGAGTTTATTGTTCCAGAATAATGCCATTGTTGAAATTGCTATTTAGAAATAGCAATATTGTGTATGCTCCACTGTTGCTATTTACAAATAGCTCCTTCCTAGGGCCATTAAAGTAATTACACTCTAGTGTTTCCTGGGGCTCTAAATCAAGGTAGCACATCCACTTTAGGGAAGCCTGCCTCAGGGTAATTACAAGGCTTCTCAGATGTTTTGGGAAATGCTATTTCAAAATAGCATTTCCCCATTACAATTTCAAAATAGCATATTCTAAAACATCTATTTCAGAATAAAACCTGCCAAAATAAGTGTGTACTGTAGACATACTTTGAGTCAAAGTAGCATGTTCTTACTAAGGGAGCCTACCTCTCACAAATTTGATGCTTCCCTGTTGTGGGAACACACTATTTTGAAAAATATTTTCAAATACTTTAAACCCCAAAATACCTTATTTGAAATAATTCCCCAGTGTGAACATAGCCAAACATTACAGCTACGCTGCAATGCTATTTCCATATACCCAAGAATCCCAAAATATCAATCCCTCGTCTTCACAGCAAACTTGGGTTTTTTTTTATTCATTATTCCAAGGTCCCTGTAAATATCATTCTACGAGGCGAAAGGGACGTTTTCTTAGAGCACTTTATTTTGAAATTTGGCATCACGTAGATGGTGCCAAATGATGAAATAATTTGTATAGCTCAAATTGTGTATCTTGAGTATCTTATCTCAATGCTATTTCAAAATGGCTTATTTGAAGTTAACTGTACTCTGTAGAACTCTGAGACTCTCTTTACCCCTCCTTCATCCTCAAAGGTTCTCCCTCCACCTGTTTTCCTCTCCCAGGTTCTTTCCCCAGCCCCTCCCCAGTTATTTGATCCCAAATAAAAAACACACCCAGTTTATTGTTTCCAAAAAACAATGTCAGTTTTATTGTATCTGCAGGGGAGGGGGGGAGGATTAAGCGAGGAAAGGCAAAGAGGGGCAAGGCACAAGCCCCTCGTGGGGAGGTCCTGGGGAGCGTGTCATTGGGGTCCTTGTGAGAAACTTTCCCTCAGGGCCTCCCGGATGTGCACCCCCACCTGATGAGCCTGCTGGATGGCAGCTGTGCACAGCTGTTCAAAGGGCCTGCTGACCGGGCCTGCCTTTGCTCCCCCTGCCCGTCCCCCCCGCCCTCTGCCCAGGGGGAACACCTCCCCTTTCGGATCACAAATATTGCGGAGCACAGAACACTGGCCACTACTTGGGGGAATGTTCCACTCCCCATCATCCAGCCGGGTGACAAGACATCTCAACCTATGGGGGGAGGAATAGCTCAGTGGTTTGAGCATTGGTCTGCTAAGTCCAGAGTTCTGAGCTCAATCCTTGAAGAGGCCATTTAGGGATCTGGGGCAAATCTGTCAGGGATGGTACTTGGTCCTGCCAAGGGGACAGGGGACTGGACTCAATGACCTATCAAGGTCCCTTCCAGCTCTATGAGATAGGTATAGCTCCATATATTTATTTATATTAACCTCACCTTGAGACACCCAAAGGCACCCTCCACTACGGGGCAGGCCGGGCATTAAAGCATTCCTTGCTAGGGTCAAGGTGTCCGGTGTAAAGCTTCGTGAGCCAGGGCAACAGAGTGTAGGTCACATCCCCCACAATGCACAGTTGCACGTACACATCCCCCCCCCCCCCGATGATGAGGTCAGGGAATAAACTGCCTGCCTCCAGCTTCTGGAAGACTCTGGAGTTGCAGAAGATGTAAGCGTCACGTGCCTTCCTCGACCAGCCTAAGAAAATGTCGGTAAACTGCCCACGGTGGTTGAGAGGGCCTGTGGGACCATGGAGAAGTAACCTCCTAGTTTATATACATAGATGCCTGGTAGTTGGTGCTTGGGCAGGGATGTAGGTGCCATCAATAATATCACCGCCACACGGTTGGGGAAACGTGTAGCAGCAAAGCCGGCTATGACGGGATCCGTGTTGCTGAGGTGGATGACCCTGAGCAGCTGGCTGGTGTCAATGGCCCGCATGTGACATAGTGCGGGTGCTGTCTACTTTGTAACCTAGTGTTCGCTCCTGGCTGTGTTGCTGTGTGTGATTCCCAATGAGTCACTCCTCAGGTGTATTGGCCCCAGACACCTAAGTCTCAGCCTGAGCAGATGACAAGGCTGTTCCCAGAGGGTGAGACAAAAGAAGAGAGGTGGGGTCGGCCATCAGGCTGGGGGGTACGGCCTGGGAGTTGAGTTAGTCTCGGCTGGGCTAGGCGGAGTGAGGATGTTTTAGACTAAGAAAGGGGGTGAAGCCCCTTCCCCATGAGAGGACTAAGGCTGTCTGCCCTCGCTCCTGTGTTAACATCTCTCCTATGCTATGCTGTGTCGCTGAGAAGAAATAAACCCTTTTACTCTACTGGCTGGCCAAGAGCCACATCTGGCTGGGGATGGGGGCCCAGGGTCGGGGGCTCCCCGACGCGCCATCACACCGCACCACCTGTTGCAGGAGACCAACAAACAGAGAATCACTGGGGTGCCTGAGCCCCGTGCAGGTCCCCCAGCCCACCCCTTCCCTGCCCACACATATCAGGAGCCACCCCCTACGTAGCCTATCCCTGGCAGGGCTCTGTGAGGGTGGGACTGAAAAATTGCCTGGGAAAGGGGCTTCTCCACCACCCCCAACCACCCTTTCCCTAGGGTTCCCCATTCCAGCACTTCACACACCCCTTCCGGGACCTTAGCTGGAGAGCGCCACGCCTGCATGACGTGGGCCCTGACAGTCGACTTTTCCACACCAAACTGATTCCCGACACATCGGTAGCTGTCCGGCATGGTGACCTTCCACACGGCAATGGTGACCCGCTTCTCCAGAGGGGAATGTGGGTCCCGTCGTGTGAGGGCAGGGGAGAGCCAGGAACACAGCTCCAGGAAGGTCTCCTTCCTCGTGCAGAAATTCTGGAGCTGCTGTTGGTCATCCCAGAGCTCCATGTCGAGCTGGTCCCACCCGTCAGATCTAGTCTCCAGTGCAAGAAGCGGCGGTGCACAGCGTGGTGCAGCTGGAAGAGCTGCGCTCCCAGACAATCAGCTGGTGGTTGGGTTCCTGCATGGCCAGGAGGGCAGCCTGTAGAAACTGCAGCACGATAGCTAAGGGCCGTCAAGTGCCCAGAGGCAGCTCTAGCTCCATGACTGGCAAGCTGAGGTGTCCGCAAGGGCAACCGGAGCAGTCAGAGCAAAGGCTTTGCTGTCCCTCCAGGGAAAGGAGAAGCACCCGAGAAATGGCTGTACCGGGGGCGGGGTCACTTTGCTACCTTCAGAGGTTTCCTTATCCTGCTTCCCTGCTTCTCTAGCACAGGACCTAGGCCCATCCCTGGGGCAGATGGTGTTGTCTGCCCAGCCACTGACTGTGCGGGCAGAGGGGGATGGGATCAAGCCCACCATCCTGTGCTCCCCAGGCAAATCCCTGCCCTATCCCTGAGTTCACTGCAGATCCCACTCTGTCTCCCTGCCTTCAGTGGGTACCTTCTCCTGCCTTCCTAATGTGGGAGCCAGCTCCATCCCTGGGGGGGGGTCTATGTTGGCTGTTCGCCCTGCCCAGGCGAAAGGGTCTCAGATAGCCTCAAGCAGCAGCTCCCAGCAGTAATTGCTGACCCGAAGCCCTGCCTGAAGTGGTTCTGGGGGGCCTGAAATGCAATTCTGCATCCAATCAGTGGGGACGCTTTAGTTTGAAATAGCTAAGTGCTTTTCGAAATAAGCCTGCAGTGTAAACATACCCTAAGGCTACATCTACACTGCAAGTTTTGTTCAGAAAAAGCTATTCTGGAAGATATCTTCTGGAAAAGCTGATTTTGGAAATAAGCTCCCCTAATGTGGATGTGCTATCTCAGACTAATTTTGAGGCTTCCCGGTAGTGTGGACGCTCTATCTCGATTTAGCGCCCCAGGATGCACTGGAAAGGACTAACTTTAGAATGAGGTGCTATTTTGACATAGCAGCAGTGGAGCGTCCACTCGCTCACCCGCTGCTGAAAAAGCTTTTTCAGAAGAGGCGTTTTTCCGACACTGGTAAACCTCATTCCCTGAGGAATAAGCCCTCCATTGTTTCCATTTTCTTTTGAAATAATGCAATTGCTGTGTGGATGCTACTGTTGGTCTGCCAGAATAACGTCCCTTATTCCAGAAAAATGGTACAGTGTAGACACACCCTTAGTTCCAAATAGTGCTGCAGTGTAGACATACCCTAACTTAATTCGAATTAGTTAATTCAAACTAAGCTAATTCTAATTAGTGCATCTAGACCTAAAAACTTATTCAAATTAGCGTTTTGCTAATTCGAACTAGCATGTCCACATTGAGTGGACCCTGAACCGAGGTTAAGGCTGGCCGGAACCAGTGCCTGCAGGGCATCAGGTTAGGACTTAGAGTGTGGAGCTGCTGTCTCAGGCTAGCCGAGGGCTGTGCTTAAAGGGTCCCGACCCCCACCCCGGACAGACAGTTCTCAGGGTTCCCCGCTTGCTTGTCTACCTCAATGAGGGACAGCAAAGCAGTCCTGTCTTGGAGTGCCCTGAGTGCCCACACTCGGCACATCACAGCACTCGGCCATCAGCCCGGCTGCACTTGCCGCAGGCTGCCATCCAAGGGGATCAATTGGGAGGCTGTCAGGATCCAGGAGGCCCTGCAGAAGAGGTTCCACCCCGAGGAGCCCGCAGAGCCACCCCAGTCCTCCCCATCGGGGGGCTCATGCCCCATTCCTCCCTCACCTCCCTCCACTTACCCCTCCCTAGCCCCCTTCCTCATGTAAAAAATAAATGACACGTGTGTTCAAAAATAGAACCTCTCTTTATTTAACAAAACTGGGGGGTGGGGATTAACCTCTGGGGAGACTGGGAAAAGGTGGTGGGAGAGGGGAAGAGAGAGGGTGGGAGAGGGGAGGTGGAAACCTGGGAGGAGGGAGCTGGAAGGGGGAAGCCAGGAGAGGAGGAGGAGGGGAAGTATAAAACTATGGTACACCATATCTTCAGTATTGTGTACAGATGTGATCTCCTCACCTCAAAAAAGATATTTTGGCCTTGGAAAGGATTCAGAAAAGGGCGACTACAATGATCAGGGGTTTGGAACAGGTCCCATATGAAGCAAGGCTAAAGAGACTAGGACTTTTCAGCTTAGAAAAGAGGAGACTGAGGGGGATATGATAGAGGTCTATACAATCATGAGTGGTGTAGAGAGGGTGAATAAAGAAAAGTGCATGGAGAACTGGGAGATTCGATGCATGTAATGTACTATTCTTTAACAACCTTACTCTCATGCTTTTCTTTATTGTAATAATAAACCTTTAGGTGTTAGATGCTAAAGGATTGGCCCAGCGTGATTTGTGAGTAAGGTCCAGAGGGTAAATTGACCAGGGATCTGTGGTTGGTTTCTTGGGACCAGACAGAACTTGTTCGGGGTAGGTGGGATTGGGTGCTAGGACCCCCCACCTGTGTATGAGGCCCGGGGCCATCTGGGGCATGGATATTGCTGGGGTGTCGGAGGGGTTTTGCTCGGGAGGCTTCAGGCAGGCTGCTGAAGCGCTCTGTGGGACTGGTTTGTGGCCGGTTCGGAGAGGTCACCAGTCTGGGGGCTGTAAGGAGCCCCGGATTTGAGCAATTCGCCCTGAGCGGACGCCCTCAGCTGTGCCCACACACGGCCCGGTCTGTCACAGTAACACACAAAGTATTTCTGCCACAGCGCTGCAGTGACACCCGGTGACCAGTGCGGGTAAAGCACAGATTGTGTATTATCCTATCTGGGGATGGGGAGTCATTGCTGTGCCAACAGAATCACAGAAGCACCTGCCCTAGAGGAACTGTGACAGGCCACGGCCAATAGGGCAGCGCTAGTCCCATCCCCATGGAGGGCCACGTGGAAGTGGCATAGACCGAAAATTGTGGCAGCTGCATTTCCAATTCCCCTCCCCTGACTTCCTGCTCCCTTCCTTAGTGAAGTGTAAATCCTGCCTCCTCTCCTCAGGGGCTCTGACTTCCAGCCTCTGTCCTGGTAAGAGGCCAGAGTAAGACAGGTCAGGACAGCTGCTGCACCAGGTGGTGCAATGATGCAGGCAGGCCCAATGCTCCGCCACATTGTCCTTGTGCTGACTGTGGTCCTGAGACAGTGGCTGCTCCTCCCTTCCCTGCCACCCTTCAACTGCCCACAGAATGTCCAAGCCACCCAGGTGGCTGTTTGGGGCCAGCACAGCCCTTGGGGAGCAGTGACCGCAACAGGTTAGGACCCAGGAGTCCCCACCCCAGAGCAGGTCAGTCTGGAGTGCTGTGTGGAGCCCTGGACTATCCACATGTCCTGGGTGGTGCAACCCGGTGAGTGGAGACAAAGACCAAGGGCTCTCAGACCCCTGATCGCACTCTGCTGAATGTGGCCTGCTTCCAATAGGAGCTCTAGAGTGGCCTGGCCAGGGAAGCACCCCAAGTGATGTAAAAGGAGAACACTTTAAGAAGAGATGCTCAGTCCTCGAGTCGAGTTGCTCTCCGCAAAGTTACCGAATTGAGGAGGACTCCATAGCACCTGACACTTCACAGAGGACTCCCTAAGCTTACCCGGTTACACGCGCAGGCCTTTTCACAGGGGCCCAACTTCTGATGGGTTTGATTCCCCTCCTGGGATGCCACCTGCTTTGCTGGGATTTCACTGCACCTACTTGCTCCACTAGCCTGGGCTGCCTTGCCTCGTTTCACTGATTTAGGCTCCCTGGCCTCTGGAAGCCCACACAGGCAAGGAGGGACGTGCCAGGGGTAGAAACACAGAGTCTGCAAACTGCTCCCTACAGTAAGCCTGATCTAGGAAATTGCCTAGTGCTCAAGTGCAGTTCCCCTCTGGAAAGTACACCCAAATTAATATAGTCTGATGCAGGAGAGAAATCACTGCAAGGCAAGCACGTACATTTGCCCACCCCCTCAATGAGGAGGAACATATGCTCAACTTTTTACTTCCTCTTCCACCATCAGAAATTACCTTTTACAGTTATTTTTAAATCCAGTTTGTGTAGATTCTAGTAAACTTGTGTTTGTTGAAGTGCAAACAAACCAAACCATGCATGCTATGTTTATGTGCTTAGTAAACTGCCTGTTCCATTTTCTTAGTATTCAGGTTGTCAGATCTTACAGCAACTGGATTCAAGAAGTAATTTCTAATCCTAAACCTTGTTCAGCAGCTGCAGATTCTCTGTAGCGTGCAGATACAGTTCATAGAATCATAGGACTGAAAGGGACCTCGAGAGGTCATCGAGTCCAGCCCCCCACCCTCAAGGCAGGACCAAGCTCCGTCTACACCATCCCTGACAGATGTCTATCTAACCTGTTCTTAAATATCTCCAGAGAGGGAGATTCCACCACCTCCCTTGGCAATTTATTCCAATAGTTGACCACCCTGACAGTTAGGAATTTTTTCCTAATGTCCACTCTAAACCTCCCCTGCTGCACTTTAAGCCCATTACTCCTTGTCCTGTCCTCAGAAACCAAGAGGAACAAATTTTCTCCTTCCTCCTTGTGACACCCTTTTAGATATTTGAAAACCGCTATCATGTCCCCCCCCTTAATCTTCTTTTTTCCAAACTAAACAAGCCCAGTTCATGAAGCCTGGCTTCATAGGTCATGTTCTCTAAACCTTTAATCATTCTTGTCGCTCTTCTCTGTACCCTTTCCAATTTCTCCACATCTTTCTTGAAATGTGGCGCCCAGAACTGGACACAGTACTCCAGCTGAGGCCTAACTAGTGCAGAGTAGAGCGGCAGAATGACTTTACGAGTTTTGCTTACAACACACCTGTTGATACAATCTAGAATCATATTTGCTTTTTTTGCAACAGCATCACACTGTTGACTCATATCAACTTGTGGTCCACTATGACCCCTAGATCCCTTTTCGCCATGCTCCTTCCTAGACAAGAGTTATTTCTCTTTGCTGCAGCCTTTCACCTTTGGTTGTGTCCATTTCTCAGTAATCGACCCACGAGGAGTTGAATGAGTAGATCTAGTAAAGACCTGCTAGATCGACCCTGGAACATACTCCTGAAGTGTGAGCCATAGGTGGGCCTGCAGGGATCAAATTTGTACTCCTCTAGGCCAGCCTTGAGGACTGCTAGTGAAAACACCAGGTGTTCTTTATCTGATGGCCTTCACCAACCAAAACTCCCCTTGCTTGCTAGCTAAGAACCTCATATGGGATAAATAACATGACATCTGCTCTCAGCCCCAGGGGAACATTGAGAGTGGCATTGGGCCAACTCGTGCACACTCGGTAAACAGCTAAAGTATAAGATCACTGGGAGTCCCACCCCTCTGGGAGTCTCACCAGGGACCTAGACCTCGAAGGGTGCCCTGGGTCCCCCAGCTGGAGCCACGTCCACTGCAGCCCAGTGTGAGGTGATGGGAATGGGACTCCTCACAGACCTGAAGGGGCATAAGCATTTCCACATGTCTGTTGCTCACTTTGAGCATAGGAAAAGCAATGCATATCTGTTCTATTATTTTGCAGTAGCTGCGTAATCACTTGGCAGTATTAAGCCTGCAAGGGGAGGGATAGATCAGTGGTTTGAGCATTGGCCTACTAAACCCAGGATTTTGAGCTCAATCCTTGAAGGGGCCATTTAGGGATCTGGGGTAAATCTGTCAGGGATGGTACTTGGTCCTGCCGTGAGGGCAGGGGCCTAGACTCAATGACCTCTAAAGGTCCCATCCAGATCTAGGAGATAATCTCACTACTATAATACATATATTATTAATAAAAGCAACTATCCCTAATCGACTGTGTCTTGAAGTGAATCCACACCCTGTTGGGCCCTGGCCCTGTGACTTGGCAGCTCCCAGAAACACCAGTGCTCCCCCAGCACAAAGAGCTCGAGGTGAGTCAATGGAAGAATCTTCATGTAAGTGAAGTACCGAGGGAGGACAGTGAATTTCCATGTGCTCTCACTCTGCATATCACTATCTGGCTTCCATCCCTAGCAATGGGCTCAGGGCAGCAGCTCCTTCTTTGCTCTCTGCCACAGGTCGGCCATTTCTTTCCATCCGCCCAATCCCTCTAGGGACAGAAAAAGACAATGAGAGAACACTTGGAAGGGAGGCCGCCACTCACGGTTGAAACAGACACACACAGATGCATCGCCTGGCTGCTGCTCACTGGAGAGCCCTTCTTTATTCCTCTCCAGCCTATCCAGGGCCTAAAACGCTGACCATGGAGGAGAAACTACAGTCCTCCCCCCTCACAGCACCCTCAGCTCACAACACCCTCGCCCTACCCAGAATGCTCTGGGCCTCTGAGGGAAGTGAGGATTGTTCAAAGGCACCATAATAGATGCCCAACTTAAATGTATACCCCACATTAAAAAACACAGTAAAAAACTCAAAAAGAGCCACTGTGGCTTAACAAGCAAGTAAAAGAAGCAGCGAGAGATAAAAAGGCATCTTTTAAAAAGTGGAAGTCAAATCCTAGTGAGGAAAATAGAAAGGAGCATATACACTGCCAAATTAAGTGTAAAAATGTAATAAGAGGCGTCTGAAGAACAGCTAGCCAAAAACTCAAAGGCTACGTCTACACCGCAGAGTAAGAACAGCCGTTCTTGCACAAACACTTGCGGAGCATCTATAGTGCACATGTGTTCTTGTTCAAGTAAGTTTACAGTAAAGCGTCAGAAAAGAGGTTTTTTTGCACAAGAGTTATTCCTCTCCCCACAAGGAATAAGCCCTCTTACGCAAGAGCTCTTGCCCAAGAAGGCAGTGTAGACAGGCAATAGGAGTTTCTTGCGCAAGAAACCCTTATAATTAAAATTGCCATCAGAGCTTTCTTGCACAATAGAGCGTCCACACAGCCATGGATGCTCTTGTGCAAAAGCACATTTCTTGCCGCAAAAGCATATGGCAGTGTGAACGTGCTCTTCCGCAAGTACTTTTGCACAAGAACTCATGTGCAAATCAGTTCTTGTGCTAAAAGCCTGCAGTGTAGACGTAGCCAAAAGGTATTTAAAAAATATTTTGTTATACATCAGAAGCAGGAAGCCTGCTAAACAGTCAGTGTGGCCCCTGGACGATCGAGATACAAAAGGAGCACTTGATCGTCTTTAAGTCATTGCGGAAAAACTAAATAGATTCTTTGCCTTAGGTTTGGGAATGTCCTTAACATCCTCAGCAGTGAAGACTGAGCCGTCCTTTGTAGGTGACAAATCTGAGGAATTGTCACAGTCTTAAGTGTCATTAGAGGTGGCTTTGGAACTAATTGATAAACTTAACAGTAACAAGTCACCGGGACAAGACGGCATTCACCCAAGAGTTCTGAAAGAACTCAAATGTGAAATTGTGGCACTATTAACTCTGGTTTGTAACCCAGCCTTTAAAACAGCTTCTGTACCCAATGACTGGAAGATAGTTAATGTAACGCCAATATTTAAAAAGGGCTCTAGAGGCGATTCCAGGAATAGCAGATCAGTACGTCTAACGTCAGTACCATGCAAATTAGTTGAAACAATAGTAAAGAATAACATTGTCAGACTCACAGAAGAACATAATTTGTTGGGCAAAAGTCAACATGGTTTCTGCAAAGGGAAATCATGTCTTACTAATCTATTAGTGCTGTAGTGTACACATACCCTAATTCGAACTAAGCTAATTCGAACTAGCGCAGCTAGACTTAAAAACTAGTTCGCATTAGCATTTTGCTAATTCAAACTAGCGCGTCCACACAGAGTGGACCCTGAACTGGGGTTAAAGCTGGCCGGAAGCAGTACCGGCAGGGCATCACATGAGGACTTAGAGAGTGGAGCTGCTGTCTCAGGCTAGCCGAGGGCTGTGCTTAAAGGGTCCCGACCCCTACCCTGGACAGACAGTTCTCAGGGGGTTTCCCGCTTGCAAACCAGTTCTGGCTTGGAGTGCCCTGAGTGCCCACACTCGGCACATCACAGCACTCGGCCATCAGCCCGGATGCACTTGCTGCAGGCTGCCATATGGGGAGAGGGGTCAATCGGGGGGCTGCAGGAGAGTTTCCACCCCGAGGAGCCCGCAGAGCCACCCCAGTCCTCCCCATTGGGGGCTCGTGCCCCATTCCTCCCTCACCTCCTTCCACTTACCCCTCCCTAGCCCCCCTTCCTGATGTCCTTTATTTTGTACATGTGTGGTCAAAAATAGAAACTCTCTTTATTGAACAAAACTGGGTGATTTCGGTAACCGGGTTTGGTTCTTTAAAGGATTTGAAACCACAGAGAGAGGAATACTTCTTTTTAGGGTCAAACAAAGATTATTTATTTTTTCTATTTACTTTATAATCAATTTTCCATTTAAATCAATTCACTATTTTTAATTTTTTTAAGACAATGTAATATACAAAGAAAAAGTAGAAAAACAGTACAGTTAAAAATAACAAGAAATAATAACTTCTCCTACTGATATACCCTCCTGAGTTACCTTTAAAAAATTTATGGAGTTAACAGTTATATAATACTCACGTTAAGAAAGATAGAAGCATTGCTTAGATTCAGGAGAGATTCTTTTCTTTATGTTTTTCTTTTCTTTGGATTTTTCGTTGCAACTTACGACCGGTATTCGTTCCCCTTTCGGAGCTTATGTGCGGCAGCGAGATTCAGCGCCGGGGAGGGAGCCCTGGTTGATCAGACCTGGCTTTTCGGATTCGCAACCCGTCCGCTCATGGTCTGTTTCAGCCCACCTTATCTACCCTGTTTCGGTATTTTGGTATCCTCCACTCGCCTGACAATTGCTGACGTTAGATTTTTGTTGTCTCATTCTGCCCTTACAAAAAACTTTCGTCTGCTCCATTTGGGGTAATCAGCACTTTGTTGCATACTGCTGTCTGGTTGACCAACAATAACCCCGCTTTTAGGGAAGTAAGTAACTCAATCAAATTTTGTTTTTATTTTTATCTCCTGTATCTGACAATGCTGCCTTTCCTTTCCACTTACAATTAAACTGGTACTCATTTGACATATTCTGGGTAGGCCTCAATACCTTCCTTTCACAGGTGAGACTGGGAAAAGGAGCTGGGAGAGGGGAAGAGAGAGGCTGGGAGAGGGGAGGGCAACTACAATGATGAGGGGTTTGAAACAGGTCCCATATGAAGAGAGGATAAAGAGACTGGGACTTTTCAGCTTAGAAAAGAGGAGACGGAGGGGGGATATGATAGCGGTCTATAAAAGCAAGAGTGGTGTGGAGAGGGTGCATACAGAAAAGTTCTTCATTAGTTCCCATAATAGAAGGACTAGAGGACACCAAAGGAAAGGAATGGGTAGCAGGCTTCAAACGAATAACAGAAAGTTCTTCACAAAGCAAATAGTCAACCTGTGGAACTCCTTGCTGCAGGAGGCTGTGAAGGCTAGAACTATAACAAAGTTTACAGAGAAGTGAGATAAAGTCATGGAGGTTGGGTCCATGGAGTGCTATTAGCTAGGGGGTAGGAACGGTGTCCCTGGCCTCTGTTTGTGGAAGGCTGGAGATGGATGGCACGAGACAAATGGCTTGGTCATTGTCTTCGGTCCATACCCTCCGGGGTACCTAGTGTTGGCCACTGTCGGCAGACAGGGCACTGGGCTAGATGGACCTTTGGTCTGACCCAGTACGGCCATTCTAAGCTCAGGGCCGGGGGTCTCACTGGACCACCCTGATTTTCATGCACACCTGCTCCTGGGTGGCCAGGCTGGCAGCTCTCCTGCCCTAGACGGCCACTTTCCTGTGCCTAGTGCGGAGGTCGTGGACGAGGTCCACGATGTCTGCACTAGACCAGGTGGGCGCCCGCCTCTTGCGGTCCCGGGCAGGCTCCCGGGAGCTGCCAACCTGGTCCCGGGAAGAGGCGGAGGGCTGGGTGGCAGCAGGTGGCTGGCTCGAGCTGTGCCAGGTGCAGGGTCTGCTGGCTGGGACCTGCAGCAGCCTCGTATGAACAAACACTAACCCACAGAAGAACCATCGCTGACAATCATGCTACGGACACAGTGGTCCTTCCAACGCCTGCCGCCCTCTCCAACCCTTCCACAACACGGCCATTCCAGCACGAGACACCGACTGGACACCAACAGATCAACTGGACATAGATCCCCCCCAACATGGGGACACTCACCCCATTCCACTCATCCTCCATGCACTGGAGTCCAAGCCAGAGAGATGCACAAACACCACCCACCCCACTTCCTGGGGAGTGAAACAACACCAGGGCTGTGTCCAGACTCAGGGGTTTTTTCGAAAAAAGTAGCCTAGACTGCAGCTGCGTTCTTTCAGGCAAACGGCCACGCCCCCGGCGCCCGACAACCTAAAAAGGTTGGGGACCACTGGTCTAGCAACTCTCATTCGTATTCCATCCTATGATGGGAGCAGACTCTGACAAATGACTCTTTTCCCCTTGCTACTAAACCTAGAATACAGAGGAGAGGCAGAAAGTAAGCATCTCAGATAGCACTATCCTGTATCCTCTTTCCTTGCATTCAACACGTCTCAGGCACTGACACCACCTCCCACTACCAGAGCAGGACTACAACTACAATTGAGCCCTTTGCACGTACATGCAATATAGTCACTTTGCAAAGCAGACTATTGTCTGTGCCCTCGATTCAATTCCAGAGAGCCCTGTGCTGAAAGAAGTAGCGACACTGTGAAAAATCCTAGAGCGAGTACAGACGAACAATTCAAAACCTAATCTTTTGCTCTCAGCCAGTTACAAGGAAGGCACATATGAAGAATTCTTAGCTGTCACCTTAGAAGAATGTCCAGGCTGCTTTCAGCCTCTTCTGCCAGCTTCTCCTCTGTCATGGTTCCTGAATTCACTCCTCTGCAAGCGCAGCAGAAAACCCCAGCATAAACTACACTACACTGAGCTCCATCGCTCTGGGAATTCTTCCCTTGGTCCCAGCACCCCTTGCCCTCCTATGTCAGGCTCACAACAAGAACAATATCTGAGTAAACCATGACCCAGCTCCACTCCTGCATGCTCTGCCTTGCACGACTGCCATACCTGCAACTTTCCCGTTGGCTGCCGAGACCTCACTGCTTAGGATGCTTGCCTAGAATGCCAGGAAGCATCCTGTAGACAGCAGAAGCAGAGGAAAGAAAAAGAAAAGGACACACAGAAACAGACAGAGAGAACGTATTGTCCCCGCTTTGAACATGCTCCCTGCCTCGTTCTTCTCAATATCTTTCCATCCTTTCACAGGAGGACACTGAGGTGGTTGACTTCATGGGGGGAAAACAAACAAGTTTGTGTCTCAGAATGCAAGGACGCCTCATCGCGTCTTCTTCCATCAAACACATCGCAGCCTGCCACCACGTGCAGCCCCTTCCCGCTGCCATTGCAGAAATAGAACTATAAAGGAATCCGTTGAGTTGATTTCCAAAACAGTCACCACGAAGAGCCGACGAGGGTCCCTTCACCAGTCCCCAAGCCACCAGGCTCCATACCCCAAAAGGAAGCTCTCTGCCTCAGAAGAAACCTACTGCCAGGACGGTTGAAGATTTCAAAGCACGCACCTCTTACTCGCACAGAGCCATGGGAAGGCCGAACGCAGAGGATCCTTCACGCGTCCCGAGAGTCACGTACAGGCTGCTCAAGCCAATCTTGGACGATTTCTTCTCTGGCCGTGGCCCCGCACCGATTCCTCTGCAAGCGGGGCAGAAAAAGCCCAGCGTGAGCTCGCGCTCACTGAGGTCCGTGGCTGCGGGAATTCTATCCTTTAGCCCTTTTACCCCTCTCCCCTTGCAATCGGGCCCACTACAGGAACGCTGAGTCAGGCAGCCGTGACACACCACCGCTCTCCCTTGCGCGACTGCCGTACCTGCATGATTCCCGTTGGCTCCCGAGACCTTAACCCGGTGGCGATGCTCACCTGGAATGCCTGCAAGTGTCCTGTAGAAGGACACGGCAGAAGCAGAGCAAGGACAAAGACACGGACACAAAGAGACAGACAGAACGTATTGGCCAATACGAGAGAGCAACAAGCGAGAAACGCACGAGAGGCAAGAAAAACCTTACCGCCGGGCGTCTTCTTCCTCGATCCCAGCATCTCCTGAGACGGACACTGTGTTCCAGAGAAACCAGCACATCTCACAAACGGGAGCCCGATTCCTCCCACAACCAAGACAGCCCCTGGGGAACCTCAGCTCGGCCTCGCTGTCTAAGCAATCGGGGCTTCCCTTCCCACAACCAGGCGGGCCGTAAGCCGACAGATTCCCAAACCGGTCACTTATCTCCGTCATAGCGATGGCTGCTCCGCTCCCAGCCCGACGGTTCTCGCCTCGCTTCGAGCAAGCTCCTCAGCTCGCTGTTCTCCTTTTCTTTCCATCCCCAGACGGGAGGACACCGGGACGGGTGACTTCTTATCGCTTGCTACCCAACCCAGCAAAGGGGGAAAAAACAAACAAACAATTTAGGTTTCAGTCAGCAAGGACGCGGCATCGCTTCTACTCCCCTATAACGCACCGCAGCCTCCCACCATCGGCCACTCTTTCCCGCCGCCACCGCAGGAACACGGAGAGAAAGGAGGCCTTGAGTCTGTATCCGCACTCTGTTGAACCGACTGCTGCCCTCTCACCAGTCCCCGTGCCCCAGCAGGAACCCCTCTGCCTCAGAAGAAACCTACTGCCAGGACGCTTGAAGATTTCAAAGCACGCACCTCTTACTCGCACAGAGCCATGGGAAGGCCGAACGCAGAGGATCCTTCACGCGTCCCGAGAGTCACGTACAGGCTGCTCAAGCCAATCTCGGACGATTTCTTCTCTGGCCGTGGCCCCGCACCGATTCCTCTGCAAGCGGGGCAGAAAAAGCCCAGCGTGAGCTCGCGCTCACTGAGGTCCGTGGCTGCGGGAATTCTATCCTTTAGCCCTTTTACCCCTCTCCCCTTGCAATCGGGCCCACTACAGGAACGCTGAGTCAGGCAGCCGTGACACACCACCGCTCTCCCTTGCGCGACTGCCGTACCTGCATGATTCCCGTTGGCTCCCGAGACCTTAACCCGGTGGCGATGCTCACCTGGAATGCCTGCAAGTGTCCTGTAGAAGGACACGGCAGAAGCAGAGCAAGGACAAAGACACGGACACAAAGAGACAGACAGAACGTATTGGCCAATACGAGAGAGCAACAAGAGAGAAACGCACGAGAGGCAAGAAAAACCTTACCGCCGGGCGTCTTCTTCCTCGATCCCAGCATCTCCTGAGACGGACACTGTGTTCCAGAGAAACCAGCACATCTCACAAACGGGAGCCCCATTCCTCCCACAACCAAGACAGCCCCTGGGGAACCTCAGCTCGGCCTCGCTGTCTAAGCAATCGGGGCTTCCCTTCCCACAACCAGGCGGGCCGTAAGCCGACAGATTCCCAAACCGGTCACTTATCTCCGTCATAGCGATGGCTGCTCCGCTCCCAGCCCGACGGTTCTCGCCTCGCTTCGAGCAAGCTCCTCAGCTCGCTGTTCTCCTTTTCTTTCCATCCCCAGACGGGAGGACACCGGGACGGGTGACTTCTTATCGCTTGCTACCCAACCCAGCAAAGGGGGAAAAAACAAACAAACAATTTAGGTTTCAGTCAGCAAGGACGCGGCATCGCTTCTACTCCCCTATAACGCACCGCAGCCTCCCACCATCGGCCACTCTTTCCCGCCGCCACCGCAGGAACACGGAGAGAAAGGAGGCCTTGAGTCTGTATCCGCACTCTGTTGAACCGACTGCTGCCCTCTCACCAGTCCCCGTGCCCCAGCAGGAACCCCTCTGCCTCAGAAGAAACCTACTGCCAGGACGCTTGAAGATTTCAAAGCACGCACCTCTTACTCGCACAGAGCCATGGGAAGGCCGAACGCAGAGGATCCTTCACGCGTCCCGAGAGTCACGTACAGGCTGCTCAAGCCAATCTCGGACGATTTCTTCTCTGGCCGTGGCCCCGCACCGATTCCTCTGCAAGCGGGGCAGAAAAAGCCCAGCGTGAGCTCGCGCTCACTGAGGTCCGTGGCTGCGGGAATTCTATCCTTTAGCCCTTTTACCCCTCTCCCCTTGCAATCGGGCCCACTACAGGAACGCTGAGTCAGGCAGCCGTGACACACCACCGCTCTCCCTTGCGCGACTGCCGTACCTGCATGATTCCCGTTGGCTCCCGAGACCTTAACCCGGTGGCGATGCTCACCTGGAATGCCTGCAAGTGTCCTGTAGAAGGACACGGCAGAAGCAGAGCAAGGACAAAGACACGGACACAAAGAGACAGACAGAACGTATTGGCCAATACGAGAGAGCAATAGGAGAGAAACGCACGAGAGGCAAGAAAAACCTTACCGCCGGGCGTCTTCTTCCTCGATCCCAGCATCTCCTGAGACGGACACTGTGTTCCAGAGAAACCAGCACATCTCACAAACGGGAGCCCCATTCCTCCCACAACCAAGACAGCCCCTGGGGAACCTCAGCTCGGCCTCGCTGTCTAAGCAATCGGGGCTTCCCTTCCCACAACCAGGCGGGCCGTAAGCCGACAGATTCCCAAACCGGTCACTTATCTCCGTCATAGCGATGGCTGCTCCGCTCCCAGCCCGACGGTTCTCGCCTCGCTTCGAGCAAGCTCCTCAGCTCGCTGTTCTCCTTTTCTTTCCATCCCCAGACGGGAGGACACCGGGACGGGTGACTTCTTATCGCTTGCTACCCAACCCAGCAAAGGGGGAAAAAACAAACAAACAATTTAGGTTTCAGTCAGCAAGGACGCGGCATCGCTTCTACTCCCCTATAACGCACCGCAGCCTCCCACCATCGGCCACTCTTTCCCGCCGCCACCGCAGGAACACGGAGAGAAAGGAGGCCTTGAGTCTGTATCCGCACTCTGTTGAACCGACTGCTGCCCTCTCACCAGTCCCCGTGCCCCAGCAGGAACCCCTCTGCCTCAGAAGAAACCTACTGCCAGGACGCTTGAAGATTTCAAAGCACGCACCTCTTACTCGCACAGAGCCATGGGAAGGCCGAACGCAGAGGATCCTTCACGCGTCCCGAGAGTCACGTACAGGCTGCTCAAGCCAATCTCGGACGATTTCTTCTCTGGCCGTGGCCCCGCACCGATTCCTCTGCAAGCGGGGCAGAAAAAGCCCAGCGTGAGCTCGCGCTCACTGAGGTCCGTGGCTGCGGGAATTCTATCCTTTAGCCCTTTTACCCCTCTCCCCTTGCAATCGGGCCCACTACAGGAACGCTGAGTCAGGCAGCCGTGACACACCACCGCTCTCCCTTGCGCGACTGCCGTACCTGCATGATTCCCGTTGGCTCCCGAGACCTTAACCCGGTGGCGATGCTCACCTGGAATGCCTGCAAGTGTCCTGTAGAAGGACACGGCAGAAGCAGAGCAAGGACAAAGACACGGACACAAAGAGACAGACAGAACGTATTGGCCAATACGAGAGAGCAAGAAGAGAGAAACGCACGAGAGGCAAGAAAAACCTTACCGCCGGGCGTCTTCTTCCTCGATCCCAGCATCTCCTGAGACGGACACTGTGTTCCAGAGAAACCAGCACATCTCACAAACGGGAGCCCCATTCCTCCCACAACCAAGACAGCCCCTGGGGAACCTCAGCTCGGCCTCGCTGTCTAAGCAATCGGGGCTTCCCTTCCCACAACCAGGCGGGCCGTAAGCCGACAGATTCCCAAACCGGTCACTTATCTCCGTCATAGCGATGGCTGCTCCGCTCCCAGCCCGACGGTTCTCGCCTCGCTTCGAGCAAGCTCCTCAGCTCGCTGTTCTCCTTTTCTTTCCATCCCCAGACGGGAGGACACCGGGACGGGTGACTTCTTATCGCTTGCTACCCAACCCAGCAAAGGGGGAAAAAACAAACAAACAATTTAGGTTTCAGTCAGCAAGGACGCGGCATCGCTTCTACTCCCCTATAACGCACCGCAGCCTCCCACCATCGGCCACTCTTTCCCGCCGCCACCGCAGGAACACGGAGAGAAAGGAGGCCTTGAGTCTGTATCCGCACTCTGTTGAACCGACTGCTGCCCTCTCACCAGTCCCCGTGCCCCAGCAGGAACCCCTCTGCCTCAGAAGAAACCTACTGCCAGGACGCTTGAAGATTTCAAAGCACGCACCTCTTACTCGCACAGAGCCATGGGAAGGCCGAACGCAGAGGATCCTTCACGCGTCCCGAGAGTCACGTACAGGCTGCTCAAGCCAATCTCGGACGATTTCTTCTCTGGCCGTGGCCCCGCACCGATTCCTCTGCAAGCGGGGCAGAAAAAGCCCAGCGTGAGCTCGCGCTCACTGAGGTCCGTGGCTGCGGGAATTCTATCCTTTAGCCCTTTTACCCCTCTCCCCTTGCAATCGGGCCCACTACAGGAACGCTGAGTCAGGCAGCCGTGACACACCACCGCTCTCCCTTGCGCGACTGCCGTACCTGCATGATTCCCGTTGGCTCCCGAGACCTTAACCCGGTGGCGATGCTCACCTGGAATGCCTGCAAGTGTCCTGTAGAAGGACACGGCAGAAGCAGAGCAAGGACAAAGACACGGACACAAAGAGACAGACAGAACGTATTGGCCAATACGAGAGAGCAATAGGAGAGAAACGCACGAGAGGCAAGAAAAACCTTACCGCCGGGCGTCTTCTTCCTCGATCCCAGCATCTCCTGAGACGGACACTGTGTTCCAGAGAAACCAGCACATCTCACAAACGGGAGCCCCATTCCTCCCACAACCAAGGCAGCCCCTGGGGAACCTCAGCTCGGCCTCGCTGTCTAAGCAATCGGGGCTTCCCTTCCCACAACCAGGCGGGCCGTAAGCCGACAGATTCCCAAACCGGTCACTTATCTCCGTCATAGCGATGGCTGCTCCGCTCCCAGCCCGACGGTTCTCGCCTCGCTTCGAGCAAGCTCCTCAGCTCGCTGTTCTCCTTTTCTTTCCATCCCCAGACGGGAGGACACCGGGACGGGTGACTTCTTATCGCTTGCTACCCAACCCAGCAAAGGGGGAAAAAACAAACAAACAATTTAGGTTTCAGTCAGCAAGGACGCGGCATCGCTTCTACTCCCCTATAACGCACCGCAGCCTCCCACCATCGGCCACTCTTTCCCGCCGCCACCGCAGGAACACGGAGAGAAAGGAGGCCTTGAGTCTGTATCCGCACTCTGTTGAACCGACTGCTGCCCTCTCACCAGTCCCCGTGCCCCAGCAGGAACCCCTCTGCCTCAGAAGAAACCTACTGCCAGGACGCTTGAAGATTTCAAAGCACGCACCTCTTACTCGCACAGAGCCATGGGAAGGCCGAACGCAGAGGATC
Source organism: Pelodiscus sinensis (assembly GCF_052426305.1). Classification (NCBI taxonomy): domain Eukaryota; kingdom Metazoa; phylum Chordata; order Testudines; family Trionychidae; genus Pelodiscus; species Pelodiscus sinensis. The sequence continues at coordinate 1,044,927 of NC_143059.1, forward strand.
CTTCACGCGTCCCGAGAGTCACGTACAGGCTGCTCAAGCCAATCTCGGACGATTTCTTCTCTGGCCGTGGCCCCGCACCGATTCCTCTGCAAGCGGGGCAGAAAAAGCCCAGCGTGAGCTCGCGCTCACTGAGGTCCGTGGCTGCGGGAATTCTATCCTTTAGCCCTTTTACCCCTCTCCCCTTGCAATCGGGCCCACTACAGGAACGCTGAGTCAGGCAGCCGTGACACACCACCGCTCTCCCTTGCGCGACTGCCGTACCTGCATGATTCCCGTTGGCTCCCGAGACCTTAACCCGGTGGCGATGCTCACCTGGAATGCCTGCAAGTGTCCTGTAGAAGGACACGGCAGAAGCAGAGCAAGGACAAAGACACGGACACAAAGAGACAGACAGAACGTATTGGCCAATACGAGAGAGCAATAGGAGAGAAACGCACGAGAGGCAAGAAAAACCTTACCGCCGGGCGTCTTCTTCCTCGATCCCAGCATCTCCTGAGACGGACACTGTGTTCCAGAGAAACCAGCACATCTCACAAACGGGAGCCCCATTCCTCCCACAACCAAGGCAGCCCCTGGGGAACCTCAGCTCGGCCTCGCTGTCTAAGCAATCGGGGCTTCCCTTCCCACAACCAGGCGGGCCGTAAGCCGACAGATTCCCAAACCGGTCACTTATCTCCGTCATAGCGATGGCTGCTCCGCTCCCAGCCCGACGGTTCTCGCCTCGCTTCGAGCAAGCTCCTCAGCTCGCTGTTCTCCTTTTCTTTCCATCCCCAGACGGGAGGACACCGGGACGGGTGACTTCTTATCGCTTGCTACCCAACCCAGCAAAGGGGGAAAAAACAAACAAACAATTTAGGTTTCAGTCAGCAAGGACGCGGCATCGCTTCTACTCCCCTATAACGCACCGCAGCCTCCCACCATCGGCCACTCTTTCCCGCCGCCACCGCAGGAACACGGAGAGAAAGGAGGCCTTGAGTCTGTATCCGCACTCTGTTGAACCGACTGCTGCCCTCTCACCAGTCCCCGTGCCCCAGCAGGAACCCCTCTGCCTCAGAAGAAACCTACTGCCAGGACGCTTGAAGATTTCAAAGCACGCACCTCTTACTCGCACAGAGCCATGGGAAGGCCGAACGCAGAGGATCCTTCACGCGTCCCGAGAGTCACGTACAGGCTGCTCAAGCCAATCTCGGACGATTTCTTCTCTGGCCGTGGCCCCGCACCGATTCCTCTGCAAGCGGGGCAGAAAAAGCCCAGCGTGAGCTCGCGCTCACTGAGGTCCGTGGCTGCGGGAATTCTATCCTTTAGCCCTTTTACCCCTCTCCCCTTGCAATCGGGCCCACTACAGGAACGCTGAGTCAGGCAGCCGTGACACACCACCGCTCTCCCTTGCGCGACTGCCGTACCTGCATGATTCCCGTTGGCTCCCGAGACCTTAACCCGGTGGCGATGCTCACCTGGAATGCCTGCAAGTGTCCTGTAGAAGGACACGGCAGAAGCAGAGCAAGGACAAAGACACGGACACAAAGAGACAGACAGAACGTATTGGCCAATACGAGAGAGCAATAGGAGAGAAACGCACGAGAGGCAAGAAAAACCTTACCGCCGGGCGTCTTCTTCCTCGATCCCAGCATCTCCTGAGACGGACACTGTGTTCCAGAGAAACCAGCACATCTCACAAACGGGAGCCCCATTCCTCCCACAACCAAGGCAGCCCCTGGGGAACCTCAGCTCGGCCTCGCTGTCTAAGCAATCGGGGCTTCCCTTCCCACAACCAGGCGGGCCGTAAGCCGACAGATTCCCAAACCGGTCACTTATCTCCGTCATAGCGATGGCTGCTCCGCTCCCAGCCCGACGGTTCTCGCCTCGCTTCGAGCAAGCTCCTCAGCTCGCTGTTCTCCTTTTCTTTCCATCCCCAGACGGGAGGACACCGGGACGGGTGACTTCTTATCGCTTGCTACCCAACCCAGCAAAGGGGGAAAAAACAAACAAACAATTTAGGTTTCAGTCAGCAAGGACGCGGCATCGCTTCTACTCCCCTATAACGCACCGCAGCCTCCCACCATCGGCCACTCTTTCCCGCCGCCACCGCAGGAACACGGAGAGAAAGGAGGCCTTGAGTCTGTATCCGCACTCTGTTGAACCGACTGCTGCCCTCTCACCAGTCCCCGTGCCCCAGCAGGAACCCCTCTGCCTCAGAAGAAACCTACTGCCAGGACGCTTGAAGATTTCAAAGCACGCACCTCTTACTCGCACAGAGCCATGGGAAGGCCGAACGCAGAGGATCCTTCACGCGTCCCGAGAGTCACGTACAGGCTGCTCAAGCCAATCTCGGACGATTTCTTCTCTGGCCGTGGCCCCGCACCGATTCCTCTGCAAGCGGGGCAGAAAAAGCCCAGCGTGAGCTCGCGCTCACTGAGGTCCGTGGCTGCGGGAATTCTATCCTTTAGCCCTTTTACCCCTCTCCCCTTGCAATCGGGCCCACTACAGGAACGCTGAGTCAGGCAGCCGTGACACACCACCGCTCTCCCTTGCGCGACTGCCGTACCTGCATGATTCCCGTTGGCTCCCGAGACCTTAACCCGGTGGCGATGCTCACCTGGAATGCCTGCAAGTGTCCTGTAGAAGGACACGGCAGAAGCAGAGCAAGGACAAAGACACGGACACAAAGAGACAGACAGAACGTATTGGCCAATACGAGAGAGCAACAAGAGAGAAACGCACGAGAGGCAAGAAAAACCTTACCGCCGGGCGTCTTCTTCCTCGATCCCAGCATCTCCTGAGACGGACACTGTGTTCCAGAGAAACCAGCACATCTCACAAACGGGAGCCCCATTCCTCCCACAACCAAGGCAGCCCCTGGGGAACCTCAGCTCGGCCTCGCTGTCTAAGCAATCGGGGCTTCCCTTCCCACAACCAGGCGGGCCGTAAGCCGACAGATTCCCAAACCGGTCACTTATCTCCGTCATAGCGATGGCTGCTCCGCTCCCAGCCCGACGGTTCTCGCCTCGCTTCGAGCAAGCTCCTCAGCTCGCTGTTCTCCTTTTCTTTCCATCCCCAGACGGGAGGACACCGGGACGGGTGACTTCTTATCGCTTGCTACCCAACCCAGCAAAGGGGGAAAAAACAAACAAACAATTTAGGTTTCAGTCAGCAAGGACGCGGCATCGCTTCTACTCCCCTATAACGCACCGCAGCCTCCCACCATCGGCCACTCTTTCCCGCCGCCACCGCAGGAACACGGAGAGAAAGGAGGCCTTGAGTCTGTATCCGCACTCTGTTGAACCGACTGCTGCCCTCTCACCAGTCCCCGTGCCCCAGCAGGAACCCCTCTGCCTCAGAAGAAACCTACTGCCAGGACGCTTGAAGATTTCAAAGCACGCACCTCTTACTCGCACAGAGCCATGGGAAGGCCGAACGCAGAGGATCCTTCACGCGTCCCGAGAGTCACGTACAGGCTGCTCAAGCCAATCTCGGACGATTTCTTCTCTGGCCGTGGCCCCGCACCGATTCCTCTGCAAGCGGGGCAGAAAAAGCCCAGCGTGAGCTCGCGCTCACTGAGGTCCGTGGCTGCGGGAATTCTATCCTTTAGCCCTTTTACCCCTCTCCCCTTGCAATCGGGCCCACTACAGGAACGCTGAGTCAGGCAGCCGTGACACACCACCGCTCTCCCTTGCGCGACTGCCGTACCTGCATGATTCCCGTTGGCTCCCGAGACCTTAACCCGGTGGCGATGCTCACCTGGAATGCCTGCAAGTGTCCTGTAGAAGGACACGGCAGAAGCAGAGCAAGGACAAAGACACGGACACAAAGAGACAGACAGAACGTATTGGCCAATACGAGAGAGCAATAGGAGAGAAACGCACGAGAGGCAAGAAAAACCTTACCGCCGGGCGTCTTCTTCCTCGATCCCAGCATCTCCTGAGACGGACACTGTGTTCCAGAGAAACCAGCACATCTCACAAACGGGAGCCCCATTCCTCCCACAACCAAGGCAGCCCCTGGGGAACCTCAGCTCGGCCTCGCTGTCTAAGCAATCGGGGCTTCCCTTCCCACAACCAGGCGGGCCGTAAGCCGACAGATTCCCAAACCGGTCACTTATCTCCGTCATAGCGATGGCTGCTCCGCTCCCAGCCCGACGGTTCTCGCCTCGCTTCGAGCAAGCTCCTCAGCTCGCTGTTCTCCTTTTCTTTCCATCCCCAGACGGGAGGACACCGGGACGGGTGACTTCTTATCGCTTGCTACCCAACCCAGCAAAGGGGGAAAAAACAAACAAACAATTTAGGTTTCAGTCAGCAAGGACGCGGCATCGCTTCTACTCCCCTATAACGCACCGCAGCCTCCCACCATCGGCCACTCTTTCCCGCCGCCACCGCAGGAACACGGAGAGAAAGGAGGCCTTGAGTCTGTATCCGCACTCTGTTGAACCGACTGCTGCCCTCTCACCAGTCCCCGTGCCCCAGCAGGAACCCCTCTGCCTCAGAAGAAACCTACTGCCAGGACGCTTGAAGATTTCAAAGCACGCACCTCTTACTCGCACAGAGCCATGGGAAGGCCGAACGCAGAGGATCCTTCACGCGTCCCGAGAGTCACGTACAGGCTGCTCAAGCCAATCTCGGACGATTTCTTCTCTGGCCGTGGCCCCGCACCGATTCCTCTGCAAGCGGGGCAGAAAAAGCCCAGCGTGAGCTCGCGCTCACTGAGGTCCGTGGCTGCGGGAATTCTATCCTTTAGCCCTTTTACCCCTCTCCCCTTGCAATCGGGCCCACTACAGGAACGCTGAGTCAGGCAGCCGTGACACACCACCGCTCTCCCTTGCGCGACTGCCGTACCTGCATGATTCCCGTTGGCTCCCGAGACCTTAACCCGGTGGCGATGCTCACCTGGAATGCCTGCAAGTGTCCTGTAGAAGGACACGGCAGAAGCAGAGCAAGGACAAAGACACGGACACAAAGAGACAGACAGAACGTATTGGCCAATACGAGAGAGCAACAAGAGAGAAACGCACGAGAGGCAAGAAAAACCTTACCGCCGGGCGTCTTCTTCCTCGATCCCAGCATCTCCTGAGACGGACACTGTGTTCCAGAGAAACCAGCACATCTCACAAACGGGAGCCCCATTCCTCCCACAACCAAGGCAGCCCCTGGGGAACCTCAGCTCGGCCTCGCTGTCTAAGCAATCGGGGCTTCCCTTCCCACAACCAGGCGGGCCGTAAGCCGACAGATTCCCAAACCGGTCACTTATCTCCGTCATAGCGATGGCTGCTCCGCTCCCAGCCCGACGGTTCTCGCCTCGCTTCGAGCAAGCTCCTCAGCTCGCTGTTCTCCTTTTCTTTCCATCCCCAGACGGGAGGACACCGGGACGGGTGACTTCTTATCGCTTGCTACCCAACCCAGCAAAGGGGGAAAAAACAAACAAACAATTTAGGTTTCAGTCAGCAAGGACGCGGCATCGCTTCTACTCCCCTATAACGCACCGCAGCCTCCCACCATCGGCCACTCTTTCCCGCCGCCACCGCAGGAACACGGAGAGAAAGGAGGCCTTGAGTCTGTATCCGCACTCTGTTGAACCGACTGCTGCCCTCTCACCAGTCCCCGTGCCCCAGCAGGAACCCCTCTGCCTCAGAAGAAACCTACTGCCAGGACGCTTGAAGATTTCAAAGCACGCACCTCTTACTCGCACAGAGCCATGGGAAGGCCGAACGCAGAGGATCCTTCACGCGTCCCGAGAGTCACGTACAGGCTGCTCAAGCCAATCTCGGACGATTTCTTCTCTGGCCGTGGCCCCGCACCGATTCCTCTGCAAGCGGGGCAGAAAAAGCCCAGCGTGAGCTCGCGCTCACTGAGGTCCGTGGCTGCGGGAATTCTATCCTTTAGCCCTTTTACCCCTCTCCCCTTGCAATCGGGCCCACTACAGGAACGCTGAGTCAGGCAGCCGTGACACACCACCGCTCTCCCTTGCGCGACTGCCGTACCTGCATGATTCCCGTTGGCTCCCGAGACCTTAACCCGGTGGCGATGCTCACCTGGAATGCCTGCAAGTGTCCTGTAGAAGGACACGGCAGAAGCAGAGCAAGGACAAAGACACGGACACAAAGAGACAGACAGAACGTATTGGCCAATACGAGAGAGCAATAGGAGAGAAACGCACGAGAGGCAAGAAAAACCTTACCGCCGGGCGTCTTCTTCCTCGATCCCAGCATCTCCTGAGACGGACACTGTGTTCCAGAGAAACCAGCACATCTCACAAACGGGAGCCCCATTCCTCCCACAACCAAGGCAGCCCCTGGGGAACCTCAGCTCGGCCTCGCTGTCTAAGCAATCGGGGCTTCCCTTCCCACAACCAGGCGGGCCGTAAGCCGACAGATTCCCAAACCGGTCACTTATCTCCGTCATAGCGATGGCTGCTCCGCTCCCAGCCCGACGGTTCTCGCCTCGCTTCGAGCAAGCTCCTCAGCTCGCTGTTCTCCTTTTCTTTCCATCCCCAGACGGGAGGACACCGGGACGGGTGACTTCTTATCGCTTGCTACCCAACCCAGCAAAGGGGGAAAAAACAAACAAACAATTTAGGTTTCAGTCAGCAAGGACGCGGCATCGCTTCTACTCCCCTATAACGCACCGCAGCCTCCCACCATCGGCCACTCTTTCCCGCCGCCACCGCAGGAACACGGAGAGAAAGGAGGCCTTGAGTCTGTATCCGCACTCTGTTGAACCGACTGCTGCCCTCTCACCAGTCCCCGTGCCCCAGCAGGAACCCCTCTGCCTCAGAAGAAACCTACTGCCAGGACGCTTGAAGATTTCAAAGCACGCACCTCTTACTCGCACAGAGCCATGGGAAGGCCGAACGCAGAGGATCCTTCACGCGTCCCGAGAGTCACGTACAGGCTGCTCAAGCCAATCTCGGACGATTTCTTCTCTGGCCGTGGCCCCGCACCGATTCCTCTGCAAGCGGGGCAGAAAAAGCCCAGCGTGAGCTCGCGCTCACTGAGGTCCGTGGCTGCGGGAATTCTATCCTTTAGCCCTTTTACCCCTCTCCCCTTGCAATCGGGCCCACTACAGGAACGCTGAGTCAGGCAGCCGTGACACACCACCGCTCTCCCTTGCGCGACTGCCGTACCTGCATGATTCCCGTTGGCTCCCGAGACCTTAACCCGGTGGCGATGCTCACCTGGAATGCCTGCAAGTGTCCTGTAGAAGGACACGGCAGAAGCAGAGCAAGGACAAAGACACGGACACAAAGAGACAGACAGAACGTATTGGCCAATACGAGAGAGCAATAGGAGAGAAACGCACGAGAGGCAAGAAAAACCTTACCGCCGGGCGTCTTCTTCCTCGATCCCAGCATCTCCTGAGACGGACACTGTGTTCCAGAGAAACCAGCACATCTCACAAACGGGAGCCCCATTCCTCCCACAACCAAGGCAGCCCCTGGGGAACCTCAGCTCGGCCTCGCTGTCTAAGCAATCGGGGCTTCCCTTCCCACAACCAGGCGGGCCGTAAGCCGACAGATTCCCAAACCGGTCACTTATCTCCGTCATAGCGATGGCTGCTCCGCTCCCAGCCCGACGGTTCTCGCCTCGCTTCGAGCAAGCTCCTCAGCTCGCTGTTCTCCTTTTCTTTCCATCCCCAGACGGGAGGACACCGGGACGGGTGACTTCTTATCGCTTGCTACCCAACCCAGCAAAGGGGGAAAAAACAAACAAACAATTTAGGTTTCAGTCAGCAAGGACGCGGCATCGCTTCTACTCCCCTATAACGCACCGCAGCCTCCCACCATCGGCCACTCTTTCCCGCCGCCACCGCAGGAACACGGAGAGAAAGGAGGCCTTGAGTCTGTATCCGCACTCTGTTGAACCGACTGCTGCCCTCTCACCAGTCCCCGTGCCCCAGCAGGAACCCCTCTGCCTCAGAAGAAACCTACTGCCAGGACGCTTGAAGATTTCAAAGCACGCACCTCTTACTCGCACAGAGCCATGGGAAGGCCGAACGCAGAGGATCCTTCACGCGTCCCGAGAGTCACGTACAGGCTGCTCAAGCCAATCTCGGACGATTTCTTCTCTGGCCGTGGCCCCGCACCGATTCCTCTGCAAGCGGGGCAGAAAAAGCCCAGCGTGAGCTCGCGCTCACTGAGGTCCGTGGCTGCGGGAATTCTATCCTTTAGCCCTTTTACCCCTCTCCCCTTGCAATCGGGCCCACTACAGGAACGCTGAGTCAGGCAGCCGTGACACACCACCGCTCTCCCTTGCGCGACTGCCGTACCTGCATGATTCCCGTTGGCTCCCGAGACCTTAACCCGGTGGCGATGCTCACCTGGAATGCCTGCAAGTGTCCTGTAGAAGGACACGGCAGAAGCAGAGCAAGGACAAAGACACGGACACAAAGAGACAGACAGAACGTATTGGCCAATACGAGAGAGCAATAGGAGAGAAACGCACGAGAGGCAAGAAAAACCTTACCGCCGGGCGTCTTCTTCCTCGATCCCAGCATCTCCTGAGACGGACACTGTGTTCCAGAGAAACCAGCACATCTCACAAACGGGAGCCCCATTCCTCCCACAACCAAGACAGCCCCTGGGGAACCTCAGCTCGGCCTCGCTGTCTAAGCAATCGGGGCTTCCCTTCCCACAACCAGGCGGGCCGTAAGCCGACAGATTCCCAAACCGGTCACTTATCTCCGTCATAGCGATGGCTGCTCCGCTCCCAGCCCGACGGTTCTCGCCTCGCTTCGAGCAAGCTCCTCAGCTCGCTGTTCTCCTTTTCTTTCCATCCCCAGACGGGAGGACACCGGGACGGGTGACTTCTTATCGCTTGCTACCCAACCCAGCAAAGGGGGAAAAAACAAACAAACAATTTAGGTTTCAGTCAGCAAGGACGCGGCATCGCTTCTACTCCCCTATAACGCACCGCAGCCTCCCACCATCGGCCACTCTTTCCCGCCGCCACCGCAGGAACACGGAGAGAAAGGAGGCCTTGAGTCTGTATCCGCACTCTGTTGAACCGACTGCTGCCCTCTCACCAGTCCCCGTGCCCCAGCAGGAACCCCTCTGCCTCAGAAGAAACCTACTGCCAGGACGCTTGAAGATTTCAAAGCACGCACCTCTTACTCGCACAGAGCCATGGGAAGGCCGAACGCAGAGGATCCTTCACGCGTCCCGAGAGTCACGTACAGGCTGCTCAAGCCAATCTCGGACGATTTCTTCTCTGGCCGTGGCCCCGCACCGATTCCTCTGCAAGCGGGGCAGAAAAAGCCCAGCGTGAGCTCGCGCTCACTGAGGTCCGTGGCTGCGGGAATTCTATCCTTTAGCCCTTTTACCCCTCTCCCCTTGCAATCGGGCCCACTACAGGAACGCTGAGTCAGGCAGCCGTGACACACCACCGCTCTCCCTTGCGCGACTGCCGTACCTGCATGATTCCCGTTGGCTCCCGAGACCTTAACCCGGTGGCGATGCTCACCTGGAATGCCTGCAAGTGTCCTGTAGAAGGACACGGCAGAAGCAGAGCAAGGACAAAGACACGGACACAAAGAGACAGACAGAACGTATTGGCCAATACGAGAGAGCAATAGGAGAGAAACGCACGAGAGGCAAGAAAAACCTTACCGCCGGGCGTCTTCTTCCTCGATCCCAGCATCTCCTGAGACGGACACTGTGTTCCAGAGAAACCAGCACATCTCACAAACGGGAGCCCGATTCCTCCCACAACCAAGACAGCCCCTGGGGAACCTCAGCTCGGCCTCGCTGTCTAAGCAATCGGGGCTTCCCTTCCCACAACCAGGCGGGCCGTAAGCCGACAGATTCCCAAACCGGTCACTTATCTCCGTCATAGCGATGGCTGCTCCGCTCCCAGCCCGACGGTTCTCGCCTCGCTTCGAGCAAGCTCCTCAGCTCGCTGTTCTCCTTTTCTTTCCATCCCCAGACGGGAGGACACCGGGACGGGTGACTTCTTATCGCTTGCTACCCAACCCAGCAAAGGGGGAAAAAACAAACAAACAATTTAGGTTTCAGTCAGCAAGGACGCGGCATCGCTTCTACTCCCCTATAACGCACCGCAGCCTCCCACCATCGGCCACTCTTTCCCGCCGCCACCGCAGGAACACGGAGAGAAAGGAGGCCTTGAGTCTGTATCCGCACTCTGTTGAACCGACTGCTGCCCTCTCACCAGTCCCCGTGCCCCAGCAGGAACCCCTCTGCCTCAGAAGAAACCTACTGCCAGGACGCTTGAAGATTTCAAAGCACGCACCTCTTACTCGCACAGAGCCATGGGAAGGCCGAACGCAGAGGATCCTTCACGCGTCCCGAGAGTCACGTACAGGCTGCTCAAGCCAATCTCGGACGATTTCTTCTCTGGCCGTGGCCCCGCACCGATTCCTCTGCAAGCGGGGCAGAAAAAGCCCAGCGTGAGCTCGCGCTCACTGAGGTCCGTGGCTGCGGGAATTCTATCCTTTAGCCCTTTTACCCCTCTCCCCTTGCAATCGGGCCCACTACAGGAACGCTGAGTCAGGCAGCCGTGACACACCACCGCTCTCCCTTGCGCGACTGCCGTACCTGCATGATTCCCGTTGGCTCCCGAGACCTTAACCCGGTGGCGATGCTCACCTGGAATGCCTGCAAGTGTCCTGTAGAAGGACACGGCAGAAGCAGAGCAAGGACAAAGACACGGACACAAAGAGACAGACAGAACGTATTGGCCAATACGAGAGAGCAATAGGAGAGAAACGCACGAGAGGCAAGAAAAACCTTACCGCCGGGCGTCTTCTTCCTCGATCCCAGCATCTCCTGAGACGGACACTGTGTTCCAGAGAAACCAGCACATCTCACAAACGGGAGCCCCATTCCTCCCACAACCAAGGCAGCCCCTGGGGAACCTCAGCTCGGCCTCGCTGTCTAAGCAATCGGGGCTTCCCTTCCCACAACCAGGCGGGCCGTAAGCCGACAGATTCCCAAACCGGTCACTTATCTCCGTCATAGCGATGGCTGCTCCGCTCCCAGCCCGACGGTTCTCGCCTCGCTTCGAGCAAGCTCCTCAGCTCGCTGTTCTCCTTTTCTTTCCATCCCCAGACGGGAGGACACCGGGACGGGTGACTTCTTATCGCTTGCTACCCAACCCAGCAAAGGGGGAAAAAACAAACAAACAATTTAGGTTTCAGTCAGCAAGGACGCGGCATCGCTTCTACTCCCCTATAACGCACCGCAGCCTCCCACCATCGGCCACTCTTTCCCGCCGCCACCGCAGGAACACGGAGAGAAAGGAGGCCTTGAGTCTGTATCCGCACTCTGTTGAACCGACTGCTGCCCTCTCACCAGTCCCCGTGCCCCAGCAGGAACCCCTCTGCCTCAGAAGAAACCTACTGCCAGGACGCTTGAAGATTTCAAAGCACGCACCTCTTACTCGCACAGAGCCATGGGAAGGCCGAACGCAGAGGATCCTTCACGCGTCCCGAGAGTCACGTACAGGCTGCTCAAGCCAATCTCGGACGATTTCTTCTCTGGCCGTGGCCCCGCACCGATTCCTCTGCAAGCGGGGCAGAAAAAGCCCAGCGTGAGCTCGCGCTCACTGAGGTCCGTGGCTGCGGGAATTCTATCCTTTAGCCCTTTTACCCCTCTCCCCTTGCAATCGGGCCCACTACAGGAACGCTGAGTCAGGCAGCCGTGACACACCACCGCTCTCCCTTGCGCGACTGCCGTACCTGCATGATTCCCGTTGGCTCCCGAGACCTTAACCCGGTGGCGATGCTCACCTGGAATGCCTGCAAGTGTCCTGTAGAAGGACACGGCAGAAGCAGAGCAAGGACAAAGACACGGACACAAAGAGACAGACAGAACGTATTGGCCAATACGAGAGAGCAAGAAGAGAGAAACGCACGAGAGGCAAGAAAAACCTTACCGCCGGGCGTCTTCTTCCTCGATCCCAGCATCTCCTGAGACGGACACTGTGTTCCAGAGAAACCAGCACATCTCACAAACGGGAGCCCGATTCCTCCCACAACCAAGACAGCCCCTGGGGAACCTCAGCTCGGCCTCGCTGTCTAAGCAATCGGGGCTTCCCTTCCCACAACCAGGCGGGCCGTAAGCCGACAGATTCCCAAACCGGTCACTTATCTCCGTCATAGCGATGGCTGCTCCGCTCCCAGCCCGACGGTTCTCGCCTCGCTTCGAGCAAGCTCCTCAGCTCGCTGTTCTCCTTTTCTTTCCATCCCCAGACGGGAGGACACCGGGACGGGTGACTTCTTATCGCTTGCTACCCAACCCAGCAAAGGGGGAAAAAACAAACAAACAATTTAGGTTTCAGTCAGCAAGGACGCGGCATCGCTTCTACTCCCCTATAACGCACCGCAGCCTCCCACCATCGGCCACTCTTTCCCGCCGCCACCGCAGGAACACGGAGAGAAAGGAGGCCTTGAGTCTGTATCCGCACTCTGTTGAACCGACTGCTGCCCTCTCACCAGTCCCCGTGCCCCAGCAGGAACCCCTCTGCCTCAGAAGAAACCTACTGCCAGGACGCTTGAAGATTTCAAAGCACGCACCTCTTACTCGCACAGAGCCATGGGAAGGCCGAACGCAGAGGATGCTTCACGCGTCCCGAGAGTCACGTACAGGCTGCTCAAGCCAATCTCGGACGATTTCTTCTCTGGCCGTGGCCCCGCACCGATTCCTCTGCAAGCGGGGCAGAAAAAGCCCAGCGTGAGCTCGCGCTCACTGAGGTCCGTGGCTGCGGGAATTCTATCCTTTAGCCCTTTTACCCCTCTCCCCTTGCAATCGGGCCCACTACAGGAACGCTGAGTCAGGCAGCCGTGACACACCACCGCTCTCCCTTGCGCGACTGCCGTACCTGCATGATTCCCGTTGGCTCCCGAGACCTTAACCCGGTGGCGATGCTCACCTGGAATGCCTGCAAGTGTCCTGTAGAAGGACACGGCAGAAGCAGAGCAAGGACAAAGACACGGACACAAAGAGACAGACAGAACGTATTGGCCAATACGAGAGAGCAATAGGAGAGAAACGCACGAGAGGCAAGAAAAACCTTACCGCCGGGCGTCTTCTTCCTCGATCCCAGCATCTCCTGAGACGGACACTGTGTTCCAGAGAAACCAGCACATCTCACAAACGGGAGCCCCATTCCTCCCACAACCAAGGCAGCCCCTGGGGAACCTCAGCTCGGCCTCGCTGTCTAAGCAATCGGGGCTTCCCTTCCCACAACCAGGCGGGCCGTAAGCCGACAGATTCCCAAACCGGTCACTTATCTCCGTCATAGCGATGGCTGCTCCGCTCCCAGCCCGACGGTTCTCGCCTCGCTTCGAGTAAGCTCCTCAGCTCGCTGTTCTCCTTTTCTTTCCATCCCCAGACGGGAGGACACCGGGACGGGTGACTTCTTATCGCTTGCTACCCAACCCAGCAAAGGGGGAAAAAACAAACAAACAATTTAGGTTTCAGTCAGCAAGGACGCGGCATTGCTTCTACTCCCCTATAACGCACCGCAGCCTCCCACCATCGGCCACTCTTTCCCGCCGCCACCGCAGGAACACGGAGAGAAAGGAGGCCTTGAGTCTGTATCCGCACTCTGTTGAACCGACTGCTGCCCTCTCACCAGTCCCCGTGCCCCAGCAGGAACCCCTCTGCCTCAGAAGAAACCTACTGCCAGGACGCTTGAAGATTTCAAAGCACGCACCTCTTACTCGCACAGAGCCATGGGAAGGCCGAACGCAGAGGATCCTTCACGCGTCCCGAGAGTCACGTACAGGCTGCTCAAGCCAATCTCGGACGATTTCTTCTCTGGCCGTGGCCCCGCACCGATTCCTCTGCAAGCGGGGCAGAAAAAGCCCAGCGTGAGCTCGCGCTCACTGAGGTCCGTGGCTGCGGGAATTCTATCCTTTAGCCCTTTTACCCCTCTCCCCTTGCAATCGGGCCCACTACAGGAACGCTGAGTCAGGCAGCCGTGACACACCACCGCTCTCCCTTGCGCGACTGCCGTACCTGCATGATTCCCGTTGGCTCCCGAGACCTTAACCCGGTGGCGATGCTCACCTGGAATGCCTGCAAGTGTCCTGTAGAAGGACACGGCAGAAGCAGAGCAAGGACAAAGACACGGACACAAAGAGACAGACAGAACGTATTGGCCAATACGAGAGAGCAACAAGCGAGAAACGCACGAGAGGCAAGAAAAACCTTACCGCCGGGCGTCTTCTTCCTCGATCCCAGCATCTCCTGAGACGGACACTGTGTTCCAGAGAAACCAGCACATCTCACAAACGGGAGCCCCATTCCTCCCACAACCAAGACAGCCCCTGGGGAACCTCAGCTCGGCCTCGCTGTCTAAGCAATCGGGGCTTCCCTTCCCACAACCAGGCGGGCCGTAAGCCGACAGATTCCCAAACCGGTCACTTATCTCCGTCATAGCGATGGCTGCTCCGCTCCCAGCCCGACGGTTCTCGCCTCGCTTCGAGCAAGCTCCTCAGCTCGCTGTTCTCCTTTTCTTTCCATCCCCAGACGGGAGGACACCGGGACGGGTGACTTCTTATCGCTTGCTACCCAACCCAGCAAAGGGGGAAAAAACAAACAAACAATTTAGGTTTCAGTCAGCAAGGACGCGGCATCGCTTCTACTCCCCTATAACGCACCGCAGCCTCCCACCATCGGCCACTCTTTCCCGCCGCCACCGCAGGAACACGGAGAGAAAGGAGGCCTTGAGTCTGTATCCGCACTCTGTTGAACCGACTGCTGCCCTCTCACCAGTCCCCGTGCCCCAGCAGGAACCCCTCTGCCTCAGAAGAAACCTACTGCCAGGACGCTTGAAGATTTCAAAGCACGCACCTCTTACTCGCACAGAGCCATGGGAAGGCCGAACGCAGAGGATCCTTCACGCGTCCCGAGAGTCACGTACAGGCTGCTCAAGCCAATCTCGGACGATTTCTTCTCTGGCCGTGGCCCCGCACCGATTCCTCTGCAAGCGGGGCAGAAAAAGCCCAGCGTGAGCTCGCGCTCACTGAGGTCCGTGGCTGCGGGAATTCTATCCTTTAGCCCTTTTACCCCTCACCCCTTGCAATCGGGCCCACTACAGGAACGCTGAGTCAGGCAGCCGTGACACACCACCGCTCTCCCTTGCGCGACTGCCGTACCTGCATGATTCCCGTTGGCTCCCGAGACCTTAACCCGGTGGCGATGCTCACCTGGAATGCCTGCAAGTGTCCTGTAGAAGGACACGGCAGAAGCAGAGCAAGGACAAAGACACGGACACAAAGAGACAGACAGAACGTATTGGCCAATACGAGAGAGCAATAGGAGAGAAACGCACGAGAGGCAAGAAAAACCTTACCGCCGGGCGTCTTCTTCCTCGATCCCAGCATCTCCTGAGACGGACACTGTGTTCCAGAGAAACCAGCACATCTCACAAACGGGAGCCCCATTCCTCCCACAACCAAGACAGCCCCTGGGTAACCTCAGCTCGGCCTCGCTGTCTAAGCAATCGGGGCTTCCCTTCCCACAACCAGGCGGGCCGTAAGCCGACAGATTCCCAAACCGGTCACTTATCTCCGTCATAGCGATGGCTGCTCCGCTCCCAGCCCGACGGTTCTCGCCTTGCTTCGAGCAAGCTCCTCAGCTCGCTGTTCTCCTTTTCTTTCCATCCCCAGACGGGAGGACACCGGGACGGGTGACTTCTTATCGCTTGCTACCCAACCCAGCAAAGGGGGAAAAAACAAACAAACAATTTAGGTTTCAGTCAGCAAGGACGCGGCATCGCTTCTACTCCCCTATAACGCACCGCAGCCTCCCACCATCGGCCACTCTTTCCCGCCGCCACCGCAGGAACACGGAGAGAAAGGAGGCCTTGAGTCTGTATCCGCACTCTGTTGAACCGACTGCTGCCCTCTCACCAGTCCCCGTGCCCCAGCAGGAACCCCTCTGCCTCAGAAGAAACCTACTGCCAGGACGCTTGAAGATTTCAAAGCACGCACCTCTTACTCGCACAGAGCCATGGGAAGGCCGAACGCAGAGGATCCTTCACGCGTCCCGAGAGTCACGTACAGGCTGCTCAAGCCAATCTCGGACGATTTCTTCTCTGGCCGTGGCCCCGCACCGATTCCTCTGCAAGCGGGGCAGAAAAAGCCCAGCGTGAGCTCGCGCTCACTGAGGTCCGTGGCTGCGGGAATTCTATCCTTTAGCCCTTTTACCCCTCTCCCCTTGCAATCGGGCCCACTACAGGAACGCTGAGTCAGGCAGCCGTGACACACCACCGCTCTCCCTTGCGCGACTGCCGTACCTGCATGATTCCCGTTGGCTCCCGAGACCTTAACCCGGTGGCGATGCTCACCTGGAATGCCTGCAAGTGTCCTGTAGAAGGACACGGCAGAAGCAGAGCAAGGACAAAGACACGGACACAAAGAGACAGACAGAACGTATTGGCCAATACGAGAGAGCAAGAAGCGAGAAACGCACGAGAGGCAAGAAAAACCTTACCGCCGGGCGTCTTCTTCCTCGATCCCAGCATCTCCTGAGACGGACACTGTGTTCCAGAGAAACCAGCACATCTCACAAACGGGAGCCCCATTCCTCCCACAACCAAGGCAGCCCCTGGGGAACCTCAGCTCGGCCTCGCTGTCTAAGCAATCGGGGCTTCCCTTCCCACAACCAGGCGGGCCGTAAGCCGACAGATTCCCAAACCGGTCACTTATCTCCGTCATAGCGATGGCTGCTCCGCTCCCAGCCCGACGGTTCTCGCCTCGCTTCGAGCAAGCTCCTCAGCTCGCTGTTCTCCTTTTCTTTCCATCCCCAGACGGGAGGACACCGGGACGGGTGACTTCTTATCGCTTGCTACCCAACCCAGCAAAGGGGGAAAAAACAAACAAACAATTTAGGTTTCAGTCAGCAAGGACGCGGCATCGCTTCTACTCCCCTATAACGCACCGCAGCCTCCCACCATCGGCCACTCTTTCCCGCCGCCACCGCAGGAACACGGAGAGAAAGGAGGCCTTGAGTCTGTATCCGCACTCTGTTGAACCGACTGCTGCCCTCTCACCAGTCCCCGTGCCCCAGCAGGAACCCCTCTGCCTCAGAAGAAACCTACTGCCAGGACGCTTGAAGATTTCAAAGCACGCACCTCTTACTCGCACAGAGCCATGGGAAGGCCGAACGCAGAGGATGCTTCACGCGTCCCGAGAGTCACGTACAGGCTGCTCAAGCCAATCTCGGACGATTTCTTCTCTGGCCGTGGCCCCGCACCGATTCCTCTGCAAGCGGGGCAGAAAAAGCCCAGCGTGAGCTCGCGCTCACTGAGGTCCGTGGCTGCGGGAATTCTATCCTTTAGCCCTTTTACCCCTCTCCCCTTGCAATCGGGCCCACTACAGGAACGCTGAGTCAGGCAGCCGTGACACACCACCGCTCTCCCTTGCGCGACTGCCGTACCTGCAT
Source organism: Pelodiscus sinensis (assembly GCF_052426305.1). Lineage (NCBI taxonomy): Eukaryota > Metazoa > Chordata > Testudines > Trionychidae > Pelodiscus > Pelodiscus sinensis. The sequence continues at coordinate 1,062,324 of NC_143059.1, forward strand.
GATTCCCGTTGGCTCCCGAGACCTTAACCCGGTGGCGATGCTCACCTGGAATGCCTGCAAGTGTCCTGTAGAAGGACACGGCAGAAGCAGAGCAAGGACAAAGACACGGACACAAAGAGACAGACAGAACGTATTGGCCAATACGAGAGAGCAACAAGCGAGAAACGCACGAGAGGCAAGAAAAACCTTACCGCCGGGCGTCTTCTTCCTCGATCCCAGCATCTCCTGAGACGGACACTGTGTTCCAGAGAAACCAGCACATCTCACAAACGGGAGCCCCATTCCTCCCACAACCAAGGCAGCCCCTGGGGAACCTCAGCTCGGCCTCGCTGTCTAAGCAATCGGGGCTTCCCTTCCCACAACCAGGCGGGCCGTAAGCCGACAGATTCCCAAACCGGTCACTTATCTCCGTCATAGCGATGGCTGCTCCGCTCCCAGCCCGACGGTTCTCGCCTCGCTTCGAGCAAGCTCCTCAGCTCGCTGTTCTCCTTTTCTTTCCATCCCCAGACGGGAGGACACCGGGACGGGTGACTTCTTATCGCTTGCTACCCAACCCAGCAAAGGGGGAAAAAACAAACAAACAATTTAGGTTTCAGTCAGCAAGGACGCGGCATCGCTTCTACTCCCCTATAACGCACCGCAGCCTCCCACCATCGGCCACTCTTTCCCGCCGCCACCGCAGGAACACGGAGAGAAAGGAGGCCTTGAGTCTGTATCCGCACTCTGTTGAACCGACTGCTGCCCTCTCACCAGTCCCCGTGCCCCAGCAGGAACCCCTCTGCCTCAGAAGAAACCTACTGCCAGGACGCTTGAAGATTTCAAAGCACGCACCTCTTACTCGCACAGAGCCATGGGAAGGCCGAACGCAGAGGATGCTTCACGCGTCCCGAGAGTCACGTACAGGCTGCTCAAGCCAATCTCGGACGATTTCTTCTCTGGCCGTGGCCCCGCACCGATTCCTCTGCAAGCGGGGCAGAAAAAGCCCAGCGTGAGCTCGCGCTCACTGAGGTCCGTGGCTGCGGGAATTCTATCCTTTAGCCCTTTTACCCCTCTCCCCTTGCAATCGGGCCCACTACAGGAACGCTGAGTCAGGCAGCCGTGACACACCACCGCTCTCCCTTGCGCGACTGCCGTACCTGCATGATTCCCGTTGGCTCCCGAGACCTTAACCCGGTGGCGATGCTCACCTGGAATGCCTGCAAGTGTCCTGTAGAAGGACACGGCAGAAGCAGAGCAAGGACAAAGACACGGACACAAAGAGACAGACAGAACGTATTGGCCAATACGAGAGAGCAACAAGCGAGAAACGCACGAGAGGCAAGAAAAACCTTACCGCCGGGCGTCTTCTTCCTCGATCCCAGCATCTCCTGAGACGGACACTGTGTTCCAGAGAAACCAGCACATCTCACAAACGGGAGCCCCATTCCTCCCACAACCAAGGCAGCCCCTGGGGAACCTCAGCTCGGCCTCGCTGTCTAAGCAATCGGGGCTTCCCTTCCCACAACCAGGCGGGCCGTAAGCCGACAGATTCCCAAACCGGTCACTTATCTCCGTCATAGCGATGGCTGCTCCGCTCCCAGCCCGACGGTTCTCGCCTCGCTTCGAGCAAGCTCCTCAGCTCGCTGTTCTCCTTTTCTTTCCATCCCCAGACGGGAGGACACGGGGACGGGTGACTTCTTATCGCTTGCTACCCAACCCAGCAAAGGGGGAAAAAACAAACAAACAATTTAGGTTTCAGTCAGCAAGGACGCGGCATCGCTTCTACTCCCCTATAACGCACCGCAGCCTCCCACCATCGGCCACTCTTTCCCGCCGCCACCGCAGGAACACGGAGAGAAAGGAGGCCTTGAGTCTGTATCCGCACTCTGTTGAACCGACTGCTGCCCTCTCACCAGTCCCCGTGCCCCAGCAGGAACCCCTCTGCCTCAGAAGAAACCTACTGCCAGGACGCTTGAAGATTTCAAAGCACGCACCTCTTACTCGCACAGAGCCATGGGAAGGCCGAACGCAGAGGATGCTTCACGCGTCCCGAGAGTCACGTACAGGCTGCTCAAGCCAATCTCGGACGATTTCTTCTCTGGCCGTGGCCCCGCACCGATTCCTCTGCAAGCGGGGCAGAAAAAGCCCAGCGTGAGCTCGCGCTCACTGAGGTCCGTGGCTGCGGGAATTCTATCCTTTAGCCCTTTTACCCCTCTCCCTTGCAATCGGGCCCACTACAGGAACGCTGAGTCAGGCAGCCGTGAAACACCACCGCTCTCCCTTGCGCGACTGCCGTACCTGCATGATTCCCGTTGGCTCCCGAGACCTTAACCCGGTGGCGATGCTCACCTGGAATGCCTGCAAGTGTCCTGTAGAAGGACACGGCAGAAGCAGAGCAAGGACAAAGACACGGACACAAAGAGACAGACAGAACGTATTGGCCAATACGAGAGAGCAACAAGCGAGAAACGCACGAGAGGCAAGAAAAACCTTACCGCCGGGCGTCTTCTTCCTCGATCCCAGCATCTCCTGAGACGGACACTGTGTTCCAGAGAAACCAGCACATCTCACAAACGGGAGCCCCATTCCTCCCACAACCAAGGCAGCCCCTGGGGAACCTCAGCTCGGCCTCGCTGTCTAAGCAATCGGGGCTTCCCTTCCCACAACCAGGCGGGCCGTAAGCCGACAGATTCCCAAACCGGTCACTTATCTCCGTCATAGCGATGGCTGCTCCGCTCCCAGCCCGACGGTTCTCGCCTCGCTTCGAGCAAGCTCCTCAGCTCGCTGTTCTCCTTTTCTTTCCATCCCCAGACGGGAGGACACCGGGACGGGTGACTTCTTATCGCTTGCTACCCAACCCAGCAAAGGGGGAAAAAACAAACAAACAATTTAGGTTTCAGTCAGCAAGGACGCGGCATCGCTTCTACTCCCCTATAACGCACCGCAGCCTCCCACCATTGGTCTCCTCTCCATCTGCCACTTCAGGAACACAACAAGAAAGGAACCCGTTGAACCTATGTCCACACTCAGTTTAGCCAACTGCTGTCATTTCACGAGTTCTTATGGCACCAGACTCTGTGCCCAAACAGAAAGCTCACAGTCTTAGAAGTATCCTATTGCCAGTACAGTTGGGGATTTGAAAGCAAGGATCTCTTACTAACACAGAGTGATGGAAAGGTCGAATGCTGAGGACCATTCATGTCTCCCGAGAACCACCTCCAGGCTGCGCATGTATTCTTTCGCAAGAGGGCCAGTGTAGACAGCCACGTTAATATCTTGCGCAAGAAAGCCCGATGGCTAAAATGGCCATCGGAGCTTTCTTTCACAAGAGAGCGTCTACACTGGCATGGATGCTTTTGCACAGAAGCACAAAATCTTTTGTGCAAAGGAACATGCCAGTATAGATGCTCTCTTGCACAAATACTTTTAATAGAAAAACTTTTCCGTTAAAAGTATTTGCGCAAAAAAAAGGCAGTCTAGACGCAGCCTTTGGGTTGACATCAGCTTATAATAATAAAGCTTTTAAAATCAGATAAATACTTCTGTGTTTGTGTCCATTGTCCATGTCTAAACCCATTGCTCTGAATTTGTTACCCACTTGACTAGAGGGCATGAAAGGCAGCTCTTGACCAGCAAGTTGCCAGAGGGTGACAATGTCAAAATCCTGGCACAGGAATCAGGGCAGACAGATAACAGTTAACACAGAGGGACTGGGGGACCCAGATCCCCCCTCACCAGTCACCACTGCTTAGACAGTACACTTATAAAAGCTGTAAATCAATGGTCTCCAAAGTGGGGTGCGTGAGATGCTCCGAAGGGACGCATGCCACCACGCAACAGCTGAGAGGGGAGACGCCAGGTTCGCAAGACAGCCAAGGGAGTGCATGCGCGGCGTGTTCAAACCCCCGCGCAACAGCTGAGAGGGGAGACACCTGGGCGTGCTGTGACATCACAGCCCAGGACTTTCAAACTGCGCAGCCCAGCTCCAGGCCCGGCACGTGGTCTGGGGCCACAGAAGCAGCTGCGGCCAGGCCCAATCACAGACTCAAACTGGAAGGGAGGGGGTAGGGGTGCAGGAAAAATAGGGGGAAGGGGTGGGAGAGGAAGGGGCTTGTGCTGAGGGGAGGGGGACAGGTCAGGAGAAGAAAGGGGAAGGCACCCAGGGACAGCGTGGAGGAGAGAAATGCCAGGGGGCCAAGTGCAGCCAATGAGGAAAAGCGCAGGAGGGGAGGTGTCAGTAGGAGGAGGGGACAGGGTGATGCTGGGAGAGGAGAGAGAAAGGGCACTGGGGGCTAGAGGCGGGAGGGGCAGGTGCTGGGATAAGGCTTGAAAGAAGGGGTGGGCATGAGGAAGCCGGAGATGGAGCAAGTCATGTGTGAGGGCACAGGGGCATGAGGGGAATAGGGGAAGAGAGAGTGGTGAGGGGGTGGGCATCAGGGAAAAGATGGCAAAGGGGGCAGGGGCAGTGAGGGAAGGGGGAGGCACCAGGAGTGTGCAGGGGTAAGGGAAGGTGCAGGTGCCAGGGGGTGAAGCAGAAGGGCAGACACCTGCAGGGGAGGGACCAGCACCAGAGGAAAGGGGCAGGGCAGGTGTGTAGAGGGAGCTAGCTCACATGATCAGAATGGCTGCACTGGAGGAGAGAAGGGCTGGTGGAGGGGGGCAGGTCGCAGGAGGGCTGAGGGCAGTGAGAAGGGCAGGAGTCAGGACAGCAGAGGAGGGTGAGGGGTTGGGGGCACAGGCATCAGGGGAGCTGATGGAACAAGGGGAGGAGACATGGCAGCAGAGGGGAAAGGGAGAGGTTTATACAATATTTATTAATAGCTTGGGTGCCACAGTGGCACATCCACACAAGCCACATGAACTCAGTACTGGTGCACAACACAAAATTCATTCTGCTCATGGGAGGAAACCAAGGGAACACTTCCCCCAGCCTCTCCGCCCCCGAGTTAATATCACACACATTGGGTTAATGCAATTGCAGGTTAGTTGCATGAGGGGGTTTGGTGGGGGCCAAACTAATCCCTGTTGGTAGGAGGATGGTGGGAAAAGTCATTAGAGAGGAGTCACATGACACCTTTTACTTCTGGTCATGTGTCCATTTTGCCCTGAGAGTGTTACCTCCTGAGGCCTGGCTAATGGGAGTCAGGGGGTGTGGCTAATGGGGGTCAAAGAGTAAATTTAAAAATATATAAATAAATATACATATATTGGGGGTGCATGCTCAAATAGTTTTTACTGATAGGGGTGCGCGATCAAAAAAGTTTGGAGCCCACTGCTGTAAATAACACATTGGGAGGGGTTTGCAAGTGCTTTGGACCACAAGCTAAATACAATTCAACAGCATAAAGCTCCTACAAAAAAAGCAAAGCTCAGTGTTGTAAGCAAGACACAAGAAGTAATTTGTGTGCTGTACTCCATGCTGATTAATCCTCAACTGGCACACTGGGAGAAAAGTCTGAAATATGACCACAATCACTGGGCCTACACAAATTTGCTAGATCTGGTAACAAATTAGTGTTTTACAATAGCAGTTTTTTTACACTTGACTACGTAACTGCTCCCTGTAGAACTGTACTACTTCAGTAGCAATGTCTTAGAATTATGCTGACCACGTGTCCCCTTTTTTCCAGGATTGTCCTGAATTTAAATGCTCTGTACTGGTGTCCCATCAAGTAATGAAATGTCCCAGAAAGCCCTACCAGACATTTCACTACTTGATGGGACACTGGTGCAGTGCAGCAGCCTCTTCCGCCTCCCCTGCACCAGGGCACGTAGGGCAGCTGGATCGGCTTCCACATGGTCCCTTCCTCTCTCTCTCTCCCCTGCCTCCCCTTGTGGGACTGCCTCTGCCATGCAGGGACCTGATCTGGCAGCCCTGCCTCCTTCTCCTCCAGGCCACCTTGGAGTCCAGCGGGAGCCACACGAAGCCTGGCTGGGGCGCTGTGGGGCAAGGCACGCTAAGCTCAGCAGGTGCCAGGACTGGAAGTGGGGCTGCCCAAGGTGCTGCAGTCCGGATCCCTGTGGGCAATCCAGACCAAGCTGAAGTTAAGTGGCAGCTGGCAAGAGGCACGTTCCAGTGAGGCTGCCCCAGCTGGAATGCGCCTCGCGCAAATGCTGCGTGACTCCAGCTGGAGTCAGGGCCGCCTGTGGGGACTGGACTGCAGCACTAAAAATAGCACCGCAGGCAGCCCCAGCCGCACAAAGCGTGTTCCAGCCAGGGTAGACTCAGCAGGATGTACCTTGCGTGGCTGCCACTTGACTCCAGCTGGAGCTGGGGCCACCCGCAGGGATTGGACTGCGGCACTAAAATAATACTGCGGGAAATATTACCACCCCGGGAACAGCTGGGGCCTTCTGGGGCCAGACCGCAGGCTCCAGCTCCACAACCTGGAAGGCAGAAGGTGAGAGAAGGGGGGCAGGGAGAGGAAGAGGTTTGTGTTGAAGGGAGGGGGGCAAGGCAGGAGAAAAAAGGGGCAGAAACCAAGGGGCAGGGTGGAGGACAGAGAAATGCCAGGGGGCCAAGAGAAGACAATGAGGAAAAGGATGGGAGGGGACAGGGTGAAGCTGGGAGAGGAAAGGGGAAGGACAATGGGGGAAAGAGGGCTGAAGAGGAGAGGGGAGGAGGGAGAAAAAGCATTGAAAGGAGGGGTGGACATGAGGAAGGCAGGGGATGGAGCAAGTCATGTGTGAGGACACAGAGGGACGTGAGGAAAACTGGGGCAAAGGTGGTGAGGGAGTGGGCAAGGAGGGCAGGGGCAGTCAGGGAAGGGGGAGACACCAGGAAGATGCAGGGGTAAGGGAAGGTGCAGGTGCCAGGGGATTCTGGAGGTGAAGCACAAGGGCAGACATGTGGAGGGGAGGGACGGGCACCAGAGGAGAGAGGGAGCAACAGATGCCCAGAGTGGGGCTAGAGGAGTGCGCACTGGGGGAAGAGAAGAGCAGGTTCGGGGGCAGGGGGACAGGTCTCAGGAGGGCTGAGGAGAGTGAGAAGGGCAGGAGTCAGGACAGCAGAGGAGGGTGAGGAGTGGGGACATCAGGCACCAGGGGAGCAGATGGGGATAGAGAAGGGGCATCAAACATGGCATCAAAGGGAAAAGGGAGAGGTTTATAAGATACTTATTAATAACTTGTGTGCCACAGTGGCACACGTCCAAACAAATGAACATGAACTCAATAGTAGTGCACAAGACAAAATTCACTCTGCTCATGGGAGGAAAATTTTAGAGGGAACAAACACTTCCTTTAACCTCTCCCCCCACCTCAAATTAATGCAATGAAAATTGGGTTAATGCAATTGTAGGATGGTTGCATGAGGGATCCTGTAACAGCCAAACCCATCCTTAGTGGTAGGAGGACAGTGGGAAGAATTCTTAGAGGGGTCACAGACACCCTTTACTTCTTGTCATGTGTCCATCTTGACCCCGACAGTACTACCTCAAGGGCTGTGAATTCTTGTGGCAGGGAGTATGGCTAGCAGGGTGGTGGTGGTGATGGTTTCAGGGGGTCAGAGGCATGGCTAAGGGGGGCCATGATTAATGTGCCCCTAATTTTGGTTCAAAAAATATGGTTACCATATTTATAACAGCACAGGGAGCAGTTCTACATAAAGAAATGCACGGAAGTGCTATCTGTAGGGTTGTGCTACTTCCCAGAGCAATGTATCTCACAGGAGCAGTTCTACATAAAGCAATGCACGGAAGTGCTATCTGTAGGGCTGTGCTACTTCCCAGAGCAATGTATCTCACCGGAGCAGTTCTACATAAAGCAATGCACGGAAGTGCTATCTGTAGGGCTGTGCTACTTCCCAGAGCAATGTATCTCACAGGAGCAGTTCTACATAAAGCAATGCACGGAAGTGCTATCTGTAGGGCTGTGCTACTTCCCAGAGCAATGTATCTCACAGGAGCAGTTCTACATAAAGCAATGCACGGAAGTGCTATCTGTAGGGCTGTGCTACTTCCCAGAGCAATGTATCTCACAGGAGCAGTTCTACATAAAGCAATGCACGGAAGTGCTATCTGTAGGACTGTGCTACTTCCCAGAGCAATGTATCTCACAGGAGCAGTTCTACATAAAGCAATGCACGGAAGTGCTATCTGTAGGGTTGTGCTACTTCCCAGAGCAATGTATCTCACAGGAGCAGTTCTACATAAAGCAATGCACGGAAGTGCTATCTGTAGGGCTGTGCTACTTCCCAGAGCAATGCATCTCACCGGAGCAGTTCTACATAAAGCAATGCACGGAAGTGCTATCTGTAGGGCTGTGCTACTTCCCAGAGCAATGTATCTTACAGGAGCAGTTCTACATAAAGAAATGCACGGAAGTGCTATCTGTAGGACTGTGCTACTTCCGAGAGCAATGTATCTTACAGGAGCAGTTCTACATAGAGAAATGCACGGAAGTGCTATCTGTAGGACTGTGCTACTTCCCAGAGCAATGTATCTCACAGGAGCAGTTCTACATAAAGCAATGCACGGAAGTGCTATCTGTAGGGCTGTGCTACTTCCCAGAGCAATGTATCTTACAGGAGCAGTTCTACATAAAGCAATGCACGGAAGTGCTATCTGTAGGGCTGTGCTACTTCCCAGAGCAATGTATCTTACAGGAGCAGTTCTACATAAAGCAATGCACGGAAGTGCTATCTGTAGGGCTGTGCTACTTCCCAGAGCAATGCATCTCACCGGAGCAGTTCTACATAAAGCAATGCACGGAAGTGCTATCTGTAGGGCTGTGCTACTTCCCAGAGCAATGCATCTCACCGGAGCAGTTCTACATAAAGCAATGCACGGAAGTGCTATCTGTAGGGCTGTGCTACTTCCCAGAGCAATGCATCTCACCGGAGCAGTTCTACATAAAGCAATGCACGGAAGTGCTATCTGTAGGGCTGTGCTACTTCCCAGAGCAATGCATCTCCCAGGAGCAGTTCTACATAAAGCAATGCACGGAAGTGCTATCTGTAGGGCTGTGCTACTTCCCAGAGCAATGTATCTCCCAGGAGCAGTTCTACATAAAGCAATGCACGGAAGTGCTATCTGTAGGGCTGTGCTACTTCCCAGAGCAATGCATCTCCCAGGAGCAGTTCTACATAAAGCAATGCACGGAAGTGCTATCTGTAGGGCTGTGCTACTTCCCAGAGCAATGCATCTCCCAGGAGCAGTTCTACATAAAGCAATGCACGGAAGTGCTATCTGTAGGGCTGTGCTACTTCCCAGAGCAATGCATCTCCCAGGAGCAGTTCTACATAAAGCAATGCACGGAAGTGCTATCTGTAGGGCTGTGCTACTTCCCAGAGCAATGCATCTCACAGGAGCAGTTCTACATAAAGCAATGCACGGACGTGCTATCTGTAGGGCTGTGCTACTTCCCAGAGCAATGCATCTCCCAGGAGCAGTTCTACATAAAGCAATGCACGGAAGTGCTATCTGTAGGGCTGTGCTACTTCCCAGAGCAATGCATCTCCCAGGAGCAGTTCTACATAAAGCAATGCACGGAAGCGCTATCTGTAGGGCTGTGCTACTTCCCAGAGCAATGCATCTCCCAGGAGCAGTTCCTTGCACCTGCCAATCAGACGCTGCAGCCCGCAGCGCACTCCTACAGGCGGCAGCTCCGTGGCCTGCGCTCGTTCCGGGAGCGGGTCTCCCCGCAGGTCCCTACGACGGGAATCGAGGTGCTGCCGAGCACAGTCCGACAGGGGCGCAGCCCTGCAAGCCACGTGCGCTGTGGGGTCAGGGAGGGGCGCTGCGGGGTCAGGGCGGGGCGCTGCACCCCTCCCCAGGCTGCTTCCTCCAATCCCCTCCCTGCACAGGGGGCTGAGAAGGCCCAGGCTGCAGGGACGTTGAGGATTGGGCCGGGCGGGTCTCCAGGGGGCCGGGCGGGTCGCTCTAGCCCGGACTTGCCGGTATCAAACCTACCGGAGCAGACAGCACGAAGGAAACTACAACTCCCAGGATACATCGCAGCACAAGCCCAGTTCCCCGGCATGGCAGGTCGGCGTCCAGCCTGCTGATATCACTTCCTCTTTCGTCACTTCCGCTTTGCAAATAGAAGCTTTGAAGAAAACGTCTCCTGCCCAATCAGGAAGCGCCGTGCACGCACTGGCTGCTGGGAGATCTAGTCCAGAGCACGCTGCATTTCCTGTACGTCATTATAGCACCCTTTCCCTCCGCCTTTCAGAAAGCCGCTCCCGCCCCACTGGGCTGCGGGGAACGCCCAGGCCGGAGGCGGCAGGAATCCGGGCTCCCGGCCGTTTGGGGCCGGACGCCTCTGGGTTGGGAGCCTGTAACCCCGTAGGAGCCATGGGCAGCAGTGGGAGGGGCTATAAGGGGTGTCACAGGCCGCCTGGGTACCCGCGGGGGGCGGGGTGATGAGGGAGGGGGGAGCTGAATCCTGGTGACCGGAGGCGGGTGGGATCAGGAGATGAAGTCAGCAAAGTGACAGCTCATTGGCCGCCAGCTCAGTCAGCAAAGTGACAGCTCATTGGCCGCCAGCTCTGCCAGTAAACACAAGCAGGCGCCGCATCGTTCCGCGGGGTGGGCTGGCCGCGGTCTCCACTGCTGGGCTCAGACAGCAGGAGGCGGCAGCACGTGGCCTCGCTCTGCTCGCTGGAGGCAGGCCCGGGGCTGTGACCGCACGAGGCAGCCGCTCGCCCCGCGCCCGCACTAGCCGCTTCTCCCTCGGGCACCGGAAATAGCGACGCCGGCTCCAGCCGCCCCTCAGGCTGCGTCCAGGCCGCACGCGGAACTTCGAAAGGGCGTCCGGGCCGCACGCGGATCTTCGAAAGGGCGTCCGGGCCGCACGCGGATCTTCGAAAGGGCGTCCAGGCCGCACGCGGAACTTCGAAAGGGCGTCCAGGCCGCACGCGGAACTTCGAAAGGGCGTCCAGGCCGCACGCGGAACTTCGAAAGGGCGTCCGGGCCGCACGCGGATCTTCGAAAGGGCGTCCGGGCCGCACGCGGATCTTCGAAAGGGCGTCCGGGCCGCACGCGGATCTTCGAAAGGGCGTCCGGGCCGCACGCGGATCTTCGAAAGGGCGTCCGGGCCGCACGCGGATCTTGGAAAGGGCGTCCGGGCCGCACGCGGATCTTCGAAAGGGCGTCCGGGCCGCACGCGGATCTTGGAAAGGGCGTCCGGGCCGCACGCGGATCTTCGAAAGGGCGTCCGGGCCGCACGCGGATCTTCGAAAGGGCGTCCGGGCCGCACGCGGATCTTCGAAAGGGCGTCCGGGCCGCACGCGGATCTTCCGAAAGAGCAAGCCGCTTTTTCGACAGAAAGCACCCAGCGAGTCTGGACGCTCTTTCGAGGAAGCCCTATTTACATTCAAGAACGCCTTCTTTCAAAAGAGGCACTTTCGAAAGAAGGCGTTCTTCCTCGTAGAATTAGGTTTACCGCCGTCGAAAGAAAAGCCGCGTTCTTTCGATTTAATTTCGAAAGAACGCGGCTTGAGTCTGGACGCAGGTGAAGTTTTTTCGAAAAAACCCCTGAGTCTGGACACAGCCTTATTGGGAACTGTTTCTCGAAATAAACCACCGGCGATGGCTTGAAAGGGGTGTATTTCGAAACTGGTGCTGTGTAGAGGCGCCATATTTCAAAATAAGCTATTTCTAAATAGATCCAAGATAAGATACACCATTTGCATGGCACAAAGTATGTATCTTATTTCAAGTTTAGAGTGCTGTGTAGACACACCCTCATAACAACTGCCTGCAGAGAGAGCTGGGTGGGGGGAAATCAGCAATATATAGCCCTAAGAACAAGGTTGGTTCCCCTTCGCTTTTCCTAAATGCCACACACTCCTTCCCCACCTTTCAGAGGGGTAGCCGTGTTAGTCTGAATCTGCAAAAGCACGAGGAGTCCTGTGGCACCTTATAGACTAACTGAAGTGTAGGAGCATAAGCTTTCGTGGGCAAAGACCCAGTTTATGACGAAGTGGGTCTTTGCCCACGAAAGCTTATGCTCCTACACTTCAGTTAGTCTATAAGGTGCCACAGGACTCCTCGTCGCTTCCCCACCTTGTGCAACATACTTTCAAGGTGATCACTCACCCAATACATGCCAGGTTCCTAATATATCCACACTGTTTACACTACAAATGTGGATCCCACTCCCAAAATGTATTCAAGTTTTATGGTACTGCCATGCTAAATCTGCTCCCTTGGCTCTCCCGAGGAAGCCTGCTGTCAAGAGACCAACACTGATTTTTAATTAGTACATCACTTAATGATTCCCTGTGGTTTCCAGCTGATGCCATCCAAGAGCTTGCTCATATTCTGGCATTTGGCTCTTGGGTTGACAATTGCATAAACTGTGGGATTCTAGCAAAAGAATTTTACTTATTTGCTTGGTTTAGGAATCTAGGAATGTGGTGCTGCTCTGAAGGGCTGTATTTTCATACTTGGGATGTTATTGCAAAGATAAAAATTCTGTTAGGTAATTTTAAGGGCAATTTCTATTTGGTAAAAACCTTATTTACTGAAAGAAATGCTGTAGTAGTATGGTTACTGGGACTACAAAACTTCTTTCCTCGTGCATGAAGCAAGAAGTTAAAATTAGAACTTTGCACATTTTGTTCCAATGTTGGTACTGGTTTAATTTCTCTTATGTGGAGGTTAGTTGTTTAAGGCTATTTTGGATTAATTAGTTTTTTAATTAGAAGTGGATTTTTAAATTGAGATTTGCTGGATTGGAATGGTTGATATTTAGTATCAATTCTGATGTATTTCTGTACATTTTTTTACAGTTTTTGCCTGTATTCAAATTGCTTTAAGGCTTTTTACATGGTTTTAGTGGTGCAGTTTACTTATGTTATTTTGTCATCCTTCTGTAGACCTTTTTTGATAAAATGTTGAAATAATTGATTTATGGCATTTGTTTTTAGTTAAAAATAATTGTTCTGGATGTTTGGATTTCTAATAAATCATTGTTTGCAGCTTCACATGTTGTTTACATTTCGATTTTTGGTGGGATAGTTAAGAGGACTGTGGACTTAATGCTAAAATCTGGGCAGATTTAGATTATTTAGAAGGACTTAGAGTAAAACCTGTTTATTATTTCATTTTAACCCCTGGTCTGCTGATAGACAGATGAGCCTGGCCTTTACCTGAGAAGGAACTGAGTCATGGCCTTTTCAAGTGGGCTGCATCTTGACTGTCATGATTTTCCGCAAATGCTTTTAATGGAAAAGTTTTTCCGTTAAAAGCATTTGTGGAAAAGAGTGTCTAGATTGGCACGGACGCTTTTGCGGAAAAGCGTCCGTGCCAATCTAGATGCGGTTTTGCGCAAGAAAGCCCCGATCGCCATTTTTGCCATCGGGGCTTTTTTGCACAAAATGGTTCTCAGCTGTCTACACTGGCCCTCTTGCACAAAAGTATTTGCGCAAGAGGGCTTTTTCCCCGAATGGGAGAGTCATTGTATTTGCGGAAGAACACTGATAATCTTACACTAGATCGTCAGTGTTGTTGCGCAAATTTAAAGTGGCCAGTGTAGACAGCTGGCAAGTTTTTCCGCAAAAGCAGATGATTTTGCAGAAAAACTTGCCAGTCTAGACAAAGCCATGGGTTGTTTGGGGGGGGGGGAGTGGAGCGTCCCTCTTCCAGGTGGCAGGTTCCTTGAGCACATGCACAGTCTAACTATGCAGCACTAACTCTGCAGCTGCATGGCTGTGCAGCTTACAGGGAACTTGGAACGGAGCAGAAAGAAGGCCTTAAGCCCATTTAAAATCAGGCAATTTATCCAAAATCCTTTTCTTCATCCGTTGGTCCCTGGAGAATCCACTTTGAACTAGTCCATGCGAACATCTCTAGGGGGTGGCTTCAAAGGCCAGATAACCAGAGGCATTGAGTTAGCATACTCACTCCTCTTAGAGAAAGTGTCATGTGATCTCACCATTTAATTTTAATATACTGAAGCACAAACATATTAAACTTAGTTCAGTAAGATGTAAATCCATTCACTAAGGTTTGCCCAGAATATGGTAGCATCTATAACAGTAAACTCTAATGGAGAAGCAGCAGAAGGACAGAGCAAAAGTGATCATCAAGAGTTTTAATCATGGTGTGATGGGATTCCCCTGGGGTGCAGCATGGGATTCTGGGACTGCTGTATCCTCTTAACTCTCCCCAGCCTGGGATCTGTCGCACAATGCTTTGTTGTGGACCAGCCGTAACCCCTACAGGAGCTATTATCACTCAGCACTAGTGCATGTGAAGTCTAACGCCCAGACAGATTGCAGGAATGTCCCCAGAGCCACCCATGAATCACTTGAGTAAGTCACCAGCCAAATCTGCCCTTTGCTCTTAGTACAGCACTTCAGGAATAGACCATCTAATTTATTGAGTCACTACTTTATTGAGTCAATGGAAAGTGGACATCACCTGCTTTTGTTAAATCTGAGGGTACATCTAGACTACATGCCTCTGTCGCCAGAGGCATGTAGATTAGGCTACCAGACATAGTAAAATGAAGCGGCGATTTAAATAATCGCTGCTTCATTTAAATTTACATGGCTGCCGCGCTGAGCCGACAAACAGCTGATCAGCTGTTTGTCGGCTCAGTGCGATAGTCTGGACGCGCGGGTGGCGACATCAAAGGTATTTGTCGACCACCCAGGTAAACCTCATCCCAGGAGGGATGCCACACAGACTTGCCACACAGTTCATACAAACTCACTGGTAAAGGTAAATGCCTACAAGAAGGCTATGTCTACACTCGCGGCTTCTTGCGCAACTATGGCAGTTCTTGCGCAAGAATCCACAGAGTGTCCACATGGCCCGTCCGCTCTTGCGCAAGGAAATTTACAGTACGGTGTGGTAAGAAAGGGCTTCTTGCGCAAGAGCAATGCTCTTTTTTAACAGGTGTAAGCCCTCTTGTGCAGGAGCTCTTGCGCAAGAGGTCAGTGTGGACGCTCGGTCGGAGTTTCTTGCGCAAGAAAGTCCTATGGCTAAAATGGCCATCAGAGCTTTCTTGCGCAAGAGAATGTCCACGCTGCCATGGATGCTCTTGCGCAAAAGCACAGCTGTTGGATGTGTTCTTGCGCAAGAAGCCGCTAGTGTAGACATAGCCGAAGTGTATTGACTGCAAAGATAGAATTTAAGTGAATACAAATGTCAGGCAAAAACAGTAGTTACCAAAAGAAAATCTGCTATATATTTGAGAGAGTTTGTCTGTGTGTGAGCAAGCAAGTCTCTGTCTGTCTGACTGTTCAAGAACTCCTCCTAAATGGCTAAAGTTAGGACCACCAAATTTGGGATACAGCTTCTTCTTATCATAGCTTAAAGCTGGGTAAGGTTTTAAGTGCCAGGACAATGGGATGTGCCTGGAATGCTTGCAGGGAGCTGTGAGGATCATGCTGGGTGTAGTATGTGGAGACCCACTGCCCACCTCCTCCCAACATGTGCACAGAGCCACATAGACCTGTCCTTAAACATACACAAAATACACAGTTGCATAGGGGAGAATACGCAGCCTACCGTGACCCAGAAGCACAGGACCCACTGTGTGAAATTAGCTTAATCACAAAATGTACATCTATGATAGATTTGATGCTAATATTAATGCTAACTTTTGTCACTGATGTATTGCTGATACTAAAAACTGTAAAAATGTACTATGTGCATGATATTTTGGAAAAAAAACCATGCTCATATTAAAAATGATACATACGGACTTTATGTTAAGACCTTGTGATATTGATATTTCAAAGATAGTGTCTGCAACCAGTCTTGTCTTTTCTCCTCTGAAAAATGCCATTACAGACCTAATGTGCTATATGAAAGAGATGTGATGGGGCATTCCACATGCTTTATGAAAGTATGCTTGATCTGAACAGGTCATAACTGAGATATGCTTTATGCAAGATGATTCATGTAACATAATTGAAAAGGTTATGATCATCCTATTTCTATACACACATAACTTCTGTTTCTGGAGTTAGGAATATGAACTATAGGTTGACATAACACATGTGTTCCTGCTGAGTGAAGCCTATTACCTGCACTTCAGGAACAACAATGAAAAAGCTGGATATAGTCAGATGAGGACCTGAAACAAAAGCTCAGGTAGCATAGGCCTGGTTTGAGGCCTGGCAATCAATGGACAAAATTTGGCTAACAAAGCAAAGCTAAGCTGTGAGCAAGAGCAGGTCCCTGCTCACAGAACTTGGCACAAACAGGGCTGAGTGCGCAAAATACTAATTGTAATAGGCCCACGTGCAGAACAGTAATTGGTACTGGTCATAAGTTGAAAGCACATTCCAAAAGGATGGAACCACCAGCTCATTAAAAAAGACCTTGGTACCCACACTCCCCACAGATATAGACCCCAGTTCAGGAAAGGGTTTAGACTGACTGCATGATGGATAGAGATGTTCTAATGGAACCACAAGATACAGCGTGATGGGTGGTATCTAAGTAGCATCAGCGGGTGACAACCTGACATCAGGAGTGGTGTGTAACTTGTTTGTACCTATATATAAAGTGGGGTCTTGGAGGGGCAGTCTCTGTCCATTATGGGGGCAGGGAGGTCTCCCACTGACTGAGCGGAGTCCATTGTTATGGATACATGTGCGCAGTGGTTCAGTAGAGTCTACTGACAACTCTTACTGTACTTAGCTTAACAAGAAACCTGTCCGGGTGCCTTCGATCCTTATCTGATTTGTGGTCTTTGGGGGCTCTCTTGGGCGTCTTCTGTGTTGACTAATTGCGCAAGTCAACAGCACACATCACTGAGTACACGTGCATGCAGCTTTCAGGTTATCATCACTGCTGGAGCAGGAGACCTGTCAGGACACCATGACAGTAAATTCTGACCTACTCCATCGGTGAACCTACCACACTGGACAGTGCTGAAGGCCTATCAGCAAGAGACAATGAACTGTAAAAGAGCCTAACCTTCCTGGGAACCTGTGGGTCAGAGTAACAGTTTGCACACTCACCGGCGCAGCGCCTCCTGCTAGTCAATCTGGAAGTTAGTTCTGTTCCTCAGCACAGTGTCCTCTTTTGGCCGGTGTTTCGCCCATCGTCGCTCTCTGCTCTGATGTCTCCGGCATCTACAAGCCTGAACCAAGATCTTTGCAATTACTGTGTATATTGGATTCCCAGAATTTTGGCAACAGAATTGCCGGAATCCTGGGCAGGAGGTGGGAGAAGCTACATGCTTCAGAAGGGGCAGGGCCTCAGGCAGAAGGGGTGGGGCTGGGGCTAGCTATAATATATCAGGTCGGGTCTGGGAACCACTGAGGGAGTCCATTCAGGGTGAATTGTTCAAAACCCGGGCTACTTACAGCCCACGACTGGAGTCCTTTCCTATATAGACAACAAACCAGTCATACAGAGCACTTCAGCTGCTAATCTGGCCAACGAGAAGCCTCACAAGCAAAACCTCTGAGACACCCCAGTTTTACCTATGCCGGAACCAGGCCTATACCTTACACACAGGTGACAGGCTATAAAACCCAATCTCACCAACTCCGAACAGGTTCTCCCAGTCCCAAAAGACCAGCCTCAATCCTAGGTCAATTTATGCCTCAGGATCTTATCCAAAAGAGCACGCTGGGCCAATCCTTTAGAATTTAAAATCCATAGGTTTATTAATAAAAGAAAGAAAAAGGTTGAGAGTGAGATTGTTAAAGAGAATACATTACATACATCAATCACCAAGTTCTTGATGAAGACTTTTAGCAGAGATGTTGCAAATTGCTCGTTTAAAAGTCTCTAGTGTACATCCTATGTCAGGATAGGTCTGTGAATCCTTCCTGGCTCTCTCTCCATAGCAAGGATGCATCTGGAATCAGGAGCAGGATTGAAGACAAGATGGAAGCAGCTTCATAGCATTTTTATATTCCTTGTGCTTTCCAAACTGGAGCTGATCACATGATGAAGTGACCTGTCTGTTTCACATGCAAGTAGCCATGATGCACTGGCTAGTCTGCAGGTTTCCAGTTGCATTCGTCTGGTGTGTATTGGCCACTTTGAGAGCCATTGTTCATGAAGCATTGATAGTTAGCACAGCCTTTCACCGAATAAAGACTCCTTTCAATATGCAGTCCAGGCCCATTGCTCCCTCCCAGACAGAGAACATTTAAAATACAAGAACAGAGCCCATATTCATGACTTCACATACAAAAATATACAAAAGTATATGAGTAGCACACAAAGAATCAATAGCGCATAAGCTTTCGTTTGACACTTCACATGGCCTACTTTGTACAGAACTTGGAGACAGCACCACCCATGGATGCAACAGTGACAGCTGCCTGGGAGTCTGGTGGCCATTTAAAGGGCTTGGGGCTCCCGCCACCAGCACTGTCGCAGTGGTTGCCGGGAGCCCCGGGCCCTTTGTAATCACTGGACCCCGGGGCAACTTCCCTCTTTTCCCCTCATTGGCAGACCTGTTGGTTCCTTTAAACAATTTAAACTCCGTTCTTTCTCTCTTTCTTAAGCACTAAGGCTGTGTCTACACTGGCATGAATTTCCGGAACTGCTTAAAACAGAATAGTTTTCGTTATAAGTATTTCCGGAAAAAGAGCGTCTACTTTGGCAGGCTGCTTTTCCGGAAAAGCCCTTTTTCCGGAAAAGCATCTGTGGCCAATGTAGATGTGCTTTTCCGGAAAAGAGCCCCGATCGTCATTTTCGCGATTGGGTCTTTTTTCCGGAAAAGACTACTGGGCTGTCTACACTGGCCCTTTTCCGGAACAGTGTTCCGGAATAAGGACTTATGCCCGAGCAGGAGCAGCGTAGCTTTTCCGGAATAGCGGCTGATTTTGTACAGTAGAGCGTCGTTGCTTTTCTGGAAATTCAAGGGCCAGTATAGACAGCTCACAGCTTATTCCGGAAAAGCGGCTGATTTTCCGGAATAAGTGGCCCAGTGTAGACACAGCCTAAAGGATTAGCAACTTTATGATTTGGGGATAGGATCTGAGTTGTACATTGACCTGGGTCTGTGCCTGGTTCTTTTGGATCAGAAGGTGGTGATGAGTGGTAAAGAACCACTTATCTCTGAATCCAGTGTTTTTGATGGTGATATAAGATTGGAATACCTCAAGAAACTGCACTGATGACTTCTTGTTAGCCACTGTGGTGAGATATAAGTTTATTTTTTTGGCAGGTCTGATATCTCTCACAGGAGAATAATCAATCGCATTTAGGAGTACAGCTTCCTATCTCTCAGCAGTTTATTCTGAATTTTGTATTTTCAGCTATGTCCCATGAAGACACCTTTACAGACCACACCAAGCTGCAAAAGAGACAGACACTGAAATCAGCTCTACGTGGGAAGACTCTGTTTGGGAACTGCCCAGCACTCAAGAACCCACCCAAGTGTAAAGCCCGACACAGTATTGTCTTGCAGTGCACAGATATCTATGCAGCATAAACATGTGAGATCTTCCCCCCTCTCAATGTGAAGGAAGATATGAACAGCTTTCCCTACTCCCCCCCCCCCCCAGTTATGAATTCCACAGACTGGTTTTTGAATAAACAAAAACACGTCTTAACTACAAAAGGTAGATTTTAAGTGATTATAAGGGATAGCAAAAAGATCAAAGCTGATTACTAAGCAAATAAAATAAATATGCAAACTAAAGTTAATAGACTAAATAAACTGATTACAAGGAGTAATTTCTTACCCTAAATGTTGTTTTAAGGATGTCACAGAGTATCTTGCAGACAAATTGCTCCTGCTTGAAGCTTAAAATTCCAGTCTCTCTCTCAAGGGGCAACCCCGGCTCAGTACTTCCTCCCCCCACCCCTTTTTATTTGTTTCTAGCGTCATCCTAGGTGGATATTTAGTCAAGAAAGACCCTGGATTAATTCACTCCCAGACTCAATAAGATTTACATATGATGGGAATTCTTTGTTTCCCACTTTGATCCCCATCCCTGCTAGTGGAAAACATACTAGCAGCCCAAGATGGAATCCAATCCCATGTGACATGATCACATGGTCCTGCATCCCAGGAAAGTGGGAGAGTAACATCTTCAGAGTCCTATAGTTTGTCCTAATGGCCCATCCAGGCTGATTCTATACTGTCTGGTGCCCGTTCCCCAGGTGCAATTACTTTTTGAATTTATACATAGTCAATATTCCTAACTTCAGATACAGGAATGAAACATACATACAAATAGGACATTCACATTCAGTAAATCATAATCTTTCCAAAGATATCTCACCTTGCATAAAATACATCTTAGTAATGCCATATTCATATAATAAGTATATCTCTATGATGAATACAGGGCATAGTGCCATACTTATCACTGAAATTATAGTGTTACCATATTTTTGGAAATCAGGTCTAAGATGGGTATTTCAGATGAGGCACTCAGAATTTAAAAATTTATCCTGCAGCTTCCCAGTGCTTTCGCCCTGTTCCTATTTGTCTCTCTGGGACAAGAATCTGGACTCAAGCACATTTTTTAATAAAAATATGAAGATCAATTGTAGTCCATAATAGCACTTTTATTAAGCTCTTTACCTTTGTATCAGATTGCATCCTGGGAGGAGAAATACACAGTATGTTACTGGGTATAAATTTATTTATTGCTAGAAATGTAGGAATATACCTCATATAACTTAACAACAAAAGATTGATAATTCATTTTATAAAAGCTATACATAAATTCATTTAAGTGTAAAATTACCAGTTCATAATACTGTTTATTGTAACACATATGCCCCAATTCTCACTGGGATGTTGATTCACAGCCCATGCAGTCTTCCTGGAGTCAGAGAGATCAGTGTGAATTAATGTAAGGTTTGGCCCACTGCATTTATGAAGACACAATGATTATTCACAGAATAATCAAGATATAAACCTCCCCAGCTCTGGATAAAGCTGGCTAGACATACACTGAAAACCAGAATGGCAGCTACGTTTGTTGCACAGCTGAAAGATCTATCATTGCACCTTCTTTTGGGTGTTTTCATTTCTGAATGCTCAATCTGAAACACTTTGGATCCAATTTTTAGAGGTACTGAGTTTCCATAGCTTTATATGAGTTGTCTTGGAATTGTAGGGGTGCAGCACCTTTGAAGAGCAAAGTGTCTCAAGATGCTGCTCCTCCTTTCCCCCAGATTAGAGAGCACGCTTGGAATTTTTGGCCTGTATGTCCAAAGAAGTTCTGATAAATAATAGCTGTTTCACCTCAGGTCATTGTTATAACAAAATTCTTTATAAAATGTTCTCAAGTGTTTGCATTAGAAATGGGCTAAAACCAGCTGAAAATTGGAATAAGTTTGGATCCAGACCTGTGTTTACTGGGTTCTAAATCCAGATAAGATCCCTGAATTAAAGATCCTCTTCCTCTCCAAGCCTGGATCCTGTCTTGATCTGACTTTTGCAGTTTGGATCCAGTTTTAGCTTGGCTAGGTTGCTTTATTTACACTTTTGGCTCTGCACTGGGGCAGCAATACTGGTAGTATGCTGAGAGATCCTGTCCTCCAGGGTGTTCTAGCCCAGTGTTGTAGAACTAAGAGGTTCCCAATAGCTCAGATGAACAGAAGAAATACACTCAATCTTCTGCAGAATTATTCAAACTCTGACTCTTTTGAAGTTTGTCTAACACTGTAGTTTGTGGAGCTTCAGGGGGTAGCTGAGTTAGAAAGAGTGGGCTGTGCCCACGAAAGGTCATGATACCATCTACGAAGTGCATCTGACGAAGTGGGTCTTTGCCCACGAAAGCTTATGCTCCTACACTTCAGTTAGTCTATAAGGTGCCACAGGACTCCTTGTCGCTTTTGCAGATTCAGACTAACACAGCTACCCCTCTGATACTTGATACCATCTACATGTTTTGTTAATCTATAAGGTGCGACCAGACCATTTGTTTTTTTTACTGTAGTTTCTGAGACTGTCCTAGGGTTCTGGACAGATGTGAAGTTGGAGCTTTAGTTAACAGTAACTTGACTCTGGAAACTTTGTTTGCTAAACAGCTCAGCCAAGGCCATCCTTAGGCATATGCAGCTTACATGGCTGCATAAGGCATCACTACATAAGACTGAAGGAATTGGGCTTGTTTAGTTTGGAAAAGAGAAGACTGAGAGGGACATGATAGCTGTTTTCAGGTATCTAAAAGGGTGTCACAGGGAGGAGGGGGAAAATTGTTCTCCTTGGCCTCTGATGATAGGACAAGAAGCAATGGGCTTAAACTGCAGCAAGGCAAGTTTAGGTTAGACATTAGGAAAAATTTCCTTCCTGTCAGGATGGTTAAACTCTGGAGTAAATTGCCTAGGGAGATTTTTAAGAGCAGGCTGGACAGACATGTCAGGGATGATCTAGACCGTGTTTGGTCCTGCTGTGAGGGCAGGGGACTGGACTTGATGATCTCTTGAGGTCCCTTCCAGTTGTAGAGTTCTATGATTCTATGAGTTGGAGCACCTGTGATGGTGTGTTAGTAGGGCCCTATGCTGCTTATGCCTAAGGCCACCGAAGGATGTGGGCAGAGCCAGTTCCAGTGGCCCCAATTCCCTGACCCCTGACTCCACCTCTCAGCCTGCCACTGTGGCTAGCTGCACCACATGGGCCACCTGCTCTCTCCCCTGCCAGCCTCTTTGCCCTGCTCCTGCCCCCCCCCCCCCGATCCCATCCCCCACAGCTCTGAGTGCAGCCTCCAGCCCTCTGAGGAATGGCCACCCCCTCCCCCAGCAGAAAATGGAGACTGCAGGTGCTCAGGATGCTTAGGGCACCAAAAATCATAATACCACCCCTGAGCTCAGCTGCCTTACTCCAATTTAGCAGACAGAATTTTCACCTGTTTTGGGTAAGTCCTCATAGCAAAAATGAGGATTTATAGCACATGCATAGAGATACGGCTGTTGTCATGGCTTCAGTGGCCTTTTAAACCATGGTCTGTGTCCTCTGTATCTGTTAAAGGTGGGCAACAGATGGGTGGCAAGAATGCAGCCTCCAAACTGCTGGGCACAGCCTATCCAGGAGATCACAGGCAGAAGACTTACAGGCCTTAACTGAATAAAGAACTACTGTGGCTTGTAATAGAGACTTAAAACTTTCCTTTCCATCCCCAATCTCCCTACTAATCTAACTTTCCCAGGAGTTTCAGAGAAGTAGTCGTGTTAGCCTATAACTGAAAAAACTTTAAAAAGCAGGGAATAGTCCTGCGCTCATGATCCCATCTACATTTTTGTTAGTCTCTAAGGGTGTGTCTAGATACATGACTCCATCGACGGAGCCATGTAAACTAGTTTACCTGACAATCAGTGAAGCGGGGATTTAAATAATCCCCGCTTCATTAAAATAAAAATGGCCGCCACGCTGTGCCGATAATCAGCTGATCCGGCATAGCGTGGCAGTCTAGACGCAGATCGGTCGATAAGGGAAACCTTTGTCTACCGCTCCCTTATGCCTCGTGAAACTGAAGCCCCCATGTCCTGCAATAGTCTCTGCATGGCTGGTACCCATGGCTGTCTGCATGGGGACCCACTGAATAAGTGAAGCTCCAGATGGAGTTAGAGGCTTACCCACACAAGACTGGGACCTAACAAATCCAGCTTTAGAAAATCTTGGCTGGTGGCTTTGATTAACTTGGTCACTGCATGGGAGCTCCGTAAAACTCCCCATGCTAGTCACTGCTGGGTAGTAATACCCAAAAGTAGAGAGAGAAAAAATCCCTTGAGTCTCGTACTAGTGCTCATCTCCAGCAATGTTTACTACATGTAGTCCTGTCTTTGTTTTTCCTTACGGCACTGGTGTTCTATGACAATCTCATCTATTTCTACTGACTGAAGTCCAGGAGCTCAATAATACATCACAAGCAGGAGGACTTAAGATAGTTTGCATATGACGTTGTATTGAATCTGGCTGGTTATTATTGCTGAGATGGTAAATACATTCCTGCTTTCTAGAATTGTTTTAAGTTCACTTTTACATTCATGTCAATAGCAAACTCTTGTACAGCTGAGCACCCTACCTTCAGCAAATCTTTCTTTTACCTCTCCTCCCCCCCTGCTGCCTTGACACAGATCCTGCTGTAGAACATAATCTGCACAATGTATTTTCATGGTGTGCAATGTCATGCCCAGCAGCGCCCCAGCTCATTCATTTCCAAAACAAGAATGTAGGCTGTGGAATGGGGGAGATCAGCAAGCGAGGCAGTCTTCTCCCTGACTTTTCAAAGTGCTTTTCTATCACAGACCTAGAGGATGGGCTGAACTTGATTCTATTCAGATTTGAATACAGGGATGCTCTCAAATGCTGAGGGATGTGGTGGAGTCTCCATCACTGGGAATCTTTCAAGCAAGATTGGAAATCACTCTAAAATACTCACTCTACTTTAGCAGGTTTAATGCAGGGATTATTGGCTGAGTTTCAGGCCTGAGTTGCACAGGAGGGCAGACACTATGATTAGAATGTTCCTTTCTGGACTTTTACTCCCAATTAGTCTTAATTTTGAAACACAAGCACACAGGCCAGATCCTTAGCTCTTGTCAATGAAGGACAGGTATGGGACTAGGGGTCCAGGGGGTGCTACAGCACGCTCACTACTAAAAGTGTTCCAGCACCACTGAATGAAAGTAGTTCCATGGGCATAGTTATTGGGGCTACTTACAGCAAACATAACTTACACCAGGCTTTGCATCTGGAAACAAATCTTGGTAATGGGCACAAAATACTTTCTCTGCTGGGGGAAGGAAAAAGCCTCCTCTCAGATAACTCTTTTACCTAGGTCCATTGAATTCAGGTGCTCAGAAAGGCCAGATGTTTTCATTCCTTGTGCTTTGCCCCAGAATAATCATGGAGTTCCTCTCCATCTTCCTCTGATCTGAAGTCATAACTTCTGGCCTAAACCAATGGAAAAATACTATTAATGCTGATAGGACTCAAAACATGTGGCTGTATTTTTGTATGTTACACCACACACATCTGAGCTGCATCCAGAGCTGTTATTTTTTCCAGCTCCAGCCTAAGTTTCCAGATCACATGCTGTCAAATATACTTGTGGCAGCATCCAAAAATGCAGACTATAAAACATGTTGCTTGGTCAACAGTCACCGAATAACAAACAGGCAAACATAAGTACCATCTGCAGGAAAACAGACAATATGTTCCCCACATGGGGGGTGGGAGTGACAAACAGAAAATATCAAAATAATATAGGCAGTGAGTTATATGGCCCATGGAGCCCAACACCAGGAATATTCCTGGACAGGGGCTAGGTTCCATCAAAACTCACACCTGCCACCCCTTGCATTCCCTGCCCTCTGCATCCTCCACCGCAGTTCCCCTCCCTTAGCTGCCCTATGCACTCCCCCTGCGGCCCTGGAGTGATTTAAAATGTCCGGGGCTTGTTGGCAGCACAGCAGGGTTAGAGTGGCTTCTGGCCACTTGCTCACCCTGGCTGCAAGCATGTGTGTCCCTGAGACTGGGGGGGGGGGGGGATTTGGGGCATTCTGGGCCCCACCAAAACTAGCCAAAGAGAAAGGAAGCTCTTAGGGGGGCACCAGGCTCTCCCTGAGTGGATGAATGACTAGGTTATGCCTTCACTGCTTTGCTGAGGGCCAGATCAAGCGTGCACCATCTGAGTTACCTAGTGATGTGCACTAGGCTATGTGCACAGAGATGAATTTCACCATATGTGAGTAAAGAATCAATAAGAAAATTGCAAATACAAAAATCTGCCTGTTTTGGACATTGTGAGGCACTCCACCTTCGTAGCGGGCACAAGCTTGCCTTGGCAGGAGCCCAGCTCTTCCTAAGGTTCTTTTTCTAATAGAAGAATTCTTTTGTGGATGTGAAAACACCTCAGAGCAGATCATTCATCATAACCAGAACGTGCCCATGAAAGGGGATTTGCTTTGACCTAAGTAGAAAAATAAAACCAAAGCAATTTTCCCTGTTTGCCTGAATAACTCAAATGGGACTGCATGTAAAAAACTACCAGACTTCATCTCCCTGAACTACAGATTAGTAGAGGAAATGAAAATCTAGAGTGCTGCAGTTCAGTATCACAGGAGACTTGACTGTACTTCAGATGCTGAGAAAGTTAGGATAAGGAAAGATCAGATCATCAGATTTACTATGTTTACAAAAGGTATAAAGGTCTAATGCTCCATTGCCCATAGCTGTGGTCCTAGTACAACTGGCCAAACCCCAGGCATCTGTGAAAGAGCCATGGCCCCAGGGTTTAAAAATATAAAAAGATTTGTGTTGTTCATAAATGCTGGTTAGGGACAGACCCTGCACTTCAGCTAGGGGTGCTCTGTTGAAATGCTAGTCATCTCTTCTTGCCGTGCCATGTCTCCACCTCCATCAGTGGCTGCAAGGAGTGCAGGAAAGTTGTGTGAGTATGTGGGATGGTGGGAGGAATGAGAGTGGAGTGGGAGCTGGAGGTGGGAGGAAAGGGGTCGACAGCAGGCTTGAAGTGGGGAGAGGTATTTAGTGGAAGGAAAGAAAGAAGGTTACAATGTTTGAGAACAGAAGTGGAAAATCAACATATTTCTGGTGTATCCCAGTTCCATCAAAATGAGAGGTACGGTTTGTTCTTGAGCTATCCCAGAATTTCTATTGGGTCATAATCTGGGACCAGTAAGTGCAACAACTGTCTAAGGTCTCTGGGGCCCAATCCTCAGCTGCTTCCATTGCCCTCTGTGAAGCAATGCTGATTTAACACCAGCATAATTCTAATTTGTGGTGCAATTGTTGGCACTGTATAGAGTAGGGCAAAGACCAGGTAGAATCTTCCAGTCAGAGAGAGAGAGAGAAATAGCCAGAACTCTTTGGAACCCCCAACACAATTTTGGTCCAATTTAAGCCAAGAGTGAAGGTTCAGGCTGATTTGTTTTTTCTCCCAGGCTTATTTGCCCATGCCACCTACTTTAGCTGAAGCTGGTTGATTTTTTCTGCTTTGTATTTGTTTTGGTTATCCAAACAATAGCAGGAAGCTTGTCTGTTGCATGGATTTGGTCCAAGATCAAGTTTTTTCCAGCTGGGAAAGCCATTCTGTAAACCATTAGAAGCCTTTCCAGCTGTAACTATATGTATCCTAATTCAAATATGTTTTTGCATTGTAGGTACACCCTACCTCCAGCAGCTCTGGAACACTCCTGAATTACACAGCTGCTCTGCCAGCTGAAAATTGAAAATAGCCAACAATCTTTTCAGCAAACTGCTGTCAATACTACTATGTTCCTAGCTGAAAAAACATGGGCGAGTTGCCCAGTCCCATCCCTAATCCTCTTGCTCTTGTGAGTAAGCTATCCAGGCTGTTCCTCTTACTTAGTTATATATGCAAAGCTACAGAGATTCATTGGAACACATGAAAGAGCTTGAAAAGTTAAAGGAATATCTGTGCAGGGATAACAGCAGTGGTGTCATGCCCAAACTGCATGGTGCTATGTAGAGATATGCAATATAAAGTGTGATGTGTTATTAGTGTCTATCTAAGGGATCAGCACAGGTTATCTAGCAGAGGTAGAAAGCTCTGCTTTCTGATTTCTCTCTCTCTCTCTCTCTCTCTCTCAGATGAAAGAAAACATTTATGACAACTGTGTTTCTTCCACCCTACATCTTCAAACTGGGTTGGGTGCAACATGAGGTTATCAATATCATTCCTTTTGAAGGGAGACACATAGGGGAACTGAAGGCAGCATACAACTCAAAAAGGTTTGAAATAAAAATTGGTGTATGGGCTGGAATTGAATTAGCCATGGCCAGTTTTACACTTTATATCTCATGAGGAACTATCCAGGAGTCTGAAGATTCCTCTGCCATGCTAGGAAAAAGGGTCTTTTTTACCGTTCTTCAGTTGTATCCAATGGCATTCACTCTGCAGGGCAGGACATCTTTACAAGCTAGGTGGATAGGAGAAGAAACAAAAAACTTTCATCTTTGTCAAAAGTAGCAGCAAACAGCGATGGCTAGAGGAAAAAGTTGCTTTGGTTCAGAAAAGAACTCTCCTGAAACAAGTAGTCTTAGATAAATCTTCATTAAGTCTCCTAACTGCACCGTCTTAATTACAAACCAAAGACTCCTATGAACATCCCAGTCCTGACAGGTGTTACCTGTAGAGCTGTGGGCAGGATCTCTTCAGAGCTGCTGATGAGAGTCCCAACTTGCTCTGGTTCCTCAGCTTGGTTCTCTTCATGAGGCCTCTCATTCTGCTCCAAGTGTGGCTTTCATCCTGGGCAGTGCAAACCAAAGTACAACTTAAGCTGATACTTAGAGAAACTTCCCCATCCTGTGGACAGTACTAAAGTCTGTTTCCAGGAGGACTGCTAAGTACAATTGGTTTTTATTTTATAGGGGAGATTTCTGCTTAAAATACAAACTTTGCTAGAACATCAGAGTTCTTGTTCCTTTAGATGCCAATAAAGGGCTGTCAGTCTCCAGTTCTTTTTTTGAAAAGATTAGTTGTCTAGGTTTAGGACAAACATAGAGATTTCAAATCATGTCCCCTCCTTAATACTCACTCTGCAGTTATGTAGTGTGGCTGGAACATGACATGGAAATAGAGATTCCTGCAAAATCCAGTTAGTTTATACTACTGTCCCTTCCCTCAGTTACATTGCTTTATCTATTTGATAAAGGTAATGTTTTAAAGAGTTTAGGATATGTGGTGGGCAGTGGTAGTGCTGAGGAGCTCTCTCAGGCACATTTCACCTAATTATATCAAGGCAAAATAGTTAGACAAATTTGGTTCTTTGTCCACCTACACCTACCTAGGGATGCTTCAGAAAAAAGTAATCCTAAAAATCACAGCCTGACTACTATCTCATTTCCACTAGTGTTGGCTGCACTGGTATAAATCAGCTGGTTTCCGTAGAGCTGCTGTTGGTTCATACTGATGTAAATGAAATGATAACGCTTTTGCTTTCATATCATCAACCAACACCAATTCAAAACTTCCTTTCTAAATGCTAACTACAATTGGTTCTTATTTTTACAAATACACCCGCTTGTTAATAGTTTTCTCATTCTAAGTTCACATAGAGTACCCCTTTTGTTACTCCTGTTTCAAAAGCCTTGATCATAGAATAGAGAATACCAGAACTGGAAGGGACCTCAAGAGATCTTCAAATCCAGTCCCCTGCCCTCTTGGCAGGAACAAGCACCATCTAGATCATCCCTGATTGATGTCCATCCAACCTGCTCTTCAATATCTCCAGTGATGGAGATTCCACAACCTCCCTAGGCAATTTATTCCAGTGTTTAACCACCCTGACAGTTAGGAAGCTTTTCCCCTTGTTGCAATTTCAGCCCATTGCTTCTTGTCCTAACTGCACCTTGATATCCAACTCCCCTTAGTTGTAAAATTCCCAGAGCCATTGCTGGGAAATCTCTGGAACAGAGGAAAATGTTTCCCATGTTAATTGAAAGGTTCCGGATGTGCTTTAATATGCTATGTAGTAGAACAGAGAAAGCACCGAATGGCAGTCACCCACGAGTGGAATCAGACTAAGGATGTAAGAGACTAATCAACTAGTGATGCGACTAGTCACTACCTCTATCAGAGAGAGGCAGAAAGGTAGGGGAGCAAGAGCCGGTGGGGGGGGCCAGCTTAAAAGCTGGTTCCCCCCCTGCACCGTCTCCATGGGGGCAGGAGTAGAGGCGCAGCAGAAATGCCGCAAGTGGGGAATGAAGCAGTCTCTGCTTCCACTGCAATTCTGCTTTTGAAAGTGCCGCCGGGGCTCCTGTACATTTCAAGGCTAAGGTGCCTTATAGACTAATCGACGTCAATGGAAAGCCCATCGATTATTTGATTAGTTAATCAAGCTGAAATCAGTCAACTGTTCATCAGCACGTATCAGTGCTGCACAGCAAGTTTAAGTGGGGAGACTTTATAACTATTCATTTTTCTTATTCAGGGTCTACACAATTTCATACAAAAATCTCCATCTATCATAGGCTCAGATGACTGAAATGTTAGTTTCAGTGATACCAAGTTACCTGTCCTTAAATGAGGCCAGGATAATAGCTAAAATAACCAATCAGCATATTTATTATTATTTATGTATTGGATTATAATGTGAATGTACAGATCATTGTTGCAATCACTGTTATATGTTTGCACCAGATCTTGAACAAGTGGGCCAGGTAAGATGTCTATAGAAAGCTTATGATTTGCTGATTATGTTTATACTACTTGTGTGCATATATAATTTTTGCACTTGTAGATATGAACATTAGCTGTGCATCTATATTTCAAATAAAGCCCCTAGAGTAACACAGAACAGTTAGCCAGCATGTCTGGGAAAGGCAATTCAGGTTGATTCTTGGGACATACTTTTACACAGCGAAAACAATGGGAGTTTGTCCACGCACGTGGCCAAGAGTATATAGAAGGCCCCGGGGTTCCTCCATTTTGTCTTCAATTTGGTTCATCACTCTGATGGATCTCTGCTATCAACTGAAGCCTGAAAGAACTGATGACCTATCCTAACAGAGGATGTATTCCAGAGACGTGATCTAAGAGAGCAGATCATTCCATTTCTTCTACAAGCCTCCACCAAGAACTTTACAATTGCTGTATGTATTTTTAGTAATAAATCTTTAGATGTTAGATTCTAAAGGATTGGCACAGCATGCTCTTTTGAGTAAGATCCAAGGTATAAATTGACCTGAGAATATGGCTGGTCTTTTGGGATCAGAAGAACCTGTTCTGATTTAGTGAGACTGATTTTCATAACCTCTTATCTATGTAAGGTGTAGTGCTGGTGGTAGCACAGGAAAAGCTGTAGTGTCTAAGTGGATTGCTTATATGACTTCTCGCAAGCCAATGTGGCAAACAGAAGTGCTCTTTGTGACTGGTCTGGAGCCTTATAATGGAGGACTCTCCAGTCTTGGGCCTTTAAGTAGCCCTGTCTCTAAGCAACTTGCCCTGATTTGACCCTCTCAGCAAAGCCCCCAAAGAACCTTCTGTATTATAATATTGTAGTAGGGTCTGAAGGCCTCAGCTAGGTTGGGGTTCCATTGTATCAGATGCTGTACAAACTAGGGATGTAAGCAGCTAGTCAACACACATTTCAAAGGTGGAACGCCATGCTAGTCCTTATCAAATAATTTAATAGTCAATGGAAATCCCATCGACTATTCGATTAGTTATTTAATCGAAATTTAACATCCTTAGTACAAACAAGGAGTACATGGCAGCCACTGCTCAGAAAATGTCTACATTAGAGAAAGCCCCAATAAAAACCTGCTCAATCTCTTTATTTGTGAGGTCTGCATTGAACAGCTATGTTGTAGTGAAGATGGAGGATGGCTGAGGCAACTCCAGTGAAGAACACTCAGAAGGAGTAACAATGAGCAGACAGAATTGTGGCACTATTGGCTCTTACTAGATTGTAAACTTTTGGATTGTCTTTTTTTGTTCTGTGTGCATGGCACTTACCAGCATGGGCTCCTGAGCCACACCTGGGGCTGCTAGGCACTATGATCAATAGCACATATAATAAATACTGATATTGGAAATAGCACGTGGAAGGGAAATGCATGTAGTGATGCCAGTACTTACCGGAATACTCTTAACAAGGTCAGCCCCCTGAAAACAAAAGTAAAAAAATTAGAATTAGCCAGACCAATGGCTTGTCCTATAGAAAGGGCACTCACCTGGGCACATTTCCCCAGCTCTGCCACATGCTCCCTGCTTAACCATTGTTAAGTCAATCCATCTTTCTGTCCCCCATCAGTAAAATGGGGATCATACTCTTTCCTTACACCCACCCTTTGTTTGTCATGTCTATTAGGACTGTGATCTCAAGTATACAGCACCTAGCACATCTTGGTTGGCTCCACCAGGCCCTGCTGACATACCTACAGTAACAAAAGTATATCCAAGCTCTGATTTTTTGCTTTACTTTCACTTTGATTGAGGATGGAGTACTTTTGTGTGACTGCCAAAGATCAGCATGCTGCATTTCCCATTCTGATTGCTGGGGAGACCATGGAAAGGTGAAATGTGATGGTGTGGAAAATGCTGATTGTGCTTTAATGGCATCCACATGTCAATAATAGTAGGATCACCAAACAGTTGTTTAAATCGGCACCTAAATTGTGAGAGCTTGATCCTGCAGCCCACTGAAATTACAGGGCTTCCTCATGTGCTTGAAATTAAGCTTGTGCTTAACTACTTTGCTAGGCCGGGCTAGAGCATTGCAGAATCTTTCAGGTTCAAGCCTCTGCAGCTCATGCAAACAATCTGAACCATGTAGCTGTGACCACTGGGCTGGAAGCTTCCTGCGGGCACACTTTCCTGACAGATTCCCACTGCTTCCTCTCCCCTGTGAAGCTGTAACACTGCAATTACAGTCCCTCATGCAATACCCTAGCCCTTCTAATCCCTGCCAGAACCTGAGTGCCAAGATGCCACAAATAATTGAAAAACACTAGAGAAGAAAAACACCCACTCAGAGTTTCATTGAGTTCACAAGGGCTGCATGGGTTGAGTTTGCATTTGGGCTGGAGGCTAACCGTTACACCAGCACATTCTTTACCTCACAGCAAATGTACTGATGTCTTTATTGCAGTCCTGGTGCTTAGCACCCACAGCTCTTAGTGACTCTCATTTTTCAGTCCCTAATTTTTTACAGTCTCCAAAACCCCATCTTGATCCCCTAGCATTTGGCTGATGGTTGCTTCCCTTACTGTCTCAGCCCTGTCATCACAGCCTTGTCAATCTCTCTGAGTGTTAGCTTATCAGTCACCTTTTTCATTGTTGTGTCCATTAGCAGGAAAGCTCGACCATCAGTCAGATTATAGGCATCTCTGAAGTCATTCTCATCATTCCTCCTTTTACTCCACATCTTCCTGAGCCCAAGAACCAGCTGGCTATCTCCAGCATCCAGGGATTTGTCACCTCCTGCAATTCAATGATCAGATTCACACAAATGGCCCAGTAGGGTCCTATGGGCAGCTCTATCAGCTGGCTGTAAAGTCCTAGTCTTGGAAATAAATATTCTTTCCCATTTTAAGTGCCTGAGTTGCTTAAGAGACATCCTAGCTCTGCTGAGGCAGCCCCCTAAGGAACGAGGTACTGTTCTAAGTTAGGGTAAACCCAGACAGCTCCTTCTCCTTCCCCTCCCCCGAGATAGTTTTAGAATCCACTTAGATCTATCCTGGCCCTGTTTAAGTCGATGACAAAGCTTCCCTTGACTTCATGGTCAGAAATCACAAATGTGTGTGTGGGAAGGAGGGAGGAAGGGACACACTGGAACATTTCAGAACCTTAACATTGGAGATAAGACTGGACCAAAACCTCAGAGAAAACACCCTTTGGATCAGGGCTGCATTCTGACTTTCATGGGCCCTAGGCACTTTTGCCTTCGTGGGCCCCTTTCTCCATAAAAAAAAAATATATTAAAAATTATTTTTGATATAACTTCAAATACTTCAACATTTTATTTTTTTCTGTTTTAGGCAAAATTTAATAGATTTTCGTGGGCCCTAAAAGTTTCATTTTTTTTTTCTGATGTGAGAAAAAAATTTAAACATTTTCTTCAACCCTAAAAGTTCATTTTTTTCTTCTGATTTTAAAAGAAATTAAAACATTTTTGTGGGCCCCTAAAAGTATCGTGAGCCCTAGGCCCTGTGCCTCCTGTGCCGAATGGATAAGTCGCCCTGCTTTGGATAAGAACATAAGAATGGCCATACTGGGTCAGACCAAAGATCCATCCAGCCCAGTATAAGTACTCAATGTGTTACTTTTACTTCTGGCTCAAGTCACACCTTGTCTGGGATATCTTAAGGTGCCCGTGAAGAGCTATGCTAACACACTGGCTAAGGGATGTTGGGTTCCTTGAAAGGACAGTCTATTGAGTGTATTTCCCTTAGCTCCTTTCAGCTTGTATAGATGTTAGCTAACCCATATTAAAACCATAGTATAGACAAGGCAGCGATAGATTTAAAACATGTTAGCTGGTCAAGGTTACACTCTAGGTCACCCCATTAGATTTGTTCCAACCAACTAATGTGGTAAAACTACCCAGGGCCTTGTGTACACTAAGGCTACGTCTTCACTACAGTGTTGTTCCGCAAGAAGTCTGTAGCACTAGCTTTTTTGTGCAAAGGCTTCTTGTGCAAGAGCTCGTCCACACATCAAAGCACCTCGCTTTTGCGAGGCTCTTTTGTGCAAGAGAGCGTCCACACTACTGGATGCTCTCCCGCATATAAAAGCCACCCGGAAGCACTTGTAGCTGGGCTAGAGGTCATCAGTTGCTCTTGAGTACTGTTGCTGGAGCCCTCCAGAGCCGCATGCTTAAAGGGACCCCCCTGGACAGCCGCTTCTCTGTCTCTGCTGCCTGCTTGCTAGCCCCTTTGGCAAAGCTAAGCCTCAGTAGCGCCTTCTGTGTTTGCCCTTTGCTCTTTGGGGACCACACAGCTTTCCAACAGTCTGCCCTGCTCTATGGAGCCAGAGCTGCCCCTGGACATGCCACGGACCCCTAGGGCCTCGCTGCACTCCCTGCAGTGCCTGCTTTAAGCAGGGGCCCTCTTCCTCATGGAGGTGGACCCCGAGATATTCCTCCTTAACCTCTGTCTAGCTGCAGGTGTTCCACTATGGCTGCCCCTGCCCACCATACCCAGAAGAATCTGGAGGCTGGACACCACCTTGGAGTGGTGAGACCAGCTGGTCATGGAGCGGTGGGACG
Source organism: Pelodiscus sinensis (assembly GCF_052426305.1). Taxonomy (NCBI): domain Eukaryota; kingdom Metazoa; phylum Chordata; order Testudines; family Trionychidae; genus Pelodiscus; species Pelodiscus sinensis. The sequence goes on from NC_143059.1 coordinate 1,096,892, forward strand.
ACCAGCAATGAGTGCAGAACTTCTGCATGCAGAAGGCCACCTTCCACGAGCTCTGTGTCTGGCTGGCACCCGCCCTCCAATGACGCGACACCCACCTGAGGCCCACCATCCCACTCCAAAAGTGGGTCACCATCACGCTCTGGAAGCTGGCCATCCTAGACAGCTATTGCTTGGTGGCACACCAGTTTGGGATGGGGAGGTCCACTGTTGGGGGCCATCCTTTTGCAGGTAAGGACATCACAGGATGCAGCCCCTGCACAGGGGGAGGGAGGGTGTTGCATAAGGGGGACCCTCAGGATGGGGGGGGACAACTGAGCACTGTCTGGGGTGGGGGGGGGAAGCCTTGGCCCTGCGGGCTGGTGCTTTCTCACCCTCACAGAGGCCTGGTGTGTGTGGGGGGTGGCCATGGGCTAACGGGGAGGGGGCTCCTGTAGGGTGGGGTGCCAGGAGGGAGGGGCGGCCATATCCCACTGGAAGCACACAGCTCCTCTCTCAATCTCTGTGTATGTGTTCCTGTCTCTCCTTCTGCAGGTCCTCCGGGCTATCAGCTCACTGCTGCTGTGCAGAGTCATCCGGCTCCAGGACCTGGACACCACCATGGGCAGCTCTGCTGTGCTGGGATTTCCCAACTGCGTGGGAGCCATCGACGGCACGCACATCCCCATCCGGGCCCCAGAACATCGTGTGGCCCAGTTTGTCAACCAAAAAGGCTACTTCTACGTAGTCCTGCAGGCCCTGGTGGACCACTGGGGCCTCTTCACAAACATTGGGCAGGGCTCACGACACCCTAGTTTTCCACAACTCCAGCCTGAATGCCCAGCTGGAGGTGGGCACCTTTTTCCCTCTGAGTGACCAGACTATGCCAGTGTGCATAGCAGGGGACGTGGCATACCCACTCATGCCCTGGCTGCTGTGACCCTACACCGGCCAGCTGGATCACACAAAGGACATTTTCAATGGCTGCCTGAACAGAGCACGCCTCCAGGTGGAGTACACCTCTGAGCATTTGAAAGGACAGTTTAAGCCCATTGTTTCTTGTTCTATCCTCAGAAGCCAAGATGAACACGTTTTCTCCCTCCTCCTTATGACACCCTTTTAGATACCTGAAAACGGCTATTGTGTCCCCCCTCAGTCTTCTCTTTTCTAAACTAAACAAACCAAATTCTTTCAGCCTTTTTTCATAGTTCATGTTCTCTAGACCTTTCATCATTCTTGTTGCTCTTCTCTGGACCCTCTCCAATTTCTCCACATCTTTCTTGAAATGCGGTGCCCAGAACTGGACACAATACTCCAACTGAGGCCTAACCAGCACAGAGTAGAGCGGAAGAATGGACTTCTCGTCTCTTGCTCGCAACACATCCCAGAATCATGTCTGCTTTTTTTGCAACAGCATCACACTGCCGACTCATATTCAGCTTGTGGTCCACTATAATCCCTAGATCCCTTTCTGCCATACTCCTTCCTAGACAGTCACTTTCCATTCTGTATGTGTGAATCTGATTGTTCCTTCCTAAGTGGAGCACTTTACATTTATGTTTATTAAACTTCATCCTGTTTACCTCAGACCATTTCTCCAATTTGTCCAGATCATTTCGAATTATGACCCTATCCTCCAGAGCAGTCGCAAACCCTCCCTGCTTGGTATCATCTGCAAACTTAATAAGCGTACTTTCTATGCCAATATCTAAATCGTTGATGAAGATATTGAACAGAGCCGGTCCCAAAACAGACCCCTGTGAATATAAAGCCACACATTTGAAGGACCTCCAATGTCCATAAACTTCAGATTATCCCACTTGAGCATGAAAGCAGGAGTGAGCCCTTTGGGCCTGACTCATTATTGCCTTGTGCAGGCATTTACACTTGTGCAAAAGCAAAGCAAAGCAAAGCAACATGAAACCCTACCCATCTGGTTTAGTGGCACTGTACCCCCAGTTTGCACAACACAAGTTGCAGAAGAGGAATGAATCAGGGCCACAAGATATCAGTACCAAAACACACCTCTTTCCGGGATGATTGAAAGGTCGGACTGATTTCCACTCTGAACCAAGAGACTATGCGGTCTGCTCCTCCCAGGAAAAAATTTCTTCACCTCCTGGTACGAGTTGAGTAAGATGCTGGCAGCTCCACAAGAACAGTGTTGCAGAAAATACTCCTACACCAGACAAGGAGAAGATATGCAGGCTGTTACATTTCAGTGGCCCAAGGTAACTGGAGCAGGAAGATATCTTGGACAAATTGTAAGCATTCCAAACTAAAGGATGTGCCAGGTTACTGCAAGACCTGTCAGGATCCAGATACATGTGCATAACTCTTTCTAAATGGCCTAGAAGTAAGGAGCCCAGCTGAAGCTAAGTTTCTTTGTAGCATGGAATTCTGTACTACAATGGTTTAGAATAGTTTCAAGAATCAGCCCCCTGTTGACATGCTCCCTAGGAATCCAGCAGAAAAATAAGCTTTAACTAGACTTTTTCACAGTTATTTTAAGCCACTGTAAAGTTTTGGCTCCTTCTAGTTTTCTAGTAACACCATGCAATGCAGTATTCCAGGATATCACAGAGTTCTAGTGAAATATACCAGAGGAGGAATGGTCTCAGCACATCCCAAAATGCTGCATTCTGATTAAAAATGAATCAGAATCAACCCTCCTGATCAAAAACAGCCCTAAACCTTAGAAAGTTTTTAATCCAATTTTGATTGTGAGCAAAATGGGTCAAATCAAATACAAACAATCCAATATTCTGGATCCCCCAAGTTTTGTGGTTTAATCCAATCTGTAGCTGTGGAGAAAATCTCTTTAGTAACCTCAAAAAAACCACAGAATTTAGATTTTGTGAAGGCCAAAATGAATTTTAAAACAGCTTAGATAAAAGTTACTCATGCTGTCTCCCAACATTTCTGGGTATCACTGTATTCCTAGCTTGGTTTTGTAGTTCATTTTGAAGTTGGATGTCTGTTTTTGACTTGTGATAAATTCCAAAGTGTTTTTAGAAAGTAAAGATGTTATTTTCTAAAGTGTCTTTTGTTTATGGTGGCTCTGGTTTTAGATGCCCAAACTGATGCATTTAAATTCATTAGGCCACATCTTCAGTTGGTGCATTTTTGGGGTATCTCTTCCAAAAAAGGAGTTGAAGTCACATTTCCAAATTCGTGCATGCTCAGGTAAAACACTTTGTGCGTAAACAAACATAACCCACTATAACAGTGGCTCACAATTAAAGATAACATTATTTCTGTATGAACATGCACAAACAATATTATCTTGTATTTTTATAGAACAGCTGCCACAGGCAGATTAAGTGTTGCTAAATAAATATGCTGTATGTGATATTCAGTTACTTGCCAAACAAATGCCATCTTGATTTCTTGTAACTGATTCTATGAAGTTTCATGTATCAGTTCACCTCAGCAGCATGTGCTATGGATAGTCCTTGGACATATCTACCCTAAGCACTACTTGTAGCTGCTCAGGTGATGAGATCTGCTAAGAGTATAGGAGAACATGGTGAGGTAACATTCTGACTGCCCTTTGAGACTGCAATGGGAGATATAGCTCTTTTTCTTCAAGAGCCCATGTTTCTTCTAACTAGTCTGTTGCTTTTTAATCTCTTGGTACTTTCCAAAGGGTTAAAAAGACTCTCTGGGAAGGAAGAGCTTAGAAGCCTTATGATAAACAGGGGACTTTCCTATCAGATTGCTTGTGCACTTAGGGCCCAATCCTGTGAGCTGCTGAGCACCCTCAACTCCCAGCAGAACCTCCACTAAAATAAATCAGCAGAGTTCTGTTGACTTCAATAGGCTATCGGTCCCTACGTCAGTGGGGTGCTTTAGAAAATGCTACCATTAATCTGGTCCAGATCCTCCAAGGGTTTTGTGTTAGTTGCCTGAATAGCTTTGAGGATCTGGACCTTTTGCAGTTGGGGATAATAATATTTCATACCTCACAGAGGGGTTGTGAAGATTAAACATTGAGGATGGTGATATGATATGGAGGTGGGCCTTAAATACCAAGGGCAGGTAATTAGTTAATTTTTGTGAAGTGCTTTGAAAATGCACAAAGTTCAATATTACTGTTGTGAGCTAGATACCCCCGTGGTGGATGCATTACGTTTGCAGACAGGGATATTCTGTCAAGGGATCTTTGTAATACCAAATGCATCCAGATTAAAAAGGTAGGGCCAGCTCCTCAGCTAGTATAAATCAGGGTAGCTCTTTTAATGTCCATGTAGAGCCTATGCTGAAGATTTGGTCCCGGTTATGCAAATGGTAAGGGTTGCTACAAACAATGACTCACAATTTAAAGCTTTCCGGAAATGTGCTAACAATTCCCAGGCCCTGTGTAGGAGGAAACGTTGCTCAGAGAAGGAGAGTCAGGCACAAGGAGATTACTTGATGTACCATTTTGCTGCCTAACTTGCAATTCCACATTGGCTTTGTTTCTGAATGGGGGTGAACCACTTATTCCAGATGCAATGGGAGAGGAGCACGTGCAGGGGTGGAAAAATGTAGTCAGCAGAACAAAGGAATTTCCCCCCATGAAAACAAATTGCTGAGTGCTGAGTCTGACAACTCTGATATTGTGTTGATGGTGATAGGTTAAAAAAAAATGGTGGAAGGATTATTGTATGGTTAAAGCATGGGACTGGACGTCAGAAGACCTGGGTGGATCTGTTCCCAGGTCTCTCTGCCTTCCTTCTCTCTGCCTCTGTTTTCTCTTTTTAAAGTGGGGAAGATAAAGCTAACCTGCCTCTCAGAGGAGCTGTGAAGCTTAAGAGCATAAGAATATAAGAATGGCTATACTGTGTAAAACCAAAGGTTCATCTAGCACAGTGCCGTCTTTCAACAGTGCACAAAGTTTAATGTATTTATCATCATCAGAGAGCAGTAGCCAGCAATACAGCTGGTTGAAAAATAAAGTTAAAGAAATATGTATTGGGTGAATGGACCATTAGATGGATAGAGAGCTGGCTAGATCATCAGGCATAATGAGTGACAATGTCTAATTGGCAGCCAATATCAAGTGGAATACCAAAGGGGTCAGTCTCTGGGCTTGTTTTGTTCAGCATCTTCATTAATGATCTGGATGATGCGATCCTGGAGGATAAGGATAGGGTCCACAGTGACTGAGAAAAATTGCAGGATTGGGACAAAAGAAATCAGATGAAGTTCAACAAAGACAAGAATCCCAAGCATTGCTACAGACTGGGGACCAACTGGCTAAGCAGCAATTCTGCAGAAAAGGACCTGAGAATTACAGTGAACGAGAAGCTAGATATGAGTCAACTGTGTGCCCTTGTTGCCAAAGCTAATAGCATATTGGGTTGCATTATAGGAACACTGCCGGCAGATTGAGGGAAGTGATTATTCCTCTCTATTCAGCAACTGGTGAGGTCACATCTGAAGTACTGCATCCAGTTTTGGGGCCCCCACTATAGAAAAGATGTGGATAAATTGGATAGAGACCAGCAGAGGGCAATGAACATGATCAGGGGACTGGGGCACATGACATAAGAAAAGGGCAAGAGAACTGGACTTATTTCATCTGCAGAAGGGAAGAGTGACGGGGGAAGTGAGAGCAGCCTTCAACTACCTGAAGGGGGGGTTCAAAGAGAATGAAGCCACGCTGTTCTCAGTGATGGCAGATGACAGAACGAGGAGCAATGGTTTCAAGTTGCAGTAGGAGAGGTCTAGGTTGGATATTAGGAAAAATTATTTCGCGGGGAAGATGGCGAAGCCTTGGAATGGATTACCATCGGAGCTTTTTACGGCCAGGCTTGACAAAGCCTTGGCTGGGGTGATTTATTTGCGGTTGAGCCTGCTTTGAGCAAAGAGCTGGGCTAGATGAGCTCCTGAGATCTCTTCCTACCCTAATCTTATATGACTATGAAATGATGTCCCCCCACCAGGCCTAAAAAAAGAACATATTTCATTTTTGTTTAGCATCCAGAACACCAAAAACATCTTATTTATAGCCGCCAAAAACCAAAATGTTTGGGTTTAAACCCAAACATTTGGGAGTAGGTTGTTTGGAGATGGGGAGTTAGATGACAGCCCAAACATTTTTGACAAAAGAAAAAAAAAAATCTGTTTAGTCAAAAAGCCATTTGCCCCCCACCCCCCAAAATAGAAGTTTGAACAAAGCTTTTTCAATTAGCTTTTATCATCATCATCAACAACCATGGGCTCAACACCCGTTGGTGTCCAATGCTTCCCTCACTATTTCCTTCCATCTTTCCCTGTCCAATGCGGAGTGGCTTAGTTTCTGTAGACTAGCTCCGCACCAATCTACTATATCAATCAGATTTCATTCATATTCTTGTTTTACGCTCACTCATCTGACCAACCCACCTCCTTTATCCAGGGTCGGGACTGGCATAAAGCTTTGCCAAAGTAGTATTATCCTTAAGTCAATAATGGAAAACCCCAATAACTGCAATTGGATGCAGGGGGCTAGACATCTATGGATTCTGGAGGTTCAGTCTATATAAATGTCCCAAAGCTAGGATGTTTCTGCAAAACTGAGCTGAAGTCTCATGAGAATGTAGGAACACTTGAGAAAGATTTCTACTACCTCTTGCTAAGAATGGGGCTGCAGACTGCTTCTCCCTTGGTATCTGTGGTATTTCTGGTGTTGGTCCAGATGCCTTTAATCATAATATGATCATGGAACAGCATCAAAATAATAGATTGGTTTCATTATCTGGAAGGCAGCCATGTATTCAATTATCCCTAAACAAGAGTTCCAGGAAAATGCCAATGCTATTGCCCCTACCTCACCCCTGCTCAATGAAAGAAATCAAATCCAAGCCACAAAACAGTGAGGTGCAAGGGGAAGCAGGGGGCAAATCGAGAACAAAATGAGAACAAAAGACAACAAATAAAAGCATCTAAGGATGAGCTGAATTCTGGACAAGGTACAGTGCTGGTGCAAAGGCTCTGGCAGCTGGTCCCCTCCATCACCCATATTCTCCCTTTAGGACTGGCACCCAATTACTGCCACCATCCCCCAATATTAAACCAGCTTTGGGTGAAACTTAGTGAGCTGCATCCCCTGCTTTGGGATTTTGTACCCTTGTGCTAAGGATGAGGTTGAGAGCATTTTCACTTAGCCCAGACAGCACCTGACCACCTCTTCTTACCTGCTTTATCTGGCTCATCTTCTGCTCCTTCTGCAAACTGCACACTTGCTTTTGGAGTCGCAGGTTATGTTCTTGCAGTTGCCCGATTTTCTCTATCAGCTGACAGATGTGTTCTAGATACCCCAGGCCAGAGCTGAGAGCCTTGGTGTTCCCTTGGTTCACCTGCAATGACAATGCCATTTGGAGCACAGATAAACCATGGCAAAAGCATTCAGAGCAGCTGGTGCCATCCGTCCCTTATTACTAATTTACAAGGCACCAAAAATAAACTGGGCAGTGTGGTTAGAATGAGAACTAGCCCAGGCCTTTATTCCAACTCTAAACCTTATATTTGAGATTAGAAAAAAATCTGTTTGGTTCACTTATTTTAATCCATGCTGTACCCCCATCTAAATCCAGTCAGAACCAGCAGCACTAAGGTTTTCATAGCTCCTTACAAAATCTCTGTAAAATTAAATATCACCCTATGGTAGCCCCAAGATGTTGTGTCTTACGGCATTTCTAACATAGACCCCATCATTTGATATGTAGAATTAAGTTTATGTTTTCCAAGTGTGAGTAGGGAAGTCTGTTTGTGGGGTGCTATGGCATAGGGGTAAACAAGGACACAAGGTTAAAGGTGACAGAGAACCAGGCTCTGAGGCTTCGTCTCCACTGCAGGGTTTTTGTGCAAGAAGCCTTTTGTGGAAGAGATCTTCCACAAAAACATCTTGTGCAAAAGCGTGTCCAGACCTCAAAGCGCATTGCAAAAGCGATGTGCTTTTGTACAAGACAGTGTCCACACTGCATGGACATTCTTGGACAAGAAAGCTCTGATGGCCATTCACAGAATGGCCATCAGAGCACCTGTGCTTTTGCCAATAGGGGTTTCTTGCACAAAAACCCCTCTGGAGTGTCCACACCTGCCTTTTTGCGCAAGAGCTGTAGCACAAAAAGGAGTTATTCCTCGTGGGGAGAGGAATAACTCTACTGGCAAAAGCCGTCTGTTCTGCCGATTTACTTGCACAAAAATGCACTTGAAATATGGACGCTCTGCCGGTTTTTGCGCAAAACCAGCCTCTTTTGCGCAAAAACCGTTTAGTGTAGACATAGCCTCATGAAGGGAAAGAGCAGCTGTGGGAGTTGCTGAGGAGGGCTTCTGAATGAGAGTAAAGAAACACTGGCCCCAGAAGTCCTGTGCACCACCCAGACTGCAAAGAGGAGAGGTACAGGCTAGGAATGGACGCATCTAGGATGCATCATATGCGTACGTCTAGACTACAGGCTTTTGTCGACAGACTACATCCAGTTCTGTAGACAAAGCAAGCCGCTTTGTCAACATGACAGTGTAAACGCAAAGGACAGTGTAGATGCAATAATGCCTTCTGTCGACAGAACTCTGTCGAGAAAAGGCATTACTGTATTCCTCATAGAATGAGGTTTACAGCCGTCGACAAAACTGCTGAGTTCTGTCGACATTATGTTGACAGAACTCAGCAGCAGTGTAGATGCAGGTATAGTTTTGTCGAAAAAAGTCCACTTTTGTCGACAAAACCCTGTAGTCTAGACACACCCTAGTAGAGGTGTGGAGCCAGCCAGGCCTCAGGGAGGAGAAGGGTCTGTGCCCAGTGGGAGACCATGAAGGAAGAGATAGAAGAGACTTTGCTTAGGATTTGACTTTGCTTTAGCTTTCACACAATCATAAATCATAGAACACTAGAATTGGAAGGGATCTTGAGAGGTCATCATGTCCAGTTGCCTGCCCTCACGACAGATCCAAGAACAGTCTCGATCATCCCTGAGGGTGTGTCTAGACTACATCCCTCTACTTCCCTCTTTTGACAGAGGGATGTAAATTAGGAACTTCAAAATTGCAAATGAAGCCAGGATTTGAATTTCCTGTGCTTCATTTGCATAAGCATGTCATGGTGCTCTTTCAAAAAAGCGCTATTTCGAAAGTAAAACCACAATCTAAACGTGGTTCTTTCAAAAATAGAAGCCTCAAAAAATGAGGTTTACAGGATTTTTCGAAAAAGCCTTCCCTTTTGGAAAGAACTGCATCTAGACTGAGGTTTTACTTTCGAAATAGCGCTTTTTCAAAAGAGCGCCACGACATGCTTATACAAATGAAGCACAGGAAATTCATATCCCGACTTCATTTGCAATTTCGAAGTGCCTAATTTACATCCCTCTGTCAAAAGAGGGATTTAGTCTAAACACACAGGTGTCTGTCCAACCTGCTCTTAAATATCTCCAGTGATGGAGATTCCAACCCCCCCACCTCCCCATAGGCAATTTATTCCAGTGTTTAACCACCCTGACAGGCAGGAAGTTTTTCCTGATGTCCAACCTAAGCCTCCCTTGCTGCAATTTGAGCCCATTGCTTCTTGTCCCATCCTCAGAGGCCAAGGGGAACAATTTTTCTCCCTTCTCCTTATAATTCCTTTTAGATACTTGAAAACTGCTATCATGTCCCCTCTCAGACTTCTACTTTCCAAACTAAACAAGCCCAGTTCTTTCCATCTTCCCTCGTAGCTCATGTTTTCTAGACCTTTAATAATTCGTGTTGCTCTTCTCTGGACCTTCTCCAATCTCTCCACATCTTTCTTGAAATGTGGTGTCCAGAACTGGACACAATACTCCAATTGAGGCCTAATCAGCACAGAGAAGAGTGGAAGAATGACTTCTCATGTCTTGTTCACTACACTCCTATTAATGCATCCCAGAATCATGTTTGCTTTTTTTGCAGCAGTGTCACACTGTTGACTCAAGTTTAACTTGCCGTCCACTATAACCCCTAAATCCTTTTCAGCAGTACTCCTTCCTAGACAATTACTTCCCAATCTGCACGTGTGAAACTGATTATTCCTTCCTAAGTGGAGTACTTTGCACTTGTCCTTATTAAACTTCATCCTGTTTACCTCAGACCATTTCTCTAGTTTGTCCAGATTATTTTGAATTATGACCTTATCCTCCAAAACACGTGCAACCCCTCCCAACTTGGTACCATCTGCAAACTTAATAAGTGTATTCTCTATGCTATCATCTAAATAAATGTTTCTCAACCTTTTTCTTTTTTTATAAAGCACCTCCGGTACCTACCGTTTTCAGACACAACATTTTTTTCTACCATTGCAACACATTTGTTTAAACAACTTATTTGTAGCCAGGCAGACAATAAAATTTTGGGGTGTAAAAAGTACAAAAATAATAAAACATTGTAACAAAACAAAATTTCAGTTTCTCCAAATTTCAGTTGTGTTGATGTACCCCTGACTTTTCTAGAGTACCCCAAGGGTACTCGTACCACTGGTTGAACCTGTGGAACCCCACTTGTTATGCCCTTCCAGCATGACTGTGAACCGTTAATAACTACTCTCTGAGAACAGTTATCCAGCCAGTTTATGCACCCACCTTATAGTAGCCCCATCTAGGTTGTATTTCCCTAGTTTATGGATAAGATCATGCAAGCCCGTGTCAAATGCCTTACTAAAGTCTAAGTATACCATGTCCACTACTTCTCCCGTATTCACAAGATTTGTTATCCTATCAAGACTTATTACTCTTTATTTTATATTAACAAAAGAGGCCACCAAGAATGAGGTTTGTTATTATTCAGAATCAGAGGCAGCAGCACAGGGCAAAAGGCAGCCGGTCCGCAAAGGGAGCTGGTTTTTAAACTGGCTCTCCTCGTGGACCAGCTCCCACCTGGCATCCCACGCTGCTGTCTCGGATACAGAGGCAGCAGCGCTGAGTGGCAGGGGGCTTCTCAGGAGTGGGGCCTGAGCTCACTGGCTGCTGGACTGCCCCTGGGTACTATAGAATAGTCGAGTAACTAATATGAATTCATGAGGTTAATCAACTATTCAATTAACCAATAGTTAACATCCCTAGCATGCAATCTCCATTAGCAAAATAAACCCAGATTTTAACAAAAGCTCTGCTCTGAAGTTTCTCTTAATCAGAACATTAGTTGCCTCTGCAAAACTGGGAAGCTCACTCTGTGTCCTTTCTCACAGCAGTTCACATTGATGGGGGAAATACCAACTGCAGGTCTCTTCCTGTCTTTCCATTATGCCAAAACGTTCTTGGTGGGTTCAAAAAGTAATCAGCCTCGGGGTTATTTTTTAAATAAACAATGATGCAATGTTATTTATAAAACCTGCTCTTATGTTAATATAGTTTTAGGTCTGAGCCCATGACTAAATCCTATGAAATCATATTAAATTACATGATACTGAATAAATCAGGAATATTAGTTCACTTTCCTTATGAGTCAGGATGCATCTTTAAAAACATTTGTGTAGCAGGAGGTAGACAGGGATCCAGGAGTATTCAGAGAATACAGAATCAGTGTGTTTCTTTCCAAAACAAAAGAAAACCCCCAGCGTTCTATGGACACTAGCCACAATTTTCAAAAACAACTAGTGATTTTTGGGTGCCCAACTTGAAATGCTCAATTTTCAGAAAGTGCTGAGCACCCATCCCATGAAATTAGGCCTCTTTAAGGGTCCTCAGAATGGGTTCCTCAAAATTGCTTGACAATTTTTTGCACTTTGCAGACTTTTTTTATTTTATTTGTTAGGAGCATTCCCTGTTTTTACATTTATTTCCTACAATATCTGCAATAATACATAATATGGCAATTGAATGATTCTACTATTTTTTGTTCTATAAAACCACCAAGGGTAAAAGAAGAAGGAGAACCCCAATGCTCATAAACTGTGTGCTTGGGATCCGGAGCCACTGGGCTTAGTTTTTCAAGTGGTATAAACTTCCCTATCTCCATTGACCAACAGAGGTGTGGCTAGAGCACACTGTGCTACAGCTATTCTCGACTTCCTAGGGCTCATGGGGAGCAACGTATTTGTGCTTCTTGTGCTATGGGTCACTCAGGGGCCTACCCAGCCCTCAGTGCAAATTGGAGCAACTGTACCAGGGTGATTGCACCGCTTTACAAGAAAGAATCTCAGTCCTCCTGTGTCTGAGCAAATGTGCCCTGGCTAGGCCCAACCAGGCTAGGCGGGGGCGGGGCAGCCAGCGGGAAGCAGAGCTGGTTGGGGGTAGCAGGGCTAGCCAGGGGAGATTGGGGGAAGGGCAGTCAGCAGGACCAGGGTTGGCCGGGAGGAGGGGCCGGGGGGCAGCAGGGCTGGCCAGGGGGAGATCAGGGGAGGGGCAGCTGGCAGGAAGCAGAGCTGGCGGGGGCAGGAGGGGTGTCAGATCAGCCGGAGGGGGGTGGGGGAAATGACCCAGGCACATGCAGATTCCAGGGTGCTGCCCGTCCCATGAATGGTCCCAGCGAAGCAAGTCTGACTACGGCTCCACAACACAACACTGGACCAGCACTCAGGAGCAGGGACAGGGCTTCCCCTCCTTCTCAGGCGCAACCAGAGGCTCCCAGCGCCAATCGTGCCCCGCCTCCCAGCCACTCCCCCTGCCTCCACCAGGCTTCCGTCCAGCACCCCGCCGGAAAACCAGAAAATACCAGACATGGCATATATCCGGTATTTTCTAAATTTTTTTTAACCGGACAGAGGTCCCAAAAGCCAGACCGTCTGGTAGAAAACCGGACACCTGGCAATCCTATTGGTATGTTGGTCACTCAGGTTCCCAAACAATTCTTTAGAGCAGGGGTTCCCAAGCTGGGGTACGCGTACCCCCAGGGGGTATGAGAAGCTTGTCAAGGGGGTACGGGGAATATTTGGTAAATAACTAGATTATCCTAATTGAAATATTCCAAAAGTAGTAGTGTTAGTGAAAAAAGTTGTGGATTCTAGAGTCTAGAATTGATTTCCTTTCCTATTGAATAGGGGGTACGGGAAGGGTTACTAAAAGCAAAAGGAGTACGGGGACTGAAAAAGGTTGGGAACCCCTGCTTTAGAGTGAGGTAATCTGACTTATCCTCTTGGGTAATCTTCCATTTACGTGATTAGCATCATTCCAGTAAATGCAAATGAAGAAAAAATGATGTCTCTAATATCCCACTATCAAACCCAGTACATAGGGCCTGCTACTCCTCCCAGCAAAAATTAAATATTCTGCTTTTATAGGTATCCTCAGAAGGGTTTCTTTAAAGGGGCTTTGAAGAGTCCTTTAGTTTTCAATGCCTTTTACTAATAGCTTCTAATGATCCCAAAACATATGTTCATTGTACAAGAAGAGAAAATGAGGACTGGAGGATTTTAAGCATCAGATAAGCCCTAAAATGTACTGCAACTGCCCTGCTGCCGCACAGCAGCACTGCCACTTTGAAACCCCAAGGCAGCAGCTGCACAGCTGATCCTGGGGATCAGCTGTGTGGCACGGTGCCCCTTTAAAACACCGCCTCTCCGGGGATTCAAAGGAGCAGCCCTGGAGCCCAGGGTCAGCTGGGGATTCCGGTCTCCCTGAAGCATTTCCCCAGAACCCAGGATCAGCTGGGGACTCCCCAGCTGATCCTGAGTCCTGGGGAAATGCCGTGGGGAGCCCGGGGTCAGATGGAGTCCCCAGATGACCCTGGGTTCCCCTCCTGACCCTTTGAGTCGCAAGGAGGTGGCAGTTTCAAAGGGGCAGCCACCGCACAGCTGATCAAAGGGGCAGCAGCCACACAGATGAACCTGGGGAAATGCCACCCGGAGTCAACTGGGGATCCCGGGTTTGCGGGACACCCCAGCTGAGCCCAGGTCCCCTGCCTCTCCTCTGATTCAGGCGGAAGCGGCAGTTTCAAAGGGGCAGGGCCAGATAAGGTTGAAGGTGCCTGGCCAGAGTTATTGTTAAGCCAAGAACAGTAACAGTTGTCAGCAGACTCTACTGAACCACTACGCACATGGAATTGCCACAATGGACTAACAATCGGTGGGAAATTTCCACTAGCTCCTGGTCATACAAGGACTGTCCCCCCAAGACACCACTTTATATACAGGTACAAACAATCACACCTCACTGCTGACATATCACGTTGCACCCTCTGACGTTGTCAGGTTACCACCCATCACCTTGTACCTCGTGGTTTGATTAGATTATTTCTACCCATCCATGTTTCATTTTAGACCCTTTCCTGATAGGGTTGCCAGGTGTCCCGTATTCTCCCGGACAGGCCGGTATTTTTGCCTCCTGTCCAGTAAAAAAATTCAAAGATACCGGATACCTGAGATGTCCGGTATTCTCTGAATTTTTCCCTGGCCAGGGTGTGAAAATGCCGGGCACCTGGCAACCCTACAAACACTCAGCACCCGGCCTCCACCGCTCCCTCCTCCCAGCCCCCAACACCCTCAGCCCCCATGCTTACCTTGTTCTCCAAGGCTGCCAGCCAAAAGACCTAGGAGAAACAATGCTTCCCCTGGGTCTTAGTGCTCAACTACTCTGCTCTTCCTATCCCTGCACTCACTCTTAAAGGCGACATGCTGTTTTAATGCTGTTTTATTTTAATTTGGGGGGGCGGGGCTTAAGTCCTTGGAGTCCTTTTTTTTTTTCCTCTCTCCACCTCCTCTTCCCCGCCCTCAACAGAATTTTTTCCTGTTTTTGGGGGGGGAGGGGGAGGGGCAGTGTTTTGGTATTTTTGTTTCAACCAGCTGGCAATCCTATTTCCTGAACCTGGGTCTCTATCCGTGGGGAGTGCGTACCAACATCTTTTTTAATGAGCTAGTGGTACCACGTGATTTCAACTTCTGACCAGTACCAATTATTGTTCTGCAGTCAGTACCTGGCACCAATTAGTGTTTTGCACTCTCAGCCCTGTTCGTGCCAAGCTCTGTGAGATGAGGCCTGCCTCTTGCTCACAGCTTAGCTTTGCTTTCTGTTAGCCATGTTTTGTCCATTGTTAGCTAGGCCTCAGACCAGGCCTGTGCTGCACTGGCTTATGTTTTAGGCCTTCATCTTACTACATGGGTGTGTCTGATTATAGTAAAATCAAAGTGTCTATAGCCCTTTGGAAAACAGGGAGGGGCAGCAGATAGAGCACTGAACTGCACAGGGAGTCAGGAAACTTGAATTCTAATCCTGACTGCCACCCATTGCTGTTCTTGTCCCTTGGGACTATAAATTCTTCGGGCAGGGAACGTCCATCATTGGGTTTATACAGAGGCCAGTACAATAGGGTCCCAGTCAAGTTTGGAGTTATGAGGTACTAATCTAATCATCATGTGATTCCTCTTGTGTTATCCATTTCCAGACAAACTGAGGTTAGGGCAGGGGTGGGCAATAATTTTTAGTGGGGGGGGGGGGGGCACTCCTACATTTTAGAACAGGGCTACTCAACACACGTCTCATTTGTTTGCTGCCCACTGTGTGGTTTGGATTTATGTGAGGCTCAACACGTGGCCCGCGGGTGGGACTCAAAACAAAAAAGTAGTCTATATAATGGTCTGTTGATATGCATTTTAGTAGTTAAATTCCTGGACTGTCATTGCTCATTAAAAATGCTGTCATATGGGTGGAAGTCGGGTAAATGTTGCATTTTATTAATATCAGCAGAACTGACTTACATGGGGCCTGCGTGTTGTGTCGTCTTGCCTTAATCTTTGTATTCATGGCCGTCAATATGAAAGAAGCTATTTGCATGTACATGCAACCACACTTAAGTTGCAGCCCTCAGCATGTGCTGTGAGTGTCATTGTGGCCCCCAGGGCTGCCGAAGTTAAATAGCCCTGTTTTGGCAAGTGGTCAAGGGCTGCACTTTTCTGTAGCGGAGGTGCAGGGGCGAGGATGGAGGCTCGGTACAGAAGGGCATACAGACTTGGGGTGCAGGGTCTGGGAGGGTGTTTGGGTGCAGGAGAGGATTCTGGCCTGGGGGAGGGGTGTAGAGAGGGTACAGAGCCTGGGAGGGAGTTGTGACCTAGGAAAGGGGAGTGCAGAGAGTTTTGACGGTTACCCGGAGGAGGGATTTGGGGTGTAAGAGGGGAAGGAGTGCTAGAGGCAGGTTCTGGCTGGGAGGCGGTTACCTGTCTCCTGGCCAGCATCCCCAAAGCAGGCTGGGCTCCCTACCTGCTGTAGCCCCAAATCACTTAGAGCTGCAGGCTATTCCCTCCCTGTGACTCTCAGCTCTGGGAGAGGGAAAGGGGCTTGCGCTGTCCCCATACCTCGGGCCAAACTCCCAGCCCCTTTTGGCTGGTTGTTTCCAGCCAATAGGAGCTGAGAGATTGGCTGGAGTCAATGTCTATTGGCAGATTGTTTCTTCACTTTAAACCCATGGCAGCTATGTGCCTGAGGGTCCCGGCAGGGTGGTCTGTGGGTGGGACCCAGTGGCTTCACAGGCCAGATCCAGCCCCTGGGCAGTATTTTGCCCAGCTTTGGGCTAAGGCAGTATTTCCCAAGTGGTGTTCCATGGAACCCCGGGGTTCTGTGAAGTGAAAATAGGGGTTCCACAAGAAAATCCCATTATAACCTGAATTATTGTAATGGAATGGAATTTTCATTCATTTATGAATTGTATTGAAAACAATTTGTATTTGTGTTTGCCACAATAAGTGTCCCTGTGTAATGCCAGCTTAGCCAGAGAGTGGGGACAATGATGTCACTCCTCAGCATTATGCGCAGTGTCAGTCAGGAGTTCCACAAAAAATTTTCAAGTTCAGAAGGGTTCAGTGGCCAAATAAAATTGGGAAACACTGGGCTAGGGGTACAATTCCTACCCATCCTGGTTAATAGCCTTTGATGGACAGTCTCCATGAACCTATCTAGCTGTTTATTGTATAGCCGTTCCCCGACTTATGAACAGGTTACGTTCCGAATAGCTGGTCGTAACTCAATTTGTTCATAAGTCGGAAATGCCCCACACGAAGAGTAACCAAGCACCAACAATACAGCAATCAACAACGAAAAATGGAAACACAAAAAAAACACTACTGCAGCAACAGCAAACTTTATTTAACAAACATGAACATGAAATACAAAACAATGCAGTAATTTAAATACAGTAATGTGAATTGAATTAATTGGATGAGGAATTGAAGGAGTAAAAAATTACGGTAAGAACATCAACATCAACAGATTCTATTTCAGCAGTTCCTTTGCATGTAGAAGGCATTGGTTCAGTATGGGAGGCAGCATTGCTGGGAGCTTTCTTTAAAAAAAAATATCCATTTTGGGCTGGACAATTTGTTTTTTCTTCTCGTTATAAATTTCCTTATAGCAAGCCAGGGCGTCCTGAATTAAACAATCCACCTTTGAGAATCTTGCAACATTAGGGTCCATTTTTTTTCCAGACATTGGCATTCCTTCATTTATTTTGCTGAAAGCTGCAGCCATTTCTTTCATCACAAAGTTTTTGGGGGCAGCTGCTGCTTCTCCTTGGGCTGTTTGTCTCTCTTCCTCTGCTACCCTCTCCGCCTTGAGCTGCATTAAATCTTCATTGCTCAGCTCCTCCCCAACATTCTCAACCAGTTGGTGTATGTCTTCATTATCCATTTCCAGATCCACTTCTTTCACCAGCTGTACAATGTTATTAGAAATGTTTTCCAGTGCCTTTTCTTTTTCAAAGCCTTTGAAACAGTTCACAAATCTTTTTAGGATTTTCTTCCATATGCCATTCATACATTGTGGAGTGACTTCTTCCCACCCTGCAGCAATGTTCCTTATGCAATGCAGAATGTTGTAGTCTTTCCAAAATTCAAGTAATGTTTTGCCATTTTCGCATTCTGTGGCAGCTACTGCCTTTGCAAATGTGTTGTGAAGATAATATGCTTTGAAAGCAGCTATGGCCCCCCTGGACCGCGGGTTGGAGAATAGATGTGGTGTTGGGAGGCAGAAATGCCACTTTAATGTCAGAATGTAAGTCATTTAGGTATTGAGGCTGACCTGGAGCATTATCCAAAATAAGCAAAATTTGGAAAGGAATTCCTTTCTCCAGAAAATATGACTTGACTTCAGGGATGAAGCAGTTCATGAACCAATCTTCAGAAAGCCTGGATGACGCTTGCGCTTTCTTATTAGCACGTTAATGGACTGGTAAAGTAGCCTTGCTGATATTCTTGAAGGCTCAAGGGTTTTCAGAGCAATAAATCAAGAGGGGTTTCAATTTATACCCAGAAACATTGCCTCCTAACAAGACTGCTAGACAATCTTTGAAAGCCTTATAACCAGGCATAGTTTTTACTTCTTTATGTAGGTATGTTCGGGCATTTTCTTCCAAAAGAGACCTGTCGCATCAATATTAAAGATCTGTTCTGGAAAATAATTTCCTTCTTTTATCAGTTTATCCAATTCTTCTGTGAAAGGTTCTGCTGTTTTCGAATCAGCACTGGCTGCCTCCCCACTTAATGTCACATTATGAAGGTTTGCACGCATCTTGGAATGGTTGAAGCAACCATGACTGGCAGTGAAAGTTTGGTCATAGTCATACCCCTCCTTTTTCTTTAAGTCTTCAAAGACTATGAGCCTTAGGTTGTATCGTCATGAGACGCAATGGCGTGTGTTTTTCAATTTGGTCTTCCATCCAAAGCACTAAGAGTTTTTCCATTTCCAGGATGGGACCTGCTCTTTGCTTTGTTAGAATTTTTGATTTCATAGGAGCAGACCCTTTCACTGCTTCACCAATGCAATCACTATCCTTTATAATGGTGCGGATAGCGGATTTCGATAGCCCTAACTTACGCGACATGAAGGACACTGTTTGACCCTCTTCATATTGTCTCACTATTGCTATTTTCTGTTCCAAATCAATAGTTTTCTTTTTCTTTTCTCACCACCCTTATCACTAGCCCTTTTTCTTTTACTTGACATGATGGCCACAAGCAAACACCGAAAACACTGTGAGGGAATGAAACGTAAACACACTGCCTGACCACAGACACGCAAACACAACGTGCTGCCGTGAGGTTGGTCGTAAATGCGAATGATCGTAAGTCGAGGTGGTCGTAAGTCAGGGAACGGCTGTACACTGTTGAAGTGCTAGACTTGACAACATTCTCTGGCAAGGAGTTCCACAGGTTGACTGTACGCTGAGTGAAGAAAAACTTCCTTTTGTTTGTTTTAAACTTTTTGCCTATTAGTTTCATTTGGTGACCTCTAGTTCTTATATTGTGGGAATAAGTAAATAATTTTTCCTAATTCATGTTTTTCATAACAGTCATGATTTTATAGACCTCTATTATATCGCCCTTAGTCTCCTCTTTTCTAAGCTGAAAAGAACCTGTCTTTTTAATCTTTCTTCCAATGGGACCCGTTCCAAACTCCTAATCATTTTGTTGCCATTTTCTGATTTTTTTCCAATGCCAAGATATCATTTTTGAGAGGAGGTGACCACATCTGTACACAGTATTCAAGATGGGGGTGTACCATGGATTTAGAGAGAGGAAATAAGATAGTCTCTGTTTTATTCTCTATCCCTTTTTTAGTGATTCCTAACATTCTGTTCGCTTTTTTTGACTGCTGCTGCATATTGAGTGGCTGTTTTCAGAGAACTATCCACAATGAGTCCAAGATTTCTCTCGAGTAGTTGTAGCCAACTTACTCTCCATCATATTTTATGTATAGTTGGGATTATTTTTTCCAATGTGCATTACTTTATGTTTAACATTAAATTTCATTTGCCATTTTGTTGCCCAACTACTTATTTTGGTGAGATCTTTTTGAAGATCTTCATAGTCTGCTTCAGTCTTAACTATCTTGAGCAGTTGAGTATCATCTGCACATTTTGCCACCTCACTTTTTACCCCTTTCTCTAGATCATTTATAAATACATTGAATAGGATTGATCCCAGCACAGACCTTTGGGGGAACCCAGTAATTGCCTCTCTCCATTCTCAAAACTTATCCTTTATTCCTACCCTTTGTTTCCAGTCTTTTAACCAGTTATCAATCCATGAAAGGGATGTTAGACTTACCAGTCTGTAATTGCCAGGATCACCTCTAGAGCCCTTTTTAAATATTGGTGTCATGTTAACTATCTTCCACTCATTAGGTACAGAAGCTGATTTAAAGGATAGGTTACAAACCAGAGTTAATAGTTCCACAGTTTCCCATTTGAAGTCTTTCAGAACTCTTGGGTGAATGCCGTCTTGTCCCAAAAAACAGGACTGTGTAGCACTTTAAAGACTAACAAGATGGTTTAATAGGTGATGAGCTTTCGTGGGCAAGACCCACTTCCTCAGATCAAATAGTGGAAGAAAATAGCACAACCATATATACCAAAGGACACAATTAAAAAAATGAACACACATGAAAAGGACAAATCAAATTTCAGAACAGAAGGGGGATGGAGGGAGGGGGGAAGGAGGGGAGGTAAATGTCTGTGAGCTAATGATATTAGAGGTGATAATTGGGGAAGCTATCTTGGTAATGGGTAAGATAATTAGCGTCTTTATTCAAATTTGAGTGTAAAGTGTCAAATTGAAGTATGAATGACAGTTCAGAGGATTCTCTTTGAAGTGAAGTCTTAAAAGGTCTTTGAAGCAGGATGCAGGGAATCAAGTCATTGAGACAATGTCCTTTCTGGTTGAAACGGCAAGAAACTGTTTTTTCTTTGTGATCCTGTCTAATATCTGTTTTGTGGGCATTGATCCTTTGGTGAAGTGTCTGAGACGTTTGTCCAATGTACATAGCAGACGGACACTTTCGGCACATGATAGCATAAATTATATGTATTCGTCTGGCTCTTTCAATTTGCTTTTTTATTTCTCTGGGTGGGTAGTTGAGGTTTATAAATGCTTGGTAGAGATCCTGAGGTTTCTGGTCTCTGTCAGTGGGATTAGAGCAGATGCAGTTGTATCGAAGGGCTTGGCTATAGATGATGGATCATATGGTGTGTTCTGGATGGGAGCTGGAAGCATGTAAGTAACTGTATGAGTCAGTGGGTTTTCTGTAGAGAGTGGTGTCTAATTTTCCATTGCTGATTTGTCCTGTCGTGTCCAGGAAATAGATCTCTTGTGTAGAATGGTCCAGGCTGAGGTTAATGGTGGGGTGTAGGTTGTTGAAATCTCTGTGGAATATCTCCAGTGTTTCTTGGCCATGTGTCTAGATCATAAAGATGTCGATGTACCATAAGTAGAGAAGGGGTAAAAGAGGACGGGAGTTGAGGAAACGTTGTTCTAGGTCAGCCATAAAGATATTAGCATACTGTGGGGCCATGCGTGTACCCATGGCTGTGCCGCTGATCTGGAGGTATAAGTTGTTCTCAAACTGGAAATAATTGTGGGTGAGAACAAAGTTACATAGGTCTGCTATCAGATTGGCAGTGGTGTCCTCTGGGATAGTGTTTCTAATTGCTTGTAATCCATCTTCATGCGGGATGTTGGTGTATAGAGCTTCTACATCCATGGTGGCAAGGATGGTGTTATAGGGGAGGTTATCAACGTTTTGTAGTTTCTTTAGGAAGTCAGTATCTCGGAGATAGCGGGGGGTGTTGGTTGCGTAGGGGGAGAAGAGTGGGGAACTTCAAAGTGGCAGCGCCGCAGGAAGCCCTGGCTCCATGCAGTTTTGAAATGCCGCCGCAGCATTTCAAAGGGGCAACGCCACACAGAGCCCGGGGTCAGCTGGAGTCCCCAGGCTGCATGATGGCATTTCAAAGGGGCAGTGCCGGCTTATCAACTATTTGATTAGTGAAATAACTGATACTTAACATCCTTACTTTGAGTGCTTCTTTAGCATCTTGACCATCCAAGAGCCCCACTGGTTATTTAACAGGCTTCCTACTTCTCATGTACTTAAACATTTTGCTATTACTTTTTGAGTTTTTGGCTAACTGTTCTTCAAACGCCTTTTTGGCTTTTTTATTATATTTTTACACTTAATTTGCCAAAGTTCATGCTCCTTTCTATTTTCCTCACTAGGATTTGACTTAGACATCTTTTAAAAAGATGTCTATTTTTATCTCACTCTCCTTCTTTTACTTGGTTGTTAAGCCACTATTGCACTTTTTTGGTTCTCTTACTGTGTTTTTTAATTTGGGATATACATTTAAGCTAGGCCTCTATTATGGTGTCTTTGAAAGTTTTCCATGCAGCTTGCAGAGATTTTACTTTTGTCACTGTACCTTTTAATTTCTGTTTAACTAATCTCCTTATTTTTGTGTAGTTCCCCTTTCTAAAACTAAATGCCAGTGTTGGGTTGCTTAGGTGTTTTTCCCACCATAGGGATGAAAAGGTTACTTATCTTGTAACTGTTATTCTTCGAGATGTGTTGTGGCCCCTTGTCCCTGACCAATCGCCGGAGGCCTAGTCAAGGCCGTAGTGAGTTGGCTCTCTTCTGGTGGTGGGGCCCGTAAGGGAGTGACAGATGGGACACTGCTCTTATGGGATGACCCCACACTGACCCGGATGGGGAGCCGGGGTTCCCTGGGCCTGGTGGTAGGCCCACGGACCAGGGACAGAGACTTTTGGGGTGTCAAACTCTTTGGACTTCGGGTGATTCTTGGCTAGGGTGGCGGGGGGGGGGGCTCGGCTCATGTTTGGGTTATGAACTCTGTTTGTGGTGTTTTCCCCAAGTTAATGCAGTATGACTTCTCTCTGTTTCATTAAATGTTTCTTTCCTACACTCAGACACAGTGCTTGTGAGTGGGGAAGCATTGCCTCTCAGAGGCACCCAAGGGTGTGTGAATTTCCCAGATTACTGGGTGGGGGCTCGGGCCAGTTCTATGTGAGATGGACCCCAAGATATTGAACCCAGCCCTGGTTACTGCCAGGCCTACCCGGCAGAAGGGTTACACTTTAACAACCTTACTCTCATGCTGTTCTCTCTCTTAGTAATAAACCTTTAGATTTTAGACTCTAAAGGGTTGGCTCAACATGATTTGTGGGTAAGATCCAGAGTGTAAATTGACCTGGGATCTGTGGCTGGTTTCTTGGGACCAGAGAACCCGTTCGGGGTAGGTGAGATTGGGTCCTATAACTCCTGACCTGTGTGCAGGCCTGGGGCTGTTTGGGACATGGATATAGCTGGGGTGTCAGAAGGGTTTTGCTCGTGAGGCTTCTGGCTGGTCAGACAGGCAGCTGAAGTGCTCTAGGGAACTGGTTTGTGGCCTAGTTGGGAAGGTCTCCAGTCTGGGGCTATAAGGAGCCCCAAGTTTGAGCAATTCACCCTGAGTGGACCCCCTCAGTGGTGCCCAGATCTGGCCCAGCTCATCACACATCTGCACCGGTGTTGCCTGGGGCTGCACCATCTGCCCTGGTGCCGCACCATCTGCCCTGGTGCCGACTGAACCGATGGCAGAAGAGTCCTTGCCAGCCCCAATACCAGTGCCAAGGCCGGTAAGAGGCTGGGAGTTGGTGCCAGTACCTGAGTCAGCGTCTGGGCTGGAGACTGTGCAGTGGTCTGCAGGGCCCATGATACCAAGGATAGTGCCATGGGAAAACTACCCGTCTCGTGTGACGCCGTGGCCTGCACTTGCGGCACCGAGTCATCCCCCTCGGTCGAGGTCAGTTCGATGAGCTCACGCGCCGCATCGAACATCTCCAGGGTGGAGGGACACCAAATAGCCCCCATCCCATTTGCCTGACCTGGGCTCCAAGCTGGGCTGCGCCTGCTTTTAAGCACCTTCGAGGCCAAGTTCCCCTCCTTAGGGCGCACTTTGTGGCCATGCCTTTCCATCGACCACCCTCTGGAGTCTTTGGAGACCCCCGATACCGGTGACTGCGACCTGTGCCAGGGCGCCTTTGACATGGCAGTGTGATGTCTGACCAGTGCCACAGATGTAGCAGACGGTGTGCTGTGTACCGAGTGGGGACGCTTCTCACTCTGAGGCTGCAGCGCTGACTCCATTAGCAAAAGTTTTAGCCGAGAGTCCCTTTCTCTCTTAGTTCTTGGCTTGAATCCTTTGCAGAGAGCAATTCTCTGCTTGATGGGCCTCCCCTAGGCACTTCAAGTAGGAAGAGTGCGGCTC
Source organism: Pelodiscus sinensis (assembly GCF_052426305.1). Taxonomy (NCBI): domain Eukaryota; kingdom Metazoa; phylum Chordata; order Testudines; family Trionychidae; genus Pelodiscus; species Pelodiscus sinensis. Next base: position 1,120,802 of record NC_143059.1, read on the forward strand.
GCCACAGGGCATAGGTTTGGAGCAAGACCCACACGGCGTAAAGCCCTGGGGCCCTGGCATCCCCTCCCCGATGGGGAGAGTCCGCTGAGCTCTTCTCCTGTGACTAATCACCCTATTTACACAAACTAACCACTAATTATCAACAGATTTTAACTATAATACAAGATGAGAGAAGATCACAGTCTGCTAAGGGAAAGGCTGAGAGCCTGAACACACGCTCCAGCTACCGTCACAGGAGGTAAGAAGGAACTGAGGGGGTGGAGGGCCAGCAGGGGTACATATGCACTGGTATACCAGCACCACTCCAGGGGGCTCCCTGCCTGGCCCTACGGATACTGCTAGGGGAAAAAGCTCTGGAATCCGTGCACACAGCACACATACACCTAATCAGAATAGACATGAGTACTCAAAGAAGTAGTTCAATTTTATTACATTATGGTCACCATTTCCAAGCAGTCCAGTTATATTTACCTCTTGAAACAGATCCTGCGCTCCACTTAGAACTAAATCAAGAACTGCCTCTCCCCTTGTGGGTTCTAGAAAAAGCTGCTCCAAGAAGCAGTCATTTAAGGTATCAAGAAATTTTCTCTCTGCATCCCATCCTGAGGTGACATGTACCCAGTCAATATGGGGATATTTGAAATCCCCCACTATTATTGAGTTTTTTATGTTGATAGCCTCTCTAATATCCCTTAGCAGTTCACAGTCACTATCACAGTCCTGATCTGGTACTCAATAACATATCCCCACTGCTATATTCTTATTACTGGAGCATGGAATTACTATCCATAGAGATTTTTAAGGAACATTTTGGTTCATTTAAGATTTTTACTTCAGTTGATTCTACATTCTCTCTCACATATAGTGCCACTCCCCCCACCAGCATGACCTGTTCTGCCCTTCCAATACACTTCTTCTCGCCTGCACCTTGCGCAGCTCACTCCTTTCTATAGCATGTGGCTCTTTTATCCACAATGCTCCAGGATCCCAAATAATGTGCAAGGAAATATTTCAACATCAGCCCCGGAATGTTATTGCAAACAGCACAGCCTGGGCTTGGAGTAGTCGACTAGCAATGTCATAGGCTGAGTGGAAATATTTGTTAGTGGAGGCTGACGGCTTTTGTTAAGATTCCTGAATAAACAGGAAACAGAGGATCACTCTGTACTTTTCTAATCTTCCCCACCCTGTATTTTATGTTGCTTTCCAAGAACAGCCTACAGCTTCCTCTGTGTGGCACACCCACGCTATGGAAATGGTACTGGACTGTGATAGCCTCTTTCTATGGCTCTCCTTTAGTGCAATACAAGGCCAGTGTCCAAAGAGAAATTGTCCATGGGACAGGACTGACTTGACGGATTGGTAACAATGTAACAGCTTGAGTTTATTACCATCTGATATGGGTGTTTGTTAGCTTGCAGCTCACTTTTCAGCGGACAAGTGTGCACGTCACAAATACTAACCCTATGGCTACTTTTCAGACCGTTAATGTGGCTGTCAGATAGGGTCGCCACCAGCCCCCGTTTTTGCAGCACAATCCTGCTCTTGTAGCCACCCTTCAGGGCCTTGCCCTCAAGGTGGCCTATGCTAGCCCCTTTTGAGACACACCCCTAACCTGCCCCAACTAGTAGGTCTCTTTAGAGTTTACTGCAATGTACTTTTATATTGGTGCCTTGTGAGTGAAGGCAGTTAGGACTGCTGGAATTGCAAGTTATCACTAAGATTGGGCAGAGGTGCAGGGCTGTTTTCTTGTCTACCTGCAGATTAGAGAGCTGAAGCAAGGAGGCAGGCAGGCAAGAACCAGCCTAGTATAAGGTTTGTGTCTCTCTGCTTTTGGTTACGGTGGTGTTAGTCTGGATTCCAAAAAATAAAGTAGTGTTCTGCTGGAAGGTTGCAGTGTGAGTATTTCATGTTTTTGTTTTCATGACTTCTCTGCAAGTATGTCATGAATATATCTGGACCTGCAGGTCAGTGTGCTATGAATGTCATCAGTGGAACAGGGGATAGTAAAGAGGTTTGAATTAGGGATGTTAAATATCGGTTAATTGAATAGTCAAGTAACCTTCTGAATTTTTATCAGTCGACTATTCTATAGTCCCCAGGGGTGGGAAAGGCAGCCATTGTATCAGAGGCAGTGTGCAGTGCCAGGCAGGAGCCAGTCCACAAGGGGAACCAATTTAAAAACCAGTTCTCCTTGTGGACTGGCTCCCTGTCACCCAGTGCTGCTTTCTCTGATACAGAGGCAACAGAGGGATAGCAGCCCCTGTCTAAGGGGGAGTCTGAGCTCCTGGACCCAGTGCAAGCCGGAATTGAGTCAGACTACCTGCCCATCTGGCTCCTAATACACTTTAAATGCAGAGTGGCAGCGAGGATAGAGCTGGCATGAGCCAGAACTGAGTTGGGCTGCTGGCCAGCCTGTTAAAAAATTTAATGGCAAGGGTGGGAGGAGAGAAATGCATATAGTCTATAGTATTAACCGTTAAGCTTTTGCTTATTGGTTAACCAGTTAATCGACTACACTATTACATCCCTAGTTTGAATTCAGATCTTAGCTGTCAACTGATAAAATCTTTAAAAGGGTTAACATAAAAATGGCCATACTGGGTCAGGCAGAAGGTCCAGCTAGCCCAGTATGCTTCTTTCCAGCTTCTTACAAACAGAGGCTAGGAACACCATTCCTACCCATCCTGATTAATAGCCTTTGATGGACTTAACCTCCATGAATCTATCTAGCTCATTATTGAACACTGTTAAAGTACTAGTGCAAGGAGTTCTACAGGTTGACTGTGCGCTGAGTGAAGAAAAACTTCCTTTTATTTGTTTTAAACCTGCTACCTACTAATTTCGTTTGGTGACTCCTAGTTCCTACGTTATGGGAACAAGTAAATAACTTTTCCTTATTCACTTTCTCCTTAACTGTCACGATTTTATAGACCTCTATCATATTGCCCTTAGTCTCCTCTTTTCTAAGATGAAAAGACCCTGTCTTTTTGATCTCGCTTCATATGGCACCTACTCCAAATCCCTAATCATTTTTGTTGCCATTTTCTGAACTTTTTCCAATGCCAAGATATCTTTTTTGAGATGAGGTGACCACATCTGTGTGCAGAATTCAAGATGTGGGCGTACCATGGATTTAGAGAGAGAAAATAAAATATTCTGTCTATCTTTTTTAATGATTCCTAACGTTTGGTTTGCTTTTTTGACTGCTGCTGCACATTGAGTGGATGTTTCCAGAGAATTATACAAAATGACTCCAAGATTTCTTGAGTGGTTATAGCTACATTAGTCCTCATCATTTTGTATATACTCAGGTTTATATTTTCTCATGTGCATTACTTTGCATTTATTAACATTAAATTTCATTTCTAATTTTGTTGCCCAATAGCCTAGTTTTGTGAAATTTTTTGAAGCTCTTCACAGTCTGCTTTGGTCTTAACTATCCTGAGCAGTTTAGTATCTTCTGCAAATTTTCCCACCTCGCTATTTACCCCTTTTTCCAGATCATTTATAAATAGGTTGAATAGGACTGGTCCCAGTACGGACCCTTGGGGGACACCACTGGTTACCTCTCTCCCTTCTCAAAACTGCCCCTTTACTCCTACCCTTTGTTTCCAGTCTTAGCTAACCAGTCTTGGATAACCAGGTATCAATCCATGAGAGGACCTTCCCTCTTATCCTATGACTACTTACTTTACTGAAGAGCCTTTGGTGAGAGACCTTATCAAAGGCTTTCTGGAAATCTAAGTACACTATATCAACTGGACCCCCCTAGTCCACATTCTTTAGCAAGGCAGGATTTCCCTTTACAGAAACCATGTTAACTCTCCCACAACAAATTATGTTCATCTGTGTGTCTGGCAATTGTATTCTTTACTTAGGGTTGCCATATTTGAGCTTTCAAAAAAGAGGACAGCTGGTACCTGCCAGTGCTGCTGCGGCGGCGGCAGCTGCTCCACCCGCACAGGAGGCCAGGCTCAGGAGCTGGCAAACTTGTCCCCATGCATGCCAAGCTCGGGGCTCTGGCTGCTGCCTTGCTGTTGCTGGGGCTGCCGCTGCCTCCCGCTGGCTCTCATGGTGAGAGGGAATGCTGCATTCTGGACTCCTGCTTCCCCACCATGCCTCCCCGAGAAGCGTGGCAGCGTGGGCAACAGCAGCGCTGCCAACCAGCCAGAAGCCCAGGAGGAGAGAGTGGGGGGTCAGGGAAGCTGCTGGCTGGGGCCCATTGCGGGGCATGAAGTTAAAGACACTGAGGGGAGAAGTGGCATGACTAGAAAAGGAACCCAGGAATCCTGCTTCCCAGAATCCCTTCCTTTTCCCTGCCCGCCCCACCAAGCACCAGATCCCATAATCCTCAAAGCTGAGACTGGAACCCCCAAATCTAATCAACAGACACTGCCCTGCTGCAGGAAAGGTAAAAAGCAAGAAGTTCTAACACCCAGTTCCCTGCTCTAACCAAACACAGTAATTCCTCATTTAACACTACAGATGTTTCAGAAAATGATCGTGTTAAGCGAGAACGTGTTATGCGGGGTCAGTTTTCCCATTGAAAATAATGGAAAAGGTGGGGGTTGCGTTTCAAGCGGTGGTGACTGTTGGGACCGGGACATAAGGTGGGGGGAGAAAGGGGACTGGGTTACAGCAGGGAGGGGAGGGGTTTGGCTCTGGGGAAGGGAAGGGGAGGAGAATGGAGGGGGATTGGGGTGGGAGTATGCCCCTGTGATGAGTCTGCCGGGGGAGGTCACCAGGGAAGGGCGCAGTGAGCGGCGAACCCTCCATCGCTTTGCAGGGAGGCGGGGAAAGCCCCGTGCAGCTGCTGGCAACAGGCCAGCTGGGGAAACCCTGCAAGTGGGGGCGGAGGAGAGTGGGCAAGGCGGCCGGCGAGGGGGCGTCAGCAGGGAACAGCGCGGCAAGCGGGGAACCCCCCGCCGCTTTGCAGGGAGGCCAGGGAAGCTCCACGCAGCTGCCGGCAACGGGACAGCTGGGGAAATTGTGTTATTCCGGGGACAGTCATGTAATTCAAAAAACGTTCCCTAAAAAAAATCATGCTATCGTGAAAACATGTTAAGTAGGCACGTGTTAAAGGAAGAATTATTGTACACCCACCCCTCCCCCAGAGCCAGGCACCCCCAGCCCCTCTGCTCTAACCCACCCCTCCCCCAGAGCCAGGCACCCCCAGCCCCTCTGCTCTAACCCACCCCTCCCCCAGAGCCAGGCACCCCCAGCCCCTCTGCTCTAACCCACCCCTCCCCCGAAGCCAGGCACCCCCAGTCCCTCTGCTCTAACCCACCCCTCCCCCAGAGCCAGGCACCCCCAGTCCCTCTGCTCTAACCCACCCCTCCCCCGAAGCCAGGCACCCCCAGCTCCCCTGCTCTAACCTAATGTCCCTCCCCTCCTACAGAGTCAGGGTCATAAATCCAGCGGGACAGAAGGTAACACCCTGGGTCTCACCAGAACCGCTGCCACTCACTTTTGCCAGTTGGTGCTGGGGCGCATGTGCAGAGCGGCTGTTCGCGTCCAGTCGAATGGCTCCGAATGTTCCATTTGACAAGCACATGCCCCGGCCCCTCTCCGATCCCCTTTGCAGGGCAAAATCCCCGACATTTTTTGACATTTTTAAAAGCCAGCCAGCCAGCGATATAACGTGAAAACAAGGTCACGTCCAGGAAAAACTGGATATATGGTGACCCTACTTTATTATACTTTCAACTAATTTGCCTGGGACGGACAAGGATCATGTATTGACAGGATCATCTCTAGAGCCCTTTTTAAATATTGGTGTCACATTAGCTACCTTCCAGTCATTAGATTCCAAATAAAGTATGTTTACTATACATATGTACATCACTTAAGTGGTGGGCACTGTCTGGGGTATAGGCTAAAGCACTATCTAACACTATTTCATTTTAAATGCAATCTGTTTGTTGGTGGTCCCCTCGTGCTAGGTTCTGTACACACACCCCATGAGAAGATTGCCCCATGAACCTTACAATTTAAATGGAAAGACTAAGATTGCCCAAAATTGATTAATAATTTACGTGAGACTCATCTAGTGAGGGGTGGGTCTGTAAAGCTAAATGCAACGCATCTTGGGGACAGATTTGGAAGCGTGAATGCACAGCTTTCATAAATCTCAGGTCTCTTTAGTGTCTTATGTTGCACGCATCCCAAGCCACTAGTGATACTTGAAAATCACGGCTTGGGAGCTTACACCCACATCTCAAAAGGATTGAGACACCCCCACCCTCCACTGAATTCAATGAGAATTAGGCAAGTGTCAGGGCTCAGCACTACTGTGTTGCTAGTCTAAGGTGAGGTCTACACTACAAAACTGTCTACCTAACTTACGGTGACTGGCAGCCACTGCAGTTACAAAGTCACTGGTGCGTGTGCACACTTTGGTTTCTTGTGTTGATTATATTGTCAATATGGGGCTCTGTGGGACAGCTCCTGAAGGCCAGAAACAGTCAACATAAAAAATTTAGTGTCTGTACTGACACTGTATTGACCCAGCTATATCAACAATGACTCTAGGCTTCTTGGAGAGCTGGTGTTACTAAATGCGTGTAGAGAAGCACTTCAATCAGCAGGAGCCAAATTTAAGCAAAGACACTTCCACAGTTAGATTGGTGCAAGGCAGTTACATTAGTCTAACCACATAGTATAGACCAGGCATAATAGTCAAGCTGCTGGCGGGAGGGGAGAGAAGGACACAAGTAGAAGAGTTTCCGCATTGTGCATCTTTCACCATACTCAGTATGTTTGCAGGATTATTGAGTCTGACAAGGCCTTATAGCTACTTCCTTTTGATCGTGGTACACTTTGGTCTCCCTCTCTCAAGAATTAATTACTTGATTATGTTTTATTATTGCTAGCTCTTGAAAGCAGAAGCACAAGACAGCAAATCAGCAGTCTGTCAGCACATGAAACAAAGCACTAGAGCAACTCTTGCCAAGACAGAGCAGCTGCACAACAAGTCATCTTATTCTCCTTCTCCAGCCTGTGACAAACACTTTTCTAGCTGCATTTCAGACTAAGCAGGTGCACATTCTACTCTATGATGGAGAAGCAAATAAGTCTATGAAACTGGCCAAGCTATTGAGGAAGAGGCAGCTCTGTGCTTATGCTCCACCTTTCACCTGCTGATCTCAAAGCACTGAGGTTTTTGCTGCTCTGGTGTGATAGACATTAAAGAAAGTATGAATACAAGCAGTTCTGCAGTGTTCCTCTGTGCATTTAATTCACTCGCTACACAAAGGAGCCACCACTTCCAGTAACAAGGATGACTTCGCCCTGATGTTACACGTATTATCAAATTTCTAGGCCTGTGACAGCACCTTCTGGGATACTGTGAGGTGGCAATCTCATGAGATGAATAGCATGCTCACTACTCCACCACCCCTTCAAAACATGTGTGCATTTAATAGCAGCAGCACCTCTGCCATTCAGTGCATGACTGAATCAGAGCCTCGGTTGGTGTAAATTGTCCTAGAACTAGTCACTTAGTTTTGATCTTCGATAGCTGAGGCTCTGGCTCTTGGGCTCATAAGTTCCTCAACAATGTCATTTCATATAAATTACAGTTGCTTAAAATAAACAGCAATTCTCCACAGACCTTAATACTTTGAGTGCTTTAGAAACCCGCACTCTAAAGTTGGCCTAACTCTGCTCCCATTGAAATCAATGGGATTTTTACCTGTGCAACTTAGACTGACTTGAAAATTCCATCTGTAGTATTTCAGTTTGCATGTCTGGTTTCTTACCTCACTTAATCGACAACACTCATCCATGTATTCATCTAAGCTGTCGCTTGTGGGATATTTTGTGAGCTGGTGTCCATGGAGCTGAAGATCTTGCATACTCCCAAAGGTATCTTTGTAATGGTTGATGATTGGCCTTTGCTTTTCTTTGGGGTAAACAGCTAGAGGATTGTCTTTAATAGAAAGGTCTTTCTCTTTGCTGGGATTCTCTTCCAAATATTGTCCTTCACTTTGGCCAAAAAATTGATCAGGACTTTGTTCCTCCTGACAATCACTGAAATGTTCTAAGGAAGCTGTAGAGATCTGCACCGTATCTGCTGCCTGGCTGTAATATTCAACTTGCTTTTCACTTTCTGTGGCACGCTGGCTGGCCTCTCTGATGTCTTTACCCTGTCTTATGATATGGTCAATTTCTGGAGAAGAAGAGGTGCTGAGCACTCCAGAGTCAGAAGATAAGTCTCCGGTGTGAAGCACAAAGCTCTTCTCTGAGCCCTTTGGTGTAGATGGAGAATTAGCTCCACTTGGCAGTTCAACCCCAGAATCCTCCGATTCAAATTTGGACAATCTATGAAGCTGGCACTTGGACTGTAAGGTGTTAAGGTAAGTCAGAGTGGCCACATTGTCTCGTTTTGCAGAGGAGTCTCCTGTGCCCGGATTTCCCAAGCATTCTAGTGGGATGTTGACTTTGGGAAGCTTGGATTCCTCTGCATGGTCTATGGCTGTAGGTGGCAACACTGTCAACCCATTGCTCAGTATCCGCATGTTGGTCAGCACTACCTTGCCCTTGGATGATGGGTTCTTCTTGCCTGCTAAAACACAAGTCAGCTGACAGGTCACAAAGAATTGCAAAGTGCAGTCTGCTCCTTCCACTGTGAGAAAGCAATGGCAAATCATCTCCCTGCCCTCTTTCAAAAACAACTCAATAGTGATCAATACTTATTCTGAAAGTTACAGCTTCTGATCACTTGTTACATTCATGGCTTGTGCAGGCATTAGACAAACTTCAGATGCCTGACAGTAATTTCCAATAATGTGTGTGAGGGAGACTTTTCCCAGCAAATTCTATAATATCCATAGAGAAAATGTCACACACATAGAATCATAGAGCTGGAAGAGACCTCAGGAGGTCATCAACTCCAGCCCCCTGCCCAAGGCAGGACAAACCCCAACTAAATCACCCAAGCCAGGGCTTTGTCAAGCCGAGACTTAAAAACCTCTAGGGATGGAGATTCCACCACCTCCTTACGTAAGCCATTCCAATGCTTCACCACCCTCTTACTGAAATAGTTTTTCCTAATATCCAACCTAGACCTCTTCCACTGTAACTTGAGCCCATTGCTCCTTGTTCTGCCATCCGTCACTACTGAGAACAGCCTCTCTCCATCCTCTTTGGAACCTCCCTTCAGGATGTTGAAGGCTGCTCTCAAATCCCCCCTCATTCTTCTCTTCTGCAGACTAAACAAACCCAAATCCTTCAGTCTCTCCTCATGCGTTCTAGCCCCCTAATCATTTTGGTCACCTCTGCTGGACCCTCTCCAATGTGTCCACATACTTTCTATATTGGGGGGCCCAGAACTGGACACAATACTCCGAATAAAGGGGAATAATCACTTCTCTAGATCTGCTGGCAATGCTCCTCCGAATGCGCCCTAATATGCCATTAGCCTTCTTGGCTACAAGGGCACACTGTTGACTCATATCCAGCTTCTCATCCACTGTAACCCCCAGATCCTTTTCTGCAGAACTGCTACTTAGCCAATCGGTCCCTAGCCTGTAACTATGCTTGGGATTCTTCTGTCCCAAGTGCGGGACTCTACACTTGTCCTTGTTGAACCTCATCAGATTTCTTTTGGCCCAATCCTCTAATCTGTCTAGGTTACTCTGGACCCTATGCCTACCCTCCAGTGTATCTACCTCACCCGCTAACTTAGTGTCATCCGCACACTTGCTGAGGGTGCAATCCATCCCCTCATTCAGGTTATTAATAAAGATGTTGAACAAAACCAGTCCTAGAACAGATCCTTGGGACACACTGCTAGAAACCGACCGCCAACCTGACATCAATCCGTTGATCACTGTCAGTTGGGCCCAACAATCTGGCCAGCTTCCTATCCATCTTACAGTCCATTTATCCAATCCATATTCCCTTAACTTGCTGGCAAGAATATTGTGGGAGACCGTATCAAAAGCTTTGCTAAAGTCAAGGTATATCACATCCACTGACTTTCCCATATCCACAGAGCCAGTTACCTCATCATTAGAAGCTAATCAGATTGGTCAGATGATTTGCCTTTCATGAATCCATGTTGACTATTCCTGATCACTTTCCCCTCTTCCAACTGCTCCAAAATAGATTCGAGGATCCCCTCCATGATTTTTCCAGGGAGTGAGATAAGGCTGACTGGTCTGTAGTTCCCTGGATCGTCCTTCTTCCCTTCTTTAAAGATGGGCACTACATTTTCCTTTTTCCAATCACCCGGGATCTCTCCTGATCTCCACGAGTTTTCAAAGATAATGGCCAAAGCCTCCGCAATGACATTACATCAGATGCATTACATCCGGACCCATAGATTTGTGTATGTTTAGCTTTTCTAAATAGTTCCTAACTTGTTCTTTCCCCACCAAGGGCTGTCCACTTCCTTCCCATACTGCGTTGCCTAGTGCATTTGTCTGGGAGCTGACCTTGTCCGTGAAGACAGAGGCAAAGAAAGCATTGAGTACGTCAGCTTTTCCCACATCATCCATCACTAGGTTAGCTCCCTTATCCAGTAAGGGCCCCACACCCTCTCTAATCACCCTCTTATTGCTAACATGCCTGTAGAAACCTTTGTTACCCTTCACATCCCTTGCTAGCTGCAATTCCAATTGCATTTTGCCTTCCTGATAACTCCTCTGCATTCCCGAGCAACGTATTTATACTCCTCCCTAGTCATCTGTCCAAGTTTCCACTTCTTGTAAACTTCCTTTTTGTGTTTAAGCTCACCAATGATTTCCCCGGTAAGCCAATCTGGTCGCCTACCATATTTGCTTATCTTGCTGCGAATTGGGATGGTTTCTTCCTGTGCCTTTAATAAGTCTTCTTTTAAATGCTGCCAGCTCTCCTGGATTCCTTTCCCTTTCATATAAGCATCCCAGGGAATCCTGTCCATCAGTTCTCTGAGGGAGTCAAAGACTGCTTTTCTGAAGTCCAGGGTGTATATTTTGGTCAGGATCCTGAAATCTACCATCTCATGATCACTGCTTCCCAGGTTGTCACCCACCTCTAATTCCCCCACTAGCTCCTAAACTGTACCACAAATACAGTTCATCAGTATGCAATGCAAAGGCTCTCTACTGCAATGCAGTATTAGGGGAAGAATTGGTCTGTGTATCTAGAATTTATAAGCAGTCTTTTATATCCCCGCTGCATCCACAGTGTTGTACTTTATGGACACAGCATCCTTCAGAGAGAATCATAATTGTACATAATATTCCCAAATGCTGAATTTTTCATGTGGGTATAGGACTTAGCCGACCAGTTGTGAAAAAACACATGTAGCCAGCCCACCATTCAGTGATCACACACACACAGATGATGAAGAGTTCAAGTGATTTAAGTTAAGATCAGCATTAATTCATCTCAGAATTTTCTCTCCTGTTTGTCATGCCATAAAAGCAGAAATGAGCACAACCAAATCTGGTTTTTCTGGCTATTTCCATGTATTTTGAGTTTAAACGAATAATTTGCAAGGCATGTGTGTGGCAGCATTGATAGCCATAGTAACAGTCAGTGACTTGGGAAAATGAACTATGCACTTTGGCTGCTTGCTACTCTCTGTATGGTTTAAGCATGAAGTTCTTCACAAGGGCGAGAGTAGTTCATTTACAGAGAAGTGACATGGGAGCAGTTATGATTGTCAGTTTGCATATGCATGAAGCTTTGCTTTTATGGAGAATGTTTCATAGAGTGAGAACATTTCAGCAGTAGCATTTGTTGGACTGTGTAGTTGTCTCCTCGGGGCCATCTCAGGGTTTCTTTCAAAACAGACTGGGCCAAATGCTAGGAAATATATTGAAGCATGAACAAGTGACTGCCAGCTATGCCTAGTCCAGTTTTCCAACCACTACAATGACAGAGAGCAGTACTGTGTGCGGTTCTGATTGCCCCCATCAGAAAACAACAACCCTGCATCTGGAAAAAGTACAGAGAAGAACACCACCTAGTTAGGGGTATGGAACAGCTTCCATAAGAGGAGATTAGAAAGCCTACAACTTTTCCGCCAAAGAGGAATACGACAGAGGTCTATGAAATCACGAGTGATGTGGGAAGGGCTCAGTGACATGTCCATATTTACTTTCTCCACAACACAAGAATCAGCGGCCACCCACTGACATTGGTAGGGCAGTAGGTGCAAAGTTGCCCTACCAATGTCACACAGGAAACAGTCAGCCCCAGGAACACTTTGCCAGGGGTTGTGGTGAAAGCTAAAAGTACTAGTGGGTAAAAATAATTAGCTGATGTCAATGTGGACAGGTCCATCAATGGCTATAGCCCAGGTGATCAGGGACACAGCCCCATGCTCGGGGTGTCCCTAAACCTGACTGCCAGAAGCTGGGCCTGGAAGACCCATGGCAGGATCACTTAACTGCCCTATTCCATTCATTCCCTCGGAGGCATCTGGCACCAGCCACTGTCAAAAGACAGGAGAGTGGAACAGATCAGTGGTCTGATCCGGTCTGGCTAGTCTTATGTTCAAGGACCTAAAAGGGTATTTGTTATAAGGAGGAGGGAGAAAAATTCTTGTCCTATCCTTGGCCTCTAAGGATGGGACAAGAAGCAATGTTTAGTTTAGAAAAGAGAAAAGATTGAGGGGGGACATGAGAGCAGTTTTCAGGTATCTAAAAGGGTGTCATAAGAAAGAGAGAGAAAACTTGTTCATCTTGGCCTCTGAGGATAGAACAAGAAGCAATGGGCTTAAACTGCAGCAAGGGAGGTTAAGGCTGGACATTAGGAAAAAGTTCAGTAGGGATTATTAGAAATTAAAATAAAAAGAAATTAAAAGAAATTAGCAGTAGGGATACATTATCGACCACCTGACCAGGACAGCGATACTGACATTGAAATGCTGAGGGAGATTAGAGAGGCTACCAAAATAGAGAACTCTATAATAATGGGGGATTTTAATTACCCCCATATTGACTGGATACATGTCACCTCAGGAAGAGAAGCGGAGATAAAATTTCTCAATGGCTTAAATGACTGCTTCTTGGAGCAGCTGGTGCAGGAACCCACAAGGGGAGAGGCAATTCTCGATTTAGTCCTGAGTGGAGTGCAGGATCAGGTCCAGGATATAACCGTTACAGGACCGCTTGGGAATAGTGACCATAATATAACAACATTCAACATTCCTGTGGTGGGAAGAACACCTCAGCAGTCCAGCACCCTGGCATTTAATTTCAAAAAGGGGAATTACACAAAAATAAGGAGGTTAGTTAAACAGAATTAAAAGGCACAGTGACTAGAGCCAAATCCCTGAAAGCTGCATGGAAACTTTTTAACGACACCATAATAGAGGCCCAACTTAAATGTATACCCCAAATTAAAAAACATAGCAAGAGACCTGAAACAGTGTCACCGTGGCTTAACCACCATGTAAAAGAAGCAATGAGGGACAAAAAGGTATCTTTTAAGAAGTGGAAGTCCAATCCTAGTGAGATAAATAGAAAAGAACATAAACACTGTCAAATCAAGTGTAAAAAATGTAATAAGAAAAGCAAAAAAAGATTGAGGAACAGCTAGCCAAAAACTCAAATAGAAATAACAAAATGTTTAAGTACATTAGAAGCAGGAAGCCTGCTAAAAAACCTGTGGGTCCCCTAGATGATCAAGCTATAAAAGGAGCAATCAAGGACGATAAAGCCATTGCGGAGAAACTAAATGATTTCTTTGCTTCAGTCTTCACGGCTGAGGATGTTGGGGAGATTCCCGAATCTGCACCGTCCTTTGTGGGTGGTGAATCTGAGGAACTGTCCTGGATTGAAGTGTCATTAGAGGAGGTTTTGGAACAAATAGAAAAACTTAATGTTAACAAATCTCCGGGACCGGATGGCATTCATCCAAGGTCCCTCAACAAAGGCTCTTGTGTAAATTACATGGCCATGGGATAGGAGGGAAGGTCCTTTCTTGGATTGAGAACTGGTTAAACGACAGGAAACAACGGGTAGGAATAAATGGTAAATTTTCAGATTGGAGAGGGGTAACTAGTGGTGTCCCCCAAGGGTCAGTCCTGGGACCAATCCTTTTCAACTTATTCATAAATGATCTGGAGAAAGGGGTAAGCAGTGAGGTAGTAAAGTTTGCAGATGATACAAAACTGTTTAGGAAAGTCAAGACAGAAGCAGACTGTGAGGGACTCCAAGAAGATCTCACCAAACTGAGTGATTGGGCAACAAAATGGCAAATGAAATTTAACGTGGATAAGTGCAAAGTAATGCACATCGGGAAAAATAACCCCAACTATACGTACAGTATGATGGGGGCTAATTTGGCTACAACAAATCAGGAAAGATCTTGGAGTTATCATGGACAGTTCTCTGAAAACTTCCACACAGTGTGCAGCGACGGTCAAAAAGTCAAATAGGATGCTAGGAATTATTAGGAAAGGGATAGAAAATAAGACACAGAATCTCTTACTGCCCCTGTATAAAAACTATGGTACGCCCACATCTTGAATACTATGTACAGATGTGGTCTCCTCACCTCAAAAAAGATATTTTGGCCTTGGAAAGGGTTCAGAAAAGGGCAACTAAAATGATTAGGGGTTTGGAACGGGTCCCATATGAGGAGAGGTTAAAGCGACTGGGACTTTTCAGTTTAGAAAAAAGGAGACTGAGGGGGGATATGATAGAGGTCTATAAAATCATGAGTGGTGTGGAGAGGGCCGATAAAGAAAAGTTATTTATTAGTTCCCTAAATAGAAGAACTAGAGGTGACCAAATGAAATTAATGGGTAGCAGGTTTAAAACTAATAAAAGAAAGTTCTTCACACAGCGTGTAGTCAACCTGTGGCACTCCTTGCCAGAGGAGGCGGTGAAGGCTAGGACTATAATAGAGTTTAAAGAGAAGCTAGATAAATTCATGGAGGTTAGGTCCATAAAAGGCTATTAGCCAGGGGATAAAATGGTGTCCTTGGCCTCTGTTTGTCAGAGGCTGGAGAGAGATGGCAGGAGACAAGTCGATTGATCATTGTCTTTGGTCCACCCTCTCTGGGGCACCTGGTGTTGGCCACTGTCGGTAGACAGGATACTGGGCTAGATGGACCTTTGGTCTGACCCAGTACGGCCGTTCTTATGTTCCTAACTATCAGGGTAGTTAAACACTGGAATAAATTGCCCAGGGAGGTTGTGAAATCCCCATCACTGGAAATATTTAAGATCAGGGTGGATAGACATCTATCAGGGATGATCTAGATCCGTGGTCACCAACCAGTCGATCGCGAGGCATCCAGGCCTCCCCCCTCCCATTCTCTCCCCACCCCCGAGAAGCCCCACTACCTACCTTCAGCAAAAATGGAGGTAGTGCCGGCTTCCTGGGGGTAGATGGAAGTCCTGCAACTTAGCACCACTTCCAGGGGTTCTGGAAGTGCGCTGGCTGCTCTGCCAGGCCCACTGCGGGAGGGAGCGTCAGCCCCGGAGGAGGAGCACGGCGACTTCCCTGCACCAGCACAGGATGGGTGAGTCGGCCCCGAGGCAGGCGCACGCAGGGGTTTCGACCCTGGGGCAGGCGTGCGCAGGGTTCCCCTGCACCGTGGGGCGGAGGGGCAGGTGGGTGTTTCCGCACTGGGGCAGGCACGCACAGGGTTTCCCTGTGCCACAGGGGGGCAGGCGCACGCACAGGGGTTTTGGCCCCGGGGCAGGCGCATGTGGGGTTTCCCTGCGCTGGGGGGGGGAGGGGAGTCGGGCCTGGAGGAAGCATGCACTGGCTTCCCTCTGGTGGGGGGGGGGGGGGGGAGAAATCCTGGGAGGAGTCAGATGCAGGGGACTCTGCCTCCACTGGCCCCCTGCCCCCACTTCCCAGTTCCCTCTCCCCAGCCACAGAACTCTGTCCCCACTCTCCTGTCCTGAGCCACAGAACTGTCCCCACTAGCACCCTGTCCCCTGCTGCAGAACCCTGTCCTCTACCCTCCCAGCACCCTGTTCCCTCTCCCCTGCCTCCAGCCGCAGAACTGTCCCCACTGACACCCTGTCCCCTGTTGCAGAACCCTGTCCTCTACCTTCCCAGCACCCTGTTCCCTCTCCCCTGCCTCCAGCCGCAGAACTGCCCCCACTGACACCCTGTCCCCTGCTGCAGAACCCTGTCCTCTACCCTCCCAGCACCCTGTTCCCTCTCCCCTGCCTCCAGCCGCAGAACTGCCCCCACTGACACCCTGTCCCCTGACAAAACACCCACGGGCACCCTTCCCCAGTACTATGTCCCTCTGTTCCCACCAATGCAGTTGGAGCCACATTAGTGAAGCTTGGAGAGAGGGGTTGGAGGTTGTTTTTCTTTTTTTGCATCTCACTTGTGTGGCCAACTGACTTTTCTTGGGTCAGTGACCCTTGACTCAAAACAGGTTCCCTGCCCTTCTCAGAAATAAAGACAATGCAGAAACTTTGTTTGACACAGTATTTTATTAAAAAAAAAAAATGAACCCTGGCCAATCAACCCCCAACTGGAGCCAAGCCCCCATCTGCCCACAGCATCATAATACTCCTGCACTCCCCTTTCCCCCAGACCCTACATCTGAGCCTATCATACACTGGAACCCCCTGCCCTGAGCCCCTCACATACCCCAACCCAAATTCCTGCACCCTCACATCCAGAAGTCTGTGGCTTGCTTTGTACCCTAACCCTCCATCTGACCCCAACACTGCCTGGCCTGGAACTCCCTCCCCGAGCCAGCGTCCCCTTATCCACCTTCTCCTGCATCCAGATTTCCTCCCAGAGCTTGCACCTCTAACCCCTTCCCACATCCAAATCCCTCATTCCCACCGCAGAGACTACACATCCTGTCTCAACCCAGCGGGGGTCCGGCTAGACTGCAGGAGTTTTTCAGGGTTCCAGAGATATCCCAGAAAAACCCTTCTGCATCCAGGGATGCATTTATTCTTCTGCTTTTTTTAGTGGAAGAGCAAACATGATCCTTCCGTCACCCCTATATTCCTCTCTCCACAAGGAATAAGGGGGCTTCCAAAGGAAGGGGTTTTTCTTCTGACATTTGGTCCAGTCTAGACAGGCCAAATGTTGGAAAAACCTCATTCTACAGAAGAATTGGGGAAAAAAAACAGTAGTATAAGGGTTGGGGATAGCAAGTGATGGAGAGGAGGAGAACAGAGAGGGCAAGGCTTCAAGGAAGGGGCAGGGCAGTAGAGCTTGGCTTGTTCTGTCATTTAAAAAGTGATCTTGGGTGTAAAAAGATTGGAGACCACTGCTCTAGATGGTGCTTGGTCCTGCCGCGAGGGCAGGGAATTGGACTTGATGACCTTTTGAGGTCAGCTTCCGGTTCTAATGTTCTATGATTCTATTAGACTTTGAAGAAAACTCAGAAGGATCCAGCTACAGATACCAGAAAGGATCTTTGAACAATTGGAAATACGTCACTGCCTCAGGGCAATTTTCAGTCTGTGGAGTAGAGGTGGAATTTCCTCCCACATGTGGGAACAGGGAAAGCCAGAAAACCGATGGCTCAGGTATCCAGTGTCACAGGAAGAGCATCTTCAGATCAGAGCCCCACCACATTGCCCTGAAAAGGAGGGATGTTTTTCCCAGACATGGGGACAGATGGTGATACTTGCATGTAGACTGCATAGGACCACGTATCTCAGATACACAGACACTGAATAGGGAAGTTATTACAGTGAATGACAACTGGCAAGCTCCATTGCTCTCCATTTGCCTTTGAAACTAGTCATTGTTTTACCTAAATTGACACAGCTGTCATGGGAGCCAGGGTGACTTGCATCAACTATCTGAATCCTGCCTTCTTTTTGGTCTTTCCAGCTAACATTGCACAACCTAAAATGCCTGTTTCAGTCCAAGATGGATACTAACTAAAGCCCAGGGCCAACACTTGGTGAACTCTGCAAAAGCCCAGATCTGCATGTCACTGAACTTTGCCTCCTGGATGTTCAAAAGCTTCAGAGGGGTAACCGAGTTAGTCTGTAACTGGAAAAACAACGAACAGTCTAGCAGCACCTTAAAGGCAAACAAAACATGTAGAGAGTATCATGAGCTTTCTAGACTATTTGTTGTTTAAGTTTTGCCTCTTGGGACCATCACTTGTTGAAATATAACGTTGGGTCACTGACACAGCAGAGAGGGGCTACGATACTTAGGCCACACACAATTATTCACCTGACATTTTACATCCTGTTTCATTTCCTGCCATTTTCCCATCTCTCCTCCTTCCTGTTTTCATAAGCCATGAGCCCCTTCAGATGGATTTCCTGATGATGTGATGGTTCTTCAATAGGAAGGAAGGGGAAAAAAAACCTACAGCTAGAATGCGGAGAGTTCAGTAGTTCAGGCAGCATGACCCCGCGACCCTTCTAGCAGCACTATCCCTTCTTCATTCCTCCTCCTGTTTTGTTCCACCACTCCAGCCTTTCTTGCTAACAGTGTAACTGGACCTCTTATGGTGCTGTGGTCATCATGAACAGAACAGATTATGAACAGGAGGTGGCCCGACAACTCACCAACACCAGATTCTATAGGCTTCTCTCCTCTGATCCCACTAAAGAATACCAAAAAACCCCTAAACCATCTGCTCAGGAAACTTCCTGCTACAACTCAGGACCAAATCTACACTAACACACCCCCAAATCTGCTACCCAAGATCCACAAACCTGGAAATCCCGGATGACCCATTATCTCAGGCATTGGCACACTTACAGCAGGATTATCTCGCTATATTCTCTCCCTCCTCAGATCCGATATTACAAACACTCTTAGCTATCTTCAAGACACTACCGACTTCCCGAGGAAACTACAGAACATCGGTAATCTTCCTTAAAACACCATCCTGGCCACCATGGAGGTAGAAGCTCTTTACACCAACATTCCACCCCAAGATGGATTACTGGTGGTCAGGAACACCATCCTGATGATGCCCCTGCACACAGAGCTACAGAGCTCTGCAACTTTGTCTTCACCCACAGCTATTTCAAATTTGGGGACAATTTGTATCTTCAAGTCAGGGGCTCAGCTATGGGCACCTGCATGGCCCCACGATATGCCAATGTCTTTATGGCAGACCTTGAACAACATTTCCTCAGCTCTAGCTCTAGCACACTTACTCTACATTGATGACATTTTCATCATATGGACCCACAGAAAAGAGACACTAGAAGAATTTTAAAGGGATTTCAACAACTTCCACCCTACCATCAATCTTTGGCTGGATCAGTCCACACAAGAGATCCACTTCTTTGAAACTACAGTACAAATACGCAACAGCCACATTTCCACCACCTTATACTGGAAACCTACCGACCATTACACTCACCTACATGCCTCTAGCATCCATCTTAGACGGATTTTCCAATTATTTGTTTACAGCCAGGCCCTAAGATACAATCGGATTTGTTCCAATCCCACAGACAGAGACAAACACCTACAAAAATCTATATCAGACATTCTGAAAACTAAAACACTCACCCGGAGAAGTGAAAAAACAGATTGACAGAGCTAGATGAGTACCCAGAAGTCAGCTTCTTCAAGATAGGCTCTACAAAGAAAACAAAAGAACTCCACTTGTTATCACCTACAGTCCCCAACTTAAACCCCTCCAAAGCATTATCAACCATCTACAACCTGTCCTGGAAAATGATCCCTCACTCACGCAGGCTTTGGGGGACAGGCCAGTCCTTGCCTACAGACAACCCCCTAACTTCAAACAAATTCTTTCCAGCAACCACGCAACATACCTCCATCATGGTCACCCTGGAAGCCACCCCTGCAATCAACCCCTGTGCCATCTCTGTCCACACATCTATACAAGCAACTTCATCACAGGACCAAACCACAAACTACCACATCAGAGGCTCATATAACTTCACATCCACCAATGTGATCTATGCCATCAAGAGCCAGCAATGCCCCTCTGCCATGTATATTGGCCAAACTGGACAGTCTCTACGACAAAGGATGATTAATGGACACAAATCAGATATTCAAGAAGGTAATACACATAAACCTGTTGGGGAACATTTTAACTTCCCCGGGCACTCATTAACGAATCTCAAACTTTCCATATATTACAAGCCAATTTCAAAAACCAGCTTGAAAGGCAAGTTGCAGAGCTTAATTTAATTTACAAGTTTGTACTGTAAGTTACTACAACAGAAGTTTAAATAAAGACCTTAACTGGATTACCCGCTACATTCCACAGCCTAATGATATAAAAAGCCAAACACAGGTACTTGAGTACTTAGAATCCTCTTTATCAGCTTCATTTAGCATAGAAACTAATGACTATTCTTTTCCAATTTTTTCTCCTTTCCTTTCCCTCCCCATCCCCTCTCTTTCTCTCCTATGTATTTGGAACTTGGACCTCTTAAACTACATTCATCTGAAGAAGTGGTTGTGTCCACGAAACCTCATGATACCATCTACATTTTTTGTTAATCTCTAAAAAATAAGGAAATAGGAAGGAAGATCAGTGTAGATGGGATCAAACTAGAGAACATAGAGAAGTTCACATATTTGGGGAGCACCATGACATATGATCTAGACTGTAAGAAGGAAATAGCGACTAGAATAGCGAAAGCAAGAGTGAGTTTGAAGGCAATGGATAAGATCTGGAAAAGTAAAGCGATTAGCTTAGAAATTAAGCTGAGTGTCTTGAAAACGTGTATTTAGCAGAATGTTGTATGGATGTGAAACATGGCTGATAATGAAAGATTTGAAGAGAAGGATATTGGTGTTCGAGAGGAGTTGTTATAGAAAGACCCTGAGAATAGGATGGATGCAGAAGGTCACCAACTAGGAATTATTGGGAAGATACAGCCGAAAGAGAACCTATTGCAGAAGGTTATACAAGGGAAGTTACAGCTATTCGGGCATATCTGCAGAATGAATAACAAGCAAAAAATTAAGACCCTGGTATTCAGCATAACGGATGGTCCGAATAGGAGAGGCAGACCCCACAGAGAATGGGTAGATGATATAGTAGACTGGAGCGGAGCTGGCCTACAGAAACTAAGCCACTTTTCACTGGACAAGGAAAGATGGAAGGAAACAGTGAGGGAGGCATTGGACACCAACAGGCGTTGAGCCCATGGTTATTGATGATGATGCATCTTTTAAGTTGGACCTCAATAAGGCTAAGCTGGATATTACAAGAAGGTTTTTCAGTTTTCCTGATGTGCTTTCCGTTTGCTGTAAAGTACCCAGAACTTGAGATTATCTATGTTGCAGTAGTTTCAGTCACTTCAAACTGATATTTTCAAAAGTGTTTAAGATCATATGCAGTCCAAATCCCATTGGGCACTTAACTCTAATCCTCTTTGAAGATGCTGGTACTTTCCAACTAAGAACTGAACCTATACCCATTGAAGACAATGGAGGTTTTGGCACTTGTCCCTGTATTTACAGGAATTTCTCTCACTTGGCACTGAAATGCAGCTTGCCCTGGGGTGGAGCCTGGAACTTATACAGCAACGTACAGTAACACTACATAGTGATTTAGGAATGCTGTATCCTATTGAAACTCCAGGAGAAACTTAGTCAGGGAGCTATCTGATTTGAGCTAACAGCCTTTTTCACCACCTCTGTTAGAAGGAATATTTCCAAACACACCGCTGAACATTGAACTGATCTTCGGGATCCCCCCTACCAGCCCCACAAGAGAAGGCCTCTACGTGGACCCCTCTTGAGGGTCGTAACGGGAGTCTGGACTTCTACATTGATTGCTGCCGCAAACGTGCACAGGCTGCCAGGGTGAACAACCAACATCATGTGACACATACCTCAGCCATGCAGAATGCAATGCTATCCACAGCCTCAAAAAAACTGGACAGATTATGAACAGAAGGCTGCCAGACAACTCACCAACACCACATTCTACAGGCTTCTTTCCTCAGATCCCACTGAGGAATACCAAAAGAAACTACACCATCTGCTCATGAAACTCCATGCGACAACCCAGGACCCAAATCTATCTGAACACACCCCGAAATCCCAAAGCAGGAGTGTATCAATGCCACACTGAAGCTGATAAGAGTTACACTGGCCCAGCTGGCAGAGTCTCCCATCCCCAAGCCCCACTGGGCATTCTCCAACTTGAGACAGATTATAAAAGCTTCTGGAGCAGCTCAATCAGGGCTGGCTGCTGAAAGGGAAGGAGGCGCGGATAAATCTCCAGCTCAGGAAACACAAAGAGCGGCAGCCGAGCCAAGAGCAGCTACCAGAGAAGCTGCAGAATGAGAACGAGCACATGGAGAAGACATCAGTCAGGTACTGGTAGGAAGTAGCCCAGGACTGGCAATTGCCCCCCGAGTGTGCAGTATGTTGCAGCAGGATTCCCTGCTGAGTGAGCAGCGGCACAGTCCACTGCTCATACAAGGCTCCGGGATGGGACCGGGTGGAGAGAGGGGGCCCGAATCCTCCTACCCCTCTTTACATAACCCCATGTTGGGGTGGGGGGAGAGCTTTACTATTATTCCATTAACTAAGGCTGCAGAGCCGTAGTTCTCAAATTAAAGGGACTACTATATGGACCTAAGCAGCAGGGCCGTATTACCCTGACTAGAGAGGCTTCTACACAGACCAGCCGTGGCCAACCCGTGGCTCACGAGCCGCATGCAGCTCTTCCCCCCCCCCCCGCCGGGTGCGGCTTGCAAAGCCCCCCAATCTCCATGGCTCAAAAGCTACCCCCACGCCTCCAAAAACAGCCCTCTCCTCCCAGCTTCCTGTGCTGACGTGGGCAGAGGAGCCATCGAACACGGCCATAAACGCTGCAGAATAAAGACGGCAGCAGGAGCCTGCTGTGGCCAAAAAGCCTCAAAATGCATTTAAATGAGGTTTCTTAAAGGGGCAGAGCCCTTTTAAGGAAAAAAGAGGGGGTTGTTTGGGTTTTTTGCTTGACAACATTGCCCCGGCTCTTTGCGCTGGATCCACTGCTATCTTGGCTCTTTGCCCAGAATGGGCAGAAGTGGTCTCCCTGATGGAAGACTACCTAGCATCAGAGCGACCTGAGGTGCATGGCCGGAGAGCTGAAGAGAGTCTTGATCTGGAACCCCAGGTAAGGAGAGGCATCCATCAACGAGAGCCCAGGAGCTTGAGGTGCCCTGTCAACCCCCAGAAGCCTGTCGGAAGGCCAATTAGACAGCAATCAGTCAGCCTACCAATGGACTGGGGGAGGAGTAGTAGGTCAGTAGGACCTGAGGATGGAACACAAAGAGCCAGAAGGGACAAACCGAGGCAAATGTTATATTTGCAGGCAAGAGGGGCACTTCTGGAAGGATTGCCCATCCATAGCTACAATCCTTGTACAAGTGCTGACGGCAAGTCATAAGACCAGGGATCAAGGCCCTGCCAAGCTGTTAGCCTGAAAGAGGATGGGACCCCAGGAACCCTCCAGTCGACTCAGATTACATCCAGACGTTGGTGCGAGCTGACCTGATGGAGTCCTCTGAGCCACTGGAGCACCAGAATAGGAGCAATGTGTCCACAGGGACATGCAGCCATACCCAACTGCATGGGTGCTGCTGTCAGACAAACATGAGGAAGGAGTCTGTCGGGTTCGTCTGGCCCCAGATTGCCTTGCCCCGTGATTTTACACCGGGTCTGGTGGGGGTTCCACCAGATTGGTAAGGACTGGAGCCAGAAAAGGACCAAGGCGGTCAGGGCACACCCAGGAAGGTGAGGGCTGATGACCCACTGGGTCCCCGGGAACTGCCCTTCTAGCCAGCCCCAGAGACTGGGCTGATGAGGGAGATGGAAGCCAATTGACTAGATACCAGCAGTGACTTCATCTGAGGCCAGGGAAAAGATCCAACACTGAGTCAGGCCTGGATTTGCTGATTGCCCCATATCTACCTACACTGGAGTTGGGGCTGTTGGTGACAAACTCCATGGCCCCAACACCTGTCATGATCGGAGAAGAACTGGACCCTAAACAACTGGAAAAGCTACACCAGCTAGTCCAGGCCTTCCCCTCAGTGTCGTCCACCTACCCCAGATGGACCAACTTGGTCCACCGCCATATAGCCACTCTGCCAGGCCAAAGGTACATGATCAGCACTGACCCCTGCCCTAATTAGAGGGACTGCTGTATGGACCTAGGCAGGAGGGCCACAGTACCCTATACAGGGACTAATGCCACTGGGCCGTATTACCCTGAAGAGGGAGGACTGGACTATATGGATTGAGGCCACTGGGCCATATTACCTCAGATACCGAGGCACGTATAATGACTGAGGCCACAAGGCCGTAATACCCTGAATACAGGGGCACTTATTGTGACTGATCACTGGGCTGTAATACCATGAATACAGGAGCATGTATATTGACTGAGGCCAATGGGACATGCTATAAACAGTCTCAGTGATTGTGAGTTCACTCAACCAAGGAAAAATGTTGAGGGGCCCCCGAGGGCTTGGCACCCCTCAACAAGGAGTTTTCTATCTGCTACCCAAAATCCACAAATCTGGAAATCCTGGACATCCCATCTTCTCAGGCATCCATACACTTACAGCAGGATTGTCCAGTTATGTTTACTCTCTCCTCAGATCCTGTGCTACCAGCACTCCTAGCTACTTTTGAAACAACCCTGACATCCTGAGGAAACTACAGAGCATCGATAATCTTCCTAAAAACACAGTCCTAGCCACCATGGATGTAGAAGTTCTTTACACCAACATTCCCAATGAGGATGGATTACTAGCTGTGAGGAACACTATCCCTGATGATGCCACAGCACAACTGGTGGCTGAGCTATGTGGCTTTGTCCTTATCCACAACTATTTTCAATTTGGGGACAATTTAGACCTTCAAATCAGTGGCACTGGGATGGGCACCTACATGGCCCCACAATATGCCAACATCTTTATGGCTGACCTCAGACAATGTTTCATCAGCTCTGGTCCCCAGCACCTTTCTCCACTTATGCTTCATTGATGGCATCTTCATCATATGGACCCACAAGAAAGAGACCCTTGAAGAATTCCACAAGGATTTCATCAACTTCCACCCTACTATCAGTCTTAGCCTGGACCAGTCCACACAAGAAAACCACTTCCTTGATACTTCAGTACAATTAAATGATGGCCACATTACCACCACTTTGTACCAGAAACCTACTGACTGATAGTCTTACCTACATGATGTCATCTGAACCCCAAAGAGATGGCTACTTGTGTATTTGATGGAGCCCCAAACGTCTCTGGAAGTTATAGTGAAATACAACTATTGCTCAGAGAAAAGCATAACCCTAATCTCGCCTATACAGGGATATCTATTCTAACCAGCACTATTATGGGCTGTAGAATTTTAAAAATACATTCAAAAGCCATAAATGTAATGTCTTTGTTATACTCTTTTCAGCAAGAGTCCAAAAATACTGAACGTAATGGAAAAAAAGAGAGGATATACCGGGGCTAAAGTGCAAATATGAGTCCAACCTGGGAAAACCCATTAGCTTTCCTCAAACAGTCCTTGGCTGTTGTCTTAAAATTACTGCAACCATTTGGAAAAGTATCTATCAAGATGGGACAGATCAAAGTTGTGAGGCTGGTGGACTACTTTTGCTACTAAATTCAGAGATGACTTTTGCTATTCTATCTCGTTAAGTCTACTGTTGAAACCACTTTTGGGTCATTAAAACAGTGCCATCCAAGAATCTGTTACAACAGATGCAAGTCTTTGTCCAGCAACGGAAACTATACTTGATCAAAGAAACAGCAAGAAGCAGCAGCAAAGACTTTATTCAATTTTTGCTCTAATGAAGGCACTTCAATTGACTCCTTAAATGAAGAGGACAAGAAGTGTTTGTTAAACCGGCTGAAAAAAAGATACAGACTTGATTCTTACAAATCTACAAAAGCAACTTTTGTATTCTATTCAGCCTTTATGTAACTTTTACGGATGCCTGTCTTATAAAATACTAACAGTTGAGTGGAGTGAGAGGCTACCAGCAGGTAATCAGGGCAGAATAGAGAATTTGAACACAGAGTGGAATATCATTTGATGAAAGGATAAGATTTGACTTCAATTTTTTTATCATCACTAGTGGTTCAACCCAAACTGTGTGCCAATTCCTGGGGTGAAAAAAATGAGGGAATTTGTGTCTCGCTACTCCACGTCACAACAACTACAGCGGAGCATTTTTTATGCCCATCAAATAGAATTGTGCATTCTAAAAGGCTTCACCTTCCAATTTCTGCCTAATCATGAGCATATCATGAAGGACTAGAATACATGAGAATTTACCAAAGATGAATGCACCACATTCAAGAAGTACATTAAAAGAGTTGTGCAAACTTTCAAGAAAAAAACAAGAAGGATGTAAATGTTGTGCTTCATAGGAGGCTTGAATAGCCAGCTTTAATTTGTGTGATGATTTTAAAACATGAACTACATCTAGTAAAATGGTTGTAACACACTTTTCAGTTTTTACTACCATTCCATACAACCCACCTTCACCCTCATTCCTCATCAGCTGTCACCCTCCCTGTAAATTTGAGCACTCCGACTCACTTCAATTCCTGGGGAAAACATTGCAGAGGATGGAAATTAGTGAAGGAAGACAAAAATAAGAGGATTTGACATATGAGGAATTAAGTTAACATTACAGCTTAGTAAGAAACAGAGTGGAGACTGTATACCAACACTTGAGAGGCAGTGACAGGGGAAAGAGTGATGAGAAGTTTAAAGGCATGAAATAAAAGAGGAGATGGCTTCCCTAGTGGAAAACCCACTTAAGATTTTTCAGCTGGCCAAATAGTTTCTTGGAGTAGGGCAATGGGTCTGTTGAGTTACTGTCCCGCTAGCCCAGTGGTCACCAACCAGCAGATCGGGATCTATTCGTAGATCTTGGAGACTTCGACAGGTGATCCTGTCAGGTTTGGCTGGGAGGCTGTCAAGTGCCAGCACTTCATCTGCCCCTCTCAGCACTGCCCTGTTGCTCCTGTGGAGCTGTCTCCCACCCCCGGGAGCCTTTTGCTTGCTGTGCAGGGCACTGATGTCAGGCTGCACCTCCACCCACCCTGTACCCAGTGGTCTCCAACCTTTTTACACCCAAGAACACTTTGTAAATCTCAGAACAAGTGAAGATCTACAACCTCACCCCTTCCTTGAAGCCACGCCCTCTGGGCTGAACACCATTGCTAGCTGGCCAGGCAGCTTCCCCTTTGCACCAGCCCACGTGGAACATGGGGCACCCTGGCTGAGCGCCATGGCCGGCTGGCCGGGCAGCCACTTCTCTTCGCTCTAGCCCTGCTGCCCTGCGCTCAGCCCAGGGAGACTGTGCCTAGCTCTAACTGTGCTGGAGCAAGCTTCCCGGGGCTACGCGCAGGGCAGCCGGGCACTCAGCCAGGGTGCCCCACGCGGGCAGGCACAGAGGAGAAGCCGCCCGATCAGCTGGAACATGGGCCAGCCTCTTTCAGCTGAAAGCCACAGCCAGCTGTGTTGTTGCTCGGTGAGTAGCTGCTCCTCAAATGAGGAAATCAAATGTAAATGTACTGTGCAGGCACGCAGTTCAGAGAGGGCTCAAGATCGACTCTTAGGGCCCCTGAGACCGACCGGTAGATCACAATCTACTGGTTGGTGACCACGGCTGTACCCTAGCTCCACAGAGTGCATGGATGGAGAGAGTTTGCTGGCTGCTTTCGGGAGTGGTGTAGGGCCAGAGTAGGGGTAAGCCTGCCTTAGTCTCCTGCACTACCACTCAAACCACCTGTGGGAAGTAGTGCCTACCTGGAGGCTGCCTTCCAAACTCCTGCCCTAGTCCTGAGTTCCCCTGCACCCAAACTTCCTCCCAGAGACTGCACCCTGAACCCCCTCCTGCACCTCAACTCCCTACCCCAGGCTCAGCTCCCCCCCTTCATGTTACCGAATTTGAGGGTAGCAGCCAGCTCACTGCTGCACCCATAGGTGAGGGTGTTTGCCCCAAAAATGGTATAAAAGGGGCCATGTGGGGTGTTGAATAGAAGCTCACTGTCTGCTAATCCTATGTACGCTGTTCATGTGTTTGTATAATGTCTGTGTGTGAAATTATAAGCATGTACTTTGTATGGATACTGAATATTTCCCTGCGTGTGGTTGAGCACTGGGTAGAGCCCGGCCTATGGACATGCTAATTAGCGAGGCCCTGTGGGACAATGGCTCTCAATGGGCTAAGGACACGTCTAAAGAACAAGGGCTGCCAGCAGGGAACACAGGGATAGGCCGCTGGCCAGGTAACCTGCTGCAGCCAAGAAGAGACCAGGAAGGAGGGATAAAGATGCGATGTGGCTGACTCCATCTTGGTACTCAGCTCTTCATCGCAGAGGCAGCAGTGCAGGGATCGAAGAGCCGGGAAGAACTGTGGACCCATCCTGATTCTAGGATGTGCAACAAGGACTCTTAAGCCAGCAGCTGTAACATCTCTGCTAGAGCCTGCATCGAGAACGGGGAGATTCGATGCACGTAATGTATGATACTTCAGCAACCTCACTCTCATGCTTTTCTTTGTGGTAATAAACCTTTAGATCAGTGCTACCCAACGTTTTGGGGCTGCCAGGCACCTGGGGGCGGGGCCACTCACGCGCCAAGTGTCCAGAGGCGGGGTTGCTCACAGGCCACGTGCCCGGGGGAAGGGCCAAGCATGCACTGCGCGCTCGGGGCCAACACCGGCACGTGCCGCAACCCCAGGCAGGGGCCGCCCAGGCGCCGTGCGCCCGGGGCCAGCACCAGCATGTGCCGTGACCGCGGGGCAGGGGCCGCCCATGCACCCGGGGCTGGCACCTGCCGCACGCCCGGGGGCACGCCAGCCCAGAGTGCTCCGTGGGCACACACAAATGGCCCTGCAGGCACCATGGCACCCGCAGGCACCGTGTTGGGGACGACTGCTTTAGATATAGATTCTAAAGGATTGGCCCAGCGTGATTTGTGGGTAAGGTCCAGAGGGTAAATTGACCAGGGATCTGTGGCTGGTTTCTTGGAACCGGACAGGACTTGTTCGGGGTAGGTGGGATTGGGTGCTAGGACCCCCCACCTGTGTATAGGCCCGGGGCCATCTGGGGCACGGATATTGCTGGGGTGTCGGAGGGGTTTTGCTCGGGAGGCTTCAGGCAGGCTGCTGAAGTGCTCTGTGGGGCTGGTTTGTGGCCTGTTTGGAGAGGTCACCAGTCTGGGGGCTGTAAGGAGCCCCGGATTTGAGCAATTCGCCCTGAGCGGCGCCCTCAGCTGTGCCCAGACCCGGCCCGGTCCGTGTCACCCCCACACTCCAAATCCTTTAGCCCAAGATCAGAGTCTGCATCCCCTTCCCCCGCACCCCAGCCTGATGAAAGTGAATGAGGATGGAGGAGGAATGGAGAGGGGGCCCCAGAGAAGGGGCAGGAAGGAGGTGGGGCAAGGTGTTTGGGTTGCAGGCAGATCTTGGTTTGCATTTAAATTCAAGAAGTGATCTTATGCTTAAAAAGGTTGGAGCCCACTGCTCTAGGCAAAGCCTCTCGGGCTCAATGTGGCGTTTCAGTGGAGCCCAGGGTCAGCTGGGGAGCACTGCCTCAAAGTTTCAAAGGGGCAGTGCCACATAGCTGAGCTGGGCTCAGCTGCGCAGTGCTACCCTTTGAAGTAGCCGCTTCCCCCCTTTGCTGCCTCTATCTGATAGAGGCACGGGGGGGGGGGGGGGAGGAATCGACAAGTCTTTAACATCCTTACTTTACTCATGGCAGGAGTGGGGAGCCTTTGAGTCGGCGGACACTGACCCACAGAAAAACCAGTTAGGGGTCACACAAGTGAGAAGCAAAAAAACCCTCCAAACCCCCAACCCTACCTGATGTGACCCTCAACTGGCACCTCACTACCCTGGGGCTCAGCCCCATAGTGGGGGAGGGGCAAGGAGGGCTGAGGTTGAAACCCTCAGCCAGATGGACTCTTCTGGGATCCAAGGTTAGTGGATTTTGTGCCCCCCTCTCCTCCGGGTTGGGGACAAAAGTGAGGCATTAAGTGTGCAGGACAGGGCTGCCACTGAGTGGGTTAAGGATGGGAGTGCAGGGTCTGAGTGGGAGCTTGGCTGTAGGAGGTCTGGCCAGAGGACAAGCTGCCTGGTCAGGGGGCAGGAGTAGGAGGGAGGCCGGCTTCCTGGCCAATGGGCAGAAGGCAGGGAACGTCTGGCCAGGCAGAGAGCAGGTGGGATGTTGGCCGGGGGGCAGATGGTGTCTGGCAAGGGAGAAGCCAGCCAGGGAGCAGAGGGGATTTTGGACAGTGGGCAGGCTGACTGGCTGGCTAAGGGCAGGGCATATTTTGGCCAGGGGGCAGAGGGAATGATGGCCAGGGGGCACAGGGCAAAGGGTGTCATAAGAACATAAGAACCACCAGACTGGGTCAGACCAAGGGTCCATCTAGCCTAGTACCCTGTCTGACAACAGTGCTCAAAACAGAAGCCCCAGAGGGAGGGATCACAGTAGGTAATCATCATGTAACCCATCTCCTGTCATCCCTTTCTAGACAAACCGAGGCTAGGGACACCATTCCTACCCATCCTGGCTAATAGCGGTTGAAGGACCTAACCTCCATGAAGCTATTTAGCTCTTTTATGAAGCGCGTTAAAGTCCTAGACTTCACAACATCCTCCGGCAAGGAGTTCCACAGCTTGACCGTGTGCTGAGTGAAGAAAAACTTCCTTGTGTTTTTTTAAACCTGCTACCTATTAATTTCATTTGGTGACCCCTAGTTTTTACATTGTGGGAATAAGTAAATAACTTTTCCTTATTCAATTTTTGCCACACCAGTAATGATTTTATAGACCTCTATCGTATCCTCCCCTCAGTCTCCTCTTTTCTAAGCTGAAAAGTCCCAGTCTCTTTAATCTCTCTTCATATGGGACCTGTTCCAAACCCATAATCATTTTTGTTGCCCTTTTCTGAATCTTTTCCAATGCCAATATAACTTTGAGATGAGGCAACCACATCTGTGTACAGTGTCTGGCCAGGGGACAGGGAGCAAGGGGTGTCTGACCAGGTTGCTGGGGGGGGATGTTGGGCTCAGGATGGGGGGGATTTTGGCCAGGGGACAGAACAGAGGTTGTCTGACCAGGGGCTGAGGGAAGGGGGGGGATGTTGGCCAGAGGCTAAGGAGGTGTCTGGCCAGGGGACTGGAAGAAGGGGGGATTTTGGCCAGGGGCCTGAAGGCAAGGGGCGTCTGGCAAGGGGAACTGGGCAGCCTGGGCATGAAGGGGTGGGGGTAGGGCTACCAAGTAGTCTCAAAAAAATACCGGACACACTTGATCGGGGGTGGGCGGAGGGACCGTCTGGGAGGGGAGCAGGGCTAGCCGGGAGGAAGCAGGGGGGATGGGAAGCAGAGCTGGCGGCAGGGGCGGGGGTTCGGGGGGAGCAGGGCTGGCTGGGGGAGATCAGAGGAGGGGCAGCCAGCGGGAAGCACAACTGGTCGGGAGGGGTCAGGGGCAGCAGGGCTGGCCAGGGGAGATTGGGGGAGGGGCGACCGGCAGGAAGCAGAGCTGGCAGGGGCAGGGCAGAGTCAGAGTGGGGCTGGCGGGGGTGGGGGCAAATCGTGGGGAGAGGGACTGACCCACATGCATACAGATTCCAGGGCGCTCCCCATCCCGTGCAGTCCCGGTGAAGCTTCCCCTCCTCCTCAGACGCAACCAGAGGCTCCCAGCACCGATCACGCCCTGCCTCCCAACCATTCTCTCCACCCCACCCCCACCAGGCTTCCGTCCGGCACCCCTCCGGAAAACCAGAAAATACTGGACATTGCACATCTCCCTTATTTTCTACATTTTTTTTTTTAACCAGACACCTGGCAATTCTAGATGAGGGGCACTTACTTGTTTTTGTGCCATATGGGAGGCGCTGTGTAACACGCCTCCCCCTGCTCCCATTCCCCAGGAAGGACGCAGGAAAGGTGTCCCGGGGGAGGCGCCGTGTAACACGCCTCCCCCTGCTCCCATTCCCCAGGAAGGACGCAGGAAAGGTGTCCCGGGGGAGGCGCCGTGTAACACGCCTCCCCCTGCTCCCATTCCCCAGGAAGGATGCAGGAAAGGTGTCCCGGGGGAGGCGCCGTGTAACACGCCTCCCCCTGCTCCCATTCCCCAGGAAGGATGCAGGAAAGGTGTCCTGGGGGAACAAGTTAGCAGTGTGGGGAGCCATCTTTGGTTCCTGGTTTCCTGTGCACAAAGCCATGTTTAGTTCTGCATGTTCCCCGCACGCCGGATCCAGCAGGGAGGGGACTTTCTCCCTGCTCCTCCCCGCAGGAAGCTGCACTGGCGTTCGAGTCTAGCGGGCCCATAAAGCTGGCTTTCTGCTGTGGGGGGAGGGCTGAGTCAGGGCTCCCAAAGAGCCATGGGTTGCAGACCCCTGCACTAG
Source organism: Pelodiscus sinensis (assembly GCF_052426305.1). Classification (NCBI taxonomy): domain Eukaryota; kingdom Metazoa; phylum Chordata; order Testudines; family Trionychidae; genus Pelodiscus; species Pelodiscus sinensis. The sequence goes on from NC_143059.1 coordinate 1,153,105, forward strand.
AGTTTGAAAAAAGAAAATCTGTTGTGTGGCTAAATTACTGCCAGTCAAAAACGTACAATTCACACAACATTAAAAAGGCTTAAAATGAGTAGTCCTGGAGCACCTTCGAGTAACACACACAGATCGGATCATGCGCTTGTGGGCACAAGCCACTTCAGATCACTCATTCAGTTGATAGAGCATCCCACTCTTAATCTGAGGGTTCAAGTGCCTCCCCCCTTCTCTGCTGTGCGCCCTGGTGCCTTCCCAAACACACAACATTGTCAATGGAAACAATTCACACGTTTGTCACATTTCTGGGTGGGCCTGCGGCCCTTCTCCCAACAGCAACAGTCGTTGCTCTTCTAGAAGCTCTGCAACAGCTCTCTGTACCCCTGGGTAAACACATCCCAATTTAAACGGGCCTGGCAACGTGCTCCAGGGATCCCAGCTAGCGGAATTGCTCTAGGGAGCTTCTTAGAGCAGCAGCGCTGCCACATTTGTGTACCCCTTTAGGACCAGTTTGGACTTTTGCAGCAGCCAGGATGGGAGAGCACAGAAAGTTTAGCCCAGCAATCAAGCCACAAGCAAGTGAGCAGCTACATTTTACATCGGCTGAAACTAAGTCACTCATTGTGGAGCCCAGTAGAGTAATCCAAAGTCCCAGATGTTTGGCTCACTGTCCATGTAAGAGGCGAACATAGCCAGCTTCCAGGGAGTAGAAATCCTTTGTTTTGTGAAAGTGACAGAGCAGTATCACTGACATACTCTAGTACCGTGGTCACCAACCAGTAGATCGTGAGCTACCGGTAGATGTCAGGGGCTCTAAGAGTAGCTCTTGAGCCCTCTCTGAACTGCACGCCTGCGCAGTACATTTACATTAGATTTCCTCATTTGAGGAGCAGCTACTCACTGAGCAACAACACAGGTGAGTAGCTGCAAGAAATGATGGGAGCTGGGAGGTTGGGAGGGCTGAAACAACCCAGCCAGCTGACTGTGGCTTTCACAGCTGGAGCTAAGCGCAGCCTCCCTGGGCTGAGCACAGGGCAGCCGGGCTGGAGGGAAGAGAAGCAGCTGCCCGGCCAGCTGGCCATGGCGCTCAGCCAGAGTGCACCACGCTCCATGTGGGCCAAGACAGAGGAGAAGCTGCCTGGCCTGCTGGCTGTGGCGTTCAGCCCAGAGGAGGCTGAACCACGCTCCAGCTGATTGGGCAGCTTCCCCTCTGCGCCTACCCACGTGGAGCTTGGTGGCACCCTGGCTGAGTACCATGGCCAGCTGGCCAGGCAGCTGCTTCTCTTCCCGCCAGCCCGGCTGCCCTGTGGTCAGTCCGGAGGGAGCGCGGGTCGGAGGCTTCCCTCTGTGGCTGGTGTAGGGAACTCCCTGCCCCCAACCTTGTTCCCTCTCCTCTGCCCCAAACTTATCCCCCACCCTCCTGGCCCCCATTCCCTCCCCTCTCCCTTGCCTCCCCAACCCTGCTGCAGAAACCTGCCCCCCCCCCCGAAGAAACCAGTTCCTTCTGGCACCCTGTCTCCTACTACAGAAACCTGTCCCCCCGCTCCCCTCTGCAGAAACCTGTGCCCCCCAGCACCCTGACCCCTGCTGCAGAAGCCTGTCCTGGCACCCTGCCCCCTCTCCCCTGCCCCCACTGGCACCCTGTTCCCTGTCCCAGAACCCACTAGCACCCCTCCCCAGTATTGTGTCCCCTGCTCCCAAATGACTTCTCTATGGGTCAGTGACCCCTGACTCAAGGTAGGTTCCCTGCCATTCTCATAAATAAAGACAATGCAGAAACTTTTTGTGTTTAACATAGTATTGTATTGAAAAATGAAGCCTGGCCAACAAACCCCCAATTGGGGCCAAGCCCCCATCTGGCCACAACCACTCCTGCACTCCCCCTTCCCCAGACCCTACATCTGAGCCTATCAAACACTGGAACCCCCTGCCCTGAGCCCTTCACATACCCCAACCCAAATTCCTGCACCCTCACATCCACAAGCCTGTGACTTGCTTAGTATCCCAACACCGCCCAGCCTGGAGCCCCCTCCCCGAGCCAGTGTCCCCTTCTCCACCTCCTCCTCCATCCAGATTTCCTCCCAGAGCTTGCACCTCTCACCCCTTCCCACACCCAAATCCCTCATTCCCACCCCAGAGCCTACACATCCTGTCTCAACCCAGCGGGGGTCCGGCTAGACTGCAGGAGCTTTTCAGGATTCTGGAGATATCCCAGAAAAACTCTTCTGCATCCAGGGTTGCGTTTGTTCTTCCGCTTTTTTAGTGGAAGAGCAAACAGGCTCTTTCGGTCACCCCTATATTCCTCTTTCCACAAGGAATAAGGTGGCTTCCAGAAGAAGGGTTTTTTTTTTCTGACATTTGGTCCAGTGTAGACAGGCCAAATGTTGGAAAAACCTCATTCTACAGAAGAATAAAAAAAATAAGCAGCAGTATAAGGACTGGGGATAGCAAGTGATGGAGAGGAGGAGAATAGAGAGAGCGGGGCTTCAAGGAAGGGGCAAGACGGTAGATCTTGGCTTGGTCTGTCATTTAAAAAGTGATCTTGGGTGTAAAAAGGTTGGAGACCACTGGTCTAGTATCACAGGCAGCTCCCCCAGTGTTTGCCTGAGGCTCACTGAAAGAGGAAGGGAGAATGGACTCTTGGAATTCCCTACAATCATGCTCGTCTAGTGCCACTGTGGAGAAAGAGTGGATGTTAGTGTCCAGCAAAACAATTTGGTCCAGATTCTGATTTGAGTTAATTGCCACAAAATTGGTTCTAAGTCAGCACTGGGACATCTGTCTAAACTCAGAGGAAGATGGTTTGAAATTTAGTCCCTTATTTTTATCCCCCTGGTTTACTGTTTGTCTAGTGATCTGGAGTGATAAGCACGGTAACCAGTACTGCATTGTAGGGTTATCACCGCTTACGAACCCTGCTACCCTTATTTCAGTCTGAGCTGCAACACATCTGAACTCAACCACTGGCCTTTTTATTTCTCCCCTGCTCTCTTGCAGTCCTAAAACCGCCAAAATAGTGGGGTTTGTTCCCTGAGAGATGAGAAGGGATTTTGTTGAGCAAACCTGCCCTCCAAAAGGGTGTCACCGGGCAGTCAGTGCAGCTGGCCCACGCTTCACCTAGTCACAGGTGCGGCATGCAGTGAGGAACTCGACCGACAGCCGGCAGCTAGCCCCAGGCTTTGCAGAAATGGCCTGACCTAAAGCATGGCAGTGAATGGCCAGGCCCGGCCGAGAGAGTCTGGACTGCGATACCGGCTGCTCCAAGTACACAGTGGGACTTGGCTTCTTTGCGGCCCCAGCCGGCGCTGAACACAACCGCGCAGTACTGCTCGCAGGCGTTCAGAACCGCGCTCCAGTCGGAGGTTCAGCCGAGCAGCATCGCACCCCTACCCAGGCAGCATCCAGACCCCAGAACGCACCCCGCAGGGCGCTCACCCCGAGCCCAGAACGCACCCCGCAGGGCGCTCACCCCGACCCCAGAACGCACCCCGCAGGGCGCTCACCCCGAGCCCGGCGCTCACCCCAGAACGCACCCCGCAGGGCGCTCACCCCGAGCCCGGCGCTCACCCCAGAACGCACCCCGCAGGGCGTACCCCGAGCCCAGAACGCACCCCGCAGGGCGCTCACCCCGAGCCCAGAACGCACCCCACAGGGCGCTCACCCCAGAACGCACCCCGCAGGGCGCTCACCCCGAGCCCGGCGCTCACCCCAGAACACACCCCGCAGGGCGTACCCCGAGCCCAGAACGCACCCCACAGGGCGCTCACCCCGAGCCCGGCGCTCACCCCAGAACGCACCCCGCAGGGCGCTCACCCCGAGCCCGGCGCTCACCCCAGAACGCACCCCGCAGGGCGCTCACCCCGAGCCCGGCGCTCACCCCAGAACGCACCCCGCAGGGCGCTCACCCCGAGCCCGGCGCTCACCCCAGAACGCACCCCGCAGGGCGCTCACCCCGAGCCCAGAACGCACCCCGCAGGGCGCTCACCCCGAGCCCAGAACGCACCCCGCAGGGCGCTCACCCCGAGCCCAGAACGCACCCCGCAGGGCGCTCACCCCGAGCCCAGAACGCACCCCGCAGGGCGCTCACCCCAGAACGCACCCCGCAGGGCGCTCACCCCAGAACGCACCCCGCAGGGCGCTCACCCCGAGCCCGGCGCTCACCCCGAGCCCAGAACGCACCCCACAGGGCGCTCACCCCGAGCCCGGCGCTCACCCCAGAACGCACCCCGCAGGGCGCTCGCCCCGAGCCCGGTGCTCACCCCGCAGGGCGCTCGCCCCGACCCCAGAACGCACCCCGCAGGGCGCCAGTCCGCGTTGCCGAGTCTCCCCGGGACTCACCTTTCCTCCAAGGAGCGGTCAGGGAGCGGGTTTGGTGCCAGCGGAACATGCCGGCCGCGGGCAGCTCCGCTCCTCAGCGAGAGCGAGCCCAGGGCATGTGGCCAGCGCCTTGCGCCCTGCGCCCTGCTTCCAGTTCCTTGGGCTGGGGGGGCGGCGGCGAAACCCCTCCCCTTTGCGAGCTCTGCCGAGGAAGTGACTCGGGGGAGCCGGGCGGGCGCGCAGACAGCAGCCTCCTTCTCTGCCCACCTCGTGCCAGAAGCGCTGAGCTCCCGGGCCGGCTCGGAAGCGCTGATCACCTGCCCACGGCAACAAGCAATTCGGCAAGGCCAGGAGGCGAGCTGCGGGGCGTCTCCACGGGAGTGTGGCCCCCGGCCTTGGTGTGACATGGCCTCAGAGCTCCATTCATTCCCGGTCCTGGAACCGGCCGTGGCCCGGGGCTGGGCAGCGATTAGAGCAACCCACGCCGAGCCGAGGTTGTACTCGGTGCTGATCAGTAGCTCGCCTGGAGAACCGGCACCTGGGAGCGGCTAGTGCCTGCCTTGTTCTTTGCCAGCGCAAAACAAAAACCAAACCACGACGACAGGAGCCCACCCCAAAGCCAAACAGCCTCTCCCATCCATTTGCTAAGAGGCTGCCCCGACCCACATCTCGGCAACCAAACTCCCGTTGCCTTCAAAGCCACCGGGCAGTGTATTCTGCCCTGACATCAGCGTCAGACTAGTCACTCTACCGCCTTCCATGGGTGCTGTGCCTGAATGAAAACGAGCAGGGCCAAGCCCACAGAGATCTCTTGCTAAGTGGTGAATTTTTCCAGCTGCTGAATTAGGGAGGGGGGGGGAGAGAGGCTCAGATGAATTAGTAGTTGCGGGGAGGGGGGGGAATCATGGAGGCTGGGAGGTGTCAGAATTCAAAAGATCCAGCCCAGCTGCCTCCTCCTTCCCACCTGCCAGATTAGTCCAGCTGCCTTCCTCACTCCCTGCTCTCATGCCCTTCTCCCCCAGATGCCTGTCTTCATCACTTTCCTTTGAAGTAAACATTATGGGCCAGAGCTTCTGCTGGTGGAAACCAGTTTATCTCCATTGAAGTAATTGGAGCTGTGTGGATTACACCAACTACATTTGTAAAGAGAGCATTACATGAAACCAAGTCTTCTTGTGAGTTGCATGGACCAGAGTATTGGTTTCATGTTAGCATTGCTCCCAAACCAATGCCAGAGTTCCTTAATCAGTACCATGCCCTTCTTCCCCCAGTCACCAGGTTATTTTAACCGTTCAGATCCAACTGCAGGAGTTCACTGAGAGCACTGGGCTAAAACCCAGCCCTTTAAAACCCTGTAGTAATAAGATCTCTGCTCCAGGTGCTGGGAGGCAAGTGGTGTAGATGCACCCAGCAAGGATTTCCCTAGACCAGGGCTACTCAACACATGGTCCACAGCCTGTTTGTTTTGGCCTGTGGTGCAGTTTGGGTTTATGCAAGGCTCAACACACGGCCCGCGGGTGGGAGCCAAAACAGTGTTGAAGGCAGCGGAAGTGTAGTCATGCATGGTAGACTACGTAGTTGAGGCTGCCATATGGCTTTTTGCCTTGCTCGTGGCATGTGATTATTGAAACTGTAAGGCTGGTAGTAACTCCCATGACAAGGAACCTGCTTGTGCTGTGGTGGAGTTGAGGTGAACACCCATGAACTCCAAGGTTTGGGAAGGCTTGAGCATGGATTTCTGGTTGTTGATGATCAGACCAAGAGAATCAAAAGTCTGGCAGGCTACAAATTTGTTTGATGGTTGATTGGAGGCACGGTTGGTCTGATTACACCTCCTTTGGGCTCTCTGCCTTGCTTATGGCTGATAGAAACCATGTTGTTGTTATCTGCCATAGGAATAGTCGTGGTGTCTCTGATAAGACATGTACCATTTGTGCTGGTATGGAGGTGTGTACACACCGAGGGTATGAAGAGTGGTACGGGAATCCTTACTCGAATGGAGGACCTCATCCGTCTTTTCAGCGAAGAGCTTCTGTTTATCAAATGGGAGATCTTCAACTTTGTTTTGCAGCTCCCATGGGTCTCCAGCAGTTTGTAGCCACTAAGCTCTTTGCATGACTATTGCAGTACCCATTGAATGAGCTGCTGTGTCCACCATGTCCAACAATATTTGGAGGCCTGTCCTAGGAGACGCATAGTCTTCCTGAACTATGGAATTCAGGATTGGTCTCTTTGAGTCCAAAGTGCTCCATGAGTGCTGTGAGCTTCGTGTAATTGTCAAAGTCATGGTTTGACAAGAGTGCAGCATAGTTAGCAATGTGGAGTAGCAGTGTTGCAGAGTACACTTTTTTCCTGAACAGGTCCATACATTTGGGCTGTGTCTAGACTGGCCCGTTTTTCCAGAAAATCAGCTGCTTTTCCGGAAAAACTTGCCAGCTGTCTACACTGGCCGCTTGAATTTCCGCAAAAGCACTGACTTCCTACTGTAAGAAATCAGTGCTTCTTGCGGAAATACTGTGCTGCTCCCATGTAGCACTTTAAAGACCAACTAACCCACTTCCTCAGTGGGGTCTGGCCCACGAAAGCTCATCATCTAATAAACCATCTTGTTAGTCTTTAAAGTGCTACATAGTCCTGTATTTTGCTTCAAATACCCCAGACTAACACGGCTACATTTCTATCACTATGCTGCTCCCCTTCGGGCAAAAGTCCCTTTTGCGCAAAATTTTTGTGCAAAAGGGCCAGTGTAGACAGCTGAGATTTGTTTTCCACAAAAAGCCCTGATCGCAAAAATGGCGATCGAGGCTTTTTTGCGGAAAAGCGCATTTAGATTGGCCACGGACGCTTTTCTGCAAAAAGTGCTTTTGCGGAAAAGTGTCCGTGCCAATCTAGACACTCTGTTCCGAAAATGCTTTTAACGGAAAACTTTTCTGTTAAAAGCATTTGCGGGAAATCATGCCAGTCTAGACGTAGCCCTGCTCTCCTTCTCAGATGCTGCGTTATTATACTGGGGAGCCTTGGACCCGTGATGCATCACATCTATGACCAGAGAGTTGGGCTGGGGATGAGAAAATAAAAATTCCATTCCCTTGGCTGGGACAAAATACTTTTTGTCTTCTCTCTTATTGGTCAGTGGGGCAGAAGTTGCAGTCTGCCAGATCTCCTCAGCAGCTTCCATAATCACCTCATCTATTGGCAACACTATCTTAGCTTGGCACTGTATGTGAAAGATAATGTAGAATCAAATGAAATAAAAATATTAAGTGAATCAACATGTTCCATAGAATCGCTATGGATAGAAATTCCATGCTCCAATAATAAGAAATTAGCAGTAGGGATATATTACCGACCACCTGACCAGGACAGTGATACTGACATTGAAATGCTGAGGGAGATTAGAGAGGCTACCAAAATAGAGAACTCTATAATAAAGGGGGATTTTAATTACCCCCATATTGACTGGATACATGTCACCTCAGGAAGAGAAGCGGAGATAAAATTTCTCAATGGCTTAAATGACTGCTTCTTGGAGCAGCTAGTGCAGGAACCCACAAGGGGAGAGGCAATTCTCGATTTAGTCCTGAGTGGAGTGCAGGATCAGGTCCAGGATATAACCGTTACAGGACCGCTTGGGAATAGTGACCATAATATAACAACATTCAACATTCCTGTGGTGGGAAGAACACCTCAGCAGTCCAGCACCCTGGCATTTAATTTCAAAAAGAGGCATTACACAAAAATGAGGAGGTTAGTTAAACAGAATTAAAAGGCACAGTGACTAGAGCCACATCCCTGAAAGCTGCATGGAAACGTTTTAAAGACACCATAATAGAGGCCCAACTTAAATGTATACCCCAAATTAAAAAACATAGCAAGAGACCTGAAACAGTGTCACCGTGGCTTAACCATCATGTAAAAGAAGCAGTGAGGGACAAAAGGGTATCTTTTAAGAAGTGGAAGTCCAATCCTAGTGAGATAAATAGAAAGGAACATAATAAACACTGTCAAATCAAGTGTAAAAATGTAATAAGAAAAGCAAAAAAAGATTTTGAGGAACAGCTAGCCAAAAACTCAAAAAGAAATAACAAAATGTTTTTTAAGTACATTAGAAGCAGGAAGCCTGCTAAAAAACCTGCGGGTCCCCTAGATGATCAAGCTATAAAAGGAGCAATCAAGGACGATAAAGCCATAGTGGAGAAACTAAATGATTTCTTTGCTTCAGTCTTCACGGCTGAGGACGTTGGGGAGATTCCCGAATCTGCACCGTCCTTTGTGGGTGGTGAATCTGAGAAACTGTCCTGGATTGAAGTGTCATTAGAGGAGGTTTTGGAACAAATAGAAAAACTTAATGTTAACAAATCTCCGGGACCGGATGGCATTCATCCAAGGGTTCTAAAAGAACTCAAATAGGAAATTGCTGAGCTATTATCTGTGGTTTGTAACCTATCCTTTAAATCGGCTTCCGTACCTAATGACTGGAAGGTAGCCAACATGACACCAATATTTAAAAAGGGCTGTAGAGGCGATCCTGGCAATTACAGACCGGTAAGTCTAACTTCAGTACTGGGCAAATTAGTCGAAACAATAGTAAAGAATAAAATTGTGAAGCATGTAGAAGAACATGGAAGAACCGGTTTCTGTAAAGGGAAATCCTGTCTTACTAATCTATTAGAGTTCTTTGAAGGGGTTAACAAGCATGCGGATAAGGGGGATCCAGAAGATATAGTATACTTGGATTTTCAGAAAGCCTTTGACAAGGTCCCTCACCAAAGGCTCTTGTGTAAATTACATGGCCATGGGATAAGAGGGAAGGTCCTTTCTTGGATTGAGAACTGGTTAAAAGACAGGAAACAACGGGTAGGAATAAATGGTAAATTTTCAGATTGGAGAGGGGTAACTAGTGGTGTACCCTAAGGGTCAGTCCTGGGACCAATCCTTTTCAACTTATTCATAAATGATCTGGAGAAAGGGGTAAGCAGTGAGGTAGTAAAGTTTGCAGATGATACAAAACTGTTTAGGATAGTCAAGACAGAAGCAGACTGTGAGGGACTCCAAGAAGATCTCACCAAACTGAGTGATTGGGCAACAAAATGGCAAATGAAATTTAATGTGGATAAGTGTAAAGTAATGCACATCGGGAAAAATAACCCCAACTATACGTACAGTATGATGGGGGCTAATTTGGCTACGACAAATCAGGAAAGAGATCTTGGAGTTATCGTGGACAGTTCTCTGAAAACTTCCACGCAGTGTGCAGCGGCGGTCAAAAAGGCAAATAGGATGCTAGGAATTATTAGGAAAGGGATAGAAAATAAGACCCAGAACATCTTACTGCCCCTGTATAAAACTATGGTACGCCCACATCTTGAATACTGTGTACAGATGTGGTCTCCTCACCTCAAAAAAGATATTTTGGCCTTGGAAAGGGTTCAGAAAAGGGCAACTAAAATGATTAGGGGTTTGGAACGGGTCCCATATGAGGAGAGGCTAAAGAGACTGGGACTTTTCAGTTTAGAAAAGAGGAGACTGAGGGGGGATAGGATAGAGGTCTATAAAATCATGAGTGGTGTGGAGAGGGCCGATAAAGAAAAGTTATTTATTAGTTCCCATAATAGAAGAACTAGAGGACACCAAATGAAATTAATGGGTAGCAGGTTTAAAACTAATAAAAGAAAGTTCTTCTTCACACAGCGTGTAGTCAACCTGTGGAACTCCTTGCCAGAGGAGGCTGTGAAGGCTAGGACTATAATAGAGTTTAAAGAGAAGCTGGATAAATTCATGGAGGTTAGGTCCATAAAAGGCTATTAGCCAGGGGATAAAATGGTGTCCTTGGCCTCTGTTTGTCAGAGGCTGGAGAGGGATGGCAGGAGACAAATCGCTTGATCATTGTCTTCGGTCCACCCTCTCTGGGGTACCTGGTGCTGGCCACTGTCGGTAGACAGGATACTGGGCTAGACGGACCTTTGGTCTGACCCAGTACGGCCGTTCTTATGTTCTAACTTGCTCTTAAATATCTCCAGAGCAACTTATTCCAGCATTTCACCACCCACACAGACATTTTTCCTAATATCCAACCTAAACCTCCCTTGCTGCAGGGTAAGTCCATTTCTTCTTGTCCTAGCCTCAGAGGCCAAGGAGAACAATGTGTTTCCCTCCTCTTTGTGACACCTTTTAGATACCTGAAAAGCGCTATTATGTCCCTTCTCAGTTGTCTCCTTTCCAGACTAAACAAGTCCAATTCTTTCAGTCTTCCCGCATAGCTTATGTTCTCTAGACCAGGGGATCCCAAACTTTTTGACACGGGGACCAGTAAATCCATTCATGAGCTTTTGGAGGACTGGTAACATTCATTTGCATATTCATTAAGCAAATGATGAATATTCAAATAAGTTGTTTCTGGTCCTCCCAAAGCCCCCAGTGCCAGCTTTAACAAAGCTTTTGATAGTCACCCACAATATTCTTGCCAGCAAGTTAAGGGAATATGGATTGGATAAATGGACTGTAAGATGGATAGAAAGCTGGCTAGATCAGGGTTTCCTAAACTTTTTACTTTAGATGGAACCAGTTTTTTTCCTGTAGTGTTTTTTGCAGCCCAAAAATATAAACGCATATAAAAAAATGAAAAATGAATAAATTTTCAGTTTTTCACCTGGCTGCATCCTCCACCCAGCCTGGTCCAGGGCTTGGGGGTCCTGGCGCTGCATGAGCACTACAGGAGGTGGGAGCAGGAGCAGATTGTGGGTAGAGTATCTGGCTAGGAGGGAGGGTACAAGGAAGGGTAGGGTTGCTAGGTGTCCAGTTTTGTACCAGACAGTCCAGTATTCAAAGGTTTTGTCCAGGAAAGAAATTGAGAAATTACCACACATATAAAATGTCCGGTATTTTCTAATTAGGTAAGTTTTATTATAATTAGGTGTATCAGTCCTTAGTTGCCAACTGCCTGGCTGGTAGATGTGCTCACACTGCCCGTGTGTATCTACCTGCCAGGCAGTTCACAACTACTCGAGGGAGGGTAAGTGGCAAGTGGGGGGGTGAGACGTGACAAAATGGAATCCCTGGCCAGACTTGTCTGCCAGGGTCTGCATGTGCCCAGGTCAGTCCTGCTCCCCACCCTATCTTCCCAGTCCAGCTCTGCTGCCCCCTAACAGTGGCTGGTTCCCCCCCCCACCCCGATGACCCAACCCCCCACCAGTCCTGCTTCCAGCAGCTGGTTCCTCCTATCCTTCACCAGAGCCCCCCAGACAGCCCTGGTTCTGCCGCCTGCCCTCCCCAATCTCTGCTGGACAGCCCCACTACCCCCAACCCTACTTCTGTCGCCTGCCCAACCCCCCATCTCCATGGGCAGCCCTGCTACCTCCAACCCTGCTTCCACCAGCTGCCTGCCTGACCCAACCCTGTTTCTAGGCAGCCAGTTCCCCCCCTCCTCCTCCCAGCCCACCCTGCTCTGCTCCCCTCCTGGCAACCACGCAGCCCAGTACCAGGCCACAGCCCATAGTTTGGAAAATGCTGCTCTAGACCTTTAATCATTCGTGTTGTCCTTCTCTGGACCTTCTCCAAATCCGCCACATTTTTCTTGAATTGTGGTGCCCACCCAGAACTGGACATGACACTCCAACTAAGGCCTAATGAGGGTAGAGTAGAGCAGAAGAATGACTCTCTTATGTTCTACAATACTAGTTCTAATGTTCTACGGCTTGCTTACAACACTCCTGTAATGTGTCCTAGAATCATGTTTGGGTTTTTTTTTTTTTTTTTTGGCAATAGCATCACACTGTTGCCTGGTCCACTCTGACCCCCCCGGATCGCTTTCTGCAGTATTCCTTCTTAGACTGGCACTTGCTAGTGTGTACGCGTGAAACTGATTGTACCTTGCTAAATGGAATACTTTCTGACTAAACAATGAGACCTCACTACATAAAGGAGTTGCTGAATATTCAACCACAATGTGAAGTGGTAAATTAATAAAATGTTTGTAAATAATGTCCAAGAACTCACTGATGACTCTGTGTAATGAATGATGCAGGCACATATGGTCAATAGCAAAAAATGTTAACCCATTAAACTACCTGTTTAACCAGTTAAGCAGCCTACCAGGGCCCTACTTAAATATAGGTGTTTATAATCGCACCAGTCTGAGAATATTGTGTAGCTGTACTGAAAGTGTTAATTACAGTAGTGCAACAGGTTTTTGACTAGTAGTATGACATCTGTGTTCTTTGAACACGAACTGGCCCTTGAAGTGCATTGTCCTATTGAAATTCAGACTATAAAGTCATACCAAGTTCCATGACAAAGTGATAAGTGCAATGTTATTCACATTGTCTAAATTAAAATGTCTTTAGTACTCTGACAGAGGATTTTTTGATTTATTTAAGCAGAGATACTGAAATATCAGTTTGTAGCAAATTCCATGCTTAGGGCATACAATCTAAGATGACTGATTGCTTTAGCTCATTACCCTAAGAATAGAGAACAGTCATACATGGAACTTGCATAGTATACATAAATCACTGAAAAATTTGTAACTCTGGGCACTTGCCACTACAAGATGAAATTAGGGTATGGCACAGATCAATGCCCACAGAAAGAGGCATGATTACATAAGATGTTCTTGTAGAGCGCTCCTCTCCCTTATCTCCCCTAATAAAATCACATGACAAAACAGGCAAATTTATTAGCAAAATATTTTGCAAAATTTAAAACTGAAGCTACACGATCAGTTGTAAACAAGTATACTAGATAGTTTTCCCCTTCCCAATAACATCACAATTGACACATTAGGGCAGCTTACACAGAAAAATAAAATTGGTTGTGCAAGACTTCCACAGGAAGATTTTGTACAAACCTGGCAATGTGTAGCACAGGATCACAAAAGCTACGTAAAACACTTGAAAAATGGTTTCTTAATTCTTTGTGTGAGGTTTACAAGTATGACCTTTTTAGGTATGCTACATCATGAAGTACAGCACCTGACATGTTACAACTCCCTGAAAAGAAAAAGGATTTGTACCAGGCTTTGAAAAAAAAAAAAAAATCTGCATACTGAAGAGTCTCTGTAAATAAATGATGGCCTTGCAAGATCTACTGCTAGGTCACAAGAAGTTGGGGCTGCACTTTTAGAAGCTAGCTGCACTTCAAAATACACATTCTGTAGTGGAGTCTTCCATATCTTCTAGGACTTTGAACACTCCCACTTTTTCCTTTTCAACTGATTCTGACTTTTTCATTTGGTCTAAGAAAAACAAACAGTAAAGATTCAACAGAACTCTGAATAGTCTTACACTGAAGTAGAACAGTGCAGAGAAAGCTTGTACCTCTTTTTTAAAGAACATGAAGATTGTTAATATTCACATTTTGTTCTATTGAGTCATTTCCTTGGCTGTTTAGTAGCTATAGAGCTCCTTAAATGACACCATTGTCAAAACTGGTGCTTTAAAGTTATCCAGAAATGTGCAATAAAATTGACAGCATCTCATGGGACATCTACCGTAAATTAGCATATATAACCTGCACACATGTATTACCCGCATCCCTGCATAACCTGCGGTTTTTCCTGATTGTGTAAAAAAAAGTCTTAGATAACCTGCACACATGTATAGCCCGCAGGAGATGAACCGCAGGTACTGTTAATGAACAGCACCTGTAATGAATGAGTCAGGCTGGGCTAGGGGTTCAAGTCCTGCTCCACCATGAACCTGCCGTGCATGTGCCCAGCTGTACGATGGGACAAGAGGCCTGGCCACCAGGGGCTGTGAGGAGATATGGCACAAGGCTGTGTCAGAGCCAGCTCAGGGGCTGGGGAGTCCCAGGCTGTGGCTGCCATGGAGAACTGGAGTGAGGCAACAGATGCGCTGGGCTTTCAATGGGCTGGGAACACCCCACTGATCGCGCACCCAGCTCCTGCCCACCCCGGCCAGCGCGCGCGCACACACATCCCTCCCAGCCAGAAGTGGCCCCGACGGATTTTCAGGCTCATTTCCTCACATGGCAGGCGGGGGATGGGATGATTATAAAACCTTGCATAACCCACAGGTTATATATGCTAAAAGATGGTAGTTATTTTAAGCCTACAAAAACTATGGTTTCTTCCTTTTTAAGAGGAGTTACCCATACAAAATTAGGAGGAAACTCAACAAAATCTGAGAAGTCTTTTGACTGAGGTTAACTGAAACATCTCAATTTCAAAATGTTTTAGTTAATGCCTTAAAAAAAATTACTATAATTAGCACTTAAAAAAACCCTTCAACCTCCCCGCCCCCTCATTTAAAAGTGTCCTATTTTGACAATTAAAAAAAAAATTGTAACAGGAAATTTTGAAAATGACCCTTTTCCTGGGAACAGTTTCAGTTGGCGATGAATTGGCCATTTTCAGACAAAAAAAGTTGTTAGACTTCCTCATCAGCACCAGTTGTCAATGTAGTAGTAGCCAACAGTACATCTCATACATCAATTTTGTTTGAATGGAACACTGACATAAAATTTGATTACAAATTTCTGCAGGGAGCTGGTGTTTTTGCATACCATATGATCTTTCTAATAAAGGCACTAGCAATTCTCTTTTATAGGCTTTTACAGATAAGAAAAAAGTCAACATATTTTACTGTCAAATATGAAAAGAGGACCAAATTAATTTCCACTTACCAATAAGGTCACTTCTATCCAGCAGTGATTCTAGATCTTTGTCACTTATTACTTTCTCTCTGGATCCTTTAACCTCTCTATAGAAATAAGAGAAAATAAGTACAGTAGACTTCCGATAATCCGGAACCTATGGGACCTAGGTGGTGCCAGATTATCAGATATGCTGGAGTATCAGGAGGTACTATAACCTGGTTATGTATACACTGTATATAGTATATAAAGTGTTCTTAACCTTTTTAATTGTACATACAGTATACTGTAATGTTTTAAGTTTTTTTAAACCCTTTTTTACCCTTTTCGCTCAGTTCAGCTGCTGCCGCTATTACCTTGTGACTCATTTTTTGCCGAAGCTCACTCACTAGGCTCTTGCCATTTTGATGCTGGACTATCAGGAGTGCCGGACTATTGGAGTTTTACTGTATGTCTAAACACCATAATTCTCAACATTTTTCCACAAAGGACCTCCCTCCTTTTCTATACCAGAGTTCCTCAGGACCGATCTCCCACACTGAAGAGCCCCACATCCCATTTAGCAGTATAGGAAGGGCAGGGTAGTTGAGATCTTTGGACACCCATTTGCATCTCCCAGGACTAACAAAATGTGGAAGTTAACATACCTTTCATAGTCCCTGGATTTCAGCAATTCCATTAATTCCTCAGGATCTAAGCAGCTCTTTGTTTGGATTAACGCAGATTTACCACCTTTAAATTGATCTATAAAAAGAGAAATCTTACTTGACTATAAAGGCTTCCAAATTACCAATCAATTGTATAAACTGACATCTAATGTATGAGTTTAACTCAACAGAGAAAGGAACCATTCTTGGATTTGTTGATAAAACATATAGCAAATATGCCCTAAATTGTGATGACTGAATTACAAATGCAGGCCTTCACTTTATAATTATGGCGCGCACGCACACACGCATACACAGACGCGCACACACACAGGTAGCAAAACACTGATATGACATGCGCATGTACAGTAGAAAAGCTATTAATTCTACTTACGTAAAAACATTGCAAATAAAGTTAGATGGTAGATGCTGAAGCATGTTCCATTTGCAATGTTGCTGATTGAAACAAAGTTAGGAGTTGTACCACTAAAAGATAGAGAATAAGCAAAAGATATCCTGCCCATTTCATTGTAGTGTACTTCACTCCATCAGTGAACTAGATACGACTGTTTTGATTAACATTTTAAAAACAAGCATGTTTCTTCAGATAAATTCATACACTTTTATACCGAAATCTGATTGTTTTCCAGTTTAGATCTGTGTGTGTGAATAGAAATCTTAAACAACAATGTGTACTATTGTTGTAAAAACAAGAGAAATAGGTTCAGTCAAAGTATAACTGATAATGAGATCGGAAAGTTTAATTAAAAACAAACTGTCTTTTAGATCAGCTATCCAGTATGTCAAGAAATGGTATAAAAGATTACTTCTAATTTGCAATGGTTGAATGAGGTCAAAACCAATGACAAGACAACACATGCCCAGAAGTCCTTCCAGGGATTGTAACTTTGTTATCACTGGACTTATCCAACCTACCCTGAACTTCAGTTACATTTACTGAAACATCTGTGCATCCTTGCCTGCTCCATATGCACTTCTTCCTTTCCTTTGTTTTCAAACTCCATCATGCCTCCACTAACTTTTTGTTCTTTCTCTCTGTACTATTTTAAAACTTAAACATATACCACAACATTCTTCTCAGATGTATAATTATTTTAAAGAAAATCAAAGTATATATATACTGTGCAGAAATAAGTTTCCATGTATAACTCTAAGATTTCCTGACTGGATATCTTAACACAGTCTTTCAATGTAGTTTAAGTGATGTTTCCTATGGGCTTTTTATTATAAATTATTATTGATTATAAAAATAAGATAAACAAAATGTGTCAAGACCTGAAAGCTCTGCTGATTTGTAACTAATTCCAAATCTGGAGCTACTGTTATTTTACTCCTCAAATACCACCAAGACCCCCATTCACATGACAAGATTCACAAGAGGATCTCTCTACAGCAAACTGTAATTGCTTTTCATAATTTTTTTAAAAGGACAGAAGGCCATTAAATCTATAAGATGAACTGTATAATAGCCTATAGAATTTCACCCAGTTACCCTTGTATTGAGATGCAAACCTTGTGGTATACACCTGCCCTAGTTCATCTTTAGAAGGACCTTGTGGATCATTAGTACTGAGGGAAAAACATTATAGGGCAGCATGAACATGTTTGAAAGGGGGCCTGGGTTGTGGTTTCAGAAAGAGCAAAAGACGGGGCATTTTTTGTCATCTTTCACCGCAAAGAATCCGATTTGAGGAAAACCCAAAAGATGTGGAAGATGGAACACAGTGGCTATGAAAGTATCTGCTGAGATGGTCTGCTATCATGTTCCATACTCCTAGGGTATGTCTACAGTACATGTCTCCGTCGATGGAGCCATGTAGATTTGTTTACTGGGCATAGGAAAATGAAGCAGCGATTTAAATAATCGCCGCTTCATTTAAATTTAAATGACTGTTGCACTTGCCAATCAGCTGTTTGTCGGCTCAGCGCGCTAGTCTGGATGCTCCGCAGTCAATATCAAAGGCATTTGTCGACCTCCCCGCTAAACCTCATGCCATGAAGCATACCGGGGAGGTCGACAAATGCCTTTGATGTCGACCGCGGAGCGTCCAGACTGGCACGCTGAGCCAAACAAACAGCTGATCAACACAGAGCAGCAGTCATTTAAATTTAAATGAAGAGGTGATTATTTAAATCGACGCTTCATTTTCCTAAGCCGGGTAGCCTAATCTACATGCCTCTGGCGACAGAGGCATGTAGTCTAGACATACCCCTAGAAAATAAGCAGCCTCCAGGTAAAGGCACTGGGCTATACAAAAGTCCCAGAAGAGGAAAGCTTCTCCACAGAGTAGTGACAATCAGGCTCCACCCTGTCTATTGATATAGAATATGGCGGTGATATTGTCTGTCAGAACTGTCATGCTGCGACCTTGTATAGTAGTGTGAAAGAACTGACAGGTCAAACAAATTTCCCTAAGCTCTATGACACTGATGTAGCTCATTTGACTACAGACCTGTATCTGCAGGTCCTCCAGATATACTCCCCCCCAAGTCTGATATCTGTGACTAGCAGTAAATCAAGTACCTAGCGCAGTGCTGTAAGCATCAGTCCTGACTGTTGTGATCAGGCATGTCTTGCCTCCGCTTACCAGCCAGAAGTGGTCTTAGCCTCAGCCTGGCATGCATGATTCTATATGTGCATGCAGCCATGTACCCAAGAAGGTTCAGGCAGCTCTTCACAGGGGTGTGGGATAATATAAGCAATTGAATGAGCTGAGGCAGGATGTGGAACTTCAAGTTTGGAAGGACTGCTTTTGCCAAAAGTGAGTCTAGTGCAGCACCTATAAACCCTAGGCAGAGCAGAGGTGAAGCAAGTGCCTTGGGGGCTTCCTCATGGCTGCTGGGCTCTGCCGACAGAGGTTAGGCTCCTTTGCAGGGGAGAGAGAAGCAAGAGCCGGGCCAAGTCACTCCCCATAGCTTTCAATCAACCAGAAGGTAGTATCTTTCAAACCGTGGGGGTGCATTCTTCATAGTCTGAAAAAAATCTCTGTGCTAAATTGAAGCCAGAAATCTAAGGAAACACGTGCCCCAACGCATCACCTGCTCACCCCACATTACCTCCTTTTGCTACCCTGGCAGCCTTGTGCTAGGGGGGCCTGCCCTCCTCTGTTTATAACTCAAATGAAGTGGAGTGTAAAAAAGAGACTAGGCTACAAGAAAGAGGAAGCATCACTAACTCAAGACTGGCAAATGTCACCCA
This sequence comes from Pelodiscus sinensis, assembly GCF_052426305.1. NCBI lineage: Eukaryota > Metazoa > Chordata > Testudines > Trionychidae > Pelodiscus > Pelodiscus sinensis. The sequence goes on from NC_143059.1 coordinate 1,171,891, forward strand.
AAACCTAGCAGTAGCCTATGATCAACAGTTCAAAAAACACCACACCAAACAATTTATTCTTTCCTTCTCTCTGTCTCTACCCCAACGTATATCGTTTTTGCTGTATTATGAGGGGTTTGGATATTTAAATTATAGACTACTGTCAGAGCCCATCAGATCATAAAAAAAAATTTCCAATTGATTTCAATGTATGTGATCCAAAGCCAGACAAGTTTGCCTGTGCAGCTAGAAAACTCCTCTCTCAAAGGTTCAATTTAACTTAAAGACAAAATAGTTCTGACTCATGTCCGTCAGGCATTTCCTCTGAAGGTAGATAACTATAAATCTGAAAGCTGATACTGCCAACAGCTGTCATATCCCCAACAGTCATCCTGACCATTCTTGCTCCTTGCTGCCTGTTGCTCTCATTTCTGTTTCTCTCTCTGGCCAGCATAATGCCCCTGTTTCTCATTCTCCATAGCAGCCAGGAGGAAGTATAGCACACGCTAACCTCTAATTCCACAGCAAGGACACATTTTTTTAAATGGCAAACTAATGAGGCAGCAGTCAAATGCATGACAAAAGTAATTTGAAGCCAAATTCACCATCATGTCACTAATTTCAGCCTTGATGCTAAAGAATGCTCAAAGTGCCGATTAAAAGAGCTAAGAGAAGAGAGATGGGAATATTTAGAAAAAGGTGATGAATTATTTAAATAGGAGAATTTCTCTGTTAACAAGGATAATCAGAAACAATTCTGAATTACAGCACAACTTCCCCACAATAACTTAGTGGAATAAATAGGAGAATTTCTCTGTTAACAAGGATAATTAGAAACAATTTTGAATTACAGCACAAATTCCCCACAATAACTTAGTGGAATAACAAAATTGTAGAATTGCTGAAGAATGAATACACTTACTTTTATGAATTATCAACTTCTCTAGCTTCCTTTTGGCAGCAGCTCTCTCCACAATCTTCTGGTCAATAGTGTTTGCTGTCACGAGGCGATAAACAACAACTGGCTTTGTCTGACCAATTCTGTGACACCTGTCTTGGGCTTGAAGGTCAGACTGGGGGTTCTAAAGAGAATTATATCAAAGGAATCAAATTAGCTTAATTGTTAAAGATGTACAATGGATTCCATTTTCAATTACTCAGCTTTCCAAGCTATTACTTTTCAGGGTGAAAAATTTATCGCAGGGAGTTTTGTATGGCAGAAAGAGGGGAAAAAAAGTACAGATGTTCCAGAGAATGAGTTAGAGAGCCTGAGAAAGACAGTTATCCCTTTACCAAAGCCCTAACAATTAAACCTGTCTTACAATTGACACGGAAGATGGAATTAGCTCTCACTAAGAAGTACTTTCGCATTCAAATTCTCAATTTGTAGCTCTTCACTAATTCCTCAAATGGGAAAGGATATACTAACCATGCTAGTGTAGACTAAATAGCTGTCTATTGAAAAAGTGGGTTGTAGCTGTCGGGAACTTTGGGATGTCAGTTGACTTGGGAAATTTTGGGGACCAGAGGGGCCAACAAAGAAGATATTGAAATAGGGAAACCTGCAAAAGTTGTCTGCCCAAAAGGGCTCTAACTTCTTTAAGAACTTAGAACTTCTTCTCTAAGGAAGGCATTTTAATTATCATCAGGACTCAAGTAGTACGCGTTTTTTTAAAACTATCAGAAAAACCTGTTAAGGAAATTGAGGGGAAGCAGCCAGTTGCCTACCAAGTAATCTTAGCTGTTTTGTATAGGCCAGCATGTTTGTATTGATTAGCCGATGCTACATATTTAATCTGAATATGTATTTTACATATTACTTCCAGAGACTCCATTTGGAACTGCATCCCATAACACAAAAACCTAAGCGAGTACTTAGAGCTACACTAGAAAACTGTAGGACGTAGCATTTGAGAAACAGTATGTCATCTTACCCAGTCACTATCATAGATGATGACCGTATCTGCTGCAGTCAAATTAATGCCCAGACCTCCAGCCCGTGTACTCACTAAAAATATGAACACTTCAGGATCTATATTAAATTTATGCATCTGTAAAAGAATACATCTAATATGAAATAGCATAAAGAATAAATATGTGGTAAGTGGGTTTTTTAAAACCCGTATTTTATATTAAATCAGACAATTAAAATATATTATTTGCTTAGTCTTTCTACAAGGCATTACATGTAAAGCATATCAACAGAGGCTTAATTTATTGCAATTAGTTGAGTTGGATGCATGCATCATTTAAGTTATTACTTACATTTTCCTCTCTCTCTGTATAGGACATGGATCCATCCAAACGACTGAACTTGTAATTCCTCAGATAGCAATAATCCATCAAAATGTCCAACATCAGTGTCATTTGTGAGAACAGCAACACCTACAAGTAGTTAAGACTCAATATCCCTATTTTAAAAAAATAAAACCAACCACCACCACACAGAACAAAGCAACTGATCAGCTATGATTCATATTCATAAACAAAAATACCTTGTGTCCCCTCTTTTTCAGTTCTGGCAGCATGCGATCCAAAAGCAGGAATTTGCCTGAATTTTTCACTAGATTTTCATCAACCTTAAAAAAGGAAAAGTTAAGATTTACAAAGTCTCAAATGCATCAACGTTCAGGTTTTAGAGATGATAGCTAATGCACTTGACTTCCACTCATGTGGCTAATCCTATATCATCTTTTTCCAGTCTAGATCATTTGATTGTGTCAACCATGACTTGGGGCTCAAAGTTCAGGACCTAAGTGGTCCTTCTGACATGGAATTCAATATTTTTTATGAAAATGATTATATGAATGTGCCATGACTGAGATATGTTTTATGCAAGATGGCTCATAACCTTATTAGAAAGGTTATAATTTACTGAATATGATTATCCTATTTCTATACTTGCATCACTTCTGTTTCTGTGGTTAGGAATATAGACTGTAGATTGATATTACACATGGGCTTCATACAGCTTGAACGCATTACCCGCCCTTCAGGAGCAACAATGAAAAAGCTGGACAGTGCTGATGATTTGTCAGCAAGAGACAATAAACTGTGAAAGAGCTTAACCCACCTAAGATCTGTGTATCACCATGTAAAGAATGGCTACAGGTTCCCTACAGAGACATATGACCGCATCATCGGATACCTGAGCTCTTGAATTCTATACTTTTACATAAGAACCTCTGCTGCAAGTTGAGACCATTGCTCCTTGTTCTGTCACCTGCCACCACCTAACCCCATCCTCTCCGGAACCTCCCTTCACATAGTTGAAAGCTGCTCTTAAATCTCCCTTCACTCTTCTCTTCTGCAGTAAATAAGCCCAGTTCCCTCAGTCTCTCCGCACCCTAGTCCCCAATCATTTTTGCTGCTCTCTGCTGGGCTTCCTCCAGTTTGTCCATATCCTTTCTGTAGCGGGAAGCCCAAAACTGGATGCAATAGTAGAGATGTGGCTTCACCAGTGCTAAACAGAGAAGAATAATCACCTCCCGCAATCTGCTGGCAATGCTGTTACTAATGCAGCCCTATAAACTGTTAGCATTCCTGGCAATAAGGCCGCACTGTTCACTCATATCCAACTTCTTGTCCACAGTAGTCCCCAGATCCTTTTCTGCAGAACTGCCGCTTAGCCAGTCAATCTTCAGCATGTAGCAGTGCTTGGGATTCTTTCTTCCTTTTTGCAGGACTCTGCACTTTTCCTTATTGAACTTCATGAGATTTCTTTCGGCCCAATTCTCCAATTTGTCTAAGTCACTCTGGACCTGATTCCTGCCCTCCAGTGTTATCTACCTCTCCTCCCAGCTTAGTGTCTAAGCATGTCGGGTGACATTCCACGGGTCCTGACCCGCCAGTTTCTCTGAATGACAGAGAATTCAACTCTAGGGTTGAGTCATGCTCATTTTTGTCTGCAAGACTATATTTTGAATGAGAGTTTTTAGTTTTTGTTAACAGGTTATTAAGGGTTAGTAATAGGGTTGCCAGGTATCCAGTTTTGAAGCGGACAGTCCAGTATTTGAGCTCTCTGTTTGGGAAACAAATTGAGGAAATATAAATGAGAAAATATACATGTCCGGTATTTTCTATATAAGATGTAATGTAGATTGTGATGTAATGTAAAGTGTGTCCAGTATTTTTGTTGAAACCTCCGGCAACCCTAGATAATAAAAATGCTAAGAGGATTAAAGCTACCATAGATACAGATACCATCAAAACTCTTTTCATCTTTTTAATACAATAAGACTATTTATGGTGTATTTTAAAAAATCCTATTAAGGATACTAAACTCCAAGAGGCTCTGGGAGACAGACCCATAGTCTTCTATAGACAACCACCTAACCTCAAGATGATTCTTACCAACAACCACAGGACATACCACACTAATACCAACCCTGGTACCTTCCCTAGCAACAAACCCCGTTGCCAGCTTTGTCCACATATTCACTCTGCTGACACCATTATTGGGCCTAACCAAGTGAGTTATAAGATCAAGAACACACATTCCTGTGCATCCAGAAATATAATTTATGCTATCATGTGCCGAAAGTGTCCGTCTGCTTTGTACATTGGACAAACATCTCAGACACTTCACCAAAGGATCAATGCCCACAAAACAGATATTAGACAGGATCACAAAGAAAAAACAGTTTCTTGCCATTTCAACCAGAAAGGACACTGTCTTAACAACTTAATTACCTGCATCAGAAGCCTTTTAAATCTGCACTTGAAAGTGAATCCTATGAACTGTCACTCGTGCTAATATTCGACACTCTACGCGGGGGTCTCAACAAAGACTCTAGCTATCTTACCCATTACAAAGATAGCTTCCCCAGTTATCACCTCTAATACCATTAGCTCACAGACATTTACCTCCCCCCCGCATCCCTCTTCTGTTCTGAAATTTGATTTGTCCTTTTCATACGTGTTCATTTTTTTTTAATTGTATCGTTTGGTATATATGGCTGTGACTATTTTCTTCCACTATTTGATCTGAGGAAGTGGGTCTGGCCCACAAAAGCTCATCACCTAATAAACCATCTTGTTAGTCTTTGAAGTGCTACATAGTCCTGTATTTTGTTTCAGCTACACCAGACTAACACGGCTACATTTCTATCCCTGTTAAGATGACCTTTATTTATTTATTAATTTGTATATATCTTAAGTGGGGGTTGGATGCTGAGATCCAAAAAGAACACTGTCTTGTATACAAGTTCTAGGAAGCTCTCTAGGATACGATACAACTGTATCTTCTACAACGTGTAGAAGCCAAATTATTCCTATTTTTCAAAAGAAATCAACATTTTCACATTTGAAAATATACAAGAAGAGTTTGTGATCTTAGGGCCAGATATTTGGCTAACACAAGTCAACAGAGCACCACTGAAGCTAGTGGATCTAAGCTAGTTTTACAGCAGTTTAGGGTCTAACTCTCAGTTCAATTTTCTTGTGGCCAAGTAGTCACATCACAAAAAAAATCAGTTATAGAAAAGAGGAACACAACTGAAAGGGCAGACACTGAACTTACTCTCTCATATTTGGTGTAGTTAATTTTAAAACAAGACAATCACATTGATAGGGTTTTTTGGAGAAGCATACTATGCAAGTCTAAAGCTGTTCACTAACATTACATTACCTACTGTCACTTTCAAACAATGCTTTGAATGTTTCAATACATGTACCTTAAATTCCTGTGTGGCAGGGTCCAGTGGATATTCAATGAGATATGGATGGTTGCAGCATTTCCTCAGTAACATCATAATATTCTGCAGTTTAAGATTGACTTCTGAATCCATGGGAATGGTCATTTCTATCACCGGCCTTACAAAGATATCCAATACTATTAGCACAGAAGAATGTCAATTCATTTCAAGTATAGCACAGCATAATCTAACATGTCTGGAAGACCTACTGTAAACTGGATTTTCAGAATTAGTGAGAAAGAACAGTGCAGCTTTTTTTGATTAAGCAATTTCATTTCTATTCCATGTAATATTTCATAGTGTATTAAAAGCAATCTTAAATTACAGAATACATTTAAAATGGATATTTTTCATGCACCTTTCTTTTTCTACTTCCTCTTGCATTTTGTTGATCAGTTTTTCCAGCTCATCAGGTGTATCACCATCTAGTTCACGGTAATCAACTGCTTTTCGACTCCGGCGCTTTGGCCGTCCTGTAGGACTCAACTCGACCACTTCTTCCTGTATAAATTGACACAACTTGTGATTGTCAGCAGATGTTTCTCATGAATCATCGGGGGGAAGGAAGGCAGCCAGATATGACCTAATCCTTTTGTGCCCCAATATATATGCTGCTTTAGTGTTTCTTAACCAACAGTACACATTTCTCAATATTTACTATTGAGGGTGCATATAAATTATAGGGAAATGCCCAGATTTTTCTGTGACATTGATATAGTGAAGGTTGGCCTGCAGCTGACTTCAGAAACCAGGTTTCTATGATTGATCATGCTGGTCAGGGCCCTTCTAATCCCTGTGTGGATAGAAAATTGGTATCCACATCCGCAGAAATGATCCACAGATATCCATATCCACGGACATAAAGCAGATATTCAAAGTTGTAGGATTCTAGATATCTGTATCTACAAGAATGAGGCAAGGATATCTGCATTGACATGCACCGATGCAGATAATCATGGATGTAAAGCGAGTATGTGTGGATTTGCAGGACTCTAATTATGATGCATTGTGTCTTTGGCCCAATCATTCATAGCTGCCCTCTGACAAGATTTGATGGCAGTCTGAAGGCTCTATGCTTCACAGTGGAGACTGCTGCAAATTGGCTTGGCAAGCACTGCATTTGAAAAGAAAATGACCATTGAAGATCATCATCTCTAGTGCTACCTAAAAAAGTTATGTTGTGATAACTCAGGAATGAACACTGAAGCTGTTCAGTGTTTTTCTAGTTAACTAAACTTAAATTCCATTTTTAAATGGTCACTAATTCTCAGGACCTAACTTTAGATATTGAAAGTGTCATTTTGAGAGGTGCATGGTCAGTCATTGCTCCTGTGAATGGTCTCATCAACCTTAACTGTCGTTTAAGCAAGAGGAAGGTCTCTTAGCTGTGAGCTACAGAAATAGCATTATGTCTTCCTATGCTAAAGTTACCCAAGGAGAAACAAGCTCAATTCTATTCACTGAAGTCAGCAGCAATAAATTCAAATTAATTTTAAGTGGCAGAAGAATGGGCCCAGAACTATTCACAACAAAAAGCTTTTGCTCAATTGTATTATTTTCTACGGTAACAGTCAGTACTGAAGTTTAAGAAAATTTAAGTACAGGCAGTCCCTGGGTTACGTACAAGATAGGGACTATAGGGTTGTTCTTAAGTTGAATTTGTACGTATCTCGGAACTGGCTCCAGATTCAGCCACTGCTGCTGAAACTGACCAGGAGCTGACTACAGGAAGCCCGAGGCAGAGTTGCTCTGCCCCCAGCTTCCTAGAATCAGCCACTGATCAGTTTCAACAGCAGCTGAATCTGGAGCCTGGGACAGAACAGCTGGGGCGCTGCCGGGTAGGTCCCCCCACGACCAACCCGGCAGCACCCCAGCTGCTCCCCCCCTCCTCCAGCAGACCAGGGAGACCCGGAGCAAAGCCGCGGAGGTGGCGGGGTCCCGCGCCTCCAAGGCTTTGCTCCGGGTGTCCCTGGTCCGCTGGGGGGGGGGGGGAGGGGTGTTCCCAGCAGACCAGGGACACCCAGAGCAAAGCCGCAGAGGCGGCGGGGTCCCACGCCTCCAAGGCTTTGCTCCAGAGCAAAGCCTTGGAGGCACAGGACCCCGCCTCCTCTGCGGCTTTGCTCTGGGTGTCCCTGGTCTGCTGGGGATCCCCCCAGCAGACCAGGGACACCCGGAGCAGCTTTTCTCGCCCTGGAGGACGCGGTGGCGGGACCACTGCGCGTCTGGGTGGTCCCGCCGCCTGCAAGTTCCGGGGCGAGAAAAGCCCCGTTCGTAAGTGTGGATCCGACATAAGTCGGATCCGCGTAACTCGGGGACTGCCTGTATATGGAAAGCTGAATAGCATAAATAGCCAATTTTTAGCTGATAGGCACTGAAATAGACAAAAGTTAACAATCTGAAATCAGGGTAATATTTTAGATTCCTGTAATAAAAACCTGACATACCAAAATTGATAAGATAGGAATGTTTCTTTTCAATTTCAATGTACAGAATTCTAATATAATCAATGAGCTGTGCACCTATACATTAAAAAAAGTGATAAAAAATGTGTTTTACATAGTTTACTAATGTACCCAATGCTATGATATTTTCATTTGTGAACCGCTGACAGTAACAGTTGTATACATTTCTGAAGTCTACATCAGTAGGCACCTCTTTATTTCCAAGTAGCTTTTTAATGGTCCGATTTACAATAGCAGTATAGAAGGTTTCTTGTTTCTTTGCCAGCGGCGCATACACCACAACTTCTCGTTTAGGAGGAACCTCAAGAGCTACATCAGATTTCAATCTTCTCAATAAGAAAGGTGTCAAAATCTAAAATGTAAACAAATATGTATTATAAATCTCTAAATATGTGGGGCCAAGCTCTCTAGCTGCATACATTGGTGCAGTGCCATTGACCTCTAAAGAGGTAGTGCCAATTTACAACACAGAATTTGGCTTGTAGATTTGTATAAAGCTTATAATACGTAGCTGTACAAATCATGGGAATAGGCCTGAGTCTTCAAAGACATGTCATGCGCTACATGTACCAAAATACTAAAATATTTTTAATGGTAATGCAGCTATTGTCTACATGCCATAGTGCAGAAACTATGAAAATTGGCTATTTAACATTATGCAAGTTTCATTCCCAAGTTCTCAAATTATCTGTGGGCTTATAACATTTATGTGATCTTGATGCAACAATGACCAAATGCCCTTACTAGAGTACAGAAGTTGTCAGGGAGAGTCAGCATGTGTCAGTTACCACATAGCATATCTGGAATACAGAACAGGAAAACAGTGGCAACTGCTAACAAGGGCTGACTTAAAAAATAAAACAAAACAAAACAGGAAAGCAGATACTTTGGTGGAAGAGGGTCCAGAATAATCCAGACAAATTGGAGGATTAGTCCAAAAGAAATCTGATGAGGTTCAACAAGGACAAATGCAGAGTGCTGCACTTAGAATAGAAGAATCCTGTAAACTCCTACAAATCAGAGATCAACTGGTTTAGTGGCAGTTCTGCAAAAAAGGACTTGGGGATTATAAAGGACAAAAAGTTAGATAAGAATGAGCCTTCTTGGCAACCAGGCACACTGTTAGTAGTATATTGTAATGCAGTAGTAGGAGCACTGCCAGCACATCAAGAGATGTGATGATTCTCCTCTTATGCAGCACAGTTAAGGCCACAACTGGAGTAGTGTGTCCAGTTTTGGGCTACCCATTACAGAAAGAATGAGGACAAATTGGTGAGAGTCAAGTGGAGAGCAACAAAAATGATTAGTGGGTTAGGGTGCATGACTTATAAGAGATGACAAGAGCAATGGTCTCAAGACCTTGCAGTGGGGAAGGTCTAGGCTGGATGTTATGAAAAATTGTGTCACTAAAAGGTTGCGGAAGTGCTGGAATGGGTTACACCCAGGGAGGTTGTGGAATTTCAATCCTTAGGAGGTTTTTAAAGCCAGGCGAGACAAAGCCCTTGCTCTAGTGTTCCCTGTAAGCTATATGCTTGTGCAGCTGCTATGGAGAAATTCAAATGCCACCCAACTGAAGCAGAATGCTCACAGCTAGGTTTGTATTTCTCTTGGTGGTGCACATTCACAAATGCCTTTTTGCACATAGATTTATTCTACAAAATAGGTGGAAAAGATTAGAGGAAACATTGTTTGGTTGGGATGATTTAGATGGGGTTGGTCCTTCTGTGAGCAGGGGGTTGGACTAGGCAACCGTAATCTTCATTGATCATAATACATTTGGTTTTGCTTTTGAAGAGGGGAATAAAACTCCTTTACAAACTTAGAAAGTAAAAAGAGAGCCGTGCCCCACAAAGCTATGTCACTGCCAACAGAATTGAGTCAGAAGTGTATTAGTTTTACATTCTGTAAAAGACCAACCGTTTTACATCATTTACAAGGGTACACAGAATTCAATTTAATTCTAATGGTACATGGTACCAGTTTTATCTGCTACTGCAGCATCAAGTGCTAAAGAAGTGCGGAAACAAAAGCTGCAGTTAGCTTTAGTCATCAGAATTCTCAATTTCATTCCAAAACCAAAAATATAGTAAGACTTATATCTTCTAATATGTTGAAAAGGTCCTATAGAAAAGTAGTGCAAGTAGTGCCAAAGACAATGCCAGACCTGCTAAGTCGTGTTATGATCAACACCAAAGAAGAAATCTGCTTTAATTTTATGTTTTGTATTAAAAAGGTGTAACAAAACAAAAAACAGCAGCAGCAAACTGAAGAATCTATTTAAAAATAAAAATGAAGACCTGGTGTAACATGTGTAAGATGTTCTGCTCCCTTTCTTTAGCGACAATATCTTCAGCAATTTCTGTAATGCTTGTAATGTCAAACCAGGACTCAAAGCTAAAGAGAAAGACAAAGAAATTCAAGGTATTCTATATACAGCATTCTTTGTTATTTGAATGTGTGTGTCAAACCCTAAATAAGTTTCAAAGTCACCTTATGTACGAAATATGTACAGTGAGTAGAACTAAAAACAAACATTTTCTTTTAGCTAAGTCCAGACAATTATAAACTAAATTATAATAAATACACTTAGCACTGATATTAAAGTTGTTTTTTGACACTGTGATGTGACAAATAGTCATGAAGAAAAACAATGCTTGCTGCTTGACTCATGGGATTTTAATTTTTGCTCATTGGCTAACATTTGTAAATTGTTTCCCTCTCTGTACAAGCAAATTCAGAAATGAAAACACACACAAACAACAGTCACTTGAGAAAAGAAGAAGCCATTCAAGCCCCTCCATCACCAAACAAAGACGAATCCAATCATTGCAATAAATGATCAGTTTATCCAACTCAAATTAACGAATTCTAATTGTAATGATGTGGGGCAACAGTTCTGAGCAGCTCATGCAGAACACACACTGTCTTGGCCAACAAACTATTGCCTACCTTTTCAAGTCATCAAATACGTCCGGCAGCAGGAAGTTAAGTAGTGACCAAAGTTCTGCCAAGTTGTTTTGCAAGGGAGTACCCGTTAGCAGAAGTTTATTGTCAGCATTAAATCGTTTTAATTCCCTGATAAGACGACAGTTCATGTTCTTAATTCTATGTCCTTCATCCACGATCAGATATTTCCAGAAGCAATGCTACAGAAAAAGAGAGAAGATGTCACCTATCATTGTAAGGAATGTGATCTTTGCTACATCAAAATACAGTAGACTTCCGATAATCCGGAACCTATGGGACCTAGGTGGTGCCGGATTATCAGATATGCCAGAGTATCAGGAGGAACTATAAGCTGGTTATGTATATACTGTATATAGTATATAAAGTGTTCTTAACCTTTTTTATTGTACATACAGTATACTGTAATGTTTTAGTTTTTTTAACCTTTTACACCCTTTTCGCTCAGTTCAGCTGCTGCTGCTGTTACCTTGTGACTCATTTTTTGCCGAAGCTCACTCACTAGGCTCTTGCCATTTTGATGCTGGACTATCAGGAGTGCCGGACCATTGGATTCCAGACTATTGGAGTTTTACTATATGTGTATTATAGGCAGGGCTAGTAGTACTGATTATAATTGCCCAACACTTCCCTTATAACACCCTATTGTCATGTGCTTATAACTGTGCCGAACTCCAACTGTTTACCCTAAAGTCTCCCATGCCTGGAATCTGCCTCAGGTTGAACATTTAATTTTTTATTTTACATATTATGGCCAAATTTGTTTCCAAGAACAAGGATAAAAAACCCCTAAAATAATGTGACTTTTTCTGGGCTCTAGTGGGGCAAAGAGTTAAAATCCACAAGAACTGGCCTGAGTGTCAGACAAGCATCTTTTTAAATAACCATAAAAATACACCCAATTTTGGCCATGTTCTCTACCATTGTCCACAATCCTTATTGGGTAATGTAGTCTACTTTTTCATAATGTTACTCAATATATCAATCCAGGGCTCTAGGTGCTGAGGGAACAGTACACTTGGGCTATGTCTACAATGCTCCCGATTTGTGCAAAAATATGCAAATTAGGAAAAGTGTGGAATATCGCTGTGCCTCATTTGCATAATTAATGAGGCTCCGTTTTTGCACAAAAACCCCCTCTTGCGCAAGAGCAGTCCTTCCTGAAAAAAATGCAGAAGAATGGCTCTTGTGCAAGAGGAGGCTTTTGTGCCAAAACGGAGTGATATTCCACACTTCGCCTCATTTGCATATTTTTTGCGGAAAACGGGGGCAGTGTAGACATAGCCTTGGAAACTGATAAAAGCATGTATACTGCTGATGTGACATTGCTACTGGGGAGAAAGCACTGTTATCAGCTATACTAGAGATACTGAAGCATTCCACTGGTCAAAGTGTACTATGTACCTGCAATGCATTCCTGTCTCTCATGGCTATTTCAAACGAGGTAATGACCACAGGGTGAATTTGCAGTGAACCATCTCGCTTGTGAATTTTTTGAACCAATTTATGACGTTCACGCTGGGCTCCATGGTACAGCATTATGGGAATCTAAAAGAAATGTTTAAAGTTCCATTAGGAAACAAGAACCCACACATTTTGTAGTAATTATACTAAAAACTACAACTGCAGTTACAATATATACAGAACAAGTTCCAAACAAACAGTTACAGGTATGGACTAATTTTCTCTTCTAAACATTAAAAAATAGTTTTTACCTCTGGAGTGAATCTCTTGAACTCAGACATCCAGTTAGGAAGAGTAGACAAAGGACCACATACTAAGAATGGTCCAGGGACTCCTCTCTCTACCATCAGTGCTATTGTAGCAATACATTGGATTGTTTTTCCTAGTCCCATTTCATCAGCCAAAATGCCATTGATGCCATTTTCCCAAAGCATCTGCATACACAGAGATATATTTCTAAATTTACACATACTTAGTAAACACTAGACACAAACATATGACAGAAATCATTGTTTGGCTTCTGTTAGCAATCCTTTCCCATAGCCATATTTTCAGAGTTACGTGAATAGAATTTCTCTAACTTAGTTTGGAAAAAAGAAGATTAAGGGGGGACATGATAGCGGTTTTCAAATATCTAAAATGGTGTCACAAGGAGGAAGGAGAAAATTTGTTCCTCTTGGTTTCTGAGGACAGGACAAGGCGTAATGGGATTAAAGTGCAGCAGGGGAGGTTTAGATTGGACATTAGGAAAAAATTCCTAACTGTCAGGGTGGTCAAATATTGGAATAAATTGCCAAAGGAGGTGGTGGAATCTCCCTCTCTGGAGATATTTAAGAACAGGTTAGATAGACATCTGTCAGGGATGGTGTAGACAGAGCTTGGTCCTGCCTTGAGGGCGGGGGGCTGGACTCGATGACCTCTCGAGGTCCCTTCCAGTCCTATGAAATACAAAGGATCTGTATGCATGTGCCAATCAAATATCTTCTTCGTACTATTATTTTAGAAATGTGTCTGTCCTTCTATAAGTCCTAAACGGGAAGAGCTAATACCACCAAATTTGGTATGCAGCTTCCCCTTACCATAACTTAAAGCAAGATAAGGATTTGGTTGTGCCAGAACAACAGGACATGCATGGAATGTTATTGCTTAGAATCAAATGGAGGTAGGGGAATCCTCACTGGGGCTGCCCACAGCAGTCCCCTCCCAGCTTCTCTGGGAGGAAGGAGAGGCAGGGCTGCAGTGCTCAACCCCAGCTGTTATCTCCTGGGGGGAGGGGAAGGGGGAGAAGGGAGGAGTAGAGAGGCAGAGAGCTGGGATGCTGAGGCTGCAGGGGCTTAAGACAGAAATGGATTTTAAAAAACACTTTAGAAGACTCTTGGGTCAATACCACTGGTCACAAGTACCTATAAGAAGGAAACTCATGCTTGAACCTGGGTTGGATCTGCTAGATGTTAAGCAGTTGGTACACTCAGGTCCCTGTCTAAAGGTGGGAAAATTACAAAGATTCCACCCTGTAATATTATGGGCAAGAAGCCTACTACCTGAAGAGATGCACTGAGAGAGACCAGACATGGAACAGTTGAAAAAGAAAGGCTTTTAGTCAGAATATTTAAATCTTTTAATACGTTTAACTCCAATGCCCAGTATAAAGAAGTTTTTATTAAACATTCAAAATACCAACTTTCCAAATAAGTTGCAAGAGCTCATAACGCACATCAAATCCCCAAGATATATTCTAGTTAGTGCAGGGAACACTAGATACTCCTAATATTTCTAATGTGAAAAATTAAGAAAAGCTTTTAAAAAAGCTTTAAATATCCTGTTATACACCATAAAGAAACAATAAGTGCATGAGCTCAATTTTACGGTTTGGAAATCCTTTACAAGCCACTTAAAAATTCCAAAACTAAGATGGAAGCTCTGAATTTTGACACACGGGATAGTGCTCATTTGAAATCAGGTAAGGAGCATCCTGCCTGAAATGTCAGTATGTTGCAATAGGGAAATGGACTACAGCCTTCCAATATGAATGCTTTACTCTTATTAGGAGAATGGCTTTAAGGCTTTAATATCTTCTATCAAAACTTTCACCCAGACATAATGCAGCAATGCCCATATACATATTCCCTTCTTTTAAAGAAATGTGCATGCAATTTCTGTAGTTTAGTAAATTACACAGTGTTGGAATAGGGATGTTACATTTAAATTAGTCAAATAGTCGATGGCATTTACATCAACTATTCGATTAGTCTATAAGAGCGCCTCTGCCTTTGAACTGTAGCAAGAGCCCTGTAGGCCTTCTGCTTTTGAAATGTAAAAGAGCCCAGCTGGTGCTCTTGCACATTTCAAAAGCAGAATCGCAGCAGAAGCGGTGCAAGTGGAGACTGCTTCAGTCCCCGCTCACACTGCCCCTGCTCCCTGCGGAGATGGTGCTTGGGGGGGGGGGAAGAGACTGGCTTTTATGCCGGCTCTCCCAGCACCAGCTTCTGCTCCCACCCACCCCCACTCTTGCTGCCTCCCTCTGATAGAGGCAGCAAGCAGGGAGGGGAGAGCAACTAATTGCATCACTAGTCAACAACCTTTAAGTTTCTGATTATCAGATAGTCAACTAGTCTCTTACATTCCTATGCTGGAACAGCCAAAGCTAACATCGACCAAGAGTTCCTTTAAAAAAAAAAAACAAAAAACCCACAGCTGATACAGCCGTGCATAGCTTCTGTACCAAACCCAAAAAACCCCACTGACCTCCCAGTATAATTAATCTGGGGTAGTATCAAACCTCTCTCAAGCAAAAGACTTTGAAACATGAGCAGGTATCATATTCTGTGGAAATAAGTATAAACTTGAGACTTAGGCTAACATATAGATTCATACCCTGAGCCATTCCATGCCTTCAACTTGGTACCACCTCATAACACCTCCCGAAAAAAGCTTTGGCTGTTGAAAGGGTATTGGCTGCCCATTAAATTTCCGTACTGGATCAAGGAAGTGTTTGGCATTATGTCGTACAGCTTGTGACAATCTGTCTTTAATGACACTATTAGAGTCTTCATTTTTCTGTAAGTCTTCTGCACACAGTTTGTAAGAAGAGCTTTCATCCTACAGAAGAAAGTTATGCGAATTTAAGTAAAAATTTTGCTATTCTTAGTTAACACAAGCAAGTTGCTGAGGCAAAACTGAAAGTCAATGTTATTGCTACATTTAGGTAAAACAGTGCCCATCTTCAATGATAAAGGCAGATTTAATCAAAGTGTGGTTGACCACATTCAATAACACAAGCACAAAATAACCCATTATGATATTGACACTTAACATTTTTAAAAGTTCAACTGCTCAATAGCAATCCTTCAACTCTTTGGTGTACAAAAAGCAATAATATTTACTAAATAAAATGATAGTATTGAACACCAAGTTGATGCCCATAAAAACTTGACACACAAAAGATAGCATATTTCAGGTGAAACCGTTTTCCTTTTTCAAGCAAAATTCTAGTGAAGCTAGAAGTTAGATTTGTCTGTGGAGAGGGAGCCATCAGAACAGAGAAGAAAACTAAATCCACGCATACCATATCAATTATTAGAACAAGAACACTTTATCACATGTATATCAAAGGCCTGATCAGATATCCCAGCACTCAGTTTTGCTTAAGTATATTATTTATACTTTGAGAGGCAAAGATATTTTCCTTGTGCCTGTCACAACACTGAAACTTCTGGAGGCTTGAGCTTAAAATTTAGTCAGTGTGCCATTTAACCTCGCACTTTTTAAACTTCTAATAGAGTACCTGATGTTGTAGCAACTAGGAATCTAATTATAGAACATTAAAAATATACTACATAAGACGACAAAAATCTTGCATTTTATAAAGGGTTCCCAGAGCATCTTTTCCCGGAATTGTATTTATTCTATATAAATGTAAAAGATGCATATTTGTTTTTTTATCATTTAGAACAGGGCTTCTCAACTTTGGAAGCTCTGGGGGCCACAAAGACACTCACAGCACATGCTGAGGGCTGCAACTTAAGTGTGGTTGCATGTACATGCAAATAGCTTCTTTCACACTGATGGGCATGAATACAAAGATAAAGACAAGACTACACAATACACAGGCCCTATTTAAGTTAGCTCTGCTGATATAATTAAAATGCAACATTTACCCAATTTCCATCCATAGGACAGCACTTAATGAGCACTGACAGTCCAGGAATTTAACTACTAAAACGCGTATCAACAGAAGATTATATTGACTTTTTTGTTTTGTCTTCCAGCTGCGTGTTGAGCCCCACGTAAACCCAAACTGCACCACAGGCCGCAAACCAATAGGCTGCATCTGGCCCGCGGGCCACATATTGAGTAGCTCTGATTTTGAAGGAAGAGATAAATTGAGCTAAAGCGTTTAGATATTTCCTCGTTTACTACACAGAACCACCAGCTGCAAAACTGAATTTTATAACTTGCTCATTAGCATATTTGGTGGCATTATTTAACAAAACATTTCAAGATAAAGAATTGTATTTTCAGATACTTATTTTAAAATCACTGATTACAAGTTAGTATGTGCAACTTTAGCTGAACAAATATACATAATTGGAAAAGTACGTTTTCAGTAAGCAACAGCTAAAAATGAGGGCAGGAAAAGGAGGTAAACAATCTAAAATATAATGAGGAATTTTGAAATTCACGATGTTTAACAATATTCATGGACATACCTGATTTATTACTTTGCTTTTTTTGGCCACTGACAAGATTTCCTAGAAATAAAGAAAACGACAGTATAAAATATGCTTTGTGACAACTTGAAAGACTAGTATAGAAATATCATTTTTGTGGAATCTTTAATCCAAGCATCTGAAAGTATTTTAAGTGAACCTCAACCAACTATTATCTGCATTTGCTGATGAGAACATGCATAGATAAATTAAATAACTTGCTCATACTCACATTTTAGTCAATATCCTCTCCCAAATTGCACATCAAGGAATTCTACCTATGTTTAAAATATACTGTATTGCCAAAAGACAGCAGTATCTTGAGGCTACATCACAAACAAATGCTAATGTACTTTTCTATTTACTACAAATTACATAAGAACATCAGCATTCCCTTGTAATGTAGCTGCCAGACACTGCAGCTATACCTCTTTGGACATGACTTCTGAAATGTAGTAAGTTTCATCTTCTCTTCCTCTTTTTTTCTTTTTCTTCACAGCTATAAGAAAATATCATAATGTTCTTAAAAGCACAAAATACTATGAAAGCCGCATAAAAACTTAAGACTAAATACTAAATAGTCAAAAAGCAAAAACTAATGAAAGATAATCTTACCAGTTTTCTCCTCTTTTCCATCAGTTAGATTCTGATTCTAGAAAGTAAATATTTAAAAGGGTTATCAACTTAAGTAGTTTCCAGTATCTCTTGGATAGATAAAAGATACAACCAGCACTGATCAGTTTATGTAATCAGTAACTACGTTTAACACTTTTCAAAAATGTCACTCTCAAACACTGTTAATAGGTTTCTAAAAATAGCATCTATCTACATTAGAACAAGATTCAACATTACATGGTCAAAATATACCATCAGGTAGTCTTGAATAAAATTTGGGCTAAAACGGTTTTCCAGAAAGTACTGGCCCATCTTGGAAAAAAAATCAAGACATTTGAGGTACAACTGTTCAAAAAAAGAGTTTGGCTTTGTGTAAGAGGACAGTTGTGTGACATGGACATACATATACCGTATATACTCGAGTATAAGTTGACCCGAATATAAGCCGAGGCACCTAATTTTACCCCAAAAAACTGGGAAAAAGTATTGACCCGAGTATAAGCCTAGGGTAGGAAATAAGGCAGCCTAGGGTAGGAAATGAGTCGGGGCGAAAGCTGCTCCGGTGCCCCTGGTCTGCTGGAGACCGTCCCCAGCAGACCACAGGCTCCCAGATTGAAGCGGCAGCAGCGGAGGTTCCCCGCGCCTCTGAGGCTTTGCTCTGGCAAAGCCTCAGAGGCGCGGGGAAGCGCCGCTGCTGCCGCTTCAATCTGGGTGCCTGTGGTCTGCTGGGGACGGTCCCCAGCAGACCACAGGCTCCCGGACTGAAGCCGCAGCCGCGGGGGGGGGGGGGGGGGGGGTCCCGCGCCTCTGCGGCTTTGCCCGCCTCAGTTCTCGAGATGCTGACTCGAGTATAAGCCGAGGGGGGCATTTTTCAGCACAAAAACTGTGCTGAAAAACTCGGCTTATACTCGAGTATATACGGTACTGCATCATAAAGCCTTTCCCAAAGTCTTAATCACTGTCTCAATTTTAGTGTATTTATCAGACTGATCATTTTACAGTTTTGCAGCATGCCATCACTGAAAAGCAATTTATATAAAACAGCCAACACATCTTACCATTGACGCTTTTAGTAACATCTCTTTTTTTTTTTCTAATTTCTCTTTCCTTTTCTGCTCCTAAAAAAAAACAAAGTTCTTACTTGCATAGAACAACTGCAATAAATCTAATTATAAAAATACTATATTAACAGACACTGAGTACACACAACTCCATGTTAACAATGTAAGCTGGGGACTGGTTTTGCTTCTGTTGGTGCCAAGATGAAAGCTGATAAGTAGCTGAAATTGCTTGGCAGTGGTGTACAGAATTATTTTGAACTGCCTTTCGCTGGATAATTTAACTCGATCAACAGAAAATCTGTATATCAGAAATATTTTAAGGCAAAAGACATGACACGAGTAAGCTAGTTAAGTATATATTTTACATAAAACTAATGGCTTAAACATAGCACCTTCCCTGAAATCAATTTTTGCAGGACATGCAGCTGCACTTCATTTTACACATTGTTGCTTTTGCTGCATTTGAACTAAGGATGTTAAAGACTAGTTGACTATCTGATTCCATCCCCCCCTTGCTGCCTCTATGAGATAGGGGCAGCAAACGGGGGAGGAGAGAGAAGGGAGGGAAGGAGAAAAGGGGCACTTCAAAGTGGCTGCACTGCACAGTTGAGCCAGGGATCAGCTGTGCGGCGCTGCCACTTTGAAACACTAAGACTATGTTTCAAAGGGGCAGCTGCTGCTGGACTCCATGGCTGCCTCTTCGAAATGCAGAGGGGCAGCGTCGCACAGCTGAGCTGGGGGAGGGAAGGGGGAAATCAGCTGTGCAGCAACTGCCCCTTTGAAACACGGTCTCTGGTCTCTGCACGTTTCAAAGGGGTAACTGTGGAGTCCAGGGTCAGCTGGGGGAGTCACCCGCTGACCCTGGGCTCCATGGCTTTGAAATGTACAAGAGCCCCAGCAGGAGGAATGTGGAAGTGCCTATCGACTAGTCAATTAACAGCATTTTAACATCCCTAATTTGAACTGGACTGTGGGAAGATTTCTAAAAGTTAAGTGCTGTTAAAACTGTCTCACTTTTCAGTCTGGAATTCTTAGAATCCTCAAAGATCTCTTTGGTACATGTAACATGGAGCAATGACATTTTAAAATAGGAACATATTAAGCAAAATATCCTTTCAGAGTATGCATTTAGGTGTAAAAACTGCAGATTGTTCCAATCAATAGTTTTAAGAATGAAGTTTCTGCCATTTGGGAAAAAAAGCCCTTGTCTACCAAAGTTAACGCTCTCTCTCCCACATCTGATCATATACATCCTCTCAAATCCTCTTGCCTTTTTTAAAAAGTTAAAGCTTAATTCATAAGAACGGCTATACTAGGTCAGACCAAAGGTCCATGCAGCCCAGCATCCCATCCTCCCACAGTGGCCAATGCCAGGTGCCTCAAGGGAAGGAGCAGAATAGGTAATCATCAAGTAATCCCTCCCCTGTCACCCTTTCCCAGCCTCTAACAGAGGTTAGGGACACCATTACTAAACATCCTAGCTCATAGCCACTGATGGACCTATCGTCCATTAATGTAGTTCTTTTTAGAATCCTGTTAAAGTCCGGTCTTTACACCATCCTCTGGCAAGGACTACCACAGGCTGACTGTGCACTGTGTAAAGAAAAACTTCCTTTTTTTGGTTTTAAACTTGCTACTTAATTTAATTTGTGACTCCCCCTCCCCCAGTTCTTGCGTTATTTACTTTCTTCACATCAGTTATGATTTTATAAACATCCATCAATATCCCTCCTTAGTCTCCTCTTTTCTAAGATGAAAAAGACCAGTCTTTTCTCTCTCCCCTCTTATGGCAGATGTTCCAAATCCCTAATCATTTTTGTTGCCCCTTTCTGAACTTTTTCCAATACTAAGATATCTTTTTTGAGATAATTTGACGATATCTGCACACAAGAATTAAGATGTGGGCATACCACAGATTTATATAGAAGCATAAAATATTCCTTGTCTTACTGTGTGTCTCTCTCTAAATTATTCCTAACTTTCTATTTGTTTTTTGACTGCTACTGCACACTGAGTGGATGTTTCCAGAGAACTATCTACAATGATTCCAAGAACTCTTTCCTGAGTGGTAATAATTTAGACCCCATCATTCTGTGTGCATAATTAGGATTATGTTTTCCAATATGTATTACTTTGCATTTATCTAAACTTTCAATGATTTGCACAATGCTTACTTCAGCTCTTGCTCCTTTTTCTAGCTTGTATCTTTGCGCCATCCTCCTCCTTTCATGTCTGGTTTCCTCTCACCTTCTTCAATGTTGTCTCTTGGGGTTTGTCTACACTGTGGCGCTATTCCTGGATATTTCTGGTATCCCAAAATAGCTAATCCATGTCTTTGAAACAAGCCCATTATTTCAAAACGTAACGAGTTTGCTATTCCGATGTCCCTGTAAACCTCGTTCCACGAGGATTAAGGGATGTTTTGGAATAGTGGTTTATTTTGAAATTTGATGCTGTATAGACAGTGCCAAGTTACAAAATAAGCTATTTCAAAATTAACTTGAAATAAGCTATGCAAAAACTAAGGATGCAGTGCAGAGGCACCCTTAATCTGTTGCAAAGAGGCCTATCCCTCTCTTCCAAATCCCCTCAGACTAATTCCATTAACAAGAATTCTGCTGATTTATTCTCTTAACATAAACCATAGTTGGAATACAAACTCTTTGGGAATGGCTTCAGATTATTTTAAAAATATCAATGGTTATGCAAAGGAGTGTGGCACTTGTAAGTTGTTACTATATTCGGAGCTTAAAAATTAAACACTTGAGAAGGAGCTATAATATAGATAGGGCTATAATAGTTTTTGGCATTTTTACCTGGGTTTAAGTAAAAAAATAGGAAAGACATCAGAATCTTGCATTAAGGGAACAGTTATGGTAAGATTCCCTAGTGCAGATTAGCATTTACAATGCTCTATAAATATTTTTTAAACTTAGAACATATCTACCTCCAGCTGCTGCTGCTCCATTTTAGTTAGCAAGAATTTTGAGTATATGTTGCTTTTTTCAAGCAAGTGTTGAAGCCTCTTGTAGCGTATTTCGCTGGAGTCTCTTTCCCAGGACATACGAACCTGCAAACAAGAAATGAAAGCAGATTTTATGCATTTCAGCTTTTACTCCTTTGAAATGAATAAAACCATTCTGTACATCTTGAACAAGACAGCTAGAATTGTAATATACAGACTCTCCCCTCCCCCATCATTACCACTTGGCTACATCTACACTATGCACATGGTTTGCCACCACTACCTACATGACATATAAGCACAACTACATGCTGCAGTGAAAAGCAGGCTGCAACCACACTGTGGCATATAACATCAGTGAAAAGTTCAGGTAGATGGGAGGCAGCAGGAAAGGCAAGGGCCTTTCCCAGCTGCCTCCCCCTGCAGAGCTTTCCCCATGGAAGGGAAATGCTCCAGTAGTGGGGAGGTGACACAGAGCCTTTCCCTCCCATCAGTATCTCTCCCTTTGAAGGGAGAGGGCTCCAGCAGCAGGGAAGCCTTTCCTAACTGCTGGAGTCTTTCCCTGGTAGGGAAGACTTTTTTTTCCCAGAGGGGAAGGCTCCACAGATAGAGCCCTGCATGAATACAAATGTCTATTCACAGAAGCAAATATCCGTAGATAGAAATTGGTATCCACAGAACTCTACTTCCAGGAGACATTGCAACGAAAGGAGTCAAGTGTGGTACCGCTGCTCCCATGAGTCAGTGCCTCCATGCCGGCAGCTCCTTCCAGCCATGCAGCTATATGCCGGCAGCTCCTTCCAGCCATGCAGCTATACCATCCTCAGCCATAGCCCCAGAGGGGTTAAACAACCCCAGACAGGACAGTCAGCTGTGGGAACCTATCCTATAGTCCACCTCCACACCTTCTACTATTAGGCTTTGTGAGAGGCAGTGTGTCTCGTGGTGCATCTTGGTACCAGGCTCAGTGTTCTATGAGGCACTGATTTCTGATCCAGCATTCCACAGGTTTCTGGCTTTCTCCGAGCATTTTTCAACAGCCCTTGTTTGATATTCTCCGTGACATCTCCGTGTGACAGGATGGATCCCACACTGCTTCCTATGCTCTGATGATGGTCCTTGAGACATTGTGGATGCAATGTAGTTAATCATGAAGCTCCTAACTGAAGAAGGCTCTCAGTTTCCAGACCTGCAGTGTGATTAGGACAGAAGCAACTTTAGATTGTTTTTGGCATTCATACATCAGCTGCAGATTGTAGATTCTTGAGCCCAAAAGTGACAAACAAGCACTGTATGGTGGATCGTCCTGTTATGCAGGTCTGGTATAATAAGCAGTGGCCACAGAATTTTCAGATGCGGAAAGCCACCTTCTTGGAACTGCGTGAAGAACGTTGCACTGCAGCATAACAACAACAGAATCAGAGTTGCCCTGTGGTGAAGTACGCAGCAATCTCAGTGTGGAAGCTGATTACTCCAAACTGTTGCTCGTTGGTCGTAAATAAATTTGGAGTCAGGAATTTAACCACTGTGACTGCATTAATACAATGGTGCTGGGCAATGGTGGTGCCCCGTAGTGCAGTCACCAGGACAACGCTGCCAGGAGTTCCACATAATCATCTAATTTCATCTCTTCATTAATTACTTCACCCTCCCCAGACCTGCAAAAATATCCATGTGGCTCTTGACACCAACGACACCATCAAGCTCCTGGTAGAACCAATTCTTAGGTGCAGCTCCAGTGTGATAGTTTACCTCCCTTAACTTATGAACACCTGATGCAGTTCCTTTATCTTCACTCTGTTCTGTAGCGTGTCCCAATCATAGCCCTTTTTGCACAAGCCTCAAGACAACTGGCCAGTTATCAAAATTTCTATGGCTCAAGCACAGCTGGGGGCTGCACAGCCTCCTCTTCTACTGAACAGATTCAGCAGCTCTGCAACAGTCCAAGTAAGAGAGAATTTGCTGTGTTAAGCTTCCATGGTTACCTGAGAAGATGCAAAAAGAGTCCTTTCCATGCCAAGCCAACAGGAAATGCAATTTCAAAAATCCTAGGAGTTCTAAGGGAGAGGAACGGATGGTTGTTTACCTAGTTGCAGGGCAGCAGAGTTCAGACTGCTGACCACAGCAGTCAGATTGGGCACTGGGGGACCCCTCTTAGAGATCAATTAAAGTGATAAAATCAAGTGTTGTGTCTATACTGGCATTTTGCCAAATAATTTGGCACAAAACAAATCTTATGTCTCTTGTTGGAATGGTTTTATTTTGTCACCAAAACAGGGCATTTTTGTTGTCAACAGGCACATCGTAGTATGTATGCATTCACTGTTTTGTCTACAAAACTCTGTAGTGCAGACAAGGGCCAACAATGAATGGTGATTTGGCAAGGGAGTATGTGCCACTTATTTTTACATAAGTGTTTTTATTTCATTTGTGACAGGAAATTTTCTACATATGTGAAAAGGTCTCACCCACAAGTTCTTTCACTGGTAGCATAGTCCATTCTTGTGAGCCTCCATGGTTTCTATTATTCTTGTTTTACTTTCTTCTGAATGAAAGCTAGCTTCTGAAGAACAGCTCATGTGACATTGCCAGTAGTGAAAATCTAATTAGAATCAGTGCTACTTTATATAAGTATATGCTGTTGCTGGCATTCTGGAATAGAACTGTGTTCTGTCCAACAACAACTGGTGAATCTGGATTTTCCCCTTGAGTAATCAAGAAAACTGCAGGAAAAAAGTGACAGGTTACTCAATCAATGCAACATTTAAAAAACTTTGACCCACTTAAGCCTGTCAAGAATAATCTCTCGTTTTGTTCAGTTATTCAGTTCTACCCTACTCCCAGCAGGATTTTTCAATCATGTTTCTTACTGCAGAAAGTTTTTTTCCTATTCTTTTCATCAAACGTTGGGTATTATTCTCAGTGCATTTTGCCTCCAGCACATAGTAGAACTGCAGTGCTAATCACATGGCAGGGGGTTCAAAGTAGTAACAAGAAGAAAAAATAACGCTTTCATGAACATGCATGTTCTAGCAAGACCCCATGCTGCTAATGCCCCTCCCCTGCCTGAAAGGTACTGAAGCTGGTAGGGGAAGGCACACAGGAAAATTGTTTTCAATGCTGCAAGGGAGCTTTGTAGATTCAGAACTGAAAAGGGGTTCTAAAAATAATCAAATATTATATTAATAGATTTAATATTTAGTACTTTAATTGCAAGTCCCTTTCTCACTGTTATTCTTTGGATTGAAATCTCGTGATTACTACATAGTGGAAGTTTCTCTTTTCTAACTTCAGAGTTTAAAGAAAATCCATTCACTTAGAGTTATCAGAGCAAGAGATCTTTTTTTTTTTTTTTTTTTTTTTTATAAGTTCAGTATCATCATAGAATCATAGAATAATAGGACTCGAAGGGACCTCAAGAGGTCATCGAGAGCAGCCCCCCACCCTCAAGGCAGGACCAAGCTCCGTCTACACCATCCCTGACAGATGTCTATCTAACCTGTTCTTAAATATCTCCAGAGAGGGAGATTCCACCACCTCCCTTGGCAATTTATTCCAATATTTGACCACCCTGACAGTTAGGAATTTTTTCCTAATGTCCAATCTAAACCTCCCCTGCTGCACTTTAAGCCCATTACTCCTTGTCCTGTCCTCAGAAACCAAGAGGAACAAATTTTCGCCTTCCTCCTTGTGACACCCTTTTAGATATTTGAAAACCACTATCATGTCCCCCCTTAATCTTCTTTTTTCCAAACTAAACAAGCCCAGTTCATGAAGCCTGGCTTCATAGGTCATGTTCTCTAAACCTTTAATCATTCTTGTCGCTCTTCTCTGTACCCTTTCCAATTTCTCCACATCTTTCTTGAAATGTGGCGCCCAGAACTGGACACAGTACTCCAGCTGAGGCCTAACTAGTGCAGAGTAGAGCGGCAGAATGACTTCACGAGTTTTGCTTACAACACACCTGTTGATACAACCTAGAATCATATTTGCTTTTTTTGCAACAGCATCACACTGTTGACTCATATTCAACTTGTGGTCCACTATGACCCCTAGATCCCTTTCCGCCATGCTCCTTCCTAGACAGTCGCTTCCCATCTTGTAACCCATTTCACATTTTAAATTCATGGGGCTTATCTAGAAACCTTGTTAGATGAATATGTGCTTTGCTAGTTTTTGCAAAATGTTTAAAGCAATAAAAAAGTTAATGAGCAAAACAGGCATATTGTTATTTTCTTCACAGACTCAATCAAAAATTCTATAAATATGTGCATGTACTCAGAGTTTTGGAACTTAATTTCCACTGTGATAACCCCCTTTTTTTTTTTTTTTTTTTTTTTAAATACTGACAGGAGTGCTCTCTCCCATTGGCATAGACTGTCTTTACCATACTTCAAGATGTTACACCCAGATATCTACCATAAACACATCACCAAACTCATTCACTTCATACTGCCCCTAACATTTTTTTTTTCCACAGTAAAGTCTGTATTATCCAGCCCTGTATCAACTGGAAGGCTCTATAAACTGGCATTTCTAATCTCCATAGAAAACCTGGTTAGTGCAGGGCCAGCAGGCTCCCTACCTGCTTTTTGTGGCTACCCAGAAGCAGTGACATGTGCGTGCTGCTCCTAAGTGGAGGAATGGTCATGAAGTTCAGACTTTGGGAGGGAGCTTGGGACAGGGGGCTGGAGAACAGGAGCGATTTCAGTATGCTAGGTCAGAGAATGGGGGGCTTGGGTGATTCCCTACAAGCATTAACCTGTCTGGGCTGGTCTTAGGCCAAGGTGCAACAGGGGGTTCTGCATGCTGCCTCTGCCTGCAGGCATTGCCCATTCAGCTGACTGGCCACAGTTAAAGCTAACGAAAGCCAGGGAGGTAGTGCTTGAAGCAGACCTCCATGCTGAGCTGCCTGTCATGCCTCTATTTAGGAGCAGCTAGGATAGGTTGCTGCTTGTGAGGTGTCACCTGAGGTGACCTTCCCCCAGATCCAGCACCCCAAAACCCTTCCTGTGCACTAATCCCCAACCCCACATGCTAGGGTTGCCAAGTGTCCAGTACTTTCTGGTTTTCCAGAGGGGCGCTGGATGGAAGCCTGGCAGGGGCAGGGGGAGTGGCTGGGAAGCAGGGCGCAATTGGCACTGGGAGCCTCTGGTTGCGTCTGAGGAGGAAGGGAAGCCTTGTCCCTGCTCCTGAGCGTTGGTCTAGTGGGTGATGGAGCCGCAGCTGGACTCGCTTTGCTGGGACCGTGCGCGGGACGGGCAGTGCCCTGGAATCTGCACATGAGCGGGTCAGTCCCGCTCCCCGCCAGCTGATTCGCTCCCCCCGACCCCGACCCCGGCCAGCCCCGCTTCCTGCCAGTTGCCCTTCCCCCAATCTCCCCCATCCAGCCCCACTGCTCCTGATCTCCCCCAGCCAGCACCACTGCCCCCGCCCCTGCTCCTATCCCCAGGCCAGCCCTGCTCCCGCCACCCACTCCTCCCCTGATCAGCCCTGCTGCCCCCGACCAACTCTGCTTCCCGGTCCCAGCCCCCCCTCCGATCAAGTGTGTCCAGTATTTTTTTTTTTTTTTAAGACTACCTGGTAACCCTACCGCATGCCCATCTGCACTCAAACTCCCTTCCTCTTAGTTAACCAGCATTTTTCACTTTCCCCCATTCCCATAATATGCCAGATAAAATTTTTACTCTATATTCAAACACTTAGTCCAAACCATGGGAACAGCCAGCATACTAGAATGGCTCCCCAGTACGCCCACTAGGGATGTAAAATTTTCATTATTTGGCTAATCGAATAGTCGATGCAATTAGTCATTAAGAGCACTTCCGCCTTGGAAGGGTAGCAACAGTCCCAGGACTGCTGCTACCCTTCAAAGGTGGAAGGGCTGTGGGGATCACGGAGCCAGTGAGAAACTCAAGCAGTCCCCAGTTGACCCCAGGCTGCATGCGGCATTTCAAAGTGGCAGCGCCACATGGAACCCAGGGTCAGCTGGGGAGTCTGACCCTGGGCTCCATGTGATGCTACCACTTTAAAACACCCTGGGGAGTCCAGCATCAGGCTTCATGCAGCGTTTCAAAGCGACAGCGCCCTGTGGCGCCTGGGATCAGCAGCGGGGAACTTCCGTCGCTGACCCTGGGCCCCATGTGGTGCTGATGTTTTGAAACACCACATGCATCCCAAGCAGCGCTGCATGGAGCCCAAGGCCGGACTCTGGGCTCCACGCGGCAATGCTGCTTTGAAGCATCCTATCCTCTTCCCCGCTCCCTCTTGCTGCTTCTTTCTGATAGAGGCAGCAAGGGGGAAAAGCAACTAGTTGTTCACATCCCTAATACCCACCTCTTCACTGCCTACCTCGAGGAAGAGTTTCTGGACAAATGAACTAGAAAACCAGTTATATACCTGTGGTATGTACAATGAGGTACATCATATTTTCATTCTCTGGATTGACAAGCTATAGCCCACTCATAGATTTTTACTACAAATTCAATAATCATCATCCATGCACTGAAGAACGTAAGGACAGCCATAATGGACCAGACCAAAGATCCATCTAGCCCAGTATCCGGTCTTCCAACAATGGCTAATGCCAGGTGCTCTAGAGGGAACAGGTAATCATCCATTGATTATCTTAATTTAACTAAGTTTCTGTAAGACCTATAGTATCAATACCCTCATTTAATATGAGGCACTCTAGTTCACCCATCTTATTATTTAGACTTCTAATATTTGTATATAAGCACTTTAAAAACTTGTCATTTTTTAGCTGACTGCCATTACATGATGTGATTGAATGGGGCTCTTTTTCATTTGACTGTTTCTCAACAGATCTTACCTGTATTTTAGCATCTCCTCTTTGCTAGGACATAGAAAATCTAGTAATAGGCCTGCTCCTAAGGGATGCAATGCATGTTCTCCTCCTGGCTTTCCCCCAGCTAGATAAATTCTTCTTTCAAACTCTACAGCAGTGCCACACTAGCATTTCCTTCTTGGAAACCTGGATCAGCTTCAGGAATGGAATCCTACAGACAGCTACGTACAAGAAACCCATAGATCACCACACCTACCTTCACAGATTTAGTAACTGCTCCAAACACACCAAAAAATCTTATCTACAGCAGGGATGTTAAATATCAGTTAACTGAATAGCTGATTAACCTCATGAATTCTTATCACTTACTTGCCTATTCTATACAGTACTTGGGGGAGGGGCCAGCAGCCAGTGCACTCTGGCCCCACTCCTGAGGAGCCCCCTGCCACTCTGCGCTGCAGCCTCTGTATCAGATGCAGGAGCGAGGGGGTGCCAGGTGGGCGCTGGTGAGCAAGGGGAGCCAGTTTAAAAGCCAGCTCCCATCACGGACCAGCTGCCTGTTGCCCAAAGCTGCTGCCTCTGATACAGAGACAGCAGTGTGAGGTGGCAGCAGCCCCTGTCCAAGAGTGAGAGAGCTCCTGGACTCAATGCAAGCCGGGCTGCCTGCCCGCCAAGCTCCTAATACACTTTAAATGAAGAGCCTCAGCAGAAGAAGGTCCTGGGCCCAATGTGAACTGTGCTGCTGGCCAGCCTGCTAAAAAATTTACTGGTGGGGGGACGGAGGGGAAATGCGTGTACTCTATAGCATTAACCTATAAGCTTTTGCTTATCAATTAAACAGATAATCAGCTACACTATTACATCCCTAATCTACAGCCAAGTACTCCGATTGCACAGAACATGCTCGAAGGAGAAATTCCAGGATATATACTCTAATACATAACAGGTTTTGAATGTAAGGACACTCCACTAGAGAAATAGAATGTATCAGGGAAGGGGCGACCAATATACCCAAAGGGCATCTGCTTCAATACAGAATTTAAACTCCCTGCAACCATTAAATAAGCACAA
This sequence comes from Pelodiscus sinensis, assembly GCF_052426305.1. Classification (NCBI taxonomy): domain Eukaryota; kingdom Metazoa; phylum Chordata; order Testudines; family Trionychidae; genus Pelodiscus; species Pelodiscus sinensis. The sequence continues at coordinate 1,201,685 of NC_143059.1, forward strand.
TCTATACTTGAGAAGGACTTACAATGTAAAATCCCATTTAACCAGTTAACCAATTACAAAGAGGTGGGCAGGGGGGCTGCCCAGCTGGAACAGCCTGTGCCTGAGGGAGAGCTGCTCCAACCCCCACTGGTTAACCAGAATGAGTAAGCATCAGCCATTAATGGTCCTAATGAGGACCATTTAAAAAAAAGTTTATTCTCCTGGTGTATAAAAGGCACACAGACAATAGAAGATAACTAAAATGTTAAATGGATTATTCAAACTGTTGTGCATTGACTCATTTCACTACAAAGTTGCTTCCCATTTTCAAATTAAAGAGTAATATTTGGTATTTTCAGGCCCAAGAAATACCACAGAATATTAAATTGGTAAATAGGAACAATTACAGCGCATTTAAAGTTTTAAAGCGTTTATTGAACTTAATAGTAACATTGTTTAATAAATGTGTTAGTTTAGAAAAATAAGGATGTAAACTGAAAGTGTCCCCTTAAAAAAATCCATTGCTGATAACTGAAAAAAGACAAACACGTCTAAGCATTGATGCTGTCCTGTCAGCACAAGGACACACTCCTACAGCACCTGTGGGACTTGCTTCCGTTGACGTGCACTCTGCTAAGCCGTTCCTGCTCTGGAAGCAGTCCTAGGACAGGCACGCTCTCAACTCTAACTCTCAAGTGCCAACAAATCAAGCCCAAGGCGGAGAGCGACGCACGCCCTTGTCTCTGGGTGACGTCAGAGTGGGCACGAAGATGCGTGTCTGTATCCCACGCTGCAATTTACCTTCTCCAGCATCTGCCGCTCCTTCTCCAGCCCGGCCGCCTCCAGCTGCTGCTCCTCCTCCAGCATCGAGCGTGTAATCAGCGCAGCTCCCGCCGGGTCGCCCATCTCCGCCCCCGGGCGCCCTGCAGGGGCAAGGACTCCGTGAGCGGCGCCCCGCGCAGCGAGCGGCGAACACGCGGCCCGGGTCGGGCTGTTCCCGCCGGGACACGGGCCGGGCGCAGCGCGGAAGAGGGGCCCCCGCGCCCCCAACCGCCCCTTGCGGACCCTTTGCAGCCATCGCCGGCCCCGCGGCCCCCCCGCCACTCACCGCCGCTGCTCGGGGCGCTGCGGGCCGGCATGGCCGGCTGGCTGGCGGGAAAGTTGCGGAGGCCGCTCAGGTCCCCTCACGCGAACTCCCGCGCCAACTTTCCTACCACGCGCCACCAGAACTACACTATCGCGAGATCTATTCGCCAAGAAACCCGCGCTACCCGAACACCGCGAGACGTTGTATTCACGCGATACTGTCCTAGGCTCACAACCAACCTGTCTGCGCCTGCGTGAAGCATAGCCGCGGGAGGGGTCCGTTTGCCCCCCGGCAAGGCAGCCATCGCCCATTAACCCTTTCTGCACGCTCAGCCACTGACCCCTCCCAGCCACCGTCCCGCAGTTGCCATTGGCCGCCTGCAGCAAGGCCAGGCAGCGCCCCCCGGCGCCGCACAAATCCCGGCTGGGGGGCTCATTGGGCTGCAACCACCCGAGAGAGATCGCGGAGCCACGGCGGGGAGCCCCTGAAACAGCCCCCCCGCCCGCCGCGCTGGGAGCCCTCGGTGAAGGGGAGCAGGGCCGAGACCTATAGACACCATGGCACGGCCGCCCCGGAACACCGCGCGGCTGTGTCGCCTCCTCGGAAAAGCGCCAGGTGCAGAGAGGGCCATACAAAGGAGGAGCGTTTGGAAGGGTCCCCTAGGAAGAGAGATTCAAAAGGCTGGGACTGTTTCTCTCAGAAAAGAGGCGCCCTAGGGGGATGGGATAGGGGTCTATAAAACCATGACAGTTATGGGAAAAATGAATAAGGAAAAGTTATGGACAGGCAGGCCCCGGGTTACGTACAAGGTAGGGACTGTAGGTTTGTTCTTAAGTTGAATCTGTATGTAAGTCGGAACTGGCATCCAGATTCAGCCGCTGCTGAAACTGACCAGCGGCTGACTACAGGAAGCCCGAGGCAGAATTGCTCTGCCCCGGGGTTCCTGGAATCAGCCTCTAATCAGTTTCAACAGGCTGAATCTGGACGCCAGTTCCGACTTACATACAGATTCAACTTAAGAACCCCAGGCGTCCCCACGTCAGCTGCTGCTGAAACTGATCAGCGGCTGATTCCAGGAAGCCCGGGGCAGAGCAACTCTGCCTCCGGCTTCCTGTAGTCAGCGCTGGTCAGTTTCAGCAGCGGCTGACTTGGGGACGCCTGGGGCAGAGGAGCTTGGGTGCTGATGGGTTGCTCCAGTAGCGCTGCTCCTCGGCGCTACTGGACCAATCCACCAGCACCCCAGCTGCTCTGCCCCAGGCGTCCCCAAGTCAGCCACTGCTGAAACTGACCAGCAGCGGCTGAATCAGGACACCTGGGGCAGAGCAGCTGGGGTGCTGCCGGGTTGATCCAGTAGCGCCCAGAGCGGTGCTGCGGGACCAACTGGCAGCACCCCAGCTGCTCTACCACAGGCATCCGGAGAAAAGCTTGGACTGCTGGGGGGGGAAGGGCGTACTAGCTGCGTCCCCCCCCCCCCCAGCAGACCAGGGAGATGCGTGCGGGGGACCGAGACGCACCGCGGTTCCACCGCCCGGGTCCTCCGCGGCCTTGCTCCGCGTCTCCCTGGTCTGCTAGAGACCAGCAGACCAGGGAGACGGGGAGCAAAGCGGAGCAAAGCTGCGGAGCACGCCGGCCGTGGGACAGCCGCGGCGTGTCTGGGCTGTCCGCTGCCCGCGTGCTCCCCGGCTTTGCTCCCCGTCTCCCTGGTCTCCAGCAGACCAGGGAGACGGGCAGCAAACCCCGTTCATAACTGTGGATCCGACTTAAGTCAGATCCGCATAACTCGGGGACTGCCTGTACTTATTCCCACAATATAAGAACTAGGGGTCACCCAATGAAATTAATAGGCAGCAGGTTTTAAACAAACAAAAATAAATTTTTCTCAGTTTTATTCAGTGCACAGTCAGCCTGTGAAACTCCTTGTTATGAAGATGAGGACTTTAACAGGTTTCAATAAAGAGCTAGATAGATTCATGGAGGTTAGGTCCATCAATGGGTGTTAGCCAGGATTGGTAGGAATGGTGTCCCTAGCCTCTGTTTGTTTGGAAATGATTGAGAGGAGAGGGATCACGTGATAATTGTCCGAAGAGTTCCCTACTTCTGGTGCATCTGGTATTGGCCACTGTCGGCAGACAGGTTGCTGGGCTATATGGACCTTTGGTCAGACCCAGTTTGGCTGTTCTTATATACAAGCAAGGGAATTTGCAGAGCCATAGGGCTTGGGCCATAGGTTATGGCTCAGAATCTCTCAAGGACATTGTTCATGCACCTCGTAGCAAACTTGAGATAGGACTCCAAAAATCCCTCTTTATAATAGGCAAAGGCACAGCATAAGGAGCCCCAAATGTCGGTTCAAAGGGGACTATGTGAGGTATCACATGAAAGCTTATGTTCTACGGATCCTGTATATGCTATTCATGTACTTGTATAATATCTGTATGTGGAGTTATAAATATGTACTCTGTATTGATGCTGGAAAATTATCTGTCTGAGACAGAGCAATGGGCAAAGAATGTTCAGCCAGTGGCTATGCTAGTTAGCAAGGGGACAATGAATCTCTAGGTGCTAATAGTGATAGAGATGTAGCCGTGTTAGTCTGGGGTAGCTGAAGCAAAATGCAGGACAATGTAGCACTTTAAAGACTAACAAGATGGTTTATTGGTTTATGGAATTAGGAAGTGGTTTATGGTTTAGGATGTTTAGGAAGTTTAGGAAGTGGGTCTGGCCCACGAAAGCTCATCATCTAATAAACCATCTTGTTAGTCTTTAAAGTGCTACATTGTCCTGTAGGTGCTAATACACACTTGAGGAATGTGACTGATACCTGCAAACAAGCCAGGGCATAATGGCTGCCAGCATGTGAAACAGAGATAGGTCGCTCGACCACGTGACCTGCTCTGGCCAGGAAGATGCCAGGAGAGGTATATAAGTGCCATGTGGCACCCTCCATCTTGTTTTCAGTTCAGCTCCTGATCTCAGATGTAGCCTTGCAGGAAACAATGAGCCAGAAAGAACCGTGGACCCATCCTAACATAGGATGCACACCAGAGACTTATAAGATAGCAGTTTGTAACATCTCTGCTAAGAGCCTTCATTGAGAACTTGGTGATTTGATGCATGTAATGTATTCTCCTTAACAACCTTACTCTCATGATTTTCTTTATTTTAGTAATAAACCTTAGATTTTAGTTTCTAAAGGTTTGGCTCAGCGTGATCTTGTGGGTGAGATCCAGAGTGTAAATTGATTGGGACCTGTGGCTGGTTTCTTGGGACCCGAAGAACTCGTTTGGGGTAAGTGAGATTGGGTTCTAAAACCCCTCACCTGTGTGAAGGCCCGGGGCTAATTGGGGCACAGGAAGAGCTGGGGTGCCAGAGGGGTTTTGCTCATGATGCTTCTGGCTGGCCAGATTGGCAGCTGAAGCATTCGGTGTGACTGGTTTGTGACCTGTTTGGAAGGTCTCCAGTCTAGGGCTGTAAGGAGCCCCAAGTTTTGAGCAATTTGCCCTGAACAGAAGCCCTCATCTGTGCTCAGACCTGTCCTGGTCCGTCACAAGTGATTATATACCAGATAATGTATACTGATTTAGTGCATGTGATTAAGCCTCTCCACTCCTAGCAAATCAACTTCAGCCTGTAACTTCAAACTAAATAAGGTACCCTTTAAAGCAAGCAGTCGAAGATTCCGTGGTTCAGTCTCCACTGATGACCATGGTGGATGTATGTGTGTGGTCACAGTGTTATGGTAACTGCCACGAGAGGGGAGAGCTCTGACCATTTGAGACCCTACTGAGTACAGTATGCTACCTCCAGTGCCCATTGCCTTGTGTTTCAAAGGAAGGTGAAGGCCACTCACATCACACTTGGCTATTTATGTAATGTAATGCAAGATGCTGGGCAAGAAACTTGTTGGCAAGGAGAAAATGACATTACAGAGAAAGAGCTGAAAGTCAGCAACAAGCAAGTACTGTGAACAAAGACACTCTGTTCTCAGGTAAGGCAAGTGGGTGCTGCTAAGTCATAACCCTCCCCCCATCCTTGTCTTTGAAGTTTACCAGTCAATCTGATAAATGACACAATGGGAATTTGTGTGTTTCTCCATCCTGCTTCTCTAGAACTGGTTTTCTTAGCCAACTATCCATCATTGTAGAAACATACATTTCACTAATTGTGCAAATGGAAAGCTGTAACTTTGCAGCAGGATGATTTTCCTGTTGGGATAGGCATGAGCGAGACATAATCTTTCTTGCCTTCTTCATTCACAGTATGGACACAAACTTTCCTCATCTTGAACAAAGATAGCTAAACCACAAAGGTGACTAAGGAATTTACAACTTCTGAACTAGTTCATCACTTGCAGAATTCCATTAGCTTTCATGGAGTTCCCTCCCCACTTATTATCAAATCTGAATTTGGCCTACTTTGTATCAACCATGCACCACTAAAATGCTACCCCTTCTGCAATATCCAGTCTCCTCTTACTGCCCCTACAGTTTTTGTAGCTGGGTGGGGAGCAAAAGCCAGATCATTCCCTTGACCTACAGGTACATTTCCCATTGACATCTGGAGGGAGGTTTGACATTTCCTGAGCTAGCTCCAAATTTTCCAAAGGTTATCAAGATGAGTGGGTTGGTTACCAGGTTTGATTTAAATCTCCTGTAACTCAGAGCTGAGTAGCCACAAAGCCAGGCAAGTCAGCAGAAAAAAAAAATCTCAATTGTTTAGGGGACGCACAAGATTACCTTGATTTGCTGCAGCAGATTAAGTTTACTAGAGAAGTTCTGGAGCACATTATATACACAAGAATAGCTGCACAATCTCTTTGGAATTACTCTTGCTATGTAGCTCATAGTATATAAAGCAGATCCACCTTGTTAGTCACTGGCATTGGAATGTGTTTTATTTGTGTCTGTGTCTGTTTCTATCAGCAAGTAGAGCACTTTTTTCCCAGTTTAGGGGCCAGTGTAGTTCGAATTGCAGAATATTTTAAAAAGTTGGGGAAAAGCATACCAAGCCTTTGCTTATGGATGAAAAGACATCTGCCAAATGTCAAGGGCATCTTAGCTGTGTAATACAAGCCTTTACACCTTGTTTCTCGGAGGAGCTGAGCTGCATCTTTTCACTGTTATCTAATGTTACTGTTCCCCTAGAGATGTACAGAAAAGGAAATCTATGCAAGGTATCAGGTCTTATTTATGGCCTTCATTCAGCAAAGCATTTAGTTCCTGCAGAACTTTAAGCATGTTCTTAAATGCCTGTTTTATGCCACCCCTTGACCTGGAACAAGCTCCTGCTTCCTAGACACTGGTTCCCTGTCTTTTCTCCATCAGATCCTTCCTCAAAACTCACTGATTTTGCAAAGTCTTCGATATCACTTATGATGTGTGCTCCCCATAACTCTTATCCATATGATACATAATCCTTGGATTGTAAGGGAATTTTACAGAGAAAAGTTTAGTGTAGCGCCCCCTCTCCACCTGGTTACCTTCTTTTAGAGCCAATCTCCTTTCAGGTTCGGATGGATAGGTCTGGGTTCTTCTGGATCCCGCCACCTACTCAATTTTATTCTTTCTGATTGATGTACTTGGCGGTGCCTCCACCCCCCTCACTCCTTCCTAGCAGGGTCGCCAGGGCAGCTTGGGAGGAAAATTCTAGCCCAGGATAATCCCCACGTATTCGCCAGATAGTTGGAGACTCCCAGAAAATAACACAAACACATACACTATAATAAACACAATTATATTAAACAGGAGACAATTATAACAGAACAGGGTAAAACATTATTTTTAGGGTCACCGGTGCCCTGCAACTGTGAAGTTAGTGTCCCGTTGGTACGCGTACTTTGTTGGGGCCCTTGATGACTGTTGACCACACAATCCTTCTCTGCAGAGGTTTAGCAGTGGAGCTGACTAGGTCCAGTACAGCCCAAAGGACTCACACATGGGAGAAGGCAGTAAATCCCTCCACAGTTTAATAGGCTGCAGGTAATAAAATCCCCAAACAAATTCCCTGACTTACTAACTAAAAATTGGTGCACTCACACACTCCATGAATGAGCCTCAGGTTGAGAGATGACTCAGTCTCTGCAAAGGGGCTGCTCTCTTCTCACAGGGGTCCTCTTCAAGCAGGAACCAGGCTGCTTCGGTCCCAGGATTTCCCCTCACCGTGAAGGGGTGCAGGGCTCAAGATGCAGACCACGCAACTGCACCAAAATTCAAAACTACAGCCTCCCAGGCCAGCCTCCAGACCCACACAGCAGGCAGCAGCCCTGAACTTGCTGCTAGAGCCCAGCTGACCATGCAGTGACTCTCTCACCCAGGGAGCTGGAGAGCCAACTCAGCCTGGCTGGGGAAGCCTCCCAGCAAACTCCACAACTGGGAATCACAGTGGAGACATAAACCCAGCTGAGGGATCCCTAGAGGCTAGTTCTCAGGGGGAACCCTGCATGCAGGCCTGGGGCTTACTAGCTCCCACACACTCAGTCCTCCCCTTTTTCTGGCTGGCTCCAGACTCCCCTCAACAATGGTCTCTCCTTCCCCCTGGGAGGGGCATCTCACTCCCCATGGGTTGCTGGCAGACTCTGGCCCTGGTAGGGAGGGGGAGCCAAGGCAAACTCAGAGCCTCTCCCTGAGCTGCCAGCAGACAAAGCCCCAGGAATCCAAGCAATCTCCTTGGGGGTTACATTTAGTGTTCTGTATTCAGAGAGCATAGTAACAAAATTACCTTCAATTTCTCTGACCATAATTGTTCTTTCCTAACGATTTGTGGCTACACATTTACACAAACACCAGAATTGTAAACTGAGGCATGGAAAACAGTTCATTGGGATACTCTTCTGCTCCAGATCCACAGGCCTCTACCATGGAAGATGAAGAAGGAAGTTTGTCAGCAGCAGTAAAGAGTATCACTTCTTTTCAAGTCATCGCAAGAGGGTAAGACAATTGCAGGCTCTGGAGGAAATCAGATTTCATAGGATAGAGGATAGAAATTGACCGATCTACACCTGCCTTCCAGCTCCTAAGCAGCAATCATAGTAAATGAGTGGGCCGCATTGCATGAGTTCAATTCCAAAGTCAGGTACTGAGTTATTGGCCTCACATGTACAGCTCTCTGAGTTGTAATCAAAACCATGTACATACATCAGGATCAATATATATATTGACCTTTACTATCAGCAAAAGACCTTTGTTATGAACATTATAGTGGGAGCTTTGAAAACTCACTTGCAGGGGTACTCCAAGTCTAGGCCAACCACCAGTATATGGGAAAACTACATTATGATCAAAGGAGGAGTCGTTTCAGTGAGATCCAAGGGCACAAAATTATGTCTGTATATTAGTTATGCACCAAACATTTGAAACTGTGTGATTAAGTAGACAGAGCATAGGGCTGGGAATCAAGAGTTTGAATTCAAATTCCTGCTCCCAACTAAAGATGTTAAATGGCGGTTACCTAGCTAATCGTATAGTTGATACAATTTGTATCGACTGTATGATTAGTTGATAGGACCACTCTGCAGAGTTGCAAGGGGGTACCTCCAGGAGCTGGCTCGAACAAGGACTAACCAGTGCCAGCTCGTGCTGGATCCGGGAGCCATCTATGCTGCAACTCTGCATTTTAAATGTAGGAAGAGCCACCAGGCTCTTTCTACATTTAAAACACAGAGGTGCTAAGTCCAGCAGCCCCTCCAGGGCTGGCTGTGGGCAGGGGCTGCTCCAGGCAGCAGCCCTTGTTCGTGGCAGCCAGGGCTGACGATGGACAAGGGCTGCTTCTGAAACAGCCCCTGTCCACAGGGGGACCCAGCTCCCCGCTGGGACCCCTGTGGACAGGGGCTGGTTTGCAGCAGCCTCCTCTCCCCCCCCCCCCCAGCTGCCTCAGATAGAGGCAGTGGGGCGGGCAGGTGGCACCCCAGAGACGATGCTGGGGGAACTGGTTTTTAAGCTGGCTTCCCCCAGTACCAGCTTCTGTCCCCCCCCCCCATAGAGGCAGCAAGGGTTGGGGGCACTGTGAGGTGAGCTGGGGCTCAAGCAAGTGCTACATTTCAAAGGCTGAAGCGCCACAGTGGGAACCAGCACGAGCAGGGACTGCTTAAGTCCCCGCCCACACTGATTCCCCACTGTGCATCTGCCTCCCCTACCCCTTGTCTAAATTTTGTAAGACCATAAGAATGGCCATATTGGATCAGACTAACGGTTAATCTACCCTCATGTTTCTCAAAGTGGTCCGCGGACCCACTCAGAGAAAGCTGCTACTGGGCTGTTCTGGTTTGTTTATTTACCGGCTCTGCAGCCATGGAACCTGATGGCTCCCGTTGGCTGCGGTTCATTGGCACCCTCCAGCAGCAAATTTTTGTTGGCTACTGTACATTGATGGTTTCAGAGGAACTCGCCCACAATTCCAAGAACTCTCTCAAGTGGAAACAGCTAATTTAGACCCCAACTTTTTGTATGCATAGTTGAGATTCTGTTTTCCAATGTGCTTTATTTTACATTGTTCAATATTGAATTTAATCTGCCATTTTGTTGCCAGATAACGAATGATAGATCTAGCCATCCTCATCTTCTCTTTCTTTTCCCATCGATTGTTTTTATAAACATGTCCCAGTAGATCTGGCCATGTTCAGAGATTGTAGTGCTTTAGAGGACCAAGATCTAATACGAGAATCAGGTGCTCAGGCTATAACTTTGTTCTCTGAAATATTTTTTCTGGCCAAAAAGGAAAGGATAAACCTTGTTCTAACACAGTTTGGCCATAAATGTGTTTAGAAACATGATTTTTGGTAGGGTAGATAGGCTCTAACATTTACCTGACTCATACAAATAGGAAGCCAATAAAGGCACACTGACGCCTTGTTTAAAATGCCTTTCCTTTTGATCCCTCCCTCCCTCCCTCACACTCTACTGATTCATGGGGGAAAGAGGAGGGATCAGTGCTACAGAATTAGATATGCTTCCATCCAACAATATAATTCACAGATAATAGGGTCAACCTTGTCTGGTTCACTAATTCCATTGAGTGCCACTGAAGTGGCATTGTGGGATCAGGCAGCTGTAGCTGGCTTCTTCCAGCTGCTCTCTCCTCTGTGGGTATGTCTACACAGCAGCATTATTTTGGAATAATGGACGTTATTCTTAAACAACGTATTGCATGTCTATACAGCAAGCCAGTTATTTTAAATACATTTGAAATAACGGGCTTCTTACTCTGATTTCTGTAAATCTAATTGTATGAGGAGTAAGGGAAGTTGGAGGAAAAGTGCTCTATTTAGAAATAAGTGCTGTGAAGACATGCCCAAATTTGAAATAAGCTATTTCGACTTAAGCTATGCAATTAGCGTAGCTCAAGTTGTGTTGCTTATTTCAAGTTTAGCACTGGTGTGTAGACTTACTCTGTGTCTGAGAGGAGGTTGGGTGAAATGGAGAATTCATCCCATAACAGAAAGTTTTCCAAAATCTTCTGACGAACGAAGCATGTGTCCTTCACACTGACTCAGTACGAAAGCACTTTGAACTCTGACAATAGTGCTGTGATGGATTAGTATGTGGTCAGATACAATATGTTTAACTGGTTACCCAATTAAATAGGATTTTACATCCCTAACACACACACACACACACACACACACACACACACACACACACTTATGCTCAGTGTACGTGGAAAAAACACAAAATTATTAGATCTGGCTTTGAGTAGAAATCAGGGAAATGTGATCATTGTGGCCTAATGTGTTTAGGGGCCAGACAGAAGAGCCCAGGATGAAGTGAACAGAATATTTGTAAAAACACGTTCCTGGAATTCTGAGCCCATAAATAATGTTTGTCAAAAGTTATTCAGTATCTTCCCTAAGGGCTGGCAGAGAAAAGAAATAAGCAGACCAGAAGGAGCTTAGGCACATTCCAATTTGTGGAGGAGAAGGAGGCTGCAAATACATCTCCAGCTGTCTATAGTTCCTTTATACTTTTGCTTCTGCTTTACCTGGAAGGCAGAAAAAAACTGAAAACAAACCTTTTCCGGCTCTGAGCTGCTCCTTGAAAGGTGTCTTGAGCTAGACTGGCACTAGCCAGAGGCTAGTCTAGCAATTGTTCATATTGCAGGAAAGTGACATTTATGAGAAGCAATCAGAACATTTTAAGCTGTGGAGAAAATTAGTAGCAACAAAGTGGATATTGTTTAGGTCTGTGCAAAGATATCAGCATTTGCTTTGTGCATATTTACATAGTCAATCCAATGTAACATCATTACTTCTGTTGCAACAAAGAAACAGAAGACAGATGGGACTGAGGTCCGTGGATGTTCCCACTGTGATTCTACAGAAGCTTCAAACCACAGTAAAAGGAAACTGATCATAATACGTGATATGCTCATGAGCTCCTAATGCACCTCTTTTAATAGGTCCAGAAAAAAAAAAAACAGTTTCTATTTCATGTCCCCACTTTCCCACAACACTCCTGCCTCCAGTGCAGGGGCTCATTGACAATCCCAAGAGAGAAAAAGTTCCCTCAGACCCATATTCAGTGATCAGTTTAATCCTTGCATGTGAGCTGGGATTAGTGTCAACAGAACTAACCTGCATCATATCTCCATACAATACTACTAGGTTCATTTTCATTCTTGAATCAATTCTAACAAGAGAGGTGTTTACCCAGAACTTCTGTCCAGGCTATAATTTGGAATAACTGAAGTCTGCCTTCCTAAAATTTCCCAACCTTGTTAATTATCTGGAATTCTTCCTGTGCTAAACTATTCCATATTGCCCCACCCATTGCAGAACTGCTGCTGGGTTTCACCCCATAGGCAGCTACATTTCACAGGCAGATGAATGTTTGATATCTTTTATTAGGAAAAATAATATATATTCTTCTTGTGGAGGCAGAGAATCGCAAACATCAAGTAGGTGCTGGATATACAAGCCCAGCCCTGCATTTAATCAAAACATAGTTTTGCTCTAGTTGTAATTATTTCCATCCAATGATCAAAGCAGACAATCACTACACTCTTGAATGAACTTAGAAAAATAATAAAAGACAAAAACATTCTATCAGGCAAACACTCTTCACAAAGCCATCACTCCATATTTAACCTCTCAGCTCTCATCCACAAAAGCAACCTACACAACACTAAAAGTCATGGACTGAATAAAGACACTGGGGCTGTATCCAGACTCAGGGGTTTTTTCGGGAAAAGTAGCCTTTTTCCGAAAAAACTTCACCTGCGTCTAGACTGCAGCCGCGTTCTTTCAAAATTAAATCGAAAGAACGCGGCTTTTCTTTCGACGGCGGTAAACCTCATTGCACGAGGAAGAACGCCTTCTTTCGAAAGTGCTCTTTCGAAAGAAGGCGTTCTTGAATGTAAATAGGGCTTCTTCAAAAGAGAGCATCCAGACTCACTGGGTGCTTTCTTTCGAAAAAGCGGCTTGCAGTCTAGACGCTCTTTTTCGAAAGAGGCTTGCAGTCTAGACATAGCCTGGTTGTATGACTTATTACATCCGTCTGTGAACCCCCCCATACCTTTCCTTGTCCTATGACTGCAAAGGTGTTAACTGTCCACCTTGAATGTTATGTGTTAACTCCTTATGGTAACCACTTCTTCCATCTTGTAGTTAGCTGTAACACTGAGTACCTTTCTCACACCTGAGGAATAGCTCTGTGCTGCTGAAAAGAAGAGCTACAATAAAAGATATTACCTTATCCATCTGGTGCAGTGGTTCCCAAACTTTTTGGCATCACGCCCCCCTTTTTGATTTTTGAGAAACCCTCAACCCCCTCCCCCCCCAAATAGGAGCAAAACTTGTAGAGCAAAAAAAAAAAAAAGGAACTGAACAGGACAGCAAAACTTGATGGGGGGGGGGGAGGCTAGGTCCCCCCCCCCAGTTTGGGAACCCATGATCTAGTGTTACTAAAGATTTTAGTAGTAGTATTGCCAGCAATTCCCCACCATAGGCAAAGAATTGAGAATTCTTGTCAGTTTTCTCATCCCACCAATAAATAGACAACTAAAACCCTCCACATTTCTACAGAGAAACTGTCCCAGTTTCACAGTCTTGTATGGAAATATGATTATATTTGTGTTATCATAGTACCAGACTGGGCCCCAGTGTTCTAGGCACTGTACATACATACAATGCTGCCATCTACCAACAGTCTTCAGAAAAAATTGAACCACCACCTTCATTTTCCTCAACCCTTTGAAAACATGATTGATTAGATTGATAGCCTATGACTGATGCAGTGAAGCCTAGTGGGGAGGCCACTGAACTGAGAGACCCAGTTCCATTCCCAGCTCTGCCACTGATCTGCTGCATTACCCCAAGGAAGTCACTTCACTTCTGTTCTGAAACTTTGTCTCCTCTACTGTAAAATGGGATTGAGATTGACTTCCTTTGGAAGATCTGCTGATGAAGAGTGTTATATATCAGCTTGTTGTTTATTTGCCAGTTCATTAGTCATGAATGTCTTTTTACTTCCAGATTTGAAGACAATTCTTTTGTCCCTTTCTTGCAGAGAGTTGGGTTGGGGGAGGGCAGTGTTAGGATAAATAAGGGAATGATAGCTCCCATGTTTCAGCTTTGCTGTTACATTAAGGAGTTACATTTTTACAGCTGTGTGTGTTGGACAAGATCAGTTAAGGCAGTACAAAAATAAATACAATAATACAATTTCCTGCTTCACAGAGATTATGTACACAGACTGTTCTTGCTGATACAATCAGTGGCAGAACCTGGTGGGAGTGATGTGTTCAGAAGACAATTGTCCCTGAAGAACTTATGACTCAGCTTCTCCCCAAAAAAGGGTTTTCCACAGAATAGCAGGTGTAGCCATTAGCCCAGGCATGTTGGATTTTCTATTGTTAGTGCACAGTTATGACATATGGGAACCCCTAAAACACAAGGAAGCCCACAGTGAATTCCTCTTATTCTTAGCATTGGTGGTAGCTTGTGCCCAGAAGAAGGGGAGGGGCTGCTGGCAGCAGGCTGTTTTCCACCCTTGCCCTTCAGGTTGATATTTAAAGTAAAAGTTTGGGACACTGTAGTGGAAGGTTGTTCTATAGCAGTGTTTCTCAACCAGTGGTACGGCCCTTAGGGTACTCGAGAGAAGTCTGGAGGGTGCATCAACACAACTGAAACTTGGAGAAAACGGAATTTTTGTTTTAAGTTTTACAGCGCTTTATTATTTTTGTACTTTTTACACCCAAACATTTCATTGCCCACCCAGCTGTGATTAAGTTGATTAAACAGAAACAAATTTTGTGTGTCTGAAAACTGTAGGTACTGGGGGTATTTACAATTTTTTTTTTAAAGAAGGGGGTACGTTATGCAAAAAGGTTGAGAAACACTGTTCTCTAGTATATGGGTTGGGCCAGCAGCCAGTGCATTCGGGCCTCGCTCCCGAGGAGCCCCCTGCCATTCCGCTGCTGTCTCTGTAACAGAGGCAGCAGCACAGGGTGCCAGGTGGGAGCTGGTCTGTGAGAAGAGCTAGTTTAAAAGCCAGCTACCCTCAGAGACCAGCTGCCTTTTGACCTGTGCTGCTGCCTCCAATAAAGAGGCAGCAGTGTAGGTGGCAGCAACCCCTGTCTGGGGGTGTATGTCTGAACTCCCGGATCCGGCTTCTAATACACTTTAAATGCAGAACTGCAGCAGGGGTAGGTCCCGGACCCATCGCAAGTCAGGACTAAGCCAGACTGCTGGTCAGCCTGCTAAAAAATGTACTGGAATGTGTGTAGTCTATAGCAGTTGTCCTCAACCTTTTTTAATTTGCGACCCCCAAGACCAGGAAAATTTTGGTTGAGCAAATAAAAAAAAAGGCACCAGGGGAACGTTTTGTTGCAACCCCTTTAAATAAGAGCACCGGTTTGCTTCCCTGCCACTCCCCCCGCTGTGTGCCGAGCTGGGAAAACAAAATGGCTGCAACCCCCCAGGAAGAGCCATGGGTTGCGCACCGCTGGTCTATAGCATTAGCCAGTATAAGCTTTTGCTTATCAGTTAACCGGTTAATCAACTACACCAGTGTTTCTCAAACTGTGCTCCGGGGAGCTCCAGGGCTCCGCAAGACATCTCCAGGGGCTCCGCGAGGTTGACAAACTGGAAACACTGATAGGTACAACACATACAATCAGAGGATCGCTGGGGCTCCACATAAATTTTTACACATGTAAAGGGCTCCAGAGCCCAAAAAGTTTAAGAACCGCTGAACTACACTATTACATCCCTATTGCACAGTACACAACACTGGTAGAAGCCTGGTTCTAGTTCTTAGTCTACACTTACAATCACCCATATATTTTAGAAATGTTGTCTGTCTATATGTCTGTCCATCCATCTGGGAGTCTGTCTGTTCAATAATTCTTCCTAAATGGTAAGAGCTAGGACCACCAAATTTGGTATACAGCTTCCTCTTATCATAATTTAAAGCAAGGTAAGGTTTTGGTTTTGGCAGGACAATGGGATGGAAGTAGAATTTGATTTTCTCATAAAATGGAAAGAGAGGGATCCGGTAGGAGGGAGTTATACTGTAGAATGACCACGGGGGCGCAGTAAGGGGCCAGAGGTGGGGACCAGGACAGCTATAACTCCATTGGGCCAGCAGGGGGCAAGGGTGGGAAAAGGGACAACAATCTACTATATATTTCAGAGAGTTTGTGTGTGTGTCTGTCTATGTATCTGTCTGTCCCCCAGCTGGGGGACATGCACCTGTCTCCCGGCTGTGCTTGCTGCAGCGGCCAGGGACAGGTGCTTCTCATCTGCCCTCAAGATGCTGTGGTGAGAAAGGGCTCTCTCCCTGGAGCCGCCTGCATACTGAACCCCTCATTCCCAGCCCCCCCGAGAGTAGTGATTAAAATAAAAGAACCCCAAACTTATTTGAGTTAAGGACGTGAGCAATGCCAGTTAAAGCTTCTATGCTATATGTGTGGGCCCCCTACCATTACCATACGACAGGAGCCTGAGGCTGTGTCAAAGTATGGACCACATTTTAAATCAGAGACTGCCCTGGGCCACCCACCCTCATGTTTACAAACTGTCTAGCCACCCTGTGGAAACAATAGCACTTGCCTGTATGGAAAAGCTTTAGGAAGAAGTTACCCATCCTGCTGCAATGTAGGCACTGGGGCTATGTCTACAGTGCTCCCGTTTTGTGCAAAAAATATGCAAATGAGGTAAAGTGTGAAATATTGCCATGCCTCATTTGCATAATTAATGAGGCTCCGTTTTTGCACAAGAGACTTTTGCGCAAGAGCCGTTCTTCCGCATTTTTTCAGGAAGAATGGCTCTTATGCAAGAGGGGGGTTTTGTGTAAGACAGCTCCTTTTTGCGCAAAAGCCTCTTGTGCAAAAACAGAGCCTCATTAATTATGCAAATTATTCCATGCTTTGCCTCTTTTGCACATTCTTTGCGCAAAACAGGGGCAGTGTGGACATAGCCTGGGAATAAGGAGGAACCTGCAGCAAGGCCTACATCTTTCAAAGTGGACACAAATTAGATGCTTCATTTTTTGGATGTCCAGTTTGAACCATCTTTGGGCATGGTTTTTAGGTTTACTGAGCACCCAAGAGACTGCAGATGCACCCTGCACCTCTGAAAATGAGTCTATAGATCTCCAAATTAGGTACCCAAAACTCACAGCATCCTAACATGTACATGTGGAAAACTTGGGTCTATGTGACTTGGCAACTTCTGCAGAACCCAGCTGATGCTCCAGGTTGAGAATCCCTGCCCAGAGTGTATTTTTTTAAGTAGGAAAGTTTTGACTTCAGGGGTATCTGATCTTATGCTTGTTTCATACCTACTCCAAGTCCACAAAGGTAAAGAGAACAAGAGGATGCAGCTGGATTCACAGAGGAGCCAGGAACACAGCAATCTTCTGTTTTCAGTGGCCTTTCTGGGTGGATGGCTTTCCCATGGCTAAGGAAACTGATGCATTCATCAGAAGTCTGGCAGGGGCTGACTAAGGTTTTTCCTCTTCCTGTTACATCCTGAGAGAGCTCAAGAGTGAATTTCCTGCTGCTGTGACATTCACAGAACTTATCACCCAACTACAGTTCAAAGGATACGAAAGGAAAATATTTTAGGCTCAAGTCTTGCACTTCCTAGAAGGATCTTGTGGGAGTGGAATCTGGGAATAAATAGTAGAGAGTTTCCCCATCTAGTATGTTCTAGTAGCTGCTGTCTGCTCTCTGGGGGTGCATCTACACTGCACCCGTAGCTTGAAATAAGCTTATTTTGAAATCTGGTGCTGTCTATACAGCACTTATTTCCAAATAAATTGCTTTTCTGAAACATCCCTTACTCCTTGTGGAATGAGGTTTACAGGGATGTCGAAATAGCGAGCCCGTTATATTTTGAAATAACGGGTGCGCTTGAAAGGCGCAGAATAGCTATTTTGGACCTCCCAAAATAGCGCTGCAGTGTAGACATAGCCTAGGTGGTTGGAAACCTGGCCACATTCCTTAGCTAGCAATTGCCATCTTCTTGGGCCATCAGCTGAGGTAACTGGACCCCCCTTATAGCTGTGCCTAGAGCAATCACTACATTCTCATACCCTAGCACAGTGTTTCTTAAACTTTTGAGACCACGGAATACCAAACAATATTATTTTTTTATGCAGAACACTTATGAAAATTTTCTTAAAATAAATTGTCAGACAAAAAAAAGACAAAAACAAAGAAGAGGTCGTGGCACACCTGCGAGTTGTTCATGGAACACCAGTGTTCTGCAGAACACAGTTTAAGAAACACTGCCCTAGCACACCAAAGTGAAGATGCACTATTTGAGGATGTTGGAGGGGGACTGTTTCCCTCTCCCCCGAAATTTAAACCACCTGAATTTCATACTCAAGGTCTACTTCAATAAATGGTGAAAATGGAGAGAGTTAAACAGAGGTAAAAAGCTAACAAAATATTGGGAATCATTAGGAAAGGAAAATATTGGGAATAATGAGGAAAGGAATAGATAAGACGACAGAAAATATATTGCCTCTATACAAATTCATGGTATGCCACATTTTGAATATTGCATCTAGATTTGGTTACCCCATTTACAAAAGATATATCGTATTAGGAAAAGGTACAGTGAAGGGCAATAAATGATTTGGAATAAGGAACAGCTTCCATATGAGGAGAGATTAAAAAGATTGGGACTTTTCAACTTGGAAAAGAAACGATTAAACAATGGAGGGATATGTTAGAAGTCTAGAAAATCATGAATGGTGTGGAAAAATGGAATAAGGAAATGTTATTTACTCCTTCACTAACTTAACAAAAAAGGTCTCCCAATGGAATGTATAGGCTGCAGTAGATTTTAAACAAACAAAAGAACTGTGGAACTCTTTGCCAGGGGATGGTGCAAAGTTCCAAACTATAACAGGGTTTTAATTAATAAAATAAGTTAAAGGAGGATAGATCCATCAATGACTACTATCTGGAATGGACAGGGATGTTGTCCCTTGCCCAGGGGTGGGCAATAATTTTTTATGAAGGGGGTCACTCCAAGATTCTGGTAAGTAGTCAAGGGCCACATATTTCTGTGGAGGGGGTCTGGGATGGAGGTTGGGTGCAGAAAGCAGCTTGGGGTAGTGGACTGGGATGCAGGAAAGTGAGTGGAATCTGAGAGGGAGTTTGGGTGAATGAGGGGGTTGTGACCTGGGACAGCAGATTGGAGTGCAGGATCTGGGAGGTGATTGTGATCTGGAGGAGAAGGGGTGTAGAAGGTTTGGGTGGAGACCTGGACAGCAAGTTGGAAAACTGGAAGGTAAGGTAGAGTGCGAGAGGCATGCCCTGGCTGGAAGGCATTTACCTTATACAGCTTCCAGCCAGCAGCCCAACAGGGACCCTGAGGCTCCATGCCTGCTGCAGCCTCAGGCTGCTCATAATGACTTGAGGCTCTGTCAGTTTGTCACTGTGCACACGGGGAGGGGGGGGGGGAGAAGACTTTGTGTGCTCACCCCCAGGCCAATCATTGCAGTTCCCATTGGCTCCATTAATACCACCAGGGGTGCGTGGCACCTAGAGGGAGACGCCAGCCATTCTGAGCAGCTTTGGCTACAGCAGACAGAGAACCTGCCTTGGGATCTCATCAGGAAGGGCTGCAGGCCACCTCCAAAGGCTTGGCAGGTCAGATCAATCTTGCCTGCTCCTGCCCTAGCTTCTGTTTGGCAGAATCTGTTTCCGGGTGACAGGAGTTGGATCAATGGATGAACTATTCTGTTCATTCCCTCTGGGGCACCTGGCATTGGCCACTATTGGAAGGTAGGATACTGGCTCGATGACATTGGTCTCACCCAGTATGGCCGTTTTTATGTAGAACCCAGATATATCTGCCCTCTGCTGTAACCCACTAGACTCTCCTCCCCTCACAGAGCAGAGATCGAGCCCATAGGGCCTGACAAGTTCTCTCTCTTTCTGCAGAGTTAGTAATAAAGTAAGAATATATATTAAAATTGTAAGGCCAAGCCATGTCCCTTAAGTGACTTGCCCCAAGATGTCAGTATTAGGTGCTGGGTAAGTCATATATTTATTTAATTTTCTTCCTTTGATATAGGAATTCGATGCAGTATTCCTACCAGGTAATTGCTAAGTCATCTGCCAAAAACACCAGAGTTTTCAAGTGTCTTAGTAGCGCTTGGAAAGAAGTGATGTGGGAGGAGAAAGGGAGGGTGGACAGATCAGACCCCCACATTTGCTGCTTGGTTTGTACTGAGCATGCTCAGTGACACTGCTGAAGCTGCTGTCCTCACTCTGCCCCCCCGCCCCTAGTTTAGCTCATGCACAGCTTGCCCCTCCACCAAAATCTGAAATGGCACCTCTGCCAAAGGGTAGTTCTATTTACTTGCACGACATTACTCTACCACCACATGGCACTGAATTATGAAAGATTCCAGGTGCAGCATGGTCCCTGGACAGCACAGATGACAAAACTAGGACTCACACCATGAGGGAACCTGTTTGTGAGTATAATTTCAGCTGTGACCCAGTCTTAAACACCTCAAGCTTCAGCAGATCTGAGATTCCAGATATGACACTATGTGACCCAGGACCTCAGCTGGCCCTAGTTAGATGGCATGACTTACTGTACATTTGAAAAATGTGCCTCTGTTATATGACATGACATCAAAGTATGGGAACGTAGTTGGGATGTTAAAAAGTGGGTAACTGTGTAACTGCTTAAAATTTCAGTGGTAACATGGTTACGTGCAGGACGGCAGCCGGTTCCCCAAGAGCCAATCTGCACCAGGAGCTGGCTTAAAAGCCAGCTTCCAGCATAGACTGACTTCCACCTGCCACCCTGCCCTCAGGGAACCGGCTGCTACCTCACCCTGTTGTGCAAAACAGATACAGAGCCCACAGCACGGGGCAGCAGCTGGATTCCCAGGAGCAGGGCGGGAACCTGAGTGCAACTGTTCACAGTAGCCAAGAACCCCAGGCTTATTGGCTAACCGTGGTTATTTTATTACAAAATGGTTATTTTATTACATCCCTGGAATGTACAAATTCAGGCATTTTAGCCTACTGGCTCTAGGGCAGTGTTCTCTAGCCTTTTTACTTTTTGAATTTAAGTGCAATGTAAGATCTACCTCATACTCAAATACCCTTGTCCTGCCTCCTCCGTGTCCCTTCTGAGGCCCTGCCCCTGCTCACTCCATCCTTCCTCCCTCTGCCATTCTCCCTCCCTTTCACCAGGCAGGGGCAGAGGTTTGGGATCTTGGGCTAAGGGATTTGGAGTACAGGAGGGGCTCTCAGCAGCATGGAGTTGGGGTGCAGAAGGGGGGTCAGGGTGCAGGCTTTTGGGAGGGAGTTTGGGTTCAGGGCTGGGGTACAGGGTTGGGGAGCAAGGGCTTGGGGTTCATGACTGGGGCAGGGATGCGGAGCTGGGTCTAGCTGGACACTGCTTACCTCAGGTGGCTCCTGAGTGGGGGTGCAATGGAGCTAAGGGAGGCTCACCCCTGCACCACTCTCAAAAGCAGCCAGCAAACTCCCTCCATCCCAAGCCCTGTTGTGTCCCCCCTCCATTCTGTGGAGATAGGATACAGGGTGGAAGAGGGGGCACTCTGACATCAGCGCCCCCCCTTCCATACTCTGTACCACAAGGAGGCTCCCGGGGGGTGGGGAAGAGGGGCAGCTCCAAGGCAAAGGGCAGGAGGTGCGGTTGAAGTGCTGCGCTTGATAGTCTCTTGGTCAAACCAGTCAGGACCACCTGCCAGAGGCTCCCAGATCGACCAGTAGATCCTGATCGACTGGTTGGTGACCACTGCTCTAAGGCCTTGATTATGTGCATTGCTGAGGTGCTCTCTCTTTTCTGCAACTCTTGAAGGTGCAGAATGGACAATCCTAGAGAGGGAAGTTGTTACCCGAGGGCTGGTTAAAGAGCTGCTGTTGGGAGTTTATTAATGGACCAACTTGTGGAGCTGCCAATACCTCAGGCATGCACACCTCTCCAGATTCCAACTCCTGGAAGATGTAGCACTGCTGCAGCTCTAAAGAGGTGAACATTGTTGCTTATATACAAATGCAAGAAGTATAGGGAATAAGTAGGAAGAACTTTAAATGCTAGTAAATAAACACAACTCTGACATAGTTGGTATCACAGAGACTTGGTGGGATATTTCATACGATTGGAATATTGGTATAGAATGGTACAGCTTGCTCAGGAAGGATAGGCAGAGAAAAAAGGAGGTGGTGTTGTGTGTATATTAAAAATGAATACACTTGAACTGAGGTGGAGATGTACATAGAAGAGAGACTTGTTGAGAGTCTCTGGGTTAGATTAAAAGAGGTAAAAAATAAGGGTGATGTCATACTAGGGGTCTACTACAGATCACATACCCAGGCACAAGAGGCGAGTGAAGCTTTTTTTAAACAAATAACAAAATCATCCAAAGTGCAGGATTTGGTGATGATGGGGGACTTCAACTATCCAGACATCTGTTAGGAAATTAACACAGCAAGGCACAGACTATCCAATAAGTTCTTGGACTGCATTGGAGACCATTTTTTATTTCAGAAGGTTGAGAAAGCTACTGTGGGTAAGCTGTTCAAGATTTGATTTTAACAAATAGGGAGGAACTGGTTCAAAATTTGAAAATGGAAAGCAGCTTGGGTGAAAGTGACCATGAAATCATGGAGCTCATGATTCTAAGGAATGATAGAAGGGAGAACATCAAAATAGGGCCAATGGATTTCAGGAAGACAGATTTTAGTAAACTCAGAGAGCTGGTAAGTAAGGTTCCATGGGAAGCAAGACTAAGAGGAAAAATGACTGAAGAGAGTTGGCAGTTTTTTTAAAAGGACATAGTTTCCTTTTGGACCCTTAACAATTCCACTGTGTACCAAAGATAGAACGTATGGCAGGAGACCACCTTCGATCAACCGAGAGATCTTATATGATCTAAAAATCAAAAAGGAGTTGTATAAAGAGTAGAAACTAGGTCAAATTACAAAGGACAAATATGAGCAAACACAGGTATGCAGGGGCAAGATTAGAAAGGCAAAGGCACAAAAACTAAATCTAGCTAGGGGCATAAAGGGTAACAAGAAGATGTTCTACAAGTATATTAGGAGCAAGAGGAAGAGCAAGGACAGGATAGGCCCATTGCTCAATGAAGGGGGAGAAACAATAACAGGAAACTTGGAAATGGCAGAGGTGCTTAATGACTTATTCTTTTGTTTTTTGTCAAGAAGATGGATGGTGACAGGATGCCTAACATAGTGAATGCTGGTGGAAATGCGGTAGGTTTAGAAGTTAAAATAAAAGAACAGCATTACAAATTACTTAGAAATGCTAGATGTCTTCAAGTCACCAGGGCCTGATGAAATGCATCCTAGAATACTCAAGGGGCTGATAGAGGAGGTATCTGAGCCTTTAGCTATCATCTTTGAAAAATCATGGAAGTCAGGAGAGATTCCAGAAGACCGGAAAAGGGCAAATATCGTACCCATCTATAAAAAGGGAAATAAGAACAACCCGGGAAACTACAGACCAGTCAGTTGAACTTCTGTGCCAGGGAAGATAATGGAACAAGTAATTCAGGAATCCAGCTGCAAACACCTGGAAGATAATAAGATGATAGGTAGCAGCCAGCATGCATTTGTAAAGAACAAATCACATCAAACCAATCTGATAGTTTTCTTTGATAG
Organism: Pelodiscus sinensis; assembly: GCF_052426305.1. Lineage (NCBI taxonomy): Eukaryota > Metazoa > Chordata > Testudines > Trionychidae > Pelodiscus > Pelodiscus sinensis. The sequence continues at coordinate 1,224,870 of NC_143059.1, forward strand.
GCTATCAAGCCTTGTGGATAAGGGCGATGTGGTGGACATGGTATACGGAGACTTTAGTAAGGCATTTGACATGGTCTTGCATGATCTTCTTATCAATAAACTAGGAAAATACAACCTAGATGGAGCTACTATAAGGTTGATTGTCCAGCCAGTTATGCACCCTTCTCAGAGAATTTATTAATGGTTCACAATCATGCTGGAAGGGCATAACAAGTGGGGTTTCACAGGGGCTTGTTTTGGGACCAGTTCTGTTCAATATCTTCATCAATGATTTATGATGGCATAGAGAATATGATTATTAAGTTTGTAGATCATACCAAGCTGGGAGGTGTTGCAAGTGCTTTGGAGGATAGGATCATAATTCAAAATGATCTGGACAAATTAGAGAAATGGGCTGAGGTAAACAGGATGAAGTTTAATAAGGACAAATGCGAAGTATTCCACTTAGGAAGGAACAATCCGTCTGACACATAGTGATTGTCTAGGAAAGCATACTGCTGAAAAGGATCTAGGGGTAATAGTGAACGACAAGTTAAATATGAGTCAACAGTGTGACACTGCTGCAAAAAAAGCAAACATTATTCTGGGACTACGTCTAGACTGCATCCCTATGTCAACAGAAGGATGCAAATTAAGCACGTCGAAATTGCTAACGAAGCTGGGATTTAAATATCCTGCATCTCATTAGCATAAACATGCCTGCCGCTTTTTTTCAAAATGGAGTTTTTTTTCGAAAAAACAGCAGTCTAGACACAGATCTGTCGAAAATAAAGCCTTTCGACAGATCCCGTATTCCTCAAAAAATGAGGTTTAGGGTTAGGCACACCCTGGGATGCATTAACAGGACTGTTGTGAGCAAGACACAAGAAGTTATTCTTCCGTTCTATTCTGCACTGATTAGGAGTCAGTTGGAGTTTTATGTTCAATTCTGGGTAGTACATTTCATGGAAGATGTGGAAAAATTGGAGAAGGTCCAGAGAAGAATGACAACAATGATTAAAGGTCTAGAGAACATGACCTATGAGGGAAGACTGAAAGAACTGGGCTTGTTTAGTTTAGAAAAGAGAAGCCTGAGAGGGGACATAAAAGCAGTTTTCAAGTATCTAAAAGTGTGTGATAAGGAGGAAGGAGAAAAATTGTTCTTCTTGGCCTCAAAGGATAGAACAAGAAGCAATGGGCTTAAACTGCAGCAAGGGAGGTTTAGGTTGGACATTAGGAAAAAGTTCCTAACTGTCAGGTTTGTTAAACACTGGAATAAATTGCCTAAGGCAGGGGTGTCCAAACTTTTTTCAACGAGGGCCAGATTTGATGAAGTGAACATGCGTAAGGGCCGACCATTTTGCCTGACATTCTTTGAACCATTAAAATTAAATGCAAATTAACTATTTTATGCAAAGTTTATTGCAAACGGCATACTTTTCATTTCATCACATGGATGACAAACCTAAACAGGTGTTAAATCACTCTGCCTTTCATATCTGAAGGCCAGATGAAAAAAAAAATCCAGGAAGCTGAAATATATGTCAGGAACATTGTAAAGTACATTACATATTATTGGTAATAAAGGTTGTCTGTCAACTTTTAAGTTAAAAAATATGAACAGGAACATAACACCAAGTATACACATTGTGTCCAAATATATTTATAACTGATTTAGACCAACTGACATTAACTGAGATTTTACAATGTATTCATCTCATACATATGGATTCGTTGGGGGCCATAAAAGATAGATTTGCCAAATTACCTGGGGGGCCGTATTAAACTGGAACACGGGCCGCAATTGGCCCGCGGGCCGGACTTTGGACATGCCTGGCCTAAGGGGAGTGTGGAATATCCATCATGCACTAGCCTAGTTCTTAACTGTGTGGATTGCCATCACTGCAGAGGAATATTGTTTTGTTTTTTAAAGCCTAGTGACACTGGAATTCAGAAAAGAAAATGGAATACTTTTTTTTGGTTGTTAGTTTTCTCAGACATAAGGGGCAAATTATCCAGGCAAAGATTTTCAAAGATTATTAGATATTTTGAGTTCCCCATGTGAGACATCTGTAAGCAGGGGCTGCACTGCTGCTTGCTGTCAGCCAGCTAAAAGGAGGGGTGGGTGTGCCCACTACAGTTGTTTAGCTCTGCAAGGTAATTAACTGTTGACATGTAAATACAGCTCAGGAGAGAATCCGAGGTGTGGCTATGGAAATCCCATTCAGCCTGGGCTGATGCAGGGTCAGTGTTGGAATGGAATGTGGAGAATTGTAAATAATTTGGGGCTGTTGTGGGGGTCACTAATCATGCAACCCCTAAATGTGGGAACTGTAAAACATGCCACCAGTGCTTGCAGGAGAGACACCAGCATCATGGGAAGAGGTCTCGGAGGAACAAGCCTTCCCCCTTCCAGAGTTGAGTGAACTGAGCTGGGGGGAAGGGTTAAAGGGCTTGAGTCAGCCTGCTTCACACCTGCCAGGTGTGAGCTATCAGACTGGCCCAGCCTGCACCTTTCCCCCTTTGTTTTAAGGACAGACCTAAAGCAGACTCCCTGAGGAGTCTTTTCTTTTGCTAGGCTAGTGGAAGCTGGATTCCTTGGCCAGTCCAGCTGGTGGCTGGAGAGCTGAAATCACTGGTTTGGCTGAGAGCCAGACCCATTGCAGCCAGTGGAGTGGTGGCAACTAGCAGGGCTGGTGGGAATCACTGGCTGGTGGCGGAGCGGCTGCAGGCAAGGAGCGATGACCAGCGACAACCAGCGGCATGGCACAGCAACCAGTGGTGTGGTGTGGAGTGGTGGCAGGCGAGGAATGGTGACCAGAGACGTGGTGCGGAGCGGCAGCAGACGAGGAGTGGTGCCCAGCAGCGGCAGCAGGCGAGCAGCAGTGGCAGGTGACCAGCGGAGCGTCCGGTGGCATGGGTTGAGACTACTGGTGGAGCATGGCGGAGTGTCATAAGGTGCTCCCTATCTATCCTGCCACCCCCATTTCTACACAGGTTGGGAGGTGAAACCCTGCGGGTGAACTTTGGGAGTCTGGGTGGCATGGACCAGGGACAGAGACTTTTGGGGTGTCAGACTCTTTGGACTTCAGGTGATTCTTGCCGGGGGGGGGCTTGGCTCGTGTTTGGGTTCTGAACTCTGTTTGTGGTGTTTCCCCCAGGTTAATGCCGTGTGACTTCTCTGTTTCATTAAATGTTTCTTTCCTACACTCAGACTCAGTGCTTGCGAGTGGGGAAGCATTGCCTCTCAGAGGCGCCCAGGGGTGCATGAATTTCCCAGATTACTGGGTGGGGGCTCGAGGTGGTTCTATGTGAGATGGACCCCAAGATATTGAACCCAGCCCTGGTTACTGCCAGGCCTACCCGGCCGAAGGGTTACACATCTTAAAGGAGTCTGTTTCCACAAAGTGCTGAGCACCTGCCCTCAGCCAGTCAGGATAATTGTTCTCAAACTGGGCACCCAAATCATGAGTCACTTTTGCATCTTGGCTGAGGTTCCTCTCCCATTTGGGGCTCAATATTACCTGAGAGAGGTTCTCTTTAAGAAGGGCTGCCTGTGTCTTGGACTGCATTAGTAAGGGAGGAAAAGCCTATGGCTGCATCTAGACTGGCAAGTTTTTCCGCAAAAGCACATGCCAGCTGTCTACACTGGCCACTTGAATTTCCACAAGAACACTGATGATCTCGTGTAAGATTGCCAGTGCTCTCGTGGAAATGCTGTGCTGCTCCCGTTTGGGCAAAAACCCTCTTGTGCAAATGCTTTTGCGCAAGAGGGCCAGTGTAGACAACACGGTATTGTTTTGCGCAAAAAAGCCCCGATCGCGAAAATGGCGATTGGGGCTTTTTTGTGCAAAACCGTGTCTAGATTGGCACGGACGCTTTTCCACAAAAAGTGCTTTTGCACAAAAGCGTCCTGCCAATCTAGACGCTCTTTTCCGCAAATGCTTTTAACAGAAAAACTTTTCCATTAAAAGCATTTGTGGAAAATCCTGCCCGTCTAGACGTAGCCCCTGAGTTTATCTTCACTTTCAGCAGTGTACAGCTTCTCACTGGTGCATGTGTTCCCCCTCCCTGAGAGGGATACTTCTGTCGACCCAGCTCTGTGCTGGTGTGCGGTGGGGAAGGGGGCACGGGCAAGACTCAAGTGCCTGGGTCCTGGTGATTCAAAGGGGTCTGGGACTCCCAGCTGCTGCAGCCATTGCATACTGGAGGCTTGGCCCTTTAAATCACCACCCAAGCCCTGGATCGCATTCTCTGGCCAGCACTGGAAGGTAGGGTTCCCATGTTTGAACTTTCAAAAAAGAGGACACAGCTGAGAGGGAGTGTATCTCTATCAGTATCTACCAGCTCACGTTGTATTAATGTGTTATAACCTATATACTATAACGCACATTAATACAACGTGAGCTGGTAGATACTGATTCAGATACAGATATACTCCCTCTCAGCTGTGTCCTCTTTTTTGAAAGTTCAAACATGGGAACCCTACTGGAAGGGGAGCTGTCCAGATGGCAGTGAGGGCCAGTTGTCTCAGCCCTGCGCCTTCTGCCCAAGGTCTCACCCCTTCCAGGAGTATGGAGCTGCCCAGCCCCATACCTTGCCCAGGGGCACAAGTCTGTTGGTTCGCTTGTTCTGTGCGCACCAGAAGCTAGATCAGTATAGCAACGTCACTCCGGTCCCACGCAGCTATACAGACATAAGTTAGTAGCATTGACCAAACCTAAATACGAGCAAGAGGCAATATGCCATGCCAGGGTGTGGCACTATAATCACCTGTTGTGCTTAGTGCCCATCACCTTTTGAATCACAATCACAAACACGTCAGCACCGTGGCTCATTTTTCTAGCTAATTACATTCAAAATAGGCCCCTGGGAGTTATTCACATTGTGGAGGAAACAAATGAGCTTTATGAAGCTATAAAGAGTTAGGGAGGGAGTTGGGGAAAGGTGAGGTGTGCTGGGTTGGGGCTCTTTTCTCCAAAACTTGACTGGCGGTTAACAATGCCGGTGATGTCATTCTAAGACACCTATGAATGAACATTCAGCTGCTTAGACAATGTTACGGTTCCACCGTGCCCCCACCCCATGCACTCAGATACATCATCTTATGCAATGATTGCTCAACAAGCTGCACCATTCACCTTCTGTGCCACTGAAGGGGCATAACATCACATCTCTATAGCCAGAGAACAGAAGTTGGCTAGGAATGTATTAAAGCCCTGGCCATTTTTTAAAACACATAAGACACTGTTTATTTTCTCCTTTGCCAACTTCCATTGGTTCCAGTGGACCAGATCCCCAGCTGGTGTAATCCAGCTAACTCCATCCATGTAGACTGGGTTCTGCTGATTTGCACCAGCTGAGGTTCTGGCTTGGTAAGTTATAACTAGGGATGTAAAAATGCATTAAAAATTGAACCATGTATCTGCTAAAAATCTCAGCTTTATATTGCAGAGCCAGAGAAGCTTTGCTGCAGGCTCTGTGGCCAGCAACCTGGGAGCTGAGCTGGCAGTCAGTGTGTAACCGGGACAGGTGACCTGGGCCCATCACAGACAGGGACTGTTCCAGCAGGCCTCGGGGACTGGAGCAGCTCCCTTTTCTGGGGCAGACAGGAAGCTACTCCAGCCCCTGCTGGTAAACTGGAACCAATAAGCCTCAGAGTTAAGGGTGAGGCTTACCAGTTAATCTTTTACATCCCTAGTTATAAACCAGTGCTGGAGTGCTATATGTGGCCCACAAGAGATTTTGCCAGATTACACTTGTAGGAATATATGTAGTTTTTTCCTACTGGTTTTACTAAAGACACACACACACACACACACACACACACACACACACACACTTAAAACAAGCGCATGTGAAGTGAGGTGTGTGCTAACTGCACACATTGACTGAGAGAGCCATGTGCTTCCTCTGCATCCAATCAAAGTGCTGCTATGGTTCACTCAACACAATTCCACAGGCCAACTTTCTTTGTCCTCTGTCCAGCTAAGTTTGCTTGCCAGACAAGTTTTCCCACACTGCACCATGAACAAAGTGTTAGAGTACCACATGCGGAAGGCATTAGGAAGTCTGGGATAAGGGAGGTTGAATGTGGGCCAATATAATATGGCATAGATATTCCCAAATTGGGACCCAGGCTTCAGCAATTCCAAACCTGGGACTACAAGTGAGTATAGATACTCAAACTTCTGGTTAACAAACCCAGGATCTGCTAACTTGATTTCTATTTAACTTGGGCTTAGACTTCAGTATAGACAGTCTATACCTCTGATGCAAGTTTAAGGCTAAATCCTGCTTCTATTCATACACAAACCAGTGTAACTTGGGTCAGCAACTTTCTGGCCTGGGGTAACTTGCTAGGGTAGGGATGGAAAACTGGAGGCCGACCAGCCAGATCTGGCTCACTGTTTCATTTCATCCAGCCCATAGCAAGTCTGTGCCGTGATCAGAAGCTGTGAGCCTCAGTGCCTGCCCCTCTACTCCCCTTAGGCTGGAGCCTTGAGTGCAGGCTCACCAGCATGTCCCTGCAGCATCGAGCCCCAGGGGAGATCAGGAAAGCTCCATGTTCTGCCCCCACCTCCAATGCCAGCTCCAGAACTCCCATTGTCTGGGAAGTGGTACCTGAAGGTGCAGGCAGAGCTGCCTGGCCCCTCCACCTGGGGACTGCACATGGCAGCCATTTCTGGGAGGAGCGCAGAGCCAGGACAGACAGGAATGCTGTCCCTCAGCTGACTGAGGTAAGGGTCACTCTGCTGGAGCCCATGTTCTGCACTTCCTCCCACATCTCAACCCTTAGCCTCCTGTCCCATCCCCAGTCCAACTCCAGAGTCCGCATCCCCAGCTGGAGCCTGCTGTCCAACCCTCACCCCTTGGGTTGCCAATTCTGACTGGAAGCTACTCCAGAAGTTTTTTTTTCCAACACGACAATGTCATTCTTAACTATCCTATTAAAATCTCCAGGGTTGCTTTCAGCAGTCACTGGGAGATCAATGCCAATCCTGGGGAACTCCAGGCCAATCCTGAAGAGTTGTCAATCCTACCTGCCCTATTCCTGAGCCTCCTGCATCCAAACTCTTCATTCAAACCCCTGTCCAGAGCGCACCCCTCAGCTAGAGTTCTCCTGCCCTAGCTCTGAGCTCCCTCCTGGGCCCTGATCGAATTTCTGGCCCCAACCTGGAGTCTAGGGAAAGCTTCAAGCCTCTTCACCCCCTCCCCCCCACTGAGAGACTATGAGTGGCCCCTGACTGAGTTTTTCTGTGGGTCAAAGGCCCCTGACAGAAAAAAGGTTCCCCATCTCTCCACCCCTGTTCCAGGGGCTGGGTCAGAGCCTGAATCCCTCTATGACTTGGGTCCAAGCCCTGTCATTTTACAGTGTGGATCCAGACTCTAGTCAGAAAGCCTCTCTACATGTTAGCATGGCTGTGAGTCCAGGAATGGTAACCCCAGGGTTGTGGTGCAGTGTGGTTGCTCAAGCACGGCTTGTACACACCTACCCCACAAGCCTGGGCACTCAGAGCTGGGTTTACAATGCAGCGGAGATACACTCCTCATAAGGAACAGAACAGCAGGGCTGGGATAGGCAGCAGGGCCAAGCAGGGCATGGGAGAAGCACCCCAAAGGCTCTGTAGGGCTGTGGAACCTATTGCTTACAGGAAGGGAAGCTGTCCAGAGAGGGAAGCTGCATCAAAAGCACAGCAAGGCAACAGAGAGATAACACAGAGCCAATCCCAGTGCAACTACTATGACACCTGAAGCTACACTTGTGGGATCAAGGGCCTTAGTCCAACCTGCCAGAGAGGGACTTTGAAAAAGAAGCAACTTTCAGATGCCTTTTATAGAGGGATAGGACTCACCAATCCGTTAGCTTTCTTTGAGGATATCAGCGAGTATGTGGACAAGGATGATATGGTCGATACGGTTTAGTTGGACTGTGAATAGCCTTTGTCAAGGTCCCTCACCAAAGGCTTTTAAGTTAAGTAGGCTGTCATGGAAAGGAAAGGTCCTCTCATGGATCAATAGTTGGTTAAAAGAAAATGAAGGGCAGGAATAACTCATCTGTTTTTACAGTAGAAAGAGGTAAATAATGAAGAATAGTACTGGGACCAGGATTGTTCAACATATTCATAAGTGATCTGGAAAAAGATGTAAACAGTGAAGTGTCAAAATTTGCAGATGATACAAAACTACTCAAGTAAGTTAAGTCCAAAACTGACTGAGGAGTTGCAAAAGTACCTCACAAAACTGGGTGATAACTGAGTAAAAAAATGGCAGATGAAATTCAATGTTGATAAGTGCAAAGCAATGCACATTGGAAAACACAATCCCAACTCTACATATACAAAATAACGGGCTCAGTGGTGCTGGAACATTTTTAATAGTTTCATTGATGTGCTCCCGCCTGCCAGTCCCAACGAGCAGGATCAGACGTCTGGCACGGCCCCTTCATGCTTGAAGGCAGTTCCAGACTTGAAGACCCAACAAAAGACATCAGAGCCGACACTACGAATACCACCAGCACCAAGGTCGACATTGGCACCGGCAGCCCCATCCTCCAGGGGCCCAGCATCTACACCAGCACCAGCCCCCGTGGCACTGGCGGCACCCTCTGTTCTGGAGCTGATACTACAGCCTTCCAGTCCAGCACTGGAGATGTATGACAGACTGCTGGCACTGAAAAAGGCTTCCACAAAATCCAATAGGCACTGGAGTCTTAGCCCGGCATCTCCAACCTTCTCGTTGGCACCGTCGCCCTCACCACTGGCACTGAGGTCACTGGTGCCACACCATTTTGCAACCAGCCATGATGCCCCCTCACACATGAGACAACAGAGATCACTGTCTACTACCTGCGGCACCGCAGGGGGAGTTCCGTCACCACACCCATCTGAGGCACAAGTCTCTTTCTCCACCTCCCTCCTCTAGGGGCTCAGTGATTCTCCCCCATTCCCCAACACTGTCTCCACACGCAACATACTAGGAAGGACATAGAAGTGTGTTTTCTTCAAGACACTCATCACCCAGACAGTCTCACTATCACTACAGCTACTACCACGACTGTGCACCCTCTTGGTCAACTGGCTACTGCCATCAGCAGCCTCCACATCCTCGACACTGGTCACTTTGCTACTACAGATCTTTGCCTGCGCATACGTATCCTTCTGTTTCAGTGCCTCCTCGCAAGCAACACCCCCCACCACCACCTCAGAGTTCCTCCTCTCAAACATAATCCCAGGGAACATGTCACCTTCAGATGACCTTAAACAATTGCAAGAATTGTTTAAGAGGGTCACCACAAGCCAAGAGGTCCAGCTTATGGAGGTTCAGAAAAAGCAGTACCACCTTCTCAAAAATCTTCATCTCTACCAACAAGAACATATAAGAACATAAGAATGGCCGTACTGGGTCAGACCAAAGTTCCATCTAGCCCAGTATCCTGTCTACCGACAGTGGCCAGCACCAGGTGCCCCAGAGAGGGTGGACCGAAGACAAAGATCAAGCGATTTGTCTCCTGCCATCCCTCTCCAGCCTCTGACAAACAGAGGCCAAGGACACCATTTTATCCCCTGGCTAATAGCCTTTTATGGACCTAACCTCCATGAATTTATCCAGCTTCTCTTTAAACTCTATTATAGTCCTAGCCTTCACTGCCTCCTCTGGCAAGGAGTTCCACAGGTTGACTACACGCTGTGTGAAGAAGAACTTTCATTTATTAGTTTTAAACCTGCTACCCATTAATTTCATTTAGTGTCCTCTAGTTCTTCTATTATGGGAACTAATAAATAACTTTTCTTTATCAGCCCTCTCCACACCACTCATGATTTTATAGACCTCTATCATATCCCCCCTCAGTCTCCTCTTTTCTAAACTGAAAAGTCCCAGTCTCTTTAGCCTCTCCTCATATGGGACCCGTTCCAAACCCCTAATCATTTTAGTTGCCCTTTTCTGAACCCTTTCCAAGGCCAAAATATCTTTTTTGAGGTGAGGAGACCACATCTGTACACAGTATTCAAGATGTGGGCGTACCATAGTTTTATACAGGGGCAGTAAGATGTTCTGGGTCTTATTTTCTATCCCTTTCCTAATAATTCCTAGCTTCCTATTTGCCTTTTTGACCGCCGCTGCACACTGCGTGGAAGTTTTCAGAGAACTGTCCACAATAACTCCAAGATCTCTTTCCTGATTTGTTGTAGCCAAATTAGCCCCCATCATACTGTACATATAGTTGGGGTTATTTTTCCCAATGTGCATTACTTTACACTTATCCACATTAAAATTTGCCATTTTGTTGCCCAATCACTCAGTTTGGTGAGATCTTCTTGGAGTCCCTCACAGTCTGCTTCTGTCTTGACTATCCTAAACAGTTTTGTATCATCTGCAAACTTTACTACCTCACTGTTTACCCCTTTCTCCAGATCATTTATGAATAAGTTGAAAAGGATTGGTCCCAGGACTGACCCTTGGGGGACACCACTAGTTACCCCTCTCCAATCTGAAAATTTACCATTTATTCCTACCTGTTGTTTCCTGTCTTTTAGCCAGTTCTCAATCCAAGAAAGGACCTTCCCTCTTATCCCATGGCCATGTAATTTACACAAGAGCCTTTGGTGAGGGACCTTGTCAAAGGCTTTCTGAAAATTCAAGTATACTATATCTACTGGATCCCCCTTATCCGCATGTTTGTTAACCCCTTCAAAGAACTCTAATAGATTAGTAAGACAGGATTTCCCTTTACAGAAACCATGTTGACTTTTGTCCAACAAATTATGTTCTTCTACATGATTCATAATTTTATTCTTTACTATTGTTTCGACTAATTTGCCTGGTACTGAAGTTACACTTACCGGTCTGTAATTGCCAGGATCGCCTCTAGAGCCCTTTTTAAATATTGGTGTCACGTTGGCTACCTTCCAGTCATTAGGTACGGAAGCCGATTTAAAGGATAGGTTACAAACCACAGATAACAGCTCAGCAATTTCCCATTTAAGTTCTTTTAGAACCCTTGGATGAATGCCATCCGGTCCCGGAGATTTGTTAACATTAAGTTTTTCTATTTGTTCCAAAACCTCCTCTAATGACACTTCAATCCGGGACAGTTCCTCAGATTCATCACCCACAAAGGACGGTGCAGATTCGGGAATCTCCCCAACATCCTCAGCCATGAAGACTGAAGCAAAGAAATCATTTAGTTTCTCCGCAATGGCTTTATCGTCCTTGATTGCTCCTTTTATAGCTCGATCATCTAGGGGACCCACAGGCTTTTTAGCAGGCTTCCTGCTTCTAATGTACTTAAAAAACATTGTTATTTCTTTTTGAGTTTTTGGCTAGCTGTTCCTCAAAATCTTTTTTTGCTTTTCTTATTACATGTTTACACTTGATTTGACAGTGTTTATGTTCCTTTCTATTTATCTCACTAGGATTGGACTTCCACTTCTTAAAAGATACCTTTTTGTCCCTCACTGCTTCTTTTACACGGTGGTTAAGCCACGGTGACTCTTTTTTAGGTCTCTTGCTATGTTTTTTAATTTGGGGTATACATTTAAGTTGGGCCTCTATTATGGTGTCTTTAAAAAGTTTCCATGCAGCTTTCAGGGATTTGGCTCTAGTCACTGTGCCTTTTAATTTCTGTTTAACAAACCTCCTCATTTTTGTGTAATTCCCCTTTTTGAAATTAAATGCAGGGTGCTGGACTGCTGAGGTGTTCTTCCCACCACAGGAATGTTGAATGTTATTATATTATGGTCACTATTCCCAAGCGGTCCTGTAACGGTTATATCCTGGACCTGATCCTGCACTCCACTCAGGACTAAATCGAGAATTGCCTCTCCCCTTGTGGGTTCCTGCACTAGCTGCTCCAAGAAGCAGTCATTTAAGCCATTGAGAAATTTTATCTCTGCTTCTCTTCCTGAGGTGACATGTATCCAGTCAATATGGGGGTAATTAAAATCCCCCATTATTATAGAGTTCTCTATTTTGGTAGCCTCTCTAATCTCTCTCAGCATTTCTATGTCAGTATTGCTGTCCTGGTCAGGTGGTCGGTAATATATCCCTACTGCTAATTTCTTGTTATTGGAGCATGGAATTTCTATCCATAGCGATTCTATGGAACATGTTGATTCACTTAATATTTTTATTTCATTTGATTCTACATTATCTTTCACATACAGTGCCACTCTGCCACCCACCCAGCCTGCTCTATCCTTTCTATATATTTTATATCCCGGTATGATTGTCCCCCACAGATTTTCCTCATTCCACCAGGTTTCAGTGATGCCTATTATGTCTATCTCCTCATTTGATACGAGGTACTCTAGTTCACCCATCTTATTAGTCAGACTCCTAGCATTTGTGTACAAGCACTTTAAAAATTTGCCACTGCTTATTTGTCTGCCCTTCCCTGATGCATTGGATTCCTTTGTATGCTGTTGTTTGTCAGCTCTGGCCAATGGTTTGCCCTCTCCCCTCCTCTCTTTCCGACTACAGCTTAGAGAATCTCTATCAACGGATTCTCCTCTAAGAGAAGTCTCTCTCCGATTTACGTGCATCTCCGCACCAATCGGCTTTTCCCCATCTCTTAGTTTAAAAACTGCTCTACGGCCTTTTTAATGTTTAGTGCCAGCAGTCTGGTTCCACCCTGGTTTAGGTGGAGCCCATCCTTCCTGTATAGGCTCCCCCTCTCCCAAAAGGGTCCCCAGTTCCTAATAAATCTAAACCCCTCTTCCCTACACCATCGTCTCATCCACGCATTGAGACTCTGAAGCTCTACCTGCCTATCTGGCCCTGCACGTGGAACTGGAAGCATTTCCGAGAATGCCACCATAGAGGTCCTGGATTTCAGTCTCTTTCCTAGCAGCCTAAATTTGGCCTCCAGGACATCTCTCCTACCCTTCCCTATGTCATTGGTACCTACATGTACCACGACCACCGGCTCCTCCCCAGCACTACACACAAGTCTATCTAGATGCCTCGAGAGATCCGCGACCTTCGCACCAGGCAGGCAAGTGACCATACGGTTCTCCCGGTCATCACAAACCCAACTATCTATGTTTCTAATGATCGAATCACCCACTACTAACACCTGCCTCTTCCTAACTGGCATTCCCTCCCCATCAGAGGTATCCTCAGTGCAAGAGGATACTGCAACATACTCTGGGAGGAGGGTCCCAACTACGGGATGGTTTCCCTCTGCTCCCATTAAATGCTCTGTTCCCTTGAGATTTTCGTCCTCCTTAAGAACACTGGGGCTCTCAGACTGGAGGTGGGACAGTACTACAGTGTCCTGGAAAGTCTCATCAACATAGCTCTCTACCTCCCTTAGCTCCTCCAGTTCAGCCACCCTGGCCTCCAAAGCCCGAACTCGGTCTCTGAGGGTCAGGAGCTCCTTGCAACGGGTGCACACATACGCCACCCGCCCACAGGGCAGGTAATCATACATGTTACACTCGACGCAATAAACAGGATAGCCCCCATTCTGCTGCTGGGCTTCTGTCTCCATGTTTGTAATGAATAAGTTTAAGTACAAACTGGGATTCTTTTTAAACTTCTGGAGTATAGATTATTCTAAGTTAGGTTTTAAAGGACACAAGTCACTCGTGCCCTCTAAACTCCCTCTCCAAACTCTCCTGTTACCTGTTCCTGGTCGCGCTCTCCCTGGTCGCTGAGTCACAGGCTTATATAGCTCTGGTAGCCCCTCCCCCTGACTGAGGCTCAGCCAATTAACAGAGGCTTCTAGATTTCAAACCTTTTAGAAGCTCCTTCAAACAAACCAACCAACCAACCCAGACAAACACAAGCTCAGCACACTGCAAATAACTCCCCCCCCACACAAACACACACTCCAGACAGCCACTTACCACAAGGGTCCCGTTTTTACTCCTCTTTTACCTGGAGAACTCCCTCTCCAAACTCTCCTGTTACCTGTTCCTGGTCGCTGAGTCACAGGCTTATATAGCTCTGGTAGCCCCTCCCCCTGACTGAGGCTCAGCCAATTAACAGAGGCTTCTAGATTTCAAACCTTTTAGAAGCTCCTTCAAACAAACAAACAAACCAACCAACCAACCAAACCAAACAGACAAACACAAGCTCAGCACACTGCAAATAACTCCCCCCCACACAGAAACACACACTCCAGACAGCCACTTACCACAAGGGTCCCATTTTTACTCCTCTTTTTCCTGGAGAACTCCCTCTCCAAACTCTCCTGTTACCTGTTCCTGGTCACGCTCTCCCTGGTCGCTGAGTCACAGGCTTATATAGCTCTGGTAGCCCCTCCCGCTGACTGAGGCTCAGCCAATTAACAGAGGCTTCTAGATTTCAAACCTTTTAGAAGCTCCTTCAAACAAACAAACCAAACAAACAAACAAACCAAACAGACAGGCCTTTATCAGGGATGGTCTAGATCAGGGCTACTCAACATGTGGGCCCCATGCAGCCTGTGGCTTGTTTGCTGGCAGCCCCCAGGGCGGTTTGGGTTTACACAGCTTAACATGCAGCCTGTAGATGGGATCCTTTAAACACGCTTTCCACTGGGCACACACTCCACCAGCAAAGTGTCCCCCAGGTGGAGTGAGCATTAAAAGACACAAGTGGACAGACTGGCTGGAACAGATGGGTATAGGGTGTTGGCGTTTCTAGCCCCCAGGAAGGTGACGGCATTGTGGGGAATGCTGGTTGCTTAGCCTTGTAGGCAGAGCCTGAGAGGTGCGGGCTGGCTTTCACTGGCCTTGTTTGGGTCTGGTGCCACGGCTTAAGGTTTAAACTTTGCATTCATGCCCATCAGTGTGAAAGAAGCTATTTGCATATATGTTTGTATGTACATGCAACCACACTTCAGTTGCTGCCCTTAGCATGTGTTGTATCATTGTGGCCCTTGAGGCATCCAGAGTTGAGTAGCCCTCATGCCATGAAAGCTCATGATACCAGCTACATGTTTTGTTAGTCTATAAAGTGCTACCAGACCATTTGTTTTTGGTGTATAAAAATCTGAAGAAGTGGGTTTTGCCCATGAAAGCTTATAACATCTCCATGTTTCATTAGTCTTTATCAGTGGTCCCCAATGTGGTGCCTGTGGGTGCCATGGCGCCCGCCAGGGCATTTATGTGCGCTCGCTGAATGATCTGGGCTGGCCTTGACCCGGGCACGTGGCGCACGTGTGCTGGACGTGCGATGCATGGGTGGCCCCGCCCCTGGATGCACGGCGCATGAGCGGCCCCGCTCCCGAGCACCCAGCAGCCCCAAAAGGTTGGGGACCACTGTACTAGACTATTTGTTTTTTAAGTTTTTCCAGTTACAGACTAACTCGGCTGCTCCTCTGAAGGTTTCCAGGTGGGGAGCATTTGTTAAACATGCTCACTGCTGGGCTATGCAGAGCTGTTTTGAGTTCTTTCCCAACTGTAACCTTTTACCCGGTACTTACATTATTTTTAACTTTCAAAGGGAGATGCTTAGAGATCTGAGCCAACATACTTTGTTGACAAGCTCCAGATGCTGGTTACTACACTTTGGAGGAATTTGGAAAATCAGACTATGTGAACACAACTTCCAAAAATATTTTGTGCTGCATCATAAAATTTAGTGCAGGGCTACTTCAACACGCAGCCCATTTGTTTGTGGCCCACAGATGGAATCCAAAACAAAAAAAGTAGTCCATGTAATGGTCTTCTGTTGATAAGTGTTAAATTCCTGGACTGTTATTGCTCACTAAAAGTGCTGTCATATGAGCGGAAATGGGGTAAATATTTCATTTTATTAATGTCAGCAGAACTAACTTAAAGGGGGCCTGCATGTTGTATAGCCTTGCCTTAATCTTTGTATTCATGCCTGTCAGTGTGAAAATCTAGTTGCATATATTTGCATGTACAGAGTTCGACAGATCAGTGAATCTACTCGCCCCCATTCACCGGTGGCGCGCGCATGCGCAATGCGGGTCCTGCGTGTGTGCAGTGTGGGGCTGGCGAGTAGATTTCGCTGCCATTTGTCAAACCTGTGCATGTCTATGCAACCACACTTAAGTTGCAGCCCCTGGCATGTGCTGAGAGCATCATTGTGCCCCGAGGGCTTCCAAAGTTGAGTAGCTCTGATTTTGTGCATTCCTTCTCATGCAATTGGGACCAATTTAAATAACCTTTTCCCCTCAGTGATACATTTATTTCTTTACTGTGGAGTGACACCTACAGCAATTTAAGCCACATTACAAAGGTTTTGAACTGACCAAGCTGGTACCCAAAGCCCCACAAGTCATGGTTTCCCCCATCACTGTCAGTGACCTCAGATGACAGGGTCCAGGCACTGAGATAAAGCAGCCCAGCAATGAGCTGTCTGTTTAGATCAGTGGTTGGCAGCCTTTTCAAACCAAAGAGCCAAACTACCTCAAACTTCAGAACAAGTGGTTAGCAAACAGCCGGTATAAGAATCCCCATTACTGATAATTGACATGATTAATAATAGCGTTAATGAACCATTGTGCTCACTTTATTTAATGGGACTTCTGCTGTTTCTGGGGTTGCAGTTTGTAGATGGGGGGGGGGTGCAGGAGTCAGGGTTGGGGTGCATCAGGGGCTCAGGGCAGGGTGCTGGAAGTGGAAAATAGCATATGTGGGGGCTCTTGGGGCCTAAATACCTCACCTGTACCCAGGCAGCTGTGGCTGGAAGAAGAGCTGGACCAGGATCACCACCGTGGATCATGGCCTCCCCTCTTACCTGTGCTGTTGCAGGAGAGGGGGGGCCACCACCCGTCCTTCCTGTGGCCAGCTGGGGGCTGGACCTTGGAACCAGTGACAGGATGCTGTGGCAAGATTGGGGCTGGGTCCCAATTGTGGACTTGTTGGCCAGGCTTCATTTAAATATAGTAAAATATGTCCAGCACAAAAAGTTTCAACAGTGTCTTTATGACAAGCATGAGGAGCCTTTTTTGGGTCAGAGTCCACTGACCCACAGAAAAAAATCCGGGACAACATGTATAAGTAAAAAACCCAAATCTTCACTGATGTGTCCCCCAACTGAAACAGCTCTCTCCTCTGGTGCTCCAGCCCCACGGTGGCGGCGGGGAGAGGCAGGAAAGACTTAGGTAGAAGGCCTCAGGCCAGATTTTGAGGGCCCTCCCTAAGCACTGGGATTAAGCCAAAAATTAAGGGTTCATTGTGCGGAACAGAGCTGCCAGTAAGTGGGAGGGGGTGGGAGTGCAGAATCTGGGTTGGAGGTGGGGTACAGGATGCAAGGGCTGGAGGGAGGGAGGGAGCAGGAGCAGACTGAAGGTAGGGTGTCTGGCCAGGGGTGTGGTTCAGGAATGGGCTGGGAGTGCAAGGTCGTGGTGGAGGCTGGAGGTGTGTGGTCTCAGCTGGGGGGGTCTGAGTGTTGGGGTGCAGGGTATCTGGGGGATATGTGTGAGCAGGCTGGTGGGGTGGGGGCAGTCTTGGCAGGGTGGTGCGTGAGCGGGCTGAAAGTGGAGGTCTCAAGAGGGCAGTGAGTGGGCTGGAGGTGCGCCATCTCATGAGGGTAGTGAGAGAAGGGACTAGGGCTGCAGGGTCTTGGTTTGGGAGTGGGAGGGAGGAAGGGGTGCAGGTTTTCGGTTTAGGGGGTGTGAGTGGAATGGGGGTGCAGGTCTAAGCAGGGCAGTCAGTGAAGAGGATGGGTCTTGGCAGAGGCGGTGCAGGGTCTCAGTGGGGGGGTGCATGAGGGTGTGGGGGTCTCAGTAGAGGACAGTGAGTGAGGAGGCTGGTGGTGCAGGGCCAGACCATGAAGAGGTGCAAGGGGCCGCTTCCTTTCACATGGCTGCCAGCGCCGTGTCCCAGGGGAGAGGCTTTGCACACTGCCTCTCGCCCACTGCACAGTCCCAATTTCCTATAAATAGCCAGCTTTGTGTGGTAAGGTGCCTAAGATACAAAGAATCTACAACTTTCCTGGCTAATGGGCTCTGGAGAGCCTTGGCTCCCAGACCTAGGAGCTGGAGGGACAAGCCACTGCAGCCTGCCAGACTTTGAGAGACTGGGGGACAAGGGGAAGGGAGCAGGCAGGAGCCAGTGCTCAGGGGGAACCAGCTTAAACACTAGCACCCCCACAAGTATCAGAGCTGCCTGCTCGCGTGTTGCTGTCGCTGACAGAGGCAGCAGCACTGTGGGTGGGTGGGGGAGCAGGCTGAAGCCGGTATACATGGGGAACTAGCTTTCAGCTGGCTCCCCACACATACTGGCTCCCACAGAGGGGCGGGGGCAGGCACCGGTATGGCAGGGACCTGAGTCTCCCTGCCTGCTTGGAGCTGGTATGTGCTGGAAGCTGGCTTTCAAGTGATTCCCTGTACATACCAGCGCCTTCGGCGTTGTCTTCCCCCCGTTCTGCTGCTCCCCCGGCGTGCCAGCGCCCACCTGCTTCCCCCCTGCCCATGTAAGTACGGAACTGCTAAAAAACCCAACACCAGCCGTTACACTTTTACATAAATACATGGTTGGGTTTTTTGTCACATCCCTTTATAAACACAGTTGCAGTAATCATGTAGATTTTGCACTGCCCTGGTTGACTCTTCCAAGCATGGGGATCAGCGGGTAGGGGAGCCTGAGCTTCCCAAAACAGCCAGCCCACACTCCGCTCCCAGACGTGCCTGCTTTTTCATGAACCAGGGCAGGCGTGGGCTGGCTGGAGTTGGCCAGCTACCACCAGGCCTTGGGGAGGCGAGGCTGGTGCTCCAATCAGGAGAGCCCGCAATGGCAACAGCTACACAATGTGCTGGGGCTGGGGCATTGGGGGAGGGGGAGGGGCAACAGCAGGGGCTCTGGACTCCAGCAGGGAGCATGAAGGCGGGGGGGGGGGGGCGGTTAGCCTCCCCAACTACTAGTTCACACCCCTACACCCATGTGGCCAAGCGAGGCTCACTGGGACTATTCAGGCGTATGGTTATCATGTCAGACACACACAGCAAACTGGCCTGTCTCGGCCAATGGCCAAGCCCAGAGCTTCGGGGGAACTGGACAAAACAGGGCAGCTTTGGAGCGCTCCAGCCCGGCTCCTGTTGGCCGGTTAGGGCGGCCCTTAGCATGGAATCCTACAGAGCAGCTGGCCTAGCCCCTGGAGCTGTTACCTGGTGCAAGATTTTGCCACCACTTATTGTTTTTAATCTGTTTTGCTGTTGGTGGTCACACTGCATGGTCATGAGGTCCAATTTTACAAAAAATTGTGTTTTGTAAATAAGATAAATTATAGAAAATGGAGGTTGGAAAAGACCCCAAGAGCAATCTAGTCCAGTGGTCCCTGCAGCAGGGAGTCCACGCTGGCACGCTAGCCGCGTGTCTCCCCTCCTCCCCCCAAGATTGGAGCCAGCACAGGCTTCCTACATGCAGAGCAGGGGCGAGAGAAAGCCCTGAGTAGCTCTGCTGGATTTGGCTTGCAGGGAAGGGGAGCCAGAAAAGGAGCCATGTGCTGTGGCTTCCCTTCCCCCTCCTCCAGCTGTGGGAACAGCAGTACAGGGACATGCTTCCTGGAGGCTTTTCCCGCTGCTCCTATTGGCCAGAATCTGGCCAATGGACACACTGGGAGGTCATGCCTGGGAGCAGCTCAAAAGCAAGTAAGTGGGTCCCCTGAGCCTCACACCCTGCTCCTGCACCCTCATTTGCTCCTGCACCCTCCTTCCTGGCTAGATTCCATGCACCTTTCCCCCAGCCCATTCCTGCACCCTCCTCTTTGGCCCCCACACCCTGCCCCAGCCCAGTCTTGCACCGTCTCTTGCTCCTTCCACCTCCCCCTGGCCAGACACCCTACTCCCAGCCTGGTCCTGCACCCTACCGCCACCCAGACCCCGCACCATTACCCCCACCCCATCCCTATTCCACTCACTGGCAGCCCTGTCCACACATTGATTCCTCTCATTTTTGGCCCCACCCCAGAGCCTGGAACCCCAGAAAAGTTAATATGGGCTGAGGTTTTTGAATAGTAGTCCCCCTTGCCTTCTCCCCCTCCCCACCTTGGGGCTGGAGCACCAGGGGAGTGAGGTGTTTCAGTTGGCGGGGGCACATCAGTGAGGGTTGGGGGGGGGGTTAAGGTTTGGGGTTTAACATCTTACTTGTGTGGGCCCTGACTGAGTTTTCTGAAATCAGTAGCCCTGAGCCAAACCAGGGTCGCCACCCCTGCCATAAATAAAAACAATATTGAAACGTGTTGGACGCACTCTTGTACTTTTATTTAAACAGAAGCCTGGCCAACAAGTCACCAGTCGGGGCCCAGCTCCTATCTGGCTGCAGTGTCCTGTCCCTGGCAGCAGGGTCGGCCCACAACATTTTGGCCCCCAAAGCGGGGAGCTCAAATGACACCCCCATGCCACCTTTTCTCCTGCCTGCCTGTTATGTCTCGTTCCCTCCTTCCTCCAGCACAGCACCCCGCCATCTCTGTGCATCTAGAGCGGAGAGAATACAGATGCACCAGCAGCCGACACAATTGTCTACACTCTGGGTCCTAGTGACGTGCCCCCGCCCCTTCCCCCAGGCTCACACCTGAGGCGGCCACCTCAGTTCACCTCATGGTAAGGCCAGCCCTACCCGGCAGGCTCTGTAGTCCAGCTCCCATCTGGTTGCAAGACGGGCTGGTGGCAGGCCCCTTCCTCCCCCCCACCTGTTGTAGCACAAGTAGGCCATGTTCCTGGCCCACCCCCTCCCCCCATCCAGCCCTGGCCAGGTACGGTAATCCAGCTCCAAGGCCCCCCTAGCCAATAGAGAGTATGTCTCTATTGCCCACTCCCAACACCCTGCCTTGAGCCCCTCATACACCCCAGCCCTGACTCCTGCACGCCCACAGCCACTGAGGTCTGTAGTACAATGATTCCTTTATGCTATTATTAATCATGCCAGTTATCACTAATATTACGTTGTATATGTTCAGGCATGCAAATGGCCTGGCTCTTTGAGGAGCACTTGTTCTGAATTTTGATGTAGTTTGGCACTTGGGTTTGAAAAGGCGCTGACCTCTGCGTCTAGTCTAGTGGGATTGCTAAGGCACTACTCAGTCAGCAGCAGGTCTGGCTTCTGAGCAGAGTGGCTCTCTCGGGGCTCCATGCATTGTCCCCCGCCCTGAGTACTGGCTTCACAGTCCCACTGGTCTGTTCCCAGTCAATGAGACCAGGGTGTGTGTGTGTCTGGGCCTGGGGGCGAGCGCAGAGTGCAGAGCTACTTGTGTGCTTTTGCCTAAGAGCCAGCTATGCTGCTGACACTACTGAGCCACACCATGGTTCTGCAATGCAAGGAGAGGCGTGGAGACTGCTTTAGCACCCCACACTGCACTACTGACCAGGAACTGCTGGAGGTAACCTCATGTCCAGCCTCACCCCCTCCAGCCCTGAGGGCCTCCTGACCCCTCCTACACCCAACCCCCTCATTTCTGCCCCCTCCCCCAAGCCAGCACTCTAGAGTCAAAAGATACAATTATGTTGGGTCGTGATCATTAACTATCTTCTTGAATTGGGTCACAAGAAAAAAAAATTTGCTCTAGTCCAACTCCCTGCTTGGCTCAGGTCCAACCCCAGCTAAATCAGCCTACCTAGGGCATTGTCAATCTGGGCCTTAAACACCTCTAAAGGATGGCCTGGAGAATCCATTCCAGCGTTTCACTAGTCCCCTAGGGAAATAGTTTGTCCTTACATCCCACCTAGACCTCCCCCTCTGCAACTTGAGCCCATTGCTCGTTCTGCCATCTGTCACTACTGGAGCAGCCTCTCTCCATCCTCTTTGGAACCTCCCTGCAGGCAGTTCATGGCTGTTATCAAACCCTACCTCATGCTTCTGTAGACTGAATAAGCCACTTCCGTCAGCCTCTTAGCATAAGTCATGCTCTAGCCGCCTAATCATTTTCATTGCCTTCTGCTGGGCTCTCTCCAATGTGGCCACGTCCTTTCTGGGGGTAGGGGGGAGAAGAGAACTGGACATTGTATTCCAGATGTGACCTCACCAGTGCCAAATAAAAGGGAATAATCACGTCCCTCAATCTGCTGACAATGCTCCTGCTAATGCAGCCCAATAGGCCACTGGCCTTCTTGGCCCCAAGGCTGCATTACTGATGCTCATCTAGGCTTTTGTCCATTATAATCGCCAAGTTCTTTTCTGCAGAACTGCCTCTTAATCAGTCCCTCTTTAGTTTGTAGCAGTATATGGGATTCTTCTGCTCTAAGTGCAGGACTGTTCATTTGTCCTTGTTGAACCTCATCAGATTTCTTTTGTCCTAATCCTCCAGTTTGTCTGGGTCATGCTGGACCCTTTCCCTACCCGCCAACGTATCTGCCTCCCCCCCTTTTTTGTTTTGTTAAGACACCCCTTGCCAGAAGATGCCACTGATTTTCTATTTCAGCTGCCAGATATGCTATAAGGTAAGTGACAAATGCTGACTCTCACTGGCAACTCTAGTAAGGGCCCGTGGTCATTGTTGGGTCAAGATCAAGTGTTTTAAGTCCACAGATAATCTATGAGAACTTGAGAATGAAACTTGCATAATTTTAATAAGCCAATTTTCATAGCTGCTTCACTGTGGCATGTAGACAATACCTGCATTACCATTAAAAGGATTTCTTAGTATTTTAGTACGTGTAGCACTTGTCCTGAATCTTCATAAAGCCCTGTCTATTCCCAGAGGCTGCATCTAGACTAGCATGATTTTGCGGAAATATTTTTAACAGAAAAGTTTTTCCGTTAAAAGTAGTTCTGCAAAAGCGTGTCTAGAGTGGCATGGATGCTTTTGCGCAAAAGCATCCGTGGCCAGTCTAGATGCAATTTTGTGCAAGAAAGCCCCGACTGCCATTTTAGCCATTGGGGCTTTAATGCGCAAAACAGTTCTTCCCTGTCTACACTGGCCCTCTTGTGCAAGAGGGCTTTTTCCTGAGCGGGAGCATGAAAGTATTTGCACAAGAAGCACTGATTTTGTACATTAGAAAGTCAGTGCTCTTGCGCAAACTCAAGCGGCCAGTGTAGACAGTTGGCAAGTTTTTGCACAAAATCTTGCAAGTCTAGACGCATCCAAGATGTATACAACTACATACTATAAGCTTCAAACAAATTTACAGTTGTACAGATAAGGAATGGAGCTAAAAGCATTACAGGGTATGGTGATGAGCATGGCATACATGAGCACATTTTGACAGCTGCCTCAACTCCTTATCTCAAAGCATGGTCAACCAGTTGGGAAGGGAAATGGGGGTGGGGAAAATGGCTTCCTCTCACTGGAGTACCACCTCACTTCTTAGTCCCCTCATGGGGTACACAAAGGAGGGGGATGAAGCCCCAACTCAGACTGGAACATGACCGTAAACTGTAAAGTGTAGAATTAAGGGTGTGTATTCCAGGTCTAAGGAGGAGGCGTGGGAACGGGAAGAGTACTGGGGGAATGGGAATAGGAGAATAAGGACCAGGTACACAGGAACAACTCTGTATCATCAGTGTTGAGAAAGGAGGCACAGGGTAAATGCTCTGCTGCATCACAGCTGGAAACAGAGCACTGGAGAGAGGGAGTGCCATCAGCATGCAGTGAGAGGAGTAAAAGAAGGGGTTTTATTGGCATATAGAACTGGAGTTGGAAGGAAGTGGAAACTATCAGCATATTGAGATAAGCTCCACTTGTGTAAAGGGCTTCAGAATAGGCTTGCTTGGAAATCAACCCCAACTAACATCACATTGCCTGCCCTTGGGTCTTCTCTGCTGCTTTCTGTCTGTGATGAGAACCAGGGGAAAGGGCAAAAGGAAAGCCTACTAGCAGATACCATGAGACTTCAATGACTAACTGGGTCGTTTTTGTTGTTGCATCCAGTGACTCTGGATCTAAACGCATCAACATATGATGGGACATTAACAGACATAGTAAAAACTAGGGGGCTACGTCTAGACTGGCATGATTTTCCGCAAATGCTTTTAACGCAAAAGCACTTTTTGTGGAAGAGCGTCCGTGCCAATCTAGACGCGCTTTTGCACAAAAAGGCTCCGATCGCCATTTTCGCCATCGAGGCTTTTTTGCGCAAAACAAATCTCAGCTGTTTACACTGCCCCTTTTGCGCAAAAGGACTTTTGCCCGAATGGGAACAGCATAGTATTTCTGCAAGAAGCACTGATTTCTTACATGAGATCATCAATGTTCTTGCGGAAATTCAAGCGGCCTGAGTAGACAGCTGGCAAGTTTTGCGGAAAAACTTGCCAGTCTAGACACAGCCGGGCTGTTTAGTGATTAACTTGGTAGTCCAATAGTCATTCAGGAAAGGCACTTAAAGCGCTCACTGCTGGCTCACTCTGGGTCTCAGCACCACTCCCAGTTGCTGCTCTGCACTCTTAAAGAGACAGAGGAGCCGGTGCGCAAAGCTGCGGACTCAGTCTCTGCCCCCATCCTCCCCCCCGCACTGGTTCTCAGGACAGCCCTTCCCACACTGCCACTCTGCATTCTGAAAGGGACAGAGTAGCAGCAGCCCATCAGCTTGTCTCTCAGCAGAAGTTCCCCCATCCCTGTTGAGTTGCAATGGAGGTAGGTGGCTTCTGCTGAGAGACTAGCAGGACTGGCTGCCACTGGTCTGCCCCGTTCTGAATGCAGACTGGCAGCATGGGGGCGGGCTGTTTGCAATCCAGCACCGCCCTGTTCCTTTAAGAGTGCAGAGCAGAGGTCGGGGACGGGGGGGGGGAGGGGGAGCAGTGATGGAGTAGTCCGCGCTACCTGATAAGCTCCCGCTTATTGGGTAGTCAACTACTCGTTCACATGCCTAGTGAAAAAAAATAGCGTGCACACATTTCTTAAACTTTTTACCTGCCCTGTCTTGTATCAAATACATCGAGAGAAGCTTGGGCTCAAGCTGTCAGTAGACAAAATGCACTACGTCAAAAGGGCTCTAGTCAAAAGACAGCACTTGTGCCAGGCCACTGGATGTGGACAAACGAGCTGCTTCCAAACCAAGTGGTGCCTCTCTGCTCTGGTAAGTTTGCTTACCCAGGTGTCTGTCACTATCCTGAATCCACTTCCTTCTCCCCCTCCTTTCCTCTCATTATATTCCAGGATAGACACTTCCAGTAACCTCAAGATCTGCTTTTAATCAGGAAGAGGAGCTGGCAGGCCCTGCTTCCCTTTGTTTTGTTCATTTGCAAGCATTCACTGTGCAGTGCATTTTAACAGACTCAAATCAAATACTGGATCTGTAATGCCACAGTCATCATGGCACAGTAGAGATTGCTACATTGTTAGCTATGGGAGCCCAGCCAAGTACCTTATGGAAGCTGTAAGCAAGGGAACTTTATCATAGAACACTAGGACTGCAAGGGACCTTGAGAGGTCATCAAGTCCAGTCCCCTGCCCCCATGGCAGAACCAAATACTGTCTAGACCTTGCCTGATAGACATTTATCTAACCTGCTCTTAAATATCTCCAGAGATGGGGATTCCACAACCTCCCTGGGCAATTTATTCCAGTGTTTAACTACCCTGACAGTTAGGAACTTTTTCCTAATGTCCAACCTCAATCTCCCTAGCTGCAGTTTAAGCCCATTGCTCCTTGTTCTAGCCTCAGAGGCCGGGAAGAACCATTTTTCTCCCTCCTGCTTGTGACCCCCTTAGAATAGTTTGAGTCAGGAGGATTATAGTGGCTCAGGCTATATTGTAAACAAGGTGAAGGCATTTGAGCCAATGGAGTAATAACAAAGACTGACAGAGAACCAAGGCAGGACACGTGGCAGACATTTCAAACCAAAAGAAACCAGTGAGACTCCCCAGAATTCCAGGGAGCATCACTGACCAGCATAACATTGCAGGATGATTCACACATCAAAATCAGATACTCAGCAGGGCAATCTTCTCAATGTTTCTCAAATCAGTGTCCTATAGAGAGTTGGCTGCTCATATGACGCTGACCGATACGGACAGCTATAATCAAACTAAATTCTTTACCCTGGTGCAACATTTCCCTAGACAAACAATTGCTGTATATACACCGCACGGATGTTGTATGTAGTGTTGCATATTGAGAGACAAGGTGAGTGAGGAAATCTCTTATATGGGACCAGTTTCTGTTGGTGAGACACCCAAGCTTTCAAACTCACACAGAGGTTCCTCAGGTCTGGGAAATGTGCTCCCAGCTTCACAACCAATCAAAGCATAACAGTGTGTTTAGTGTAAATAGTTACACTATGCGCTGAGACAATCCAAGGGACGGTAGCCTGTTCACACCCCTGCAGTCATAGGCTAAACGGGACTAGGGGATTACAGATTGTTGTAATAAGCCATAAATCCAGTGTCTCTGTTCAGCCCTACCAGAGTAATGAGTATAGTGTGGTATGGAATATGTGGGACACTGAAATTAACACCATTATCATAAAACTACAAGAAATTTGACCTGCTCCGCCATGTGAGGAATCTGAGAAAATTCACCAAGTATGAGAATTTTGTTTATGGAAGAAAAATAATATTAAAACAAGGGCTAATTAACAATGTGCACTGGTTAAAATGTTTATTTAATATGAAATGAAATAAAAATGAACACTCCCCTTGGACTACATGTATTTTATCATCCTTTCTTTCTAACAACTCAAGCTAGTAAACCCACCAAAATAGGGCATAGTGAAAATAGCTACATAAATAAAACAAAGTAATGGCCATTAAATAAAAGCATAAGAAATATGCACCAGAAGCCCAATTTAATAGCTTCTGGTGATATACAGGAGAGCCACAGGATAAATGCTTCCTCTCATTTTGTCATAGGCTTGGAACGGTCCTTTTATCACAGGCCTGAGCTAAAGTAATGGTCAAAATTTGCTCCATCAAAATGACAAAATCATGGAAATTGAATTCTGCCAAGCCTGTTCAGATGCAGAGTGTTTGTGGCGGTGGGGGCGGAGGCAGGCAATGCACACAGGGCCAGAGGAAATGCAGACAACAGTTTGCCTTGTAGATTCATCACGTTTATTTAACATGAACAGAAGACATACAGCTTCTGTGCTTTGGCTTCTGATTTTCATCTGCAATCAACAGCGAAGGGAGAGGATTGGACAGTACAAAGAAGCCATCCAATTGATTCGTCAGAGCTGATTTTAAAACCTGCAAGCGTGACAGTTAGTGGCATGTAAGGCTAACAGATGCAGGGTTACTGTGGCAGCAAGAGAAAGGCCATGCCAAGCATTCCTTATTGCATGGCAGGGTTGGAGGGAGCTTGGCCTGCTTTTCAGGAAGACTCGTACAAAGCTGATGCCATTCACTTTGGAAAAACAGTGACCACCTCATAGCCTTCAGGCGGGGTCACTCGCTCTCGGGCATGCAGCTCACAATAGATGCGATCTTCCACAAAGAAGTGTCCTTTCTGCTTGAGGTTTGTCCCACAGTCACTGCACACGTAGCACTCCGGATGGCGCTGCTTGTCACGCAGCTTCACAAACATTCCCCTGTGGGAAACAACATGATCACTCAACTCTGGGCTCCTGCAATCTCTCAAGGGCTCCCTGGCTGAACCCATGCCCCCATGCTTGCACACTTCTGTGACTGCTCAAGGCAGCACGGCCAGCGCCCATGGCAGTAAGGACATAGCCACTCTGCAGCAGCAATGTGACAGAGAAAATATCTATGGGGACCCTGGTTCTAGGGAGGCAGAATGTGTCGTAGAGAAACTATGGGCAAGATTTTCAGTTGGTGTAGCTCGACAGGGATCAATTTACCCCAGAGGACGTTCTGTCCCCATGACTACCAACAAGAACCCTGTGCCCTCAGCTGATTGATTGTGATTCAAGGCCATTCAGGGTGGTGACATTAATGCATCTGCCTAAGGGCATTTATGTTGGCCAAAGGCAAATTTGAGTGTAGAAATGTACACAAATAGGTTGGCACAAGGTGGCTGAGATTAATTTAACTTTGTAGTGTAGATTAGGCCTTAATCTTACAGACAGGCGGGTAAACCAGCACGTGCAAAACCAAGGATGTACCATGAGCAGTGGGTTCAAATGGCTCAAGACTAAGTAACATTAAAAAAATTAACTCCTGCACAACCAGTGTGGGAAGTAAAAAGTGTCTGGACCCTGCCTGAATTTTCCCATTCACAAAAGAGTCACCAACTCCTAAAGTGTAGTTGAGGTGTCAAACTGTTCTACTGTATCTGGGCCTTCTCCTGGGGGAAACACCATGCAAGTGCTATCGGCCACTAGCCAAATCAAAAGAAGGCAATTACACAGCAGACTGTTACAATTTCCTGTAATTTTGCTCTAGCAGCACTCTTTGCATTCATTAGCTACACTGTTTATAGTACAGAGCTTTCTACACTTCCCCAATCATTAAAGTAACCACAGGGCTTCATATTTAATGCTAATTCCTGGTTTGGACTCCTTACATCCCTGGTAAAAGAACTCACTGATGTAACCTGCTGTCCCGCCACCCTAGCTGCCCTGGTCAGAACTTTCCTTACCACAGTGAAAGGCTCCAATAGTAGGGAATGCTGCTCTCCCTCCTGCCAGACCCTTTCACTGCCACATGCAGCCATCTACCCAGAGCAGACGCAACAGCTCTTCACTGCATCTTTCAGCAGAGTCACATACCCTACTTGCACAGCAAAGTCTGTAAGCCATTGGGACGGGTTGATACTTACACAATGCTGGATCCACACTGCTCACAAATGGGCAGCTTCTGGGCATTTCCGATAGAGGAAGCAACTTTTGTTGTTGGTGCTTTCACACTTCTAAATCCAGAAGGTTTATTGGGGTCCCCTGGGGAAAAGAATAGAGCACATCGGATTGTGGGCTGCTCAAACAGCAAGAAGATTCTTTAAATCCAGACTTAAATGTCAGAAGAGACAGTCTATTTCAACACAGATGTTGGACTTGAAGCACGAATTAATCCAGGGAACTCCTAGGGCCTTAGGGTCAGACTGGAGGATCTCAAGAATCTCTCCTGGCTTTTGACTCCCAGGACAAAGCCTGTTTCGTAGACTCATAGGACTGGAAGGAGCCTCAAGAAGTCATCAAATCCAGTCCCCTGCACACATCTGCAGAGTTTCTGAAGCAGCATCTTAAAACCATTCCAATATTACCAGCCTTCCAATAAAGGAAGGGGATTATTAAAGAGCTTTTAAAATAATGTGGCAGTAAGGAAGGGCTGCAGAGCCTCTCAATTTACAGACAGTGGCACACACATTATAGAGGTAGGACAGAGCGACTTTATTCCAGCTCAGGACTGATGGGGCAGGCTGTGGGGGGAATCATCACTGTGTCTCCCAAGAGTATGTTACTCAAACCCAAGAGCGAGCTGCATCCAATGTTTGTCAAAGAAAGGGGATGCAACCCCCTAGCAACAGCCACAAAGGGCAGCAGTCATAAACACAAGTTGCTGCAGACCAGCCCACATGGCAATGGTGAAAGAACAAAGGGGGAAGGATAAAGCTGCTGGTCACAGCAGAGGACAGAGAAAAGCCAGAGCCCCACATGCTCTGCAGATGCTGCTGCCCGAGGGGCTGAAGGCTCAGCTTTTCAAAGCTGGCTCTCAGCCAGCCTGATAATACAGCCCAGCCTACACACAGGACATCGGTGCTGCTGTACCCACCTCACTGGTTTCCTCTGTGGCGGATGCACTGTACCAGAGCCAAGCAAGGTTTGCACTAGGGCAGGTTACACTGCAGGGATGGACACGTCCTATTTGGCCCCAGACAACTTGTCCATATTAGTGTTTTTCCCCCGCACCAGTGTATTGAAGAAATTACAGGACTACAAAGCTCCTGAATCCAGAGTCAGCTTTGAATGGACAAGCCCCATTTCAGAGTCATGGCCGCCTATAATGATGTCCCTCAGTGACAGGTGTACTACTGCTGCTCCAGCCAGCATCTGGCCTGACAATCCAATGTGAGGGACTGCACAGGTAAGATGCACAGCAGTTTGCTCATGGCAACCAAATCTAAAACATCATTTTAGCTATTTAAAAAAAACTCTCTTACCATATTTTACATGGAATATGACGCCCTCCCAAGTTCCAAGCCTGAAAACGGAGTTGAGGTTCACCCTAGAGGGACTGGATTACTCCACTGGTGGTTATCCAAGTTCCAAGACCAAAAGCTATTGGCCTAGACCCTCTGTTGCTGTAAAGAAGTCTGTAGCCCCCTAGGGTTGTGGGAGGCGTCCCTCCCACTCTGAGTTAGTGGGCAGCCTAATGAGTCTAATGAAGGAAGACAAAGGCATATCTGTGACTTCCTCCAGCTGGGAAGCTGGCTCAGAGCATTTGCCAGCCTGTTTATCATGGTAAACTGTGTCTGAACCAGCATCACCAAACATCCGGACTGTAATCCCAGCCTCTCTGGGATGTGCTGACAGGGAAGTGAGTTAAGCAACAAATTTTCTTTGGGGGACACAACTTTCCAGGTCCTGCTCAGTATCAAGGCTGATCAGCTCAAAAGGAAACCAAGCAATACCTTTATGAATTTTGACAGATTTCAAAATAGAAAAAGAAATCCCCTTTGCCTCTTATTTTCTTCAGTGCTATTGAGAAAGGGGTAGACTTTCTTGGTGGCTGACAAATGAAATGAGAGTTACATGCAGGTTTTATTTTTCCCCCTTATGTGCAGAACTCCCATCAGTGATTGTAAGTTACATGTGTAACAAACAGGGACACTTAAAATATGTGATTGTATTTTCGATTAAAAGAATTTTAAGAATCTCTTAAGGCTGTTTGCTCTTTGGAAATCACTCAGCTTGGACCATGGAATTTGACTGCTCTGTTTAACTTCCAGACTTGTACCTGGCCACCATGTTATTATAGATGGAAACATGCTCCACCCCAGTGCTGTGAACTAAAAAACAGGCTTTAATTAGCCATTCCAAGAATTCCAAGAATTTCTTTCCCTATCTAGGCCTATTTGTTAAAGAAAGGAGTTAAAAACAACTCTTTGGGCTCTACTAAGTACAACACAGATTCCTTTGATAAGGCAGCTGCAGTTGTGCATTGCAATTTCCAGATGTTGAACAGTGATGCCAGAAAGAGTGGCACCTTCATCTACTTCTCCTTATTCAGATCCAATACGTTCCTGGATTTTAACGACAGCTGATTTTTCCCCTTTCCTTGCACAGAGGATGGAAACTGCTTGCTTTAGTGCTCTCATGCTGTCCCACACAATCTTGAATCTAAATAAGTCTTTACTCAGTGAATCAACTGAAAAGTGAAGCCTGATATTTAGAAAATTTGGGTGAGTTTTAAAAATGTTTTAAAGGATCCTTTTTGCTGCTTAACATTTTAGGGTTTGTTTTTAAAATGCTTACGCAGAAGGAGTTCACAGCCATGGGTACGTATGCATAACAACTGCACAGAAAGAGCAACCATGCACATGGAAATTAATAGAAAAGTGTCTGTACGTTTTGGTGGATACTTTGAACAATCAGCAGATGGGGAAGAGGGTTTGCTTTTAAACCAAATGTAGTTGATAGATCAGATTACAGGGAAGGGATGCTGACAGCCATGTTGAGACTACAGTAACTGCTTACCTTCAGATTCTAAAATTTCTTGTAGCACCAGGAATGAAGCAGATTGCCTGGGTGGTTCCTTTGGGTCTTCTGTCTCCTGAAGCATCTTGTAAACCTCAGACTCCTTGTCTATGACAATGTTACTGGAGGGCTGGTTGTGTTGCTCTAAACTGGGGCGAATATTAAAAAATATTTTATAAATGACCTATAATTGAAACAGTCACTGCCACAATCTGTAAGTACTACAATCTGAGACACACCCACATATGGAAACATACAGCATGGAATGGTGGAGATAGAGGCTTTTTGCACAAGTAAAATGCAAACCTACTGAGATGAACACCGCTGCTGCCCAATGGAAAACACTCAATTTTTAGAGCATTTTCACCATTTGAAAACCCCTCCTTCGTTCTCAAGTATACTTTGCAATTCAGTGCATGAAATTAAAAAGGAACTTTTCAAGATATAACAGTTCTGTTGAATTTTTTTAAAAGGCCTATTGTGCCATAAAGAATTAGTTGTACTATTCTTGGGGCAGGTCCAGCTCCTGGTGTTTAAGGGAGTTATCTGGCTTGGTTCTCCAGACAACAAGAGCTGGAGACAGAGTTCAGGCAATGGGAAGCAAGTGGGACTTTGTTATGAAAACTTGAGTTTCAACTTCAACTCCAGAGGAATAATGTGACTACCTGTTCCTACCCTGGAATGCGGGAAACCAATGCCACAATTCAGCCAATAACTCTCTAATTAAAAACTCTTTGCACTGGAGAGGGGCCTTGTCCTGTGGACCTTAGTCACAAGAGTGACTCTCAGTTTCAAGCTCACAGTGCTATTTTTAAAATGGTGATCAATATATCCATTTTACAGATAGGATCACTGTGACCCAAAGTGCTGCAGCAACTTGCCTACACTCACAGAGCAGGCAGGGTCACCCCTAAGCTGTTGCTCTCAGCAATGGATCCCCATTGTCCACCTGGCCACTTGTGTTGCCTTCTGTGGTGCATGAGCGATTAGCACTCTTGGTTTAATGGTTCTGAACTGCGAAGGTAGCACCTCAGCATCTCAACCATCTCTCTGCCAGAGGTCAAATGGATGCATTTCTGCCAGCTGAAGCATCCTAAGCGAATGCAGCTGGAAACCTTACCCACACTGGCTAAGGGGCAAAAGCCCTCTTTATAAAAAATAAGGAATGAGTGCCATCTGCCTAGTAGGTTAAATAATAAGATGCAAGCAGTTTGCTAAGTTTAGCCTACAAGAACACCATTCTTGCATAAAGTGTAGGCATTTGTACACAAGCATCCCGAATTGAGATGAATCTGTAGAGAGAATTTTTTTCACGATGAAGCAACAGCCTATGTTCCTTGCCAAAGTATAATCAAGTCATCTGGGGGTTGGCATGCACAATAAACATTCTAAGCCCCAGAGGTAAATTAATGGCAAATATTATAATGCACTTTTTCATTTAAAAATCTCAAAAATATTCCATCTATTATAAAATATTCTGGAGTGAAAGCAGTGCATTCTTTTGAGAAATACACACATACATTCAAGCTTCAGGAATACAAATCTCAATGACCTGAAACTCTCAGCAGAAACAGGATCAAGTCCCAATGTCTATTACATAGGAAAATCCCTGGATTATCATCAATTAACTAACTCTGGTGTTCTCTCACCACCATTTCTACCCTCAGAATAATGGGCTGAAGCCCACTGTTAAGTCTTTCAATCACAAGACTAAAGATATTTAATCAATTTACATTGAAAAGCAAATGCTAAAAATTGTCTTACAGAACATCATAAACAAACAGAAACAAAACATTTCAAACAAACACATATTGTGACAATGTGCAAGTTAGACCTTCCAGGTTTTTAGCACTTTGTGATATTTAGAAAATGAGACTCTGAAGACAGAACAAAAAAAATCCCTCATAAAACGGTGCAATAGCTCATGTCTTGTGGAAGAGGCACATACTATGGGTTAGAGGAAAAGTTTGTGGAGACACAGATAACTCCAACATCCCTCAGTGGAATTAATCATTCCATAAGGAGAGCAGGGGAACCTTACTAACTGATCATAGAAACCAGAAGACCCACTGTTGAACTACTGCAAATTAGTAAGAAACCAACCTGTTACTGTAATAAACCCCACACAAGGATAGCTTCGTTCAGTGTATTTTGACAAGCATAATTTTGCTTTTATTTTACTGGAGTATGTTTTGTAAAAGTAATGAAGACCTTCGTGACTAGGGAATTCTAATGCTATACACTTAAGAAGTGGGTGAAGATCCATTTGGGCTCTTTTGTCAGCATTACCAGAGTCTGGATTAGCAATGGGAAAAGGTGATGTTTTACTGTTCCTGAGGTAAAGCATATCAATTACAAGTTGTAACTGAACTACAAGGAGCAATGTTGCAGGCTTTGTCTACACTTATAAGCTTAAAGTGCAACCGCAGCCGAGCTTTATTACAACAACGTGATCGTGGCTCAGTGCTGTAGGTAAACCCAGGGCCGGATTAAGTGGGGGGGGCTAGCCGGGCAGCTGTCCAGGGTGCCAACTTACGGGGGGCGCCTGATGGCAGCTCTAAGGGCGCCACGCAGCCCCCGGCCCTGGGCGTGAGGTGCCCCTTAGAGCTGCAATCAGGCGCCGCATGCCCGATTACAGCTGTAAGGTGCACAGCATGCCGGGGCTGCGCATGCGCCTGGGGGCAAAGCCATGCATGCGTCACGCGCCCGCTGCCCGGGGTGCAGGAATGGCTCGAGCTGGTCCTGGGTAAACCACTTCCATGAGGGGAGTAGCTAACACTGCTGGGAGCCTGTTTACACTAGTGCTTTACAGCACTGTAACTTGCTGCATTCGGGGGGTGTTTTTTCACACCCCTGAGCAAAAAAGCTACAGTGCAGTAAAGTGGCAATGTACACAGGCTTTCAGTAACCACATTGCATTGTAATAAATTGGTGGCCGTCTGGGATTTCCTGGCTGTTGTACTGCAAAACTTGGCCACATGTCCATTGTGACTGCTGAGTGAAAACGCAGATCCTTGTGCTTCGAAAGCATATGGTCCTTAACACCTGAGCTAACAAGGCTGTTAGCAGCATAGGAACTATGACAAAATTTTGCCATTCCAATTTTGTCCAGAAAAGGAGAATGGGACTCATACACAGTAGCCAGTTCACAGCATTGTAAGCTGAAACAGACACAAACCATCTGTAACAATCTAAGGCGTTGTCTACACTTACTGGAGCTCAGCACTGTGGGGATCAATCTCTCAGGGGTCGATTTAGTGGATCTAATAAAGACCAGCTAAATCGACTGCTGACTGTGCTCCCAATGACGCCGGTACTCCACTGGAGTGAGAAAAGTAAGGGGAGTTGACGGGAGAGGTTCTCCCATTGATTCCTCACACAGTGGAGAGTCTGACATTGCCCCCTCTGTAGACCTGGCCTAAGAATGCAGCACTTCAGCTGATTTCCTAATCCGCTCCTGTGAAAAGAACTGGTCTATCAGCTAGTGTGCAAAAATGAATGAAGTAGGTTAAACTATGCCTTTCTCTGCCCACCCTAATTTTAATGCCATAATTTGCAAACCAAGCATGCTGAATGTTGGTTTGCAGATCCTAAGATGCTGTGCTATTGCTGGTTAGCACTGTGATTCCCTGATGCTAAACTGCTTTCTATCAATACAGGCTAATACCATACAGGACTATTTATACTGCTTTTCATCGGTAGATCTCAAAGCACTTTACAAAGGAGGGAAGCATCATTGCCCTGACAGATGGAGAAACTGAAGCACAGGAGGTGAAGAGACCTGTTGAAGGTCACCCAGCAACCCAATAGCAGTGCTGGGACTAGAACCCCAGTCTCCTGAGTGCCCAGCCAGTGCTCTACCTACTAGGATGCACTGCCTCCAAACAGTAGGTGTCACCTGCCTGGAAAGCAAACAGTGGGGAGAAGGAGCCTGTTCTTGCCAGAAATGAGACAAAATCAGCCTGATCCTTCACTACACACAAATCCAGCAATGTGTGAAATGGAAGCTCACAGAACACTTAGCTGGACAGATGGCAGTGACTTCCAGTCACCACCAAATTAGGGATGCTGGAATTAAAGGCTCTATGTTACCAGTCTGGTGATGTAAACAGCAACTCCCACTCCCCTTTCCACTGCCCAAGTCAAGTCAGTACAAGACCATTTTTCAAATAATAAAACCTTGTACATTTCACCATTCTCTGCAGGTGGGTGAGTAAAGCAGCAGAGGACAGTGGTAGACTGATTTGGTACATTCCGGTGCTTTGCATTGCATACAGCAAGCAAATGCAATGCAGAGAAAGCTTCTGTGAGGAGACCAGCATGCATTACGTTTTCATTCAGAAAGGTGACACATAAAACCTCCAATTCTTGGTGACGGGCTGACACTGAGCAATGAACAGATAACAAGTCACTTGTGGAGATGAAGCCGTGGATGCAGACGTGCGCCAAGTAAGCCACGTACACAGCAGGCAAAGTTACCTGGGAAAAGCCGGGCTAACGGAAGAGATCTGCCCTTGTAAAGTATCCAGGATGTTTCTCTGGGAATAGAGTTGCAAAGGGGAATTAAATTGCACGTGCACCACTTTGAGTCCCGGCACCTCCACTTCCACAGGGCTGTTGGGGCAGATCTGAGCGGCTTGCTTTAGCTGTTCGGGCCCCACTCTCACTTGGCTTGGGATTGAGGAGGTGCTGTGCCTCCTATGCAATGGAGGCAGAGAGGTGTGCGGCTGGAGAGGGTTATAGACCATTGCCAAAGGTGCCTGGAACGCAGGAGGCGAGAAGCGGCTGGAGGCAGCAAAGGGTTACAGGGGAGGTTGGGGTTTTCATTTTTTTTAAGGTTGCCGAGTTGAGAGAAACACAGAGGGGAAAGAAGAAAGGAAGGGAGAAGTTAATGGAGGACTAAACCAAACTCCCAAGCAATTCTGAAACGAGTACTGCAAACCAAGCCTTCCTTTCACTGGAAGGATCCATCATATACAGATCACGTCTGTGGTCCGGCTTCTGGCTAATGCTGATGTTCAGGCTGAGCACTAAGGGTAGCCTACACTGCAGCCATGAGGTGTGACTGAGCAAGCTTTAATCTAGGTAGATCGGTTATGCTTGTATGAACTGCAATCACACCTCCATACTGCAATGCAGACATACCCAAAGGGTACAATGTAGCAGGAGAAAGACCCTTCCTTAACCCACCACCTGTCAGCATCAGGCAGCTCTTTTGTAAGCTGCAGTTTCTGTGGCCAGGGTCTGCATCACTTACACCAGCACTAATCTAAGGGAATGTGCTGGGGTGGGCAATTCCAGTTACATTCCTCTGGAGTAACCCCGGCACACAGATCTGGCCTCTCTGGAGTTCAGAGAAAAAGGTGCTGGATAGATGCAGAGCACTATGTGTTTCAGATCACATGATGTTGGTGCCAGTCCCATGTCCAAGCCTGAATCACTGAAAAACAAGCTGCGAAGGGTAAGTCTCCATTGTCTGGGTTTGAACAGGTGAAAGCCTCATTCCTGCCAGGCTTATGCAGCCTTTTACAATATCTGGATCTTAACAGCTGCCACTCACTGCCCCCTGCCCTCTTTCCAGAGAGGGAGGGAGAGTGACAGCCCCATGAGTCTCACTGACACGGGACTCTTCCCAGGAGAGAAGCATAAGGCAAAGATAAGCCTTGGGGCAATTAAGCCAAAATGCTGAAGGCACTGCCCTGATGTTACCAGGGTGTCTACACAAGCGAGACACACCACCAGTGTTCCCTCTAAGCTGCGTGGCAGCCCAGCCTCCCAGGTAACGAATCAGCTCTGCCCAGTCAGAGGCTCCCTGTGAAGCTGTGCTGCCATGCAGCTTAGAGGGAACACTGGAGACCACCAATAATGTCAGACATGAACTTTGACCTAATTAGAAAAGTGATGATAAAATGTCTTACGATCCCCTTACCCAGCAGCGTTCCCCCGGAGGGAGGAGCCTTCTGCAGCCCAGGGCTGGGGTCTGACAACATGACGTGACCCAACACTTTAATCTGGCAGATAAGAGAACAAAATCCTAAATGCTAAATTCTGCCTTGACTGAGGGTGTGGGAATGGAGCCAGGGCAGATCTGACAATGCATTGGCACAATGCAACATAAGAAGGTGATCCATGTGTGCACATTGCAGATGAACTTTTAGTGCCTTAGGAGCCATGTTGTTAGACTGATATTAAAAGGTCGCAATTTCTGCAGGCACAAAACTGTGACCACCACTGAAGTTCCCCTGACCTCTCCCTTTTGACTACAACTGTAAGTCAGAGATTTGAGGACTAATACCTAAAACACAGGCATAAAACTGCAGGCAGAGGCCAGTATCTTTAGATTGTGATGGCCTCTATGCAGCACCTAACACCCTGGTCCATGACTAGTGCTCCTGAGCACCAGGGTAATCTGAACCACATCCAGGGCTCTGAATTCTTGTTATCATCATGATCTTCATTTTACAGATGTGGAAATTGGGACCTCAGGAGGTGAGGTGAGTGACTTGCTCAAGGGCAGATGGAAAGTCATGGTCAAAGCCAGGAAGAGAGCCCAGTACTTTCCTGGCTCCCATCATCAGACACACTCAGGTTTGTTTCTAGCACTTCAGGTTAGAAACAGGCTAGTTTTTTTGGTGAAGTGTCATTTTTTTGGGAAGAGTTAGGTGCAAACACAGACCCGTCCCTGTGGATGTTTGCTGGGACTGCTGATAAGGAAAGGTACATTTTCAGACTTCTAGTCTTAGCCATGTAACATGCTGAGCAGAAGAGAAACTGCCCAGAGCTTTTGCCAGTTCTTTAAAACCCAAAGCAAAGGGCAGTTTAATAAAAACTCCCAGCCTGTACGGTGTCCCTGTCAGATTTCAAAGCTATTTCTTAAAAGAGGCTGCTCGTTTCCTGTACCACACTGTACCCTTCCAGCATTTCTTGAAAAGCCAGAAGACAAGACCAATGATACAACGTTCTGATAAGAAAGCATTGGGCACCTGTTTCGCTCAGAGGGTGATTTTAAGGGCTGGTATGTCATGCTGAATGAACGCTGAAACTGCGCCGGTCTCTGGCGAACAAAACACACAATTGTTAATTTCACATTTGCACCTTGCAGAACATTCCCTGTCCCCACACGCCATGCCCCCCGCACTGCATCCAGTCCCACACCTGCTGTCTGCAGAAGCCTGAAAGAGAATGGCTCATGTTAATCAATACACTCGCAATGAGTTTATGACAAAGCGCTCTCCATGACAACAGACATCCCACCAAGGAGGGGGCAGGGACTACTTACGGCTTGCTGGGGTCCTGGGCACCACCAGATGACTTGGACTCCACAGCATTGTTGAACGTCTGGATGTTTTCTGAGGAGTACAGGCCTGCAGGGCTGTTGTACTGGGCAGTGATCACTTTGGGGGCAGTGCTGGAAGCAGTGGCAGCAGTGAAAGGCATAGCACTCCGGTTGTGTGCACTTCCTATGTGTCTTATTTCCTGCATGCAAGGGAGCAAAGGCAAAGTCAGAAGCATCTGACATGCAGGTGGGAAGCGTCAGGACAGCCCAATGAACATGCAGCAATGAGGGCAGCTCTCCCTATATCCCCCCCGCTGTGATCCCACAACAGGACAGCGCTCTCAGCGGACAGAGGGTCTTTGTGCTACAAGCGTCCTGCTCCCCGTGAAAAGAGTCCATAACACAGACATTAGGCTTCAGCAACAGCAGCTCTCCAGAAAGATGGGGCAGAGACCCACCTAATCAAATTACTGCCTTGAGTGCCAGCAGACCTCACTGGAACAACTGCAGCCGGTTCCCATTAAATGGAATGGTTGGATTCGGGAGCACATGTTGGCACAGTCGCCCTCACACCATGCCCCCAAACCAAGCCTGGGCGCAGGCCTGCTGGGGGTTATCAGGTGGCTGGTTCCAACGGAGGCTGACATTTTCAAATAGGACTTGAAAAGTGGATTTAGAGGCAGGGTCCAACCTTCAAGGCCTGATTTTCAGAGGACTAAATCAAGACTTGTCTCTCCTCTTGTGGGTTCTAGGACTAGCAGCTCTGAGAAGCAGTCATTTAAAAACTCTTTGCATCTTGCCCTGAAGTGACACATGCCCAGTTGACAAAGGGACAGTTGAAATCTCCCATTATTGAGTTTTTATTTTTAGAGTCTCTAATCTCCCTGAGCATTTCTCAGTCACTATCACTATCCTGGTCAGATAAGAACATAAGAACATAAGAACGGCCGTACTGGGTCAGACCAAAGGTCCATCTAGCCCAGTATCCTGTCTGCCGACAGTGGCCAGCACCAGGTGCCCCAGAGAGGGTGGACCAAAGACAAGCGATTTGTCTCTTGCCATCCCTCTCCAGCCTCTGACAAACAGAGGCCAAGGACACCATTTTATCCCCTGGCTAATAGCCTTTTATGGACCTAACCTCCATGAATTTATCCAGCTTCTCTTTAAACTCTATTATAGTCCTAGCCTTCACAGCCTCCTCTGGCAAGGAGTTGGCAATACACCCTACTGCTAAATTCTTATTATTAGAGCATGGAATTACTATCCATAGATATTCTGTGGTAGTTTGGTACTTCATTTGATTCTATGCTTTCCTTCACATAGTGCCTCCACTAGCATGTTCTGTCTCAGAATCATAGAAGATGAGGTCTCTTCCAGCCTTAACGTGGCCATCTAGTCCAACTGACTGCTCAAAGCAGGACAAACCCCAACTAAATCACCCAAGCCAGGGCTTTGTCAAGGCGGGACTTTAAAAACCTCTAGAGATGGAGATTCCACCTCCCTAGGGAACCCATCCAGTGCTTCCCCAACCTCCTAGGGAAATAGTTTGTCCTAATATATCCAACCTAGATCTCCCCCACTGCAACTTGATATCACTGTGCCTCATTCTGTCATCTGTCACCACTGAGAACAGCCTCTCTCCATCCTCTCTGGAACCCTCTTCAGGTTGTTGAAGGCTGCTCTCAAATCCCCCCCCCTCTTCTGCAAACTAAATAAACCCAGGTCCCTTAGCTTCTCCTCCTAAGTCCAGTGTCCCAGCCCCTTAATTATTTTCATTGCCCTTCACTGGACTCTCGCCAATGTGCCCACATCCTTGCTGTAGGGGGGGCCCAGAATTGGATGCAATACTCCAGATGTGGCCTCACCAGTGCACCATAGAGGGAAATAATCCCTTCCTAGATCTACT
Source organism: Pelodiscus sinensis (assembly GCF_052426305.1). NCBI lineage: Eukaryota > Metazoa > Chordata > Testudines > Trionychidae > Pelodiscus > Pelodiscus sinensis. Next base: position 1,265,457 of record NC_143059.1, read on the forward strand.
GCCAATGGACCCCAATGTACCATTAGCCTTTTTGGCTACAAGGGCATTTTTGTCTACTGTAGGCCTCAGGTCCTTTTCTGCAGAACTGCCCCCAGCCTGTAGCAGTGCTTGGGATTCTTCCACCCTAAATGCAGGACACTGCACTTGTCCCTGTTGAACCTCATCAGATTTCTTTTGGCCAATCCTCCAGTTTTTCTAGTCACTCTGGACCCTCTCCACATGCATACCTCTCCCCCCAGCTTAGTGTAGCAATGAACAACATTTCAGCATTACAATGAACAAGAAATGCTGAGGGGTTATGTAACACTGGGAGGCGCAAGATCCTCCTACACTATAGCCAAAGCCACATTCTCCCCTTCCCATGTGAAGCCAAAAGCTATAGTAAAAAGGGGCAACGGCCTTTGCTAACAGTCTCCTTCAGCAGGACTCAGAAATGCTGCTGCATCCCTGCTGTGGGCCAAAGTGAGAAAACCCCATTTCAGTTCCTTGGTGTTGTCGATGCTCCTGATCTTAGAGAGTCTTGTGACATTTGGTGCTTCTTACAGGCCCGGCTGGTGGAGTTGGGGGCTATGTGAGACTCAATTTTTATTTCAAAAGTTTCTAGCCCTTGTGATTGTGAAGAAAAACTGTAAAATATGCCCACTTCCATCACAAAGGCTCCAAACCCACAAGGCAAATGAGAACACAGCACTGTGAAGCTCTGCTGGTACTCTGAAACTAACCTTGTGATTTTTTTTAATAGACTAGTAGCACCTGAAAGACTAAGAAAACATGAGCTTTTGTGGGCACAACTCACGTCTTCTGAAGAAGTGGGTTATACCCACGAAAGCTCATTATACACATTCTGTTAGTCTTTAAGGTGCTACTAGTCTATTTGTTGTTTTTTATGGTTTTCCTGTTTCACACTAACTCGGCTACCCCTCTGAAGCTTGTGATTTTTTAGCACCTGGGTCTGGCTGAACTGGACACTGCACCTAGACATCTGCTCCAATTAAGAGAAGATTAACATTTTTCGGTGTCCACTGTTTACATCTACTCTACAATAGAGATGGGTCCAAGTCCAGATCTCAGATACAATGAGCTCCAGATTCACTGGGAGGGATTGTTTAGATCTGGAGCCAAACTTCTCATCTCAAACCCATCGCTGCTAGCATGCACCCCCCCACACAGTGCTAGCTGTGAGCCTATGCTTTTAAGAGCACAGAACACAGATGTATTTTTAAGCCAAAGAGGTAGCAATTTCAAAAACAAAAGTTATTGTAACCAACTCTCTCACTGGTCCCAATTCATGGATCAATCTGTCTGATCACTAGTCTCTCTCAGAGATAGAGACACAGCATGTATCATGACTATTGAGGATTGGAGTGTCTTCACACAACCGTACTCTTTTCTCCTCCTTACAAAAGCCTCTCTCATGTTTTGAAAGCAGAGTAGAAATTTGGAACATTTTTTTTTTTTTGCTGGTGGGAAGCAAAAAGTCCACTTGGCTTCCCACATCCTCTCTGACTTTCCTAACGCATTCCATAAGCATGCAGTAATGCCTGCTAAACAAAGAGAAACAGAAGGTCACCAAAAGCCAACAAAGTTCAGCCGTCTCGAACTCGAGATTGTTACGTTATAGGCTATTGCTTTAGACAGACTGCTGGTATACCCGGCCTTATCGAAGGTTAGATCAACAACACACCCACTATCTATACTTTGTGATTTCTAAGTCTCCATGGAGACAAATATACAAAATGGAAACAATTACATCATCCCATAGGATGGGAGCAGTGCTAAGGAAGCCCTGGGAAAGCTGATACGTATGGCTGGCTTTTTCAGACATCACGGCTACGTCTACACTGGCCCCTTTTCCGGAAGGGGCATGTTAATTTCAGCCATCGTAGTAGGGAAATGCGGGGGGGAGATTTAAATATCCCCCGTGGCATTTAAATAAAAATGTCCGCCGCTTTTTTCCGGCTTTTAGAAAAGCCGGAAAAGAGCGTCTACACTGGCCCCGATCCTCCGGAAAAAGCGCCCTTTTCCGGAGGATCTTATTCCTTCAAAGTATTTAAATCCCCCGCGCATTTCCCTACTACGATGGCTGAAATTAACATGCCCCTTCCGGAAAAGGGGCCAATGTAGACGAGCCCTACCTGAATGTCGTGATTCATGCTCAGAACCAACTAGAACATTCACCTGCAGGTTATACATTATTAAACAAGGCAAAAATCACTGCTCCATTTTGAAGTTGATACAATTTTTAGTTAAAGGGGCCTTAAACTTCAAATTAATCTTAAACCTGGATCTTCTGCTTAGTTTTTTGGGATGTTCTAATATTTCTGCCTCAAAGTACAAAGAGAGGATCCTTTGGAGAATGGGCCAGATCACCTGGAGACTGCTACAGCTACAGCTTAGAACACTCTTGAAACTGGCCTCATAGCCCATTTTATCCGTTTATTATTATTTTAATACAAACACGCCTAAAGTCGCATATTGAAACCAGAGTCCCACTGTGCTGGCACTTCGCAAACACAGTAAAAGACACACCCTGCCCCAAGGAGCTTGAACTCTAAACAGGCAAGACAGGCAAAGGGTGGGGAAAAGGAAGTGTTATCTCCTGTTTTATAGATTTGGGAAACTGAAGTACAAAGTGACTAAGTGACTCGTCCAAAGTCATCCATAGAGTCTGTGGCAGGGCCAGGAATATAACCCAGATTTCCTCAGTTCCAGCTCAGTACTTTAACCAGCTAATAATTCTTCTTAGTAGAGGGCAAGTGATTCTGATAGTTTCTGCCTCTCCACTGACGGGGGTGGGGGGAAAGAGGGAGGGAAGAGTAAGTCAAGTGAAAACACATCCTTAAGTTTCGGGTAAGAACACAAGTGAAACAACAGAGCAAATATACCAGTCATTTCCTTCCTCCAAAGTTAACATAGTTACGCCCAGTGTAGAATTGCATCAGTTAACTAACCCATCTCTACTGCAGGCCTTATAGGAAAAGCTGGGTTTATTATCACTGCACAAAGCGATACATAGGCTACCACAGCCATAACCATCCACGACTACACATCCCAGTCCTAGCTATTCATTTGTACGACTGCTCTTTGTACATCCTATGGCTGGACCCAAACCCTGTTAAGGATAATAAGAATCCTCTTCAAGGCATTTTGGATCAGGCTCTAAAGGAACAACATATAACTATGTATGTAATATGGAACCATAACTAGTCATTCTGTTCAGCATACCGTACTCAGGCTCAAAGTACGATGCTTTTGGCAGACATGTGCTTTTCTGCAAGTGAACAAATTAAAGTTTTGTATCTAACGACTTCTAGGAATATCATAGAGACCTAAGCCTAGTCCATCTCGTTCTTTTCAGCACACTGAGCTACCCACTTGCTTATCGGCTGCCATGTGACGTAGTCCTCCCATTTCAAATTAAATTTTTCTGTGTCATTGATAATCATACGATTCCAAGTCATCCTAGGTCTACCCATTTCTTGTAGGATTTTCTGGCTTTCACTGGACAGAGGGCTATAATCGGTAGTCGATATTGATCTGTTCCTAACACATGCTCTAGCCACTGATGTCTTTTCTGACAAATTATTTGTGATAGAGACCTTGCATTAGCCATTTTTCTAGGAATTATTTATTTATTTTTAATTATGAGCAAACTATAATGATTAATGACACTCAGAACAACTAAGAGTCTGTTAGGGCGTTAGCAAACATGTTAACAACCACACAAACATCCCCAGATTAGGCTGATGCTTGTGAATTTTTTTAAAGTTTGGCAAAGCTGGTATTGCCAGCACATTCTGCTCAGGATACAAGGATGTATTTAAAAAAAAAAACAACATTTGCAACATGCAAGACTATGAATTCTCTCTTCTGCTATTCTCTACAGGGAGCCCCGAATTAGCTAGCATGGCATGTTTGCCACATTTCTGGGAGAAATTAGCATTTTCAAATTGACATTGCAGTCTCAATCTCTGTGCTGCAAAGCATCACTTGCGGTAGTGAGTCACTGAAAGGGTATGGACAAAACCCCCTGGGCCTTATTAAAAGTGCGTACTATGTGTGTCATTAATTTCTTGAAAGTGGCACTGGAAAAGCTGGAAAGCTCAGTGGAATCTTCCAGTTATGGTTTGGATTGCCTCATGTTAGTCTGTATCTGCAAAAACAGCAAGGAGTTCTGTGGCACTGCAGGTTGTGCTAGACTTCAGGGTTTTGTCGACAAAACTATACCTGCGTCTACACTACCACCGAGTTCTGTCGACATAACGTCGACAGAACTCGGCAGTTTTGTCGACAGCAGTAAACCTCATTCTACAAGGAATAACGCCTTTTGTCACTACACCGTCCTTTGCATCTACACCCTCATCTCGACAAAGCGGCTTGCTTTGTCGACAGAACTGGATGTCGTCTAGACGCTCTTTGTCCACAGAAGCTTTGTCGACAGTATCTGTCAACAAAGTCTCTGTCGACAAAAGCCTGTAGTCTAGATGTACCCTTAGGGACAATTTACTAGGGCATAAGCTTAATTTATCCAGCTCACGTACTAAAGGCGAGAGGAGACACATGCAACATACTTCACTTAGAAAGGAAAAATCCAATGTATCCATACAAAACAGGGAACAGCTGGCTAGGCAGTAGTACTACTAAAAAGGATCTGTGGTTTAGAGTGGATCAAAAATTGAATAGGAGTAAACAGTATGATGCTGGTCAAAGACAGACAAATATTCTGGGGTGTATTAACAGAGGTGTCTTATGTATGACACGAGAGATAATTGTTCTGTTCTACTGAGCACTGGTGAGGCCTCAAGCTAGGACACTGGTTCCCAATGGCCAGTCCAAGGACCAGCAGTGGACCGTGAACCCCTGGACCATGGCACACTGCCAGGCCACGTCCCCAGATGTTAACGAGCTTGCCCGCTGGGGTTCCCCATGCAGCAGCAGGATGAGTGGCCCTGCGAACAACTGGGTGTGCTGAAGCTGGAGCCATGGTTGCAGTGAGACTGTCCATACTGGGGCAGCCTCACCGTGGCCCCAGTTCTAGCTCCAGTGGCTGCCACGCAGCCCAAAGGGTGGGGCTGCATGATGGGCAGCTGCAGCATTTGGCCAGGGCCAAGCACCACTTGGAGCCCAGCTGCCGTGGCACTCAGCAGGGGCTCCATGTGATGCTTGGCCTCAGCTGAGCGCCGCAGCAGCTGGACACTTGGCCCCAACTAGGGTTGGGGAAACAGCCGGGCGGCCCTGGGGCAGGCGTGATAAAGGGCCTCCCCGCGGTAAGGCGAGGGGTGATCGCACCCTACCCCGGCCCCTCGCACCAATCCCGGCGAGGGCCGACCAAATGGAGTAAGGCAGTGGGTCCGTGGAGCCCCCCCCCCCCCCCGTCTGCCCTCCTGTGCGCGGGGGCGTGGGGCTCGCACCCATTAAATCCGCCACAACCACACTTTCACTTTAAAGCCCAATTTCTGAGCACTGAAATTCAGGAAAGATGTGGCCAAACTACAGGCAGTCCCCGAGTTACGCGGATCCGACTTATGTCGGATCCGCAGTTACAAACGGGGCTTTTCTCGCCCCGGAGGACGGGAGTGGCGGGACGCCCAGATGAGCCGCGGTTCCGCCACCCGCGTTCTCCGGGGTGAGAAAAGCTGCTCCCCGTCTCCCTGGTCTGCTGGTCAGACCAGGGAGACGGGGAGCAAAGCCTCGGAGGACGCCCGCAGCGGGACAGCCCAGACACACCGCGGCTGTCCCACTGCGGGCGTCCTCCGAGGTTTTGCTCCCCGTCTCCCTGGTCTGCTGGTCCCCGGCTTCCTGGAATCAGCTGCTGATCAGTTTCAGCAGCAGCTCACTTGGGGACGCCAGTTCCGACTTACATACAGATTCAACTTAAGAACAAACCTACAGTCCCTATCTTGTACGTAACCCGGGGACTGCCTGTAGAGGAAGTCCAGGAAAGAGCAACAAAAATGATAAAAGTTTTAGAAAACCAGACTTGTGAGGAACGTTTTTTTTTTTTTTTTAAAAGGCATGGTTAATCCTGAGAAAAGACGACTGAGGAGGGACCTGACAATAGTCTTCAAGTATGGAAAGGGGTGGCATAAAGTGGACAGGAATCAATGGTTCCCAATGTTCACTGAAAGTAGGAAAAGAAGAAAGCAGCAAGGGAGATTTAAGTTGGAAATTAGGAAAGAAGCTTTCTAACAATTATAGAATTAGTTAAGCTCTGGAACATTGTAGCTTTTGAGGAACAGGTTAAACCTAACACCTGCCAGGGATGGCCTGGCCCTGCCTCAGTGACCTCTTTTGATCCCTTCCAGCCCTCCATGTCTCAGAGCAACAGCAGGCAGTTGGGAGCTGACTGGCTGAAAATCAAAGGGACACACCCATAATGTTTGCTTTCACTTGGCACTTTTTCTACAGGCCAATAGAAACTGCTTACCTGCACTCTTAAGCAGTAAAAGCTTGTGGTTTCTTTTGTCCTGCACTTACAGGAACATGAGAGCTGAGTGCTGCACCTCAGGAGTAGCCAGGCCCTATTCAGTCTATCCAAGGGTTTATACTGTGCTCATAACCAGAGTTCCTAGCAGCCTTTAGACTGTCCCTGCTTTGAACAGAAAAGAACCACGCCTCTAGGCATTTTCAATTGATTCACAAAGCTGTGATAACTGGTGGCAAAGCAACTATGCAGGCAATTCAACAGCCAGCATAAGCTCAGCAATCGGTCTTGCATAGCCTTGCATTTAGCCCTTGCTTCCTTTGAGAGAAGATGCATCAGCCAAGGCCCTGGGGTTATCCTGGCATTTTCAGAACTGCTCGCAGATCTTGAATACCTTTATCACTGCCAAAGGCTGGAGTTTACACACCATTCTGCTGTGCTGCAATAGTGTATCAGAGCATACTACAAGACCTGTCCCAGCCCAAGTGGCCAAGTCACAAGGCCCAGCTCTGACTTTCTCCACGTGGTATGAAAACATGGATCCAGGCGATCTGGGCCCCAACCTGCCATAACACTCACAGGCTAGAGATGCAGACTACCCACAGCCACAATGTCCACCTCTGCCTTACCTCCTCCTAACCTAATATTTGTCCTACCAGCCTGTGGGGCTTGTAGCAAATTTACTTGCCTCAGTCGCTTAAAGAGTTGACTGGTAGAAGAGCTAGAGCAAGTTCTGTACCGCAGCTGCTAATCTACCATGAACATGACTGAATGAGGATGGTCTTATTATACACAAAGGCTCATTTTGTGGTACAAGCTTCCTACACAAATGTAGCAGGAAAAATTAGTATTTTCCTGGTTACATAATAAATGATTCTCACATATACTAATTTTGCTAGAAAAAGACTCAAACATGAGGGCTATGTCTAGACTGGCATGATTTTCCGCAAATGCTTTTAACTGAAACGTTTTCCCGTTAAAAGCATTTGCGGAAAAGAGCGTCTAGATTGGCACGGACACTTTTCTGCAAAAGCACTTTTTGCGGAAAAGCGTCCGTGCCAATCTAGACGCGGTTTTGCGCAAGAAAGCCCCGATCGCCATTTTCGCCATTGGGGCTTTTTTGCGTAAAACAGTTTTTAGCTGTCTACACTGGCCCTCTTGCGCAAAAACATTTCCGGAAAAGGGCTTTTGCCCGAACGGGAACGTCAAAGCATTTGCGCAAAAAGCACTGATTTCGGACAGCAGAACGTCAGTGCTTTTGCGCAAAATCAAGCAGCCTGTCTAGACGCAGCCGAGATGTTCTAGGGCCAGATTCTGATCCATTATACTGGTAGAAATCCAGAGTAACTCCACTGATTTCACTGCAATTACTCCACATTCACACAAGTGTAACCATCTGAATCTAGCTCACGAAATCATTTGGGGATGGGGCACAAGGAGCTACGTGAAACTTTGCCTCTGCTAAAGAGCCACATCACAGGTAGAGAGGTTGAAAATAACACAGTGTACTCCTGATGTAAAGCTGTCAACCCCCAAGATTTATTTATACCTGCTGACATGAAACAAAACAACACAAAACAAAAATGCCTCTTCTCCCTCCACAAATGGCAGTGATGCAACATGGGCACATTACCTTTTATAGGATAGGTCAAACACTTAGGCCCAGATCCTCCAAAACCTTTAGGCTTCGAGCTTTCATTGATTTCCATGATAATTAGGAGCCAAAATACCTTTGAGGTTCTGGCCCTCTTAGTGCACTTTGCCACGCTAATAAAGGGGGGAAATGACACCAGTAGGAATAGGATGTTCACATCCCATTGACTTCCAAAGATACCTCCTGCCTTTCTTCCCTAAAACTGAGTAAAACTGAATTGAAAGGTGCCACTAGCGTGCTGCAAACCCTGTGCCAGCGAATGAACGATCCATACCACAACACTGCACAGACTGCAAGCAACTGAAAGGGTGGCAGACCCCCATCTCCAAAGCTCTCTCCTTAGGCAGTGTCCCTGTGTTTTTAGCCTAAATGAGTCATTGTGAGAATGACTCATTTGTCCCCTTCTCTGCCTAAATTCTTCTTATATAGGAAAGCCAATAAGCTCAGCAATGGTTACGATGAAAGTGCTCAAACTGTTATTTATGGCCTGTATTCTGTTGCCCCCACTATATGCTAGGCTCTGTCTATATACACACAATCCCTGCCCCAAACAGCTCATTTAGATAAGCTCTTCAGGGCAGCACCTAGACAGAATGACGACAGGGACCCAGCAATATTCTAGGAGGGCTATGCTATGTTCCAAAGCCAGTCTGCTAGCAGCCAGCTCCTGGAGGCAAGGCCTTCTCTCTCACTAAGTCTACGAGGGCAGTACCACAACGAGTACAAAGAGAAAACAAGACTCTTGTTCCTCATGAACCACATCAAGCCTCCTAACAGCTCATCTGAGCCACAGCAGAGTTCAGAATAAGGGCTAGCACAGTCTCCCTCACCGAGACGGGCCTGCTGACACTAACAGAGTTTCTCTGTTTGCGGTTTGAAAAAGATTTGAAGCCACTGTTCCCACTGAAATCACCTGGAGCTAGACGTGCTGGGAATCGGGGCATACACCACTCCGGGACAGAGCACAGGGAGGCAACAACAAACAACACAAGCCCATTATTACTTACCTGGGGTTGAGATGCCAGATTCATTCTGTATGGATTGGGCTTTCCCTCCTCTGTCACCAGCGGGGACCAGACTTTGGATTCAGTTCTGCAATAAAGGAACATGAATGATAGTTAATTTGATTGTTTTATACCCTGGGTTCAGCTACGGGGATTAAATTTAATGGTTTTTAAACTATTCAGAAACAGGAATCTCAGTAACACCAGGGAAGGGAAAGGGCTGGAAAATACTCCACACAAACTACTGGAAAAGGCAAACGGCACGGCCAGATTGTTGTGGGGAGGAAGAAATCTGTGATACACTGAAAATGGTGGTAAAATTACAAGCTCTCCCCTTAAAATCCTAATGGGTTTCCTTGTCCTGCTCTAGGTTAGGGAGCCCTGAAGACAGCACGCAGTTTGTATTCTCAGTCGTAGTCAGGTTATAGAAATTCAGCAGAGGATGAGGAGTGCTTCAGTTTTAGGGAGCAGTTTGCTTTGGCTCTCTCTGGTTTTGGCAACAGTATGTTACGATGGCTTACGTGGCAGGCAAAGTACTCTTCATCACAGCTGGGCAAAAACATTTTTTGGCAGAGTGTGATTTCAACAAAAAGTTCATTTGGGGATCTGCGGGTATGTCTACACTACAAAGTTAATTCGAACTAACAGCCGTTACTTCGAATTAATTTTCATAGGCGCTACACATACAAGCCACTAGTTCGAACTTAATTCGAACTAGCGGAGTGCTTAATTTGAACTCGGTAAACCTCATTCTACGAGGACTAACGCCTAGTTCAAATTAAGTAGTTCGAATTAAGGGCTGTGTAGCCACTTAATTCGAACTAGTTGGAGGCTAGCCCTTCCCAGCTTGCCCTGTGCCCACTCTGGGCCAAACCAGGGAAACTCTTCTGCCCCCCTCCCGGCCCCGGAGCCCTTAAAGGGCCACGGTCTGGCTACAGTGCTTGTGCCAGTTGCAAGCCTGCCAGCACCCAGCCAGCAGACCCTGCATGGCATGAACCAGCCACCTGCTGCCACCCAGCCCTCCGCCTCTTCCCAGGACCAGGCTGGCGACCCCCAGGAGCCTGCCTGGGGCCACAAGAGGCGGGCGTCCACCTGGTCTAGTGCAGAGATCGTGGACCTCATCAAAGTTTGGGGGGAGGCCTCCAATGTCCACGATCTCCACACTAGGCACAGGAATGCGACCGTCTAGGGCAGGATAGCTGCCAGCCTGGCCACCAAAGGCCACAAGTGAACCCAGGAGCAGGTTTGCATGAAAATCAAGTTGGTCCAGTGAGACCCTCGACCCTGAGCTTAGAACATAAGAATGGCCATACTGGGTCAGACCAAAGGTCCATCTAGCCCAGAAGCCTGTCTGCCGACAGCGGCCACCACCAGGTACCCCGGAGGAGATGGACCAAAGACAATGACCAAGTGATTTGTCTTGTGCCATCCATCTCCAGCCTTCCACAAACAGAGGCCAGGGACACCGTTCCTACCCCCTGGCTAATAGCACTCCATGGACCCAACCTCCATGACATTTGGGTTGACTTGAAACAGTATTCTTCCCCAAGCCTTTCATTTCAGTTTGGTTTGTGTGTGTGTTTTTTTAAAACTTTGGCCAAATTTCAAAATGCAATATTGTTTTGAAATGAAAAAAATCAAAACACAATATTCTGAAATGGTCAAAATGAAATGTTTTGCAACTCAAAGCTTTTTTTTGTTTTGACGGTTTTTTTTATGATCATGAAAAGTTTAAAAAACATCATCCTTCTTTAATCTTGTCCCACAATGGTTCCTAAACCACACAATCAATTGTTCATTCAGCTTTAATCTTCAAGGAAGCACATATATCAACCTGAGACAAAATTCTCTGATTCAGTGGATTGGAGTGACTTTTCACTGTCCCTACACACACAGTACTCTGACTCCATGCACAAGAAGAGACAGCAGAAAGCCTAGCTCATGTATTCAGACTAGTTTGGTTTTAAAGGCATAAACTACCTTATGCAACCATCAGATTAGCCTGGCTAAAGAGAACACATTTTGGCTTCCAAATCTGCATCCACCCCGATTTGTCACGGTCTATAAATAGAAAGAGCAAGGTCAGCCCCAGAGTTACTGTACTTTCTATCCAAGTTAACAGTTACCCAAACAAAAAGGTTAAACTGTCGACATTTTGTCCTCCTGTAGTCTGTGAGACTAAAGGTTCCCTTTGTCTTAACAACAGCTGCAACAAAATCCTTCAATCACTCAGTGAGCAAGCAATTTATGGCACTAGATAAGATATGAGGAAGAGAAATTTAGCATTAACAGGCTTTAAAGAGTGGATTCTTCTAACAGATTCAAGTGAGGGCCCTCTCCAGCTACACACTATTGGTTGCGTCTAGACTGGCATGATTTTCCACAAATGCTTTTAACGGAAAAGTTTTTCTGTTAAAAGCATGTGCGGAAAAGAGCGTCTAGATTGGCACGGACGCTTTTGCGCAAAAGCACTTTTTGCGGAAAAGCGTCCGGGCCAATCTAGACGCGGTTTTGTGCAAAAAAGCCCTGATCGCCATTGGGGCTTTTTTGCGCAAAACAGTTTTTACCTGTTTACACTGGCCCTCTTGCGCAAAAGCATTTGTGCAAGAGGGCTTATCCCTGAGCGGGAGCATCATAATATTTGCGGAAGAACACTGACAATCTTACATGAGATCGTCAGTGTTCTTTCGCAAATTCAAGTGGCCAGGGTAGACAGCTGGCAAGTTTTTCCACAAAAGCAGCCGCTTTTGCGGAAACACTTGCCAGTCTAGACACAGCCCATCCAATATATAAATAAAGTATATGCAGTGAGAGGAGGCGTTAGATTAGTATATTAGGCAACAAGAGGCTCTCACTAATAAGTGATTGGTTAAATCTAACCCAGATGGTGACATCTTTTCAATTTTTGCTCAGAGAGTAGAGGCTGAATACCTATTGGACAAAGTTGTTTGCTCACAGGCCACCAATGGTCTCAAACCAGCTCTCAGGGGAAAGGAATTCAAACCACAAAAAACAACAGCCCAACCGGTTCAAATCGCCACTCCGGCACACACACAAAGCAGCAGCATGGGCCAGACTGCAGGGACTTTTCACCCGTTATCCTCCTGCTCAAGAAAGAGGTATATATATAAGGAACACAGAGAAAGAGAAGGTTGTTACCAACATCATCCCTGTCTGTTGAAGGGCTGTCAAACCTGCCCTTTTCACCACTGCTAGGGATGGGGTTTTACAAAGACATCTATGAGAATTAGACACTCAACTCACAATGAAAGTCAATGGGATTTAGACACTAAGGATCTTTCACAGATCCCAGATTTAATTCGCAGTGATCTGCCATTCAGAATTTGCTTTAAATGGAACTTAGTTTGAACTCAGCCTCACCCAGATCAAAGTTTCAATGTCAGGGTGTAAAAGGAAGAAAGGGGGCTGGGCAATTTTCCTTCTGCTATTGACGCAAAGCTCAGCGAGGGTGTGTGCGCCAGCAGCAAAGATGGGCATGCAGAAAACACTCTCAGCACATGCTTGCAGCTCAGATAGCCATGTGATTTAGTTCATCCAAGCTGGGCAAGCATTATAGCACAGAGAAGAGAGTCACCAATTTGCTGCTGCTCCCCGCCCCACACACACACCCCTCGCAAACATGGCTGAGAAAAGAATTCTCTCAGATTCCAAACTAGCTCTATGAGGAATTAGAGAAAAACTGGTAGGAAGGAGAAGAGGAAAAGTGTATACAAGTTAAGACAGGAGTGTGGAAATAAATACAACATTTCACAAAGACTGGCCTGGAAATGATGTTGGTAAATCTAAGAGTCTGGATCCCATATTCTGCATATGGGAATGGGCCTGAATGGCAGGGGAAGTTTAGAGCTGGACAATGCAGCTCTAATTCTGTAATCAGGGATTGTACACTGGGGGAGGGGAGCAGATATACTGTCTCACTTCAAATCCTAGGCTGAAAGTAACCAAGTAAAATCCCAAAGAAATAACCAGAGTGCCAACACAAGAAAAGTTCCTGGCAGATGTAAGACTTAATATGCTATCCTACCCCTTTCTGAGGTGGGATCATTATGTGAAATAAGGCAGACCAGTGTTTCTTAAACTATGTTCCGCTGAACATTCTGTGAACAATTCACAGCTGTGCCACGACCGCTTTGTTTTTGTCTTTTTTCGTCTGACAATTTTTTTAAAAGAAAATTTTCATAGGTGTTCCGC